>NC_142311.1:13770000-15020000 GCF_054855325.1 Carica papaya | reverse complement strand
GAAAACCTACAAAAAAAAAACAGGGTTAAAGAGCCTCTATTGCTCAAAAAAGGAAAAAACTGAGACCTTACAAGGGGAGGGGTATTCTGGTGCAGCGGCTCCGCCATTTCTTTCTTGCGATTGGGGCTTCCCTTCAACTAACCTACAAAGAAATGAGACGAAGAACATGAATGTCAAAAAAGTGAGGGAAATGAAAAACGGGAAGGGGTTCATGAGAGGGATTTTCGAGTTGCAACCGCGGTAGTTAGCCCGAGCTCCGCTTACGTTTTCTGACTCACCCTTTGATCTTTTAGCTTTGATATGGGTGTGGGGAAGTTCGAAATTCAATTTCGAATGAAAAGGGCAAATTTTTTACCTTTTTGGCATCAGCAGTGGCTCCGTTGCGGCGAAAATAGTGGCTGGTCTTCTTCTCTGGTGACTAGTTTGCTTTTTAGCCTCCCCTCTTTTTCTTCTCTGATCTCCTCTCTAGCGGCTAGGATTAGAGTTTTCTGTGAAGAGGAGTTTAAATACTCATCTTCATTAAATCTGGGTTGTCCGTTCAATGAGGCATGACCCATCCTCAGCCGTTGGATCGCTCTTATTTGAAAAATTAATCTGGATTGCATGATCTGATCAAATACAACCGTTCGATCGGGACTGAAGAGAAAATGAATCTAGGTCATCTGTGCGCGCGGGATGCAATCTGGCCTGTTGGATCTGTTAGCACACAGATCGCTCATGTGGCCTCCCCTGTGGACTCGTGTCAACATGTCCGCCACGCGGCGCACGGAAATCTATGCACTGCTAACATGGCAGTTCATGTGGCCAAAATTTTATTAATTTCATTTTTACTCCAGTTTTTCAGATTTTTTTTTCAAATATGTCCTCCCTTATTTTTACTTTGACTCTAATTTTAAAAAATATTTTAAAATGCATCCAAAACCTAATTTTCTTCAAAAATTCACAAAAAAATTAAAATTGAAATTATTTTAATTTATTATTCTATTAATATTAAATTATCCCGAACTAAATTTTCGGATTCGGATGTTACATTTTATGTGAGTTAAATACTGTCTAAGGTCCCCCAAAGCTCAACCTGCAGAACTTAACAATTACCAATTTTCTTGCTACCAATATTGAACCTTTAAATATGAATAATGATGATAATTTATAATGATCGTTTCTAACAATTACATGGATTTAGATAGTTTATTGGTATAATAAATAAAAATAAGGGTAAAGATATGGTAAATCAAATACTGCCTTTTTGCATTAATTGTTTATAATTTATTATCACTTACATATAAGGAAAATGCCAGTCAAAGTTGTAAATTTATGTACATTAAAGTTTAAGAGACAATATAGAATCTTATATTTTGGTGCGCTAGAAGTAATTTATCATGTAAACTAGCTATTATCTATAATGTATAAATTATAATAGATTCATGATTTTCTGCTTAAATTTTTTGAATCACTAAATTTAATTAAATATTTAAAATAAAACCAGCTGATTTAGAAGATTTACATTCAAATTTTCTTTGTTATTACGTTTTTTAATTAACTTCAATAAAAGTCATGCCAAAATATGTGATCGATTAAGTCTAATAAGCCTTGTACATAAAACTAAAAAAATAAAAATAAAAATAAAACACAAGCCTTGTTCAACATGAAAAATTAAATATATAAATAAATTAGTTAAAATTCACATGTATATACGTGTCTATTTCATTTAAAACTTTATTATACAATTTAATAATTCATTGTGAGAAACATCATATGCCATTTTTTTTTAATATATACTCAAATGTGACGATATTTTCGATATAGAATTTTTTTAGCATATGTAAGTAGAACATCGAGATTCTTTAATAATTCATATGTAGTATCTGAATTTTTTAAACAAATTAAATATTATTATTCTTAAAAAAAGTTTGTAGAACTTTTATTATTTCCGGGTTTTTATAATTATTATTTTTGGGTTTTTGCTGACTGTGTATGAAGAGCATATACATGCATATAATAGTAAAAAAATATAGATGATTACATCCTATGGAATAAATTAAACCTCCAACATATGGAATCTATAGGCATATATAAAATAATGATGTGTAATGAGGACAACATATATTAAATTAGGTTCAAGTTGCAATCAGAACATAGTAAACTCAATTTTCCATCCATGGTTTTTGCTCACTATTTGGAAGATTGGACCCACCTACACTGTATTATATGCTAATTATATAATTATTATATTAAGCAATTATGTAATTAACAAAAGAAATACAAAATTTAAAAAAAAAAAAATGATTCACTAAATGATTAGTGTGAACGGGTAATCAATCCTTGTGTAAGATAATTTTGACCATACACACACAAGAAGCATTGGTAAATTTATCTAAAGTATAAGCATAAATATATTTATCAATAATTTTAGTGTTAAAAATTATAAATCAACAATAATGGATACGATTTATAATTTATTTATTTTTTTTATCAATGAGGATAATTTTAAACTAGCAACTACATTAAAAAAAAATTTCTTATGATTTTAAGAGCATATTTTCCTACATCAGCTAAGTGCGTTTATAATTTTATTCTCGAAATGCTGTATATAATAACTGAACAAAAATGAGTAAGTTAGAAAAATATATCTTTTTCTTAATTAAACTAATCTTTATTATTGCCCAATGCATCAAAAATTTCATTTTCAGATGATTATATATATAATATGGAATATTGTTGATTTACTATTTATTTAGTGTTGGTTTTCTTCATGTAAGTGACAAAAAAGTAACTAATTGGTTCAAAAGAAAGCCACATTTTTGACAAGTATTTTCATGTATGGAGAATTATTAGCTTTGTTTTTGTGCAAGAAGGAAGATAAGAAGGAATATCATGAGAGGTAATATGATTTAACTTTTGTTTTAGTAAATCATTACTTTTCTATTGAAATTATTTTCGTTCCTATATTTGTTAAAAATGATAATTGAAACAAGAGTATTCCCTAAGATCTCAAAAAGAAAAAAATAAATGAAAATAGGCTAGAGGTGTTCCTAGCATAATGATTCTAAAGCTCACTTAGTTTATAGAGAAAACTAATAACTTAAATGGGCTAAGGGGTCTTCACATGATCACACTTATGGTAACATTTGAGTACAGGTTTAACCAATAAGATTTGCATCATGTACGTGGAGAAGCTATTACAGGTTGTTACGTTGAAGTCAAAAGTTAAGCATACTAGGTCAAGTATTGGATCTCCTAGATCTAAAAGGGGCAATAAATGGTCGTTTTATATTTTTTTTAAGGTAAATTAACAATGTTAGAGATACTTATGTTAGAGCTGTTGTAGCGCCCGGGAAATTGAAGAAGAAGAGAAAAAAAAGGGGGGGGGGGCCACGTCAGCAGACCCAGTCAGCAGTCCCGGCCAACCGGGACCTGCCACGTGGCAAGACCACGTCGATCCGGGACGGGCCACGTTGGCGATCCGCGTATGCGCGATCGGACGGCCCAGATCGAACGTGCGATCGGATTGCCCAGATGCAATCGCACGGACGGCCCAGATTCAATCAAAAACGGACGGCCCAGATTAAATCAAAATGGACGGTTGAGATCAAAAGGCAAAAGAGTATAAATAAGACCCCCACACCAGACCACAAACCCTAGCCGCCTGCCCTCGCCGGAGAAGACGAACCAGAAACCGGCCGCCTGCCCTTGCTGGAGAAGACGAACCAGAAGCCGGCCGCCGCCACCCGCCGCCGCACCGGAGGGATTTTCGACCGCCGATCGAGGTAAATTTCATACCCCCGACTCGTTTTTCCACGCTGATTTCCCCTGTGGCCAAATTGGAGCCAAAATCCCGGCCAAACGGCCGAAAAACATGGCCGAAGCCCAGCGGCGCCGCCGCGTCCCTCCTCGGTTTTTGCCTCCGATGAGGCCCTTCCCGGCCTCCATTTAATGTAATTTTTATATCACCGTGATCACCATTCTTTTCTCTACAGGTTGATCGGAGCCGAATCACCAAAACACGAACTTCACCGGAGAGCCGCAGCACCCGAGAGCACCGCCGCCGGTAAGCTTCGGTTTTCCGTAATTTTTTGGCCCCTCGAGGACCCTAGAGTTGTTTAATCGCAAGGATCGATGCAAGTGTGGCCAAATTCGGCCAGAAACGGTCGAAAACGGCCAAACCGAGGTGAATCGCCGCCGCTTGTAGGGACAGCCTGTAGGCGCACTGTGAAGCCGTGTTTGGACCCCGAAACGAGTAAGGACCTCTCACTCTATTTCCTATCACGGTTTTAAAGTTCAATAAATGATAAAACGGTATTTCATGAATCAACGAATGTGTGAAATTGCTTAAGGTCGCTAATGGAGCCCGAGTCTAGTGTGTTTGTCGGTTAACTGTTATTTGACCTGTTTTATAGTTTTGAATGCAGTATGAGATTTGATGTTTTCATTTTATAGTTTCGTGTGCATATTTTACTGTTTTATTGATTATGGATTGAATGACTAGAATATTAATACTGTATGTTGTCTGTTTGGCATAAATTATCGTTTTGCTTGTTTGTATGTGTATCGACAATGCTGACTGAGGGAAAAAGAGAATGAAAGATTATGTAAATGGGTAATTGTATAATGTGGTCAGCCTGACTAGATATCCTGGGAGATGGTAGACGGACCGGGTCCGTAGGGAACCCTACCGGGATTATGGTCTCCCATACCGGACGGGGTATGGAGATCCTATGTGTTTTGGCGCCCATACCGGACAGGGTATGGGGACGGCCCGTTTCACCCTCATACCGGACGGGGTAATGAGGTTTATAGTTTGGCGCCCATACCGGATGGGGTATGGGGACGGCCCTGGAATATGATTTCAAGTGTTAAGGGTTAACGGGTAGCGGGACCCCTATGGATCCCCATGGATACTAGTGGGCTGGTAAACGAGGAAAAATATATTGTGTAATGATTGAATTACGAGAGGCTTGATAAGTATTATGTTATACAGTTTATATATGATTTCATGATGATGATGATGATGTTATTGCTTTCGTATATTGTTTTAATGAATTTCACCGAGGTAAGTGAATGGTAAAGGTTTTATTATTGAAAAAAAAATTTGTTGTAAATTATGCTCCATTGGTCTTTTTGTGTTTTCTACCCACCTTTACCTCCATGACGGTGAGATATCGTGATGTCTTTACTGGGCTAGTGTAGCTCATTCCTTATTTAATCATTTCAGATCAGGAAGACATTGTTCCCGAGCCGGTTCCGCAGGAGGACGACGAAGGGAACGCCTAAAGACTCCATAGTCATATTCGTAGCTTTTACTTTCAAGTTTCTCCTTTAGGTAGTTTAATCTTTTATATTGTGAGCACGTTTTTTTGGTTTTAGTGCAAGGGATGTTAATCGAATTTTTGACTTCCCTTCCGCATTTGATATTTTTAATATACATTTCATTTTGAATTTCCGGGGCCGTTACAGCTGTGGCTAGAACTATGTCTTGAGGAGACCATTTATTGTAATGATAAAATAAGAAAACTATTTCTATTCACCATGTGTACCCTGTCTCCATACACACACTTGACTAGTCCAATTAACATACTTCATTATTGATGGTAATTCATACTTCATTATTTAGACTTCTAATTTTATATTGTTGCTTCAAATTTAATCAATCTCTTATTCCTTCGAAAGCATCTTACTTATCATATTTTTGTTCAATCTTCTCACCTTTGTAAAGACAATTTCCCATGTTTTTCATTTGATAATCTTGTTATACAAGTGTAATTGATAAGTGTCTTAAGAAAATATCAAAATTTTGTTCTAGTGTTTTCACTTTTCCTTATCAGAATAAACATGTCTTTAGTTATTATTTAGTTAATATGTCTTAATTGTCTTCGTTGATTCACTTTTCATTATCAAGATAAACATGTCTTTCTTTACTTATTTAGTGAATATATATTAATTACCTCTATTAATTGAGTTGAGTAAGGTATTACTTCTATAATTTATGGAGAAAATAGAGGAATGAAAAAATTTTATGGTGGTCTCCAACATCCATTACTCAGTCTCTCAGGGACACAAGCCTTTTGGGCTACTAAAAATTACTAAGACATTTTTAGGTTCATCACTTTAATAATATCGAGTAGTGTTAATCATCTCAAAATATTGAATCATAATAGTTTTACAAGTTTAAAGAAGTAGGTTCCCTTACCAAAAATTATTATGGTATTTATAATAACTATAAAATTTTGCTGACCAAGTTTTACTCAAACTTAATGAAGCACATCATATGCTTTCTAATCATATTGGAGCATTGGTGCTTTATATGACCTTGAATTTTTAGCAATTATGCAACTGGAAAAAGCTTTTGGTTTTATCATTTCACTTTTAAAAAGAATACTAGAAGTGTTTAGTATAAAGTACCTTAATAAGTCGTGCAAGAACATTTTGTTCTTTCTTAGTTTTCAGTGATTTAAGTTTAGAATTGAGTCATTTTAGAATTAATCTTTCAAAAAATAAATGTCTTCCCTTGAACTCAAGTAATAAAGTTGTCACAAATTTTTCACAAAAACTTTGAGAAAGAATATATGAATAAAAACATAGAAAAAAGGTAAGCCTAAAGTGGTAGGGAAGAAAACCTATTGTAACGCCCCGTTTTTTTTTTCTTATTTTCACGTTGGGCGTAATTAACAAAGCAACCAATTCCATAGTCAATCGGTCAAGCACAAGGAAATACCATCACAATCCCTTATTGAATGATCAAGGTAAATCTACAATCATGCACAAGGCATCGCACACAATACAACCGTACTTAATGTCTATGCTACCATCAATTTACACATTTTATTCGGTCAAAAGAAACGAAAATCTTTATCCTATTATTCTACACACTAGGTTCGGATACCAACAACTTCGATCCGGACTCTGTCCCTACATCATCTGTAAAGAGAAAAAAGTGAGTCCATTTAACTCAGTACGGTACAAATTAAAATACAGGTATTAGATGTAACAATATAAACCCTAAGTTCCTACCAACAGTTCAGTACCGAACCCCAGTCCCCCCCTGTATCCCACAATGTCACCTACCTAGGGTTTTTGTCCCCTGACGGCACCCCAGGCGTGCCAGTGATACCACCCACCACCAAGATTGGCGACCATTAACCACCTATCGATCCCTAATGGGCCACGCACGCACACTATTTTCCTTCATTTTTGTCACCAACATCGGCGACCATCATCCACCTACCGACCCTTATCGAGCCACACACACACACTCTAATTATTCTCTCCCGTCACCAACATTGGTGACCATTCGCCACTTCTCGACCTATACCAGGCCACACACACACACACTGATGATTCTCTCCCGTCACCAACATTGGCGACCATTAGCCACCTCTCAACCTATACCAGGCCACACACACATACTCTGATCATTCTCTCCCGTCACCAGCATTAGCGACCATTAACCACCTCTCGACCTATACCAGACCATGCACACACACTCTGATCATTCTCTCCCGTCACCAGCATCAACGACCATTAACCACCTCTCGACCTATACCAGGCCACGCACACACACTCTGATCATTCTCTCCCGTCACAGCATCGGCGACCATTAACCACCTCTTGACCTATACCAGGCCACACACACACACTCTGATCATTCTCTCCCGTCACCAGCATCAGCGACCATTAACCACCTCTCGACCTATACCAGGCCACGCACACACACTCTGATCATTCTCTCCCGTCACCGACATCGGCGACCATTAACCACCACTCGACACCTAACAGGCCACACACACACCCCTTTCATTCTCTCCTGTCGCCAACATCGGCGACCATTGGCTACCTCTCGACCTCTACCAGGCCACGCACGCAAACCATTTTTATTCACGTTCGTCACCAACCTTGGTGACCATCGTCCACCTACCGACCCCTATCGGGCCACACACACACACTCTGATCATTCTACCCCGTTACCAACATCGGCTTTCACTCGCCTCATCTCTCGATCTCTCTCTCTCAGACTTCATACTCACCGCTACTAACTCTTTTTCTCTCCTCCCCCGCGTGGCGCACACAACCCCGTTCCCTCCCACACAACTCACTACCTCACACATCTTGCTCCCTCCCGGCCTCCACTCACTCCACCAACCCCTCTTTCACTCCTGGCCCCTACTCACCCCCACCCTTACCTCACTCTCGGACACCACACACCCCGCCGACCTATTTCTCTCTCTCGGCACTCTCAGACTCCACACACACATTGCCAGCCTCCTTCTCTCTCCCGGTACTCTCAGACTCCACGCATCGCCAACCTCTTTCTCTCTCTTCCCCTGCGGTTCTCACGCGACCAACTCTCTTCTACACACCTTAATGCACGCACTCCCCTATACTGTCTCCTCCGTACACCGCTACCTCCGTAAACACTCACAAACACACACCAACTCCAGATTTCGCATCCACATTTTCAATCTCAAATCAACACATACGTATTTGAAATATATCACCGTACCTCCCATTTTCATCTTCCTTCTTTCGGCCAATCGCGCTATCACTGTCCGCGGTCTCCTCGTCTCTTCGCTCCGCTTCCTTTCTCTCTCCTTCTGGAACCTTCCTTCCTCTCCTCTTCCTCTTTCCTGCTCCCCTTCTTCCTCTGTTCTTTCTCTTTTTTTTTTCTTCTTTTTCTTTCCTTATTCCTTCCTTCCCCCGCCCCCTACTTATATCACCCCAGTTTTCTCAAAACGGCGTTGTTTTCTCCCTTGCAAAACGACGTCATTTTTTTTCTTTTCAAAACGACGTCGTTTTCTCCCCTCTGCAAAATGATGTCGTTTTCCCCTCTTTAAAACAGTGTCGTTTCCCTCTTTTTTTTTTTCTTCCAGTCATTACACCTATAATCTTGAGTCTAAATGACATAACTCATATAAGATTAAAGGAATCTTATCTTTCCTTTTTGGTAGTTGAATTTCAAAGAAATATGAAGTGTCCTCTTTAGGAGGTGAAATCCTTTAGGGGCCTGAGCATTTTACATTAAAGAGCAAGCCTTTTATGGTTCTGAGATGCCTTCTTCAAGAGAAAAATTTTGTAGAATTGACAAGTCACCTTTATTAGGCATTATATTCTCCTAAGACTTATTTATTTAAGCTTACGAATGTTTCTTGAGGTCAAGTAAAGAAGTCCAACTAAATGATTTGTCTACTTGTTTTTCTTAGTTATAATATTTACATATTTATTTAAAATAAAATAAAAATAGTCGGAAGGTACCATAACTACTTTAATTACTAATTTATTTGAGATTTTCTCTACTATTTCTCAATAATATGTCACTGCTAGTTATTCTATTAGAAAAATATTCTCCCAAGTTTTTCAACATCTTTTATTAAGTTCAAAGGTTAAAAAAGAATAATAAAGTAATATCTCACAAGATTATGTGTATAAATGCAGAACAAATGTCTCTTTTCTAAAGATTAGACTCAAGAATAAGATATGACATATTTATGTTATGTAATCTCACATATTAATGCTATCTATCATTGATCTATTTAATCCTTTATTAGAAATTTATTTTAAATACTATAGTAGTAAAAACAAGTTGTTATTCATATGAAAAAGTCATATACAGGCTTTTTTAAGTGTTTTTTTGGTTAATTTTACAGAAAATTAATATATTATTTATTTTGTAAATGTTGACTTATTCACCGATAAATGCCAAAATGTAATTTTTCAAAAGAATTTCAAAAATAAATTCCATTTCTGCAAAACATAGCTTAAATAAAATTAATCACATAAATATTAAATTAATATATTTTTGTAGAACAGAAAATTATTTGTATTAAAACCCTTGTTGCTTTTGAATCTTGATGCGGTGCATACTTGAAACTGGTATCTACCGCACTGGATTTGAGCTTCTCCAAAGCTACAGGGTCAGGGATTTAACGCATTTCAACACAGATATGATATCATGAACCATCAACCAGATAAGGACAGAGGGTGTGGGACCTCATCATGACGCACACACTCTCAATCTAACGGTTCAAAATAAATCTCATCATGTGGCCCCCACGGACCCATGCTGGCCCTTGTCGCCGATTGGCTAATTAATTAACGTCCGATTCATAGCACGCCAAAAAAAAAATATTAAAATAACTTGAACTGACGATTATGTCCTCCATTCTCTTCCTATAAAATGGAACCCCCGTCTGCCATTGCCATTCTCATGTCTGAGCTCTGAATCTCCTAGTTCATACCAGAGAAATCAAGTTAAATTACGCAACAATCTTTATTGTAGTTTCGTTAGAAAATTTTCTTGAAGCAGAGAGTTTTCTAGGGAAGAGAAAGAGAGAGACAATGTTGGGAGTTTTCAGTAGCTCGATAATGTCACCACCAGACGAACTGGTGGCGGCGGGGTGCCGGACTCCATCCCCTAAGATATCGGCGTCGGCGCTGGTGAATCGTTTTCTGGAGACCAATCCCTCGGCCGTGTCCGTGCGGATCGGCGACAACGTCCAGTTGGCGTACACTCACCGAAACGAGTCTGCTTTACACCCCAGGTAAAATCAGTAGAAATTTAAAGAAGAAATGAAAAATGAAATCTAATCAAGTGGCCTTGATAGAAAAGGCTGATGATCATTATGTCGGCTCCTACGGCGCCGTTTTGGTGTGGCCTTTTCACAAATAGGCCAATCATGGCGGGCCTCTGGTTCTCGGAAATGATGCAGGGAGAGAACAGAGTTTTCCTGGTTTTAATTGGATTGATTTCCTTGTTTGAGTTTGTTTATGTCGAATTTTGCATAAGAAAAAAGAAGAGTTTTCATGAATAGACTGTACAAGCTCACATGAGGTTGGTGAACAAAAGCGGATCATGTACGAATACTCAAATAATAATTAATATTGTAAAATTAAGAATATATATATATATATATATGTATAATCAAATTTAAGAAGTAATCTAAAAACGTATTTTTGTTTTGTGATTAAACATATTTCCAATAATATACGATATGATTCTTTAAAAAATCATTTTTTATTATTATCCTTAATTATCTTGCATTTATTTCTATTGAATTGCCTAGTCATCTACATATCTGGATTTGAGTAGGGAAGCATTATTTCAATAAATTTTATGGTTTAATTATTTGAATTAATATTAAATAAATAGTTTTTTATGTTATCATAATACGTTATTTTACTATTTGATTTGATTCAATAAGAAATTAAATAATTTTTTATTTACTTATAAAATACAATTTTTTCATCCTTTAATATTTTAGAATATTGATATAATTTTTTTAAAATATTTAAATAAAATATATAAGTATCAGTATATTCAATTTAAAAAAATTGGATTTTTGATTACTTAATTTCGGTTCTATAATTATATAAAATAATTTTTAATCATAAAAAAAGAATATGAAACATGAACACCGAGCCCTGTCTTTTTCGCACCGGTCCGAAATCGGAAACTCCCTGTGAATAATAATTTGTGGTCTAAAACTGCAGGGGATGGAGCCTACATGGTTTATCAGATTGTGGGAAACGTTTCTGAGAGGTGGCACTGTCGTTTTCTTGGTGCCACCGACTTGTGAATTTTATTAGTGTATTTGTGTGTTTTAATATTACTAGTAATTTTCTATTATTTATATATATAAAGGATTTTATATAGGTAGAATCAAAATTAGTTTTGCAATAAGAAGGACATAATTATTGAAATAAAAATCCTTTAGTTTGTTAATTTTCAACAATATCAGAATCGAAGCGTCGGGATATTTTCTTTTCTTTTTCCTTTTTTCTTCAACACATATAAATAAATATATATATATATATATATTTTATGAATATACATGTTTTGCTGTGATTGTATTTACTTTTAGTAAAGCAAACCTTGATGATGATAACCCTTTAGTGGATTTCTCAATCAACTTTTTTGCAGTTGTCGAGTTGAGAAGGGAACAAAGTAAATTAGGATAAGAATAATGAAATCTTGGATGGGGATCCATGAATTGATTCGGAACCCGAGATCAACCAATATGATAAAAACAATCACACATATAATGACTGAAAAATTCATGCTTGGAATAGTTTGTCTGATGTGTGTTATTGTCATTGGTTAATGGCAGATCATTTGCGGTTAAGGATGAGATATTCTGCTTGTTTGAGGGAGCTCTGGACAATTTGGGGAGTCTGAGACAGCAGTATGGGCTGGCTAAGTCTGCAAATGAGGTTGTTTTAGTGATTGAAGCCTACAAGGCTCTCCGTGATCGGGCACCTTACCCTCCCAACCATGTTGTAGGACACCTCAATGGAAGCTTTGCTTTCATTGTTTTTGACAAATCCACCTCCACTTTGTTTGTGGCTTCTGTAAGTCACCATCTGGTACTTGAATTATATTCTTATTCCAATTTCGATTCCATGAAATTAACATCCAAACGTGGTATTTTCGTGTAATTGTGACAGGATCAATTTGGTAAGGTTCCTCTGTATTGGGGAATCACTGCCGATGGATATGTTGCCTTCGCTAATGATTCTGAGTTGCTCAGAGGTGCTTGTGGCAAGTCTCTTGCATCTTTCCCTCAAGGTAATTTCTCACCTACCCGCTCCCATAACTTCCACTCTTTCCTTCTTTCAAATTAACCATTTTGAAATTGACAATATCTCTCCACCATTGCAGGTTGTTTCTTTTCTACAGCAGTTGGAGAATTGAGAAGCTATGAGAATCCTAAGAACAAGATCACTGCAGTTCCCGCTAAAGAAGAAGAGATCTGGGGTGCTACATTTAAGGTAACTAATCAATATATATATATATCCTGTTCTAAGGTTGCATAATACATATATATATATTTATATGTTGTAGATGGGTGAAAATACTAGTCTAGTTCTCTATCATACTAGTCCGGACAGTATTATAACCATTGAAGGGAGTGAAACAAACTTTCTCGAATCCAAGCTGGAGTGATCACCTTCCAGATTATACATTAGATTATGATATAATTTGCTGCAATTATATAGTATTTGTGGCATTAATTATCAAAATTTGACGGGGTTTATGAAATTCAGGTGGAAGGACCAGCAGTTTTTGCAGGTACAAAGTAGAAGTTGGCTGAGAATTCTATAATTTGTTTTGTTTTTCTATGGTTATGAATATGTGAATAAGTTTAATAGTTGTTAGAATGGAAAAATAGAAGCCAAGTTGGTTTAGGCAACTTTGTATTCTGAGTACTTCAATTTGCTTCTGTTTTATCTTTATTGTACAGCTTGCTTTTCAGTTAAATAATGTAAGTGTTGGAGGTTTTAAATCTCATTTTTTTTTTGTGTCTGCTTTTACGATTTTCATCTAATTAATATGCTTTCTATTCCAATTAATATTAATTAACCTTCTTTTAATTAATTATTTTTTTTTGTGACAAAAATTGGATAATTCTTAACTCTATAATTACCTTTTTATTTTATGTTATTATAAGAATATCATGTAGGTATTTTGGTCTTTATGCTTATATATATATATATATATATATATATATCTACATATATTGCAAAATAGAATAAGTTAGTAACTTTTATTAAACACATAATTCTGAATTGAATATTTAAACATTTAATTACTCATTTCTTAATGCAAGATTTAAGTGTTTTCAAATATTATTCTAATTAGCATGTTTATTTATTTATTTATTTTTTGGAAGATAAAAACTTATTTAAATTCCTTATTTGAATCAAAATTATCTTTAAGTTCTGGATAATTAAAATTTTATAATACTTATCTTATTAACATTTGATTTAGATTTAGCATTTTTTTTTATAAAAAAAAAAACTTTAATTCTTAAAGAATATGGGAACATAACTCCTCCCGTTTCTAGTTCTATCAATATTCCATTCAAAATTATTTTGCTAAATATTATATTCCTAACATAAGAAATAATATTGTAACTATTTTTCTATACAATGCAATCATATTTTTTTCATAAATTATCATTTTTAACAACAAATGAGGTTATTTTACAAAATCATGTGAAGCCACATCCAAAATTCTGTGAATTTAGAATATTGTCTAGCTACCTATTAAACTAATTGAATTTCTTAAAAATATTTTATTTCAAGTATTTTACTTGTATAATATATCATAATTAGAGTAATGTGAGGTAAAAGAAGACTATATGTAACATCCTAAGTCCGGAATTTATGGTCAAAATGATGTAATTTAATTTTTAAAATAATAATAATAAAAAAAATGTAGGGTTAATTTTATTTATTTTTGAAATATATGAATTTTAGATGAATTTGAAAACAATTTTAGAAAGTAGGGTGAAACTGTAAATAAAGAGGGATGTATTTGAAAGAAAAGTTTGAAAAACATGGGTCAAATCACAAAAAAAGAGAAGTACAGGCCATGTAGGACGTCCACGTCAGCAGTACGGTGAGTCAGAACGCACTATGTGGTGGACACGCTGGCATGGGCTCTACGCAGGAACCACACGGGCGATCCGTGAGTCAAGACGATCCAACGGCCCGTGTTCATTCTCGCGCGAATGAACAGTTCGGATTGATTTCTTAGATAAGTGCGATTGGACGACCCACGCATCTTCGATTGAACGGCCCAGATATGTTTTCCTAATAAACGCGATCGAACGACTGATGAGGATCCACGCGAGCTCGGATGGACAACTCAGATCGAGGGAGGGGGTATTTAAACGTCTCTTCTAACCGAAACCCTAACCTTAGCTGACACCTACTCACCAGAGAAGAAGAAGAAGAAGGGCAGCTGGAGGAGAAGCCTAGCCATCAAGGTTGTCATACCGGAGACTCAAAACGCACCGATGAGTGCAATTTTTCTTCCCATTCTTCCCATTTCTCCGCTCATTAATCGACTAACACATTTTTTATGCAGAATAACTGAAAACAACTGTGACTTGCGAGGAGGAACAATGGAGCTTGGTTGAGCCACCGCACCAGAAGGCCAAAATCACTAGTAAGCTTCAGTTTTTCTCATCTTTTTGTCGATAAACACCTCATAACCATGATTTAAATAGATTTTCACCAATAATCAACCGAAAATGGCCTGACTGAGAGGAGGAGCCATCGGAGAAAGAGGATTAGGCAACAGAGCACAGCAGCGCTGCCAAGTCAGCACCCTAAACCCTCGGTGAGATTTTTTTTCTTTTTTAGCTGTTTCTGGCGTATTTTCATGCTATTTTGACATACATTTCGATCTTAGTAAGAAAATTCAATAAATTTAAGAACCAGGAACCATCGAAAATCGTAGTGAAAAATGTGGTGTTTTGGACACCGACCCAGGATAAGAATTCCTCATCCCTTTTTTCTATTATAGTTAAATTGAAGCTAAATTGATAATAAATAAAAAATTTAGTTAATTTGCGATCCTTTAATTAATTAAGTACATGTTACTAATGGAACAAGTAACCGATCAGTTTATACATGTTTTGAGTTTTAATTGTAGTGATTATTTCTTCAGTCGTTTATTATGCTTATTTATTCATTTTACTACTTACTTTAATTTATTCATTTTAATTCTACGGCTAACATGATAAGGTTTCTTAATCTATGTTATCATGTCATTTTATTATATGTATAATACGTTTATGTCAGTATAATGCATGTTTATTTTACGCACATAACCTAAATATGAATTTCATACTCATGTGCTGTTTTAAATACAAATATACGTGTCTTTTAAGGCTAGATAGTAAATAAAAGAAAATATATGGGTGAATTAATGGTGTTGAATGAAAGGGGCTTACTTGACATCTTAAAAAAAAGTGTACGAACTTAGTACATAAAGTGAACTCTACCGTGGATGTTACCCTCAGTCGTACGGGGCTGAGAAGTCCCATACCATAAGGGGTTGGGAATTATT
Organism: Carica papaya; assembly: GCF_054855325.1. Classification (NCBI taxonomy): domain Eukaryota; kingdom Viridiplantae; phylum Streptophyta; class Magnoliopsida; order Brassicales; family Caricaceae; genus Carica; species Carica papaya. Next base: position 15,004,150 of record NC_142311.1, on the reverse strand, counting down.
TTAATTACACTAATACTGAACGAGGTATTGAAGCAGTTATGTGTTTTGACGCCTATTATCGGATGGGGTATGGGGATGACTGTTTGATTTTAGAATGAATGTTCGTGTCCACGTGTTATGGGGATCCCTATGGACCCCCAACAACACTGGTAGGAAATGTAAAATGATAAAAATGAATATGGTAAGGAATCCAGTTTTGGGAAATAATGTAAAGTTAATTATTATATGTCCTTTAGAATGTGTATTATAGATTGTTATTCTTATCCTTATCTTAATAAATGACATTTAAGAATTTACAGAGGAGTTGAAAAAATATTAATATTTTTAGTGAAACGAATAATGACACTAGCATTTGAGTTTTATTACCAATGAGCTCCATTAGTTATTTTATATTTTTTGTATCAGTGATAAAGTGTTGATATTCTTACTGAGGTAGTGTAGCCTATCCCTTTATTATTAATTATTTCAGATCATGACAACCAAGACCCAAATCCTGAACAGTAAGAAACTAGTTAGGAGATTGCCTCTTTCGCTTTCCTAGTTTCGAGTAGAAGTTAATCATATTTTTTTTCTCTTATGCTTTTTTCATTAAAGTTTTTAAGGGTATTCTTGTAACCCTATTAAGCATTTTAATTAACTATACAAGGAATGTAACCCTAAACTCTAATTGCTTCCACTAAATTATAAATTTCAGTATTGCTTATTGCACTATTTCTGAGTTATACGCTCAGAATTTCCAATAGGGGGTTTGGGCTTTTACACTATAAAAGTAAATTTTAAATTTCAAATAATTCATAGTCACCGTTATTTTGTTAGAGAGGAGACCGTACGATCTTATCATATATTTGTATATTATATATTATTTCTTAATTATATATGCAATTTATATTTTAGTTTAGCTTTTTTTAAAAAAAAAAAACCAAATTTAGAGATTAGGCGCTTGAATGCATCAAATGGTGTTCTTTATTGTGGGTAAGGTTTCTTCTGTAATTAACAAAGTCGAGAAGTGAGATAAAAAGTATACAAGGTTATTCGATGGTCACACCCTACTTAGAGTTGATCCTCCTTTAATGTTATTCCCTGATCAAATCCCTTTGAACATCTCCAACCCCCAATTCTTTTATTGTTTTAATATATTTTTCATTTCACTTGAGAATATAACTTAGTGAGGAAACATGCATCCTTACATAATATTATCTCAAATTCGAGGCAAACTCTTTAATTCTTTTTTTTTTAACTTTAACCAATTTCACCTATTTTTCTCATTTGTTCATAGTCTTATTTTTAAGTGTTTAATTTCACTTTATTTTTTATTTGAAAATTATAAATCATGGTTGCTTGACTGGTGACTATAACACTTAGAAAAGGTCATCATGAACACCCTACCCATTTGTTTTCCTAGGATACACTAGATAGAGAAATTACGTGCATGAAATCTATTAATGAGAAAAAAAATTTCTCTTGAGAAACTAATTCGATGTCTTTAAAGGGTAATGACCTATTGCTAGATGTCAATAATGATTTGTGGATTCAATATAACTAGTAATTGAATTTATTTAATTATATTTTTAATAAATAAGATTAATATTCAATTATATAGTTAAATGATTGAACTTGGTTTTAAGAGTCTAAGGAATTGTTATATGTACATAATCCCAAAGTTTAGTTAGCAAGATTAAATAAATTTAGGATGGTAAAATTGATTAAAGAGTTTAATCAAGAGCAATACCAAATTAGAGTATTAAATTAAATTAGGATGAGATATTAAGTATTCATTATTTTATCAAGAGCTAATTGGTTAAGGTTATTTAGGGTGTATTTGGCTAGATTTTCGGCTTAGGCTTTTGCATTTCAAAAGCATTATTGCGGCATTTGGCAAATATAAAAGCAAAAATATACTTTTAATAGCTTAATACAAAAGTTTTTAGAAAATAACTTTGACTTTTATTAAAAATTTACACTTAAATCTCAACATTCATTTTCACCAAACAAACAATTTTTGTTTTTCTAAAAGAAAAACACTTTTTATAGTCATTTCTGTGAAACATCAAACAACTTTAACTAAAAGTGCTTTAGTCATAACTATTTTAACAATATTTTTAAAACTCACAACATAAATTACAGATGTCCTAAATGTCTACTCAGGCATTTAAATATATCTTAACTTAAAACTAAAAACTAATTAAAAAGTATTCTAATTGGTAGGCCAAAGTAATAATAATTAAGCTTAATTATAGAGTATAATTAAAAGACCACGTAAACAAGGGTATTTTGGTAATTGGACTTATATATGGTCTACTAGCTATAAGAGAAATCCTTTGTACTTTGGTCAACTTTTAATGTTTATCCTAAAAAATTAGCGGTAAAATTGTTAATTGAAGTACTATATCTAGATTAATACTTAGTATTTTGAACTAAACTAAATATATCAATTGAATCTCAAAAACAATATTAGATTAATTACAGTATAGATAAGAGAGTGAAAATATCATATTATAAAAAGGGGCAAAGCTCATCTTTTGCTCCCTTTATTGAGAATCAAGGCCTCCTATTGTTGTTTCAACGCCTTATAAGGCTTCCCTCATCTCACTCTTTTTGGTTCTTGAGAATGGTCGTTTCTTTTTCTAGGATCAAAACGATTATCCTGCCCCATGGGTCCATATCCATCCTTGAACATCATCGTGTACTGTTCATTTCCCTGCCATTTTTATAATCATCACTTGTCATCCACATAGGTGTATCCATTCCCCCTAAGTGGACGGGAAAGAAAAATTTCTTGACATAACCCCAAGTTGCAGAACTAATGGTAAAAGGGTCGACCTAAGGGATTAATTAACACATTAGTTAAAAGTCAAATAACTTGAAATCGACTTTCGCACATTCTTAAAACTAATTGGATTCATTCAGTTTTTTTTCCTTCTTCTACCTTCTTCTAATATGATCTGAACTCTCTCTTGAATACATATAATAGATTATAGACTCTCACTCTAGTACACTTGTTATTTATAGGATCATTCACCCAAAAGCTTTGAGAAAGAGTTATTAAAATTAGGGTTAAAATATAGGTGTTGTATACGTAATATAAGAGAAATTTAACTTTAGATATTCTTTTTAATATAAGGGAGTAAAATAGAGATTTTTAAAGATAGTGATTATTTGATAAGAGGTTAAAGAGAAAAGGAAAAAAAGTTTTTCTCTCATCTTATTGCCCTAATTTATAAGCTTAGAGGAAGAAAAAGGCCATTGGAGGTTTGGCTTCTTTTATGTAGATCATGTTTCTTCCATCTCATGCCCTACTGATATGTTCTTGTATAACTTCAAGCTCTCTTAAGGATTTCATTCTCAATCTTATGTGATGTTAACAATTTTTATCTAGATTATCATTCTCCATGTCGGTTCAACTATTTCATTATTCATCTTTGTGCCCTTCGCCTTTATCCAATTATCAACATTTCATTATTTTATCTTTTTATCTGATAGTTCCATAACTATTACCTTATTGTTCTCAATTCTTTGCATTTTAGTTATTTTAGTCTTAATTCCAAATATTGTGTCCTTCATTAATTCCATTATGTTCTTCTTGCCCATTTAGATTTTCACATCTTGGTTCCTAATCTTATGCCCTTCAGTTGCCTTGTTTATTTATCATTATGCATATCTAGTTATTTTATGTTATTATGTCAGCAATGTTCCTAATCGTGTTCTTTTTTGTAGTTTCATTAATTATTTTCATGCTCATTTAGTTTCAGTTAATAGTCTCCAATTGTTTGTTGACCTTCTGGTTCTTCTACTCTTGATCTCACACTCCTTTAGTTGTTATTTCTCAAACTTATACCATATTGTTGTTCCATCCTTTACCACATGGATTTCTAGTTGCTCATGCTCTTTGACTTCTAATTTTAGGATTCATAGATCTTTTTGGTTCATATGTTATTTTGTAGTCATATCCTATTCTTATTGTCATGCAATGCTATGTGTACATACTTATTTGACCTCGTTTTGTTTAAACTATGGTGTCTTGTTTAAGAATTTAATTTATCCCATAAAGTTCCCATCCCTTTGAGGGTTAGTTTCTTATTTCAAGAATTCATTATGATTCTATAGTTCTATCACTTCGAGGCTTAGTATCTTTGTTCAAGACATTTTTTCTTAGTTTTGTCCACTAAAATTTCTAACAATGCATTTTGTCCGAATATCGTCTTACTATTTATTTTTTATGGCGTTCACCTAATAACTATCTTGGTGACTATCCACCTTCATTTTTCTTTTAGATGCCCATAATCTTTAACTTAAAGATGGTTTAGTTTTTGGCTTCTAGTGCATCTTCCCTTATCATAATCTAGGACAATTTTAACCTTTACTTTTGCAACGCTTCCAATTATTTTCTCAGTTTCTCGCCCTTGATTCTTTAAAGATACTTTTAACATTCTTACTGGTTTCCCTCTTTCATTAGTGATTATTACTTTTGCAATTTTCCACTTTTATCACCCTTATGTTGTCTTTCTATATGTACCTCTTGTCTGTTATTCTTAAGTTATTTAATTTGCCTTTGATTCTCCAAGCATTATTTTTGCCCTCTATGAGATTTCAATGACTCGTATCTCAACTTTGTATCTAGTTTGTGGAAATTATACCTTTGATACTTCTTATCTTTCCTCTTCTAGGATGACTATTTTGACATAACCAATCTTGATACTTTTAATTTTCTTCCATAAGAATTCACCCAAATGTTTTTATAGTGTATGATTTTTTTACTTGGTACTAAATGAAAATGTTTTCCCCAATGCTTCTAGTCTATCTTTGATTCTAGGGATTCTTATTTTCGAAGATTTTTCACTTCAACTTATTCATGATATTCTTGCCTCTTATTCATGCCTTGATTTTTTTTGCTTATGATTCTTTTAGTAGATTATGACTTCATATTCCTTTCAAAAATTTCATGTTTTTTTTCTCTAATTATTTTCACATTTACAAAACCTTTATTCTAGACAGCTTCAGTCACTTTTTAGTTTTCCTCAAACTTAGTTTCCTTATATAATGTATTATTTTCCATATGCTTCTTCCTTACTCTTGCAATTATTCACTTTCATTTCCTTTGTACAGCTATGCATCAATCTAGAACTAAAAGGGACCAAGGACCAAAGAAATTGCAGGAGGTCTAAACTGAAGATCATACCATTTAAGTTTTGGTTTTGTCACGTTTGGAATGATATTTTCTAATCCAATCTAGCTTGGACAGTACAGACCAAGCTTTTTCTAAATTATGTTTTAATTTAAAAAATCATCTTTCTTTATTATTCTAGAATAGATATTCTAAACTTATTCAATGATTCAATAATTTGGTAGATATGAAAATCATCTAAGTTGTTTTCTCCATCATCTGTGTAATGCTATATTAAAGTAAATGGTCATTGAGTACCAATCACATAAAAAAAAACTCCTGACACAATATCTAATCCTTTATAGATTTTTATTGGAGTATTATAGCAATACCCTGTTCCAATCTAAAATAGAGTCCTAGTACACACTTTTTATTTGAATTTAATTTTTGCAAATAATACTTTATGAATAAAAATGGTTCTTTAGACTGAATTGATGTTTGAAAAATGGTTCTTTTAAAAATAAACACACATACTCAAGACTGTAATATAGAGAATTGAATTAATTCCTACATAATAGAGGGAGTCACTGATGGAGGCATAAATGGAAAAGAGAAATAAAGGTAATAGTCAACAGTTGTGGTTCGCCTTTGGATTTCAGAATGGTTGGGTTACGACATGGACATATGAGAGATTCTCAACTTTTTCTTTCTCATCATTTGCTTGGGTCAAACTCTTGGTCATGAGGCCCTTGCAAATTACCACCCATTGTTTATGTTTCTATATTATTAACCCTTTTTCTTTAACAAATAACATACATTTTCTTTACCGAAGTAACTTTTATAACACATCTTTAGTAGTTTTCTCTCTTATTGACTTCTTACCCTAATTCTCATCATGATTTTTTATCTTCTTTTTATTAAAGGAATTAATTAATTGTGTAATTATTGTAAATAATTTGATAGGCCCACAAATTAGGTTATTAACAAAAAATCCACAAATTAAGTGATTGATAATAAATTTTACAAATTAGGAGATTGATAATAAGTTCCATAAATTAGGTGATTGATAGAATTAGAATATTTGATTGACCATTAATTTCACATCTTGTATATGTATATATACCTCACCTTTGTTCAATGGAGATCAAGCCATCGTTCTTCACTCTTTTATGGTATCCGAGCTACTAAGCTCTTGAGTTACTTCTTCCATTCTTCCTTTTTTTCTTTATCTCTCACAATTCTCCACACACTTTTTTTTTTCAACCATTATGGCTTCTAAAAACATCTCTACATCTTCAACTGCTTATACCATTATTGAAAGTACCCAACACCAAAATAATTCTCTTATTACCATTAACACTACAAATATTTCAAAGTTGACCACCACCAACTACATCACGTGGAACCTCTAAATCTGAAGACTATTATAAGGATATGATATCTATAGCTTTCTTGATGGTTCCCATCCCAATCCCACACCAACCATCATCACTAATGGTAAGGCGACTCCAAATTCGGCCTACACAACATGAAGTGCCAAGATCATCTTCTCTTCAGTACACTCCTTGGTGCAGTCTCTCTACCCATCCAACCTCTTCTTGCCTGTAGTACCACCTCCAAGGACATATAAACTACTCTGCCTAATACCTATGCCAAATCATCCTATGGTCACATCAAACAACTCAAAAACCAATTGAAGAATTGTGTCAAAGTATACGCACTTTATCAAAAATTGAGTTGATGAACTTGCTCTCCTTGAAAAACCCATTGATGATGAAGATCTCATTGATAAGATTCTTGATGGCATTGGCGAGAAATATAAAAGAATTGTCGATGTGGTTAATGCACGTGAAACACCTATCTCCGTTGATGAAATTCATGAACAACTCATCAATAAGGAGGCATCTCTCCAACAATCACACGCACCACCATCATTCCTTCCAGCCACCGTCTATCCTATTAATCGACACAAAAATCAATCTTGGTAACCATCTCCTCCTTCTTGGCACCCTTCTGCAACTTGCATATACAATCATAGACAACAATCTAATGCTCCTCATAATGATCGTCCTACACCATGTCCATATCTTGGGCATTGCTAAAGATGTGGTGCTCAAGGACACATTATCAAATGATGCTCTCTTTATTGACTTGTCAATGCCCAATCATCATTAGCTCCATCAGCAACACATCTACAGGCTCCACACCTTGCTTCTTCATAGCAACAACGTGCACATTACGCATCTCTTGAGACCATTGACACCCCCACATGGCCATTTGATAATGGGGCATTGCACCATGTCACCACAGGCTTGAATAATCTTTCACTCCACACTCTTTATGCAGGGTCTGATTACATTATTATTGGTGATGGCTTGGGGTCTTCATATTACCCATACTGGTTCCACCACTCTTCTTACCCCTATTCGTACCTTTAATTTACACAATATACCTTACGTGTCTAACATGGAAAAAAAATCTTATTTTTATTTATCAACTTTACAATACTAATCATGTTTATAGAATTCTTATTCATTGTTTTTCATGTGAAGGACCTGAGCACAGGGACAATCTTTTTAACAAGAAACATTAAAGATGGTGTCTATGAATGACGAAACTCCTCTCCAAATTTGTCTTATCCGTTCGTTACCTTTTCTAGCGACAAGACCACTTCCTCCGAGTGGCACTCCAAATTAAGTCATTAATCCTCACCTATTCTTCATCATATTATGTCAATATTTTCTTTACCTTATTCTATGTCACAAAACACTCATTATAATGTGTGTTTAAGCAATAAAAGTCACAAGCTTTATTTCTCTGTATGTATAATTATTTCATCTCATCCCTTACAAATCATATTTTTAATATTTGGACCTCCTCCATTTACTGTGTTGATGATTTTAAATATTATGTTATTTTCGTTTATCACTTTACACGTTATATATTACATTACCCCTTAAAAAAAAATCTCATGTTTCTAATATTTTTTTCTTGTTGAAAAGTAATAGTAAAAAGTCACTTTAAACACTCCATTATCACTCTTCACTCCGATAATGGTGGGAAATATCAAGCATTAGATCAATTTTTATCCCTTTATGGAATTTCATATCTCACATCTCTTACACATACACTTGAACACAATGGTCTCTCATAATATCGACATTGACATATTTTTGAAACCAATGTCTCTACTCACTCACGCCTCACTTCCACTCACATACTTGAATTATGCCTTTGCAACTGCAATATATCTCATTAATTGCATACCCACACCCACACTTTACCTTTCTTCTCCTTATGAGTCTCTTTTCCACTCTCTACCAACTATACAAAAATCTGTATCTTTGGTTGTTTATGTTATCCATGGCTTCATCCGATAATGGTGGGGAATATCAAACATTAGATCAATTTTTATCCCTTTATAGAATTTCATATCTCACATCTTCTACACATATACCTGAACACAATAGTCTCTCATAATATCGACATTGGCATATTTTTGAAACCAATGTCTCTACTCACTCATGTCTCACTTCCAATCACATACTTGAATTATGCCTTTGCAACTGCAATATATCTCATTAATTGCATGCCCACACCCACACTTTACCTTTCTTCTCCTTATGAGTCTCTTTTCCACTCTCCACCAACTACACAAAAATCTGTATCTTTGGTTGTTTATCTTATCCATGGCTTCATCTGATAATGGTGGGGAATATCAAACATTAGATCAATTTTTATCCTTTATGTAATTTCATATCTCACATCTCCTATACATGCACCTGAACACAATGGTCTCTCATAATATCGACATTGACATATTTTTGAAACCAATTTCTCTACTCACTCACGCCTCACTTCCACTCACATACTTGAATTATGCCTTTGCAACTGCAATATATCTCATTAAGTGCATGCCCGCACCCACACTTTACCTTTCTTCTCCTTATGAGTCTCTTTTCCACTCTCCATCAACTACACAAAAATCTGTATCTTCGGTTGTTTATGTTATCCATGGCTTCATCCATACTCCAGTCACAAACTTGAGTCTCAATCCCTCCCTTATGTGTTTGTTGGGTATTCCCTCACCCAAAGTGCATATCTCTACCTTGATCATTCTATTTCTAAATTTTACACATCTCATCATGTTAAATTTGTGGAATTTATCTTTTCATTCATCTATTCAAAGTCATCTTAGTCGTCCAAGACTAGAAATACTCCCAAATTAGTTTCCATCAACATCATTGCATCCTATTAAGGTTGCATCACTCAATATAACCTCTACAGCCTTGCCCCCGAGTTTAGATCCATCTCACAGTCAACCATTCGATGGACCAGAACAGTTCACTGACACCAATAATAACCCACAAAATCCACCCTCTAATTCCTTACCTTTCTCTCTAGACCCACTCCTCTAGAACCATCCACTAACACCTACATCATGACCACTCTCACTAAAAATAAAATTTATAAATCTATCTAAAAACTCAATCTTACCACTACCATAACCTCAACCCATCAACTTAGGCATACATTGATTCAAGCCCTCAAAGATCCAAAATGGCATCATACTATGTCTGAGGAGTATGATGCTCTTATACGGAATGGAAGATGGAAAAATTTCCCACCTAATTTAATGCAAAATGTTGTCAGTTGTAAATGAATTTTTAGAATTAAACATTTACCTGATGGCTCAAGTGACAGATACAAAGCTCGACTAGTTACTAAAGGATTCCATCAACGTCCTAATGTTGATTATCATGACACCTTCAGTCTAGTTGCCAAACCTACCACTATTTGTATCATCCTCAGTTTTGTGGTTAGTTGCGAGTGGTCTCTTAGTTAACTTGATGTCAACAATGCTTTTCTACATGGTCATCTCTCTGAAGATGTTTTCATGGTAAAACCACTTGGTTTTCTTAATCATGATAATCCTACGCATGTTTGTAAGTTATGCAAGGTTATATATTATATCAAACAAGCACCACGTGTCTAGTACCATGAACTAAAAAAATTTCTTATAGCCTTTAGGTTTACAAACTCTTATGCAAACACTGTATTTTTAGTTGTAACGCTAGTTACACTCTACTAAATCTCCTTGTGTATGTTGATGATATAATTATTACTGGCAGGAATATTGTTGTAATTCAATAGTTTATTGATCTTCTTGACAAAAAGTTCTTTATCCAAGATCTTGGTGTTGAAGTTACTACCACTTCTACTAGTTTACTTCTCTCTCAACGGAAGTACATCACAAATCTTCTCGCTCGTACAAATATAATAGGGGTCAAATTTGTCACCATTCCACTTGCCACCAAGCCAACACTTATATTTCTAGTACTACTTTGATAGATCCTTCTTAATACAAAATAGTTGTTAGAAGTCTCACTCGTATTGATATTACATATATTGTTAATATGTTATCTCAATTCATGCATCAACCTAATATTGATCATTGGAATGTTGTGAAACATTTACTTTGCTATCTTTATCATGGTCTTGCCTTGCACCGCCACATCTTTATCTCTTTATGCATTCTCAAATGTTGACTAGGCTAGTAATAAGATGACTACATCTCCACTAGTGTTTATATTGTTTACCTTGGTCACAATCCCATATCCTAGTCCTATAAGAAACAACACAGTTGCACAATCCTCCACTGAAGCTAAATATCATTCTGTTGGTTCTACAGCTATTAAGTTATGTTGGATTTGTTCTCTTTCAACAGAGGGTGGCATTTGTATTCCTACTACTCCGTTATCTATTGTGACAATATTGATGCAACTCATCTTTGTTCTAATCCTGTCTTCCATTCACGGATGAAATATTCTATAATTGATTATCATTTTATTCGGGATCAAGTCCAAAGTGGAGCTTTACATATCACCCATGTGTCCTCAAAATATCAATTAGTAGATCTCTTAACCAAACCTCTTTCACGCACTCGCTTTTAACTTTTGGAGACCAATATTGGACTCTCCATAGGAGCTCCATCTTGAGGGGGCATATTAGAGGAATTAATTAATTGTGTAATTATTGTAAATAATTTGATTGATCCACAAATTAGGTTATTAAAAACAAACCTCATAAATTAAGTGATTGACAATAAATCCCACGAATTAGGAGATTGATAATAAGTTCCACAAATTATGCTGATTGATAATAGGTTATCTTGTATGTGTATATATACATCACCTATATTCAATGAAATTCAAGCCATTATTCTTCACTCATTTACTTCTTAGGCCTCCAATAGTATTATTGGTTATTGTTCTTTAGGTATTTAACTCAAAATGCAACCTTGTCTCGTTTTTTAATAGTTTGATTATCATACTTCTCCTAGATCGCATCTATGTTACTCGAATTTTATCCTTCTTTTTCACTTTTTTAAGTCTTAAAATCTTTACTCACCAATAAATTGCATATGCATTCCCTACCAGGGTTCTTATTCTATCATGCCCTAGAGTAATCCTTTTTTTTTTTTTGAATTCTTGCTTTTATCTACAACGCATTATAGGCTTGTTACACTTCTATGTTCAAAATGGAGTTAAGACTCTATTTTCCTCTTCATTAAGACTTCATCATCTAGTATTTCAAGACTTCTTCATATTTTTCACTTTTTGCATTTACAATGCATTAGCTTAAATCAAACATTAATAAGGACTGTGAAACTTACCAAAGATCTTACCCTAACAATTATAGTTCAAGAGGTTTTTACCCTCATAGCTTTTTTTCCTTCATAGCAGTTCGTCATAGAAATTGTAATTTAAGAGGTTCTTCATCCATAAAGTCTCTTTTTCTTCAAATTAACTTTTTGCATATTTATGATGTCTTTTCATATGAATCTTACTTACTAAGGATTCTTCATCTTCAAAACCTCTTTTTCTTCATAGCTATTTTCTACATATACTTGAATCCTTGTGGTAGAAACTATAGTTCAAGAGTTTCTTTATGCTTAAAGCTTCTTTTTCTTCATTTGAGTTTTACCTATTCTCGAATTTTCAATATATCAACTTAAATAAAGTGCCATCACTTGTTAGTGATACTTACTTGACATCTCATGGTAGCAATTATAGGTTGAGAAATTCTTCGTCCTTAAATATTCTACTTTTTTTTATTTCTTTATTATTCAAATTTTCAGGTTGTACACGAGTCTTATATAATTCTATGCATGTTCAATTAAATATATAATTATGTGTGAGTTATTTACCTTTAATTATAGGAATTTTCTAATTTTTTCCCTTCAAGAATTTGTTATGTTGCTAGAGAGAGCCCATACATTTAGTAGAGAGGATGAAGATCATTTTAACAACATTAAGAAAAGAGAGTTCCATAATTGCTCGGGAATATTGACCAAGACAATAAAAGTCTAGTGCAAGCATGAATTAATAAATAATCATTCGTTTATACACGATAATAGATTTTCCCAAACCTTGAGAATTTCTTTCTGATGCATCTTCTTTTTATCTTTTTTTTTTTTTTTCCTGTTCTTCTCTTACATTTTTTTTTCTCTTTTTTCCTCTTTTTTTTTTCTTTTTGTCTCTTCATTTTTTTCATTGTTTTTTTTATTATCCATATTCCCATGAATTTCATTTCTATTTCTCGTTAAGATTAGCGCTCCATGAGCATTCCTTCGAACTTTTTCCCTAATTGAAGCCGAGCTTTCCCACATCATTAAGAGAGTGCTCACAGTTAGGTATATTTGATCTCAAATACTAAGATTTGTGATAAATATATTTTTAATCCTTAAGGTGTCAAACAACATTTCTGTTCTTATAATTGATTGTTTTATCTTGTACAACTGCATGTAATAGGGCACTCTCAATCAAATAAATCTTCTAAGCTGGTCAAGTAAATGCCTTAATTTGCTTAATTTCTATTTTATGTTCTTATTTTTAATTAATTTATACACTCACCAAATATTAAACTTATAAAATGCTAAATTAGACAAACACATAATTTAGAGCACAACACAAAAATATCATACTAGAACAAAAACAGATCAATTAAATATTTGCAGCAAGTTATTGTGCTCAGATAAAGTCAAACTTTAACTCCTGATTATCAAGTAACTTTTTTTTCTAAAAGAAAAAAGAGAAAAGAAACGTACGTCTTATATTTGGTATCAGTTCAACAAGTAAGCTTTAATATAGAGGCGCACTTTACTCCATATTGGTATGATGTACATGGATTGATATGATACCATTTTTTTTTTTTTCCTTTATTAGTTTTAAATTTTGATTAAAACAGGCGACGGAAGAGTAAATATTTTATTGTTTCTTTCTCCTTATTTCCTCGTTCAAAACATAGCATAAAACTCCATAAATAATTTAAACTAAATTCAGTTTTATTACTTCACCATTCAAACCGAGCTAAACACTTTCTTTTCGGAAAAAGACCAACTGGTGCTTTTTCAAAAAGAAAAATTATAAGTTTCAAACCACTAGACAACTTCTATAAATATGATTAGTTTACTTTAGATTTGATTTCTATAATTTTTTGACAATGAATAAATCACAGTTATAGAATTTACAAACTAGTCTGTCATCTTGAAGCACCTACCAGTTACTTCTCTGTTATGTTTTTTATCAAATTGAATTACTTGTCTCAAGCCAAGTAAAATCATCTACAGTCACGCATAAAGATTGAAAAAGTTAAATGAGAAAGAATTACCATAAATACACACACATATATATATATATATAGAGTTAGTTGCCTTCTAAAACTGATCCAGACGGGCAAAAATCTTAAACACTATAATGTATACTTCTTACCCTTACTGCCTGGCATAATCTAATCATACTGCCCTTTAACGCCCTTTTAACCCGATGAGAATAGTAATTCACATCAAGTCTGTCTTTTTCTCTCCCCAATAAAAGGAAAAAGAAAGAGAAGTAGCTCTGAGAAAGGGAAAATAACATAGAACAGTTCACCCATCAAAATTTCTTTATTCTTCTGAAGTACTTGTCAACTTGAGAATTATTGCTAGTGTTTACTTGCGTGCACAGCAAGGAGACTGAGGTTGAAGATGGTAGTCTCTTGAAAGCTGTTGTGCTATAAACTCTATTCTTGAATCCACAGGATTAACAAGCTGGGGAAAGATCCTCCAAGCTGCAAAAAGCTTGAGAGCCTTAATACAAGCTTTCTTCTTTTAAATTCTTCCCAACCAAAGATAATTATGATTTAGACGACATACCTTCTTCCTAAGCACTCAATGATATCACTGGTGAGGGTTGATCTTTTCTTATTCTCAAAAGCAAGAGATGCCGCTTTCCTCAGCAAAGCAGAACCAGCAATGCAACCCAACATGGTTGGATTGGTTGGACTGTAAAAAAGACATAGGAAAGAATACTAACTCTAAAAACATGGAGCAGGATTGAGGAACACAATGAAAAGCTGCAAGATGCAGAACCTGCTAGTCATATTTCCTCCCGTAGCTTTGACATGTTGCCATGCCCATGACAGAAATACTGCAACACTGTTAACAACAATAGACTTTATTGGGATTCAAAAAGTGTCCTTCGGTGAAACAAAAGCTGAAGAGAAATTTGAAGCTTATTGAGTTACTAAAAACTTGAAAAAAAGAAAAAAAAAAGAAGAAGATGCAAAATGGATCATGTTTTTCTGTTTAGCATCTGAATATCAAGTTTCTGAACATACCATCAGCAAGCATAACAGAGAAACCACCCCATCCCCTCTCTATCTCTCTCTCTCTCTCCCCCTCTCCCTCCCCCTCTCCCTCCATCTATTGTTACATCTTATTTTTGGTCATTATGTTTGAACTTAATCAATTGTAATTATGAGAATCTTCCACCCAATTTTGTCAACGTAACAAAAAAAGGAGTGAATACTGGCATCTTAAAAGCACAACTCTACATCTGATTGATATTGTTGGAAAAATGGGAGGGGCATGTGCGCAATGGGTGTGCATGAAGGGTCAACCAAGATGGATACTCATTTGGATCAGACGAGAAAAAAGAGTTGTTGAGGCCTCCTATGTAAAATATGATTTATTACATAAATATTTCTTAGTATTATAATATTTCCGATCTAGTATCTTTCCATTCTGAATTAGAGACAGGAAAAATTTTCTTCATCTTCCATTATTATGATAAATGTTAAATATCTAAGAGTAATAAGCATCCTGTGCAGATAATATCTGAAAATCACAAGAAGTGATTTTTTTATATAGTTCTTTAACTTTACCCAGGTACACCACGAGAAAAAGTATCTCAGTAGATGTGTGCAATAGAATTTTAAAGATAGCCAAAGTGGAACAAAAGTTTAACTATTATCATAATAGAAATTAGATAATTATTACTACGGTAACTAAGTTCGGGAAAGAACTGAAGAAAATGGAAAGTTCTTTTAAGTTGTGCAAATTCAGCATAACTTAATACCGGCCAGAAAATTGAAAAATGGAATTACCTTCCAGAAAGAATATCACCTTGACCACCACACCGACGAGGGGAACCATATATGCTCACTGTTTTAACTGCAAAAGGAACATCAATTATTATCATAAAGAATATCAGGGATTTATATTGCACCAACGAATTTTAAAAAATTAAAAGTAAATCATGATGAAATAAAAAGGCTGGTAGCACATACTCCATAACCCAGATATGATCAAAACAAGAAAGGGAGCTTCTCACAAGGTGGATTGGGTAAAGAATTTGCTGATTTCAGGGATACAATAGTTGCATGAAGAGGATGCAATATGATCACAGGATAAATAATCTTCACAAGTTCATTGATTTCATTTATGTGATGGGACTTGGGTACCAAAGGCAGATTTGTGTGCTTTTCCAGTTTCCCTTGATCTATTTACATTATTTTCACAAGTTTTCCTTTTTCTCGAGAGAAATAAGTAAAGATGTAACATAAAAAGGCATGGAGGGGCACCTCCCCATAGAGGAGAATTACATGTCATTAATAAAAATGAAGATATCTATGATGTCCTTCAGATTCTATCTAAAGACAAAAAGATCACCCTAAAACAAAATAATCAAGGTCTGGAACCAATTATCTCTAATATTGACAAAGATGACAAAATGTCTTCAAAAATCCTCATGCTTGCTTCTTTCTAAATTACCCCCAAACCTCGTCCATAATAAAACCACTAAACACCCAGGACAAGTAATGGAGGCACAGAGTCAAAACCTATTAACCTTCTCGTATCAGTGCATCAAAAGAAGATATAGTTGGGGGGATTCACTCTCTTCCAAAAACATATGACATTTGTTGACAATGCATCTACAACATCAGCTTCCAGGCAAACATCGGTGTACAGGAGATGCTTTTCACTTCCAAATCTGCTTCCAAGGGAATCTAGAAAATCTGCTTCTGAGGGAATCTAGAAACAATAGGTCTGGAAAAAATGTTGACTAATATATTTTATTATTTAATTAGTTATGATGATGTATTTAGAATTATATTAAAATACTAATCTCCTGTAATTAAAATTTAATATAATAATAATTTTCTTATCAGTATGTTAAGAATTCTATAAATATCTCAGGTGTAACAATTTAAATGGTGAGAAATAAAATTAATATTTTTTTTCTAAAATCAACATTTGTATCAGAGCCACAATAAGTTATTTTAGAATTCTAATTTTAGAATTTTTCCCAAATACTAAAATAGTAAAAATAGACTAAGTTGGTACTCACCGCCACCCCAGATGGAGTCACAGCCGCCGCAGTCTTCTCGTAAATCCAGCACGCGTTCTGTTCCTCCAGTTCTCTGGTATCTGGCGCGCACGGGAACATTTCGCCATCCGCCTTACAGCTTCGTATACAGAGACTGAATGGCTTCGACAGTCAGTGCAGATTTGTGACTCACCTCTCTGGATCTGGTCTCAATCCGCCTGCCGCACCTTCGTCTTCTCCCTCCGTGCCTAGTGGACAGATCTGATCTCTGCGCCTCTCTCCGGCCTTCTGGTTTCCTGATCGCTGTTGGTCGCCTCTTGCATGCAGATCTGGTATGTTCTGCCGTGCACCAATCTTCTTCTTCCGGTGCGTGCAGAGCCATGCGCAGGGAGTCTTTGAGCCGAACTGAGCCGTTTTTCGAGCTGATCCTGAGCTGAGTGAGGCGAGCCGAGTTGAGGCAAGCCAACTGAACCAAGCCGAGTGAGTCGAGCCGCTCTCCCTTCAAGCTGAGTTGAGCCGAGCCGATTTGAGCTGCTTCTTGAGCCGAACCGAGCCGAGCCAAGCATGAGCCAATCCAAGTCGAGCCCGAGCCAAGCATGAGCCAATCCAAGCCGAGCCCAAGCCAAACTGATGACCTGAACAGAGCTGAGTCATCCACGCCTAAGCCAAGCCGCTGCCTTGCCAAACATATTTGCTTTCTCCGTGCGCGAGCAGCTCTGAGCAGCCTTTTTTGGTCCTTTTTCAGCTCCTCCGCACGCGGCCGCCTCTAATTTCGCAACCAGGCCTTCTCCATGCGTGAGTTTGACCGGCCTTTTTTTGTCCTTTTTCCAGCTCTTCTGTGCACGTCCGCTTCTAGTTTCACGATTTGGTACAAATCTGCTTCGCGCACGAGCCGTTCCGACCAGCCTTTTATAGTCCTTTTTCCGATTCCTCCGCGTGCGTACGCCTCTGGTAGACTGCAAGATGACTTAATCTGCAAGTTGGTCATGTGTAATATTCCTTCACTAACTTGAAAGGGGATGTTGACTAACATATTTTATTATTTAATTATTTTTTATTAGTTTATTAATTTATTATTTAAATTGTTATGATGATGTATTTAAAATTCTACTAGAATAATAATCTCATGTAATTAGAATTATAGTAAATAGTAATTTTCTTATCAATATGTTAAGAATTCTATAAATATCTCAAATGTAACACCTAAAGAGTGAGAAATAAAATTAATATTTTTTTTCCAAAATCAACCAAAAAAAATTATGGTAGAAGGATTTCTTGTACCCTCTCTTGAGTCCAAAGATAGTAACCATATGAGATAGCACCCACAAGTTGCCAACTTATGCCCTCTCATCATGGCCAAAGGAGGTGGCAAACGACAAGTTACCAACTTGTTCCCCCTTGCATTGAACATTTTAAAGAACTTGCAGAACAACTATTCGAGAAATTTGCTCAATCATGAACATTATGGGAAAAATAACATGTAGTAAAAGGAGATTCCTTTGTCATGCAACTCACTCCTTCATGTAATTCTCCAGGACCAACTAATGGGATCTTATACACTCTTGACCCTTTTGATACACCTTTTAGGGCTAGTAAAGCTTCTTAACAACCAGCAGGATTTCCCTCTACTAGAGGTCCTAATTTAAAATTACATTTCAACACTTCTATAATGAGAATCAACTTAAGGATGATCCCATAGTCAATCATGAAAACCGAAGACCTCCATCTAGGCAAGAAACTTTGGTCCATGATCCACTTGTTAGACATGATGGTAAACTACTTAGACCTCTAGGTAGAAATTAAGGTTGGGATAATATGTGAATCACAATTTCCCCCTATCCCTCCAAATAATCAAGATAATTCCTCCAATATCACCGAAAAAAAAGTCAAAACTAGGGTATCAAATTTTGATCAAAGATTAGATCCAAGATTGGCATTGAAAGTATGGAGGGTATTTCGACTGTTATGAGATAAATAACATTGAACAACTTTGTTTTGTTAAAACTCATTGGACTTGCTAAGAAGTATTTACAAAGGATCTTGCAAAATCAAGAGCAATTGAGTGAAACTCTCATAAATCATGGGGTAATGATGATACAAGATCAAATGATTGAGAACTTTTTAAATCTTAGGCAAATCTCCTCTATTGTCCCATATTACAAATCATGTTTTAACGAGCTTATCCTTAGATCTGAGACTGAGGAAGAATATTTTATTTCTGGAAGTAGATTTTTTAATGGCCTAAGACAAGTGTTATGAGATAATACATGTCTTAATTTTTTAGAATAATTAATTATAAATATCTTAATAGTATAAATATGTATTTATAAATTAACTATGTAATTAATAGATACATTTATGTGACTGTGGATTATTTTTATTTGTATTTTCATTGGTTGTTGGTTTCAGTTTTCAGTTTGTAATATAGGAGGTTAGTAGGAGAGAAAACAGGGGGAAGCAGATGTAGTAGGCAGTTCAGAAATTAACTCCTAAATAACTACTCCCTCTACATATCTAAAAATCTGCTGCTGTCTTTGTGAAAGTTTAGTTTCTATATAGAAAATTTATCAAAAACTTAAGTACTTTAACTCTAGGAGACTGTCGGATTCTTTCTCAAGGAGTACATACATTTAGATCAAGATAATAAATATCTTAATTTTTTAGAATAATTATTTACGCATATCTTAATAGTATAGGCCTAAATATTAAATTAGTCCTATACTATTTTTAAATATTCGAATTGATCCCTGTATTAATTTTTTTACTCTTTTGTCTTCGTACTTTCAAAAAAAATGTGTATCAATCCCTGTCTATAAAATGTCACTAACAATATTAGTGGATTTACCACGTGACAATAAATTGTATACGTAACTATTTCTATTTAAATAAATTTTTACGTTACATGTCACATGACATCTGACATGTAAAAAATATTTTAATTTTTAATTATTTTGATATAACAAAAAATTAAAAAATAAATCATTATGCGCCAAAGCCGTCCTCAACCTATCTCTCTCCCTCTCTCTTCTCTTCTTCTCCCACTACCCTCTCCCTATCCCTAACCACCATTCTCTCGACTGCAACCCACTACTCTCTCTCTCTCTCTCTCTCTCTGGCCTTCACCATATGTAAATGAAGGCAAAAATCATGGATAGACTGCATAATTATCATAAGAAAGAATAACAGGTAAAATTATGTACCTAACAAATGTCACATTTTGGCATCTGTGAGGAAAAACTGGTGAGAAGAACTCGCTGGTGCTTGCTAGCGAGGTTGTTGCCAGCATGTACCTTCTCATTGCATATCCAGCAGAGAACCACATCATCTTCACAGCACAGCATGCTTGCCTCTGCTGCCTCCAACATGTTCCGCTAAATCTTCATCTCTCTAGATTCTGCAGCTTCTGACTCTAGCACTTTCAGACACTGTGAAGTCCTCTGTTTACTTTACTCTCCGGTAGGAATTCAGAATCCAGAGAATCCTCCCTATAAAATCATCAGAAAAGCTACTCTGTCTACAACCTATAATTCCCTACTTCCTCCATATTTTGAAACCCTCCCGCCTCTCTTTGTATATGTGTATATATCCACATGTATCTGCTCTGTTTCTCAATCCTCCAATTTAAAAAAAGTTTTTGCTACCATAAGATCTCATGGAAGAGCAGAGGGTGGTGGAGTGAATGGTGGTGTGAGATGGGGAGAAGTTAGTGGAAGAGGAAGAGAAGAGAGAGAGAAGCGGGTTGAGGATGACTTTGGCGTGATGGTGCGTCTCTGTAGAACCTGGAAGAATTTATTTATTTTTTTAATTTTATGTTTTTTATTTTTAGTTTTTCACTTTCTTATATTAAAAAATAATTAAAATTTTAAATACTTTTTATAGGTCAAATATCACATGACATCTGAAGTGAAGATTTGTCGAACTAGAAACAGCTATGTATCCGACTTGCTATCACGTGATTTTTAGAGGATTTAATAGACAAAGACTAGTACACATTTTTTTAAAGTAGAATGACCAAAAGAATAAAAAAATTAGTACAAGGAACAATTTGAATATTTGAAAACAGTACAAGAATCAATTTAGTATTTAGGTCTAATAGCATATACATGTACTTATAAATTAATTATGTAATGAGCAGATAAGTTTATGTGGTTGTGAGATTGTATTTTTATTGGTTATTGTTTTGTATTTTTAGTTTCTAGTGTGGGAGGTTAGTAAAAGAGAAATAGGAGAGAGCAGATGTAGTGGACAGTTATGGAATTAACTTCCAGACAGTTGCTCCCTGTGCAGATTTAAACTCTTCTGTTATCTTTATAAAGATTAAGTTTTTATGTAGAGAATTTACAAAAGTTTCTTGAGTACTTTAAATCCAGAAGATCGTTGAATTCTGTCTTAAGGAACCCATATATTTGGATAAAAATGGGTAAACGAATAAGAACACTAAAACAACCTTTAATACCTACTGATTTTCGGATTAATCATCCCATAATGAGATATGTAAATCAAGATCCTAACAGCATCATAAATGCAATGTACATGGGTTGTACCCCTTGGTACTGATGTTTATATACACTACACTTTTATTTAAAAAAAAAAAAGACCCAAACAGCATCATATAAAGAGAGAACTTCTACGACATTCTATTGACTGCCTAGAAGAAGCTTATTACAAAGCCTTGGAGATTGACCACTATTTAGGAGATTCAAGATTGTCTATGACAATTACCCAATCACCTCCTAGAAGAATATGGAATCTAATTGGTGAAAAACCAATAAACGGAAACAAATGTTAACAAAGTTTTATATTAAAAGGAATAAGATGATTTAATTTCTTTCTCTAGTTATTTCTATTATAGATTTTAATGAATTAGCTATTTTCTATTTAATAGGATTCCTAAACAGCATATTATTATTTTGGTTACGTTTTGACGTCTACCCATGAATAGGATACCATAGTTTAGTTATTCGGTACATTTTATAATTATTACACAAATATTAAGTTATCAACTTGATGATTGAGACCCAAGATCTCTAGATTCAGTTCTAAATAAATTTGCCTTAAGTATTGTGTTCAATCTCAGTTAGCCCAGCATCAATTTCTTTCTCTAAATTACGGTTTCTCTCCCTTTCTTTCCCTTGTTCCTCTTTTCCCTCTCTCTTCTTGCCTGAACTTTCTGTTTTCTCTCTTCCGCTCCCAATCTCTTCTCTTTCCATATTAAGCTCCAGTAAAAAAATTGTTGCCCTTATTTATCAAATAACAATTATAAAATTAAGAAATTATATTCTACATCAACAGTCCCGCCCATCCAAATCACACTTGGCAACAATTACCTCCTTCATATGCCTCCCCTGTAGTACATGAACTACCAAAGCCATTTAGCCAACAACAAAGCTTTGCACAAAATTGTAAGAAGTTTTTGATCGAGGTCGTCCAACCCCACAACACCCCCCCCCCAAAACCCCAAATATTTTCTTCTACACTCCAAGCCACAAGATGAAAACGCATATAATTCTTAGAAATACCTCTAAGGAAACAACGTTGTAAGGTTTAAAGCCTCTTGGGAACATTAGATGGAATAAGAAAAAGAAAGAAGATAGATGGACAAATTGGAGAGAGTAACTTTTGATGAGAGTAAGTCTACCACCATTAAAGTGAAAATTCTTTCTCCGATAAGACAATCTCTTCTCTGTCTTGTTAATAACTAGGTCCGAGATATAAGATACTTGAATTTACCACCTAGTGGCAAGCTGGATCTTTAATAGGGAAGTGAGGCAACACAAGATCCAAATGTACTAGATAATTCATCCACTTCCACCCCATAATCAAAGGAGACTGATTTGGATTTTTGCGAGTCAATACGGAGGCTAGAAACTACTCAAAGCAAACTAGGACACATCTATTATTCATCAAGAACTCTTCTTCGAGATTAAAAATTAACTACGTATGACCAATGAAAAGTAAGTGAATGACCTCCTTTCTTGATTCACCACTACCATTGTCCAACCCTTCAATGAGATTACAAGATCTCACTTGATGTCCTGTTAAAAGCCTCAGTTGGCGAAATGAATAGAAAGGGGGCAAAGAAGATTCTCTAGGTTGAGACCTCTAGAGGACAGAAAGGAACCAAAAACGTCCCCATTAACAAACACAACAAAGTAGTAGGTGGAGATACATCTCTCAATCCACTTAGCCCATATAGGACCCAACTCCATCCTTCTCAACTCATAAAACAAAAACGAAGGCACATGGCCATAAACTTTCTCATTAGCAAGTTTGTAAAGAAAGCCTCTTTTCCCATATTTAATACTGGAATACACAATCTTGTTTGCAGTAAAAGCTGCATCAAGGATCTAACAGGCCTTTCATAAAGCTTGTTGAGCTTCTCCCATAACTTGGCAAATCACCCCACTCAATCTGTTGGCAGAAACCTTCGCAATAAGTTTGTAGATACTACCAACTTAAGTTGATTGTCCTTAAACACTTTATATCAGCGCACCATCACCTCTTGAGAATCAACAAGGAGGGTGGAATTCAAGGAAATCACAAATTTTTTCCAGAAAAAAATAATAATAAATAATCATCAACAACCTTCATGACACCTGAAAGGATAAATTCGAAGACTTTTGCGGAAAAAAAAAAACCATTAACATAAAACCCCATATGGCCAAGGGCCCCTGTCCCCGTCACAACTTAACATAGATTGCATGGACCTCATCTTCCATGACACCATCCTGAATCTCCATCCTCCCATCGACACCATCCTATCAAGTTCAAGGTCATCTAGATTAGGTTACAAAGAGTCTTCCTCCAAAATTTTCACAAGTTTTCATGCTTATACAAGTCAAATGAAATTGATGAATGCTTCAAAGGTAAGGTGCTTTGGGTCAAGCATATGAGTAGAGCCTATCCTAGATGCTATTCTTCTAGTTAATTAAATCTCACCACCATATAGCTTGAGCCAAAAGGATAGCATCCAAATCACAACTATGATTGTAGAGGTTATGAATATGCAACTGAAGTATAGAGAGGAGCAGAATCCATTCTAGATTCCCATCCTTCTAATCAACAAAATCTCACTACCCATATATCTTGAGCAACAAGGTGATTCCTATATTGCAACCACAAGAGTGGTTCCAGGTTTGCAACTGAATCATCACAGGACAACTCCAACATCACAACCACGATGATAGAGGTTCAAAATATGCAACAGAAGTAATGGAGGAGCAGAATCCATTTTAGATTGCTATCCTTCTCATCAGCAAAACCTCACCACCCATAGCTTCAGCCACAACACAATTCCTATACTGCAACCATGACATTTGTGGTTCCAGGTTTGCAGCTGAAGCATCATGACATCCAAAAAATTGGGTTTTATGAGACCAAAACGCACTAACGAACTTGCAGTTCAACCATCCTGCAAGTCATCGCATGCAGTGACTAGCCACACCCTGTATAATTCTACACAAACTGCAATATTCCCAACCTAAATTTTGTGCCATACTATCATTTTAAACAGAAAAAAGTGTTGGAAAGGTTGTAAAACAATAGATAATTATGTAATAATCCAATTCCTTACCTATCTCACCATCACTAATAACATCAGATTTTCCTTTTCGTAAGATAGTTACTCCAATCCTGATAAAAAGGAGTAAAAACTCGTTAATAGTAGCTGGCCATCATTGATGCTTTCTTGACAAAAAATTTTCGCCATATTGATGTGACACAATTTGCCACCTTATAACCATGCTAAATGATGCATATTGGCCAAGTATTTTACCCCTCTAAAAATTTAAGAAAACTGACACCACTTACTGTTTGGCAAGGGAAAGTAATTGCTTGCAACCATCTTGATCATTGACTTCACAATTTAGTACTTTCTGGACCAGGCGCTTGTATTCATTCACATTTGGGGTCAGAACAGCAAAGGGATAACCACTGATAAGATCAAGATTGTTTGTTACCAGAAACAGCCCATCCTAAGGAATCACAGTCGTAAGAAAAATACGTAAACAAGTGATCAACTTTGAAATACAAAAATAACTAATCAATCCAAGAACAAATCACAAACAACATTAAATATTGACTTACCCCATCTACAACAACTGGAACATTTGACTCTCTTGCATGCTTCATGATTTTACTAACACATTCCTGAAGATTATACACGTCTTAGGAATTTCGCAGAGACTTTACAGAGAAAAATAATAAAAGATAGAAACATAATGTACAGCTGAATGACATCATTAGGACATTTCGCACTATTAAATAATTGATTGTGATCAATTATCTCAAAAGTATAAAATTTTAAAATAATCAGTTCAATCAATTATTTAATATGATGAGATCTAGTATATAATAGTTGGGAATATCATCTACCATCCAATTATCTGTTCACTCACTCCTTTGCCTGTTACTGGATTTTGAGTTTTGCAAAGTTCATCAATCTTCATTTAGCTTGCATTCCCTTACTCATCTTGGGTCTTCATGCCTTCTTTTAGGTTTAAATCAACTTACTAATCTTAAAAACCATACTTGCACATTCGGACATGTGTTAACATAGATATTTTGCTATAGTTTGATACATTTTGGTATATTTTTTAATTCCTCTTTTGTAAGTTGGTGGTGTCAATCATACCCTAATTTATCCGGCCTAAAAATAAAAAAAGAAATGAGGGGTAATAGGTGCGAAGTGCTAACAAGAAAATGTTTAATATTCACCATTTAATTATTATTGTTATTATGATTATGCTTTCAAAGAAAAAGAAGAGAAAAATAAGGAAGCACAAAACTCCTATACCAAATAACCCAAACCCAGCTCAAACTTGCCTAGCCCACCAATTTCGGCCAAACAGAAAAACCCAGCCTCCAGCCTGTTGAATTCTCTTCCCAAGCAAGCAACCCGGCCCAGCATAGTTTTCAGAGTGCCTCCACTTTATCATTGTTGCACTATTTGTCACAATAGCGAAAGGTGGCACCCCTTGGTGTTTATTTACATCATTGCTTTTTTCTCTCTAAAAGAATTTTGCAATGAAAGAATTGAAAGTTAGAATTTCCACAATATTTCACTCTGAAAGAGAATAAGATAAAAAGAAAAGGAAGAATAATAGAAACAGAAGGAGCATTCCAAATTTGAAGAACCCACGAAATCAGACAAGTCTTATTGTCGAACAGCCTTTGATTATAGACTCATTTTAGAAATTTGAAATTTCTGAAGTAGCCAATTCAGAATTATCATTGCAGAGTGGAAATAATTGACTCTCATAATTTTCAGCATAAAAGTATTTAAAATTTCTGTATAAAGAGACAAAAATAAAAGTTATGAATGTGCGATATATCAAGCTTAGAAGCAGAAAACACGCACTCATCCACATAAAGGATAACCTATGTGGACATGCTTCATGCAGAACCAAATATCTTATGTAGTAGAAAGGAAAACTAAATGCGACTCAAAAAGCACATACCAGAAGAAATGGATCCCTTCCCAGTCCAGGACCAATAACAAGGCAATCAAAACGTTCCATCCACTTATCAACTTCCACAAGAACATTTTGTGAGATGAATCTTCTCTCCTGATCACTTAAACCACTGTTTTCATAATAACAGTGCCCCAACGGGGAAGAAATTAATAAGTAAAAGTTGGCATAGGAATAAATAGAAGTGATTGGGCAGGAAAAGAAAATGAACCTAATGGTATATGATTCTTCTAAAAGAGGGTGCACTATTAATTCTGGACTATAACTTTTGATAACTGGAGCAGCATCTTTGGTACAGAACACATGGGACAAATCAGCACCCTACAAGGGGAAAGGAAAAGAAATGTGTTTGTTCAACATAGCAGCTCCTAAATGCAGTAATCACAAATCATTTACTTTCAGAAATTCTATGAAAGTACAAGGCAAGAAAAAGAAAGAGTATTTCGTACTAACGATTTTCAGTGCTGAAATTGCAGCAAAATATGGAGCACCTGTGTATTCACGGCATCCACCAATAACAGCTACCTTTCCTGTTCAAGTATGGAGGAGAGAAATTTAATTTTCGTTCTCTGGAGAAAAAAAAATAACAAACAAACAAAAACAAAAGACAAAAGATAGCTAGTCCTTTCGCTTCCAGTTATAAATTTACCCTAAAACCTCTCTTCCTTGACATTGTTCTTCTTCCAAGTAATTATTTCCTCAAAAAAAAAAATCTCAACACTCAATATTGCAAGGATTCACTGAACATCAAGTAATCATAAGTTACCATGTTACCGTAATAATTTCGTACGGCAGAAACATGATCAATCAAGCGATAAAATATTATCCATTCAGAAGTAACATACTATAAATTTGCATTGAAAAATCAATTAAAGAGAGACGTCGAAAGCGCAATGAGCTAACCTGCCTGGCCTTTATGCCTCTTAGGGTCAAGAGAGGGAGTGATAGTTCTCAAGATGTTCTCGGCATCTGCCTCCAAAGAGACTTCGCTCATAGACTTCATTGACTGAATTCTATTATGGAGATGACTTTGTCTGTTGTACCCACCACCGAGAGACCTAATCAAGAAGTGCTGTCTTCGCAGCACGGAAGAGGGTGATAACATTCAGCTCTTCACAAAATTCAACCCACCATTACGGCAACGGTTAATTAACATGAGATAAGCAATATCTCTTGCTTCTTCAACTCAAACTTTAAGAAACAAAAAGAGAACAGAGTGACAATTGACCTCAGTCTTGGAAACTTCTGAGCGGGTTTTGATGGAAATGGAACCCCGATAGATTCAGACTGTTAAATATATGTATATATATGTGTGTGTCTGGGTGTGGGTTTGGCGAAGGGCAAGCAGGTGGGTCCCACGTCCAAAGCAGGACAATTTAAACGACGTCGTTGGAGGCTAATTGTAAATACTGGAAAGATCGAGCGAAGAACAGGCGGAGAGAGAATGAGAGAAAGGGCAAAGCTGAATGCGATTCGATCAGGGATAGTGATAATCGGATCTTTGGCGTTCGGATACTTGACTTTAGAAATCGGATTCAAGCCGTTCCTTCAAAAGGCACAAGAAGAAGAGCAAAATATTCGTCTCCAGCCTGATTTCTCTCTGTGTCCTGAACAACAAGAAGAACCCTCAAGCTATCGCTCCTAACGACTCAGGTACTCGGTTCACTTGTCTAGCTTCAGGATTCATTGATTTTAATGTTAGAGATGTAGCTTT
This sequence comes from Carica papaya, assembly GCF_054855325.1. Lineage (NCBI taxonomy): Eukaryota > Viridiplantae > Streptophyta > Magnoliopsida > Brassicales > Caricaceae > Carica > Carica papaya. Next base: position 14,976,214 of record NC_142311.1, on the reverse strand, counting down.
TTACTTTGTCAATACGTGATTATGCGTATATATTAAGTGGAATAAGGCCAAGAGGATTAAAATTTTTGGAGACAGTACATGGAAGTGTTGAAAATGAGAAGGATTCTCTGAAAAGCCAAGATGGCGGGGTTGGATCTCAGCAGTAAAGCGAAGATTACTTAGAGACGGCCAACCGATAGGCAAAAGAGAATCAACTAGCTTTCTTCTGATTTGAGTAGCTTATAATAGGGAATATGCTAAACCTGGGAACTGGGCTTGGTCATCCTTTGCCTTTTAATGGCATTTCTTTTCCTGACAAATTTTTTGGTCAACATGTCTTAAACTCTTTACCTTTGAAGTTCTGCCATATAAAAGTCACTGATAATGCCCTAGTCTAGACTTGGGATGTGAATGAGTTAATCTCAATGTATTGCTGTTGAAGAAAAATGTTTAAAAAAAAAAGAGAAAAGAGTGAGATTACATTTTTTGTTCCTCAGTATAAACCAAAAGTATATAAAGACTTTGGGAACTCTAGAAAGGGCAATCTCAATACTCACCTGAAATATCCTAAAAGACAAGGTAATGGTCAGAGTACTAATGAGGAGGTCCTAAAACTGTCATTAAGAAAATTGTCAAGTGTTTCTTCTGCAAGGAGAGTGGTTATAGAAAATTTGAATGTTAAAAGTTTAAGTCAAGACTAGAGAAAAATAAAATTGAAGGTAATCCTATTTCTCTCGTTTGCTTTCAGTCCAATTTTGTTAATGTGCTACCTAATTCATGGTGGCTCAATAATGGGCGCACTTGTTCACATTGCTATTACATTGTAGGGGTTCAAAACTAAATGGAAGTCAAGTAACTTAGAATGCAAGCTTAAAGTGAGAAGGATGTTGAAACAAATGTCGAGCTTATAGAAGTTATTACACTAAAATTAGAGATTGGCTTTGAATTAATGTTGGAGAAGACTACATACCTTTTTTAGACATAATTTGATTCTGTTTCTATTTTGGATAATTTAGGATATTTTTTCAATTTTAGAAATCGAAAAGTTAATATTTCTTTTCATTCTAAAAGTATTGCTTTTAGTGTTTTTTTTAATGATCTTTACGAAATGTGTTTGGCTCCCTATTGATTTTTGTAACAATTCCGTAAATGCAAAATGAAATATATAATAATTTAAGTGCGAAAGCGAAATAAAAAGTAAAAGTTTACATCCCTTACACAATAACTTAAAAGTACTAAACAAACATTTCAGAATGAATTCTCTAAAAAAAACACGAGAAATGAGAAAAGTAAAGGAAAATATAAAATATTTAGTATCTACTCGCAATTTTCTTGTGGATCGGGTTCGGGAACTAGGTTCTCTTGACCTGAAATGGTTAAATAAAAGATGAAGTACACTAGTTCAGTAAGGACATCACACTATATCACCGGCACAAAAGTAAAGGTTGGTAGAAAATCAAAATAACTAATGGAGCACTAAATTTAAACCAATACATTTATTAAAAATAAAATCATTTCTCTTTCACTTACCATCGGGGAATTTATGAAAACAAATTATAAAAACAATAATACCACACAGATCATAATTTAATGCACGATCAACAACATATAACATATCATAAATTCACATTCATTAACAATAAATTAAATAATAACTGTTTCTCGTTTCACCAGTCTACTAGTATCCATGGGGATCCATAGAGGTGTCCCTGCTACATGTGAATCCTTTCCCTTAACAATCTTAATTACAGAGTCGTCCCCATACCCCGTCCGGTATGAGTTCCAAGACTTTAAACCTCAATACCCCATCCGGTATGAGGGTGAAGCAGTCGTCCCCATACCCCGTCCGGTATGAGCGTCAAATGACCAAGTCTTCATACCCCGTCCGGTATGAGACAACGTTCACGGTAGGGTTCCTTATAAACCCGATCCGTCCACCATCTCGCAGGATATCTAGTGAGACTGTTATCTTATCTGTTTATTAGATCACACCCATTTCTTGTTTTCCCTTAGTCTCCGTTACCAAATCAACATAATCACATAAATAAATAAATATGCATCCAGTAATGCAATCATATGTTAAATCCCAAGATCAAACAGTGGTCAAGTAAGGCAGTAAAACATCCATTTAGACCATAAAATATATAAATCAGATACCATCATGCTTTTACACTGTAAAATAAATCAACAGAAATCAATAGAGAACAATGTCTTATTCGGGCTGCATTAGCAATTCGTAATTAATTATACACATCTATTTAATTTGTACAAAAACTGTATTATTATTTATTCAAACTTCAAATTTATGATAAGAAATAGCGTGAGGGGTTCTTACTTGATTTGACACCGAAAAACTAAATGGTTACTGCGCCTACGGACGGTGCCTAGGTTCTCTGAATTTTTCTTCGGGAACTGAAATGTGTTTATTGTACCTATAAATGTCCCAAACAAACCCAAAAATCAGTCCCAGTGCCTACTCGGCCAATTTCGGAAATCCAGCACGGCAGCTCCGCCGTACTCCGGCGACGGCGGTCCGCCTCAGGTTGACTGTTTTCGGCCGAATTCGGTCGATTTTATATCGATTCTTGCGAGTACACACGCTAAAGGGTCTCGGTGGTCTGAAAAAATATGAAAAATCGAAACTCACCGGCGGCGGGGCTCTCCGCTGTGGCGGCTCCTCCGGCTCACGTTGCGGTTGGATGTTTCGCTTCAGTCAACCTGTAGAGAGGAAAACGGTGATCACAATGGTGGAAAAATTACAGGAAACGGGAATCGGGAAGGGTCTCATCGAAGGCGGCTTGTGAAATTTTTCACGGCGTTTTCCGGCCACAACGGTGGAAAAATTACAGGAAACGGGAATCGGGAAGGGTCTCATCGAAGGCGGCTTGTGAAATTTTTCACGGCGTTTTCCGGCCACAACGGTGGAAAAATTACAAGAAACGGGAATCGGGAAGGGTCTCATCGAAGGCGGCTTGTGAAATTTTTCACGGCGTTTTCCGGCCAATTGGCCAATTCTTTTACTCCGATTTAGCCATTGGTGGGTTTAAAATTGAATTTCGTGCAAAAGGAAAAATTTTTACCTTTTCTGGTGGTTGGAAAAAGTTTCGGTGGGCGGCAGTTGGCGATGGTCGTCTTCTCGGCGGCTGGGTTGTCTTCTCTGGCGAGGGGTTCTGACGGCTAGGGTTAGGTTTGGGTGCGGATGAGGTTATTTATACTCATCTGCTTTTGATCTAGGCTGTCAATCGCTTTTAATCTGAGCAGTCTGATCGCGATTAAATAGGGAGTGAAGCTGGGTCGTTCATCGCGATTCAATCTGGATCGTCCGTGCGCAATTCAATCTGAGTCATCTGTGCGTGCGGGAACAGACCTCAGTCATTCGATCGCGCGCGCGCGGATCGCCCACATGGCTCCCCACCGCGTGGCCTCCCGCGTCAACACCTCTGCCACTTGGCGCATCCTGGTTGGTCAAAGCTGCTGACCGGTCGTCTGACGTTGCACAATTTTTCTAAATTGCGTTTTAACCTCTGATTTTCGATTTTTCTTTCAAAAATACCCCCATAACCGAAATTTTTACCCCTTTTTTTAAAAATTATTTTTAATTTATTTCTTAACAAATTTTTATCCATTTTTTTCATTAAATTAAAATAAATTAAATTAATAAATAACTATATTTAAAAGAATGAAAAAAATAAAAACAAAAATAAATGTTGGGTGTTACAATTTTAATATATGCCTAAATATTGAAAATGTTTCCCATAAAAAGTCCTTTATGAAAAATTTTCAGATAGAGTAAACATTTAGGTCATATTTCAAGAAAAATGATTGAAAGATTAACAAATGATGAAATTTTACTTTGATGATCATGGTACTTATGTTGATTGTCTTAGCGGAAAAATTACCAAGGTTGAAAAGTCTAGTGTGTCATGTAGTTCAGATCATTAGAGAATCATTTACACTGACATCTCTGTACCTCATGACACTGCTTTATGAGACAATAAGTATTTTTTTGTATTTATTGTTGATTTTTCTCAGTATGGGTATCTTTATTTGAGTAAAGAAAATCAGTTGGTCTTGAACAATTTAAATTCTGTAAAAATAAAAAATAATTGGGAAAATCTATTAAGGTAGTACACTCTAAACGAGTTGCTAATTATTATGGTAGACATGGTACACAGAACAAGTAATGGGCCCATTTGCCAAATACTTACAAGATTGTGACATTGTTGCCCGTTATTCATTGCCTAATAGTCCCCAACAAAATGGTGTGACTGAAAGGTGCCTTAAGGAAATGATGAGTGTGATGTCTATGTCTAACCTACCTGAAAATCTTTGGGCTGAATCCATTAAGACCGCCGTATACATTTGTAATAGAGTTCTTAGTAAGTCTATACCTAAAACATCTTTCGAATTTTGAACAGGAAGAAAACCTAGCTTGTTTTGCCTTGGTGTTTGCGGTTATACTTTTGAAGTAAGAATATATAATCCTTTTGAGGAAAATCTCTAACCATCTACGTACTCGTTACTACTTTATTAGTTACCCTGAAAGGTTTAAAGGACATATGTTTTATTGTCCTACACGCAGCACTAAAATTGTAGAGTCCATGGCAGCTAAATTCTTAGAAGCAGATGTTGCAGATATTGATTTTATCCTACATGTTGATGACTCTAATCACTGTGAAATAGTTTTCATTCCTTTGCCACCGTTAGTTACCAGTGAAGCACCAATATCTGGAGGGGGGTGAGGGAGAAGATATTAATTTTTTAGCTATTGGTCGTTCCACTAGTTGTAATCTTCTTGCTTCTGTACTAGTAATTGCGGATCAATTTTGTAAAAGTACGGAACTTAAATGGAGATGAATTCATAAAATTAAATGCGAAAGCGATTAATAGAGTTAGGGTTTACATTTCTTACACAATAATTTACAATGTCAATATGCTTAGGGAAATATTCCTTCTAAAAAACAAACGGTAATTGAAAAAATAAAAAAAAAAAAAGTGAATACAAAAGTGTACTCGAACAATCTTCACTAGCACTTGAATAGAGTCCCGGTGATAAACTACTCACAACTCTCTTACTGATCAGAATTTGGATCTGGATTCTAGTTCTCTTGATCTGAAATAGTTAATGAAAGGGTGAGATACATTAGCCCAATAAGAATACCACACTAATCACAGATACGAAAAATTAAAAATTGATAAAAATTAGAAAAACAATTAATGGAGTCCTTATTTTAGTTAAATACCTTTAAACTTGAAGACGTTTATTTGATACTTATCGTAACGAGTTTTCCAAAAATAATCTATGAAAATTTATATTCATATCACTTTTCACTTTCATGCATACAAGAACAAGGGACAATAATTTTTCTTTCTTACCTTCTTACTAGTACCCCTAGGGGTTCATAGGGATGTCTCTTTCCCTACCCGTGAACCCAATATCCAATTTTACGATTAACCAGCTGTCCCCATACCCGGTCTAGTAATGGGCGTCAAACATTCCATCGACTCGATACCCCGTCCGGTATGAGAGTGACCTATATCTCCCAAACCTTTTTGGTAAGGGACTTCCTAGCCCCGTCCGACTGAGATAACATTCATAGTAGGGTTCCCTATGTATCAGGTCCATCTGTCTTTTCCCTAGGTACCCAGTAAGTCTTTCACATACAAATTTCTATCAACAAACAACTAACAAACGCATACTAATATCTCATATTAAATTTACAGATCAAATAAACTAAATTCATGCTGACGGTATATAACCAAAATAATCAGATAAGTCGATAAGACCATTAAAACTATAAATTAAGAACATGTATTATATGAAAATCAAGCAAGTAGAACAGTACAAGAAAATAAACAAGAAATCAAGACAATTGTGAATTAACCGGTTTCGACTTCATTAGTGACCTGTAATTATTTTTAGGATTTTTTAAATTTTCACAAAAATACAAAATTATACATAATTAAATCCCAATTTACCATAACGGAGAATAGAGTGAGGGATCCTTACACGAATCGGTGTTTCAAGATGTCGCGCCATGTACCATGCCTCCTAACAGGTATTTGGTTCCCAGAATTTTTTCTGCAGAATTTAAAACACTCGTCACGTACCTAAATATGTTCTAAAATTTTAAAATCGGTGTCCATAACTCTTTTCGGCCAAATTTGGAGTTCTGGCACGACGGCGGCGTCGGCCACCGCCTTCCGCCTTAGCCAAGCCAGTTTGGCCGATTTTGACCAGTTTTACACATATCCTTACAGAAAAACACGTTAGGGGGCCTCAATTGACCAAAATATTACCAAAAACACCGAATCTACTGACGGGGGGTCACTGGGTGTGGCGACTCCGTCGGTCCTTCTTCGCTGCTGGGATTCCTTCTTTGGCTAATCTTTTTTTGGCGGCCAGCAGTGGCTCTGATGCGGCAATGATCGGCAGTCGGTCTCCTTCTCCGGCCCCTGGTTCTTCTTCTCCGGTGGGAGCTGCCGACTAGAGTTTGTGTTCTCATGCGACGCGAAGTAGTTATACCCATCCCGCGTTGATCTGGGCTGTCCATCGCGATAAATCTCGTCCGTCCAATCACGCCTAGAAAGGAAACGAATCTGAATCGTCTATCGCGATTGATCTCGACTGTCCGATCGTGTCTAAGGGGAAAACGAATCCGAGTTGTCCACGCGCGCGAGATCAGTCATGGGCCATCTGATCGCGAGGCTCGCAGATCGCCTGCGTGGCACCGACGTTAGCGTGTCTTGCCACGCGGTGTGCTTCAATTCGTCGGGGCTGCTGATTAAATGGTCTTACGTGGTCGAACTTTTCCTATTTGTATTTTGATCTTCTATTTCTAATTTTTTTTTCAAAAATACTCTCGAAATTCAAATTTTTACTCTTCTCCAAAATTGCTTTCAATTACATCCCTATTTATTTTTTTTAATAATTTAATTAAATTAATTTATAATTAATTTTTTTATTTATTTTTAAAATACCGAAATTGATCACATACCAAATTTTGAGTGCGAATATTACAAATTTTAAGATCCAATTGTGACAGAGACCTTCTATTGAGACACCCATTAGGAGATCTACAAGGCAAAGAAGATCAGCCATATCAGATGATTATGTAGTTTATCTCGGAAAATGTGATTATAACATTGGTCATCACTTGTCCTCAATCTGAAACGTGGGTTGATGTGATAAGGGATTAGATGTAGTCATGGCATAGAATGAGGTATAGGAGCTTATTGAGTTACCAATAGTTTCAAAGTGAGTTGGTTGTAAATGATTGTTTAAAGCCAAGAGAAACTCTAAGGGTAAAGTTGATTGTTGTAAGAGTAGACTAGTTGCAACGATTCTACTAAAAGAGAGGGCATAGACTTTAATGAAACCTTTTCACCTATTTCTTCTAAAGATTCATTTAGATTCACCATAGCTTTGGTGGCCCACTTTGATTTTGCATTCCACGCAATGGATGCTGGAACTACCTTTTTAAATGGTAGCATTAGTATGAGGTTTATATGATACAACCAGAAGTTTTTCCAGTGAATGGTAACAAACACATAACTTGTAAGTTGAAAATGTCCATTTATAGTTTGGAACAAACGTCTCACCAATGGTATCTCTAATTTGATGAAGTATTTCTCTCAGTTTTATTGAGAATAAGATAGATCAGTGTTTCCATATGAAGGTCATTGGGGAGTAAATTTAACTTTTCAGTTTGCTGTATAGATGACATTTTGCCTGCAAGCAATGGCCTTGCTTTACTTCATGAAACCAAGTATCTTCTGTTTACAACCCTTGATATGAAAGGTCTTAGGGAAGCTTCCTTTGTACTTGGAATCAAAATTATATGTGATAATCACGTTGTTTATTTGGACTTTTCCACCAGGCTTATATTAGAAGGATATTTGAGAGATTTGAGCTTTTAAGTTACAAATATACAGATGTACCTATTGTTAAAGGTGATAAATTTAATAAAGAGTAATGTCCTAAAAGTAAACTTGAAAAGGAATTTATGAAGAACAAACCTTATGGTAATGTGAATAGCAGTATATGTATGTTCGAGTTAGTATTACACCAGATATTTTGTTTGTTATTAACACCTCAAGAAGGTATTTGTTTGATCCAAGTCCTGATTATTGGGCTACAGCAAAGAAGCTGACGAGATATCGTCGGAGAACTTAGATTACATGCTTGTATATAAGAATGTTAAACATCTTGAAGTAATTGGATATGTGATGCGAACTTTGCAGGCTATACTGATGATTTCAAGTCCTGGTCATGATATATCTTTATGTTAGTTGGAGGAGCAATATCTTGGAAAAGTTGCAACAAACTTTTACTATGTTTTTTTGGGTCTATGGCACCTTATAGAGCCTTTGCACATGCCTTTTGGCTTAAAAATTTTATCTCAAGGCTTGTGGTTGTTGATTCCATTTGGACCTCTTAAGACTTTTTGCAATAACGCTTCTGGTTCTTTAGAAAGAACAATAGAAGATTTAATGATCCTAAGGACAAGAAACCAAGTACCTGATACTCAAGGATTTAGTAAACAAGAAAGCATGATGGTCAACTACATTGAACTTGATACTAGCTAATCCATTGATCAAAGGACTAAGACCTATTGTATTTAAAGAACATGTTATGAACATGGGTATTTGATGGTCCTTCGACATACTTGATTAGTGGGAGTTTAACTTATTGATGCATGACCATTTTGATTAGAATTTTGTAACCGAGTACTTTTTATCAAATGAAATAGAATTCATGATTGATATTATTTTATTATTTTCTTTCTGGAAGTTTGAATCATTGCACATCATGATTATGTAATCAAATTTTAGTGTCGTCTGTAAATACTGTTATGTAAATTATAGTATACTTGTTGCACCATGTTTGAGCTCATTGTGGTATACATTGTTGTTAACACATGATATTTTGGAATTTCTAGATGACCGATACAGAGTATTTTGGTGATATCTCGATGTTAAGTAAGTAATATCTCGGTAATGAGAAATCATATTATGGACTACAAAGAAAATAGCTTGTTAAGATCATATTTGAGCTATTTCTTCTTATATTACCATATCTATAATCTATGTCAATGTTGTTGTTAATAATTGTAACCATGACTAGTGCTCTATTATTGAATTATATATAGACTATCATTTATTCATTGTTGATTGACTTTATTGTATTTGTTTGATTTTAAGGTGTGTGCCCAAAACCATTATTTTTCAAAATAGCCACATGGAAGTTTTTAATTGTTTAGCATGTAAAATAATTGTCACTTATATATTTATATATATTTGTTTTATATTATTAAAAACTCAATTAAACATTGCCCAAGCAGAAGATTGTAAAAATTTATAAACTATTATTTAATTGAAAATTTGTGTTTATCAAAAGCAGGTTAAATTGTGAGTTTTGAATGTAACCACATTTGTGATTTAAATTTATTAAAACGTCTTATGATTTTGAAATATAGATTGATGACTTAATGTAAGCTCATGTATATCTTAGTAAGAAGTTGGTAAAGGAAGATCCCTGTATGGGAGATAAGTTCTCTCCTTCACTCTTATATATATAATTAGTGTCATCAATAATTGTCATTAAAAAAAAAAAAAAAAAAGAGAAAAGAAAGGGAAGAAGTAGCAGCAAATTTTAACACCATGTTCTTGTAATATCTTTCGAAGGTGGCTGCTTGCATGGAAGGAGGCCAAAGGGTTTTGAAATCTGTATAGAGCTTACCTGTATGATTATACATTTTGGGTGGAGATAATTTTGACATTATAAATTTAGATTTTTAGTAAAAGTTAAAAGTTATTTTTAAAAAATTATACACTATAACTTCTTACTTTAAACAAATTTTAAATTTATTTATTACCAAAAGTAATTTGCACTTTATTCATTTGATTACAATGGTATTTTTAAAATGCAAAAATCACTGTTAAAAACTGCCCAAATGGATTCTAAGAAGTTTTTTGTATCATAATATATTTTAATGCATATATTTATTTTTTGTAATTCTTTTCTGGAAATATGAAACAAAAATCTTTCCTGTTAGATCTGGCTGCAGTGCTGCTTAAAACTAGTCTGACTGGTGGGCAAAAGAGAATAAACTAGTTTAGATCTTATTTGAGTTGGTTCATACTAGGGAATATACTAATTTTGGGAACCAGGATCTGGTCATTGTTTGTTTGCTATCAACATTGTGGCAAAATTTGCCCGTCGACAGCTGAATCTTTTGACTGAAATCCCCTTATATATGGAAGAACTTCAAAAATATAATTTCCTTCTTGTGAACAAAAGTCTTTGTATTAGGAATATATATAGTTTGAAACATGTTTAGAACATTTTTTAGTAATATAAGTTAAAGCCAGAATAAGAATCTTCATTATGGAACATGTTTATAAGAAATGAAGTCACAAATGCAAGATATTAACGTTCATCCTTGAATACATTCTGGAAACAGTCTCCCATATCCTAAAAACTCAGCCAAAAACTTATGTAAAGGGATTAATGAGGAAAAAAAAAAAGAAAAGAGCAAAGAACCATATATCCAAGTGGAAATAAGTTAACGTAAGAAAAAACTAATTAAAAATTAAAAAAAAAAAAAAAAAAGCCATGCGAAACTCACATATTTGAAGTTTAATGTACTATCAATTTCTTTTACTAGTTAATGTTAGTTTTGCATTTATTCTCGTTTTTTCTTCTTTCTTGTCGTTTAAACCTTGATGTCTTTCTTGGGAGAAAACCTATTTTACTTTTCTCTTTTTTCGTATTTGTTGCAGAAAATGGACAATCATTTACTATTCTTTTTCCACAAGATTAGTTCGTTCCAATCCTCTTCACTTGATCAATCCATCCCAGATTGCTCAAATCCTAGATTTACTCAACATAAATGTCTTCTTTTTTTTTAAAGTATAATTAACAAGCATGTATGAGAGAGTATTTTACTCACTTTATTTTGTAAGAACTTCAATAAGAGTTTCTAAGTTGTTGTGTTTATAAGTTCTAAAAAAGTATATAAGTTAGGATTTTGTGTTTATACCTGGAAAGTAAAAGAATGAATACAAAAAAAGGAAAAAAAAAAAGGTGAAATCATGATTTTGTAAGATATATAAGTTAGGATTTTATAAATTGTTAATAAATAACCGTGTATTTTTAGATGATGAACAATAGCAATTCTTTAAAGCGTTAGGAAGCTTTATAATATAAAAATTGGCAGTCAACAATTGTTTTTGTAAAAGAGATTAATTACAAGATTATTTCTAGTGTGTTTGCTTATATGTAAAGGTTAGTGTGTTTATTTATTATGTAAAATATTAAATGTCCCACATAGATTATTATTTAGTTCACTGGTTAAAAAAAGTAATAATAGTAATAATTCCAGTAGGATGGAATTAGAAGGGGAACCCAAAAATGAGGTAGATACATGGGTAAATCCGAATACTCGTAAGTGAATTTATTAGCAAAATCTAGAGTCTTGAAATGAAGAAGAAGCTGTAGAAATAGTGAGCAAACAAGGAGGCCAAAAACTTTATCCCATTGACCCAGACCATGCATAAACCATGTCAACAGTGCAACATTTAAGCCAAGGAAGATTCCATTAATTATAAATGCGTTACAAATCATTTTAGTTTAATACGTAACTTTGACCAAAACATGTGTACCCCGGTTTAAACTAAACTAATAGCAATATAGAAATTTTGAAGTTTACTTAATGGTGGCCATACTGAAATTTCTCAAAACCTTGTAAGTCATGGAAATCAAATCAAACCACATTTGAAAACTATAAGAAAATTCGTACTAAATCAAAGAAAACGAATATAGAAACATACTTAAATTTATAACAAAAAAGTTCTTCGCGTCCTACAATAGATCTTCTGAGTCAACACGCGACTGTAAAAAATTTATTTTCACTGTTGACGAGATAACAAAAATAAACCGAATGTACGTGTGATTTAGGAACCATAATTGCTTTTTATATTGTTGACTTTTGTTATTTCTCATTTTGTCTATCACAAAATAAGAAATTATAAATATAGTTTATGCACATATTATAATCTTATACTTAAATCTGATGCATTAAAGCTCATTACTGTTTAACTGTAATTGATCACTTTTAAACGAACTCAATAACTGATAGTCTATTACGCACACCAAGACCCACATTAAGTTCACTTGTTGATAAAAAATCTAACAATCTCCCACTTTAGTTTTATGTATCACCTTAACCTGTGTTAAACAACTATAGGAGTACTCAGAACTTTGCTATAAATACCTAATGCATCATCAAACAATCTTGTTCATCGATTATAACAACATAGGATCAAGGCGGTATTCGCTACAATTATTGTAACTAAACCAATCAATGATCACGTATATCAATATAATCGAATGATATTGATCAAGTATGGATGTACAGCATGGAAATAACATACTATATAATATAAGCATGTCTACTTCCAAGTGGTCCTGCCTTAACCTTAATAAGATCAACTGTAAAAAAATGTAAAGATAAAATATAAAAATAAACCATAATATTATAATTGAAATAAAATATGAAATCTTTAAATTAAATCCAAAATATAAAATTTATGACATGTTTATATCATAAAAGCAACTATAGTACAAAACTATCACTGGAACTATATATCATCAAGAGATACTATACCCATACAAGTAATGTGCTCATGAAAGATCTTAAATGGTAATCTCTTTGTGAGCAGATCAATAACCATGGAGTTCATCCCGATGCACTCTATTGATATCTGCTTACTCTGAACTTTTTCTTTAACAACTAAAAATTTAATATCTATATATTTTGATTTTGTTGAACTCATGTTGTTATTAAATATATAACTGCAGACTTATTGTCACAAAATATCTTTAATGGTATTTTAACTCTATCTATAATGCGCAGCCCAATGACAAAATTTTATAGCCATATTTCATAATTGGACACCTCATAATATGCTATAAACTCTCCTGCCATAGTAGAAGAGACTATGAGTGTTTATTTAGCACTCTTCCAAGAAATGGCTCCCCCAGCAAGCAAGTAGATATAGTCTGATGTGGACTTCCTGCTGTCTTAGCATCTAACGAAATCAAAATCAGAATAACTAATGATCTCCAACTAATCTGATCTCTTATATGTGAACATATAGTCTTTTGTTTTCTAAAGATACTGCATAGCACGTTTGGTTGCTTTCTAATGATTCATACCCGGATTACTTAAATATCTCCCTAATATGCCAATAATGTACACAAAATTTGAATATGTACAAACTTATAGATACATAAAACTCCCTACAACTGAAGCAGAGTAAACTTATCTCTTTTAGACACAAGGGTGTCACCTAGTTTACAATCCTATATGTCAAATCTCTTAAAAACTTTTTTATATATTTTTTTGTGATAATCCAAGAATACTCTGAGAGCGATCCTGGTGTATTTGAATCTCTAAGACAAAAAATATATTCATAATATCTTTCATCTCAAATTTTTTTGTCAGAAATCTTTTGGTTTCATACAATAAACCTATATTACTGTTGGTAACTAGTATGTCATCGACATATAAAACTAGAAAAATATACTTACTATCATTGAACTTATGGTATACAAAATCTTTCACTATATTCATCTCAAAATCAAACGAGATGATAACTTGATGGAATTTATGATACTATTGATGGGAAGCATGCTTAGGTCCATGGATGAATTTCTTTAGTTTGCAAATTATTTGCTTCGCATCACCCAATACAAAGCTTTTTAACTGCACCACATAAATTGTCTCATAAATGTCACCATTGAGTAACATTGTCTTAACATCCATCTAATGCAACTCAATATCAAAATGTATCACGAAAGTCATTATAATTCTGAAAGAGTCTTTCAATGAAATTGAAGAGAAAGTCTCTTATAGTCAATGTTTTTTTTTTTTTCTATGTAAAGTCCTTAGCGACAAGACGGACCTTGTACCTCTCTACATCGCCTTTGAATCCCTTTTGGTCTTAAAAATCCATTTACAACTAATAAGTTTTGCACCTTCAAGCAATAGGACAAGATCTTAAACATCATTGTCCTTCATGGACTTAATCTCTTTATTCATGGTATCAATCTACTTTTGAGAGTTAGAACCTTCCATTACTTAACAGAAGTTGATTGGATCATCTTCCACCATTTTAATGTCGTCCTCATGTTCTTGAAGAAATATAATATAATCATTTGGAATTGCACTTCTCCTCTCTATAGTGGATACTCTTAATGACATTAGTTCTTGAGGTTCTGTAGTTTAGTCTTATGGAACAACTTCTTAAATATGAACAAGAGATACTATGACATTCTCTTAATTTGAATTTGCTTCTTAAACAATACGAGATATGAAAAAATGATCCAAATTATTGTCAAGAGCAACTAAGGGAATACTAATATATTCATCTTCAAATATAAGGGCTCGAACTCTCTCTCCCCCCACAAACTCAATATCCTCAAAGAATTAGACATTTTTCGTCTCAAAAATTGTCTTAATAGTGGGATCATAAAACTTGTAACCCTTAGATCTTTGAGAATAGCCAACAAAATAGCAACTAGCAGTTCTGGAATCTAATTTCTTTTCATGTGGCCTATAAGATCTGGCCTAAGCTGAACATCCTCAAATATGCAAATATCTCAAACTAGACTTTTTGTCTGTCCAAAACTCAAAAACGATCTTTGTAGTTGCTTTAGTTGGAACTCTATTGAGTAAATATATTTCGATCTTCAATGCTTTTCCCCATAGTGATTCAGGCAAAGTAGAATAACTAATCATATTCCTCATCATAATCTTAAGTGTTTTGTTTTGTCTTTCAGCAACACCATTCATGATAAGAGAACGCATTCCTCTAGGAATTTAGCAAACAGTCCTAAACATTGTTCACCTAATTAATCATATCTACCATAGTATTTACCACCACGGTCAAATTTAATAATCTTAATTCTTTGGTTGATTTAGTTCTTAACATCTGACTTAAAACTTTTGAACACATCCAGAGACTGTGATTTCTTATGAATGAGATAAAGATGGTCACATCTAAAATAATCATCTATGAATATTACAAAGTATTATTTACCATTCCAAGAAGCCGTAGGGAATGGTCTATAAATATTTGTATGAATCAACTCTAATACGTTCATAGCCCTGTTGACACTTAATCTCCTGATATTTGTCTGTTTTTCTTTGATGTAATTGACACATCTGTTAAAATCTATAAAGTTAAGGGGATCAAGAATTTTATCCGACATAAGTCTTTCTATTCTCCCTATGAAGATATGACCTAATATCTTGTGTCACAATGAGGCAGAATTCTCACAAGTTAATTCACACTTGGCATCTCTTGTACCACATGAATGATTTATTATAAGAAACAATTGTATCTAGTAAATAAAAATTATCAAGAGCTGATAAAGAACCAATACCAACCATATTGGAATCATAAAAAAGATTAAGTATTTTATTTTTAAAAGAATAAGAATAACCAAATTTATTCAATACAGAAATATAAATCAAATTTTGTCTAAATGACAGTATAACATACGTCTATTCTAAATTCAAATAGTATCTAGTTCTTAATAATAATTTAAAAGTGTCAATTGCTTCCGCCTCTACTAATTTACCATCATTGACATAAATGAATCTGGTGCCTTCACTAGGCTTATGGTAATGGAGGCAACCATGCATGGACATATTGATGTGAGTATTCGTAGTAGAATCTATCCACCACGTGTGTTTAGGTACAGACATTAAATTAACATCATAACAAACAAAGTTAAAAAACATACATTTCTTTGCATGTCAAGCATGACAGTTGGCACATTGTTTCTTCTGATGACCTGGAGCTTTACATAAGAAATAAATATTGTTATTTTATGTCTTTTGTTGTTTTTTCTGTTGTACTGGAACTACAACACTTTTACCGATTTATTTTTTCTTATTTTTCTTGTTCATTGAGATCGTAGCTAGGTGAACACTCTCTATCCTCTCATACTTTAATCTTTCCTCCTCCTAAACACAGCGTGAGATTTGCTCATTAAGAGTCCAGGATTCCTTCTGGCAGTTGTAGCTCACCTTAAAATGATTAAACTGTGGTAGAAGAGAGAACAAAATAAAGTACACCAGTAATTCTTCTTATAAGTCCAGTCTGAGTGCCTTGGGATTAACATGTATATGAGATATTTCTATCATGTACTCTCTTATATTTTTTTCTCTTTATATCTCATGTAAATAAGGTTCACTAAAAGTGTACAAGCTTCAATCTTATTACTATTGGCAAAACGTTGTTTGATAGACTCAAAGAAATCTCTAATTGTAGTGATCTCACGGAATAATGCCCCTAAAAACTTTTGGCATGGACAATTTACATTACCAAAAAACTTATATGGTTCAATTGATCCCATCTTTCAAACTCCCTCTTATCATTAATAGTGTTGTTAGGAGTAAGTGGAGCAGGTTGATCGACTTCTAAAGTCCAATCCAGATCCATAACTCTAAGAACAAGACAAATATTGTTTTTTCATATCTTGAATTTGTGTCGTTCAATATGGAATGGAATTAACATTAGCGGTGATACTTCTAATAGAAAAAGAAGTTGAACAAAAAACAGACAACATCCAATCAATCAATACTCATATACAAATATAAACCTTAAACTACAATAATGAATTTGAATAAAGGTAAATCTCATCTCAAGTTATTAGATATTATGGGAGAAGTTGATCGTTAAAATGATACTTGATACAATAGAAGTACAAGATATCAATTTTTTTTCCAGATTGGAATCTTTAAAAGAGTTCTATGGAATCATATGGATGTTTGTCCCTATTTTGACTCTTGTATTGGGAATCACAACAGGTATACTAGTAATTGTGTGGTTAGAAAGAGAAATATCTACAGAGATACAATAACGTACTGGACTTGAATACGCCGATCCTTTGGGAATTCTTCAAGCTCTAGCAGATGGGACAAAACTACTTTTCAAAGAAAATCTTCTTCCATTTAAAAAAAATACTCATTCAGTATTGGACCGTCTATAGCAGTTTTATCAATTTTACTAAGTTATTCAGTAAATCCTTTTGGCAATCACCTTGTTTTAGCGGATTTCAATATCTATATTTTTTTTATGGATTGCCATCTCAAGTATTGCTCCTATTGGACTTATTATATCAGGATATGGATCAAATAATAAATATTCTTTTTAGGTTGTCTGCAAGCTGCTACTCAATCAATTAGTTATGAAATACCATTAACTCTATGTGTTTTATCAATATCTCTACGTGTGATTCGT
Source organism: Carica papaya (assembly GCF_054855325.1). Lineage (NCBI taxonomy): Eukaryota > Viridiplantae > Streptophyta > Magnoliopsida > Brassicales > Caricaceae > Carica > Carica papaya. The sequence goes on along the minus strand of NC_142311.1, from coordinate 14,958,916 downwards.
TGAAACATAAACTTTTCTTTTTCCTATGCCTTTCGTTCTAGAAAAATAAGTTAAATAAATTGAATAAATATCTTCATTATTCATCTTTGGGATTAATAAAGTAAATTATATAGTTTATTGAAAGGTAAAGGATTAAAATCCTTTTAAGAAATAAAGTTTTTGATCAAAAGATGAATTAAACCAAAAGACCCCTCAACTATTAAGGGGGTTAATAGAACGAATCACACTATTACCACTAAACTATACCCGTTACAATGCAATTATTGTATCAAAATGGATTTCAAGTACTCTGTTTTTGGATAGAATATTAATTTTTAAGTGATATCTTGTAATAGTAATTAAATACTAACATTAAAAACACACCAAATAATAAATCTCAATTTGAGTCGATTTATAGTTCACATGTTAAACTAAATAACTGTCATATATTTATTACCTCATGTTGAAATATAATCATTTTAAACATTAACTTTCATTTGGACTGATTAATATTCACATAAATTACACCTACACAACCATTTGCATTATAAAATAAATCGATTTAACATAAGAGATGTAACTTTGACAACATGTTGTATAAATCAATTTATTTTAAAATACATATACATACAGTAATATTTAAATCCAAACTATATCGAATTTATACTTTACAAAGAAGAAAAAAAATCCATAAAAATAACCAAAATTATCCTCAAAATTATCTTGAAAATTTATTCTAAAAAATATCAAAGTCAATGTTGACCATTGACTAATCAAAATCAACCTTTAACTATTGATTGGTTAAAGTCAACCTTTGATCGTTGACTGGTCAATGTCAAACTCTGACCTAGTTGGGTCTGGATCAGGTTAGATCTGGACTGGGTTGGACTTTGGGCCCATGCACACACGGGCCTCCCCTCCCCTCATTTTTTTTCTTCCTTCCTTGTTTCTTCTTTTTTTTCTTGTTTGTTGTGGGTCGCAGCGTAAAGCCCAAAATAAATGTTGATCCCATGGCCCGCAGCACGAATCAGAAGAAAACTCTGCATTTTTTTTTTCTTCTACCTTGCGTGCGGAGCGGGGGAACCTTTTGGTTGCTTCCTGCAACCCCCCTTCCCCAGGGCTACGCTGTAGCCAGATGGCCGTTACATGTTTATCGGTGCAGTTGCAAAACTAGGTTGGTTCGATCAGTGTCATTTTAGTCGTCGATTGGATTCTTCTTTTCGGTCTTTCAGGTTCTCTTTATGCGATTATTTTTTGCCACCACTTCTCTTTCTTTCTGTTGTGACGACAGACGCGGTTTGCTAGTTCGCCGAAGCCGATTGGCATATTGGCCAAATGGCCTTATGACCACAATGTTGCGCGATTATGTGACCAAAAGATCGTGCAATCGTGCGGCTGAATCCAAAAAACCAGAAAAAAAAAATTTTTGTTTAAATTTGAATCTGATTTCAAATACATAAATTAATTCAAAAATTCAAAACAAAAAGCATATATATCCGAATTTGAAAACATACTTTGCAATCTCAAAGATTCAACACAATGTGGCTTTCATATATCCGAATTTGAAAAAATACTTTATAATCTCAAAGATTCAACACGATGTGGCGTTGATACCACTTCATGGAAATCAAATCAAACCAGATTTGAAAACTATAAACAAACTTGTATTGAATCAAAGAGAATGAATATGAAAGCGTTCCTAAATCCATAACGAAAGAGATCTTCACATCATGCGGTAGATCTTCTAAATCAACACACGGCTGTAAAAAATTGATTTTCACTGTTGACAAGATAACATGAAATAAACCAAATACACGTGTGATATAGAAAATATAACCACTTTTTATATTGTCAACTTTTGTCATTTCCTATTTTACTCATCATAAAATGAGAAATTATAAATATGGTATCTGTACATATTATAATCTCATACATTAACCCGATGCATTAAGATCCATAACCGTTTAATCGTAATTGATAACTTTTAAACAGATCTAATAAATTGATAGTTTGTTGTGCATACTAATGTCCACATTAAGCCCACATGTTGATAAAATATCCAAGACTAAGCCCTCTGTTCCACTCTAACTTTTGATGTATCATCTTTTTATTCTTACTTTCTATACCTTGATCACTTCTTAGTTCTCTTATCTTTGTTTATTTTCTTTTTCTCAAGCCCTTTGATTCAGTGTTTCTATCTTTTTTGACTTAGAAGTTGAGTCTTTTTTCATCTGTTTAATATGGATGAATTGTATTAAAGAGCTAAGTTTTTTTGTGTCAAAAAGTGAAAGGAAAGAAAGTAAAGTAGAAGAACGAAAATTGAAAAGCAGGTTTGACCTGGACCCCAAGCAAGCCTCTTATATTGGTGTTATTTTTCTTTTTTTTTTTTGAATTTTTTTTCCTCTTTTCTTTTATTTTTTTATTTTTTTATTTTTTTATTTTCCTTATCCTTTTTATTTGGGCATGGTAATAGTAATAATTAATAATTAATAATTGTAAAACTAACAACAAAATATATAATTATACTAACATTTAATTAAAACGGGGAAAATGAAGTTTATGTTTTGCATTTTGAGTTTAATTTTATTTTAAATAGAATAAATTACAGTATAATGGAGGGTGATGATATTATTTAAATAATTAATTTTTTATTATGTAATTTTTTCGTTTAAACATTTATTATTTATTTTATAATAATTAATTAATATAATATTACATTTTGTTTTGACAATAAATTTTATTAAAATTATATTACATTTTCTTATTTTAAAACGAATGATATGTAAAGTTATTTTAAAACATTTTTAACAACTTATGTCACTAAGTATTAGTAGCCCAAATCTCTTGTATTAAAAGAAATACAAATATAACTGTCCCTATATTTTCCAAATATATTAAAAGAAATACATTATTCTAATAAATAATAATATTAAAAAACGTAATAAAACAAACAAAACAGAAAAAAATATATATATATATATATCCAAGAATCAAGATGTATTATCTCGTATATAATTATGTTAATTAATTAAAATTCATAAAAATGAAAAAGAAGAAAAATGTGGGGATTGCGATGTAGGGTAAATTGTGTTGGCGTGAAGGACGTGCGGCGGATGGGTCCCGTCTCGATGATGATTGGCAGGACTCTTCAAACCACACGCTCTAATATGATAGGAAGCACACGCCCCAATAGAAAGGAAGAAAAATCGGTGGTGGAGAGTCATGAGGGGATTATCCACGCGCTCAATGAAAAGCTTAGTTGGTCTCTTCCTATCCGTTATACTACGCACAAAAAGTTGACCAACCTGTCTTCTTACTCCCACGATTCCCAACCCTACACCTACACGTACTGAATCTCTCTCTCTCTCTCTCTCTCTCCTCCCCCCCCCCCCCCCCCACCCTATTCAAACTCTGATAATTATACTCTAAACTCTATCATATTATTCTACTCACCGCTTTCATCTGTCTAGAGTAACTCAAAAGCAAATAAAAAAAAAGTTTACAGATCCTCCATGAATGCTCGCTTGCTTACTTCGTTGCCACCCTTGTCTCTTTTTTCCAATTCTTTTATTTTTCATCACATAACGAAACTGATCTACCAAGCAAGGGACCTCTTTTTCAAGTAAAAGGAAAAACTGGGATTCAATTTTAATTCCCATTAGTGCTATTGTTCTTCAAGACTACACTTGTCTCTCACCCTTTTCCTTTTTCCTTCTCTCTCTCTCTCTGTCTCTCTCTTGGCCTCTTCCTTGTTCTCTCTGATTGGTTAGTTTTTTTTTTTTTTTTTCTGGGTTCTCTATGCTCCAATGTCATCTAAGAACGTTCCTCAGCAAGACCATGAGAGTATGGTCCTCTGTCAAGTTTTCAAGAGAGTCAAACGGTTGAGGCTCTTTTTTGAGCCTTCTTTGGGGGTGTTGGGGTTCTGCTTTGCTGCTGTGTGTGTCATTTGTTGCTTCCTTTACTTGGATTACAGGTCTGTGGCTAGCGACTACCGACTTCCTGGCCAGTCTGAGAGGTTTATGTGGCTGAAATTAAATGGGTCTGGCGATAATCGTAGGAGAGTTGAGTTTTTGGAAGATGAGGGAAGTGATTGTGATGTTTTTGATGGTGATTGGGTCTGGGATGACAAGTATCCTTTGTATCAATCCAAAGATTGCAGCTTTTTAGATGAGGGCTTTAGGTGTACTGAGAATGGAAGGCCTGATTTGTTCTACACCAAGTGGAGATGGCAACCCAAGCACTGCAACTTGCCTAGGTACTCAAAAGTTCCTAAATAACTTGCTCCTTTTTTGTAAAGAAAAATAAAAATTGCTTGCCTAGTGGTAAAGCGTGAGGAATTACAGAAATTATACATCTCAAGTTTCTGGGTTCCTTTTTTTCCCAAAAAATGAAATCTTTTTGTCTGATAAATGGTTTACAGTGAATCTCTTTTTGCTATTTTAATGGAATGGTTCAAATCTAGGAAGTTGTCTCTTAACCTTTTCGTCCATCTTCTTGAGCGAAACGGATGCTCCATGATTGTACTTGGTATATTTTCATTAAGTTTCTGTTGCCATCTTCATGGGTATGCTTATTGATTTTTTTTTCTTTTTTTTACTTTCCTCTGAAAATGTTCCGAGTTTGGTTGTAAATCATCTTCTACCATATATTCTGGCTAGTGGTTGAAAACAGTTAATTTTTCCACTGCTATATATATATATATATATCTTCTTCTTACCGCATTTTGTTTTGCAATAGTTCTTATGCTTGTTACTCTTTGTCTTTTGGCACTTTCCTTGAGTAGAAAGCCTCGCCCGTGAACTCTTGTTTGTACTTGCTGAAATGCTCAAATCATGAAAAAAATTACTTTTTCTTTTGGATTGTGAAATTGTTTTGCCCAATTTTTCTGTTTGGAAAGTAGATTAAAATCTGTATGCAAGTTTGCTTGGTAAAATTACAATTGACGGAATGTGGAAAAATACTATCACTCTCATTACACATGAGTTGGTTACGTACGAACATCAGATTTTCTTGCAACTTTGTTTTAGTAATCTCATTTACCTTCATCTTTTCTTTCTTTGGAATCATTTAATCTTGGATTCATTTTGTTATGTTCTAATTCAATCTCTTGTCAATTTTTAGTTCTTACTCTCATACTAATATACATATGTACAATATAGTTGAACATAATTTTTTATGATGGTTGAGTTTACAGTAACCCACTTGAATTCCCTGCTGGTTGGAATTCTGAATTCCCACCATCAGGAATTCAAACTGGGAGTGGTGAATCCTTGTGTTTTAATTTACAAATTAATGATAAATGTGAGACTTAGAACTAGGATTTGAACCTAGTGCAGCTTTTTTACTTCTATAGCATATTAATTAAGGTTTGAAGTAAGTTTTTCTTTTGCTGATCTTCAATTGATGCTTATAAATAACTTGTTTTATGTGTTTTTCAAGCATTTATCTTTAGTTTCCATTTCCTTGCACTTATGAAACAGATTTGATGCGAAACTAATGTTGGAGAAACTGCGGAACAAACGGCTGGTTTTTGTTGGTGATTCTATTGGAAGAAACCAATGGGAGTCTCTCCTTTGCATGGTTTCTTCTGCAGTTCCAGATAAGAATTCAATCTATGAAGTGAACGGTAGCCCAATCACCAAGCATAAAGGATTCTTGGTTTTCAAATTCAAAGACTATAATTGCACTGTGGAATACTACAGAGCTCCATTTCTTGTTCTGCAGAGCAGGCCTCCAGCTGGATCTCTGGAAAAGATCAAGACAACCCTTAAATTGGATAAGATGGACTGGAATTCAAATAGGTGGAAGGATGCAGATGTTTTGGTCTTCAACACAGGGCATTGGTGGAATTACGAGAAGACCATAAGAGGGTAAACTAATTTTTTAATTTCGATTCAAATTTCTTAATAAAGTGCTAGGCTCGTAATTCATGTTGTATATGCATTTGTTAGGATGGTTTTCAAAGTTATACAAATATTATAAAATTGAAAAACATTTGGCACGGGGCTCTTTATACAAGTGTCTCTTGAAGGACCTGTCAGGCAATTTCTCGAGTGACGAGGGATTTTGGCCTTGAACTGTCTTGGATGTTAGATACTGAAAGTTGCTTACCAAAAGCTGCATATGCATATTACATCTCTGTAGCCTAGTGAAAATTTACCTGTTCAATGGGATGGAGTATAAGGGTTTCACTTAATTGAATAAGTTACTCGGTGAGGATTAGAAACTGTAAATGAATTATCAACACGGGAATTATGAGTGTGAAAGACCCTTGTACTTGATGTGTGCTGACACCAACTTAAGGTAATATTTCTACATACAAAAGGTCAATTACATTACTTTAAAATATCTACTTTGTCTATCAACTCTTCTCCTCCTTTATCTAATTTGGGTGTGCCACAAATCGATGCTTACAATGGTGATCCATGCTCTCGTTTATTTTTCCTTTGGAATATTCTTCTGAATTATGTTTTCCTACTACGAGAGAAGGTAGGCTGCTCGCGAAGATGATCAAGAGTAGATGATTTTTGTTTTAAGGATTAGAAGGTCCGGTCTCATTAAGCTTTTAATGTAATTAAGCTATTTAGTCATCTTGAAACTTAGTGATGGTGCTTGAGTTGGTTATTGTAAAATTACTTATCAAGAAAGTTCTTCAAACAAAGAGAAAGGAAAAAGCAAAATGTGAACAAAATTACTTTTGATAGTTATTGATGTAATTTGAAAAGTATGTCAAGAAAATTACTTTCTCCCACGAATGTGTCAAAAAATTTCAGTCTCTAATAAGGGGAAAAACTAGTTATTAATTATAATTTACAATGCTCATACCTCAATGTCCTATGTATTGCAGGGGTTGTTACTTTCAAGAAGGGGCAGAAGTGAAAATGGAAATGGAGGTAGAACATGCATATAGGCGGTCCATTGAGACTGTGGTGGAATGGGTACAGAACAAGGTGAATTCAAGCAAGACGCAGGTCTTCTTCCGCACATTTGCCCCTGTACATTTCAGGTTTGTTTCAGTTTCAAACATTTTTTATCTTATAGATCTCTATATTTGATTGCCTTGTAAAATCTTTACCTCTTCCATCAGCATATATCAAAATATTCCAGAATGTAATGAGTTATTGGAACTCTAGGCTACCAGGTGGCAAAGTGCGAAAAATGGGACTTAGATGGAAGGTTAATTATGTCAAAGTGAGGTTGGCCTTTCTTGGAATATGAATTCAGTCTAAAACAAGTAGATTTTTATAGTTGGATTAGCTTTAAATAACTCATCTTACTTAAGAAATGCCTTTATTTGCGTGAATTGGCGGGGAATTTAAGATTAGATATTCGAAGTTGACTCTCCTATAGGAGAAGCTTCTTAGCATCAATTTGTCAGTGAAATTGTAGCTGATGAAAAATCTATGCTTGTTACTTGTGCTCAGGCGTTACATATTTGGTCAAGAAGTCATAGCCTGGACATTCATTAGAAACAAAAATGAGGCTCATTTTTCTCTGAGAGCAAGTATCAGTCATGTATTCATGTTTTTGTCCCTGCTAGCTGGGTTGTTAGTTTGAAGAGACTGAGAATTAACAACTCATGGATTTACAGGGGAGGAGATTGGAGAACAGGAGGAAGCTGTCACTTGGAAACACTGCCAGAGCTCGGAACATCATATGTGCCATCTGAAACGTGGGTCCAGTTCAAAATAGCCACCAATGTTTTATCAGCTTTTGCAAATATAACAGAGGTAATGAAATTCAAAGTACTGAATGTAACCCATATGACGGCGCAAAGGAAAGACGGGCATTCATCCTTGTATTATCTGGGTTCCAATTCAAGTCCTGCTCCTCTCCACCGGCAGGACTGCAGCCATTGGTGCCTTCCTGGAGTGCCGGACACATGGAATGAGCTTCTATACACGCTATTCTTAAAACGGGAAGGTATTCACACAGTTAACTCATCAGCGTATAGTGCAAAGCTTTGATTTCTGATGGAAATCGTAATATTTATTTGGCTTTGAAGATAACTTTTAAATGCACAGAAAGGATTAAGATATTCGAGAAAAGAGAATTTTGTAAAGTTAAAATTTTTCTTTAGTTCTACAGCAAGGATGAGAATTAGGTGTTAGATCTTGATGATGTTAGATTAGTTTGTTCATATGTTTGGCAGTGATTAATGATTTAAGGGAGGCCAATTTTTTGGGGAGATTGGTGTTGATGGTGGGCTTGGCTGCAGGGAATAAAAAGGACAATTACAGATCAATCCTAGACATGGGGGATCACAGGTGGGGGGGGGGGGGGGGGAGGTATTTTCCTTGGGGGGAAAATGTGTAATTAGCCTTTCCCTTCTCTCTCTCTCTCTCTCTCTCTCTCTCTCCATCCGCCTATCTATTTATGTATCTTTAATTTTAATTTTCATTTGATTTTTCAACTGTATAATGAATAGAATTAAACACCATTTTTACCAATTACTTTGGTTTTTTGGTTAATGATTGGTATAAATGAAATGACATTATAAATTTAACACAAAATAAGTAAAAAAATAATTTTGTTATTATGTTTGAGTAAAGATGACATTTATGTAATTCGTTTGCTTGGTAACATCAGCGAGCAGGTGTAGGATTACAAGCATTAAGAGGGTAATTTATTACGAGTATTTGTGGGAGGAGGGTGCATCATCATCATCATCATCTATGCATATTCATTGTATCAAATCAAATCTTACAGATCTTGAGAGATACGTTGTTTGATTTTGTTTTATGTTACCTTCATCAGATCATTATAATATTACATCATGTTTATGGTATTCAATAATTCTTTTTTTTTTTTTTTTTTTTTAACTAATCCACTTTTTTTGATTTTTATTTTTTTTTTGTATTGAATTTATTAGTTTGTTTCTTTTGGGCCAATAAAAAAATAATAATAATTATTATTTTTGTAATTTTACTTTATAAAAGATTTGTATTAAGTTTTATCCTCATTTTAGTTTTTTAAAAATATTGTATTGAAATATTGGAAGTACAATTAAACTTAAATTTTGAAAGGAAAAAATATGTTGCTAAGTGAAATATCTCATGACAATTGCTGTTACTAATAACATGACAAATATGTAATAATTCACCTCTAATACTTACTTAAATTGATGATTTGATATATAAATATGTAAGTTGATATGACGACATCAAAGATATAATAGATCAAGTTTCCAAAGTTAATAATTTTACTAATATGAACGCACGGTAGAAATAAAAAACTAGCTAATAAGTTCACAAAATATAAGATTTTGACAATAATTGATGTTGTTAACCATACCAGAGATGTCAGTAACAAATATATATATATAATTATTCTTAAAATAAGCTTATGAGTATAAATTGATTGTTTCCAAAATTAATTTTAAATTTAAACTAATACATCCAAATAATTAATTATTTACGAAATTAAATTCCACAATTAGTTAATACATACATGTAATAAGTCATTTTAAATTAATTTGATTTTACATATACATGCTTATACAAAAAATGTGAAAATTTAAAATAAAAATAATATTTAAAAATGAAAATAAAAAGGTATCTTATCGTTTTTAAAAATAATAACAAATATCTAACTTTTAAATGCTATATGTATATGTATGTGTGTGTGTGTGTGTATATATTAATTTTGATCAGAGACAAACACTTGATCCAAGTTAATGTTGCGTTGGGACTACATTTAAGATTAAGGAGCAAACCAACTAAAAATGCTGAAAAGTGTTGATGAGTTAAAGAAAAAGAAGAAAACAAGAAGATATAATTTTTTAGAGATCCGAAGGAAGAGTTTCAGAAAGAATATATATATATATAGAGAGAGAGAGAGAGAGACTTAGAGCTTAACTAGGAGTTTCAAAAAAACATTAGTAAATTTAAGGACAATTTGCTTCAAACCCTTGCTCTCACCACTACTTACTAAATGAATATCCTGAAATTCACAAGTAGAAAAGGAAAGTTAGAGACAAAGCAATAGAAATAATATATTCTCAGAGTACATTTGTTATTAGAATACCAATAATTCTAGCAAAACTACATATATAAATATATTTTTGATCGTTGAATAAAACACATAAAAATAATAATTTTTAAATCTCTCTCTTTGTAGTGATCACTTTCTATCAAGTTTATAATTTTTTATTTAACTCATTCTAAAAGAAAAAAAAAAGAGAAGAAGATTTAAAAGGTGAAGCCAAATACCATTTTTTTTTTTTTAAAAAAAAATTCTTCTCTCCACCTCCTTCAAGCTTCATGGCAAAATATCTATTTTTAAAGAATGAGTTTTGAAGTAATTTTCTCATCTTCTTTAAATAATATTTTTTATCAAATATGTGTTTTGAAAAAGAAACTCAATAGAGAAAATCTTATTTTGAACATAAAAAATATATTTTAAAGTTTGTTCTTTCATAATTATATATTATATTTTATAAAATAATATTTGAGGATTGGTTCTAAAAGAAAACAGCATGTGGGATGATGTCAAATGATAAAATTTATATGATTTTTTAAACTAAAATCTATATCTAAAGAATTTCTCAATAAGAAATATAAATCTACTATACTTGTGTGTACTCTTATTGTACTAAGAATATTATGATTTAATGTTGTATATGCTATATATCTTCATCATGATGTAACATTCAATATCTTTATTGTATGCCTCTACAAGTAGTTGCAGCATGTGAGATAATGGCCAACCCACATCACCCCCCCCCCCCCCCCCCCCCCGTGCTAAGATCAAACTAAAGTATAAGTTGTTTAAGCTATTATTATTTTCTGTTTTCGTTCTTTATTTTAGTAGTTAAAAATTTATAAAAGTCAAAATTAATTAGCTACCCTTTCTTATTGCCTATTATTTTTTGAAATTTATTTTTTAATCAAAAATTGTGTAATTTGGTATTTATTCTCATTCTGAATGAATTAGCGACAATTACTTAAGTTTATTTTTTACTGTTATAAAAATACTAATTAATAATTACTTGTTGATAAATCGATTTTGTTATATTGTTTCTTGATTAATTGGAGACTCTGTTCTGTACCAAGAAGGAAGGCGGCACAAACAATGACCACTCTAGTTAAGCCACGTGTCACGCCTGCAGCGTCTAGGGTTTATGCAGCGCTATGATTTGTATCCTCGTCCCATTCTGTCATAAGGATACTGATTCAGTATATCCTGCTAACAGGTGGTCTTCATCCTCAATCTCTCAACTGTAGTCTATTGACTCTCTTGAGGCTAATCCCTTGGACTCAAAATATGGGGAAGAAGAAATTCATCGACAAGAAAAAAGCTGCAACTTTCCAGTTACTCGCTCGCGACTCTTCCGATCCTAATTACAATGACTCATCTGGCAGCGACCGTATCTTTGTGCGAGTCGACAACGGTAACATCTCGGTGAACAGCTTTTTTAATGATGATGGCGATGATGGTAATGCAATATTCTCCGATGCGCCCGAAGATAATGATGGCGGAGATGACGATGATCGGGTTTTTGGAAATTCGACTGCGTTTAACGGGGGAATTGCTGGGCCCGGCAGTGGAACGGGTTTGCCGGAGCATGTGAGGAGAGAGATTTTGGAGTTAGGGTTTCCTGATGATGGTTATAATTATCTGATTCACTTAAGAGAGATTAAGAATACCGGTGGGGGTTCGGCTTTTTATCATAATCCTAAGGCCAGGCTTGATCAACTTCCTCATGATGTCAAGGTTGGTCTATTTCTTCTTTTTTCTTTTCTTTCCCTCTGTTCTTCTCTGCTATAATAGTTATCGGTTTGGTTGATTAGAAAGTGGAAGGAAAATCAAAACTAAAAGGGAAAAAGAGAAGAACAATTCTCAGCTTTCCATGTTATCAATTTTCATTCCTCTGAAAAGTACAGCATGTTAATAAATTCAATTATTCATTCTCATGCGCTGCTTCTGTGAACCATGTTTACCGTCAAATACTTTTGTTGTGCTTGTTTTTCAGGCATATGACGCCTCTAGATTGCAGATTTCTCATGTGAAAGGCGATTCTGATGAGAAATCTATTTATGGTGTAGCCTCCGGAGCCGTTAATGTGAGGGTGCAGAAAGCTGTTGATCCTGATGTGACTGCATTGCTTGATGATAGTGATTTATCCAGGTTTGGTTCTGATGTTGAGGACCTGGAAGAGGATTTTGTTGTTCAAGCAAATCTTCCGGAAGAAGGGGGGAAGGATTTAGATATAAGAAACAAGCTCACCTTGGTTGAGGAACTCGAGGCAACCAATGAAGTAGACTATCCTACTTTTAGTCGTCATGACAATGCCTTTCGCCTTGTTGATTTGGATGAAGAAAAGAAACAATCCACAAGTGCAGGAGATAATTTTGCTAGTGAGAAAACAAGAGTTCATCGTCTTTTGGATGAGCAATTTGATTTGGTGAGACTTTTGTCTGTATCATAACATTTCTCTTTCTTGTTTGATGTGTAGAAGGATCATTCAATTTTCATCATGAGCAGTCCATTCATCAAATTAGCTAGCAAAATATAAGAACATCATAATATGGTAATTTGCTGTCTTTGGGAATCATCAATTTCCTGATAATCAATTTTGACACGTGGACACACTGATCTTATTGACTGGAGCTTAGCAGGACAGTATTTTTTGTAGTTCTCTATGGTGGGGCGTGAAGTTATTGATTCGTGCCTGTATTAGAAACAGACTGCATAAAGGAATTAGTGTGTGCTAATGCTTGTCTGATTAGGTCTAGAATTTTGCGTTGTACTTGCAAGTTTATAACATTTTATCTCATTCTAAGTTCATCATGTATGCTATCACTTGCATCCAATGCCAGTTTAGGTATCCTTATTGTTATTTATTTATTTGTTTTAGCAAAAATTGTAGTGTCTCATCTTTGTTGAACCAAATTCCTTCTAAAATATGTATTGTTTGCATTTGATGAAAAGAAAACATATTCTATTGTCTGTTGAACTATAGAGTTGTTTTGTAGCTTTTCCTGGTGGGCCTATGACTTTTGAAATATACATTTTTTTGTGTGTATTTCTTTTGTAAACTTAGTACTCCGTGTTGTAGCTTGAACTTCAAGAATATGGCTGCACTAGTGATGATGACTATGATGATTACGTAGCTGAAGAAGAAGAAGACTCTCTTGCAATGAAGCTAAAAAATTCCCTTAATGACCATGCAGTGGATGATATTGAACTTGATGAAAAATATGTGGGTCCTGCAGATTTATTGCATAAAAATGAGAAAGCACAAGATAAAGAGTTACTAGAATCTGCTGCTGATGTCATTCGTCGTTGTGTGGAATATGCTGAGAAGTATGAGAATGAAAATGAAGATGAAGAAGTGGTTGTTGTTCAGGAAAGCAGTGATGAGTCAGAACAATGGGATTGTGAGACCATTGTTTCTACATATTCAAATCTTGACAATCGTCCTGGAAAAATTGAAGCTCCAGGAATAGCCATGAAAAAGAAGCTGGCAGAAACTGTCTCTGGATCCTTGCATTCCAGCAGCAATGTAATATCTCTTAGAGGAAAAGAGAAGCTTCCAATAGACTTTTTGCCTCCTAGAAAGACTGACAAAAAAGAAATAAAGGACGTGTGCAGCTTGAAAATTGAACCGCTGAAGAGGAAGCCACGTGGGCAGGAGTCAAAAGATGAGAAGAGAGAGCGAAAGGTATTACTGCTTCTGGCTCTTTTATGAGCTTTTGTGTGTGTTTGTTTGTGTGTAAGAGCGAGTGCCAGTAACTGATAATTCAGTGCCTATTTCTGTATAACTTCTTTTTCTGGAAGATTGCCCGTAAGTGCACTGCATGTTTCAAAATACACTGGCTTTTAATTTTTTGATACTTCAATTGTTGATACACCACACAATATGATTTTGATTGGATGCAGGCTGCCGTAAGGGAGAAACGGCGTGAGGCACTACGAATTAAAAAAGAAACAAGTGAGCTGTATAAGGAAACAGCACGACATGCTCAGAGAGTTGCTGCTATATCCGGGCCTTCATCTATTCATCTAATGTAACTAGGCCAGTTGTGAATGATTCTTCCTGTTAAAGCTAAATACTGAAATAAGTTTTATTAAAGTTAATGTTGAAATAAGTTTTTTGCGTGAAATTTGATGTGGGTAAGAAATAAGTAGTAGAGAAGACAGGCAGTTCTCTGATTTTTTGATTGAAACTCTTGCCTTGATCATCTTAGTAAGAACATATCGTCTGGTATTGAGGAGAGCCCAATATGAAATAAACATAATCCTCATTTTGATGGGATCAAAACATTTGACCCATTCAACTTCTTGTCACAATTTGGTACTTTTTGGATCTTCCTTAACAGTTGCTCTTGGTTTACTAGTAATAAAGATTCATTTGATTTAGTTAAGCTTTTTCTTTCCTTTTCTCCCAGGTAAAATGTGATGCTTGATTGAGAAAAACTGCATGGTCCTCGAGTTGGATGTTTTTGTTGTTGCCAACAACATTAAATATCTAAACTGAAGTTATGTATTGTGTGCATGAGCAGAAAAGCGCCTTGCTTCACTCTTCATTGGCCCCCTCGGATATATTTTTACCTACTAAGGAAAAATGTTTTTTTTATTTATTAGGGAAGTGGATTAGTAGAAGGATGATCAGTTCAGCAAATGATTAGTTCTCCATGTGCAAATGTCACTCTTCATTCCAATAAACAATTTTGGTTTTTTTGTTTCCTAATTGCACTCGTGGAAAGATTGATTCTCCATTCCATATATATATATATACGTATATGTATATACATATCTATATGTCTTGACCTCAGAAGACCTACTTAAAGCTACATGAGTTTGATTCTGAGCTGAGATTTGGACCCAAACAATCTCGGTGTACAGTTAATCCCAAGCATTGTTGTGGACGGTTGGAGAATCCTGTAGGGGGCCTCTTCTCACTCATATTTCAGTATTATGTTCTCCATGACAAATTTGGCATTTTATTGGACATTTACCATGCTATAACAATGAAAGAAGATGCAAGAAAAAGACATTAAAATAGCATGGAAGAACATGATTGAGCTGATAGGAAAAAAGAACACTGGTAACTGTATGTTTAGAATTGTTTATTGTACTTGAGATAAAGAAAGAGGGTGAATAGATAGTAAAAAAGGTGAGTTTAGGATGTGTGAGGAACTGGAGCAGCATAGCCTCTGCCAGAGGTGGGTCTCTGAATTCGATATGCCGTAATCAGCCTGGAGTGGTGGTTGAGGCTGGTCTTCTTGCTAGCCCTTACCCTTGAATGCTTGTGGTGGTGGTGGTCCTGTGAGTGATTCCTTAGTTGCAGTAAAGGGTGCCATCCATATAATAATGAACATTGTCACACACAAAATGTGCACAATATGTAATATTCTGTTTCGAAATTTGGTCTAGAATTATTTTTTAAAATTTTAAAAATATATAAAAATATAATTTTAAAATTTATAAATTTTTATTTAATATAAAATTAGAAAAAAAATAAGTTGAAAATGAAATTGGAAATAATTTTGAAAAAAAAAGTGAAAATTTGAGTTCGTATGGTATTTTTAAAAGAAAAATTTAAAATTGGAGGTCAAAATGCAATTAAAGAAAATTACACTGCGTATGACTGTTCAGTCAACAGTCTCGACGAATTGGAGCGTGCTACGTGGTAAGGCACGCTGACTCGGTGCCATGCGGGAGGCCACGCTGGCAATTCGTGTGCCTGCGATCGGATGGTCCAGATGCATTCCCGCGCGCGTGGATGATCCAGATTCGTTTCCTCCTCAGGGCAATCGGACGGTCGCGATTAAACGCGATGAACGATTCAAATTTATTTCTTCTTTAAACGCGATCGGACGGTCGAGATCAAACGTGATAAACGACTTAAATTTAAGAGAGACGGGTATAAATATCTTGTATTACACTAAACCCAAACCCTAGCCTCCAGCTCCCCGCTGGAAAAGAAAAATCAGTCACCGGAGAAAGGAGCTAACCGCCGCTCGTCGTAGCGCCGGAGCTACCTCTGACCACCAAAAAAGATAAAAATTCTCTTATCCGCTCGAAATTTCATTTCGAACACCCCCATGGCCAAATCGGAGTAAAAGGAACAACGGATGAGCTGAAAACCGCGGGTAAAGTTCGGCGGCGCCGCTGCGGACAAAGTTAAAAATCGCATCCGATGAGTCCCTTTCCGTTTTTCATTTCGTGCGATTTTTCTATCATTATTTTCACCATTATATTTTCTATAGGTTGACCGAAGAAAAATGCTCAGCTGCGAAGGTGAGCCAGCGGAGCCGTTACAGCAGAAAATTTCGTCACCGATAAGTTTGTTTTTCGATTTTTTTTTTGGCCAACCGAGACCCCTTAACGTGTTTTCTTGCATGGATGAGTATAAAACCAATTGGAACCAGCCAAAATTGACCGAAAATGATCAGTCCGTGGCAAATCGCCGCCGCGAGCGGCGGTGCCACTGTGCCATAATTCTGAAATTGGCTGAAAAAGATTTTTAACATTGATTTTGGATTTTTTGGAGTATTTTTAGATACGTGAAGCGTGTTTTAATCTTCACAGAAAAATTTAGAAAATTCGAGGACTGCCAGTAGGTGCAACTGAATGTTCGGTGTTTCGGATACGGATTCGAGTAAGAATCCCTCACCTTATTCTCTGTTATGGAATTGAAGTTTAATTATCAATAATATGGTATTTTGCGTAATTTAAAAATTTCAAGAATTAATTACAGGTTACTAATGGAGACAAAATCGGTTATTTATTATTGTTTATCCTGTTTAACCGATTGTTTGACTTTACACCTTTAAATGCATAATAATATACTAAAATTAGTAAAATGATTCAGTTGTGTTTCCTTAATGCATGTATTGTTTGTCTTGCATTGATTTACGGTTAAATTGTAAAACTAAAAATTAAATGCAAACAGAAAATTGATTGGTTAAGTGAATGAATAAATGGTAGCTTTACTGGATATCCTGTGAGATGGTGGATGGACCGGGTACATAGGGAACCCTACCGTGAACGTCGCCTCATACCGAACGGGGTATGGGGACGGCCCGTTTCACTCTCATACCAGACGAGGTATCGAGATTTGGTATTTTTGGCGCTCATATCGGATGGGGTATGAGGACGGTTCATTTCACTCTCATACTGGACGAGGTATTGAGAGATGATATTTTTGACGTTTATACCGGAAGGGGTATGGGGACAGTCGGTTATTTGACAAGGTTGGATATTGGTTCAGGCGTAGTGGGACATCCCTATGGACCTCCATGGATATCAATAGACAAATAAAAAAGAAAAATTGTTATTCTTGCTTACTTGAATATGAGATTATGATGTTGTTGAACTATTATCTCTATTGGTCAGTTTTAAAATTTCGCAACGGTAAATATGTAATTAATGATTTTATTTATGATAAATAAATTTACTTAAATTAAAAACTCAATTGGTTGTTTTTATGATTTTTTACCAACCTTCATTTTATGTATCGATGAGTAATGTGATATTCTTACTCGGTTAGTATAACTCACCTCTTAATAAACTATTTCAGATAAAAAGGATCAAGAGCTAGATCCCGATCAACAAGAGGGTTGTGAATAGTTCACCACCCGAACTCTTTTAAAAGCTAATGAAGGTCGTCATAGGATGCTCAACTGTCTATTTTTCGTTTATTTCTTTAATTTTCGTTTGTTTTTTTAGAAGGAACATTCCTGTAACCCCATTGGGTATTTAAAACTATTGCGTAAGGAATATAAACCCTAACTTTATTATTCCGCTTCCGTATTCAATTTATGATTTTATTTCCTTTTAAGTTCCGGGCTGCTATAAAATATGTCTCTTACTTAGGTTTGCCATGCTTCTCCTATGGGAACCGACTGGCTTCTGTGTTTTATTTATTCAGTTCCCTTGTATTATATCCTTGTTTTTTCACACGCAATGAAATGAAGGAACACCGTTTTTGCATGTGTTCCTGTAAACATTTGATTTATGTATATGGGCATCAGGAGGCAGAAGCAACATCTTTATCTTGTTCTAATCAGACGCTTGTTAAAGAAATAAAATGGAAAAGCTTGAGAGGCTTTAGGAGGGGAGAAGGAAAGAATGTGAGTAATTTTGATCTTCATGGTAAATTGTTTGTTTTTTTCACTAGTAGTTTTTTTAAAAACTTCTCAATGGTTTTGTCAGATTACAAAAATCACTTGATTTTTGAATTAAACAAAATCTAGCATATCTTACATATTCTTATAAACTTTGTTCATCTTTATTTTATAAAAAAAATTGGTAAAAAATTTAGCTAAAATGTGAGAATTATATAATTGTTAACACAAAGTATAACAAAAAAATTAGTAGTATATAACCCGCCAATAAATAAATAAAATTCCATTTTGTTTTGGCATCCAGAGGTACTGTTTAGATGCCTAAATGAGAGCTTCCTTTCCGTCTGGACTTCCTTAAATATGAAAAATTTTCCTTCTCTTTTAAATCTTGGATGGACTGTGTGCTTCCTTGAAAATTATGTTTTAGGCGCTCTACAAGTAGTCTTTTTAACATTTAGAAGTGTTTAATTAATCATTTTTTAGAGACTTAAAGAGGGAACCTTTTCATTGCCATGTGATTTTAATGAATTCGTTCAACTTTTTTTTTTTTTTTTTCCGGTGAGGAACTTCTTTCATGAATTGGCATTCTTATAAGTTAGGTATTTTTTTTTTGTTTCTTAGGATTGTATCATGAGCTTTATTTTTTTTTGCTTTTGTCTTTTGTTTTAGTTCGAAAACCCGTAAACCAAAACTAATTAATCTTATGTCACGGATAGGTGTCTCACACCTTACCATCCGGTATCTTTTGAACATATAACATTTTATTTAGACTAATACATATTTTAATATCTGATATCTATTTAAAAATAAATTAATAGCGACTTCCATCAAATGCTTGAAACATTTACTTTTTAGAGTTTTACCCATGTTTTACAATTTGATACCTTAGTGACTCCACTAGAAACATTAAGGAAAAATTTCTTTTATCATGCTTCATTACATTAATGTTATTGTCTTAATATTTCTTTTTCATTTGCATGATATTACAAACCCCAAAACTAGGACTTTAATTTTTTTTGCTCTATTAAGATTATGAGACTTAATTAGATCTGAATAGAGAATTTTTTGTCATCTACACATGAATATCCTACTTTGAGGATAAGTAGGATCCATATGTAACTAGAATATGGAAATTTATGCCTAGAATATGTTCTTAAAATATTCTTCAGGAAACCTTAAACCTTGGCTTTGTTGCATGCATCATCATCTAATGAGCACGTTTATGTTCATAAATAAACTTGTTTCTATTCTTTATTTAAACTTAATCTTACTTTTTGCAACTTTACGATTAAGAAAGAACTATAACAGTTCCAAAAAATGATTCTTATTTTGTATTTTTAAAATCAAAATTTTTGAAAAAAAATTGTAAAAATTTCATAAAATTGTTAAGTAGTAGCCTTGACGATGGAGAATTTAGAATATTTTAAGTACTTCCTTTACAGGATTATGGTACCAAATAATGAGTTTTAGTGATTAAGTTCTAGATCCTTAAAAAAATCACCAATTGTTATGGTCAAAGCAGGAGAGACAAATATAGAATTGGAACATGATTTACATTCTGCCATATTTCTTTTGGTTAATAGATCCTGTAGGTACTTTGTTGGGAACAACTGGAGCTCATTTTTTCGACCATGTTACTTCTAAACTAAACTTTATTTCAACCTACGAAAAGATTTAACAATAAACACAGATTGGAGGAACTTAATTAACTCAGTAATAGTATATGAGGCAGTACCTGTAAAAAGTATGTCATCAATGTAAATAAATGCAAATGAGAGTTACGTTTTAGAGTGATACATTAAAAAAGATATTTCAGGTTTAAACTTAGAGAAACCTTTAGATTAAAAAATGTAAGCTTCTAAAACTAGTCTCAAAGAGCCTATTTTAAAACACAGAGTTCCTTTTTTAGTTTATACATATGAAAGAAGTGTTGGGATCTTTTTAGATGAAGAAAATTTAAATTTTCATTTACTTTACTTTCTCTCAAAATTAATAACTTAAAGTGATTTTAAATAGACTTACATTAAATTTAAATTTTTTAAAAATAATCTATCATCATTTAAGAGATAAATATAAATCAAATTTCTTAAAAAATAAACTCTCACTAATAATATAATTTTTTTAAAAATAAATATGTTTTAAATCTAATTAAAGATAAATTTTATTTGAATTCAAACTAATAAATAAAAATAAATTATAATTTCTACATTTATCTTTTAGAAAAAAACTCATCATTGATGAAGCCTTGTGGTTGATACATATAGATAGTCTCTTGAAGATCATCATGTAGGAAAACATTAAAAATACTAATCTAATGCATCTCTCATTTTAGAGTTTTCTATAGTTAAGAAAAGTTTGATTGTGTTAATTTTAATCATAGGCTTGAAAGTTTCTATGTAGTATAAGCTTTTTTTGTTGTTGTCTCCTTTAGTCATAATTTCAAACATGTTCAAATAATCATCATAATTCTTTTTAATTTGTAAACCCACTTATTACCAACAAAATTATTGTGGAGGACAAGGGACAAGATCCCACGTCTAGTTTATCAATGCATTAAAATCTTGACACATGGCATTCCTCCAATTTGAGTAGGACCTGACTTTTGAATAGGTAGAATGTAGCGCCTGGACCGGGAAGAAAGAAAGAAAAAAAAAAAAAGCCACGTCGGCAGCCACGTTAGCAGGCCCGGTCAGCAGTCCCGGCCAACCGAGACCTGCCACGTGGCAAAACCACGTCGTTCCAAAAAGGGCCACGTTGGCGATTCGCGTGGGCGCGATCGGACGGCCCAGATCAAGCGTGCGATCGGACGGCCCAGATTTAAACGCACGGACGACCCAGATTTAATCAAAAACGGACGGCCCAGATTAAAACAAAATGGACGGCTGAGATCAAAAGGCAAGGGGTTATAAATAGAACCCCCACACCAGACCACAAACCCTAGCCGCCTGCCGCTCGCCGGAGAAGACGAACCAGAAGCCGGCCGCCGCCACCCGCCGCCGCACCGGAGGAACTTCCGACCGCCGATCGAGGTAAATTTCGTACCCCCGACTCGTTTTTCCACGCTGATTCCTCCTGTGGCCAAATCGGAGCCAAAATCTCGGCCAAACGGCCGGAATGCACGGCCGAAGCCCAGCGGCGTCGCCGCGCCCTTCTCGGTTTTTGCCTCCGATGAGGCCCTTCCCGGCCTTCGTTTGATGCAATTTTTATATCACCGTGATCACCACTCTTTTCTCTACAGGTTGACCGGAGCCGAATCACCAAAACACGAACCTCGCCGGAGAGCCGTCGTACCCGAGAGCGCCGCCGCCGGTAAGCTCTGTTTTTCCGAGATTTTTTGGCCCCCCGAGGGCCCTAGGGTTGTTTTCTCGCAGGGACCGATGCGAGTGTGGCCGAATTCGGCCAAAAATGGCCGAAAACAGCCAACCCGATGCGAATCGCCGCCGCCAGCGGCGGGAGCCGCCGTGCCGGAGTTGCGATTTGGGCCGAAAGGGGCCCTGAGCCTAATTTGGGATTTTTTTGGAACACGTGCAGGTACCAGTAGTGCGTTTCAGTTCCCCGAGGAAAATTCAGAGAAAATTAGGGACAGCCTGCAAGCGCACTGTGAAGCCGTGTTCGGACCCCGAAACGAGTAAGGACCCCTCACTCTATTTCCTATCACGGTTTTAAAGTCTAATAAATGATAAAACAGTATTTCATGAATCAACGAATGTGTGAAATTGCTTAAGGTCGCTAATGAAGCCCGAGTCTAGTGTGTTTGTCGGTTAACTGTTATTTGACCTGTTTTACAGTTTTGAATACAGCATGAGGTTCGATGTTTTCATTTTATAGTTTCGTGTGCATATTTTACTGTTTTATTGATTATTGATTATGGATTGTCTGTTTGGCATAAATTATCGTTTTGCTTGTTTGTATGTGATTGATAATGCTGACTGAGGGAAAAGGAGAATGAAAGATTATGTGAATGGAAATTGTATAATGTGTTCAGCTCGACTAGATATCCTGGGAGATGGTGGACGGACCGGGTCCGTAAGGAACCCTACCGGGATTGTGGTCTCCCATACCGGACGGGGTATAGAGATCTTGTGTGTTTTGGCGCCCATACCGGACGGGGTATGGGGACGGCCCGTTTCACCCTCATACCGGACGGGGTATTGAGGTTTATGGTTTTGGTGCCCATACAGGACGGGGTATGGGGACGGCCCTGGAATCCGATGACAAATGTTAAAGGTTAACGGGTAGCGGGACCCCTATGGACCCCCACGGATACTAGTAGGCTGGTAAATAAGGAAAAGAAATGTTGTATAATGATTGAATTACAAAAGGCGTGATAAGTATTATGTTTTACAGTTTATATGATTCCATGATTATGATAATGTTATTGCTTTCGTATATTGTTTTATAAATTCCACCAAGGTAAGTGGATGGTAAAGGTTTTATTATTAATAAAAGGATTTGTCGTAAATCATGCTCCATTGGTCTTTTGTGTTTTCTACCCACATTTACCTCCGTGACGGTGAGATATCGTGATGTCTTTACTGGGCTAGTGTAGCTCATTCCTTATTTAATCATTTCAGATCAAGAGGACATCGTTCCCGAGCCGGTTCCGCAGGAGGACGACGAAGGGGACGCCTAAGGACTCCATAGTCACATTCGTAGTTTTTACTTTCAAGTTTCCCCTTTAGGTAGTTTAATATTTTATATTTTGCGAGCACGTTTCGGTTTCAGTGTAAGGGATGTTATTCAAATTTTGACTTCGCTTCTGCATTTGATATTTATAATATAAATTCCATTATGAATTTCCAGGGCTGCTACATAGAAAGCTTATGGCAAATTGTTTGTTAAATGTTCTTATCGTTTGGCCATTATACATGCTCTCAATATTTATCTTGTGAATATGATTGGGGGTGAATCAGATGAGGATTCGGGAGAGGAATTGTAGTCACTAAGGTCAATAACTAGTTTGGAATACAAACATACAAGGATTACTCAAAATGGGTTCCTAGATCGCTCGGAGCAAGGGATACAGGAATATGGTCTATAAAAAGGTCTGTGATAATGGTACAAGAGGTGAGGTTTGAGTTAGATGGCAATACTTAGAGACCCATGTTTCACTGCTGATGAACGATGCCTTATGTTAGTAAGCTCTATCTATGATACAAAATATTCTGTCATCTTAAAAAAATACTATATTATGAATGTAGAAAAAAGAAATGATGACTCATTAAAATATACATAATGTATAAAATATTATATGTTGGTCGTACAAACAACACATGTTAAAATTGTCAATAGTATAAACAAAACATGTTCAATAATGAAAAAATTTTAAATTGGGCTTAAAAAAACTATGATATTTTCTTCAAAAAAGAATTCTAAAATCCGAAAATACTAACTTTTTATTCCACTCTAACTTCTGATGTATCTTATTTTTGTTCTTTCTTTCTACACCTTGATCACTTCTCAATTCTCCTATCCGTGCATAAGGCCGAAAAGATCTCACTCTCCGTCTTTGTTTCTTTCTTCTAAAGCCTCAAATTCAGTGTTTCTCTGATTTTCTGTCCTTTATGACTCAAAAGCCTCCCATTCATAGCTGAAACTGAGTCTCTTCATCGGGTTAATATGGGTGGGCTGGGTCTTCTTAATTTTTTATTTTTGTTATATTTGATTTTTGATAATGATAAATAGTTAGAAAAGATATTTTTGAGAAATGATTTATATTGAGATGTTAATAATATTTTTAATGAGTACATTTATTAATTTTATCTTTCATTAATTAATAAAATAGAATTTCAAAAAATATCATCTTAATTTATTATCAAAAGTTAATAATCATTATTAATTGTAAAAGTAATATTTACATTAAAATCAATAATAACAAGTTTAAACAAATATTTATATTGAATAAATAATTTTAATTATGTAATTTTTTTGTTTAAACATGTATTATTTATTTTGTAATAATTAATTAATATAATATTACATTTTGCATTTACAATAAATTCTATTAAAATTACATTTTTTTTCCTACTTTAAAACTAATTATATGTAAACTTATTTTTAAACATCTTTAACAGCCTATTTCAGTAAATATGAACCGGGGGAATATTAATGTTTCCCAAAGAAAAAGGAATCATTATATTATTTTTAGTGTTAAATGATTGTCAAAATTATAACAATAAAATGGTAATATAAATGATATTTTTAATGAAATAAAATAAGAAAATAATTTTGTTATTTTGTTTGAGTTAAGAGGGCATTTTTGTAATTCAACCCAAAAAAGTTTGTTGAATACTTAAATTCATGACAGGAGAGGGAAGGTTGTTGGAGACAGAAAAGATAATTTATTAGGAGTATTTATGGAGATCATCTATGCATATTCATCGTATCAAATCAAATCATATAAAATCTTAATTTTGTTTTATGTCACCTTAGTTAGATCTTTGAGTTTGTTCCTCTGGGGCCAATAAAAAAATAATAATTATTATTTTTGTAATTTTACTTTATAAAAGATTTGTATTAAGTTTTATCCTCATTTTAGTTTTTTAAATATATTGTATTGAAATATTGGAAGTACAATTAAACTTAATGAAAATATCTAATGACAATTGTTATTACTGATAAATATATATAATTCACTTTTAATACTTATTTAATTGATGATCCGATAGATAAACAAATAAGATGATGAGTGAAAAAATGATATGGGTAATATAGTAGATGAAGTTTTTGAAATTAAAAATATACTAACACACACACACACACACACAGAGATGGAAAATAAACTAATGGGTTTACAAATAAAAAATTTCGATAATAATTAATGTTGTTAATTATACGAGAGATGTCAGTAATAAATAAAATCGTTAATAACTTGTCACATAAATAAAAAGATTGACTGCTGATAAATAACATCATTTAAAATTATAAAAATGGCTATACGAAGAACTCTTGATTTCAGTTTAAATTGTTCATCCTCAAAGTTAATCTTTAATTTTATCTCATGTAGGTCATTTTAATAGTTGGATAAATATTAAAGATATATGAGAGAGCATTTAAGAAATTTGATAAGAGTTTAAGAAGCTTTTTTCTTTAGACTTTTATATTTATGGGGGGGGGTTAGTGTCTTCTAATATTTTCTTTCTCGTCAAAGTGCATATAATGTTTTATATACATACACATATATATAAATATATGTAATGATTGATATATAGTGTCACCTCACCAAGCCATATTACAAAATGATATTAATTATTTTTAACATTAGCTTATGAATATAAATTAATTGTTTCCAAATTAATTTTTAAAGTTAAACTAATACTTACATATAATCAATTATTTAAAAAATTAATACACGCAGGTAAATTAATTATTTAAAAAAAAAATAATTTCCAAAATTAGTTAATACATAATGTAATAAGTTATTTTGAAATTAATTTGATAGTATATATGTTTATGCAAAAAATGTGAAATTTCAAAATAAAAATAACATTTAGAAACGAAAATAAAAATATATCTTATTGATTTAAAAATAATGACAAATATCTAACTTTCAAATGCTATATATATATATATATATATATTAATTTTGATAAAATACACAACACTTGATTCATGCTAATATTGCTTTGAGACTATATTTATGACTAAAAGTTCAATAAGGAGCAAAACAACTAAAAATGTTGAACAGTATTCATGAGTTAAAGAAAAAGAAGAAGAAGAAGAAGAAGACAGGAAGATATAATTTTTTAGATATCTCAAGGAAGAACTTCAGAAAGAAATTGAAGAGCTGCAATCTCTAGGTATAGCTCTTTAGAAGTTGTATGATTCTCACAATGGCTTAAAAAGAAAACTCTTTCATATTCCATAATCAAAATATTTAAAAAGAAAAGATATTTATAAGAATTTTAAATATTGTAAATTTTAAAAATAAAAGTAGCCTTAGATCGTATTGAAAATAAATTCGAATCTTAGTCAATCACATCAATCTCAGATAAAAACAACATACACATCTACAATTACACATATAAAATAAATATATATACACACGCAAATATATATATATATATAGAGAGAGAGAAAGAGAGAGACTCATACCTTAACTAGGAGCTTCAAGCAAATATTGTCATATTTGGGAGCAATTTGCTTAGAACCCCTACTCTTGCCACTAGCTACTAAATCACAAGTAGAATAGGTGAGTCAGATATGAGATTAATAGGAATAATATATTCGATGCTTGAGGAAGGATGCGAGTGCCATTGTTATTGGAGTACTAGTGATCTTGACAAAACTACATAAATAAATATATTTTTTGATCAATATAAAAAAATAAAAATCATAGTTTTTAAATCTGTCTCTTTATAGTGACCACTTCCAGCCAAGTTTATAATCCTTTTATCTAACTCATTCTAAAAAGAGAGAAGAAGATCTTAAAGTTGAAAGCTCAAATATCATTTAAAAAATTCTTTGAGGTGACTTTCTTAATCTTTTTTAAATAATATTTTTATGAAATATGCGTATAGTTCTTTTAAATGATTTTAAAAAAGGAACTCAATAGAAAAAATCTTTTCTTGAACATAAAAACATTTCATAGTTATACATTCTCTTTTATAAAATAACACTTGGTGATTGCTTTATGAAAATTTTCAATAATTCTTTAATTGGTTCTAAAAGAAAATAGTAAGGATGACAAATGGCAAAATTTATATTCTTTTTGAAACCAACATCTTGATCTAAGAATTTCTCAATCTAGGATATCTACTATAAATAGGAAATATAAATCTACACTATATTTATGTGTACTCTTATTGCAGTAAGAATATTTGGATTTAATATTGTATCTACTACAGTTATAGATCTTTATGATGTAATAATCAATATTGTTATTACAAACGACTTATGCTTCTGTAAAGACTAAACAAACATTAGTAGTTGCATGTGAGACAATGGAAAACAACGCCAACCTATGCCTGTGCTAAGATCAAACAAGTATGACATAAGATTGATTACTTGTGATCTAGAGAAAAAAAATTAAGCAATTTACTTGTGAGTGGGTATAAACAAGTCTATTGTGTTGGAATAAAAATACTTTTCAAATCCATAGATTTGTAAAAACTAAATATACAATCTCATACTGAATTAATGAGAAATGTAAGCAGAAACATATTTGGATCCTTCACGAAAGAATTGTTCGAGTCTGATGGTAGAATCTTCTAAATCAACACAATGCCTAAAAACTAGTTTTTTATGGTGACAGGATTTCATAATATTATAAAAAAGATTTATATTTCTCATTTTGCTTATTATAAAATGAGAATATTATAAAAATAGTATTTGTACATTACAAACTTATACTTAAACCTGATTCATTAAGATCCAATACTGTTTAACTATATTTGATCACTTTTAAACGATCCCATTAAATTGATAGAGTGATACGCATACCAAGGCATACATTAACCCCATATGTCAGAAAAAATCAAATAATCTTCCACTTGGGCTTTATGTGACACCTTAACTATGCGTTAAATAACTGTAGGAGTATCAGAATTGTGTTATCAATACCTGAATGTATCATTAAACAATCTCGTCCATCGATCATAATGACATAAGATCAAAGTAGTCTTCATTAAAACTAACGTAGCTAAATATATCAATGGTCATGTATATCAGTATAACCAAACGACATGGATCAAGTATGGATGTGCAGTATGAAAATTACATGCTATGTGATCTAAGCATGCCTCTTTCCAACTGGTTATGTCTAATGAGATCAACTGTAAGATAACTTAGAAATAATATATATAAATAAAACCAAAACACAAAAAACTGGAATGAAACCATATATATATATAAACTAAAACCAAAGTACAAAATGTATGACATGTCATACAAAATAAATGCAATTAAGGGACAAAAATTCAACTAAAACTACACATAATCTAGGGATATAACACCTATATAAGTAGTGTGCTCGTGAAAGACCTTAGGTGGTAATCCCTTATTGAGCAAATCCACAATCATGGAGTTTGTTCCAATGTGCTCAATCGATATCTGCTTACTTTGAACTTTTTTTTTAACATTGAAGAATTTGATATCTATATGATTTGACTTCGTCGAGCTTCTGTTGTTGTTAGAACACATAACTGCAGACTTATTATCACAAAATATCTTTAATGGTCTTTCTAGGCCATTAACAATACGTTGCCAAGTGATAAAATTTTGCAGCCATATTCTATTATTGGATACTTCATAACCAATTACAAACTCTACTACCATAGTAGAAGAGGATACAAGTGTTTGCTTAGCACTCTTCTAGAAAATAACTCCCCCAACAAGAAAATAAATATGTCATGATGTAGATTTTCTACTATCTTGACATTCAATGAAACCAGAATCAGAATAACTAATGATCTCCAACTAATCTAACATTTTGTATGTGATCATTTAACTTTTTATTCTCTGTAGATATCGCATGATACGTTTGGTTACTTTCCAATGATTCATTTCTGGATTACTTAAATATCTACCTAACATCCCAACAATGTACGCAATATTAGGACGCGTACAAATTTGTGCATACATAAGACTCCTTACAACTAAAGTATAAGCAATCTTTTACATCTCTGTAGTCTCTAGGTCATTCTTGGGGCATTGACTTAGAGTAAACTTGTCTCCTTTAGACACAGGAGAGTCACTTGGTTTATAATCCTTGATGCCAAATATTTTAAGAAACTTTTCGATGTAGTTTTTTGGTGATAAACTAAGAATATTTCGAGAGTGATCCCAGTATATCTGGATCTCTAATATAAAAAAAAACATCCCCAAAATCTTTTATCTTAAATTTCTTTATTAGAAATATTTTAGTTTTGTGCAATAAACCTATATCACTACTGGAAACTAGTATGTCATCGATATATAAAATCAAAAAAATATACTTACTCTCACTAAACTTGTGGTACACAATCTTTCATTAAATTTATCTCAAAATCAAATGAAATGACGACTTGATTAAATTTGTGATACCATTGACGGGAAGCCTGCTTAGGTCTATAAATAGATTTATTTAATTTATAAACCATTTACAGTGCATCTCCGGATACAAAGTTTTCTGGTTGCACCATATAAATCGTCTCATCAATTTCATCATTGAGAAACACTGTCTTAACATCCATCTAACGTAACTGAAGATCAAAATGTGCCACTAAAGACATTATAGTCCTTAAAGAGTCTTTCGACGAAATCATAGAGAAAGTCTCTTTATAATCGATATCTTCTTTCTATGTAAAATCCTTAGTGACTAGACAAGCCTTGTACCTCTCCACATTACCTTTCAAATCCATTTTGGTCTTAAATATTCGTTTGCAACTAATGAGTTTTGCATCCTTAGGCAATGGGACGAGATCCCAAATGTCATTGTCCTTCATGGACTTTATCTCTTCATTCATGTCATCAATTCACTTTTGAGAGTTAGAACTTTTCATGGTTTGATGAAAGTTGATAGGATCATCTTCCACCGTACTAATGTCAAACTTATGTTCTTAGAGATATAAAATATAATTATCTAGAATTGCACTTATTCTCTCTATAGTAGATCTTCATAATGTCATAAATTCTTGAGGGTGTGAAGTTTGTGCTTCAGACATAATTTTTTGAACAGGAATAGGAGATACTATGACATTGTCTTAATATGGAGTTGTTTTTTGAACAATACTAGGTCTAAGAATATGATTCTGATCATTGTCAAGAGCAACTGAGGGAATAGGAATATCGACCCATTCCTATTCAAATACAAGGTCTCGAACTCTTTTCCTCCTGCAAACTCAACATCCTCAATGAACTAGGTATTTTTCGTCTAAAAAATTATCTTAACAGTGAAATCGTAAAACTTGTAACCCTTGAATAATTCAAAATAACTAATAAAATAGCAACTAATAGTTTTGAAGTCCAGTTTCTTTTTCTATAGCCTATAAGGTCTAATCTCAGTTGGACATCCCCAAATGTGCAAATGTCTCAAACTAGGCTTTTTGCCCATCCAAAGCTGGGTCTTTGTAGTTATTTTAATTAGAACTCTATTGAGTAAATATACTAAGGTCTTTAATGCTTCTCCCCAGAGTGATTCAAGTAAGGTAGAATGACTAAACATACTCCTCTCTATATTCTTTAGTGTTCTATTTTGCCTTTCAGTAACACCATTCATACTAGGAGAACCTAGCATGGTGTACTGTGGCATGATACCACATTTCTTTAGGAATCGAGCAAATGGCCCCCGACACTGTTCACCTGATATGTCAGATCTACCATTGTACTCACCACCACGGTCAGATCTAACAACTTTAATCCTTTTGTTGAGTTATTTCTCAACTTTTACTTTAAAACTCTTGAACACATCCAAGGATTGGGACTTCTCATGAATGAGATATAAGTAGTTATATCTGAAACAATAATCTATAACGTTATGAAATATTATTGACCATTCCAAGAAGCCATAGGGAACGATCCATAAATATTTGTATGAATGAGTTTTAATTTATCCATAACCCTGTTGGCACCCAATCTCTTAATGTTTGTTTATTTTCCCTTGATAAAATGGACATATATGTCCAAATCTATAAAATTAAGGGGATTGAGAATTTCATCTGACATAAGTCTCTCAATTCTCTTTTGGGAGATGTGACCGAATCTCTTGTGCCATAATGAAGCAGAATTCTCATTGGTTAATTTTCTTTTTACACCTCTTATCCCAGCATGTAAGGATTCATTATAAGAATTAATTGTGTCAAATAAATAAAGATTATTATGCGTTGATAAAGAACCAGAACCAATCAGAGTTGAATTAAGAAAAAGACTAAATTTTCTATTTTTAAATTAACATGAATAACCAAATTTGTCTAATACAAAAATAGAAATCACATTTCGTATAAATGATGGTACAATAAAAGTATTTTTTAAATCCAAATAAAATTCAGTCCTTAACAACATGCCAATTGCTTCTATCTCGTCTGGTTTTTCATTACCCACATAAATGAATTTGGCACCATCACTTGGCTTGTGGCAATGGAGGCAACTCTGCATAGGCACATTGATGTAAGTTGTGGCACCAGATTGCATCCACAAAGTGTGTATAGGCACAGAAGTTAAATTAACCTAAGAGCAAACAAAATTAAGAAACATACCTTTTTTTTGCGCACCACGCATGATAATTAGTGCATTACTTCTTCTAGTGTTTTGAAGCTTTATAGAAGAAATAAACATTTTCATTCTAAACCTTCTGTTGTTTCTTTTATTGTACTGGAACCACAATAGATTTACCTTTTTTTTTTTCTTGTTCTTCTTATCCTTTAAGCTCACTGCAAAATGAACACTCTCTGTCTTATCAGACTTGAGCCTTTCTTCTTCTTGAATACAATGTGAAATGAGCTCATTCAGATTCCAAGATTCTTTCTGACAGTTTTGTGTCACCTTAAAATAATTGAACTGTGGTGGAAAAGAAATCAAAATAAAATACATAAGTACATCTTTTGATAATTCCACTATAAGTTTCCTTGAGCTTTGCATACACATGTGACATCTCTATTATGTACTCTATAATATTTTCATTTTCTTTATACCTCATGAAAACAAGAGTTGACAGAAGTGTACATGTCTCGACCTTATCACTTCTGGCGAAATGTTATTCTAAAGAATGAAAGAAATCTCTAGTTGTTGTGATCTCATTGGACATAATGTCCTGAAAATTTTTTGGAATGGCCTGTTCCATAACCAACATATTCATACAATTTGATCAATCCCATCTTTCAAACTCCTTTTCCTTAGGGGTACTGTTAGGAGTAATTGGATCGGATTGATCAACCCGTAAAGCGTAATCCAGATCTATAACTCCAAGCACAAGTTGAACATTATTCTTTCATTGTTTGAAGTTTATGTCGTTTAATATTGGGATGAAATTAACATTCGTTGTGATACTTTCAGTAGAAAAAGAAGCTGAGTAGAGAACATACAAAAAATAAATAAATTAATACTCACATAAAACTATAAATCATAAAATTTAATAATGAATTTTAAATAAAGATATATTCCCATATCAAGATACAGAGAATTCCATTAATACTTTATCTTTGAACAAAATATTAACTTGTAAGTGGTACCATGTAACAGTAATTAAATACAGGCAGTAGACACACATAAAATAATAAACCTTCCTTTGGGCCGATTTAAAGTTCATATGTTATACTGAATAACTGTTATGTATTTATTACCACAAAAATAGAATGCAATAATATTAAATATTAATATTCTTTTGGGTCGATTAACATTCACATAAATTACACTCATACAACTTTTTACATTATAAAATAAATAAATTATCCACAAGAGAGACCACTTTAGTGACAAGTTGTGTAAATTAATTTATTTCAATATGTATATAGACATAAATATTAAAATCAAAATTAAAACCAAATTTAAACTGAATTAGGAAAAAAATCAACCACAAAATGGCCAAAAATACCTTTAAATTCTTTTTTATGAAAAGCTTGATTATTGTAATAACTGAAAAAAAAGAGGAAAAGGTGAGGGAAACGACACCGTTTTAAAGAGGGAGAAACGACGTCGTTTTGCAGAGGGGAGAAAACGACGTCATTTTGAAAAAGGAAAAAAATGACGTCGTTATGCAAGGGGGAAAACAAAGTTGTTTTGAGGAAACTAGTGGGATATAAATAGGGGGCAGGGAAGGAAGGAAAAAAAAGGAAAGAAAAAGAAAAAAAAAGAGAAAGAACAGAGGAAGAAGGGAGCGGGAAAGAGAAAGAGGAGAGGAAAGAAGGTTCCAGAAGGAGAGAGAAGGGAAGCAGAGTGAAGAGAAGAGGAGACTGCGGAAGGTGATAGTGCGATCGACAGGAAGAAGGAATAAAGAAGATGGAAATGGGAGGTACGGTAATATATTTCAAATACGTGTGTTGATTTGAGATTTGAAATATGGATGAGAAATTTGGAGGTGTGGTTTGTGTTTGTGAATGCTTATGGAGGTGGCAGTGTACGGAGGAGGCCGTGTAGGGTGAGTGCAGGCGATAGGGCATGTGGAAGGAAATTGGCCTCGTGAGAACCGCGGGAGGAGAGAGAAAGAAGGTGATAGTGCGGGGGAGGTCCGAGAGAGATGTAGGAGTGTGGAGTGAGTAGAGGCTGGGAGAGAGAGAGGTTGGCGGTGCGAGTGGAGTCTGAGAGAGAGGTAAGGGTGGGGAGTGAGTCGAGGCCGAAAGAGAGAGAGAGGTTGGCGGTGTGAGTGGAGACTGAGAGTGAGGTAAAGATGTGGAGTGAGTGGAGGCCAAGAGAGAGAGAGAGGTTGGCGGTGTGAGTGGAGTCCGAGAGTGAGGTAAGGATAGGAGTGAGTGGAGGTCGGGAGAGAAAGAAAGGTTGGCGGTGCGAGTGGAGGCCGAGAGAGAAGTAGGGGTGTGGAGTGAGTGGAGGCCAGGAGAGTGAAAGATGTGTGATGTTAGTGAGTTGTGTGAGAGGGAGCTGGATTGTGTGAGCAACGCGGGATGAGAGAGAAATATGTAGTGGCTGTGAGGATGAAGTTCGAGAGAGAGGTAGGGAGGTGAAGTGAGTGAAAGCCAGGGGAGGGAAGGATCTGCGACGTGAGTGAGGTACATGAGGGAGTGGAGTGGGATTGCTGGAGCCTTGGGGTGTAGGCAGCGTAAGTAGAGTCCGTGGTGGCATGGGAAAAATGGTGTTAGTGGGGACTCCTAGAGTATGTCGCAGGTAGGGGGCAAAGAGGAGCAGTGGGAGAGAATAATTAGCGTGTGTGTGTGTGGCCCGTTAGGGGTCAGTAGGGGGACGATGGTCACCAAGGTTGGTGACGAAAGTGAATGAAAATAGTGTGTGTGTGTGGCCCGATAGGGGTCGGTAGGTGGATGATGGTTGCCGATGTTGGTGACGGGAGAGGATGATCGAAGTGTGTGTGTGTGTGGCCCGATAGGGGTCGGTAGGTGGATGATGGTTGCCAATGTTGGTGACGAAAGTGAATGAAAATAGTGTGCGTGCGTGGCCTAGTGGGGGTCGAGAGGTGGTTAATGGTCGCCGATGTTGGTGATGGGGGAGAATGATCGGAGTGTGTGTGTGTGGACCGATAGGGGTCGGTAGGTGGATGATGGTCGCCGATGTTGGTGATGAAAGTGAATGAAAATAGTGTGCGTGCATGGCCCAATTGGGGTCGATAGGTGGTTAATAGTTGTCGATCTTGGTGGTGGGGGGCATCGCTGGCACGCCTGGGGTGGCGTTCGGGGACAAAAACCCTGGGTATGTAGGACTGGTGGATACGTGGGGGGGGGGGGGGGGTACTTGGGTTAAGTAGTGAACCGGTGGTAGAGGTATGGGATTTTATATTGTTGCATCTCATGTAACAGCCCCAGAAATTAAAAGGAAACGTATATATAAAAATTCTAAGTGCGGAAGTAAAATAAAATATTATGATTAACATCCCTTACACAATAACCAAAACGTATTAAACGTATGAAAGAATAAGCTAAATAAAGTAAATACTAGAAATGAATACTATAAGGAGAACTATAAAATCTTTAGGCATCTACTCGCTGTCTTCCTGCGGAACGGGCTCGGGAACCAAGTCCTCCTGATATGAAATGGTTAAGTAAGGAATGAGCTACACTAACCCAGTAAAGATGTCACACTATCTCACTGTCACAAAAGTAAATGTTGGTAGAAAACAAAAACGACCAATGGAGCATAATTTATAACAAATTCATTTATCAATAATAAAACCCTTTACTGTCCACTTATTTCGGTGAGATTCATGAAAACAACTTATGAAAACAATAATATTATAATACCATGAAATCATACGCACTCTGTAACATAACACATGTCATACTTTTAATATTTCAATCATCAGGCAACAAATTTTCTCTTTTAGCGGTCTACCAGTATCCATGGGGATCCATAGAGGTCCCCGCTACACGTGAACCATTCACCTTAATAACTTAACTCCAGGGCCGTCCCCATACCCCGTCCGGTATGGGCGCCAAAACCATAAACCTTAATACCCCGTCTGGTATGAGGGTGAAGCGGGCCGTCCCCATACCCCGTCCGGTATGAGCACCAAAATATTTAAAGTCTCTATACCCCGTCCAGTATGAGAGACAACGTTCCTGGTAAGGTTCTCTATGGACCCGGTCCGTCCACCATCTCCCAGGATATCTAGTGAGGCTGTCGACTTATCCACCTATCAATTCACATACATTTTCTATTCTTTTCTTAGTTTTCTGTTTCTCACATAATCATGAATATTTAAACTAATAATGAGCATCCAACAATGATGGCATATTATCGGATTCACAAAATCAAGCAGTAGTGAAGTAAATAGTTATTCATGCATTCAAAACTATAAAATAGATAGATCAGACACCATAATGCCTTTAAAACTGTAAAATAACTAAAATAGTAACTGACCGAAAATATATCAGATTCAGGCCCCATTAACAACCTTAATTAATTATACATATCTATTAATTCATAAAATACCGTTTTATTATTTATTAAGCTTTAATGTCGTGATAGGAAATAGGGTGAGAGATTCTTACTTGATTCGAAGTCTAAAATCAATTTTTTACTATGCCTACGAGTAGTCCCTAGATTCCCTTAATTTTTTTTCGGGAACTGAAACACACTTCCGGTACCCGCACATGTCCTCAAAAAAACTCCAAATCAGACCCAAGGCCTCCTCAGCCAATTTCAGAATTCCGGCACGACGGCTCCGCCGTGCTCCGGCGACGGCGTCGCCACCCATGGGGGCGATCCACCTCGGGTTGGCTGTTTTCGGCCGAATTCAGCCAAACTAGCACCAGTTCCTACGAGGAAACACACGTAGGGCCCTCGGTGGGCCAAAAAATACAGAAAATTGAGACTTACCGGCGGCGGAGCTCTCGGGTGCGACGGCTCCTCCGGCGCGAGTCGCAATTTGGCGTTTTGCTCCTGTCAACCTGTAGAGGAAAGGACGGTGGTCACAGTGGTGTAAAAATTATATCGAACGGGAATCGGGAATGGCCTTATCAGAGGTAAAAATTGAGAAAACCCGCGGCGGCGCCGTTGGGCCTCGGCGGCATTTTTCGGCCAAGTGGCCAGTGGTTTGGCTCCAATTTGGCCACAGGTGGGTTTAGCATCGAAATCCGAGCTAAGAAGAAAAATGTTACCTCATTTGGCGGTCAGAAAGTGCTCCGGTGTGGCGGCGGTCGGTTCCCCTGACGGCTGGGTTGTCTTCTCCGGCGAGGGCTCTGGCGGCTAGGGTTTGGGGTTGGGTGTGGATGAGATTATTTATAACCTTCCCCTTTTAATCTGTGCCGTCCATCATGATTTAATCTGGACTGTTCGATAGCGATTAAATTGAGAATGAATCTGGGCCGTCCGTGCGTGATTCAATTTAGGCCGTCCGCACGTGCTTTTGATCTGGGCTGTCTGTGCGTGCGGGAACGGATCTCAACCGTCCGATTGCGCGTACACAGATCGCCCATGTGGCTCCGTTCTGCGTGGCCTCCTGCGTTAGCATCTCTGCCACACAGCGTGTCCTGGTTGGCTGGGGCTGC
Source organism: Carica papaya (assembly GCF_054855325.1). Taxonomy (NCBI): domain Eukaryota; kingdom Viridiplantae; phylum Streptophyta; class Magnoliopsida; order Brassicales; family Caricaceae; genus Carica; species Carica papaya. The sequence goes on along the minus strand of NC_142311.1, from coordinate 14,922,276 downwards.
TGACCGGGCTGCTGACGTGGCATAATTTTTTTAAATTATATTTTGACCTCCAGTTTTCGATTTTCATTTCAAAATCACCACCAGAATTCGAATTTTCACCCATTTTTTCCAAAATTATTTTCAATTAACCCAAAAATAATTTTCCTCCTTTTTATCATTATTATTATTTTTATTTCCATTTAATCAAATTAAACTAAATTTAAAATCATATAATTATTATATAATAAATCGATTATAAAAATTAAAATAAAATAAAATAAAAATAATCCCAATAATAATAATAATAAAAGAATTAGGGTGTTACAACTCTCTCCCCCTCAAAGAAATTTAGTTCCCCAAATTTGCCTCTTACTCCTAGTCGAACAAATGGGGATATTGGGCTCTAAAGTAAGATTTTAGCTCCCAGGTAGCCTCCCTTGGCGTGTGGTTCTGCCAACAACCTTTACAAATGATATTTTTCGGTTACAAAGTATTCTGCTCTTTCGGTTCGTGATACTGACTGGTACTTCCTCATAAGACAAGTCCTCTTGGAGTGGAAGCGGTTCATGAGCCAAGACATGAGAGGGGTTCGGGTTACATGGCAAAATTCGAGCTATGGGACTCTGTCATGATGTCTCTCTTTAACTCACTGTCGTCTGGGACACACACCTTGTCCTGGAACCGGAGTAACCCATCGGCAGAGTCTCGAAATTCTGAGCTCACCCCCTGTTCTGCATCAATCTTGCGGGCTACTAGGGATGGTTCGACTGACTGAGCTTCCCTTATTCTCTGTATTAACTCGGGTTGGATGGTCAAACGGCCCAAACATGAGACTCTCTTCAGGTCTTGAAGCCGAACCTATTGTGTGGCCCCAATTTGCCTATGTTCTGAAACCATCAAATGGGCTAAGATACTTGCACTTTTCCTGTTGAGAGCATCTGCCACCACGTTGCCCTTACCCTGATGGTACAAGATATCACAATCATAGTCTTTAAGGAGTTCTATCCACATTCTCTGACGCATGTTGAGATCCTTTTGAGTGAATATGTGTTTTAAACTCTTATGATCGGTATAGATCTGAAAAGTCTCTCCGTATAAATAATGGTGTCAAGTTTTCAAGGCGTGTGATTACGGCAAGTTCCAAGTCATGGGTGGGATAATTCTTCTCATGATTCTTTAACTGTCTAGACCCATAGGCTATGACATTCTCATGTTGCATTAGGACACAACCCAAGCCTAGATAGGAGGCATCACTATAAACTATATATCCCTCCGATCCACTCGGTAAAGCCAGTACGGGTGCAGTGGTCAGCCGTTCCTTTAATTCTGAAAAACTTCTCTCACAGTTCTCATTCACCTCAAACTTGACATTCTTCTTTGTGAGTTGGGTTAGGGGAGCCGCTAGACTAGAGAATCCTTCGATGAACCTACGGTAATAACCTGTCATTCCCAAGAAGCTACGGATATCCTTAACTGATGTCAACTTCTCCCAGCCAAGTACCGCTTCAACCTTTTCGGGATTCACTGATACTTCTTCCTTCGATATGATGTGTCTTAGGAAGGCGGTCTGCTCAAGCCAGAATCCACACTTACTCAAATTTGTATATAGCTTCTTTTTTTTGAGGACCTGCAAAACTTGGGCTAGATGGTGAATATGTTCTTCTCTGCTTTTTGAGTAGACCAAGATGTCATCGATGAACATGATAACAAATTGATCCAAGAATTCTCTGAAGACCCTGTTCATCAGATCCATAAAGATGGTCGGGGCATTGTTTAGCCCAAATGGCATGACTAGGAACTCATAGTGTCCGTACCTGGTTCGAAAGGCCGTTTTGAGGGTGTCTTTTGTTCTTTATTTCACCTGATGGTAACCTGATCGCAGGTCTATTTTGGAGAAGACCTGCTCACCTTGCAGCTGATCGAAGTGGTCATCAATTCTAGGAAGGGGATATTTGTTCTTGATTGTGACCTTGTTCAATCCTCTGTAATCAATACACAATCTCAACGTTCCATCTCCCTTCCTGGCAAAAGTGACTCTGGCACCCCAAGGAGACACACTGTGTATAATAAAACTATTGTCTTGCAATTCAGTGATCTGTTTCCTCAGCTTTTCTATCTCAACGCAGTTCATGCGGTAAGGAGCAGCTGAAATGGGCTAGGTGCCTGGTTGTAGGTCTATAGTGAACTCAACTTCCCTGTCCACTAGTAGTCCGGGTAGTTCGTTCGGAAATACATTTGGAAAGTCTCGGACTACCGGAATCTCTTGGATACAAATTTCCTTCTTGGGCTTGCCTGGTTAGGAAAATAACAAGGTTAAAGTACTTGAAAATTAAGGAAACTTGCCATCAAGGAATAAGTACAAATGATTTTATTAATTTATAAATGGCTCCTCATTAGGAGGACTAAATATAACCTTATTGTTAAAGCAATCTATGGTGGCGTGATACGCCGCTAGCCAATCTATCCCTAAAATTACATCAAAATCCCTCATGTCTAACCCTATTAGGTCTACACTCAGTTTTCTATTTGCTATCTCCACGGCACAAGCCCTGGAGACAACTTTCCCTAATAGTGTTTCATCCCCAGCAGTAGAGATAAATAACATTGAATCAAGTTTATCAGGTGATACATTAAGTTTGGATGCAAAAACATGTGAAACAAATGAATGCGATGCACCAGTGTCAAATAAAACATGAGCAATATGGTTACAGATAGTGTACATACCCTGTACCACGTCCGGGTCGGCATCGGCATCCTGCTGTGTGAGGTTGTAAGCCCTGCCCTGAATAAGAGGTCTTCCTTGGTTCTAGTTCCTCGGGCACTCTCTCGCATAGAGCTGGGCACTACCACATATGCGACAGGTGTTGTTGAGGTGATAGCATGGTCAGTCCCCGTGATCCCTGTCGCAGTGTTGACAGATCTTGCCACGTGCTGCCCCTATAGCTTGAGGGGGAGCCTGGATTGCTGGTATGGGCCTCTTATTTTATTAGACAAGTGCAGTTGGTGCTGGTCTCCAGGGTGGAGCTGAAGGTCTGTGACTCCCTGCTGACTCAGGAAGGGTGTTGAAACTCCTCTCCACGATCTGCGCCTTTGCCAGAACGGCTGAATATGTCTTGAACTCTAGTACCAACAAGTGCTGCTTGATCTCTGGGTGGAGACCCCACTGGAACCTCCTAGCCTTCCTGCCCTCATCTATCAATGTCTCAGGGGAGTAACAGCCCAGCTCTAGGAACTTACGAGCATATTCCGATACCGTCATGTTTCCCTGGACCAGCTGGGCAAATTCCATCTTCTTTAGATTTCAGATGTGCTCGGGGAGGTACTCCGCATGAAAGGTTGCTAAAAACTGCTCCCAAGTGACTGGTGTAGGCAGAGTGGTCTGCTTGAGCTCCCACCAATGACCTGCTTCCCACACCAGCATGTAGGAAGCAAGGGTAACCCTATACTCGGGAACCACTCCTAAGGTCTTGAAAGCCTTCTCTGTTTCTACCAACCAGTACTGGACATCTTCGAAAGAGGACTCCCCTGTAAAAGTGGAATGGTTCAGTCTCCTGTACCTCTCTACGTAGGCCGGGTCAATCAGAGAAGGAGCTGGGTCCCGTGGAAGAGGGACTGAGCCGGGCTAAGGATAGACTAGGGGGCCTTGTGGTGGTACCTGCTGATATAATGGGGGCACTGGATTGTACTGTGGCGGTGCCGGGCAATACTGTGGCTGGGGAATCGGATTATACTACGGCGGTGGTGCCGGGTGGTACTGTGGAGGAGCAGGCTCGTGCCGGGGTAGCTCGGGATCTGCTCACTGTAATAGTGGCTCAACCTGTGGTAGTAGGGGAGGGTCAGGTAACTCCCTTCTCTCCTTTCGGCCTTGCTGGGCAGCAATGATCCTTTCTAGCATCTCAAATATCCTTTCTAGCATCACCACCAGAATTCGAATTTTCACCCATTTTTTCCAAAATTATTTTCAATTAACCCAAAAATAATTTTACTCCTTTTATCATTATTATTATTTTTATTTCCATTTAATCAAATTAAACTAAATTTAAAACCATATAATTATTATATAATAAATCGATTATAAAAATTAAAATAAAATAAAATAAAAATAATTCCAATGATAATAATAATAAAAGAATTAGGGTGTTACATCTCACACCTGTGTTTTGATATTTACTGTACTGAGTTATATTAACTCACTCTTTACTTTTTACAGATGATGCAGGAACGGAGTTCGGATCGAAGTTGCTGGAGTCCGAACCTAGTGTGTAGAATAACAGGATAAAGATTTTTGTTTCTTTTAACAGAATATAATGTGTAACAATTGATGGTAGCATAGATATTGAGTACGGTTGTATTGTATGAGATGCCTTGTGCATGATAGTAGGTTTATCTGAATCATTGAATAAGGGATCGTGATAGTGTTTCCTTGTGCATGACCGATTGATTATGGAATTGGTTGTTTGGTTGATTACGCCCTAAACGTGAAAAGAAGAGAAAAAAAAAGGGACATTATAGTTAGTATCAGAGTAAGTTAAGAATACTACTAATGGGCGCCACTATCTTGCAAGTGAGTCGAGGGAGGTGATGAAGAAGGGAAAGGGCCGACCCCGTCGTAAATCTACTCCGGGGGCCCCACGACGAGCCCCGAGATTTCACCATGTACCACTCGCTGCATTTCAAGGGCCACCCCCATGCCACGCTCTGCCCCCTCCCGCACAGCAGAGACACGCTACTGGCCCTTCGGCAACCCATGCAGAGCAGTCCCGCGTGCAACAAGAGGACTTTAACCGGCTGTGTAGAGTTGTTGAGAGCCTAGCTACCATGATCAGAGATAGAGAATTGCGGTCAGAGGCAGCATCGATGCCACAACAAGGGATTCCCATAGAGGTAGTGGATACAAGTAATATTGAGAAATACCGAAGGCTGAACCCTCCCGCCTTTAATGGGGGTTTTGACCCATTGGTGGCAGAGGATTGGATAAAGGAGAGAGAAAAATTATTCGAAGTGATGACTGTGACTACAGAACAGAGGGTACAGTTGGCTACATTCATGTTAAGGGGGTCCGCTGAACACTGGTGGAAATTGAAAAGAGGAGCTCTAGTATCCCCAATAACTTTGGAGGTGTTCCTAGAAGCTTTCAATGCAGAGTATTTCTCAGATTTTCTGAGACAGCGAAAGGAAGCAGAGTTTACCTAACTTAGACAAGGGAGATTTTCTGTGGTGGAGTACGCCGAGAAATATATAAATTTGGGCCGGTTTACGCCCGAGGTCATGATGAATGAAACCAAGAATGCCATAAGGTTTGAGAAGGGGTTACGGTCAGAATTGTATCACCAGGTGGCTATGTTTGCACAGCCTACATATCAGATGGTATTGAAAAAGGCACAGTTAATAGAGGCACTATATAAGGAACATGCTAACAATAATAAAGGACCTTCCAGTTATAGACAACCACCACCATCATCTGGTCAAACAGAGAAGAGACAAAGAATGGTTCAAGAGAAAGTCCCGGGTCATCAGATGGTCCCGAGCAACTTCATGTGCCCACTGTGTGGTAAAAATCATGGAGATCGGCCATGTATGAGTGGCGGTTGAAGCTGCTATCGGTGTAGGAGCACACAACACTTCGTACGAGATTTCCCACTGCTGAGAGAGTCTAGTCGGCCGTTGGTTCAAGGGCAGGTGTTTGCCATGACTGTTTCGGAGGCGGCCGCTACTTCAGAAGTAATACAAGGTATACTTTACATTTCGAATATTCCTGCTAAAGTACTAATTGACATTGGTGCAACACATTCATTTGTATCGCATAGGTTTGCATCTAGAATAGGGATAGAACCTCGGGGGTTGGACCGGGTATTAGTAATATCTACGCCAACTAATGGCGCTTTATGTACTGATGTAATATTTGACTCTTGTAGTGTAGAGGTAGAGGGGAGAAAGTTAAAGGTAGATTTAATTTTACTAGACATAAAGGATTTCGATGTAATACTGGGAATGGATTGGTTTGCTGCCCACCACGCCCATGTAGACTGTTTTCGCAAGAGGGTAGTGTTTAAATTGCCAAACGAAGAATTTTTTTCTGTATGGGGAAAATCAATGAGTAAATGAGTTTTACGTTGAAATAATGTGTGAGTATGAATAGATGCACGAATTACTGTTTATCTATGTCCTTGACAGGGAACGCGGGTAGGAGACTTGCACTCTAGGAGATACTAGTGGTAAGGGATTTCCCAGACGTATTTCCAGACGACCTTTCGGGACTGCCACCCAATAGAGAGGTCGAGTTCACGATAGAACTTCAGTCCGGCACCCAGCCCATCTCCAAGGTTCCGTACAGGATGGCGAGGTCAGAACCAACGGAGTTAAGTAAACAGTTAGAAGAGTTACTGGATAAGAAATTTATTCGGCCTCGTGTGTCATCTGGGGAGCCCCAGTATTGTTTGTTAAGAAAAAGGATGGGACTATGAGAATGTGCATTAATTATAGAGAACTGAACCAAGTGACGATAAAGAATAAGTATCCGTTACCCAGGATCGACGATTTATTTGATCAGTTACAAGGGGCACAAGTATTTTCAAAAAAAGATTTACGTTTGGGGTATCACCAGTTACGGGTAAGAGCCGAAGACATTGCTAAGACGGCGTTCCGTAGTAGGTATGGACATTATGAATTTCTGGTAATGCCTTTTGGGCTAACGAATGCTCCTACAGTGTTTATGGATATGATGAATCGGGTGTTCAGACCCCTACTGGATCGCTATGTCATTGTCTTTATAGATGACATATTGATCTATTCGAAGGATTCGGGGGAACATGCAGAACATCTAGCAACTGTGCTAGGGATGCTCTGGAAAGCCAAATTGTATGCAAAGTTCAGTAAATGTGAGTTCTGGTTGGATCAGATAGCATTTTTGGGCCATATCATGTCGAGAGATGGGGTATCGGTGGACCCAACAAAAATAGAAGCAGTGGTGAAGTGGGAAAGGCATAAGACTGTGACCGAGATTAGAAGTTTTTTGGGGTTGGCGGGATACTACCGTCGGTTTGTGCGAGGGTTCTCGAGTATTGCGGCACCTCTTACCAAGTTAACAAAAAAAATGTGAAGTTTGAGTGGGATGAAAAGTGTGAGAGCAGTTTTCAAGAGTTGAAACGCAGATTGACTACTACCCCAATATTGGCCATTCCGTCGGGGGAAGGTGATTTTGCAGTGTATAGCGACGCGTCTCATGTGGGGTTGGGTTGTGTATGAATGCAACGGGGGAAGGTTATAGCATATGGGTCCCGACAGTTAAAGACACACGAACGAAATTATCCAACACATGATTTAGAGTTGGCTACAGTAGTTTATGCTCTAAAATTGTGGCGACACTACTTATATGGGAAAACATTTGAAATTTATACAGATCATAAAAGTTTACAGTACTTGTTCACACAGCAGGAATTGAATATGCGACAGAGGAGATGGATGGATCTATTGAAAGATTTCGACTGTAGGATCAGGTATCACCCTGGACGGGGAAATGTGATGGCAGATGCTCTCAGTCATAAGAGTATAGGGGTACTAGCCCATTTGATGGTGTCTGAGTGGGGTTTGCGGGAAGCCATGCAGCACCTATGTATTCAAGATGGGAACAATGGGAGGTATGTGGCTAGTTTGAGGGCACAACCTACCTTGGTTCAGAAAATAAGAGAGGGACAATTGGTGGACACCGAGATGCAGAGGATTCAGAAGGGGATAGAATAGGGGACAGAAAGAGATTTTGGTGTGAAAAAATGATGGAATACTCAGATTTCAAACCAGAATGTGCGTGTCCAGGGATCGTGCGATACGAGAAGAGGTACTCAGTGAGGCACATGACACCAAGTTTGCCATACACCCACGAAGTACTAAGATGTATAAAAACCTACAGAAAAATTTCTGGTGGAGAGGCATGAAGAGAGATGTGGCTGAGTATGTGTCTAGGTGCTTGATATGCCAGCAAGTGAAAGCAGAGCATCAAAGGTCTGCGGGTTATTTACAACCATTACCCATACCCGATTGGAAGTGGGAGCATATATCTATGGATTTTGTGAGCGAATGGCCAGGTAACCGTAAGAAACATGATAGTATATGGGTGGTGGTTGATCGTCTAACTAAATCTTCTCATTTCTATAAAATTCAGGAGAGGGAAGGATCTGCGGCGTGAGTGAGGTACATGAGGGAGTGGAGTGGGATTGCTGGAGCCTTGGGGTGGAGGAAGCGTATGTCGCAGGTAGGGGGCAAAGAGGAGCAGTGGGGGAGAATGATCAGCGTGTGTGTGTGTAGCCCGTTAGGGGTCGGTAGGGGGACGATGGTCGCCGAGATTGGTGACGAAAGTGAATGAAAATGATGTGCGTGTGTGGCCTAGTAGAGGTCGAGAGGTAGCTGATGGTCGCCGATGTTGGTGACGGGAGAGAATGATCAGAGTGTGTGTGTGTGGCCTGGTAGGGGTCGAGAGGTGGTTAATGGTCGCCGATGTTGGTGACAGGAGAGGATGATCAGAGTGTGTGTGTGTGGCCCGATAGGGGTCGGTAGGTGGATGATGGTCGCCCATATTGGTGACGAAAGCGAATGAAAATAGTGTGCGTACGTGGCCCAGTGGGGGTCGAGAGGTGGTTAATGGTCGCCGATGTTGGTGACGGGGGCGAATGATCGGAGTGTGTGTGTGTGGCCCGATAGGGGTCGGTAGGTGGATGATGTCGCCGATGTTGGTGATGAAAGTGAATGAAAATAGTGTGCGTGTGTGGCCCAGTAAGGGTCGATAGGTGGTTAATGGTCGCCGATCTTGGTGGTGGGGGGCATCGCTGGCACGCCCGGGGTGGCGTTCGGGGATAGAAACCCTGGGTATGTAGGACTGTGGGATACAGGGGAGGGGGGGGGTACTTGGGTTAAGTAGTGAATCGGTGGTAGAGGCATGGGGTTTTATATTGTTGCATCTCACACCTGTATTTTGATATTTACTGTACTGAGTTATACGGACTCACTCTTTACTGTTTACAGATGATGTAGGAACGGAGTCTTGATCGAAGTTACTGGCGTCCGAACCTAGTGTGTAGAATAACAGGATAAAGATTTTTGTTTCTTTTGACAAAATAGAATGTGTAACAATTGATGGTAGCATAGATATTGAGTACAGTTGTATTGTATGAGATGCCTTGTGCATGATAGTAGGTTTATCTGGATCAATGAATAAGGGATCGTGATAGTATTTCCTTGTGCATGACCGATTGATTACGGAATTGGTTGTTTGGTTGATTACGCTCTAAACGTGAAAAGAAGGAAAAAAAAAACGGAGCGTTACAACTGTTAACCGGTCAAAGTCAACATTGACTTTCACAATTATTCATGTACTCTATTCATATTTATTAGTGAAAATGTTATTACAAGGAAACTCATCTATTTTAGGTCAAATGCTATATAAGAAGAAAGTTGGATTATTGCTCAAAAGCTTAAAAATTTGAAAAACACAATCCACTTCTCCTCTTAGATTTTATTGAATGTTGGGTCGACAAGCCTTAAAGAAAGGAGATCACATACCTTTAATTAGATTTTGGTAAAGCAAAAAAAAAAAAAGATAATCATATACGACTCTAGAGGGCATAGTGCGTTCTTGATCATCTCCTTCAAGTTAATTAGACCTCTGCTTTAATCATTTATGATCTTTGTAATACATTGCATTAATCTTTGTGGTGGAAACTTTTAATCTTTCCTTAGGTTCTTGAGTGTTTGATCAATATTTTTTGACATATTCTTCAAGTTGCAAAAGGTGTTCATATGTGGCAACATTAGTTTTATTTCTTGTCAAGACAACTGCGAAAGGTAACATCTCATCTCAATCAACTGACTGTGACACGAATATGCTAGGAACCTTAGACTTCAATAAAGAATTGTGATAAGTAAAATAAGAATCTAGAGAAAGATGAAAGCATAATAAGAAATAAAAAAAAGATCACAGAAGCCTAAGAGAAAAAATGAATTGTTAATTTTCATTTAGATTTTTGGTAATGACGATATAATACTCTTCAATTCGTCATGAGCTTGATATCATGCGGGAGTGATAGGGAAGGATCTTTTTAATTCCCAGAACCTCACACAATATAACAATAAAAAAACTTAACTACCTAATTCACCTTCCATACTTGAATCATAACCAATTAAATTGATCGTAAACCAAGATAAATGAAAAAAATCAAAAGGAATAGAAAAGACATCACGACTTACCCAATAAGTCAATTCTAAATCCTTACCTCAATAATGCGGTCTGAAATTCCCTCGTAAAGACCCGGAACCTTAAAAAAAATAAATTTATATCTTTGATGTAGAAGCGAATAATAAAGTTATGGTTTATATTTCTTACATAGTAAATTGGAATGCCTAATAGGGCTACGAGAATGTCCCTTCTACATTTGTTCATGAAAAGTTAAACAGTAATTAAAAATAAATAAATAGATATCCTAGGGGTTAACCTTCACTAACACTTGAAGAAAGTCTGGGAGGTGAACTACTCACAACCCTCTTACTGATCGAAATCTGGATCTTGATCTTCTTGATCTGAAATAGTTAATATAAGGGTGAGCTACATTAGCCCAATAAGAATATTACACTAATCACTGATACGGAGAATCGAAAGTAAAAATCACAAAACAACTAATGAAACCTTTGATTTAAGTAAATACTTTTAACTCTAAAATATTTTATTCCATATTTACCGTTTATAGGTTTTTTTCCAAAATCAATCTATGAAGACAAATCCCTCTACTTCCTTTTTAACCTACTTATTGGGACCCTTGGGAGTCTATAGGGATATCCCTCTACTCGTGGATCCTGTATCAAAATTGACAATTAATCTGACCATTCATATACCCAATCTGGTAATTGGCACCTAAAAACACCATCGCTTTGATACCCCATCCAGTATGACGGTGAATCATATTTCCTAAAATTATTCCGGTATGGGACTTTTCAACCCCGTCCGTGAGAAAATGTCTACAGTAGGGTTCCCTATATACCAGGTCCGTACACTCTTTTCCAAGATGTCTAGTAAGCTTTCATTTATTTAGATTCTCATCATCCAAACAATCACCAAAGCATACTAATGTCTCATTTCATTTTCACTAATCAATTTAAACGACATTTAAGCAAGCGATATAGTTTATCATAACCAATAATTGGGTAACCAGATGACCAAACAAACAATGTAGGAGCAACCACATAAACCAGATAATAAAAAAGACCATAAAAACTATCAATTTAAACATGCACAATATAATAGTAAACAATTTAGTTAGTACAAAAAAATAAACAGGGAACGCAGGATAAATGTGAACTAACCGGTTTTGCCTCCACTAGTGACCTGTAATATTTTCAAATTTTTTCTAATTTGTTACAAAACACACAATTATCAATTATTAATCATTAATTTACCGTAACAGAGAATAGGGTGAGGGATCCTTATCCATATCGATGTTTTGAAATGTCGTGCTATCTACTACACCTCCTAACGGGTCTCTGATTTTTTAAATTTTTTCTGCGAGAATCAAAATACTTGTTATATACCTAAAAAAATTTTAAAAATCCAAAATCGGTGTTTAACTCTTTTCGGTAAATTTTAGGGTTCTGACACTGTGGTGATTCGCCTCGACTTGATCGATTTTGGCCAGTTTTGGACAGTTTTATACGTATCCCAGCAAAAAAATACGTTAGGAAGCCTCGGTTGGCAAAAAATCAAAAGAAACAGAACCTATTGGCGGGGAGAGGGGGTCTCTGGGTGCGTCGGCTCCGCCAGTTCTCCTTCACGGTTGAGGTTTTACCTTTGATAACCTGCACAGAAAAGAATGATGAACACAATAGTCAGAAAATCATGTAAAACGGAAAAGAGTAAAGGGCTCATCGAAGAAATTTTAGGATTTCGGCCGCGGCAGTTCCACCAGACTTTATTCGTAATTTTCAGCTCACCTACTGTCCCTTTTGCTCCGATATGGCCACAGAAAGACTTGCAATAGAATTCCAAGCAGGAATGGGAGAATTTTACCTTTTTTGGTGGTCGACGGTGGCTCTGGTGCAGCCGCAGCTGGGGGCCGATCTCCTTCTCTGGTGGCTGATCTTTCTTCTCCAGTAAGGGCAGGTGCAGCTAGGGTTAGAGTTCCCCTGAAACTTGATGTTTATATACTTATCTCTCATCGATCTTGACCATTTAATCGCATCGACATGGAGCGAGGAGAGTCGTCCAATTTTTGCCTGTTTAGGCCGATTGTGTGGACGAATATGGACCGTTTATCACGATTGATTTTTTCTGTCCGATCGCACCTGAGGGGGAGAATGCATTTGAGATATTGACGCACGCGGGATTGAATCTGGGCCGTCAGATCGCTGGGCATGCGGCGTGGTGCCGACATTAGCATGTTTTGTCATGCGGCGTGCTCTAGTTCCCGTGGCTGCTGACTGGGCTGTCCCGTGTAGCCGAATTTTTCTTTTTTGTATTTTGACCCTCTATTTCTAATTTTTCTTTCAAAAACACCCATTGAACTCAAAATTTTACCCATCTTCCCCAAAATTGCTTTCAATTTCGTTCATAACTTATTTGTCTCAAACAATTTAATAAAATAAAATTAAAATAATACTTTTAATTATTTTTATAAATACAAAATTTGATCTCGTGCCAAATTTCTTGTCCAGGTATTATACCCTAATTGAAGTCGCTTGAAGAACACACTCAAAAATTAGAAAAGCTAATTTAGGAGCAAAAGCTTGAATTTTATTAATCTGAAAGTTGTGATTACAAAGTTAAGGAGAAAACTTTTTATAGTTTTAATTTTTTAATATGAACAAAAAATAGGATTACATATTTTTACTTGAATACTTAAATATATTTAGACTAGGAAACTTAATAAAAATGATTAAATAATTAAATCATAATCCAAACGTAATAAAATAATTACTAATTTACTTGAAAAAGAATTTTTCTCCTTTTTTGCCAAATCTCCATGTGTCTTTATCTTCCTTAGACTTCAATTTTGAGTAGAATTCCTTCTCTAAGTCAGCATATTAATTACATATGGAAATTAAGAAATTTATAGAAGTTCTTTGCAGCTTGGAATCATATAAAGATAAGGAAAAGAAGATGAGGAGTCCTCCTTAGACTCTTGGTTTATTGCTTGCGTGTAATTGGTGCATGTTGGAAGCTTCCTTATGCACGTGTGCATAAGGAGGTTATTCGCATAAGCGCGCTCCTACTGCATGCGACTTCGGCTTTCCTAAATGCGTCACGTGGTTCTTCATACGGGAAATAATCCCGCATGTGCATGTGTTCCTTCCATTCATGTGGTTACCTGCACATATGAAAAAAGAGTCACATGCATGTCGTGTGCTGTCTGCGGGCCTCCCTGGCCAGATGTTTTTCTTTGGGCCTTCTCTTGGGCTTCTCAAGTGAGCTCATTGCTTATCTATTCTTGGACTAAGAGATTAAAAGTATTTTAAAATTTCTTGGCCCGACTTCTTATAGTTGGACCAAGGGGTAACTGGATTTGGTTTCCTATTTCCCCAAGCCCATCTTGTATGTTCTTGGACCTTTCTTTTTAGATGGGATAGGAAACAAAGATGACTTGCTTATATTTTTTTTCTTTGTCACTCCCTCGGCCATCTTCTTGAGTGATTATTATGTCCAGGATCACGTCATCCCCCCTTCTTCGAAAAGGTTCGTCATCAAATCTTCACTACATCAAAAAGAGAAAGATCATAAACATTAAAAGTAGTAGACACTCCATACTTTTAGCATACATTAAAAGTCAATTTTGTATGCGTTATTGTTGATGCACTCTAAGACTTGGAATGGTCCGTCTCGTTTGCGATCTAATTTAGATTTTTGTTGCTTTGGAAATCTATCCTTCTGCATATGAACCCAAACCCAATCTCGTGGTTAGAATACAACCCCTTTTCTTCATTTGTTAGCATTACGAGCATATTATTCATTTTGCTTCTGGATGTGTTGTCGCGCCTTCTCATATAGTTTTAATGAGTTCAGCTCTCCACTAACCATCTGTATTCTTAATTTCCTGTAGTGGTATAGGTGTAGGATCTAGCCGAGTTAATGGATTAAAACCACAAACTATTTTGAATGGTGGAAATCTATAAGGTACGAATGTTACAATTATATGCAAACTTGACTATAGGTAAACAATCTTTCTAAGTTTTTATCTTTCAATCAACCACAGTCCTACTAACCATTTCAGTTTGACCATCTATTTAGGGGTGACATGCAATAAAAAATAACAATTTAGTTCCTAATATACCGCACAACACCCGCTAAAAGCGGCTAAGGAACTTAAACATCCCTATCACTTACTATAGTTTTAGAAATATCATGAAATCTTATAACATTCCTAAAGAAAATATTAGCAATATTTGTTGTATCATCAGTCTTATGACATGTAATGAAATGTGTTATTTTACTAAATCGATCCATTATAACAAATATATTATCATCACCTCTCTTAGTTCTAGGAAAACCTAACACAAAGTTCATGAAAATATCTATTTAGAATGTCGTAGGTACAAGCAAAGGTGTATAAAAACCACGAGGTAAAACTCGATGAACTCCACCCATTTATCATGTCGACGGTTAAGTTTGTCGATCATTTAAACTTTTCAGAGATTCATGATCGATGTGAATCATAAATTTCTTTGGTAGCAGACAGTGTTGTCATACCTCTAATGATCTTACCAAGGCATATAACTCCTTTTTGTAGGTTGAGTAATTCAATGGTCTGCTGTTAAACTTTTTGTCGAAGTAGTCTATCAGACGCCCTTCCTGCATGAAGATTGGTCTTACACCCACACCTAAAGTATCACATTCAAGTTCAAAAGCTTTGTTAAAGTCAGGTAAAGTAGTGATAAGTGAAGAACATAGAGTTTTCTTTTGATAAAGTAAAAACAACTTTTTATTTGTCGGTCCATATAAACTTTGTCTTTCTTAACCAACTCATTTAGCAGAGTTGCAATAGAACTAAAATCTTTAATAAACTTGCAACAAAAGCTGACCAACTATGGAAACTCCTTACCTCACTAGCAATCATCACTGTAGGCCATTCTCTGATGGCTTTTACCCTTTTCCTAATCTACCTTAATACCTTGAGCACTTACCACAAACCCTAGAAATATAACTTATCACTGTAAAAGTTGCACTTCCTAACATTGGCATATAACTACTCCTTCTTAAGAACTTCAAAGACAACCCAAATATGTTGGAGGTGGTTTTTTAAGGTTTAACTATAGATCATAATATCATCAAAATATACTACTACAAATTTTCCAAAGAATGATCATAGGACATGGTTCAAAAGTCTCATAAAGGTACTTAGAGCATTGAAAAGTTTAAAATCATTAATAACCATTCATACCGGTCATATTTTATCTTGAAGCTGATTTTTTATTCATCCCCAAGGTTCATCCTAATTTGATGATAATCGCTCTTAAGTTCTATTTTGGTAAAAATGGTAATTCCACTAAGTTCGTCCAACATACCATAACTTAGGAACAGGGTGCCTATTATTTACCATTATTTTGTTGACAACTCTACAATCGACACGCATCCTCTAGAAACCATTTTTTTAAGTATTAGTAACAAAAAAAATAGCATAATGGCTTACGCTTTCTCTAACATGCCCATTTTCTAACAACTCGTCCAAATTACTTTGATAAGGGAACCGAATAGGAATTATGGCTCTTGGGGAAAAATCAGTGTTGTGCTCAATCCCTCAGATTGGTGGAAGACCATTCGAATCTCCTCCGGAAAGACATCTTTGAATTTTTACAAAAAAGAGAAAACACTAATAGGTAAAAATGGGTTAAGGTTAGATAAATTTAAATAAGCCTCACTATACCAAAGTATAATATAGCTCTTCCTCACAGATCGATCGCCTTAACTCTTTCTCCCTCGCATAAAAACTTTTTTCTTTTCTATCTCTCACTCTCTCTTAGTGGACTAATTTTATTTTTCTTTTAGACCTCTTTTTCACTCAATGAGTTATACTTTTTTTTTTTTGCCTCTTTTTCTCTTATTGCGCTATTTATTATATTTTTTCAGCCTCTTTTCTCTTAGTGGGCCATTTTTTTTCATTTCAACATTTTTTCTATTTTTTTCTTTTTTCTACATATAAAAAGATTTCTTTATTTTGATTTGATCCTCATGTACCTCTCTTGGGGATAGAGGTGTAAGAACATGTTTTATACCATCTATTTGCAAAGAATAATAGTTATTGAAACCATTGTGTTATACTTGTCTATCAAACTGCCACGGTCTGCCGAATATCAAATGACTGGCATGCATAAGTACAACATCGTAGTACACTTCATCCTTATATTTGTCGATGGAGAATAGTACCACAACTTGTTTAGTAACCTTCACTTCCTCACACTCGTTTAACTAGGGTAATTAGTAGGGGTTAGGATGACTTTTCAATGTTAACCCTAATCTTTCTACGAGCAAGTGTTTGCCATTAAGACAACTTCGTCCATCGATTATCATATTATATGCCTTGCCATTGACTAGGCAAAAGGTGTGGAATATATTCTCCATTTTTTTATTATCCTCACTGTTGACTTATAAGTTTAGAGCTTGTCGAATAATAAGGACATTACTCTAATTTAGAGTACCTTTAATTAATTGATGCATAATGAAGTACCTACAAGAAAATATTACTGGGAAAAAAATTATTTCCCTCACCTTCACTTGGGTTTACCTCAAAATCTCTCACACTACAGCTTCTTCCATCAATTGAGGATTCATAATTGAATCCATTTAAATTAGGATATGCACATTAGTCTTAAAAGAGATAGTGAGAAATCTTAAAGGGATCTCATTTCTAGAAGCTTAGAATTAACCACACAGACGAAGAATTTATGGTGTTTTTATTAATTATATGCTACGTAACTAAAAACTATTAGCTACTTAGATGCATCTAAGAACAAAAGTATAATTGAAGGATAGACACTTAAAGCACAAGGAAACAATTCTGGACTTAAAGAGTAAGGGATGCAATCAATCATAATAGATATAACTAGAATGTTATTCTTAGTTATTCTAATGGCATCTACACTCTAAGACTAAGTAAGTCTTTATGCAACATTCATACAAAATTACAGGATGCAAAACTATGAATTTAAACACGAAGCAAACGATTTTCGCTAACATAGGTGAGGTAGTCTTCCTTTATTCTTTGTAATATAATGAAATAAAAGTTTTCGCGCACACTTAGTAGGTGAAGTATTTTTTCTATGAAACTTCAAAGGTTTTTATGCAACAACAGAATGTTGGATTGTCTTACAATGTGCAATCAAGATATTTTTGGCTTTTTCTGATTTTTGTGTGACTAATTAACAAATAAATGATCACTTGAATTGAACGAATATGATGAATTCAAATGAGACATAATAGAAACAAATTAACAATAATTTTTGTAATTACTAATTAATGCAACATAAAGATGCTAAAAGAATTTATGATAGTAGGTTCATTTTATGATAGTAGGTTCGTTAGGAGTGACATGATATTCAAGAGCTTCAAATCCATTTAAGAAGAGAAGTCCCAGATTGAGTGGAAAACCCGTGAGAAATAGGCAACCAACGCATCATATACCCATGAACCCGCGAACTTGTCTGCGAGAAAATTCATAAGCAAGACACGACCAACACGCACACGCATAACCGACCATCCACATGCGCACAAGGAAAGCATATGCACTAGTAGGGTGCGTGCACATGCTGTGCACGCCTATGCCCATGAGTCCTTCTCCTGCACAGATGAGGATTCCTGCCTATAAAAGTATTCCCGCGAGTTTGTGGGCTTGAGTTCAAGTGGATTGAACCATGGTGAAGCCCAATCTTTGTGCACAATGCAAGAAGAGGCTTATGTGGACCAAGACAGTTGGTCCAAGGTGCAAAAGCCTAAGACCTGAAGGCCTAAGGGCCTTGCTCATAAAATTTGGTCCAAGAGAAGTTTGGCAAGCCCAACTTGTAAGGCCCATGGACATTGTGCCCTGTTTTGGTCTTGGAAAACGAAGGAGAGGCACAATCGTCGTCCAAGGAGGAGTCCAAGTGTAATATTTGATTTCTTTCAAAATAATTTAATAAAGCATATATTTCAGTTATATATGTTTAACAATTTCAAAATAAATGGATTGATTAAATTTAATTTCGAAATCCACCAAAAAATGTGAAAAATATAAAAAAAATCAATTTAAGACCATTTTGGAATAAAATTTCGAAGGTAGGGCTGTTTTGTAATTAAAACGGACCCATTTGAAAGAATTTAAGGTGACTAGGGGTCACTTTGCAAAATAAAAAGAAAGATCAACCACGTGGCATGGCTAACTCAACAACATAGTCGATTAGATCACGCTGTGTAATGGTCACATTAACAGAGGCTCCATGTGTGGTCACCACATTGACGATCCACGTGCTGCCAAGTAAACGATCCTGATTTCATCATGAGTAGATCTGACAGTCTGCATAGTGATGGCCCAGATCTACATAATGGAGCAATCCAACGGCCAGGAGTTGTTCACGAGGCAAAATTCTAAAAACGCCCCTAATAATCTTGACCGAATGGCTAGGATTCTTGGGATGGTGTATTTGAACCCCTTCAACCGGCACAAAAAACATGAGCTAACTAAGGGACGCCCGAAAAGAAAGAGTAGATGCCAGAGAATGAAGCAGTGGACACCAGGGAAAGCTATAGATGGCAGAGCAACGATGGCACTGCTACACTGGAAGTCTAAATCGACTTCATTTGGGCTAGGAAATGCCAACCCAAAAAGACGAGATGCGAACGTTGCGACTGATGGTTGTTTGGGGCAACACAATCGATCTTTGACTCCGTTAAGGTTACCTAAACCCCCTCTGTAATCGTTTGATTGAAGTTTGGCCTTTAAAACAATTAGATTGATTACGGTTTTAAATTTAACTAAGAGTAGGTTGCTGATGGTGATGGTTTGAATTGATTCCATGTATTCTTAGTGTACATATGATTTTGCATGCTTTGTTTTGGTTGCTTACACCCTGTATATTGTTGAACTTGAAGGATAATTACGTGTTGATGTGCAAGGAGGGTCGTTCATCGATGTTTTATGCAAGTGGTGCTATATACGTGTTTGTGCGTGTGCATGGCAGTATAGGTTATGGGCTATTGTAAGTGTGTGATTCAATTATGTGTGTATGTGGATGAGTAAGGGTGTATGTTATGTCATAAATACATATATATATATATAACAAGATAATCATCATATATAAAATATAATATATAAATTATAGAAAGGTAGGAAAGTAACGACATGCTTGCTGTGTGCGAGTGTAATGCGTGCACTGTATTGTGTACATGTATATGTATAAACATAAATATCTTCTGATGAGATAAAAAAGAACGTTGTGTACTCATGTTATTGTAAGACGGAAGGGCATTCCATGCTTTAATTTCATGCGGTAATGATTATAGTTATAATTACCAAAATGCATTTAATTATGTTTTGTAACAGTATGAGCATTTAGCATACTTTAACAGGAAATGACATTGTGTAGGAATGCATTAAAGAGAGCTTGAATATGAGTCGTATATAATACAAGTATGATCTATACATAGATGTTACATGCAAACTGAGTATTTGAATAAATGAAAATGGCTATAAAAATTAATGCAAGTTTGGTGGGTAAAAGTGATGATTATATCTCGATGATTGTGTGATAAACTCTAATGTGGATATGATAAATGCTTATGAATCGTATATAATAAAGAGAGCTTGAATATGAGTTGTATATAATACAAGTATGATCTATACGTAGATGTTACATACAAACTGAGTATTTGAATAAATGAAAATGGCTATAAAAATTAATGCAACTTTGGTAGGTAAAAGTGATGATTATATCTCGATGATTGTGTGATAAACTCTAATGTGGATACGATAAATGCTTATGACACTCACCTAGGTTGAGGGGTGAGGATGATCAAGGTTTACGATGCCCATATAGGTTGAGCGATGGTGACGATGCCCATTTCCTTCTCTGTTTTTTCTCCATTTTATTTGAAATTAAAACCATCTGAAGCAGAGTGGAATTGAGAGTATTTGTGAGGAAAGCATAAAGAATAGTACGTGTTGCGCAGACCCGTGTCGAAGGGGAAGCCTGGTGCGAACAACGAAGGCATTCTCCTTCTATCCTAATCTAGGTGAGTTTTCTTTCTTTAGAATTGATTCCTTTTTGTTTCCAAATACTTAAACGTTCTTCTTCCAATTTCTGGAACCTAGAATTTGCAGCAACTTTCTTCACTCATTGCTATTCCCTTTACTGTCACGGGGGTTTTGATTGTGAATCACTTCCAAATCTCCTTTCTTTCCTATTTCTTTTTAGTAATACATTGTTAGATTGTTAATGGTCTTCTGAGGGTAGTTAAACAAGCTTGAGTCTTGGAAATAACCAGAAATTAACCATGATTCTGCAACAGTTGCAGAATTGCCTTCAAACTTCAAACCACTCCATCCTTGCATTGTTTCAGCTTGTTTCTATTGCGTATTCCAGGTAAGATGCGTGATAATTCTAGTTGATGCAAGCATGGATTTACAGTGTACATTTGATTGGTAAGCATCTTTAAAAAAAAAAGTGATATTTAAAACGGACGGTGTGCGAGTACATGAATATTTTAAATAATGCATCCTTAGATGATTTTAAATGCTCTTAAATGTGGATGATCGATGAATGAGTAATGACAGATAAACTACATGGTGATTAGATCAACATAAAGGAAAAGGGAGCAAAGATAGAAGCCAAATAGCCTCTGTCCCGCGTGCCAGGCATCAACATGTCGCTGCTGGGCACACACAGTTTTACCGTGCTAATACGCGCAAGGGGATGATTGTTTGGGCAATTTTAAGTGCTGGAAAACATGAGCAAATGCTGCGCAGGTCGTGTCTCGGCCAGGCTTTCCAGAAAGCCAGCAGAGCTGTTCGGGTGTGCGTACATGCTGTGTTGGGCACCATGCGCGCGGACGTGCGCAGAGACGTGTGCAGACGTGCCTACTGCACATCTGCTCATGTCTCTTGGGCCGATTGTCCAGTGCAACAGGCTAACGGGCTGTGCTAGCCGAACAGACATTAGAGCATGTTGAGGGGCCTTCACAGAAGCCAACTAGGCTATGGGCCCAGCATGAGGACTGTCCCCATAGGCTGAACATTTGGAGAGGTTGAGGCCTTTGGGAAGAATCAAGAAAAAAAATTAAAAAATAAAAATCATTAATTAAAAAAATTAGAAAAAAATGTGTAATTAAATGGAAATTTGTAAAAATTAAATTGGAAAATGGGTAAGTGTAACATGAGATACAAATTTGAGTAAAATTTGTGATGGTAGCATTGATAAAATAAATAAATAAATAAAAAATAATAAAACTTAATTTAAGTTTAGAAGAGAATTAAACAAGAATAAAATAAAATATTTAAATTAATTAAAAAGAATAGAATTAAAAATTTCAGTAATTAAAATAATATAATTAATTATAGTAAAATTTTAAGTAGAACAAATAAATTAAATAATAATAATAATAATTTTACATATTAATAAAACAAATAGGACAGTATAATCTATTAAATTTAAGAGATAAATTATTAAAGAGTTTAAAATACAAATAACACATCGTTAAGTTAAATTTGATTTACTGACTTCTTAGAAGAATATTAAGGATAATAAGGAAACTAACAAATTTTGGGTGTGATATTGGGTTCCATTTATGGAACCAGGTTTAGTGGTCGATGACTATGAACCGATTGCATACTTGTTTTGAGCTCTACGATACGAATGATGTCGACCAGAGTGATAATTGACTTATGACAACCAGATAGTATTGAGTGATTTTTATGTATTTATTTACGTCTTTATTGTTATTAATTGATTGCATTTTCATTCTTAGCTAGTTGATGACCCGTACCTTTTTTAAAAATAGTGTAAGTAGCTTCGTTTGTAGGATTGTAAGCAGTGAAACTAAAATTAAGAAATTAAATTGGTATTAAAACTAAGTTAGAAGATGAGTCTAGTCCTAGAGATGTGTGTGTGTGTGTGTGTGTAAATGCATTGAATACGATATTGAGCACTACTGACCGAAAATTGTAATTGTGTAAACTGGATAGTGTGATATCATGATCTACTGATTATTGCTTTTATCATTGTTTTCTTTTAATCTACATTAAGGAAATATTTTCAAATATGTTTGTATGCCTTTAGTATTACACATCTTACCTTACTGAGTATATGGGAGCATACATGTATATTTTGTTAAAACTCTTTAGAGGCTAATATATTTTGTATAGGTTATCTCTTTCGATTTGTATATAAATATAAATAACCTAATGCCTCAATGTATAATTTTTGTATGTTGTATTGGGATGAATAGTTTTGCTGCTATATACATATTTGCTTTATGTCTGCTCTATTGGATATTGGTGCCTCCCTTGGCATTAGGACGTCACACGTTACACCAAGGCTCGACTAAGCCTAGTTTTGAGGCCAAGTAGCCATGGCCAAGAGAGCTTAAGGGAGAAGAAACCTGACCACAAAAGAATGAGGCTCATTCTTGAATCCGACTTGAAAGAGGAAGAAGAGCAACCCAAGTGGAGGTTAGTCTTTGAAGGACTCCAAAATTGAGAGGGAACGGAAGAACACTTGAAGGATTTTCCAACACTAAAGAGGAGAGGACTTCTCCTCTAAGTCTGCCATTCCAAATTTAACAAAAAAACACCTTTCTTATTGAAGAAGCTTTGCTGGAAATTGTAGACTTCAAGAGGAATAAGGCTACTCAAGAAAGAAAAGAAGGCATTCAACATGAAAAGGAATCCCGATAACAACATGAAATCGACTAAGGAGGGAGTGTCTATGCCAAAACTATATTGAAGAATCCTACTCTAAATTTAGAAAATTTCCAATAAGAATCCTATTTAAGATCCACCAATAATCAAGAAAGAATAAAGAAAGATAAAGTTGAATTCAAGTAGGAATCCAAGTCCAAGAGGGAGTCCTAATTTGGCTACAAGGAGGAGTTTACTATTTTAATTATTTTATCTGTTTAATTATCCTAACTAGATAGAGTTTAATTATTTTAATATTTTAACTGTAAGTATTTTAAGTAAATTATAGTAGAAGAGTTTGGATATGAATTTGCATTTCTATCCCGATTAGAATTAGTCAATAAAATATTATATAAAGGTTTAAGTCCATATGTTATAATCACAACTTTCCGATTAACAAATTTTGAAGCTTTTGTTTTCTTCTAAATTAGCTTTGGCTAATTTCTTTGGATGTACTTTAAGTTCTTCAAAGTTAGGGAGTTATCAAAAGTCTTGTTGAGTCGAGGATTGGGATAGATTTATTGAGTAAATCGCCTATTTCCTTCTTCTTTTATTTTTCTCTATTATCTTGTCTTTGCATGCCATATAGGTGGGTGTAGATTCAACTAGATAGGGGGGATTTAGGTGGTTAACTCTTCTGATTGTATCCGTTGGTTGAGGTTTTAAGAGTCAAAATGATCATCTCCACACCCTCCTGCGTCAAGGAGCCTAAGATGTGATATATAATAATGCATGAGGGACAGAGAATTCTTGTTTTAACTCTCGAAACCACATATAATGTAACAATTATAAAACTTAATCACTTAATTTACCCTCCCTACTTGAACCATATCTAATTAAATTGATTGCACACTAAGGTAGCTGAAAAATTAAAAATGAATAAAAAATACATCACAACTTACACGATAAATCAATTCTAAATCCTTAACTCAACAAGGTGGTATGAAATTCTCTATATTGAAGATACCTGAAGAACACTCTCTCAAAAATTAGTAAAACTAATTTAAAAACAAAAGCTTGAAATTTTGTTAATATGCAAGTTGTGATTACAAAGTTAATGGAGAAGTCGTTTTATATGTTTTAATTTTTTAATACGGTAGAAATGAATGACCCCGGAATGTCCAAAGAAATAAATTATAACTTAAGTGCGAAAGCGAAACAAATGGTTAAGGTTTACATTTCTTACACAATAACTTAAAGTACAGAATAGTGATACAAGAATTATCATTTTAAAAAAAATACAACAAAATAAGGAAATAAGTACAAACGAAATAAAACTAGCATTTTACTTGCAACCTTCTTATGGATCAGGCTCTGGATCCTGATGCTCTTGATCTGAAATAGTTAAATAATGATTGAGTTATACTATCCCAGTAAAAATATCACGCCAACTCATCGACACAGAAATGAAAGTTGGTAGAAAATCAAAACAACTAATGGAGTACTTAATTAAACAAATGCATTTATTAATAATAAAATCATTTACCATCCACTTATCGTAGCGAGATTTACAAAAATAATCTATAGAAATAATAATATTATACATATAATGATTTCATATGTAATCGGCAACATGACACATATTATACTTTCATATTCAAATAACCGAAGTAATAACTGTCACTTTCCATTAGTCTGCTGGTATCCATGGGATTCATAGGGATGTCCCGACTACGCGTGAACCCTTTTCTTTAACATTCTCAATTACGGGTCGTCCTCGTACCCTGTTCAATATGAGCGCCAAATTATTAAATCTCGATATCCCGTCCGGTATGAGGGTGAAGTCGGCCGTCCCCATACCCCGTCCAGTATGAGCGCCAAATTACCAAGTCTCGATACCCCGTCCGGTATGAGACAACGTTCACGGTAGGGTTTCCTATTGTACCCGGTCCGTCCACCATCTCCCAAGATATCTAGTAAAACTATCGTTTCATTCATTTACTTAATCACACAATTTTCTGTTTTTCTTTAGTTTCATTTTCCAATTCAATCGTAATCACATAAATCAAACAATACATGCATTCAAAACTATAAAATCGATCAATAAGGTACTATCATGCATTTAAACTGTAAAAACAACTAACAGAACAACAGTAGATAATTTTCGATTCTGCCTCCATTAGTAATCAGTAATTAAGTAAAAATATTTTTAAAATTACACAAAATACCATATTATTATTTATTTAGACTTCAATTATATAATAAAGAATAGAGTGAGGGATTCTTACTCAATTTGATATCTAAAAGGCTAAACTGTTGACTACACCTACTGGCGGTCCCCGGGTTCCCTAATTTTTTTTTCAAAAATTAAAATGCACTATAAATACGTACTAATATCCCAAAAAAATCCAAAAACAATGTTAGGGCCCACTTTGGCCAATTCTGAAATTTCGGCATAACGGCTCTGCCGTGCTCCGGCGGGCGGCGGTGATCCACCTCGGGTCGGCTGTTTTCGGTCGAATTCAACCGATTTTGCATCAATCCCTGCGAGAAAATACGTTCAGGTGCCTAGATTGGCCGAAAAAATACAAAAAATCGAAACTCACCGGCGGCGGGGCTCTCTAATGCAGCGGCTCCTCCTGCTCATGTTGCGGTTGTGTGTTTTGCTCTGGTCGACCTGTAGAGAAGAAAACATTGATCAAAACAGTGAAAAAATTACGCAGAATGAAAATCAGGAAGTGCCTCATCGGAGGCATTTTGTGAAATTCCTCGCGGCGGCGTCGTCAGATTTTGCCCACGATTTTTGGCCAATCGACCGGTCCTTTTGTTCTAATTTGGCCATAGGGGTATTTAAAATTGAATTACGAGCAAATGAAAATTTTTTTACCTTTTTTGGCAGTCGAAAAAGACTTCGGTGCAGCAGCGGGCGGCGGCAGTTAGATCTTTTTCTCCAGCGAGGGTATCTGGCAGCTAGGGTTAAGGTTTGGTGTCAATATCCATCCGTATCTAATCTGAGTCATCCATTGCATTTGATCTGGACTGTCTGATCGTGATTAAATAGAGAGTGAATTTAAATCGTTCATCGTGATCTAATTTGGACTGTCTGATCGCGTTTAAATATGGCCGTCCGATTGCTTTGGGAAGGGAATACATACAGGTCGTCTGTGCATGCGGGAACTGATATGGGTCATTCGACCAGGGGCACGTAAATCGCCCACATGGCTTCCTGCGTGGCACTACGTCAACGTCTAGTGCCACGCGGCGCATCCTGCTTCGTCAGGATTGCTGACCAAGCATCCTATGTGGCAAAACTTTTCTAAACTGTATTTTAACTTATAGTTTCTGATTTTTTTCCAAAAATAATCCAAAACCCAAATTTCCACCCTTTTTCCCAAAATTATTTTCAATTTCATCATCCATCACATTTTCTTCATTTTTACACTAAATTAAAATTAAAAAATTAAAAAATTATATTTATAATTAATTTAATTTATAATTAAATTAATTTGGGCAATACAACTCTCTCCCTTTTAAAAGAAATTTAGCCCCTCAAATTTGTCTCTCTCACTCTCAATTAAACAGCTAGGAATATTGGGCTTATAAGTTTGATTCTAGCTCCCATGTGGCCTCTCTCGGTGTGTGATTCTGTCACATGACCTTAACAAAGAGAATTTTCTAGTTGCGAGTAATATGTTCTTTCAGTCCACAATATCGACCGGTACTTCCTCATAGAACAGATCGTCCTAAAGTTGAAGAGTCTCGTGGGCCAAGACATGAGAGAGGTCCAGGTTGTACTTGCGTAGCATGGACACATGAAACACATTATGGACCATGAAAAGTTTTGGAGGCAGTACCAGTCTATAGGCGGCATTACCAATTATGTCTAAAATCTCGAATGGTCCGATAAACTAGGGGTTTAGTTTTTCCCTCTTACCAAACCTATTAATTCTCTTAAAATGAGTGACCTTAAGGAACATCTGATCGCCTTTTTCAAATTCTAAATCCCTCCTCCAAGTGTCCGCATAACTCTTCTGTCTACTTTGAGCCATCTAAATGTTCTTCCTGATCTTAACTATTTTGGCTGTAGTCTCCTCTACAAGATCTGGGCTGAACAGTTTCCTATCATCCACTTCTTTCCAACATATTGGCGATCTGCATGGATGGCCATACAACACCTCATACGGAGTCTTACCAATACTTGCTTGGTAGTTGTTGTTATAGGTGAACTCTATCAGGGGTAGATGGTCATCTCAATGGCCCCCAAAGTCAAGAACACAAGTTCGGAGCATATCCTCAAGTGTGCGTATTGTCCTTTCTGACTGTCCATCGATCTGAGGGTGGAATGCAGTATTAAGAAACAGTTTTATTCCCATGGTTTGCTGAAAGCTAGTCTAAAATCGAGAAGTGAACCTAGAGTCCCTGTCGAACACTACTGTCACTAGCATTCCATGTAATCGACTATTTTTCGGATGTACATTCTTGCTAATTTGTATAAGGAATCCGTCATCCTAATGACAAAGATGTGGAAAGACTTGGTTAGTCGGTCAACAATTGCCTAAATGACATCATGTTTTGAGCGTGCCTTAGGCAATCCTGTCATAAAATTCATAGTGATATGTTCTCACTTCCACTCCGGTATTGGTAATGGCTGAAGTAGCCTCCCTGGGCGTTGATGCTCTGTCTTGACCTGTTGACATACCAAACACTTAGAAACAAAGTCAGGTATATCTCTTTTCATCATATTCCACCAAAATCGGGGTCGCATACTTTGATACATTTTAGTACTTCCGGGATGCATGAGAAACTTTGAGCTATGGGTCTATGTCATGATTTCCCTTTTCAACTCATTATCACCTGAAATACACACTCGGTCCTGGAATCTAAGCAACTCATTGGCAGAGACTCGGAATTCTGAGTTAACTCCTTGTTCTACATCTTTCTTGAGGGCTGCTAGGGTGGAATCGGCAAATTGAACTTCCTTTATTCTCTGGATTAACGCCGACTGAATAGTCAAGTGGCCCAAACATGTGACTCTCTTCAGGTCCTGAAGTCACACCTGTTATGTGGCTCCTATCTACCTGCATTCTGAAACAATCAAATGGGCTAATGTACCTGCGCTTTTCTTGTTGAGTGCGTTGGCTGCCACATTGCCCTTATCCGAGTGATACATGATGTCACAATCATAGTTTTTAAGGAGTTCTATCCACCTTCTCTGACGCATGTTGATATTTTTTTGAGTGAATATATGTTTCAAGCTCTTATGATCGGTATAGATCTGAAAGGTTTCTCCATACAAATAATGACGTCAAGTCTTCAAGGAGTAGATAATTGCGGCAAGTTCTAAGTCATGAGTGAGGTAGTTTTTCTCATGACTCTTCAACTGCCTGGACTTATAGGCTATGACATTTCCATACTACATCAAAACACAACCCAACTCTAAGTAGGAGGCATTACTGTAAACTGTATATCCACCCGATCTGCTCTGCAAGGCTAACACATGTGCAGTAGTTAGTTGCTTCTTTAGTTCTGAAAATTTATTTTCACAGTTCTCGTTATACTCAAACTTGACATTCTTCTTTGTGAACCGAGTCAGAGGAGCAGCTAGACTAGAAAATCCTTCCACAAACCTGCGGTAATAACCTACCATCCCTAGAAAGGTACACATCTCCTTAACTGAGTCAATTTTTTCTATTTGAACACTGCTTCAACGTTTTCGAGGTTCACTAATACTCCATCCTTTGATATGATGTGTCTTAGGAAGGTAGTCTACTCAAGCTAGAACCCACACTTACTCAACTTTACATACAGCTTCTTCTCCTTGATAACTTACAGAACTTGAGTCAGATGGTGAGTGTGTTTCTCTTTGCTCTTTGAATAGACCAAGATATCATCGATGAACACAATGACAAACTAATCCAAAAATTGTCAGAAAATTTTGTTCATCAAGTCCATTAAGATGGCTGAAGCGTTGGTTAGTCCAAATAGCATAACCAGAAACTCATAGTGTCCGTATCTAGTTCAAAAGGCTATTTTGGGAATGTCTTCTACCATGATTTTTACCTGATTGTAACATGAATGCAGGTCTATCTTGAAGAAGACCTGGGCACCCTACAACTGATCAAAAAGGTCATTGATCCTAGGGAGGGGATATTTGTTCTTGATCGTGATCCTGTTCAAACCTCTGTAATTAATACATAACCTCCACGGCCCATCTCCCTTTCTTGTAAATATAACTTCAGCACCCCAATGAGACACCCTGTATCAGATGAATCCACTGTCCTGCAATTCTGTGATATGTTTTCTCAGTTCCTCCATCTCATCGCAGCTCATGCAGTAAGAAGCAACCGAAATAAGCTAGGTGGCTGGCTAAAGGTTTATGGTGAATTTGACTTCTCTGTCCACTAGCAGTTCAGGTAGTTCATCCGGAAAAACATATGGAAAGTTGCGAACTATCAGAATCTCTTGAATACAAATTTCTTTCCGGGGTTTACCTAGTTAGAGAAAATAGCTGGGTTAAGTACTTGATAATAAGAAAACTTGTCACGAGAGAACAAATGTTAAACGATTTTATTAATTTATAAATGACTCCTCATTAGGAGGGTTGAATACAATCTTCTTGCTAAAATAATCTACAGTGGCGTGATACGCTGCTAGCCAGTTCATTCTTCAAATTACATTAAAGTCCCTTATGTCAATTTCTATTAGGTCGACACTCAATTTTCTATCTGCTATATTTATGACACAGGCCCTGTATACAACTTTTCCTAGTGTCCTACTCCCAATAGTAGACACAAACAACACATAATCAAGTTTTTCAAGTAGTACATCTAGTTTTGATGCAAAAATATGTGAAACAAATGAATGCGATGCACCAGTATCAATCAAGACATGAGCAAGATGGTTACAAATAGTGTACATATCTTGTACCACGTCCGGATTGACTTCTGCATCCAGTTGAGTGCCGTGTCCTGGATAGGAGGTCTGGTCTGGTTCTGGTTCCTCGGGCATTCATTTGCATAATGTTGGGCGCTACCACATATGCAAAATGTATTGTTGAGGTTATAGCAGGGTCGGTCCCCATGATCCTTGCCACAATGCTAACAGATCTTGCCACGTCCTGCTGTTGGAACCTGAGGGGGAGCCTAAGTCATTGGCCTAGGTCTCTTATTTTTGTTGAACAGGTGTAGTAGGTGCTGGTATCCGGTGTGGGGCTGAGGACTTGAGGCTCCCTACTACTTGAGGGAAGGTGCGAAGGCTCCTCTCCGCTAATTGTGCCTTGGCCAGAACAGCCGAATAAGTACTGAACTCAACCATAAATAATTGTTGTCTGATATTAGAATGGAGACCTCACCCGAACCTTTTAGCCTTCCTGCCTTCATCCATCATGCTCTTAGGAGAATATCGACCCAACTCTAGGAACTTGCGAGCATATTCTGATACAATCATGTCCCCCTAGACCAAGTATGTAAACTCTATTTCTTTCAGATGTTGGAGATGCTCTAGGAGGTACTCTGTATGAAAGGGCATCAGGAACTGTTCCTAAGTGACTGAAAAGGGTAGGGTGGTCTGCTTGAGTTGCCACCAGCGGTTTGCTTCTCCCACTAGCATGTAGGTAGTAAAGATGACCTTTTGTTCGGGGATCACCCCAAGGGTCTTGAAAGCCTTCTCTATCTCAGCTAACCAGAATTTAGCCTCTTCAAAGGAGGATTCCCCTGCAAAAGTATAAGGATTTAGTCTTTTATATATTTCTATCTAACCTGGGTCCATCATGAGAGGAGCTGGGTCCTGTGGATGAGGGACTGGACTAGGCTGAGGATGGAATAAATGGCCCTACAGTGGTACTTGATGATACGGTGGAGGCAACAGATTGTACTATGGTAGTACAGACTAATGCGGTGGTTGGGGCACCGAATCATACTGTGGTGGTGTCGGGTGGTACTGTGGAGGAGTGAGGTCATATTAGGGTAGCTCAGGATCCTCCCACTGCAGGGGTGGTTCAACTTATGGCAGCTAGGGAGGGTAAAGTAGCTCCCTTATTTCCTCCTGGTTCTGCTGGGCAGCAATGAGTCTCTCCACCATCTCAAATAATCGGTCAACATCCTCTCTAAGCGAACCCTCCCAGACTGCTTGGTTTAGTGGGAGCCTTCATCTCCTCATCTACCCGTACCTGCATTTCACAAGGAATGGTTAAGTAACAATTCATTATTCTTAGTATTTCCTATGGTTTTGTGTAAGGAATGAGTTTGAAGAACGCAGCTCTGATACCAACTGTAATGACCCCGGAATGTCCAAAGAAATAAATTATAATTAAGTACGGAAGTGAAACAAATGGTTAAGGTTTACATTTCTTACACAATAATTTAAAGTACCGAATAATGTTACGGGAATTACTTTTTTTTAAAAAATACAACAAAAGAAGGAAATAAGAGAAAAATAAATAAAACTAGCATCCTACTCGCAACCCTCTTGTGGATCGGGCTCTAGATCCTGATCCTCTTGATCTGAAATGGTTAAATAAGGAATGAGCTACACTATCCCAGTAAGAATATCACACCAACTCACCGACACATAAATGAAGGTTGGTAGAAAATCAAAACAATTAATGGAACACTTAATTAAACAAATGCATTTATTAATAATAAAGTCATTTACCGTCCACTTACCATAGTTAGATTTACAAAAATAATCTATAAAAACAATAACATTATACATATCATGATTTTATATGTAATCAACAACATAGCATATATTATACTTTCATATTCAAATAACCGAAACAACAACTGTCACTTTCCATCAGCCTACTGGTATCCACGGGGGTTCATAGGGATGTCTTCGCTACGCGTGAATCTTTTTCTTTAACATTCTTAATTACGGGCCGTCCCCATACTCCGTTCGGTATGAGCGCCAAATTATTAAATCTCGATACCCCGTCCAATATGAGGGTGAAATGAGCCGTCCCCACCCGTCAGTATGAGCGCCAAATTAAGCCTTGATACTCCGTCCGGTATGAGACAACGTTCACGGTAGGATTTCCTATTATACCTGGTCCATCTATCATCTCCCATGATATCCAGTAAGGCTGCCGTTTCATCTATTTACTTAATCACGTAATTTTCTATTTTTCTTTAGTTTTCATTTTCTAATCCAATCGTAATCACATAAATCAAACGATGCATGCATTCAAAACTATAAGATCGATCAATAAAGTACTATCATGCATTAAAACTGTAAAAACAACTAATAGAACAACAGTAGATAATTTACAGTTCTGGCTCTATTAGTAATCCATAATTAATTATGAATATTTTTTAAATTATACAAAATATCATATTATTATTTATTTAGAATTCAATTTTATAATAGAGAATAGGGTGAGGGATTCGTACTCAATTTAATGCCTGAAAGACTAAATTGTTGACTGCACCTACTATCGGTCCCCGAGTTTCCTAAATTTTTCTTCAAGAATTAAAACGTATTATAAGTACCTATAAATATCCCAAAAAAATCCAAAAAAAGTGTCAGGGCTCACTTTGGCCAATTCCAGAATTTTGGCACGACGGCTCCACCGTGCTTCGGCAACGACAATGCTGCCCGCAGCAGCGGTCCGCATCGGTTCGGCTGTTTTTGGCTGTTTTCGGCCGAATTCGACCAATTTTGCATCAATCCTTGCGAGAAAACATGTTAAGGGGTCTCGATTGGTCGGAAAAATACAAAAAAACTGAAACTCATCGGTGGCAGGGCTCTCTGGTGCGGCGGCTCCTCTGGCTCACGTTGTGGTTGTGTGTTTTGCTCCGGTCAACCTGTAAAAAAAGAAACGTTGATCACAACGGTAAAAAAATTACGCATAACAGGAATTGGGAAGGGCTTCATCGGAGGTATTTTATGAAATTCTATGTAGCGGCGCCGCTAGATTTTGTCCGTAATTTTCGACCAATCGGCTGGTCCTTTTGCTCTAATTTGGTCATAGGGGTGTTTAAAATTGAATTCTAAGTAAAGAAAATATTTTTTTACTTTTTTTGGCAGCCGAAAAGGGCTCCAGTGCGGCGGTGGGTGGCGGCAGCTCTCCTTCCTGACTGCTGGGTCTTCTTCTCTAGTGAGGGTGTTTAGCGGCTAGGGTTAGAGTTTGGTGTTAAGAAAGTTATTTATATTCGTCATCATCTAATCTGGGCCGTCCATCATGTTTGATCTGGACCGTCTGATTGTGATTAAATAGAGAGTGAATCTGGACCGTTCATCGTAATCTAATCTGAACTATTCACCATGGTCTAATCTGGACTATCCGATCGCGTTTGGGGAGGGAACGCACCCATGCCGTCTGTGCGCGCGGGAACGGATCTAGACCGTTTGATCACTGACACGCAGATCGCTCGCATGACACCACGTCAGCGTCCGTTGCCACGCGACGCGTCTTGGTTCATTGGGGCTGTTGATCAGGCATCCTACGTGGCAAAACTATTCTAAATTGTATTTTGACATCCGGTTTCTGATTTTTCTTTCAAAAATATCCTAAGAACCCAAATTTTCATCATTTTTTTCCAAAATTATTTTCAATTTCATCCTCCATCACATTTTCTTCATTTTTACACTAAATTAAAATTAAAAAATTAAAAAATTATATTTATAATTAATTTAATTTACAATTAAATTAATTTAGGCACTACAAGAAGTATGATTATATATTTATACTTGAACACTTAAACAAAATTAGACTAAGAAACTTAATTAAAAATAATAAAATAATTAAATCCTAATCCAAAATTGATAAAAGAGTTAAATAATTACTAATTTACTTGAAGAATAATTTCTCTCCTCATTGGCCAAAGATCTTCATTGGACTTCAATTTTGAGTATAAGTCATTCTCTAAATCAGCATGTTAACCACGTGTGGAAATTAGTAAATTTGTAGAAGTCTTTTGCAGCTTGGAATCATATGGGGATAAGGAAAAAAAGAGGAGTCCTCTTTGGACTCTTGGCCTATTGCATGCGTGTAACTAGCACGCGCTGAAAGGTTCTTCACGCACGCGTGCGTCAGTGGTTGTTCACACAAGCGTGCTCCTGCGCATCGCCTGCTAATGTGCGTGTGCAGTAGTACCACACAGGCACAACTACCACACATGCGCACTATACTACGTGCAATGTTAGCTTTTTCTTACATCTCGTGTGCTTCTTCATGCGATAAATAATCTCGCATGTGGGGTTGCTCCTTCCCACTTATGTGGTTGCCTGCATACATGAAGACTAAGAGACACTTGCATGACATGTCCTGTTCATGGCGCGTCTTGGCCATATGATTTTTTTAGCCTTCTCTTGTGCTCCCCAAGTGAGTTCATTGATTATCCGTTCTTAACCAAGAGATTGAAAGTATTTTGAAATTTCTTGACTCGATTTCTTGTAATTAGACCCAGAGTTAATGGATTTGGTTTCACATTTCTCCAAGCCCAAATTGCATTTTTTAGACCTTTCTCGTTGAGACAGAGTAGGAAACAAAGATGACTTTCTTGTGGTTTCTTCTTTATCATTCCCTCGGTCATCTTCTTGAATAATTTTTATGTTCGAGATCATATTAAAAAATTAAGTTTTTCGACTAAAAAGCATAATTACCACCCTTACCTCATTTAGTTATTAGTTAAGGTGGTATTAGGTGGGTGCATAATTGTCCTTATTTCCTAAAGCCTTGGCTGTATGTCCTCTTCTCTAAATAAAACCTGACAATTTGTTTATTTCATTGAAGTTAATCATGCAGTATAGATATATGAACATGACCCTAATCACTTTGATTAAATTATTGAGACTTGAAAGTTTTACAATAATAATATTTTCACATTTAAACATTTTTCTTCATTAAAAATTGGATTATATGGTTGAATGTCTGTGTTTAATACATTTCAAAAGATTTGGACATGCTTTATTGCTTATTTCTTGTTTGAGAATTTGGAAGGCTAGGATTAACCAATATTTTAAGGAGTTAAGAAGGTTGCTCGGATGAATTTTATCAGCTAGCTTCAAGCTTTGATATAAAAACTAAATTTTTACATTATGACATTATATGGGTAATGTAAGGAGTATATAAATGTATGATTTTAGTATTAATAATTATTGTTTAGATGTCTCTAAATTAGAAGACTTGCTTACAGTCTTAAACTGAAAAAAGAACAAATTTATTTTTGAAATCATGGATAAAAGATTTTTTTTTTCATTAAAGTTGTGCTATTAGGGTTCTCTAAAGGAGTCTTATGTGTATTTGATGTATTTATTTAGTTGAAGATCTAAAGAATGAAAAATCTTGCTTATAATAGAGTTCTTAGTAAGTCATTTAATGTTTTTATGAAAATTCTTTACATGAATTAATGTTGTTATTAGTTAGTTAATTTATTATTTTAAGAATTGTATGATAAGTTATTATTTTTTCTTGCTTTCTTTCTTTATCTAGTAGTTAAAATTTATAAAGTCAAAATTAATGAACTTATGTTAGTGGATGGATGTGTTACACTTCCTTATTAGCTATTATTTTTTGAAATTTATTTTTTTAATTTAAAATTATATGATTTGATATCTATTCTAATTCTGAATGAATTAGTGAAAATTGCTTTTGAAATTCTTAAAAATAATTATTTTTTACTAATTAATAATTACTTGCTAATAAATCTAAGTTTGTTATGTTGAAAATTTTTTTCTTGATTAATTAGAGGCTCTAATTTTTTGGAAAAAGGTTACACGATCAATAACCAATCTAATTAAGCCACGTGTCACACCTGCATCGTCTAGGGTTTATGGAGAATTATGCGTTACGGTTTATATTTTGTATTATTTTGTCGTAAGAATATTGATTCAGTATATACTGCTAACAGGTGGTCTTCGTCGTCAACAGGATTTTGAGGATACGTTCGGCCTGTTGCTAAGATTACCACGGTTCGTCTCCTTCTTGTCATTGCTGCAGCTAGGCATGGGCCCTGTAGTTGACCGGTGTGAGCACGCCGTTAGCACACTACCGAGTACTAGGAGTACACTAACGAGAGAGGAACTACGAGCAGAAGTCACTGTGCTACTTAAAGATATTGCGTATAAATAAAGAGGAGTCAGTCTCGTGAGCGGCCGAGAATGTTTATGTCAAAAGGACCAACGGCGATGAAGGAGAAGGAGGAGGAGTAGGAGCTAGCTTTAATTGAAGTAAGGCGGAATCGAAGCGAAGAAATTCTGAACCAAAGTTTATTAACTCTCTTGAGGCTAATCACTTCAACTTAAACTATGGGCAAGAAGAAATTCATCGACAAGAAAAAAGCTGCAACTTTTCAGTTACTTGCTCGCGATTCGTCCGATCCCAATTACAATGACTCACCTGGCAGCGACCGTATCTTTGTGCGAGTCGACAACAGTAACTACACGATGAACAGCTTTTTTAATGATGATAGCTGCGACAGAGGTAGCTGTCAACACGGCGATGATGATAATGCGATATTCTCCTATGCTCCTGAAGATAATGATGGCGGAGATGACGATGATCGGGTTTTTGGAAATCCGACTGCGTTTAACGGGGGAATTGCTGGGGCCGCCAGGGGAACGGGGCTGCCGGAGTATGTGAGGAGAGAGATTTTGCAGTTAGGGTTTCCCGATGATGGTTATAATTATCTGATTCACTTCAGAGAGATTAAGGATACCGGTGGGGGTTCGGCATTTTATCAGAATCCTAAGGCCAGGCTTGATCAGCTTCCTCATGATGTTAAGGTTGGTCTATTTTCTTCTTTTTTTTTTCTTCCCCTCTGGTCTTCTCTGCTATAATAGTTATCGGTTTGGTTGATTAGAAAGTGGAAGGAAAATCAAAACTAAAAGGGAAAAAGAGAAGATCAATTCACAGCTTTTCATGTTATCAATTTTTATTCCCCCTGAAAAGTACAGCATGTTAATAAATTCAATTAGACATTCTCATGCGCTGCTTCTGTGAACCATGTTTACAGTCAAATACTTTTGTTGTGCTTGTTTTTCACGCATATGATGCTTCTAGATTGCAGATTTCTCAAGTGAAAGGCAATTCTGATGAGAAATCTATTTATGGTATAGCCTCCGGAGCCGTTAATGTGAGGGTGCAGAAAGCTGTTGATCCTGATGTGACTGCATTGCTTGATGATAGTGATTTATCCAGGTTTGGTTCTGATGTTGAGGACCTGGAAGAGGATTTTGTTGTTCAAGCAAATCTTCCGGAAGAAGAGGGGAAGGATTTAGATATAAGAAACAAGCTCACCTTGGCTGAGGAACTTGAGGCAAGCAATAAAAGAGACTATCCTACTTTTAGTCATCATGACAATGCCTTTCGCCTTGTTGACTTGGATGAAGAAAATAAACAATCCACGAGTGCAGGAGATAATTTTGCTAGTGAGAAAACAAGAGTTTATCATCTTTTAGATGAGCAATTTGATTTGGTGAGACTTTTGTCTGTATCATAACATTTCTCTTTCTTGTTTGATGTGTTGAGGATCATTCAGTTTTCATCATGAGCACTCCATTCCTCAGATTAACTAGCAAAATATAGTAACACCATAATATGGTAATTTGCTGTCTTTAGGAATCATCAATTTTGTATTGTACCCAAAATTGCAAATTTATAACATTTTATCTCATTCGAAGTTTACTATGTATGCTACCACCTGCATCAAATGCCAGTTTAGTATCTTTTTTGTTATTTCTGTTTTTTTGGGCAAAAATTGTAGTGTCTCATCTTTGTTGAAACAAATTCCTTCTAAAATACGTAATGTCTGCATTTGATGAAAAGAAAACATATTTTATTGCCTGTTGAACTATAGAGTTATTTTGTAGCTTTTCCTGGGCCTATGAGTTTTGAAATATACATTTGTTTGTGTGTGTTTCCTTCGTAAACTTAGTACTCCATGCTGCAGCTTGAACTTCAAGAATATGGTTCCACTAATGATGATGACTATGATGATTACGTAGCTGAAGAAGAAGAAGAATCTCTTGCAATGAAGATAAAAAATTCCCTTAATGACCGTGCAATGGATGATATTGAACTTGATGAAAAATATGTGGGTCCTGCAGATTTATTGCATAAAAATGAGAAAGCAAAAGATAAAGAGTTACTAGAATCTGCTGTTGATGTCATTCGCCGTTGTGTGGAATATGCTGAGAAGTATGAAAATGAAAATGAAGATGAAAGAGTGGTTGTTGTTCAGGAAAGCAGTGATGAGTCGGAACAATGAGATTGCGAGACCATTGTTTCTACATATTCAAATCTTGACAATAATCCTGGAAAAATTGAAGCTCCAGGAATAGCCATGAAAAAGAAGCTGGCAGAAACTGTCTCCAGATCCTTGCATTCCAGCAGCAATGCAATATCCCTAAGAGGAAAAGAGAAGCTTCCAGTAGACTTTTTGCCTCGTAGAAAGACTGGCACAAAAGAAATAAAGGATGTGTGCAGCTTGAAAACTGAAGTGCCGAAGAGGAAGCCACGTGGACAGGAGTCAAAAGATGAGAAGAGAGAGCGAAAGGTATTATTACTTCTGGCTCTTTTATGTGCTTGTGTGTGTGTTTGTGTGCATGTACAAGCGAGTGCCAGTAACTGATAATTCAGTGCCTATTTCTGTTTAACTTCTTTTCCTGGAAGATTGCACCATGATGACAGACTTTTAAAAGAAACAAATTGTATTAGATTGTCTATAAGTGCACTGCATGTTTTGAAATACTCTGGCTTTTAATTGTTGATACTTCAATTGTTGATACTCCAGACAATATAATGTTAATTGGATGCAGGCTGCTGTAAAGGAGAAACGGCATGAGGCACTACGAATGAAAAAAGAAACTAGTGGGCTGTACAAGGAAACAGCACGACGTGCTCAAAGAGTTGCTGCTATATCTGGGCCTTCTTCTATTCATCTAATGTAAGTAGGGTAGTTATTGAATGATTCTTCCTGTTGAAGTTAATACTGAACTAAGTTCTATTAAAGTTAATGTTGAAACAAATTTTTGCATGAAATTTGACGAGTGTAAGAAACAAGTAGTAGAAGACAGGCAATTCTCGGATTTTTCGGTCGAAATTCTTTCCTCGATCATCTTATTAAGAATATCTCGTCTAGTATGAAGGAGAACTCAATATGAAATAAACGGAATGCGCATTCACATTTCGATAGGACCAAAACATTTGACTCCTTGAATTGCATGTCACAATCATGTTACTTTTGGATCTTCCTCGACAGTCGCTTTTGGATTAGTAGAAGGATGATCAGTTGAGCAAATGATATTAATTCTCCGTGTGCAAATCTCACTTTTCATTCAAATAAACAATTTTGGTTTTTTTGTTTCCTAATTCCACTTGTGGAAATATTGATTCTCCATTCTATATATACGTCTATATGTATATACATTTCTATATAGGTATATAAAATCCACCCCTGCAACTGCAGATTTAAGAGAGTTTTGTCTTCATCTCAGAAGACCCACTTAAAGTTACATGAGTTTGATTTTGAGCTGAGATTTGAACTCAAAAAATATTGGTATACAGTTAATCCCTAGCATTGTTGTGGACGGTTGGAGAATCCCATAGTGGGCTCTTCTCACTCATATTTTAGTATTATGTTCTCCATGAAAGTTTTGTCGCTTAGTTGGACATTTACCATGATATAACAATGAAAGAAGATGCAAGAAAAAGACATTAAAACAGCACGGAAGAACATGGTTGAGCTGATGGGAAAAAAGAAGACTGGTAAGTGTGTGTAAGTTTGGAATTGTTTATTGCACTTGAGATAAAGAAAGAGGGTGAATTGATATTAGAAAGGTGAGCTTCGGATGTGTGAGAAACTGGAGCAGCATAGCCTCTGCCAGAGGTGGGTGTCGGATTCCTGATGCCGCAATCAGCATGGACTGGGGGTTGAAGCTGATCTTCTTGCTCGCCTTTTTACCCTTGAGTGCTTGTGGCAGTGGTGATCCTGGTAACAGTTCCTTGTTGCCTTGGTTGTAGTAAAGGGCGCCATCCATATAATAATGAACATTGTCACACGCAACCTGTGCACAATATGTCTTAGTTAGGTTTGCCATGCTTCTTCTTGTATGGGAACCGAATGGCTTCTGTGTTTTATTTATTCAGTTCCCAGGTAATATATCCTTGGTTTTTCACACGCAACGAAATGGAGGAACATCGCTTTTGCATGAAGGTTTGATTTATGTATCTGGGCATAACAAGGCAGGAGCAACAGCTTTATCTCGTTCTAATTGGACGCATGCTGCACAAATAAAATGGAAAAGCTGGAGAGGCTTTGGGAGGGGGATAAGGAAAGAATGGGAGTAATTTTGATCTTCATAGTAAATTGTAGAACCTGAGTACTTTTGATCTTCATAATAAATTGTTTGTTTTGTTTTCACTAGCAATTTTACTGAAAACTTCTCAATAGTTTTGTCAGATTACAAAAATCACTTGATTTTTACATCAAACAAAATCTATCATATTTTACATATTCTTATAAATTTTGGTCATCTCTTATTTTATAACAAAAATTGATAAAAGATTTACCTTAAATGTGACAATGATATAATCGTTTGCACGAAGACAGACAAAAAATTGATGGTATATAACCTGTCAATGCTAGATAAATCAGAGCTCCCTTGCACATCTTAAATATGATAAACTGTTGTTCTCTTTTACTTGAAAATTGTGTTTTAGGCTCCCCCCAAAAGGTAGTCTTTTGAAGCCTTTGAAATATTTAATTAATCAATCTTCTTTAGAGATCTAAAGAGAAGACAATTTTCACTGCCATGGGATTTTACCGAGTTCGTTCAACCTTTTTTTTTTTTCCGCTCTCTCTCTTTTTTGAGGAACTTCCTTCTTTCGTGCATTGGTGTTGTTACAAGGATGGTAGTTTCTTTTTTGTTTCTTAGGTTTGTATCATGAAATTTACTTTTCCTTATTTTTGCCTCTTGTTTTAGCTCGAAAATCTGGTAATAAAAACTGATTAACTTATGTCACTGGATGGGTGGACACACACCTTGCCATCTGATACCTTTCAGATATAGAATATTTTATTATAGGAGACTAATACATATTTTAATATCTAATCTCAACTTAAGAATATATTTCCATCAAATACTTCAAACATCTATTTATTTATTATTTTTTGCTTGTGCGTTATAATTGTTATAGCTTATTAACTCACTCTCACTACAAACATTAAGGAAAACGATAGGTATACGTATTGGTTTTGGCTATTTATTTTTATCAATTATGCTTGTTTCAATTTCTTTTATCATGCTTCATTACATTTAATGTATTTGTCTTAATTTTTCTTTTTTTTTTTTTTACCTACATGATATTGTGAACCCCAATCTTAGGATGTAATTTGGGAATAAGTAGGACGCATATGTAATTAGAACATGAAAAACTGTGCCTAGAATATTTTTTTTAAATATTCTTCAAGAAACCTTAAGCCGGGGCTTTGTTGCATGCACCATCATCTCATGAGCTCGTTTTTGTTCATAAATCATCTTGTTTCTATTTTTTTTTTATTTGAACTTAATCCTACTTTTTGCAACTTTATGATTAAGGAAGGAAAAACTATAACAGTTCCAAGAAAAGACCTTTATTGTGTATTTTTAAAGTTTGAATTTTTGACTTTAAAAATACTTATAATTGTTAAATAGCAGCCTTACCTACAGAAAATTTAGAGTATTTTAAATACCTCCCTTATAGGATTATAGCACCAAAGAACGACTGTTAACGATTAAATTCTAGATCCTTAAAAGAATCACTATTTGTTATGGTCAAAGTAGGAGAGACGAACATAGGATTGGAGCAGGAGAGACGAACATGTTTGTTTTGCTTAATAGATCTTGTAGGGGCTTAGTTTAAAACAATTGGAACTCATCTTTTTTTTTTTATCATGTAACTTCTAAATCAAAATTTATTCCAACTTGCCAAAAGACTTAACAATGAACACAGATTGGAGGAACTTAATTAGTTTAGTAATAGTCTGATAGGAAGTACCCGTAACAAGTATTTCATCAACGTAAATAAATAATAAGAGTTACGCTTTAGTGTGATAAATAGAAAAAAAGATGTTTAAACTTTGGGCCCAAAGAAGTCTTTAGATTATAAAAACGTAATCAATTTCTAAAACTAGGCTCATAGAACCTATTTTAAACCATAGAAATTGACTACATAAAGGCACACTTGGATGGAGTATATGGTTTAAAATAGGCTCCATGAAGCGTGTGCCTTAATGTATACGTAATAGCTCACACTGAATTAACATAGTAAGTGAACATATACATGAAGACACACTTAGATGGACTCTATGGCTTAAAATAAGCTCCATAAAGTTTGTGTCTTCATATATATGTAACAACTCACCCTAAATTAACATAGGTAAACCAACATATACATGAAGGCACACTTAGATGGATTGTCTTTGCTCTCTAGTTTATTTAATGAGAGTTTAAATAAAAAATTACTAAATTAAATTCACTTTTAATGATATTACTGATAAATAGATTTAAACTCTAAATAATAAACGAATCTTTATAAATTTTAATATTAGAATCTTTCCTAGGAAATCAAGATATAAAAAAGACGTAAAATCCTTTGTTGAAAGATTATGTACAAAAGTCTTATAAGCATGTATATTGAAGAAGAAAGAATGCTAATATTTGTTATTTATGTTGTCATGGGAATGAATATT
Organism: Carica papaya; assembly: GCF_054855325.1. Classification (NCBI taxonomy): domain Eukaryota; kingdom Viridiplantae; phylum Streptophyta; class Magnoliopsida; order Brassicales; family Caricaceae; genus Carica; species Carica papaya. The sequence goes on along the minus strand of NC_142311.1, from coordinate 14,879,792 downwards.
ATAATCATAACTTCATTTAATGTCATCTAATAAGAATTTTGTAGTTCAATTTCAATTATTTTAAAGATCTTGAGATTGATTTTATAGAAGATTTATTGAAACTTTTTCTCAAAAATATGAATTCATCCACTAAGAATAAGAATTACAGGCAAGTAATTAGAAAATTGCAGCTTTTTTCTTGTCGATGAATTTCTTCTTGCCCACAGTTTTTGTTAAGTGATTGGCCTTAAGAGAGTTAATAGACTTTAGTTGAGAGATTGACGACAAAAGCCACTTATTAGCAGTTTATACTGAATCAATATCCTTATGACAAAATAATACAAAGATATAAATCCAAACACATAAATCTTTATATACCCTATATGATGCAGGTGTGACATGTGGCTTAACTAGATTGGTGATTGCTTGTGTAACCTTTTTCCATATAGATCAGAGTCTCTAATTAATCAAGAAACAATTTTTCAACATTACAAAACCGATTTATATCCATTCAACGTTTTTATGAGAATTCTTTATATGAATTAATGTTGTTCTTAGTTAGTTTATTTATTATTTTAAGAATTGTATGTTAAGCTATTATTTTTTCTTGCTTTCATTCTTTATTTTAGTAGTTAAGATTTATAAAGTCAAAATTAATTAGCTTATGTTACTGCATTGATGTGTTACCCTTCCTTATTAGCTATTTTTTAAAATTATTTTTTTAATTAAAAATTGTATGATTTGATATCTATTCTAATTCTGAATGAATTAGTGAAAATTGCTTTTGGATTCTTAAATTTTTTTTATTGTGATAAAATACTAATAAATAATTACTTGTTGATAAATCGATTTTGTTATGTTGAAAATTTGTTTCTTGATTAATTAGAGACTCTAATCTATACAAAGGTTACACGAGCAATCACCAATCTAGTTAAGCCACATGTCACACCTGCAGCGTCTAGGGTTTATGGAGAATTATGTATTTAGATTTATATCTTTATATTATTTTTTATAAAGATATTAATTCAGTATAAACTGCTAACAGGTGGTCTTCATGGTCTATCTTTCAACCAAAGTCTACTAACTCTCTTGAGGCTAATCGTTTAACTTAAAAACTATGGGCAAGAAAAAATTCATCAACACGAAAAAAGCTAATAAGAGCTCCCGTGCCGTCTAGACTTCTTAAATATGATAAATTGTTGTTATCTTATAAATCTTGAATGGACTGTGTTTATTTGAAAATTGTGTCTTAGGCTCCCCAAAATTAGCCTTTTTAAGCATTTGAAATATTTAATTAATCAATCGTTAGAGACCTAGTGGGAACAATTTTCATTGCCATGGGATTTTAGCGGTTCAACTTTTTTTTTTTGAAGAGCTTACTTCTTTCATGAATTGGTGTTGTTATAAGTATGGCATGTGTGTGTGTGTGTGTATATATATATATTTGTTTCTTAGGATTGTATTATGAGTTTTTTTTTTCTTGCTTTTGTCTTTTGTTTTAGTTCGAAATCAGTAAATCAAAACTAATTAATCTTATGTTACTAGATTGGTGTCCACATCTTGCCATCTAGTATCTTACAAAAATAAAATATTTTATTTAGATTAATACACGTGTTAATATTTAATCTCAATAAAACATATTTGTAGCAATTTCCATCAAATACTTGAAACATTTAATTTTTGGATGTTTTTGTTTTGGCTATTTTTTTAAATCAAAATTTTCTTTTTTAGTTGCATAATATTAGGTACCAAAGAATGACTATTTACCCTTAAAGGGATCCCTACTTGTTCTGGTCAAAGTAGGAGAGACATAGGGTTGAAACACAATTTACATTCTACATGTTTGTTTTGGTTAATAGATCTTGTAGGTACTTAGTTTGAAATAATTGGAGCTCATTTTGACCATGTTATTTCTAAATTAAAATTTATTTCAACTTATTAAAAGACTTAACAATAAACACATATTAGAGGAACTTAATTAGATCAGTAACAGTGTGTGATGAAATATCCGTAACAAGTATATCTATTATCAATGTAAATAAATATAAATGAGAGTTATGCATTTAAGTGATATTATAGAAAATGATGTATCAGCTTTAGACCCATAGAAGCTTTGGATTATAAAAATAGAGTAAGTTTCTAAAACTAGGCTTATGGAACCTATTTTAAACCATAGAGTTCTTTTTTTAGTTTGCACGAATGAAGAAATTCATCATTGATGAAGTCTTGTAGTTGATACATATAGACAGTCTCTTGAAGATCATCATGTATGAAAGTATTAGGAATACTAATCTAATGCACCTCTCATCTTATAAATATTATTATAGTTAAAAAAGACTGATTGTGGTAAATTTAACTGTAGGATTGAAAGCTAGTCTAAGTTTTTATTTCGATTGTATTATTCAGTCATAATTTTAAATATTTTTAAATAATTATTTAATTATTTTTAATTTTGTAAACCCATTTATTACAAAAAAAAAAATTACATTGTAGAAGACAAGAGACAAAAGCCCATGTCTAGTTTTTGATCAATGCATTAGACTCCTGACACATGACATTTCTCTAATTTTAATAAGACCTGACTTTTGAATAGGTAGAAGGCTTATCTGACAAGTTATTTGTTAAATATGTATGCCATTTAACCATTGTACAAGGTCTTAAGATTATTTTGTGAATACAATTGGGGGGTGAATCAGCTGAGGATTTAGGAGAGGAATTATAATTACTAAGGTCAACAACCAGTTTGAGACCCAAACCTGTAATGATTGCTCAAAATGGGTTCCTAAATTGCTTGGAGTAAGGGATGCAAGATTATGGTCTATAGAAAGGTTTGTGATAATGGTACAAGAGGTGTGGGTCTACATTAGATAATATTACTTGAAGAAGCATGTTTCACTACTGATGAAGGGTGTGTTAGTAAGCTCTAGCCATGATACAAAATATTCTATAATCTTATAGAAATATTAATATATGTTGTAGCAAAGAGAAATGAAAATTTATTAAAATAAGTGTAATACATAAGATATTATCTATTGGTAATACAAACAACACATGTTAAAATTGTCAATAGCATAAACAAAATACGTTCAATGACGAAGAAATTATGATTTTTTATGAATTGGGCTAAAAAAACATAATATTTTCTTTGGAAAGAAATCCTAAAATCTGAAACTATCCACTTTAAAAGAGCATGCAAAATGGTGGATAATGGGTTTACTATTACTAGTTGGAAAGACTTTTGGTTCTTTATATTCAAAGAATTTGGCTAACATAGGTTAGCCAACATATACATGAAGGCAAACTTGGGTGATGTGTGTGTTTGCTCTCTAGTTCGTCTAATAATAGTGTAATTAAACTAATTCCTAATGATATTTTTGATAAATGAATTTGGACTTAAGATAGTAAAGGAATCTTTATAAGGTTCAATGTTGGAACCTTATCTAGGAAACTAAGATATGGGTAAGGCGTAAGATCCTCTGTTGCAAGATTTTGCATAAAAATCCTCTTCACAAGTATATTGAAGAAGAAAGAATGTTATCTATGTCTTGGTGGGAATGAATATTGCAATAATAACTTTATCTAATGTCATCTAGTAAGGTTTTGTAGTTAAATTTAAAATATTTTAAACATAGAGTTTTTGGGATTACTTTTAAAAGATCTACTCAAACTTTTTTCAAGAATATGAATTTATCCACTAAGAATAAGAATATTCTAGATGTTTACACATTTCTAATGCTACATTATCCATGGAAGTGAAGAATCAAATTACAGACAGAAACCGTTGTTAATCTTTATTTTGATTGAAATATTGTTTATAATTGCTTCAAGGTGCTCTCGATATAATCCAACCCATTTTTTTTAGTAGGTTTTCAATTGAAGGATGAAGGTTGTGATCATTAAGGTGACACAAATTATGAAATAATTCTATAGAAATTTTAATTTTTAATTAAAAAAAATAGGAGAGTTGTCACTTATCCTATTAAAAAATGGATCAAACATTATTATTACACTGATTTTTTTTTTTCTTACAAAAGTTTTAAGATAAAATAATAAAAAATAAAAAAATATTAAACATCTATTTTATAATGTATACGTAATAATTTAATCATAATTTACATATAAATTTTAGAAAAGAATTTTAAAATATATGACAAAAATATAAATAAATAAGAAAATAAAATAAAATGTAACAAGAAAAAATAGGATTTGAATGAGTTTATCAAACTTTAATCTTCTATTGTTTTCTTTCATTTTGGTAAGTTATCGTAAAAGAATATTTTTCACCTCAACACCATGGGTAACTTCTAATAAATCACAATAATAATTGTAATATTTGTAAAGAGAAATATTAAATTAACAAAAGGGACAAACTGTGGCCAATGGTTTTAGACGATGGGGTGTGGGGGCAGGAATTTGGGTTCCATAAAGAGAGTTAAAAAGGAGTTGGGCTTTGAAATGAAATAAAAAACGAAGAGATAAGAATTGAACTCGAATTATCAGACTTTATAATAAAAATATCTTGGTATTTTTTATGTTATTAATCTTAATCAATAATTATTTTGGGCTGAATTTGAACAAGCTAAGCATTGTTTTCAAGGACCCATTGATGCGTGAGCCGACACCCACCCCTACGCGTAACATCCAAGCTTAACCTCTCCTCCTTCACTCTCTCTTGCACTGAAACTTGCTCTTCTCCATTACCAACCTAACAAACCAAAAAACAAAAAAAAAAAAAAAAAAAGGAGAAATCGCTCTTCTGATACCTCAAAGTAGACGAATTTCAGTCTTCTGTGCTTTTACCTTTCTCAATTTAAAAGTTTTATCACTGTGATAGAGGGCGACGGAGGGACTGCAATGGCAGAGTCAGGTTCCGCGAAGAGCCGAACCAGGGACCTGGACAAACTCCTTCTCCGGCCTGGAAATCTCGTCGGTTCCACCTTCGAACCCGGCACCGAAGTCAGTCTCAGCCTTTCTACCCTCCTCCTTGACATTTTCACACACAATTAATTTGCCATTATGCTTTATTAATCCGATTGTTCTATGTTTCAGTTTTGTTGTCTGAAACTTTAGTCTGGGATTTGTTGCAGTTGAGGGACGACCTGCACAAGTATGCGCGAGTCCTAGTCGTAGGTGCTGGTGGGTTGGGGTGTGAGCTTCTCAAGGACTTGGCTCTTTCGGGTTTCCGAAATCTGGAGGTCATTGACATGGACCGCATCGAGGTCTCCAATCTCAATCGCCAGTTCCTTTTCAGGCAATTTACTTCTTTACTCACTTCATTTTTAATTTCATTGGATTCATCCCTTATTTTCTTTCCAACCATTGAGTCTAATGCTAATAATGTCCATTGATACCCCTAATTGTCATATGATATTACTAAAGGAGAATTATGGAGGAAGATGGAGAAATAGAGTAGAAAAACAGCTTTGTTCCTAGTTCGTTATCTACAAAGTACTTTAAAAGATGAGTTCTACCTTATGTACCTAACAGCCTAGCATTCTAACTAAACCCAAACCTCTGAACTTCGTTCTTACACATAAAAGTACTTCACTCAGATGGGTTACTCATTGGCCATTTTAGCTCTACTGTGCTCAAGCAAAACTGATGTAGGAGAAATAGGGTATATTTGTCCAATTAGGATTTTAGAGAATAAAAAAAAAACCTAAATATCACACCTAGGGTTTCTCTTAGACATTACATCTAAAAAGTCTCAAGTAATACACTTCAGAATTTGATTGTATCACAAGACCAAGAAAAAGAGAAACCCTCAAAACATATTATTAAATACTTGAATTTCCCAATTAGTGAAATTACGACCTATTTATAATAATCTTTAAGCAACATTTCCTAAATACAATTAAAACAAAAATTAGTAAACTATTAAGATTAGAAATACTAATCCTAATAAGAATAAAAAACTAATACTAATAATATTATGAATATTAATAAGAATAGAAATCCTAAATTACTGAAACTATAATAATACTCTTAAATAATGTAATAATAGACTCCTAAGTTTTATAGTTGTTTTGCATTTAATATAATTGCAATTTCTAATTTATTTAGGAAGTCTAGTGCTAACCGATGCTGCATCAAAAACCTGCAACCTGTTAGCTGGACCAAATAATTTATAGAGATGAAATTTGTTATATCACCAAGCATCAGTAAAGAGACTCCAAACAAACAGAGATGTCTGGACAGCCTATTTGTTTCGCATGATTGATTGGAATGTGAGCCTGAAATCTTCACCTAATACAGACGACTTGAGCCTCAACCTAAGACTTACACGGAAACCTTGTGATCTAAAAACATATTTGAGAATCCTAGTTGGGGCTGCCAGTAGAAGATCCATAGCAAAAATCAGGATTTTCAAGATTTTGTCCAATACATTTTTACAAATCCCTTCGTACTCTTACAGCTTCTCTGATGCACCTTGTCATCTTCACCATCACCAGCTATGGTTGATGGCAGCTAAATCCTCCATAAACACTTACAGGGTCTCCAAATTGAACTCTATTTGGATAAATTTCCTTGCAAATCTTCATTTGCAAAGTAACCAGCCAAAACATCAACCAAAATTATCAGCCCAAGAATCTGCCTAGCTTTATGTTCTCTTGCAATTTCTTCTGATTCTTTTTCATTATAGATTAGGGATTGTCTAAAGTAATAAGGTTGATCAAAAAGTTGGTTTATTGAAAATATGTTGCTGTTCTTTCAATCATTGTGTTTTTTGATATGTATCTAGGTTCAATGTAAATTTGGTCAAGAAAAGGTGGGGTTTGAGTGAAAATTGAATGAGAAAAGAAAAAGGAATTGGGTAGCTAGGTTGGTACTTAGACACCATTGAAATTAAGAAAAGAGAATAAAATACAAAGATAGAGAAACAGAGAGAACAAACACATAGAGATAATAACGAGAGAACAAACCATTCAATTTTCACTCGTCTTACAACATGTGTTATTCCTCTTATACCTAATAACCTAGCTTTATAACTAATCCAACTATTCTACGTCATTCTTAGACATATCAGGATATTTGACAATCTTTCTTGAAAGGTCTAGGTCAATTATATCGTTTCGGTTGAAGTTTTACTAAGAATTGCATAACCTTCATCCATGCTTTTAGTAGAAATTATGGATTAGATCTGGCTATCTGTATTTTTCTTCATCCGTGCTTGTCAGTGATTACCCAGGAAGCAATTAGCATTTGCAATTTACTTGCTTTAGTTTGAAATTTTCTTTGATGTGTGTCTTCAGTGGTTTTGTTTACACCTCATTAGATAGTTGGCATCATCTTGATGTTCTAGGCTTGAAGATGTTGGTAAACCAAAGGCAGAGGTAGCTGCAAAGCGTGTCCTGGAGAGAGTTAGCGGTGTGAACATTGTGCCTCATTTTTGCCGAATTGAGGACAAGGAAATCGAATTTTATAATGATTTTACTATTATTGCCCTTGGCCTTGATTCTATTGAGGCTCGGAGCTATATAAATGCTGTAGCTTGCGGTTTTCTGGGTGAGCATTCTTAATTTATTCTGTATTTATATAATCTGTATAGCTTGCTATATTTATGCATATGTAAGTATCTTTCTAGTTTTCTGCAGCTGCAGCTACCTTTGTTGCTTTGTGCATTAAGTTTTAAAATAAGTTGTCTCTATAAAGATTTTTATTTCCAAAAATAAAAAAAGGGGGCATTGGGAGTGGGTAAATGCGATAGACAGTTCATTCCCCTTATGGTTTTGTTACAGCTTAGTTGGTTTAATTCCCTTTCCACTCTGAGCCAACTCCTGCACTTTGTTCTTTGAGTCTGTCCTGATACGTAGAGTTATGTCATGATTTTCTGCTTAAATTGCCTTTACTCCCACTTTGATTCTTTGGAATTTTCAGTTTGTGTTTTTGGGAGTGGGAATGACTTAGGACATGAAAATCATGTTGGAATTCGCTAGATGAAGCTTTATATGAAAGTAAATGGTTATTATCAGAAAACGCTATGTTAAAAATTTTTTTTAATCAGAAAATGCTTTTTATGTTTATTTTATCCATATATCAGAATTCCTCATTGTGTACAAAATCTGAACCATATTCTAATAAATAAGATGAAAATAACAGTATCATTTACATTCAACAGCATCTTATAAAACTTAAAGCATATTCTCTTTTAAGTCTTTTTATTAACGCATAATATAGTCACAAATCATGTCCTTGTCATTCTTGTGGTGCTATTTCATACATTTTACAAATTCATAGAGCTAAAATGATTCAACTGAAAATAGAAAGAGCAGTTTGATACAATGATAAAAGCACAAGGCGGTTTGTAATATTAACAAAAAACCTACATGTGCAACCCGGTTGGTAATATAATAAGAATTGAATCAAGTGGGACCTTAGTTCCTTTGTCTATAAAAGGAAGACTCTGGGCCTAAAGCTTTTTTTCTTTGATGAAGCATAAGGGTGTGTTATGTATGTCATGACTGGCTATTGTATAGGGCATAGCTATGAGGCTTGAATGCTTCAGGAATTGGAGATTTGAGGAATTGCTTTTTGTTGAATATGGAAAGGTATCTGTGAGCCCTTTTACTTGCTCATTTGCTTTTTCCTTTTGGGAAACACTATTAAGTCAATTGCATATCTGCTTCTTCTCTTGTGCACTGAAGAACTATGACATCTTTTTCAAATTGACTTCTTATAGTCTTCTTGAGCTTTTGATGTGGTTTAACATCATATTACTGGTAAACCTAGCGTATGATGAAGATGATAATCCACGAGAAGAAACAATCAAACCTATGGTGGATGGTGGTACAGAAGGTTTCAAGGGTCATGCTAGGGTTATCATGCCAGGGGTTACACCATGCTTCGAGTGTACTATTTGGCTTTTCCCCCCTCAAGTGAAGTTTCCCTTGTGTACACTTGCTGAAACTCCTAGAACCGCTGCTCATTGCATTGAATATGCCCATCTAATTAAATGGGATGAGGTAATCAATATACTATTCTATTCCTATTTATTTTGAAAAAAAAATTGTTTGGTGGTCATTTGACAATATCTTGCTTTAATCACTATACTTGCCTATCATGCTTTTGATTTGTAGGTTCATAATGGAAAAGCTTTTGATCCTGACGATCCAGATCATATGAAGTGGGTTTACAACGAGGTTAATTTAGTGTTATACATTTTTCCTTGCAATATTAATGTTTCTTTGGTTATTTTATTAATGCTGTCCAAATTTCTAGGCTGTCAAGAGAGCTGACCTTTTTGGCATTCCAGGAGTTACATATTCTCTTACACAGGTATAACACATAATTCTAGTAAGTTCATCTTTGTGAAGCTATTTTTCTTCTCCTAATTGCAGCCTGGCTGGCTTTCTCGTGATAATTGCCAATTCATGGGTAATCTTTTCTTTCTAAAATGCATTCACATAAATGTTTAAAACGTATGCGTTTTACAGACCGTGAAAGGAGAAGTGGGTAATCAACCACTTGGCATGCACATACTCAAACAACAGAAGAATGAAAAGTCAATGAGTCCCTTAAAAAAAGCAGACTGCATCTGAAGTTTTGATTATTTGTCTTTTTTGAGTGGCTTTCCCTCCTGCCTTTTCTCCTTTTACAAATGATGAGAATCCCATATACTATTTTGCCTTTATTTAGGACTAAGCAATCAATCCTTTTTTCATGGACAGGGGGTTGTAAAAAATATTATACCAGCAATTGCTTCTACAAATGCAGTTATTTCTGCTGCATGTGCACTGGAAGCCTTGAAAATTATGTCAGGATGCAGCAAAACTCTTTCAAACTATTTAACGTATGTCCAACTGTTTCTTCTACTTTTACAGAGAGTTGAAGTTTTTGTTATAGTCTTCATTTTTCTCTGACAGCATTCAGAAAGATTTATATAGTTATCAAACCGTATATGGTGAATCACCTTTATTGCATTACAATTCTAGGATCATTGCTTCTTTGACTTTTGGCATGAAAAGACAAGGAAATGAAGGGAACAGTTACAAAAGAGATCTATTTCTTGTCTGTTATATATGTTTGAAAACTGTAACATAAGAGAGATCTTATATATTGTTAACTGCAGACTTGGGATTTCAATGTCCTTGTAAATGGCTGCTTTATGGGTATTTCAGACTTTGGATTATATTAGCAGCAGAATTGTTTTTCCAGTTTGGCGTCTTTGTAAAAGAATTCCATGTAAATTTTGGATTTGTTGCAAACATAACATGAAATTCCATTTGAGCTTCAATTTTTGTCATTTTAGGTAGTATCTTCATTATGTTTTAGTTAAAATTACTGCAGATTTGTAAATGACTTCCACAGTAAGTTTAGAACGTAGCCTTAATTGTTAATTCAGGGGTCTTTCTCCTTGGTTCTACTTGCTATATTTTGGCCAAAAAAATGTTTGAGCTCAGAACTAATAAGTGAAACTATGAACATGTTACTACATTAAATTCAGAAAAAAGTTCATTGCTAAATCTATAGTTAATGGGTAATGATTTCTCAATTTGTTTCTCTCTGTTGATTGGACAATAACATCTCAACAAGCTGTACTTATGACTCATTCTTTGGCAGGTATAATGGCGGGGAGGGTCTCCACACTAAAGTGACTGAATTTGTGAAGGACAAGGACTGTCTTGTATGTGGTCCAGGTGTTCTAATTGAGCTGGACGTTTCAATTACTCTACAAAAGGTTATGTTCTTTTCCGATGATTACAAATTATTTTTGCTTGGTAGATGGACAATGCAGAACACTTAATTCTTCTATTTCTGGAAATTTTAATGCGTGTTCCTAGTGGGAACTTTTTACTCATGGCTGTTGTGAGGTTGAAAACATTTATTTTTGGGCCATACTAATTGTTATAATTTACTGAATCAAAAGAAAAGCATGGATTCACAAGTTATCAGATGAACTGAATGCCCTTTTTTGTAGTGAAAAGGAGAAGTTTCCAGAAGCTTAATCTTCAACATGTGAAAATCTAGCTCTATAGGAGCAAGGATAGTATGTTTTATGTCCTCAATTAAGAGTAATGTATTTCTAAGGGAAAAGACTGTGTCTCTCGTTTTTTATAACTATTGTTGAGAATTTTTATTGTTGAATTCCATCAGCCATATTCTTCTTATTTCTCTTCTGTTCTTTAGGGCTGTTATCTTATATTTTTTTCTATAATCCTTTTCAATGATGTTGGGTAGCATAAACTTAGTGTTAGTTCTTTCTGTCTATTTTTTATTAATTCATTTTATACATAAGCAGTTAATTGATCAACTTGAAGAGGACCCTAAGCTGCTGATATCAAAAGCGAGCATCATACATCAAGGGAAAAATCTTTACATGCAAGCACCTCCAGTTCTGGAAGAGATGACGCGATCAAACCTAAGTCTACCACTTTACAATCTTATGGGAAAAGTCTCAAAGGATGTTATTCATGTGAGTGGCATGGCTAGCAAGAATGACAAGAAAATCTCATGCCTGAGAAAATTGCGAGTTGTTTTCAGGGGAATTGATGGGGTGACAGATATGGATATGGCTGGTGGGGCATGATTTGGATATGAGAAACCAGATTCTTAAGAACTTGGAAAGGCAATGCCGGAACCTCTCAAAGCACAAACTGATATATCTTCTATAACCACCATTCCCTCTGGTCCCTATTTGTGTTGCCTTTTGCTCGTCCGGGAATTATGTCAGTGAATTGTAGACATGAATCAGGTGAGGGTAGGTATTATTTATATTGAGAAGAGCAGTTTGAAATGTCAATTTCTGACCAGGAGGAAATGAAACGTTCAGAGTCTATTTGAACTTTATGGTTAGTAGAGTATCTACTTCAAAGATGCACACTTAAGGTTATAAAACTCTTCCTGCATATCATTTAGATTTGTCTGAACAAAATGTTTGAAGTGCATCTGTTGAAGGTAAACAAAGAAAAAGCAATTTTCATGTGGCATTGGGTTCTTGATTCTTAACTTGTAAATACTCCAATGACATCTGTGATATGTGACGTGATTTTACATTGCCTTCATGAGTAGGTACATCCTAGGGGTGTCTGATAAAATTAATTAATTTTTTTTTTTTTTCTAATTTCATTTGAAATTTTTATAACAGAGTAAGAATTTTGTGAAATTTTATAACTTATGAAGAAAAATATGTGATGTTTAAATATTTTTATTTCTTGTGACATATAATTGAGACAATTTATTTATCTTTGTGTTGACAATAAGATGACTAATTAATTTGTTATGTACGTGAATGATATATGATAATATTTGAAAAAAAATATATAATTTATTTAGAAAACTACAATTCAAATGAAATAAAAACAAATACATCTGAAGTTGTATTAGTTAAATGATTTACAGTCATTGCATATGGGTATCCAATGATATTCGATATAAATACATACACACACAATCAAAGGGTTGAAAATTACTTAGCCGCTGAACTTAAAAAAAAAAGAAAAAAAGAGAAGAAGAAAAAAACATTTTCAAATTGACAATTTGAATGGATTCCCTTTATGGGGACAACAAAAATTCCCCCAACCAAAATATGATCAGATCCAATCTTGGCATTAACTTTCAGATCTTAATACAATCAATTCAACGAGTAATAAAAAAAATAAAAGAGAATGATATAATGCTCAATTATAGTAGAGTGATAAAAGATCCATGACCAATAATGCTGTGGCCAAGAGGGGCTCCTGAGCCAGCCGACAAACCGTGTGGACCAAATTCTTCACTCTACTTCTTCTTTCTCTGTTTGCTCTCCCATCACAATCCACAACTACTTGTTCTTAAAGACTTAATTAAATGGGCAATACTAGTTTCATGGGACTTGTTTTTGGTTCATAAAATGTAACTTGGTCTTACTTATATATTATCTCTTTAAGTTTCTGTTTGTACTTTCAATCATTGCTCATGACTATATTAGTGAGTTAAAATAAATACATGTTCCACTTTTATTACAAGTGGGCTTACACAAGATTTACTTGTCTTCTACTTCACCCATTTCTCGAAAAGAGGGGAGACGATATTAGTTTGCTCATTTAGGATTGGAGATCTAAATCATGACTAGAATTTCTAACTTTGTGGTGCACTGGATCATTAGCCAATCCAATGAAGCTTAGAACAAAAAAAATCAACCAATCACCAATTTGCTAGTCACAACTATACTTATTGAAGATTTAGTTGCCCAAACTTGATGGAAGATATCATAGTACAATCAGACGAACAAAACCCAACTGGAAAAAAACGAAAGTTCAACAACAAGAGCAACACATCTCGTCCCCCTCCAACACTATGTGAAAAGAATAGTTAGTGTTCACACCCAGAGGAAAATAACCCAAAAAAATAGTACTCAACCCATTTATAAGCAATATGAACTAATATAGGCAATAAAATGTACTAACCATTTGACAACACAAAACAATGAATCGTGGGAGAATACTTGAAGAGGATAATTGTGGAATTTAAATCATGCTACAATATTTTCTTGTATTTACCAATAGCCTTCATAAACTTCTCTTTGCAAATAACCAAATCAACAACATGGCTAAACGATTAACAAAAGCAAAATATTAACAATAAATAGGGGGAATGTGAGAACCTTAAATGATAATGCTTTAGTGATCACAATAATTATAGGGACACATAAACTTTGCCAAATCTTGATAAAAGATTTCAGGTTGATCGAGATTCTCATTTAGGGAACCTTTGCCCAAATGGACATATCTAGTAAGTGCCTAAAAAAATCTCTTTATCCTTGGTAGGAATTCGACATAAAATGATGCTAGTAAAATGATCGATATCACTACAGCAAAAATATAGGAGTATCTAAAACAAATCTCATTGAACTTGAGGTTTCTAGTGGTAGGTTGAGCCAATGTAGAAAGAAATCTTAGATTGAGTTGCCAACATGCTTTGAATGCAGTTATCTCTATATACCTTATGTTCATGAAGTCCTTTACGCTCTTGGGACCGAACATGTACAAGTGATCAACATTCATCAAGAAAATGTTATAGAAGTTCTTAAAAAAGAGAATAATAAAAAAGAACCTTGAAAAAAAGCTAAGGAAAGCCTAAGCCTATAAGAGCCTCTATCTATATTACCTTTAAAAGAGTGTATCCTAAACTAACTAAGGAGATTGGAGGATAGAATGAAGAATACCAACAACAAATGAAAAATGCCCCCACCTAGAGCATAACATACATGCCTATAATACACCCTAAAGTGGTCAATATAGACTAAACAAGTAACCGTATTTCCGAATCAGTAGAATAAAAATTATGAAACTTTACCTCAGGCAAAAAAATGAAACTTGAGAAGAACTAGATAAACGTCTGAAAGTCAATTTATATGAGAAGTTAAATAAATCAAATTGCTAATTAATATGGTGTTCTAAAAAGGAATAATGGAAAATGAAACTTCGTGTGGATTTTACAAAACATTATGATGTGGAGCCCAAGATCAACCAACGTGATCAGAAACTCATATAATTTCATTCAAGGCACCAAAGAAATTTAATCTTATGAAAGCTCTCCCTGTTTAACCCTCTATTAAGAATGATAAGAAGTAAGATCACTAAGAAACAAAGAATTAAAAGAAGAATGGAAAAACACCACAAGTAATTACCTTGATAAATAGATTTACTCCTTACTTAAAAAGAATGATAAAAATACCTCCCTTGAATAAGACTCACAATATTATTGATTTTAATATTGAATGCTTACAATGAAGACTTAGTTGCCTATTTATAAAGTAATTCATGTGAATAAAAAGGTAATAAAAATTTCCTAATTAAAATTACAATTACATATAAAATTAGTTAAAATTTAAAGTCTAAATTCCTAATTAGGTGTAATTACATAGGGAATTAATTAAAATTAAAGTTTTAAATTCCTAACTAGGTGCAATTACATAGAAAATTAATTAAATTTAAAGTCCAAATTCTTAACTAGGATAGATATGGTCTTTCCTATTTTCTTGACTGATTACTTCCTTTTCTTACCCATTTCTATCATGTGCTTGAAGCAAGTTGATAGACCATTATACTCTTGGGTTAATTGGTTGGGTAGCTTATTTCTTTAGGTTTTTTTTAGTGGATCCAAACCCATCTTCCTCATTAATCTAAGCTTGGATAAAGAGTTGAAAAACTTGTTCTAATCCTTGAGTTTGGCTCCTTGTTATGGGCCCACTTGACATGATGATGTCTCTTCCAAGTAACCCAAGATGATCCATGCTCACATCATCTCCCTTCTCTTCAAGAGGATTCATCCTCGAATATAGACCTACATCAAAAAAGGAAAGGTCAGCAACATTAAAGGTGGTGGAAATGTCATACTTAGGAGGTCTATCTTGTAGGCGTTGTCATTGATTTGCTTCAAGATCTTGAACGGGCCAGCTCCTCTAGGGTCTATTTTTGATTTTCGTTATTTAGGAAATTTTTCCTTCCTCATATGGACCCATACCCAATATCCAAGTTGAAATTTGACTTGTTTTCTCCCTTTATTGCTTTGTGGGCATATGATTCGTTCTTTTTCTCTAAGTGTTCCCATGCCTTTTTGTGTATGATTTTGATTAATTGTGCTCTTTGTTGTCCATCCAGATTAACAAGTTCCTTCAAAGGTAAAAGAGTTAAGTCAAGTGGGGTTAGTGGGTTAAACCCATATATAATCTCAAAAGGAGATAAGCTCATGAAAGATTGAATAGTCCTGTTATAAGCAAACTCCATCAAAGGTAAACACTCTTCCCATGTTTTTAATTTTACCGCCTTTAATAGGGCTCCTAGAATCCTATTAATTACTTCTGTATGTCCATCTGTTTAGGGGTGACAAGCAGTGGAAAATAATAGTTTAGTCCCCAATTTGTACAACAAGACTCTCCAAAAGTGACTTACGAACTTTACATCCCTATCACTAACCATGGTCCCGGGGACACTATATAGCCGCACGACATCACTGAAAAATAGATGGGCTATATTTGTTGCATTATATGACACGCTATAAAGTGTGCCATTTTACTAAACATGTCCACTACAACGAATTACTATCACTTCCTTGCTTAGTGCTTGGTAACCCTAACACAAAATTCATATACACATCCATCCATGGTGCTAACAAAATGGGTAACAGTGTGTACAGTCTGTGCAGTAAGGATTTAGACTTGGCCTACCCACATTCAATACACTTTTCACACACTCACTCTATATTCCTGCGCATGTTAGGCTAGTAAAAGTGTTCTTGTAAGATATTTAAAGTCTTAGCTATCCTAAAATGTCCCATGAGTCTGCCACTGTGACTCACGTATTAACAATTCCTGCTGGGAGCATACAGGTATGCACAGTTTTCCATCTTTAGATAGAAACTCATCGTGCTTATAGAACTTCTAGAAGACACATTTTTCACATACTACATAAATAATAGTAAAGTCACTATCACTAGGATATAATTCCTTAATATATTCAAAGTCTAGCAATTTAGAATTAAGAGTTGTAAGTAATACATACCTCTGTGACAATGCATCTGCTACAATATTGTCTTTACCTTTCTTGTACTTGATGGCATAAGGAAATGTTTCAATGAATTCCACCCATTTACCATGTCGATGGTTGAGATTACTGCGTCCTTTTAGATGTTTTAACGATTCATGATCTGTGTGGATCACGAACTCCTTGGGCATGAGATAATGCTGCCATACCTTTAATACTCTCACTAGTGCATACAATTCTTTGAGATGAGATAGGTGTTTTACCTTTATAGTTAGGTGTGACCAGCTTCTCCTTCTTTGCTTCAACTCCCTTCATTTCCTCTTTCTTCGGCCATCTTGAGTTAAATGTAGGAGTGGTATGGAATGTTCTCTTACCTTTACTCTTTAGTTGTCTCTCAATCTTCATGGCTATGTGGACCATGTCCTCCACTTCCACATAGTGTTGTAATTCCACCATGTTGGCGATATCTTTGTTGAGACCCCCGAGGAATCTCACCATGGTTACTTTAGGATCTTCTTCTATATTAGCCCTGATCATAGCCATCTCTATTTCCTTATGGTAGTCCTCAACGGACATAGACCCATACATTAAACGCTGTAACTTTTGAAGCATCTCTCTATAATAGTAAGTGGGTATGAACCTTTTTTGTATGATTGCTTTCATCTCTCTTCAGGAGGATATTGGTTGCTCTCTATTATGCCATCTAGTGAGGAGTAGTTAATCCCACCACACTAAGGCGTAGTTAGTGAACTCTATCGCTGCTAGTTTAATCTTCTTTTTCTCGTGGTAGTTATGGTAATCAAATACTAGTTCTACCTTCCTCTCCCACTCCAAGTATGCTTCAGCATCATTTCTACTGTTGAAAGGTGGTATTCTCATCTTGATGGAGCTGATATTTCTATCCCTCATTTCTTCTCTCCTCTTTACCCTATCGTCTGTTTCATCATTAGAGGACCCGACCTCATCCTCATGGTGTTGAGTCCTAGGCTGTCTGGTGTTTGAGGTCCCGTGCCTTGCCTCACTTCAGCCACCACTTATATTATTCACCTTTTTATTGACTTGTGTAAGTTATGCTTGTATAGCCTCCATAATGTCTTATGTCGGTAGGGCTTTGGTGCTCGCTTGACATCTATAGAAAAGAGTTCCCTGTCGAAGAGGTTAGTAATAACAAATAAAGACTCCTTATTGGTTCTCTCGTATTTTACTCACTTGGCTTTTACCTTATGATATTCTCACACGCTTTTGTCTTTTATCTTTCTATCTCCCACTCTTAAGTTGAGTGTTGGATAGATCTTCTTGAATCAAAGTATTCTCAAATATTGTTTTAAAACATCGCAAGGAGTCCTATAAAACAAATACTGCATCAATACTAGAAGTAAGAGTGTAACACACAGAGGAAGAGATAGTGTGTTATCAATTACGATAAGCTCTAAGATGAAATTTATATGCTTAGATGTATTAGGGAACTAAAGTATAGAACAATAAAAGAAATTGAGAGTAGAAAAAAAATTGACGGTCTACAGAAGATGTATGGATTCGGTATTGCCCTAAGAAAAAATCGAAAATATATTCCTACCAATCTATTCCCGATGTGCATTGCGTTTTATATAAAAAATATAATCTTTAATGAACTATGCAAGTGTGAATACACGTGGTTGTAAAAAAATTGTAGAATAAAAGGGGCTTTTGCCTTATAAAGAGGTGGTTCTTACATTGTTTCAAAGGAGGATAGTTGAGTACCAAAAAGGTAAGTACTTTCCTGATGGGATTTCTTTCCTTTATTTCATTTCTTTTCTCTCTTTTTTTTTGTTTTATTTTTCTCTTTTTTTTTTCCACATGAAATAAAATTGTAAGAAAAGTATATTAAAAAAAAGAATCAATACTCAACAATGATTTTATCAAGCCAAAAAAGCGTCAATTGATGTTATGTTTTACTTGGATCGATGTATGAGGTAATCTTTTTTTTTTGAATAGATGAACAAAAAATAAATAAATAAATAAACGGTGTAAGAATTTAAAAGTGCAAAAAAAAAATAGTAGGTTTAGATGGAGCCAAAGCTCTGATATCAATGATGAGGAACCTGGGATCAACCAACGTACTCAGGAACTCACATAATTTCATTCAAGGCACCAAAGGAATTTGATTTTATGAAAATTCTCTCTACTTAACCTTCTATCAAGAATGATAGAAACTAAGATCACTGAAAAATGAAGAATTAAAAGAAGAATGAAAAATGCTACAAGAAATTATCTTGATAAGTAGATCTACTCCTTACTCAAGAAGAATGATGAAATACCTCTCTTGAATAAGACTCACAATATTATTAATTTTAAGTGAATGGTTACAATAAAGACTTGATGACCTATTTATAAGGTAATCCATGTGAATAAAAAGCTAATAAAAATCTCATAATTAAAATTAAAATTATATAAAAAATTAATTAAAATTAAAATTTCAAATTCCTAACTAGGTGCAATTACATAGAGAATTA
Organism: Carica papaya; assembly: GCF_054855325.1. NCBI lineage: Eukaryota > Viridiplantae > Streptophyta > Magnoliopsida > Brassicales > Caricaceae > Carica > Carica papaya. The sequence goes on along the minus strand of NC_142311.1, from coordinate 14,860,858 downwards.
ATTAAAATTAAAGTGTTAAATTTGTAAGTAAGCGCAATTACATAGGAAATTAATTAGATTTAAAGTCTAAAATTTTAATTAGGATAGATACGGTCCTTCCCTTTTTTTGGCCGATTGCTTCATTTTCTTACCCATTTCTATTATGTGCTTGAAGCAAGTTGATAAGACCATTATGTCATTGGGTTAATTAGTTGGATAGCTTATTTACTTGGGCTTCTTTAGTGGATCCAAGCCCATCTTCTTCATTAATCCAAGCTTGGATGAAGAGTTAGAAAGCTTGTTATAGTCCTTGGGTCTGTCTCCTTGTTATGGGCCCACTTGGCATGATGATATCTCTTCCAAGTGGCCTAAGATATTCCATGCTCACATCACCTTACTTAGGCATGCCCAAAAGATCGTTATCCCTTACCAAGGATAGAAAAATTCTTTGAATCAACAATATGATATATGACCTTTAAGTTCTTAGACACCTTATCACAATGCAACCTGGTTCAAATGTGCTATGAAGACGAAGAGATTTTATAACTAACTTTTTAACCTAAAATTTGCAACTGTCACTTATTAAAGAATGATTGACAAATTCTTCAATGAAATTGGAAGGAACATGGAGGTCTACATGAATGATGTGTTGGTGAAATTAGTGAACCTCATAGAATACTTAAAGATCTCATTGGACAACACATCATGACCATACTAAATGAAGTTGACTAGTTTAAATGGATATTCGGAGTTAACGCATAAAACTTCTTAAGTTTCATAATAAGAGGCTAATGAATAGAGAGGTGAACAAAAAAAAAAATCAAAGAGATCTTAAGTGTGCAATCTTATCCAACTAAAAGGACATCTAAATTTAATGTGATGGTTGATTGTTCTTAATAAATTCATTCTTAACTAATGAGATAAATGTTTTGGCTTTTTTCTCAATTATTTAAAAGAGAAAACCTGTGAGACAAAGATTATAAAAAATGTTTAAACTACCTCAAAAACTAGGAAAACACTATAGTTATACATAAGAGCCTTAGAAGTGACATAAGCTCAATAATTGTATATGCAATAGAAGAAAGATAATGCATAACATATTATGAGTTACATGTTTCGAGGATCCATTTAGACATTTTATATAACCATAATTAGTTAACCCATAACAAAATAGTTAGCCCTTATTTAATTAATCTCAAATTAAAAATAATAAATTAAACACTTTAACTAGTTAATTTGGATTCTAACCTAATATGGTTATTGATTAAATCCTTTATCAAGTTTATCATCTTAAAATTAAATTATGCCATTATTTAGATGTTAAGATTACTTCTTAACATCATTAGAGATTACTTCTTTAAATTTTAGGGATGTCATTGAAATCCTTACATTACTATAAATTCTTGTGTATACGGGCGGTGCCCCTTTTTTTGAGATAAAAGTAAGCAATAATATTAAAGACACGCCAAGGGGGCGTATCCCATGTATAAAAAAGGATTTAAAAATTTGTGATAATATTTACAATAGAACCAAGATCATCAAAAGAAACAAGGTTATGGGCATGAACAATGGAGCTAAAAAAATGCAGCCACTTATCCTTGATAGAAGTAAGATTAGTTTCTCGAATTTCAAAAATCCTATAGTTTATTTCCTTTCAAATAATCTAGAGAATTGTAAGAGATGCCTTCCCAATCAAGCAACTCACTTTTAACAGAACCGGAGAAAACCTAGGAAATGCCGAACATATTATAAATCATAGTCCAAAGCTCATAGGTGAAAGGGCACCAACGGAGAAGATGGTTACATGGTTCAGCATCTTGTTTACATATACTACCGCAGTTAGCCATAACAAAACCTCTTTTCATGAGGTTATCAAGTGTAAGAATAGCACCCGTAGCTGCTTCCCAAATAAACACAGAAATCTGGGTGGGGCAAGAGAGGTCCATATAATTTTACGAGGAAGACAGATGTAGAAACATTTTTGTCTGCCAAAAACCTGTATAGAGACTTAATAGAAAAGGAATCTTTCCTACATAAATTCTAACTTAACTTATCATACCTGGTGCCAAGTTTTACAATAGACAAAAGGCATACCAGACTTTCATATTCCACTACTTCCCAACCTTTCAAATTTTTAATAACAACCATATCCCATGTTAAAAAAGTAGAATCTCCATAGGCATCTTCAATGAGTATAGATTTCTCTCTAGAAATGGAAAAAATATGGGGAAATTAGATTTCAAAATTTGTTTAACCACACCAAATGTCCTGCTAGAGTCAGATCTTATCCCCTTTCCCAGCTAACCATTTGAAATTGTTAAGGATAAGATTTTTTGAATTCCAAATGCTCTTCCAAAGGCTGAAGCCGAAGTGACTCTTGTCTACAAATGCACAGTTATGTACATCACCATCAAACCATTTATTTACAATGATTCTCTTCCAAAAGCTGTCTTCGTCGTTCCAAAACCTCCAAATCCACTTTCCATGTAAAGCCTTGTTGAGACCAATGATGAATTTAAAATTGAGACCACCATCTCTAATCAAATTTTTTAACTAACCCAATTAACCAAGTGAATTTCTTATTCAAATCATCATCTCCCCAGAAAAAGCGACATTGGATGGATTTAAGATACTTAGCCACCTTTTTGGGAATAGTGAGCACCGAAAGGTAGTAGATAGGGAGATTACACATTGTATTCTTGAATAAGGTCATTCTACCACCTTTAGATAAATATTTATTTTTCTAACAAGTCAACCTGCTTTGAAAAGTGTCAATGATTGGCTCCTAAGAAATGTTGTCCTTATGTTTGGCACCAAGAGGAATGCCTAAATATTTTATGGGGAAAAGGGCAGATTTACAGCCAAGTACATTAGCAAGAAAACCATTGAAGAGAGAATTATCCCCCAGCATAATCAATTTAGATTTATCCATATTAATTTTGAGTCTGGACACAACTTGAAAACATAATAAGATGCATATAAGGTGCAAAATATTTTTGATTATTATCTTGGCAAAAGAATAAAGTGTCGTCTGCAAAGAAAAAATGAGAAAATTCTATTTGATGACTTTTTTTGCCCACTATAACACCTTTAGTAGCCCTAAGGAACGAGTTTGCAAGACAAGTTTATTTAGTGCTTCCATAACAATGATAAATAATAAAGGAGAGAGGGGATCACCTTGCCTTAATCCCTTAGAACCCTTAAAGAATTTTGACAGGCCACCGTTGATCATTATAGTAAAACAAGTGGTTGTTATACATTTCTTGATCCAACATCTCTATTTGTTGGCAAAGCCTAACCTCTCTAGCATATAATCAACAAAACTCTAAGAGACGTGGTAAAAGGCCTTCTTGATATCACGCTTACAAAGAACACCACTTATTTGTTTTTAATGGCATCATTAACCACTTCGTTAGCGATGAGAATAACATATATGATTTGATGCCCATAGACAAAAGCTTGTTGGTTTTCTCCAATGACCGAACATATAACTTTAGCCAATTTATTTGTTAACACTTTTGAAATGAGCTTATAGATACACCCAACCAAACTGATTGGATGAAAATCCTTAATATTTGAAGCATTTTTCTTTTTTGGGATTAGCACCATAAAAGTGGAATTAATAGATTTGACGAATGAAGAATTCTTGCGAAAATCCTTGAAGAATTCCATAATATCATTCTTGACAATACCCCAAAACACTTGAAGAAATTCATATTAAAACTATATGAGCCTAGTGCTTTGTCACCCTCATAATCTTTAAGGTAGTCAAATATTTCAACTTCAAAAAACTCAATTTCCAGTTGTGAGGTAGCCAGATCATTTATTTTATCAAAATGGAGATTATTTAGTTTCGGTCTCCACGAAGACTCTTCAGTGAACATATTCTAGAAATATAAACATGCCTTATCTCTCATGTCACTATTTCCTTCAATTCTGGAATTACCAATAAAAAGCTCTTCAGCATAGTTTATGATTCTGCGATAATTAGTAAGGTAGTGAAAATATTTAGTATTTTTGTCCCCCTCTTTAATCCACTTCTCCCTAGCTTTATATTTATAATAAATAGCTTTTAGATTGAGCTTGGAAACTAATTCCAATTTTAAATTATTTTTCGTCTCTATTTGCAAGGGATAAGCACAAGTCATATCCACCTTGTCAAGAAAATCCAGCTCCTTCATGAGATTATTGATAGGAATCTCGTCTACCTCATCCACTTCTTTAATATAGGATTTTATTTTTTCTTTCACTGATTTGAGTTTGTAAGCAAGACAAAAACTATGAATCCCTCTAAAATAATGTTTCTCTACTCATATTCAACCGTAGATTTGAAACTTTCATATTTAAACCATTTGTTGTTAATCCTAAAAGGAGTAGGGCCCCATTTGATTCCACTAGGATCAAGACATATAGAAAAATGATCAGATAGAGGTGTAGAAAGTACCTTTTGAGTGAGACTTAATGGAAAAAGACGAAGATCCTGACTAATGAGGAATCTATCAATTCTTGAGAATGAGGGGGATTCTCTACCATTACACTAAGTCTAATTTTTGCTCTTTAAAGGAAGATCAACCAAACTATAATTATTAATAAAAGATTGGAAGTCATGAGCTTAAAGAACAGAAAAATGGTTGCTGCTCCTCTCCTATCTTTTGAGGATCATATTGAAGTTTTTGCCTATAACACTCTTATTACCTCATTTGTGAGTACAAGTAGAAATTTCTTCCTAAAGTATTGCCCACTTAGCATTGTTACCTCTACAATACACAGTAAAAAAAACCATTCAGCATCATTAGTAGTACTGTTGATAAGGCATGAGACAAAAGTTTCACTTAAAGACTGATCAATGCAATCCACCAAATCTTTATTCCACATAACCATAATGCCTCCTTCATTGCCCTTAGTAGGACTAGAAAACCACCAAACAGAACTCACATTCCACAAACCTTTTATGATGATGTCGTTGACGTCTTGTATTTTGGTTTCTTAGAGACAAAAGATTGTTGGTTTCCATATAGACAAATAACCCTTTATGATATTTCTTTTACTTATATTGTTGATGCCCTTAACGTTCCATGAAATGGTCTTTTTAATAATTTAGATCTGATACAACCACAGAAGAACCCCCTTCCTCATTCTATCCTTGTCATAATTTATGGAGCATTGAAGATGCTTCAATTCCCTTAACCCCCATCCTTTAGTCTTTTTCTTCCCTTTACATGACTATAGGTTAGCAGCAACATTCTTGCCATTTCTCTCTTATAATTTGGCAAATGGAACTAAATTCTTATCTTCAAAACCATCGTATATGATGCCCAACAATTGGCTTATACCCTTGATATTATGAATTACCCACGATGAATAAGTCAAGACATTTTTTCATTCGACAAGCATATGAGAAACAATATCAACCATTACTAACTCCTTAGAAACTGGTAAGAGAGAGGCCACATGATCCTCATTGAGGGTCAAAGTGAGTGAATTTTCAAACTTATTAAGAAGGGACAGTTCCTCGATAAGTTGAGTGGTCTCTGAAAAAGGCAGAGTAACTTTGTTTAAGAGCTCCAAGGAGAGAGAATTTTCACAGAAAGGGGAAGAATCAATGTACCTATTTTAATGACACAGCACGACCATGCAGTTATGACTCCCTGTGAGGAGTGCTCATATGAAGGTAGTATCTCGATATTTTCTTTTGAAATGATTCCTGATTCAGAGGCAGATGGCATATCAGGGTTTTTATTCTGGGTCGGGTAGCCACCCTTGGGCCTCCATTTGACTTTTGGTCTCTTGGGCTTAAATTTTGGGCTTCTTGCTCTGGTCCCAAGAATTTTACAGTCTTTTTTACTGGTTCTCACATGATCGATCCATTTACTCTTCTCCACCCGAGTGAATTTTGGGCTTTTAGGGTTAGGCTTAGTTTTAATGGCAAGGATTCCCCCTGCCTAAAATAGGAAAATGGTTCCCTTTGTGGATTTTAAATTTTGAATTGACTAAATCAGATCCTTTCTTCTCCATCAGAGGAGTGGGCAAGGAACTTGCTTTCAGAACATCTGCAAAGGACTTTTCTCCAACTACTTCCAATAGAACATAGACTTTATATTTGCATTGAAGATAGCTAAAAAAAAACGAATACAAATTGAGGTCTTTTAACTTTTTGCTATCACCATAAATGAACATGGGTCTTACTGGCTTGGCTTTTACAAATGAGTTCACCAATGGAACTTCTATAAGCTCGAAAATGGCATTCATTGTGCACCATTACCCTCCCGGTTAGAAACCTTTCGAGATAAAAATACGTTTTACAAAGAGTGCAACCCCTTCTAATTTGAAATAAAACAATGTACAAGTGGCAGACATCACCAAGAAATTTTTTTCCCCATGTAGTTCCCCCTTTAAGCTAATAAAAGTCACTAAGTGCATCCACCAACCATTTAACCTCATATTTATGTATAGAGACTGATGTACGGGAACCCCTCCCGTTCTCACTTATTCCCAAGCCGTCAAGAGTTTTTCCATTGCAGACAAAATCAAAAGATTTTCGATCAATAAGAACAAACCATTTGTTGAAACATGATGACATTGCGAACTAGAGCTATTAGATCGACCAATGAAGCCGACCCCTGATAAGGAGTTTAATCAAAGAAGGATGATGTTTGATTATGGGTGAGATGGAAAAGAGAAAAGAAAAGAAAGGGGAAAAGAAGAAAAAAAGAGATGAGAGGGACTCTAGAGAGAGAGAGAGAGAAATGAGGGAAAAACACGGGCACTGCCCCCTTTGGTGCCATACTAATTTTTTTTAAAACTTTTCTTTAAAAAAAAAATTAGATGTTAAGATTACTTAGATACATTACTTCTACAACTACTCAAAGCTTAGGAAAAAGTGCTATTAGGTTCAATTGTTTTGCTAGTATTAGACCTAATAATCCATTTCAACAATATAATTAACCAAAATTGATATATTAATTGTGTCCATAAACAGTGATTGATATTTAACAATACATTATGATTTCTAAAAATATCAAAATAATTTCTCAAAGAAAAGAACCTCGATATTAGTAGATTTTATATAGACACATTTCTCCATAGGATATAGGTGATATTAAGTCTTAATGGTCAATCATTATGATTTAATTATATATAAGCCAATTATTTTAAAAAGAGAAACTATTTTTTTTACTGTCATGACCATTGAATTTAAGGACTATCCATAATGTGAACCATTGGATATTATTGCTTTTATATTGATAGTGTATATCATTAACTAACTTCTGATGTAGATCTAAATAGTTTAAGGCAGACTCAATAACTAGTCTAATTAAGGCGCATAGAAGTAACTATAATTTTTTAATATCAAAATATTATTAATGGGTGTCGAATCTACCAAAAATAAATTCTTAATTAACTAATAAAATAATATTGTAGTAGTGGTAAGAATGGTCGAATCTATAAGAAATTAGAAACTAATTTTTTTTCTTGATCCACGAATAAAAGGCAAAAAAAGGGGGTTTTATAGGATCTAATATGCAAAATGTAAAATAAACGGTGAATAGAATAATATTGAACAAACTATTTGCTGCAATTTAGAGAATAAAATAATTATAAGAATAATTCCTAGTTGACGAAATAGCTAGCTCCAGTAGTGTAATTAATCATAGATGCAAAAATTTATTTACCCAAAATATGACGAATCAATTATAGTTATCAGAAACGTTCTGATAGCCTATCCTTCCTTATTCCTAAACCAACCAAAAAACATACGTTAGTTGGTTCTTCCATGTCAAGCAGTCTTGGAAACTTCTATAGGATTTAACTTGTCAACAATCTTGAAACCTAGAAGGACCTGATTCAAATAGTCAGATTCACATGTGTGAATTGGTCAACACGATTACTTACCTTCTCAGTACGACACTAATTGTTACTTGATACCGGAACAACTCAAATAATTATGGATTTGAGGGAGGTCAACTAATTGTTTGCCACCTCTCCACCATCAAACGGGCCCTATTCAAACGAATTCGAGATAACAAATATGTATAGGTGTAGAAGATAAATAAATACCAAGATTTGAATAGAACATCTATTAAACTGAAGCAATCTCATAAATACATCACTAGAGTTAACTAAATCTTAATTAGGAAAAGAAAGTGAGTTAGCCACTCATGGTGGGCTTTTTAATACAAAAAAATTCTTAGAGAGTAAAGAGAAGAAGAATGATAAAAAAGAAAAATTACAAAAGTAGAAGTTGCTGTGTGTACTATCCAGAAGAAGAGGGATGTTCACTGCTCATCACAGCTTGCCTTTTATCTCCTAAAAAAGGTTATGGTTTGCCCTATCTCTCGATTTTGCAATATTTCCTTGATTTTTGGCACATCTTTAGCTTTCTATATTACTTTCCATGATTTTTTGTCCATAAATCTTAGCTTGAATAGGATATGTTTTATTCTTAAATGCAGACCTTTTTTTTCTTTTTAAATTGATTGTTGCACATGACTCTTAGCCTTACCCGAGGCTAAACTGTCTGGAGTAGGGCCCAAGGTTTGCCTAAGACTTATTTCTGTGCTGATGCTTCACGTTATGAATTCTTCATCTCTTCATGTTGTTTTTCCCTGTTTTGCTCTTGTATCCTAAACTTCAACAAAACATAGAAAATAACTTGCACTAGAGACGTACTATCAAGTTCGACAATTCAAAAGTGGGTGATAATGATGTTGTTTTTAGGCACTATCAAACTTTCCGATACTTATCTTGTATTTGTCCTCAAGCATGACATAGTATACTCCACAAATCCCTATTTCTTCACCTTAAACTCACTTACCCCCAATAATTTCATCACAACCCGCATGCTACATCTCAACCCTCAAATTGTGAAAATAATCATTAGCTAGTAATTTGTAAGCTTAAGTTTCATATAACCACACCAATAAGCAATCATTTTGATAATATTTAAACATGACATGGGAGAGTTTTATAACTTTTTTTACAAAAATAAGTTAAGAGGAAAAACCAATACATAGTAGAATAAGTATTGAACTTGTCTAGATATAGAGGTTTCATCAAGTTGGTCCATGCAAAAAATAGAAAAATTATATGTAACTTGCTTGAACACTTATTGCTTGCTTGAAATCTCACTAACCTTTAGACATGAGTACAAATAATTATGAATAATGGACTTGGTTACTCAGTTGGTCACAATTTCAAGTGGTTACTAATACTGTTCATAGTGCTTTGAGAAGTCACTAACCTTTTGACGGGAGTATAAATAATTGTGATGAATGACCCCAATTACTTAGTTAGTATGTATTTCAGGTGACTAGAGCAGTAGATTATTATGCATGCTCTTTTTTTTTCTTCTTCTTCTCTTTTCTCATTTTTTTTAATAGAATCCTATAATTCTAAACATGCAAATCCAGATGATTTGTAGTAGAGTTCTTTTTTATATATTGGCATTCACTCAAAGATAAGAACAATTCAAAAAGTTTTTTAAACAAGCAATACTCAAGCATGCCATGTTTGAAATGCATAGCAAAATGTAACTATTCTAGGTGTGGGAAGATGAAAAACAACTAAAATTCCTAAAGGGTGGTCATAAGTGCAATTTGAGTTTTGAGTTGTCTCATCTGAGTTGTTTAAGGATGATACGGAGTCAAAAATTGCCTAGCATAGGATTCTAAGTTATGTAAAAACAATTTTCTATGATGCAGAATACAGAATGTCCCTTCCCCCATACTTAAAATCACACATTGTCCCCAGTGTGATGTAAAGAATGAAAAATAATGGACATAGTACTCCCCTGACTTTTTTACTTGGATGTGGTGTGTATAAGGAAGCAATATGGCTAAAACCTTGGGTAAGGCCTATCCAAACACTTCAGAATTTGAAATGAGTTGATTGATCAGCAACCTCTCCTTTGGTGAGCTGCTAAACAAAAGTTAATGTAGTCAAAGTAAAATAAAACAACAAAAATTGTGAATAAAATAGGGAATAATATATAGAATGAAAGGAAGATGGGTAAAAACTCCGCTGATGATCGTTGTTTGCATTGGCGGGTAGTTGACTGTAATCTTTGATTTAGCAACTGTGTCAAAGTTTCTATTTTCTCATTCAACTGATAGAAGGCAAAGTCCATAGAGTGTAATTTAGTCTCGATGATCTTAATGTGCATCGTGGTGCCATCCATAAATTCTTAAAAGTTTGGGGGTGGTGGGACTGGTTCTTGTTATGCTTGTTGCTCATGCAACTTGTTGTAGATTCGTTTATTGTTGGGCACGAGTGGTCCTGGTGGTGTAAAACAGGGATTATTGTCTCTCAATTCCAAAAGACCCATGTTGTCTAGGGTGTGTATGTCCAAGGGAGCTTGCGAGCAAGTGATATGGAGATCGATGTCATCAGTGTTAAATTTAGTGGAAAAAATGGCTAGTCAGGTGATGATTGAGCCTAGGATCAATGGCCTGTAGAATGAAATGATGCTTGCAAACTGTGAGGCAAACAAGTATCCCAAGTTCACTCACCGTCATTGTATCATGTACCAAAGAAAATGAAGCTCGATTTTGGACACGATATTGGGTGCATTTTTGCGTCCCGAGAAAGAGTATGCTAGGAACTTGTGGATGTACTTCATGCATGGGTCACGCAAGTAAAGGTCTTTCGATTTGCTGGGATCATAGGGGTGTAGATGGTTGGTGCGCAGATCATCATAGACGATTATAGGGTCGAAGTCTTCATAAAAATCACAATATGGGTATGTGTATTTGGGGTCACCAAACCCAAGGGCTGTATTGAACTGGGTGACGGAGAGGTTGAAGTGTTGCCCTCCCAATTGATAAGAAATAAGGTTGGGTGTGAGGAGGATAAACTGTGAGGGTTTATAGAATTTAAAGGTTGTGTAAAACTCCCTAACAAGTTCTATATAGACAGATGTATCGATGGCAAAGTAGTTTTTCCAACTGATGAAATTGAGAAGCCTGTGGACACCATTGTAGATGCCAAGGGTTCTCAAGGTAGGATCGTGAACAAACTTAGATGAGATGATTGACAGCTTACGGATGACATTGTGATGTACTTTCTCCTCATTGTCTTCAAATGTGATGTGCCCACGGAGTTCAAACTCTGTGGGTTGGTGGAGGGGTTGGCCCTATTGAACTCGGGCCTTTTTTGGTGGTTGTGCAATGGTTCTTTATCTTTAGGAGTTGTAATAGTGGGGGCTAGTGATGTAAAGGGTTAGTCATTTGGGATCGGGGGAGAGTTAGGGATGTTGATGATTGGGCTTCGAGTTTTCTATTTGGAACTCGATGGGTTGCAATGATTGGTGGAGGTTGCTCTTGGGTTGGGGCTTGAAGAGTAAAAGCTATTTAAGGTGCCTAGGTTGCTGCCCCTGTAGTGTGGAGATGAGCGAAGGGTCGAAGGCCACTTGTCTTCCGTGCTAATCTCTTTTACCTCATTTGGGTTTAATGTAAGCGGAAAGAGGAATATGGGTTGAGGGTTGAGAGAGTGGTGGTAGTGAAAGTGGAAATAGGGGGGGTGGTTAGGTTTTCTTATTTTAAAAGGGTTATTTTTTTAATAAAATGGCATCAGGTGATATAAGCTTCCTCCAAAGCTTATCTACGAATTGACACACAACTGTGTCATAAGGGTCTTTGCACAAGCCTTTGGCAAGGCTTATGTGTAAGTTGATACACGACCTTTGTCTTATGGGCTTGATACAAGCCTTAGGCAAGGCTTGTCTGGCAGCTCCAGGACTTAGCCTTATCTTGGATTCCAACACCCAAATTCCCTATTCCTATATTTTAATCACCATAGAACTCATGTTAACTTCAGAGAAATATGTTATAAAAAGATTGAAATAAGTAATGCTTAATAAATTCGAAAGAGGAAAAAGAGAAAAAAAATAGATGGATTGCCTCCCATTGAGTGCCCTTCTTTAACTGTCTAGGGCTGGACTGTGTTTTGTTGCTATTAGATATGTGTCTTGGGTAAGTCCGGAGTTATTTCTTCAATATTGTGTGCGGAAAACCCCTCATGGAAAGGTTTAAAGCGGTGTTCCCTTACTTTGAAGATGTTATTAGTGTCAAGGCTTTTGATTTCAACAGTACCATAAAGGGAGATACTAGTTAAAATGAACAACCCTATCCATCTCGACCTTAGCTTCCCAAGGAACAACTTAAGTTGAGAATCAAATAGGAGGACCTTTTGCCCTATCCAAAATTGCTTCCTTGAACGCATTTGGTCATGGAATATCTTGGTCTTCTCTCTATAGATTTTTGAATTTTCATAGGCCTCATTTCGTATTTCTTCCAGCTTTTACAGCTATAACTTTCTTGCCGATTTCTTCCAACTTGATAGTCCAGTATGCTCTATACTCTAGCTCAACAGGTATGTGGAATGCCTTTTTGAAGACTAGTCGGTATGGGGACATCCCAATTGGTTCCTTAAATGTTATCTTGTATGCCCATAAAGCGTCATCTAGCCTTACACTCCAATCCTTTCTATTTGGGTTGATTATCTTCTCTAGAATTGATTTGACTTCTCGATTAGAAACCTCCATTTTTCTGTGGTTTATGGATGATAAGTGGTTGATAAATGCTGAACAACATGATATTTTTTTAAGAGAGCTTCCATCGCCCGATTGCAAAAATGAGTTCGGCAATAATTTATTACTACCTTTAGAACTCCAAACCTCATAAAGACTTGCGTTTTTAAGAAGTTAACAACTATTTTAGCATCATCAGCTCTTACTGCTTGCTTTGACCCATTTAGAGACATAATCCACTGCTAACAAAATGTAGGTGTTTTCAAAGAAAGATGGGAATGGTCCCATGAAGCTGATGCCCTGTATGTCAAAGATTTCGCACACTAGAATAGGTATGAGCGACATCTGATCTTTGCGGCCGAAGTTCCCAGTGCGTTGACATGTCTTATAGTAGGTATATGCATCATGGAATAAGATTGGCTAGAACAGACCATACTCCAACACCTTCTGTGTCGTTCACTTAGGTCCAAAGTGCCCCTCGCATGCATGTGAGTGGCAAAATTTAAGGATAGAGGCTACTTCGGTTTCTGAAATATACCTTCAGATTATCTAGTCTGCATAATGTTTTTATAAGTACGGGTCATCCCATATGTATTGGCTTGCTTCCTTTTTTATCTTTTCCTTTCTGGCCCTTAGTAGATTAACTGGTAGCTCTAGGGTAACAAGGTAATTAACAATGTCTGCATACTATGGTGCTGCTTGATGCACTGAGAACAAGTGTTTATTCGGGAACTTATCGTCTAACAAAAAAGATTCCTCATTAGATGGAAACCGGCTTAGGTAGTCTATTACTAAATTCTCTGTTCCCTTTTTACCCCTTATTTTAAGATCAAATTCTTACAGAAGAAGTATCCATCATATCAACCTTGGCTTGGCTTCTTTTTTTTTCAGCAAGTATTTCAATGCTGCATCGTTGGAGAACATAATCACTTATGTTCCCAACAAGTATGACCAAAATTTTTTCAAGGCAAATACAATAACAAGCCATTCTTTCTCTGTAGTATAATAGTTCGTTTAAGCACTGTCAAGGGTGCGGGAGGCGTAGTAGATTACATGCAGATCTTTTTTCATTTTTTACCCGAGTATTACACCTACTGCTTGGTTGCTTGCGTCACACATTATTTTGAATGGTAGTTTCTAATTTGGAGGCTGCATGATGGGTGTTATCACTAATTTCTCTTTAAATACTTCAAATGCTTCTTTACAAGTCTCGTCAAAGATGAATTCTACTTCCTTTTGCAGCAATCGACACAAGGGTTATGTTATTTTTTTAGAAGTCATTGATGAATCTCCTATAAAAACCAACATGCCCCAGGAATAAACATATCTCTCATACGTTTCTTAAATAAAACAACGACTTGATGATGTCTACCTTTTCTTTGTCAACCTCTATTCCCTTCGAAGACACCACATGACCCAAAATCAATCCTTGGTCCACTATAACATGACGTTTCTCATAGTTGAGCACCAGGTTGGATTCAAGGCATCTTTTTAGCACATTAGTGAGGTTGCTGAGGCATTCATCAAAGGAGTCTCCATAAATTATGAAATTATCCATGAACACCTCTATGCTTTTTTTCATAAAATTAAAAAAGATGTTGACTATGCATCTCTGGAATATGGTAGGTGTATTGCAAAGGCTGAATGACATCCGTTGATAGGTGAAGTTTTGTAAGGGCTTGTGAACGTAGTTTTTCTTGGTCTTTGGGTGCGACTAGAATTTAATAAAATCCAGAATATCCATCCAAGTAGTAGTAATGAGTTTTACCAGCCAACCTTTCCAACATTTAATCAATAAAAGGCAAGGAGAAGTATTTTTCTTTTGGAGAAGCGTTCAACTTGTGGTAATCAATGCACACTCTCTACCTGTTTTGCACTTTTGCTGAGATTTTGTCTCATTATTGATTTTCTATTATTTTGACCCCCGTCTTCTTCGGTATAACTTGAACTGGACTCACCCATTTGCTATTCGAGATTGGGTAGATGACCCCAACATTTAACAGCTTCAAAACTTTTTTCTTCACTACCTCCATTAGCGGTGGATTCAAGCGCCTTTGTGTTTGTCTATTGGGTTTATTATCTTTTTCTAGTATAATCATGTGCATACAAGTGGAAGGTGAAATTCTTTTGATATCTACAATGGTCCAGTTGACTAGTTCTTTATGCTCACGGAGTACTCTCACAAGTTTTTCTTCCTCTGTTTGGTTGAGTTTGTTGAAGGTTATCATCGGAAGAGTCTTTCCTTCACCTAAAAATATATATTTGAGATGTTCGAGCAGTAGCTTTAACTCTAACTTGGGGGCCTGCAAAACGGAGGGTCAAATCTTTATATGAGCAATGGGGAGATCTAATTGAGGAGTCATACTTTTTATCTATTTAAAGGATTCCAACTCAAACACAGCTTCTTGCAAATCCTAGCCAATTATGATCTTCTTCCAATACCCTTAAACTATTAGTATTTAATTCATTGTAAAGTGCAATGTTCACCTCATCCCCATGGCTTAAATTAAAGTGTTGCTAGTTCAAAGCATCTAGGGCATCAATGCTGCAGACATAAAGATAAGTCGGAGAGATATTTTCTTACATCATACATATTAAACTTTACCACCTTCGCTGTTGAATTCCATAGTGAGAGTTTCATTTTGAACATCTATTTTTGTTCTAGGAATGCTAAGAAAGAGCCTACCCAGCAGGAGGTTAGAGGAATTCAGGAATATATCATTTTCTATGTCCAACACATAGAAATCAACTGGAAAGATAAGGTTGTCGACTTAAACTAGCACATCTTCCAATACTCCTTTAGGGTAGACAATAGGTTTGTTTGTCAGTTGGATGATGACTCTAGTTTCTTTCAATTGTCTGACACTCAGCTTGGAGTAGATAGACATAAGCATCACATTAATGGAAGCCCCAAGATCGCACATGGCCTTCCTTATACCCAAGGTACCTATTTTACATGAAATGGTACATTGGTTCTTACATTTGAGAGGTAAATTTCTCTGTATGATAGCCAAGACGTTTTCTCCCACACTTACCCTTTCGTTGTTATGTAATTTCCTCTTGTTGATATACAATTCTTTTAGGAACTTGGCATATCTATATATTTATTTGATAGTGTCAAGTAGGGAAAGATTGACTTCAACCTTGCGAAATGTCTCCAAGATCTCTTCGTTCTCTTTTTCTTTCTTTATTTTGGTAAATCTTTGTGGGAATGATACTGGATTGGTAAATCTTTTAACTAGGAGGGCACTGCCATCTGCTGCTACCTCGGTGGCCTTGCCTAAGGCTTCTGGTTCTATTCCATTTTCTAAGCCTCAACCAAGGCTTATTTTGACAGGGATCTCTTGTAGTTCTTTCCCACTTCGCAAGGTGATGACATTAACGTTTAGCCTCAGGTTCACTTATGTCTGGGAGGGTAATTTGCACTGGGACTCTAACTTGCTCATAAAAGTTGCCAATTGGCTTACTTGAGTTTTCAAATTTTGAATGTTAGCTCTTGTTTTCTATTAAAATTGTTGGGTAATAGTAGCGAGATTTGATGATAAGAGACATACCTTGTTTTGGAGGTGCTGTTTGTGATGGTGGTAGTGGTCTATTGGGATGTTGTTGGTAGTTCTGCTACCATGCTCCATAGCTAAAGTTTGAATGGTTTTTCCATCTAAGGTTGTATGTGTTGGAAAAAGAATCATATCTTCTTTGTAGTTGGTTTGGAAAACCACTCACAACATTGACTTGCTGCTAATTATCTTTTTGGAGCATAGGGTACATGTTCGTGGGATATCCGGAATGTGCATAAATTCCACACACTCTTGCTCGCTGAGGGCTCTTTATAACCATTTTTTTCACCATATGAGTTAATTCAGAAATTTGAGACTCGAGTGAAGATATACTTATGTCATTCACCCTCCCAGGAGTGTCACAAGTGGAGCTGAATTACTGGGAAGTGGTTGCTATGATTGATATTAGCTCCATTGCTTGTCGTGGTGCCTTGTTGACAATGGCGTCTCTATTGGCAACATCTAAGATCATTCTTTTTTAGAGTAGCAGCCCCTCGTAAAAGTAATGTCTCAAAAACTGATCTAATATATCATATTGTGGACAGCTTGCACATAGTTGTTTGAACCTCTCCCAATAATCGTGCAAGCTCTTAGAGTCTCTTTGGCAAATCCCACATATTTCTCTTCTAATGTCGGCTGCTCTAAATGTTGGGAAAAAATGGTCTAGGACAGCCTTCACCATCTTCGCCTAAGTCTTGATTGATATGACCACTAGATAAGACGACCACTCTTTGGCTGTATCATCTAGGGAGAATGGGAATGCTCACAGCTTGATTTTCTCTTCAGAGACACCTTGGAATTTCATGCTACAGTAGACCACATGGAATTCCTTGATGTGTTTATGCGGGTTCTCATTCTCCATACCCTGAAACTTAGGGAGCAAGTGAATTAAACAAGATTTTACCTCAAAGGGGTCATCCGAATCTAAGCATGTGATGTAGAGGGGTTGCTAATTTATGGGGAGAGTTGCAAGCTCCCGCAAAGTGCGTTCTTGTTCCATGTGTTTTGGTTCGGGTACTACAGGTGGAGTGTTATTCTGATGCGTTTGCCTTTTTTCTCTGGTTTGTTTCCTCAAGTCTTTCATGGTTTTCTCCATTTCTAGATCGTAAAGGAGTGGCTCTACACAATCAATCCTTATCATAAAAAAAAGGAAAATAATCAGTAAATCACAAGCCCCCGGTAACGACACCAAAATTTAATGGGTGTCGAATCTACCAAAAAATAAATTCCTAATTAACCAATAAAATAATATTATAGTAGTGCCAAGATTGGTCGGATCCATAGGGAATTGGAAACCATTTTTCTTCTTTGACCTACGAATAAAAAGTAAATAAGAGAGATTTTGTATGACACAATACACAAAATATAAAATAAACAGTGAATAGAATAATATTAAACAAACTCTTGGCTGCAATTTAGAGAGTAAAACAATTATAAGAAGAATTCCTAGTGATAAAATAGCTAACTCCAGTAATGTAATTAATCATAGATGCAAGAATTCATTTACCCAAAATATAGCAAATCAGCTATCGTTATCGAAAATGTTCTGATAATTAATTATTCTTTATTTTTAAACCAATCAAGAAACATTCATTAGTTGGTTCTTCACTGCCAAACAATTCTGAAAATGTCCATAGAATTTAACTTGTCAATAATCTTGAAAATTAAAAAGACCCAATTCAAATTGTCGAATTCACACGCGTAAATTGGTCAATAAGTTAGTGCGACACTGATTGTTACTTGGTACCGGAGCTATTCAAATTATTATGAATTTAAAGGGGGTCAGCTAACTGTTTGCTACCTCTCTACAATCAAACAGGCCTTAATCAAATGAATTCGAGACAACAAATATGTATAGGTGCAGAAGATAAATAAATAACAAGATTTGAATAGAACATATATTAAACCGAATCAACCTCATAAATACATCATTGAAATTTATTAAATCTTAACTAGAAAAAGAAAGTGAAATAGCCACTCATGATGGATTTTTTTCAATACAAAAGAGTTCTTGGAGAGTAAAGAGAAGGAAAAAAATGAAGAAAAATTGCAGAAAGCTATTGTATGCAACGTTCAGAAGAAGAAAGATGTCCACTGCTTGTCGTAGCCCACCTTTTATCCCTAAAAAAGGCTAAGGTTTCCCCTTTCTCTCAATTTTGCAATCTTTCCGTGATTCTTAACACATCCCTAACTTTTCAGATTGATCTTGATGATTTTCTGTTCGTAAATCTTGGTCTGATTAGGATCTGTTTTATTCTTAAATGCACACCTTTTTTTTTTCTTTTTAAATTAACTATTATGTGCGACTCTTAGCCTTACCCAAGGCTAAGCTGTTTGGAGGAGAACCCAAGCTTTGCCCAAGACATCTTTCTGTGTTGATGCTTCACTTCACAAATTCTTCATCTCTTCATGTTGTTTTTTCCTGTTTTACTCTTGTATCCTAACTTGCAACAAAAACATAAAAAAAATAACTTGAATTAGATGACGTACCATTAAGTTCGATAACTCAAAAATGGGTGATAATGATATTATTTTTAGGCACTATCAATAAAATTCATTTCGTGTACGTCAAAGGTAGAACAAAGTCAAGAACAATTTTAGGCTTACTAATATGCATAAACTCTTTCGTAACATGTAATATAACTCCATGCATATGTCTATTGATTTGAGTCAATCCACTAAACTTATTCTTGTAACAAGTATCTAACAGACTCTAGTGTCCTAATACTAATATTTAATGAGATCAAATATTTTACTGTAAATAATATGTTGTGCATTAATCTACCTGATTATAGGTGTCAAAGTCACATTAATTATTTAAATTTGATATTCGTAAACGTTGTTTGAGTTTCATAATTATAATGTCATTATAATAGTATTTGTTTGAGTTTAACAGACGTTTATAATCTAATGTTTGCAAAAATATAGTAAAATATACTAACTTGCTTTTACAGATAAAATAGATCATGATAACATCTTTTGAAAGAAACTTTCATAATAATATCCTTGATATATCTCACATAATTGATTATTGGACACATTATTACCGAAAAAAAAATGGATAACATGAATTAAATTGGGGGTATGAGTTTGATAACTTGCTTTTATTGATATAACAATCATTATAATATCTTTTGAAAAGAAACTATTATAATAATTCTCTTGAGACATCTCATGTAATTGATTATTGGACACATTATTACCAACAAAAAAATGGATAACATGTATTAGAGTTGCGGGCATGAATTCTAAGATGGATTAAGAGCAAATCACTTGAGATTGTCGTCGCTATCAAGGACAAAGAATCTTCAAAATGAAATAAGAGAGAACTATAAAAAGGAACAAGAAGTTTCAAGCTACTAGGAGAGCTAGAGCTAAAAAGTGTAAAAGGATGAATGAGAGATAAGAAATGTCACAAGGAAGTCCCAGTTGAAGTGAAAATCAGTAAGATTAGGAGAAAGATTGGTTGTGCCAAGGTCAAAACAAGAAAGATGCATAAAGGGGCAAGAAAAACTAAAGAATGTGATGAAGAAAATAACTAGATCATGAGAAAAAATTAGGCAAAAGACTTGAGTAGTCAAGCATGACAAGATCAAAGTGATTGTCAATTAGAAGAAAAAAGATGAGAAATGCCAAAGGAAAGATGTTTAGAAATCTAAAAGGGACATGAAGTCGAGATTGTTGAAGATAACAATCACCAATATTTCTTGGAGGTGGAAAAACACTCTTGGAGAATCCAAGGCAAGATGATGAAGAAAGGAAAGAAATTACTTGCTACTAAACTATGAACAAGAATTGTAAACGTCAAACATAAGGAAGGTTGGAAATGCTAATCATAAGATAAACAACTGTGAAACGAAATATATGATTTAGAGCAATTCAAATTCATACAAAAGTCCATTGAAGACCATGCGATAACCATGATTTAGTTTCTATTTAACCCTTCACCTTTAACTGTGCTTTAGAGTCCAGAATAGTCCATGTTCTCTCATTTATTTTGCTTAGGGATAGCAAATGACACATCATCATTTTTTTTGTTTAAAAAACAGTGAAGCCATCCAACGTAAAAATCAAATAGTACATGAAAAAAGCACAAAATAGTCTGAACTTCATTTCCACACTACAAGCAACACATTAGTTTTCTACTTTAAGCAACACTAAAACAGTTTCTAATATGAAGTCGAAAACATTAAGTGCAAAAGCCAAGAACGGTTACTATTTTCCCCATTTATTTCATTCCAAAAAACATTATTTTTCTGATTTAAACAGCACAAGAAAGTCCTCATTGTTTACATCAGAATTGTTAACTTAAAACAGTCCATGTGTTCTCATTTATTCTATTTTCCAAATAGCAAGTAGTAGACCAATTTCTGGTTCAACTAATACCATACAGCCCTAAATGCGATGACTAAACAGTAGGTACAAAAGCCTAAAGTAGTTCCATTTATTTCTTTCCTACAAAACAAGTTACACATTTGCTTTCTATCTTAAACAACACCAAACATATTGCACTAGGAGGTAGATTCCTAAGCTGAAAACAGTATGTAATTATAGACCTACTAGGGAAAAAAGTTTCAAAAAACAAGCTGCAGAAAAACTCATGTGAATTACATCCAAAGCAATAAGACAAACCCAGAGATAAAACATATCAAATTCAAAACATCAAAACAGTTTAGTGGCTTCAAGGGAATGGTTAGAACTGGCCATAAAGCCAAAATATATTTAAAACATGAGGATAAACACAAACGCAAACTTGAAACATTTACAGTTGAAGGAGGAAACAATTTGAGGTATAAGGAACTTTAAATAATTTAAAAGGAAACACAACCAAATTGGAAGAATATTGTAAAGCCACCAGAAATGTCAAAACCAGAAAATAGGTTGCAAATGCTTTAAGAAAACTATAACATGATTTCGAAAACAAGATAAATGCTAGCTAATTTAAGGACTTAATACCTCTTTACAAAGAGTTTTAGAAGCAAAACTGATGAGCAAAACAAAAACAAGCACGACAGACCTAGGGTTCCAGAACAGACTTGGGTGACCCTGCAAGTGGTCCATCTCAAACTTAATTACTGCCTGGAAAATAAATTAAGAAACTAAAAAAAACTAATTGGAAAATGTTCCAAAAAATATATCAAATTTTAAATAGAAAAGATACTACAAATTTGAAAGAAGAATTTAGATAAAAGATGAAAGATTGTACTTCAACCATCTTTAGACTCTATGCTGGATAATTGGCAAGAATGACCATGTCCTAGGTTGAGCCTCAAAATCACAAACCTCGACGCGAAAAATAGGTATGGATATGTGAAATGGGGCTCAAAGAAAGAAATAATTGTAATAGAATTAGGCACTTAGTAATATCCTAAATAAAATCTTTCAATTATCCTGAAGAAAACCACATCATGCATCTGATTCTAAGAAACTCTCACTACTTTTAATACATAACTAAATCATCCTTTGGAAAATGCATATGCTGGAATTGTGAAGTTAACGGGCAAAATGAGGCCTTGCCATAGCCATCATTGGTCCCTTCGTTAGGCTGTTAACAAAAATGAAGGATCCCAAGCTAGGTGGTCCATTTAGGATTCCCTCAAGCCCATGATTTAAACCAACAATCACGAGATCAGCTGAAACCTAAGTATTAACAGTTTGATACACCAAATCAACATCTCCATTATATTCATCATTCAAATATGAATATTAAACTCATTGAGATCATGAACACATTCACTCGGAGCTTGTTTTTGTATCAAAGAAAAAAAAACAGGCTATTAGCAACAAAATACAGCCATAGAATTTCACTCAAGATCGTTTCATTCCCCATATGCATTAAAGAAGAGATACACAATCCTAGCGTTCTTTCTCTAACATTGAAAAACAATACAATGAAGCTTACAGGAAATTAATCATAGGGTTTTGCAGAAACTTAACCAAATGGACTCAGATTGTAATCCTTGAGGCATCCTCCCCCTCTCTCCTCAGCCTTGAACACCTTTGGTTAACGTCCTCTGCTTCCCTGGAGACATGCTCACTTAGTAGCAACAAGAGCTTTGAGCTACAAGACTTTCCTCCTCCAAGTAAAGATTTCATCCTTTTCTTCTCTCACCTCCACTTTCCTCACGCAGCTTCAGCTTCCCACATTATCTGTGCTCCGTTATCTTTTCTCCTATGCTTTCAAGCCCCTGCAACCTCGAAGAAAACTCGCCATTTCAACCTTCTGATGTCTTCCCATTTAGGTGAAAGCCCCAACACGTAACGATGCTCCTCTTTCTGCTTCTATCTTTTCTTCTTCGATAAAAACGCATCCTGAAACTGGGTCCTGTATCTTTGTTCATTTCATTCTTGACTTGTCAACATCGTCATTTGCTCCTCTTCCATTTTGTGTAAAACCGAGCCCTAGGCTTCCCTCTTTACGACTGCATTGAAGGAGAAGAAAGGAACCAAAAGGCTCAAAACGATGCATTTGAAGGTTGGGCAGGCCTTTCCCATTTTTCTTCTTCATTTCTTTTTCTTTTTTTTTTAATTTTTTTTTTTTATGTATTCACATTTTTTGTGTTTTTATATTCTTTTTCTTTTCTTTCATGATAATAATAGTAATAATATTAATATTAATATTAATATTAATAACAACAACATTAATATACATTAAATTAAGCACTTTGAATATTAACATCTTGCATTACTAATTTTCTTTATACTATAAAAATTGGACTATAAAAATAGTAATTTTATCACATAGTTTCTTAGTTTTAGCAAGAGGAAAATATTTACCTAAGAAATTTTATGTCATCTCTTTCTATGTGGTAATAGACCTAAAGGTAAGGAAAGTCAACTTTGTGTTTTGGTAAGTATACTTACATTCACAAGTAAAATCGAGAAATTTTTTTTTTTACTATAATGAAAATTAATAGTACGTTATCAATAGAGTTGTAAATTCTTATATAAATAAAGTAATAAATTTTTTTTCTAAAATATTTTTCAAGGTATGCACAGTTCTTATGATATATGTAATATGAGCTCAAAATTTAAGTTCGGGATGACATAAATTAATTTTAATAATAATAATAATAGTATTTAATTTTAATTTTAATTTTTTATTTTTTTAGATATATGTATTTAAGATACATTTGAAAATAATTTTAAAAGGAATGGGCCAAATTGAAAATAAGGGAGGACCCATTTGAAAAGAAAAATTGAAAAAAAAAGGCTAAATCACCAAAAAGAGAAAAATGGCCACATAAGACGATCACATCAGCAGCATGACTAGTTGTCGGGCGTTGCGTGGCAGACACGCCAACACGCGTTCCACACGAGCAATCTATATGTTAAGCGATCTAACACCCCGTATTCACTCTCGCGCGCACGAATGGCCCAGATCCATTCCCTCATTAGGCGTGATTAGACGGTCCACACGTCTTCGATCAAACGATCCAAATTTGTTCCTCTCTTAGGCATGATCGAACAACTGAGGAAGCACTATACAGACCCAAATGGACAGCCCAAATTGAGAGAAGGGGAGTATTTAAACTCCTCTTCCACCGAAACCCTAACCCTAACCGTACACTTGCTCACTGGAAAAGAAGAAGAAGGGCAGCCTGAGGAGAAACAAGCCACCATCGCCACCGCATCGGAGACCCAAATTATCGCTGGTAAGTGCGATTTTCTCCCGTTCGTCCCGTTTTTCCATTCTAAGTAACCCAAAACATTTCTTAATTCAGGAAAACTCAAGGAAAAACTGTAAATGGAGAGATGAGCTTGGCAGAGCCACCGCACCTAAAACCAAAAAATGCTCTGGTGAACCCGAAGTCCTTTCCCATTCCTTTCGTTTTTCGACCCTAGGCCATCTAACATGTTTTTCGGTGTAGGGTAGCTGAAGGAAAGTCGCGACTAGAAGGAAGAAGCGACAGAGTTGGTGGAGCCACTGCACCAGAAAGCTAAAACCACCGGTAAGCTTTAGTTTTCTTTCTCTTTCCATCAACAGACACTGCCTAACCACGAAATGAACATGTTTTCACATAAAACCGGCCGAAACCGGCTTGACTGAGAGGATGAGCTGTCATATAAGGAGGAACTAACAATGGAGCATGGCACTACTGCCGCGCCAGAATCCTAAACTGACCCCTGGTGAGATTTTTTGTCCTTTTTGACCTTTTTTCATATATTTCCATGTTATTTTGACGTAAGTTTTGATTTTAGCGAAAAAATCTAAGAAATTCAAGAACCGATAACCGCTGAGAAGCGTAGTGAAAAAATGTAATGTTTCAAACACTAACCTAAGGTAAGACTCTCTCACCCCTTTTTCCTGTTATAGTTAAATTGAAGCTAAACTAACAATAAACAAAAATTTTAGTTAATTGGTGATCCTTTAATTAATTAAGTACATGTGACCAATAGAGCAAGTAACTGGTCAGTCTATACCTGTTTGAGTTTTAATTACAGTATTTATTTTTTCATTCGTTTATTATATCTATTCACTGTTCTGCTTACTTTAATTTATTTACTTTAAATCCATGGCTAACGTGGTAAGTTTTCTCAATTTATGTTGTCCGGTCACTCTATTATGTGTATAACATATTTCTATCGATATAATACATTCTTAATTCATATACTTATCTTAAAATATGCACTCATATGGTTGTGATATAGATGTACGGGTCCCTTAGGGCTAAATAGTAAATAATAGATGGCATATGCACGAATCCATTATGTCAAATAAATAAGTCTTACCGGGTTCCTTGGAAAAGAGTATACAGACTTGATGCATAGGATAAACCCTATCGTGGTCGTTACCCTCAGTTGAACGAGACTGAGAAGTCCCATACCGAAAGGGGTTGGGAGTTGTTTGATTTCACAAATACCGGATGGAGTATTGAGGCGGTTATATATTTGGCGCTCATTACTGAATGGGTTATAGGGATAGTCGTTTGATTAATAAAATGAATATTTGGTCAACATATAGTGGGGACCCCTATGGACCCCCAGCGACACTAGTAGGTAAGTTGAAATGATAAAGGTTAAATGTTGTTGGTCTTTTAGAATGCGTAGTATAGATTACTATTCTGATTCTTATCTTTATAAATGATATTTAGGAACTTACATGTGAATTCAGAAAATTAGTATTTTTAGTTAAATGAGTTTATTTAAAAATGAGCTCCATTCGTTGTTTTACGACTTCTATAAACTTTTGATTTTTCGTATCAGTGGTAAGGTGTTGATATTCTTACTGAGCTAATGTAGCTCACCTCTTTGTTATTAACCATTTCAGATCAGGACGACTAAGACGCAGATCTTGAATATCAAGAAAACTAGCTAGAGGTTTGCCTCTTTGTTTCTCCAATTTCGAGCAGAGGTTGATCACATTAGTTTTTTTTATTACTCTTTTTCATTTATGTTCTTTAAAGGCATTTTTGTAGCCCTATTAGATGTTTTAAGCAAACTATGCAAGAAATGTAACTCTAAACTCTAAACTGCTTCTACTAATTAATAAATTTCATTATTATTTTATTTTTCTATTTTTAGGCTTTTACAATATATACAAGATATTTTTCAAAAAATATATAAAATATTTCTATAATCAAACCGTATTAATAAATGTTCATCTTGGCTTGAATTCTCTTTATCAAGAAAGAAAAATAACCATATAATTACACTGTCTTGCCAAAATATTCTCATATGGCACCATTGAGTATTACATGCTCCAACTAAGTCTAGACAATGTCTAAACTTGCCAACTAAGATCATCTTGGTCATCATATCTGTAGGATTTTTATGTATAGACACATTTTGCATAACTTTAGTACTTAGTGATTCAATGTCCCAAGTGAAGTAATATCTAACATCAAATTCTTCACCCATAACACCAACCCACTGATTTACGTTTGAACTACCTAGTTCCTACAAATCAACTATCCTTGCAATTGAGAAAGCATATGTAACTAGATTTTCATACTTCTTTGGTGGTCTAATATGTTTTATCTCTCAGTCGGTTACAATATTATATGGTTGTTATTGATCATATACACCATCACATTTTTAATTA
This sequence comes from Carica papaya, assembly GCF_054855325.1. Classification (NCBI taxonomy): domain Eukaryota; kingdom Viridiplantae; phylum Streptophyta; class Magnoliopsida; order Brassicales; family Caricaceae; genus Carica; species Carica papaya. Next base: position 14,834,751 of record NC_142311.1, on the reverse strand, counting down.
AGGATTTGCATGTTCATTCTCTCCATTATTGGAATGAACTGTTAGAGTATCAATCTCCAACTCTATTTTCTCTCTGACATTATGATTTTATTATGCTATTATTTTTTTCTCTTTTGACTATCTAGTGAAGCTATCTCATTAAAGATCACATCTATGCTGATAATTAATTTTAGAAACTTTTGATCACTAAACTACACTCAGTAATATTTCACTCAAGATGCATACCCTTGAAATATGTATATTTTTGCAACTCAAGCTTACCATCCCTTATAGGAGTATAAGTAGGATAATCAAATACTCTCAATTGAGAGTAATCAACAGGTGAACCAGACCATAACTTAAAATGAGTTTTGTATCCATAATTGAAGATAAAGATTTATTAACTAAGAAAAAACCAGTATACATAGTTTGAACCTAAAATTCCTATCACATACCTGAACAGAACAACATGTTTTGTGTTATATCATAAAGCGTCCTATTAATGTGTTTTGTTATTGTGGTGTTCCTACACAAGTTTGAGTCTCACTATTCATTTTTTATTTCAAAATCCATTAAATGTGTGATTGTAAAATTTTAACACATTGTTAGTTCTAAGACACATGAACTTCCTCTCTATTTATTCCTCAATCATGGTCTTGCAGTTGATAAATGTCAAAAATGTCTCTTCGTTTGACTTCAAAAAGTGCTCTCAAACCATATGGGAGTAATCATCAATTAGAGTCATGAAGTACCTAACAACACTCTTAGTGAGAATTCTATTTCGACTCTATAAGTCAGAATAAATACAATCTAACTTATCTTTAGTATTATGCACTGCCCTTTATTGAACTTTACTTTGGTCTATTTGCTAAACACACAATATTACAAAAAATCTACGATTTTTTTATACCCGTTTAATAAATGCTACTTAATTGAAACAGATAACCTCTATCAGTCATAACCTACCCTTATTTTGATCATTACTCTTTGTGTTATTACAGTTTTCCTGAAACTGCACTATCCTGAAGACTATATAATTTAAACTTCAAATTATCATTCATAAGTATCATAGAGCTTTTATACACTTCGAGGATACCATTTTCTACATGATATCTACAACCTTAAACATTTAATATAGAAAGAGAAATCATATTCTTTTTCATTTGATAAACATGCTAACATTCAATAATTTTGACGATTCCATTAAATATTCTTAGTCTGATGCTACCAATCTCATCTACAAATAATGAACTGTCATTACCCATATATACAGTATCACTCGTCTGCTTGTAGGTAACAAACAATTACTTATGTGGACACATGTAAATTTTAGCATCAAAATCAAGAATCTAGGAAATTTTCCATAATCTGAACTCACAAAAAGAACTTTCCTAATAATACTACTTTCACTATCATCAGAATTATTTATGTCAACTATATTAGTAGAATTCTCCTACTTTTTTTCTTTCAACTTAGGAAATTTTCTATTAAAGTGACCCTACTCCCTGTACTGATAACAATTTGCTTTATCAGCTTTAGACTTTGAGCTGGCTTTTAAACATTCTTTTTTTATTCTCTTCCTCTATTCACTAAACTTTGCTTTTTTGTTCTATACTCTAGAAAATTCTTTTTTAACTCTTTTAATTTTAGTGCATTACTAACATCACATAGTGAAATACTATCATTCTCATATAACAGAGTATTAACAAAAGTCTTACAAAAAGATGATAATGAACGCAATGCAATTATAGGTGATCTTGGTACCTTGATAAATGAGTAGTAGTACTTAATGAAATCTAAGTGATTAGTGAGGAAGACATTGTGACCAATTAAATTGTTGTAATACTTTAGAGAAAGTAATGAAAACTATAATAGTTGTCTTGAAAAAGATGAAGTAAGCACAAAGTGGTGTGATCGAAGCTCTACGGAAAGAGTTTACACTCTCTTCCCTTGCCTCTTTACTTTAAATTATTGTTTATCGTTACTCAATATCACATCATTGCTCATATTACACGTACATACACATAATTGATCCCAAGGACTCTCGGTTATTTTCACTTGTGCATATCATCTATATTTTTTTTGTGAGTACTTAATTACTAGCAAAATATTTCACTAGCACTTTAAACATCACTGCTCATATCACATATATACAATGCAGAATTAATCATAAAGACTCTTGGTTATTCTCACATGTGCATATAATTTATACTTTCTATGAGTATTTAATTGATAGAAACATATTTAATTAACATTTAAATAGCTACATATAAAATAAATATTTAATATAAATATTTAAAAGTAGGTTGTCTATTTTAATCGACAGTTAAAAAAGAAAAGAGTGGGAAAGCATGCTTAAAATCTAAAAAAATTTATAACTAAATTAACTCCCCCTATTAGGTTGTCCAAAACTTGGAGCCAATAATAACAATAATAATTACAAAAGATTTTTTATCTTCTTCCACATGTAACATATAGTTATAAATAAATACAAGTATTAATTAACACACCATTTACTGATGTTGAGAAGAAATAATTTCAATGCGTACATGTCTATTTCCTTTTATACATGTATTGTTTGATTTCATCAAAAAAGTTTTTAAATTTTTTTTTGTTAATATTTATGCTGAAAATAAGTTATTGTATCTTAATAATTATATTGAAGCGCAAAATTGATTCAAGATCACAAAAAATTTCAAATTAGATCTTTCTATTATTTTTTTAGAATTATATATATTTAATTTGTTATAAAAATTCTTTGTTGTAGTTATAATAAGGCAAACAATGATTTCATTACAATTAAAGAGTTGTTGTTTTTTGTCTAGCATTTTATAGGGGATAAGTAATACTTGAATAAAAAAAATTATTTACTTTTTTTCGGCAACATATACGTATATAATACATATATTTTCTTTTCTTTTCTAATAAATGTATAAAAAGAGACTTTCAAATTACTAAATAATATTAATATTAGAATGTTTCTTACTAACAGCTAATGTAATTTAAAATAGAGCAGTTCTAAATAAGAATAGACATTAAAAAAAAAAAATTCTACTTAAAGACTCCTGATTGATGCATGAATACATGTCACAGAAAATTTAAAAAAAAAAAAAAAAAATTGTATGCACCTTAAAACAAATGTTTACCTATAAATGTGCTTGTAAAATAAAAAAGTTATATATGATTTACTTTGTGTGGTTATAAAGTAATAATAGGTAGCTTTCTTCAGCCATAAATGAGAGCAAAATCTGGTCTCATGTTTTATATACCAACATGTTACAGTGAGTGGCACATGACCTTTCAAACTCATTTAAAGACTTTTCTGAACTTTAACATTATGAGTATTGGACCCCACCAGACACAAGGTATCCAACAAGGATAGATCTTCTGGCAGGCAGCACAGCTAGCTAACTATGATCAACTAAACTTTAGTATAGTATATGACCCAGATAAGGATCTGTATTGGATGTGTTCTTGGTCCCTTTTAGGTCTGTAAAGAGATAGATATGTAGATGGATATATGTATTTGAGAGATGTCTTTAAGGCCTTACTCATTTACAGCCAAGCAAGGTGGAGATTGCGTCTATCTTGAATTAGATATATCTGGGTGTGGGCTGCTGCTCATTTTCTGGATAATATCATAACACAACTGCCATTGTAATTAGACCCCACCATCTCACATGCACACTCCCTATTTACTTTTTATGTAACTTTTCCCTTTTCCCATTCTCTATATTTATATAACCCACTTCGCTGCTCAGTACTAAAAACCTTTTAACATCTATGAATCTCCCATAAACACATCCAGGAAGAAGAAGAAGAAGAAGAAGAAGAAAAAGATTGCAGCTACATATGGAAGTGGCCATGGAAGTAGAAGATGATTTGTTTTTTGCAGATTTAAGCAGGCGGATCTCTCTTCTAATCATGGATGATGATGAGGACCCAGTTGCAGGATGTCCCCCAGTTTCTTTCCAGGTTTTTCATTTTTTCCCTTGACAAAAAACAAAACAACATACTGTAATCTTAGTGTATGTGTATATATGTACAAGGGCTTTACTGTTTTAAACTTATTTCAGGCTTTCTCCAGACTAAATCATCCAACACCACCATCTCCAATATTTCTGTACCAGCAAAGTTGCAGAAGAGAGAGTAGGGGAACAGGAGTTTTTATTCCCAGATCATCCCAACCAAGAAGAAAACACAGACAAGGAAGATTCAATGCCTCCAGTACCAAGTCCCAGAGGCCACAGGAGAACACAAGAATAGTTTCCCAGCCGCCAAGAAGTAACAATTACTTTGATCCCAAGAAGGGTTAATTAATTAGAACCCATCTTCTTCATATCATCCAACAGCTACTGCTGATCCCTTTGTCTCCCAAAAGAAATAGGAAAATGACATACATATGTATGTATGTATGTATATGTACATCAATCAAGAATAACCTGTTCTGCTCCTTAGTGGGTTCTTGTAGGAGGTTCGCAGAATGGTCTATCCCTCCTCAAAATTATGGAACCATATCTGTATGGTTGTTGGTGGGCATGATATAGGATAAAGCTTTAAGCTTGTGCTATTCATTCAATATTGTGGTTTAATTATTATTATTATTATTTTCATTATTTAAGTTCACTCATTTCTGATTAGCTGTTACCTTTGGCATCCCCTTTACAAATTTCATTCTTAACAAAGATCTGAAATTATGTTGATGAAATCATCAACGTCAACCTTTTAGAAATTTAGTAATGAAAAACTAAACCAGTAATTTAGTTGTTGTAAATTCTTGAATTCTGATTAAAAAGAGATTTATTAGGACCATAGTGCTGTCATGGACTGAAGTGATGAGTTCTCCCAAGAAACAAATAAAATGTTTTCATTTTTCAAGAATTATGCCTAATTAACAAAGGTATTGAGTGAAGCCCAGATAATAGTATACTTAATTTTCCTTCTTTAAAGAAATAAATCTTCTAAAAAAAGGAAGATATTTATGTTGTCATTATAGTTTAAATGATGTTTGATTGTTAAGTCACTGAACTTATTAGCTTTAGCAATCATTATTTTGGTGGAATCGTCCTGCTGATGAGAATCTTTCCTCGGGATTCATTTTTTTTCTTCTTCTTCTTCTTCTTCTTCCCTACATAAAGAGTTTTGATGGATTTAGGGAATCATAGAATAGAAAGGGACATTCTTAATGTTCTTCACTCAAATTGTGACTTTAGTTTTAAATGGTCTACGCATACCATACGATATTATTTCGTTATATTGCTAATTAATTTGATTAATTGGGTAATCTACTGCTAATTATATGGTCAAATGGCATCAGTCAATACATTAGGCTATATTTTGAGTGACCAAACAAACAAAAGATATATTTTATTAATAAAAAATAATTAAATTTAACATAATTTTATTAAAGAATTTAATTAAAAAAATACGTCAAATTAAAATATAAAAAATAACTAGTTAAATTTTTTTAAATAATTATCTTGAATTTGAGATAAAATAATTAATTATTTTAAATGATCAACAATATATAGAATATATAAGTGGGCATTAGTTTAAGTCAAAAATACCAAGTGAAAATGTTGTTAATTGATTAGCCACAATAACCCCAATTTGAACCTAAATATAGAGAATAATTAAATATTTCAGTAAACTACATACGTATTTTGATAATTTGACCATGAGATAACTACATACGTATTTTTATCATAATTATGAATAATTAACTAAAATTAATCATACCTGCACATTAGATATCTATTAAAATCAAATCGCATTTACGTCTTAATATTTATTTAAAATATTTTATAGTAAGTTAATTAATATATTAATATTAGTTTTGAACTAATATTCAATATTTTAATTAAACTTAAATATTAGATTTAAAAAATTTATCTTTAATGAAATTATATTCATTATAAAATATATTATAAAGAAAGAAAATCGCAATCAGATATCAAAAAGATATTACACTTTAGTTTAAAGTTATATGCTTGGGATTAGTTTTGGAACGATTTGGAAAAGGTTCCAAAACCCATTGGAGCTTCATGTTTCTTCTAAATTTTTGTTCTTATCTTAGTTTAATTAAAATTTCTTTGAGTATAGATTCTGAATTGTTAAACACTTATTATAAATTATTTACCGAAAAAATTTAAAAAAAAAAAAAATCTATCTACGCAAATCTTCCACTAACCCTTGAGATCAAAGAAAAAAAAAATTTAGAGAAAATGTTTTCCCTGAAATTTTGCTGGAAGCTAGTTTTAGCCAAGTATACACAAGTTATGTTTCTTGGATCTAAACTTGATTTTTTAGATCTGTGGTAATAAATGATCTTAAAAGTGCATTATCACATATCTATGCTAATACATGACTCCAAAAATGCATTATCACATTAGTTTGGTATGTTTAGGTTTGATAAAATTAAATCAAATGTGATTAAGTGCTAATCTATTTAATGAAAAACTAATTAAATAAGAACTTTAAATTTTATTATGTATGTCCCATCGAATATGTCAAACCCATATTTCATTCACCTTACAGCGATTATTATATTTCATTTACTTGCGTTGAATTTTTATTTCAACTACTGTGATCTTGCATGGTTGTTGTTTCATTTTATTTTGACTCCACTTTATATATATATATATATATATATATTATAGAACTATTGTAATATTGGTGATATTGAGTCACTCGTAAAAACTTAAAAAGGAATCATGATTTAACTTTTTAAGGTGAAATTAGCACCAGAAATTATTGATCACATAAAAAGATAACGAATTCAAAAAAAATATAACAAAATAGAAAACAAATAATGTAATAACTGGAAAAAGAGAAAGAAAAAAAAAAAAGAGGGAGAGGGAAGGGAAAAACGACATCGTTTTGCAGAGGGGAGAAAACGGCGTCGTTTTGGAAAAGGAAAAACGACGTCGTTTTGCAAGGGGGAAAACGACGCCGTTTTGAGGAAAAACTGGGGTGATTTAAGTAGGGGGCAGGGGAAAGAAAAGAGGAGAAGAGAAAAGAAAAGAAAAGAAAAAAAAAAAAGAGGGAAAAAAGAGAGCAGAGGAAGAAGGGGAGCGGGAGAGAGAGAGAAGAGGAAGGAAGGTTCCAGAAGGAGGGAGAAAGGAAGCGGAGCGGAGAGAAGAGGAGATCGCAGACGGTGATAGCACATTTGGCCGAAAGAGGAAAAAATGGAAATGGGAGGTATGGTACCAAAATCTAAATGTGTGTGTTGATTTGATTGTGAAATGGTTGGATTGTGTGGCATGCGTGGCCACGGCTTACGTATGTAGCGGTAAACGGAAGAGGCTGGGTGAGGATGTGTAGTGAGGCGGGTGGAAGGAAGCGGACCGAGTGAGGATCGCGGGAGGAGAGAGAGAGAAGGTGACAGTACAGGCAGAGGTCAGGAGAGAGATAGGAGTGCGGAGTGAGTAGAGGTCGGGAGAGAGAAAAGAGGTGCGCGAACGAAGGAAGTGACCGCGTGAGGATCGCGGGAGGAGAGAGAGAGAAGGTGACGGTACGGGCGGGAAAACGGTGTGGGAGAGAGCGGACTGTGTGAGCAACGCGGAAGGAGATAGGGAGATGTTGTGGTGTGAGGACATAGTCTGAGAGAGAGATAGGTAGAGGCAGTGGGGAAACGCTGGGGAAGGGTAGAATCCGCGGGGTGAGTGAGGTGAGAAGGATGGTGTGGCGGGAGGTTGTAGCCCGAGAGAGAGTTAGGGAGAGGCAGGGAGTGAATGTTGGAGAAGGGAAGGATCCATCGGGTGAGTGAGATGCTTGGGGGAATGGAGTGGGGTAGCTGGAGCCTTGGGGGAAGAAGGACTGGGTGAGTGGGGGCAATTAGGACATGTCGCAGGCAGCGAGCGGAGAGAGAGACAGTGGACGAGAAGGAGTGGTGTATGTGTGTGTGGCCGATGGGGGTCGATAGGTAGACAATGGTTGCCGAGGTTGGTGACGCAAGTGAATGAAAATGGTGTGCGTGCGTGGCCTGGTATAGGTCGAGAGATGGTTAGTGGTCACCGATATCGGTGACGAGAGGGAATGATCAGAGTGTGTGTGAGTGGCCTGGTATAGGTCGAGAGATGGCTAACGGTCACCGATGTTGGTGACGAAAATCAAATGAATGAAAAAGGTGTGCGTGCGTGGCCTGGTATAGGTTGAGAGATGGTTAGTGGTCGTCGATATCGGTGACGAGAGGGAATGATCAGAGTGTGTGTGAGTGGTCTGGTATAGGTCGAGAGATGGCTGACGGTCGCCGATGTTGGTGACGAAAATCAAATGAATGAAAAAGGTGTGCGTGCGTGGCCTGGTAGAGGTCGAGAGATGGTTAGTGGTCGCCGATATCGGTGACGAGAGGGAATGATCAGAGTGTGTGTGTGTGGCCTAGTATAGGTCGAGAGATAGCTAACGGTCGCCGATGTTGTGGCGCAAGTGAGTGAAAATCGGGTGTGTGTGAGTGGCCTGGTATAGGTCGTGAGATGGCTAACGGTCGCCGATGGTGGTGACGGAGAGAAGGATTAGAGTGTGTGTGTGTGGCCTGATAGGGGGTCGATAGGTGAATGATGGTCACCGCTGTTGGTGACGAAAATGATTGAAACTCGTGTGCGTGCGTGGCCCACTAAGGGTCGATAGGTGTTAATGGTTGCCAATCTTGGCGGTGAATGGTACCACTGGCACGCCTGGAGTGCCGTCAGGGAACGAACACCTAGGGTAGGTAGAGTTGTAGGTGCAGGAGGGAAAATTGGAGTTCAGTAGTGAACTATTGGTAGAGGCATAGAGTTTTATATTGTTGCATCTCACGCATGTATTTTGAGTTTTACCGTACTGAGTTAAATGAGCTCACTCTTTCCTTTTTACAGATGATGTAGGGACGGAGTCTGGATCAAAGTTGTTGGATTCCGAACCTAGTGTGTAGAGTACAGGATGAAGAGTTTCGTTTTGTTTTGACTGAATGGAATATATAGAATTGATGGTAGCATAGATATTGAGTGTGGTTGTATTGTGTGCGATTTTTTGTCCATGATTGTAGGATTATCTTGATAATTGGATAATGGATTATGCTAGTGTTTTCTTTTTATAGATGATGTAGGGACGGAGTCTGGATCGAAGTTGTTGGATTCCGAACCTAGTGTGTAGAGTACAGGATGAAGAGTGTCGTTTTGTTTTGACTGAATGGAATATATAGAATTGATGGTAGCATAGATATTGAGTATGGTTGTATTGTGTGCGATATCTTGTCCATGATTGTAGGATTATCTTGATAATTGGATAATGGATTATGTTAGTGTTTCCTTGTGCATGACCGTTTTGTTATGGAATTGGTTGCTTGTTAAGTACGTACAATATAAAAAAAAAAAATGGGGCGTTACAAATGATACATGGGCTTGTGGTACGGAACTTTTAAAAATTAATTGGAAATTGTTTTAAGTTTGAATTTAAAATTTTAATTTTAACCATGAGTAAACTAGAATACAAAGCATAAAGCTTAAATACAATAAAAAGAAATAGCTATTCAATGCAATATGTAAAACAATAAATTAACAGGAAAAAAAAAATCCAAATAAATAATTATTATATACAATATGTAAAACAAGAAACTAACCAAAAATTGAACTCATGACCTATATAAATAAACTGTGTATCTAAGTAACTTGTACTATTTTTCTAAGTTAACTTAGAAAAATTCCTAAGAATTTTTCCCTCTCTAATTATATCTTGTTAGGCATATCTTTAGGTAACCCACCCTTTGAGCATCAATTTGATCCGCTTAAATAACTAAATTGTTTTAAAAGAATAAATAAGAAAGTAAACAACATAATAACATATTTTAGTAAAAAAATGAGAATGCAATAATGATAGTCACATTAGAAACGATCAAGACGTAACAAATTACATATTACTGGAGACAAGTTGAAACAAAAAAAAAAAAATGTTGAGACAACAACTGTGATGCTGGAAACAAAACAAACAAATAATTAGAAATAGAAATTATCTGGAAAGAGATCAAAGCTGATGAAATTATAAAACCATGAGAAAATTACAAGAGATTAAATAAGAAAAGAAGGAATACAAAATTACGTCCGCTGCCCAAATATACCTCCTAGTCCGAGGGGGTACACATGAACTTGAGGGAATAAGAGGAGCAGAAGAAGTTTCTGGAGATTTTGTTAAATTTTTTTATGGATTTATTGTTAGTTTTATTTTTATTAATTTTAATTAAAATATTTAAAAATATAAATAATTTATTTTCAACTTATTGGATCACAACGTCGTCACAATTTTTTTTTTTTTATATTTTTCGTCTGTCGAGTTAGTCCACACCAACATATAGCAAACTAATTCCTACTCTTATTTATTTTCATGCAGGAATATTATAATTTTTTGACCATGAATCTCTTTGTACACAGTGCATATTTTCTATAAAGGAAAACATAGATGCATCATGCTTCATTTTTCTTTTATTACATATCATGTTTTATTGATATTGGCCGGCACAAATGCATTCCTTAGCATGAGGTAAATATTGAGTGTTTAAGATAAGCATTGATAAAAAAAAAAAAAAAAATTAGCCATTCTTAAAAGTATATGCCATGAGATCTATTTCTCATACCTTCGTGACTTGTTTTATTTCAGCCCTAAGTGTATTTTCTCGCAGGAGCCGGTACAAGTTCGGCTGAATTTGGCCAAAAATGGCCGAAAACAGCTAACCCAATGCATATCGCCCCCACCATGTCGAAATTTTGAAATTGGCCGAGTAGGTCCTGGGTCTGATTTTTGCATTTATTTAGGACACTTGTAGGTACCGTAAGCGCGTTTCAGTTCCCGAAAAAAAATTCAGGGAACCCAGGGACCGCTCGTAGGCGCAGTAACCATCTAGTTTTCAGCGTCGAATCAAGTAAGGACCTCTCACCCTATTTTCTATCATAGATGTGAAATTTGAATAAATAATAATACGTTCTTTTATACAAATTAAATAAATATGCATAATTAATTACGGATTGCTAATGGAGCTTGAAATCATACATTGTTCTCTGTTGATTCCTGTGATTTATTTTACAATTTTAAGGCATAATGGTGTCTGGTTTAGAGTTTTAAATGCATGTAATACTGTATTACTTGACCACTGCGTAATTTTGGGATTTAAGATATGATTGTATTACCGAGTACATGCTCATTGTTTATGTGATTGTGTTTAATTTAGTAACGGAGATTAATGATAAACAAGAAAGGGATGTGATCTAATAAACGGATAAGATAACAGTCTCACTAGATATCCTGCGAGATGGGTGGACGGACTGGGTTCATAGGGAACCCTACCGTGAATGTTGTCTCATACCGGACGGGGTATAGAGACTTGGTCATTTGGCACTCATACCAAATGGGGTATGAGGACGGCTCGCTTCACTCTCATACTGGATGGGGTATCGAGGTTTAGTGTCTTGGCGCTCATACCGGACGGGGTATGGGGACGGTCCTAGAATTAAGATTGTTAATGAAAAGGGTTCACGTGTAGCGCGGACACCCTTATGGATCCCCATGAATACTAGTAGCTTGATAAAAAAGGGCAATTGTTATTTTGATGATTTGAATATAAAAGTATAATATGTGCTATGTTGCAGATTGTTTATGAAATCATGATATTTATAATATTATTGTTTCCATAGGTTGTTTTTATAAATCTCACTACGGTGAGTGGACAGTAAATGGTCTTATTATTGATAAACGAATTTGTTTAAAATTTGTGCTCCATTGGTTGTTTTTAGTTTTCTACCAGCCTTTACTTCTGTGACGGCGATATATTGTGATGTCCTTACTGGGCTAGTGTACCTCACTCCTTATTTAACCATTTCAGATCAGGATGACTCGGTTCCCGAGTCCGATCCGCAAGAAGGCTACGAGTAGACCCTAGATACTTTATAGTTTCCTTTATTTTTTCCATTTTTCGTATTTCTTTCAGAAAATTTGTTACGTGGTGTTTGTTAGTACTTTTGATTTATCGTGTAAGGGACATTAACCTTAACTTTTATTTCGCTTCCGCACTTAAATTATTATATGCATTTCTTTTTAAATTTATGGGGTCGTTACAATACCTTCATAACTTGTTTTATTTCTTTTTTTTTAAAATTTATTATTTTTTATTAGATCAGAGTTTATCTTTGGTGATTCATCTTAACTGAAATGATTAGGAACAACTTATTTTATTTTTTTAACATATTTTCGTGAATATGTTACGGTCCCAGTTAGAACCAAGAGGAATTGAAGAGTAAGTTTCTATTTTTGGCTATAAGAACCTATGATTTCTACAAATTGATACATGTTTTATTCACGAATTGTGAAGGCTTTAAATAGAAAATTTTACAGCAATTGTTCCTACTATTCAGGAAGCTCAACGACTAGTGGCATGAAAATAGCTATTTTAAAGATAAAATAATTCAAAAGAAAGGATAACAAGAAGATAAAATGGTCCTAGTCTTCCAAGAGTGCAGCAAACTTTTATTTCCCACCTTTTCTATGCTGCCAACTTAGAGATACTTGGGGTTTTTAGTTGGGATTCAGGCTTATCTTCTTGCTGTAACATTGCCCCTCTCTTTTGCGAGAATCTTGTTCTTAAGGTTTAAGTTAGCAAACTTTGCACGGATTTCTTGTTTATTTTCCCAGGTAGCTTCCTTCATTGGCAGGTGTTTCCACTTGATAAGACTTTCTTCCACTATTTTAAACCCTCGTTTGATCCATCTCGTTTATAAAATGGCTTCTGGTTACAGTAACAGATCCCCGTCTTCAGTAGTGTCAGGGAGGTCTTCGATTGTTGATACCTCGGTCCCCACCTTCTTCTTTAACATAGATACGTGAAACACAGGATGTATACAGGAGCGTTCTAGTAGTTATAATTTGTACGCCATTGGACCGATACATTTGAGGATTTGGTATGGCCCGTAGAAGCCGCATGTGAGCTTTTGGAAGGCTCTCTTAAAAGTGGTCTGCTATCTATATGATTATACTTTTAGAAAAACCCAATCTCTTTCTTGAAATTCAGCATTGCGCCATTTAGCATTGATGGTTTGGTGCATGTGGCGGTTGGCTGTTTGTAAATTATTTTTGAGTTATTGAAGAAGGATATCCTTATAACATAGTTGTTGATCCACCTCGTTGACAAGAGTGGTGTCATCCTGATAACACGGGATGGGCGGTGGTGGCCTGCCATAGAGAGCTTGAAAGAGTGACATCTTGATTGCAGCATAATAAGTGGTATTATACCATAATTTTGCCCAAGGAAGAAAAAAGCTCCATTTGCAGGGCTATTGGTGGCCTAAGCACAGGAGGTATTGCTCAAGACTGCGGTTAACAATTTTCGGTTGGCCATCGGTTTGCAGATGATAGGAGGAGCTCATTTGGAGTTGAGTACCTGACATCTTAAAAAATTCTTGCCAAAAATGGCTGGTAAAAATTAGATCTCGATCACTAATTATGGATATAGGCATTCTATGTAATTTGACTATATTTTCCACAAATATTTCTGCTACTGTCTTGGCAATATAGGGGATGTACAAGGGTGATGAAGTGGGCTGATTTGCTGAGCCGATTGACCATAACAAAAATGGTATTTTTCCCATTGGAGGATGGTAAGCCTTTGATGAAATCCATTGATATGTCGTTCTAGACTTGGCATGGGATGGGCAATGGCTATAGGAGGCCAGTTGGGGAGAGTGTATCAACTTTGACTCGTTGACAAATGTCACAGACAGCCACGTATTCTTTAACTTCTCGATACATGGCTAGCCAATAAAATTATTATGTTAATCGCTTATAAGTTCGGTGGATACCAGAATGGCTACCGGCAAGGGAATAATGGAAGTCTTGTAGTAGTTGTTAGATAATATCAGACTTGGGAGACACACAAATGTGATGCTTAAAATAAATCAAGCCATTCCTCCATGAAAAGGAACTTCCAGTCTACTTGGCAGCTTGTTTGTGTAAGGATCTCATATATGGATGATGGACGACATCTTCTTTAATAGTGTCCCACAGGTTATTTTTTGGGAGGGAGATAACATGCAAGGTTGGGTCGTCCCCTCGAGAAGATAATGTATTGGCTATGGAATTTTCCTTTCTTGGTTTATACACAATCTCATATTCATAACCAAATAACTTAGAAAGCCACTTCTACTATTCAAGAGTTGTGATACGTTGATTTAATAAGTGTTTCAAGCTTTTCTGATCGATGTGCACAAAGAACTTTCGACCCATTAAATACGGACTCTAGAGTTTGACTGCCATGACAATGGCGAACATTTCCTTGGCATAAGTGGACCATGCTTGTTTGGCAACCCCAAGTGCCCGACTCATGTATGCAATGGAATGCCCGTGTTGAGTGAGAACGACCCCTATACCATCGCCGGAAGCATCTGTCTCTACGACAAAAAGGTTCTTCAAAATTAGGTAGTGCTAAAGTGGGCATTGTTGTCAAGGCTTGCTTAACATTTCTGGATGTTTCTTCTACTTCTTCGGACCAACCAAAATGCCCTTTTTTTAGTAAATTTATGAGGGGTCTAACAAGAATGTCATAGTCTCGAACAAACTTTCGATAATAATATGTCAGACCCAAAAATCCCCTTAATTCTGTGAGGTTGTTGGGTCAGGCTCAATCGATCATCATCTGTATCTTATTCTGGTCCACTTTAACTCTATCGGGTGTAACTATGTGGCCCAAATACTCAAGTTCATGTTGCCCAAAAGCACACTTTTTGAACTTAATAAAGAAGCGATGTCGCTGAAGGATCTCAAAAACCTGCCTCACATGATCAACATGTAGATCCCAATTGTGACTATATGAGAATGTTATAAAAAAACCAGAATAAACTTACAGAGATACTGTAGAAAAATGTTGTTCATAACTGCTTGGAAAGTGGAGGGAGTATTACAGAGGCCAAATGGCATGATAAAATACTCGTAGTGGACATTATGTGTGCGGAATGCCATTTTATGAACATCTGGAGGGTGTATCCGTACCTGGTGGTATCCGGCAATGAGATCAAGCTTCGTGAAGAAAGTGGCATTGTGGAGTTCGTCCAACATATCATCAACTATCAGTATGGGAAATCGATCCTTGATGGTGACTGAATTAAGAGTCTGATAATCTGTGCAAAACCTCTAGGTTCCATCTTTATTTCTACTAATTATACGAGTGAGGAAAAGGGGTAGTGCTGGTCTTGATCAATCCTGAATCCAACATTTCATGAATTCATTTTTTAATTTTTATTTTTTAAAAGTAGGCGTACCCGTATGGCCAAACATTGATCAGCTCGACTCCTTCCTCTAAGTTGATGTGGTGGTCAATCTCACAGGTAGGTAGCAGCTGATTGGGTTGCTGGAACAGATCCTGAAATTAGACCAAAAGGACCTGCATCTCTGGATGAATGTTGGTTGCGGGTGTTCCGGATTTTTCCAATACACATACTGCAAGCAAGGAGGATTTTCGATGATTTCTCTGAGTACTTCCTCTATTGAGGCGATCTGAATACGTAAGGTATCAATGTCGCACAATTGCCGCAGCTAGCCACCCCATTGGAACTCCATAGTCATCCGTCCCCAATCACAAACCACAGCTCCTAACTATTCCAACCAGTGCACTCTAAAGATCAAATCCAGACCTGTTA
Organism: Carica papaya; assembly: GCF_054855325.1. NCBI lineage: Eukaryota > Viridiplantae > Streptophyta > Magnoliopsida > Brassicales > Caricaceae > Carica > Carica papaya. The sequence continues at coordinate 14,819,122 of NC_142311.1, read as the reverse complement.
ATGGCAAAACATAGAGTGTAAATTGGAAGAGAATACCTTAGAGGTGAACCGAAACTCCTTCAAACCATCTTTGGTATTTCGTCGGGCTGTCATTTATAACTTTGACACATAAGGATTGGGTAGGGATCACCGGTAGCTTCAGCATGCTTGCAAACCACTCACTGATAAAATTACGAGTTGAGCCACTATCCACGAGGACTATGATGCAGTGGTTGCAGATGGTTGCGTTGATGCGTATGGTTTTAGTTGTCGACCATCCAATGAGTGCGTGAAGGGAAATTTTTGGTTCCTCCATCTCTTCTCCTTTTTCGGCCCCATTTAATAGTAGAACTTGAGCCCAGCGGCATCGGTGGCCTGCGGTGAATGTTTCATCGTAGTTGAAGTAGAGTCCCTACATCTGCCACAACTACATTTCCTCTTACGAGAGGCACTTTGGTTGAGAGTCCGCAGCTAGGGTTGGGGGTGGGGCGATTGGATAGCGTCTGGCCCGAATGAACCTCTTCTGACTGCCCAATTGCTCCTCCCTCATGCGGGTTAGGCTCGCAGCCTCTTTGAGTGTCTTGGGCCGGAACATCCTTATGCCTTCCGCGATCTCAAGCTTAAGCTCGCCAATAAATGTGCCCACCAAGGCCTTTTGGGTCCAACCCCAAACCTTGTTCCCTAATCTTTCAAACTCCTTCTGATATTCTCTTAAGGGCTCTATTTGCTTCACTCTGGACAAAGCCTCATCGAAGTCTTCACAATTAGTGGGCCCAAAATGAGCCCATATTTCTTCTTCAAAACCTATCCATGTCACCATCCTCTTCTCCTTTATGTAAGCCCGACGAAGCCATTGCCACCACTGCTTGGCTTCGCCCTCTAGGTGGAAGGAAGCGAGTTGCACCTTTTATTCATCGGGAATGCCTTGATAGTCGAAGAATTGTTCGACGCGGCTGAGCCATTCGGTCATATCATCACTTAAAAAGATAGAGAATTCTAACTTCGCAAATTTAAAGAAGAAAGGTTGGCGGCCCCTGTCATTCCTTTTAGTTCCCTCATCGTGGGTGGGTCGCAGTATGCCGATTCGACTCGGAGTGTTATTGTTTAACCCCTCGCAGTTCGTTAATAGAGTATCTGTTAACCGTTTAAGGGTATCCTCTATTTGATGAAGTTTGTTGGCGAACCCTCGCTCCATTCAACTGAAGCTGTCTTGGAGTCCTCCTACACTAGCTTCTAAGTTTATAACCCTTTCATGATTAGACATGGCTCCGATACCAAATGTTACAATCCTAGCTAGAACCAAAAAGAATTGAAGAGTAAGTTTATCTTTTTGGCTAGAAGGACCTATGATTTCTGCAAATGGATACCTGTTTTATTCATGAACTGTGAAGGCTTTAAACAGAAAATTTTACAGCAGTTGTTCCTGCTATTCAGAAAGCTCAACGACCAGTGGCATGAAAATAGTTATTCTAAAGATAAAATATTTCAAAAGAAAGAATAACAAAAAGATCAAATGGTCTTAGTCTTCTGGGACTGCAGCATACTTTTATTTCCCACCTTTTCCATGTTGCCAACTTAGAGATACTTGGGGTTTTTAGTTGGGATTCGGGTTGATCTTCTTGTTGTGACAGAATATCTCAACATTGCTAGTCTGATAGTCATGTAAGTTCTATATTATTAAAGTTAATTTATATTAATATGTAAGGTCCTGATCTAATAGTGTCTATTGAAAAATGTATGTATTTTTTTTTTATTTATTGATGATTTTTTTATAATTAGGTCTTCACAATAAAAGTATAAAAAAATTACCTAAAATTTGTAGCATCTAACATAAACTATATATTGATTTTTCTGGTTTGGACTTTTTAATGAGTGATTTATGATTCTTTAAAAGATTACATGTTAAAGTTGAAAATCTACTTTTATAATTTAATTAACAATTAGGTTCTTAATGCAACCAATTATCACATATAGAGATTGTGATTTCAAAAGGCAAAATAATCAAAATCTAAATACACCATTAGCTTCAACCTAAATAATAACAATAATAATAATAACAATAATTTTGGGGGGTAAAATAGAAATTATATATATATACTAAAATACTTTCAAAGTCCCTATATAATGTGAACTTTTTTAAATAAACTTATGCCTTAAGTTTGTATCCAACTAAACTTGTTGTTTCAAATTTTTCTAAATCGATTATCCCCTATTATTGGAGTTAAACAATTTTTTTTTCATGCTTAGTGAATACCGATATAGTCACACAACATAATTTTTTTACTTACTAGATAAATGTATAGGTGCCACATATATGTAAGGTGGCATAAACATATAAAATGTGTTTAAAAAAATTAAAAAATAATAATTAAATATTACAAAATGTTAAATTTCTATTTTTGTTCTTTTTCCTAGTCCCTTTTTCTCTCTCTCTCTCTCTATATATATATAAATTTATATATGAAACCTAAAATATATTGCCGCTCATATCCTTAGTTCTTAGCATCTTCGTACAAACTGAAGATGAAAGAAAAAATTATCACTTTATAGGACCTCAAACCTATAGTCTCAACTCCTAGGCCAGAAGTTGTGGACCCAATAATAAATCATAACCATAACTATTATGATAAGTGCAAATATCCCTTAAGAAAAGATGAAATGACCCCGAAAATATCCAAAGAAAATAAATTATAAATTAAGTGCGGAAGTGTAATAAATATTTAAGGTTTACATTCCCTACACAATAACTTAAAAAACCAAACGGGCTACGAAATTCAGTCTAAAAAAAAATACAAGAAATAAAGAAATAAACGAAAAATAAAGAAAACTAGAATCTACTCGCAATCCTTTTGCGGTTCGGGCTTTAGAACTTGGTCTTCTTGATCTGAGATGGTTAAATAAGGAATGAACTATACGAGCCCAGTAAGGACATCACACTATATCACCAACATAGAAATAAAAGTTGGTAAAAAATTAAAAATCACTAATGGAGCACTAAATTTACCAAACTCATTTATCAATCATAAAACCATTTACCGTCCACTTACTGTAGTGAAATTTATAAAAACAACCTATACAGACAATAATATTATACAAATCATGATTTCACGTATAATCAGTAACATAGCACATATTATAATTCTATATCCATCATCAATAAATCAAACAATAACTATCACTTTTTTTACTAGTCTGCTGGTATCCATGGGATTCATAAGGATGTTCTCGCTACACGTGAACCCTTTCCTTTAACATTCTCTATTACGAGTCGTCCCCATACCCCCTTCGGTATGAGTGCTAAATCATAAAACCTTAATATCCCGTCAGGTACGAGGGTGAAGCGAGCCTTCTCCATACCTCATCTAGTATGTGCGCCAAGTTATCAAGTCTCGATATGTAATAACTGGAAAAAAAAGAAAAAAAAAAGAAAAAGAGAAAAAAAGAGGGAAAGGAAAGAATAAAAAAAGAGAAAACAGAGAAGGAAGAGAACGGGGAGGAAAAAGGAAAAAAGAAAAGAGAAAGCAGAGAAGAGAGAGAGCGGGGGAGGGAAAAGAAGGTTCGAGAAAGAGAGAGAGAGAGGAGCCGAAGCGGAGAGGAACGAAAAGGGAGAGAACAGGGAGGAAAAAGAAAAAAAAAAGAGAAAGCAGAGAAGAGAGAGAGCAGGGAGAAAAAAGAAGGTTCGAGAAAGAGAGAGAGAGAGAAGTCGAAGCAGAGAAGAATAAGAATGGAGAGAGAAGAAGAAAGAGGAGGACGACGGTGCAATCAGCGAGAGGAACGAAGATGGAAATAGGAGGTACGGTAATTTTAAGTTTCCTTTAAGTGGATGTGGATTTGAAAACTTGTCGTAGGTGGAGGAGTTGGTATGAGGAGTGTGAGTGGAGGTGTGCGGAGGAGACCGCGGAAGGAGGAAAAAGAAGAAGTGTGGCGTGGAAGAGAGGCCTGTGAGGGAGAGGTGAGGTCGTGTGTGAGCGGGGGCACATGGGGGAAATTAGGCCGCGGGAAGAGAGGAAGGAAGGAGTGCGATGTGTGTGAGTGTGGTCTATGAGGGAGAGGAGATGTGGTGTGTGAGCGGGGGTGGATGGAGGAGGCTGGGTCGCGGGTGAAGAGAAACGAAGGAGTATGGTGTGTGTGAGTGCGATTAGTGAGGGAGAGGAGATGTTGTGCGTGAACGGGGGTATATGGAGGAGGCTAGGCCATTGGAGGAAGGAAGGGAAGGAGTGCGGTGTGTGTGAGTGCAGGCTGTGAGGGAGGGAAGTTGGTGAGTGTGAATGGAAGCGTATGGAGGGGTGGTCGTGGGAAGAGAGAAAGGGAGATGTGTGGTGTGTGAGTGAGGTTCATAAGAGGGAGGGGATGTTGTATGAGCACGAATGGAGGTTTGCGGAGGGGACCATGGGAGGAGAGAGAGGTGATTTCTGGATTTGAGAGTGGAGTATCTAGAGTAGGCTGTGGAGGGGGAGAGAAGAAGAGATTTGGCGAGTGAGGTGGATATGGGTAAGGGAGGCAGTAGTGTGTGTAGATGTAGAAGATTTAGGAAGAGAAAAGGGAGGCCGTAGACTGGGGGAATGAAGTGTCAGAATAGAGGTGTTGGGGTTCTCTGTGTAGGGAGAGGGGATGAGTGGTGTAGCTGTGTGGTGTGAGAGTATAAGCTATATGTAGGTTGGTATAGCTACTGTAAATGTGATAGTTGGTAAGGGAACGTTACAGGTGTGAGTGTGTGAAGTGTTAGTGCGTGTCTTATGCACGGACAGGATGATATTGTGTTGAGTTGGTAGCATTAGGGGACGCCGATATTGGTTGTCGCTACCGAGAAAAAGTAAGTTGATCGCCGATAGTGGTGATAGTTGGAGGACTTCGACGGGAAGGGGTTTGGTCGCCGATATTAGTGACAGGAAAGAATAGTATTTGGGTGTGTGTATGGCCTATTAGGGGTCGAGGGATAGGCGGTTTGTTGGTGGTCGCCGATACTGGTGATGGGTGGGAATGGTATATGTGTGTGTGTGTGTGGCCTATTAGGGGTCGAGAGATAGGCGGTTTATGGTAGTCGTCGATACTGGTGACAGGTGGAAATGGTATCTGTGTGTATGTGTGGCCTATTAGGGGTCGAGAGTTAGGCGGTTTATTGGTGAGCGCTGATACTGGTGACAGGAAAGAATGGTATTTGGGTGTATGCATGGCCTATTAGGGGTCAAGGGATAGACGGTTTGTTGATGATCACTGATACTAGTGACGGATAGGAATGGTATCTGTGTGTGTGTGTGTGGTCTATTAGGGGTCGAGAGATAGGCAGTTTATTGGTGGTCCCTGATACTGGTGACGGGTGGGAATGGTATCTGTGTGTGTGTGGCCTATTAGGGGTTGAGAGGTAGGCGGTTTATTGGTGAGCGCTGATACTGGTGACGAGTGAGAATTGTATCTGGGTGTGTGTGTGGCCTATTAAGGGTCGAGAGATATGCGGTTTATTGGTGATTGCTGATACTGGTGACGAGTGAGTGTATTTGTACGGTTTGGGGACGTCGAGGGGCAGTCACAATTAACATGCATTATCTTTTAAATTACCGAAGGTAGGTATTAGGTTAAGTAGGTGGAGTACATTTAGGACCTCTGAGTTTTTTATTGTTGTGTATGATGTCTGTAACTTAATTTTTACTGTACCGAGTTGTATATACTCATTCCGTATCATTTACAGATGGAGTATGGATGGAGTCGGGATTAGAGTTGCCTATTTCCGAGCCTAGCAGATAGAGGAACCGGGCAATAATATTTTTGTCATTTGGCATGATTGAGTGTGTAATAACTAGTAGTAGTGTAGATAGTGGGTCTGCTGGGAGTTTGTGAAATTATCCTTCACTGTGATATTTCATGTAGGGTTGCAGGTTTATTGTGATTTTGAGTAATAGATTCGCGGTAAGGTTTCTATGTTTGTGGTGGATTTGAAATGACGTTTTCGTGTGTAGGCGTGGAATTGTCTTAGATTACGCCCTTTAAAAAAAAAGGGGCGTTACACAATACCCCGTCCGGCATGAGACAACATTCACGGTAGGGTACCCCTATCTACCTAGTCCGTCCACCATCTCTCAGGATTTCTAATAAGGCTATCGTTTCATTTATTCACTTAATCACACAATTTTACCGTTAAACCTTCATTTTTTCCAGTTCGGCCATAAACACATAGAATAAATCATATATGCATTCAAAGCCATAAAATAAATTAATAAGATACCATCATGCATATAAACTGTAAAAATAATCAACAAACAACAGTAGATAATTTCTTATTATGCCTCCATTATCAATCCGTAATTAATTATGCATATTTTCTAAATTCACAAAAAATATCGTATTATTATTTATTTAAACTTCAATTCTATGATAAGGGATAGGGTGAGGGATCCTTACTCAATTTGATATCCGAAAAGCTAAGATGTTCGACTACGCCTATGAGAGATTCCCAGGTTCCCTGAATTTTTCTTCGAGAATTAAAACGCGCTAATAGTACCTACAAATGTCCCAAACAAACCCAAAATCAATCCCAGGGCCCACTTGGCCAATTTTAAAATTCTGGCACGACGGCTCTGCCGTGCTCCGGCAACAGCGCACGCACCCACTGTGGCGGTCCATCTCGGGTTGGCTATTTCGACCATTTTTTGCCAAATTCGGCCAATTCTACATCGATCTCTGTGAGAAAATACGTTAAAGGATCTCAATTGGTCGAAAAAACACAAAAAATGAAACTCACCGACGACGGGGCTCTCCGATGCAGCAGCTCCTCCGACTCACGTTGTGGTTGGGTGTTTTGCTCCAATCAACCTGTAGAGAATGAAACAGTGATCACAATGGTAAAAAAATTACGCATAACGGGAATCGGGAAGGGCCTCATTGGAAGCGTTTTATGGAATTTCCCGCGATGCCGCCACTGGACTTTGCCTACGTTTTTTGGCCAATCGACCGGTTCTTTTGCTTCAATTTGACCATGAATGTGTTTAAAATTGAATTCCGAGCAAAAAAAATTTTTTAACCTTTTTTGGCAGTTAGAAAGGGCTCCAATGCGGCGATGGGTGGCAGTGCTCTCCTTCCCAACGACCGTGTCTTCTTTTCCGACGAGGGAGTCTGGCGGCTAAAGTTAGGATTTGGTGTGGATAGGAGTTATTTATATACGTTTGTTTTTGATCTGGACCATCAATCGCGTTAAATCTGAACCATCCGATCGCGATTAAATAGGGAGTGAATCTGGGTTATTCATCACGATCCAATCTAGACCGTTCATAGCGATCTAATCTAGGCGATCTGATCGCGTTCAAATCTGACCGTCCGATCGCGTTTGGGGAGGGAACGCATTTGAGCCGTTCGTGCGCATGGGAACAGATACGGGTCGTTCGATCGCAGGCACACGGATCGCCCCCGTGGCACTGTGTCAGCGTCCGCTGCCATGCGATGCGTCCTGATTCATCGGAGCTACTGACAGGGTGTTCCATGTGGCAGAACTTTCTTAAATTACAGTTTGACTCCCGATTTCCGATTTTTATTTCAAAAATACCCGTATAATCCAAATTTTTACCCTTTTTCTCAAAATTATTTTCAATTTCATCCTCCTTAATTTTCACTTCATTTTTACTCTAAATTAAATTTAAAAAAAATAAAAAATTATACTTATTAATTTTAAATTACATTACAATTTTATTTTGGGGTGTTACAAAAGATGCCTAGAATGGAGCAATTTATGAACTTCCTCCCTTTTTTTAGACCGATCCATTATGTTTAACAATTTTGATTCTCCACAACACGATAAGATATTCTTTTCCCAAAAAATATCATTAACCCTCATGTACCTCTTGTTTAAATTATCGAATTTATCTTTACACTACTATGGCAACATATAAAAACCTTTTCTCCATCATAGCTCTCAACACAGGTTTCAATTTTCCTTTCTCCTAGTTTTTTTGTCTTATCATTCACTTTATATGGGAGTTATGGACCCTAATTTCTTCATCATAGATGAGTAACTAAATGACAGTGACTTTATGATCTTCTAGAATGTTTTTCAATTTATAATTCTTCTTGAGATTTTTCGGATCTTACAAGAGTTTAAATAATTTATATTAACTTGGGTTAAGTATTGTTATTATCAAAAATCAATAAATAATTTAACAATATTTTGTTTTCATTTCTTTTCTATTTTATTAATTATTTGATATATAAACATTAGTCATAATTTACATAATTCACGACAAAAAAAATGCAGGTAATAAAAAATGTTGAAGACATATATGGAGATAGAAAAAAAAAAAGTGCAATAGTCTTAGCAACATAAATGACTTATTGCGAAATCTAACATCACTAATTATTACCGATGAATTAAAAAAACGGAAATGAGTTTTGGCTTGGAAGAAAGGGTGATGCAAGTGACAGAATAATTTATGACCAAGTAACTTGTCACAAAGTGAAGGATAAGGTTTGGACAAACTCACTTACAACAATACTCGTAGCCACATTGAGATAGTTGTTCCATCATTATTGAGATTGTTGCTATTCATGTAAAAATATGAATGACCTTAGTGACAATCTTTATGATATATAGAATATGAAATGTCAGTTGACACTATTGTATGAAAAAAGTAAAATCATGAACAACTCCAATGACAACATTGACAATTACTACTCAACGAGTTACCATTTTGTGAGGAAGCAATCAATTAATTAACTTTGCATCATCATTCTTATAACAATTTGTGGCATTTTTTACTCTCAAATTTCGTTCTTCCTTGAGACTATGTCTAAGAGTTGTATTTTAATTTTTTTATTTTTTTTTTTGGGGTAGAACTTGGATAGTTAAAGTGAAATTTCCAACTTTTGAACGTTCAAGAAAAAACATATTAATTTCTATTATTTCGTATTTTCACTTTTTTGGCAGAATTTTTTTGAGTTTTAGTTATGTACGAGGTTTAAGATTTATACTAATTCAATTTTTTTTTTCTTTTCACAATTCATATTTAAAAATAAAAATACAATTTTCATGACTTCAGGTAACTTCACCTCTTCAAAGTTCTTCAAATCTAAATGATGATTTTTTGTTACAGAATAATTTCTAAGTTCTCTAAAACTTTCCGTTGAAAAGTTTGTTTTTTTTTTCTTCTTTTTTTATTGATGAATATATAATCAAAATCTATGACTTCTTAAAAAATACAATAAAAGCAAAAATGTAGTTGAAGATGATTATCATTAAGATTTCTTTAAAAAACTAATATCATTGAAGATCTTAATGATAATATACCAAATACATAAGTGACTCACAAATTAAGAAAACTTTCACATTACTTTTTCATAGTTTTTAAAATTTTTCAAGAAGTGGATTTTTTAATGAAAAGAAAATTCACGATGCCCAATAATAAATGATATTTTCTTAATTTATAAAAAGAACTTTTTTTCCTATTCAGTATTAGTTTATTAAACTTTAAAGGTCACTCTGAGTTTCTTCGATGATTATAATAGGAGTCCTTGCATCCTATACATGATGAGATTTTCCACATATTTTATCTTCCTCAAAAGTGAGGCATTCATATTCACCAATAAACTATTATGCATGACATCCATATTGGGTTTTAACGCAAGTTAACTCTAATACACAACTCCTAAAGTTTTATGTTCAAACAATCTTTTTTTTTTTGTTGTTTTTAGTGATACAAATTTGCTAAGATGAAAATTGTTTTGCCCATCCAAATTTCAACTTTTTATGCTTCATCCCAAGTTTACTCAGTGACAATATTATATATTTTTGCATTTAGTTTTCTGACAAAAATATGCATACAGTGCATCAATTTTGAAGCAAATTTCATATGAATATCGGTGAAAATATTCTACACTACTAAATCTCAAAAATGGATCGACCTTTAAACTGTAGATCTTAGGTCTTATATTCAAGCAATATTTCATTTATGCCCCATACATGCCAAAGTAAAATGCATGCAACATCTAATAGAATCTAAGGTTTTCCTAAGGGATGCTTGTATTTTTATAAAAGGAGCAATCAATAGTATAGTATCAAGCACGAGCATTGGTGTCTAGGTGACATATGTTTCCTATCCATCCCAAAGAAGGGCATTCCACATAAAGGTTGGTAGAGATTTATCCCACTTTAATTCTATATTTAAGTCATATGGTCCTAAAAGGGTAAGATGTAACGACCTCAGAAATACTCAAAAAAAAAATAAATAATAACTTAAGTGCAGAAGCGAAATAAAATAGTTAAAGTTTACATTCTTTACACAATAACTTAAAAGTACTAAACAACATTACAGAATTCACCCTTTTGAAAGAAACACAAGAAATAAGAAAATAAATGAAAAAGAGAAAATATCTAGCATCTACTCGTAATTTTCTTGCAAATCGGGCTCTAGAACTTGGTCTTCTTGATCTAAAATAGTTAAATAAGGAATGAGTTACACTAACCCAGTAAAGATATCACAGTATATCACCGACATAGAAATAAAGGTGGGTATAAAAATAAAAATAACTAATAAAGCACTAAATTTAGCAAATCTATTTGTCAATTATAAAAGCATTTACTGTTCACTTACCACCGTGGAATTTATAAAAATAACATATGCAGACAATTAATATCATACAGATCATAGTTTTATGTAAAATCAGCACATAGCACATATCACTAGTCCATATATATCATCAATAAATCAAACAATAACTATCACTTTTTCACCAGTCTACTAGTATCCATGGATATTCATAGGGATGTCCCCGCTACACGTGACCCTTTTCCTTTAACAATCTCAATTACGGGCCGTCCCCATACCCCGTACAGTATGAGCGCCAAATTACCAAGTCTACATACCCCATCCAGTATGAGACAACGTTCACATTAGGGTTCCCTATGTACCTGATCCGTCCACCATCTCCCAAGATATCTAGTAAGATTGTCGTTCCATCTGTTTATTTAACTACACAACTTTTCTATTTTTCTTTAGTCTCTATTTTTCAAATTAACCATGATTACATAAGCAAATAAACATGCATCCAGGAATACAATCATATCTCAATTTTCCAATCCAACAATAGTCATGTAAGGCTGCTATTCATGCATTCAAACTATAAAATTGATAAACTAGATACCATCATACTTTTAGACTGTAAAATAAATAAACATAAATTAACAGAGAATAATTTTCGGTTCGGACTCCATTAGCAACCCATAATTAATTATGTACATTCATTTAATTTGCACAAATACCATAGTATTATTTGTTTATACTTTAATTTTATGATAGGGAATAGGATGAGGGATCCTTACTCGATTTGACGTCCGAAAAGCTAAGCTGTTTACTGCGCCTACGTCCCTAGGTTCTCTGAATTTTTTTTCGGGAATCGAAACGCACTAATAGTACCTACAAATGTTTCAAATAAACCCAAAATCAGTCCCACGGCCCACTTGACCAATTTTAGAATTCTGGCATGGCGGCTCTGCCGTGCTCCAGCGATGGTGCAGTCACCCGCAACAGTGATCTGCCTCGGGTTGACCAATTTTGCATCGATCCCTGTAAGAAAATACGTTAAAGGGCTTTAGTTGCTTGAAAAATCGAAACTCACGGGCGATGGGACTCTCTGGTGCGGCGACTCCTCTAGCTCACATTTCAGTTGGATGTTTTGCTTCTATCAACCTATAGAGAAGAAAACGATGATCACAACGGTGAAAAAATTATGCGAAATCAGAAAGGACATCATTAGAGGTGTTTTGTGAAATTCCCTGCAGCGGCATCGCCGGGCTTCGCTGGCCAATTGATGGGTCTTTTTGCTCCGATTTGGTCATGGGTGAGCTTAAAATTGAAGTTCGTGCAAAAGAAAAAGTTTTTTTCCTTTTTTGGCGGTCGGAAAGGATTTCGGTACGGTGATGGGTGGCGGCGGTCGGCTCCACGACGACTGGGTCGTCTTCTCCGACGGTGGGGTCTCACGGCTAGGGTTAGGGTTTGGTGCGAATGGGGGTTATTTATATCCATCTGCTTTTGATCTGGACCGTTCATTGCATTTGATCTGAACTGTCCGATCACGATTAAATAGAGAGTGAATCTGAACCGTTCATCGTGATCCAATCTGGACCATCCATCGCGATTCACTCTGGACCGTCCGATCGCGTTTGAATCTAGTTGTTCGGTTGTGTCTGGGAATGAGTGCATCCAGGCAGTCCGTGCGCGCAGGAACAGATCTGGGTCGTTCGATCGTGGGCATGCGAATCGCCTGCGTGGCCTCCCGCGTTGCACCGCGTCAGTGTCTACTGCCACGCAGCTCGTCCTGATTCGCTAGGCTTGCCGACCGGGCGTCTGACGAGGCAAAACTTTTTAAAATTATATTTTGGCCCGTGTTTTTTTATTTTTCTTTAAAAAATACTCTCATAACTTAAATTTTCACCTTTTTTTTTTCCAAAATTATTTTTAATTAAATTCTCCATCAATTTTTACTTCATTTTTATGCCAAATAAAATAAAATAAATTAAATTAAACAAAAATTATATTTATTAATTATTTAATTAAAACAAATTTTTGTGGGTGTTACATAAGATCCTAACATAGTAGGTTGGGGGTTCATGTAAAGATTATGTACATAAAGTGGAAAACAAGCATAATAATTTAAAAAAAGAAAAAAAGATTTAAGTAAAAAATGAAAAGACAACAAAAATAAAGAAAAATTAGTGGAAAAAAAAGGTAAATAATTTACATATGTTATTTTCAATAAAAAATTGTCTACATCCTTAGTGGACCCGCCAAGCTATTACAATGAGGATATAGGCCACAAAAGTTCGCAAAAAGTAAAAAATTTAATGTTCAAATTCTTTTCAGGATTTTAAAAATTGAGAGAGTTGTACTTGATCCTATTTGAATAAGGACCAGACATTAAATCATTCATCGATCATTTTATTAAATTTTTTGATTATTCAAAATACTTTTTATGTGTATATCTAAGAACCTAACTATTGTGTGCACTTCATATCCATGCATAAAAAAAACTAGTAATAACAATATTTACAATCTGCATTGGAGATTGGGATTTTAAAATACATCATAAGTGAGAAGTAACTGGCGAAAGCAAAAGAAAATTAAAATTTAAAAAGTATTTCTTCCTTTTTTTTTTTTTTTTCATGTTCTCCATGGTTTGATGAAGTCCCTAAAGAATTATTTCCTTTTCAAATTTACAATAATGGTAAATATATAACAATGTCAAAATCTTATGTTAACTTCATATTTATGCTATTGAAAGCCATTTATCTCTTAATTAAGATGATAATTTCATTAGTAACTTTGAAAATAACATTTTGCTCATAATTCAAATTCCAAAAAAAAAAAAAAAATACTAAAATTGTTCTAAATTTTAGTTAATAATTTTAGTTAAACATTGCATAACTTTTTTTCTTTTTAGAAGTTGATTATACTCATTGAGATATTACTGATAGATACTGAATCTACCAAAAATAAATTTCTATTTTAAGCAATAACATAAAATTTTAATAGTGGTAGGGAACCGAAAATTGCTTTTCTCTTTTGTAACCAGTTTGGACAGAACTATAAATTAGGGAGTTTTTCTTCTCCAAGTCGAATAGCTGGAAAAAAAAATTTAAAATAAATCCTTACTTAAGTAATTGAAATGAAAAGCACTTGGATGCAAATACAGATTAATCAAATATGCAAGTATTCCCAATAAGATGAAGTAGCTAATTTCTAATTATGTATTGATCATAGATATAGTAATTAGTTTTACTAAAGTGCAGCAAACTAGTTCTAGCTGTCGAAAATATTTTGACAACCAATCCTTTCTTATTCATAAACTAGCTAAGAAACGTTCTTTGTCTGATTCTTGTTGATTAAACAATCCTGGAAATGTCGGTAGAATTTAATTTGTCAATGTCCTTGAGAGCCAAAAGAATCTGATTCAAGTTACCGAATTCAACCACATGAACCAGCCAACCAGATTTCTTACTACTTTAGTTCGGACTAATTACTACTAGGTACCTGAACAACCCAAACAATTATATATTTGGGCTGCTTGGATAGCTGTATGCTACTGTGTTGTACACTTAATGTGCCCTGTTTAAATGGTTAACGAACAACAATAATATATATACAGAGAAATAAACAGATACTTGAAATTAAATAAAAGTAGAATTAAACTAATTCGATATCACAATACAGATTAGAGTTTGCTAAATCTGTAATTAGGAAAAGAAAAGTTATCAGTCTCTCATGGTGGATTTACTACAAAACAAGGTTCTTGAATACTGAAAAAAAGGAGAAAAAAAAAAAAAGAAAAATACAAAAAATTACAGGTCTGCAATGTGTTGTGTGAGGAAGAAGATGACCCCGATTTTTTGCCTTCAGTCTCCTTTTCGTAGCCTAAAAGTATTAGAGTTTACTTTTTTGCTTAGATCGGGATCCTTCCTAATGATTTTGGCATTATGCTTACTTTCCAAAATCATCTTTATTTTGATTTTTGGTTGTCGATCCAAGTTGTTGTGGGATTCCTTTTAAATCTCAAAAGCGTGTATTTTTCCAAATCAACTACTGCATGTGACTTAAGCCTTGGTCGAGGCTTGGTTGAGTGTAGTTTTGGCTTCCCTCTTACTGCCTTGGTGTTAGCCATGCCCAAGGATTGGCTGTGTTATCCCCTTATTGCTGGGATGTAAGCCTTGGTCGAGGCTTACTTAGACATATATAAGATTTGTGATCTTGTCGATGTAACACTCAAATTTTTTTTTATTATTATTAGAATTATTTTGATTTTATTTTATCTTAATAATTAATTCATTAATTAATAATTATATAGTTTTAACTTAATTTAATTTAATTAAATAGAGATAAAAATAATAATAATGATAAAAGGGGTAAAATTATTTTTTGAATTTAATTGAAAATGATTTTAGAAAAAAAGTGTGAAAATTTAGATTATAGGGGTTTTGTTGAAAAGAAAATCGAAAACCGAATGTCAAAACGTAATTTAAAAAAATTGCGCCACGTTAGCAGCCACGTCAGTAGCCCGGCCAGCAGCTCCGGCCAACCAGGACACGCCGCGTAGCAGAAACACTGACGCGGGAAGGCCACGCGCAACGACTGAGTGAAGTCAATGAAAATTTAAGTTTTCTTTACCTAAAAAAATTCAACAAGTGTTACTAGAACTTTTTTTATCATGGGTCTGAAAAAAAATATATCTAAAGTGAAAACAAGTGAGTTCGGTACATTAAATATGGTTTCAAACACTTTTCATTTGGCTTCACCTTCTATTTTTACAGGAAAAATTATCAATTATGATTTATGAAAATATAAGTATATCTACAATCTTTTAATTTGTAGGATGTAGTTGAAAATGATAGGATTGGTAAGATGTAGTTGAAAATGATGAGATTTGCATAGAAGTACTCCAATAAATTTTGATGAAAAGTGCATCAAATAATTGAAGATTGATAAGAATTACATCAATAATCGGATGTTGGTAAGAAATGTATTAATAATTGAAGAGAAGTATTTCAAAATATGAATATTAATAAGAAATATTGAAGAGAAGTAATCCCACAAAATAAATTTAGTAATCATAATTCTACATTAAGGGAGAGTATTGAAAATTAATATAAAAATTATAATTTATTTTATTTACTAATTTAAATTCAAATAGAATTTATATTTAATTAGATTTATAATATTTTTATTTTTAAATATCATGTTGTTATTAACAATTTATTTTTAAAAGATTTGATTAATATTTATCTTTTAAATTATAGTATATTATTTTTAGTAAATTTGAATTCGATGTAAGTCAATAAAGACACGTAAAATTGTTAATTTTGAAGTGAATGAAGTCAATAAAAATTTAAATTTTTTTCGCCTAAAAAATTTCAACAAGTTCGTCATTCCTTTAGATGTTGATATTTATATATCTCTTGAAATTGGAGTACGTCTCGAAGCTTGGACTATAACTCCTCTTCTAGATATTGATTTTTTGCATTAGAACTTTATTGAATATAATTAAATTATTCGTAGATTTGTTTTAATTTCTATTTGTAATTTAAATAGTGTCTGTTTGAGTATATGTTTAAGATAAGTTCTAATAATTTTAGGTTTTTGAGCTTTTAAAGTTAAGATTTAAGGTACCTTTTGAGTAACTAGTAAAAATATAGGGTTTGTAATCTAAGCATTTTCAAAATTGAATTGGTGTAACTTAGAAGGTGATATGAGAAAATGGTCATGTAATTTTTAACTTACGATAAAACTGTCATTAGATTAGAATTAATTAGAGCCTATCAAAATGAAATTAAGCATTTGCTATGCCTATTTTGTTTATTAAACCCAGTATACTGGCTTTTTCAAAATCCAAAATCGATTCGTGAGAAGGGTTTCTCCAAGTCTAGGAATTGGTATGTAGGTGCTCTACTAAATTATTCTATTCACAATGAATACATGTAAAAAGACCCACCCAAATTGCATTGGGCCCATAAACCCAAGCCTATAATATCCGCCTTTTTTACTGTCCTCCATTTCTGCCATTTACCTCTTTAAGCATCACCTAACCAGAGATTTCGACCATGGCGACCGCAATTCTTAAGCGATCAAACTCATCTACCCTGAGATCACTGGTGGACGTTATTCGAATCGGAGCATCATCAAGGTGCTACGCCAAGCTCGCAGTGGGGACTGACATAGTTTCGGCCGCACCCGATGTTTCTCTCCAGAAGGCCCGGAGCTGGGATGAGGGTGTCTCCTCTAAGTTCTCTACTACACCATTAAAAGACATATTCCAGGTTCTTATCTCTTAAACAAAAACTATGTTTTATTTTATATTCTTTTCTATTATCTTTTTATTGAATTTGTTTTACTGATATGTCAGGGCAAGAAAGTTGTCATCTTTGGACTCCCTGTAAGCTCATTTCTATGTTTCTTTTGTCATTTTTTTGAATAATTGTTTCAGATTAATGATTTTAAGTTTGAAGGAGAAACAAAAAAGAAATTATTTCTGTAGGGTGCATATACAGGGGTTTGTTCACAGCAGCATGTGCCTAGTTACAAGAACAACATTGATAAGTTCAAGGCTAAAGGGATATACTCTGTGATTTGTGTGGCTGTTAATGATCCATATGTTCTGAATGGATGGGCAGAGAAGCTTCAAGCTAAAGATGCTGTAAGTTATTCCTTTAAGCCAAACAAGCTTTAATCTGTAATGGGCTCTTCTTTGTTATATTTTTTCCTTCTTTATTCTCAAGCTTCTCTTGTCAAGTAATTTGAAGTTATAGAATCCATTTCTAGCTTTTGGCTATTTCAGAGTAGTGCCCTCTTGGTTTATATTTATTGGCTTGTAGGCTAGACAAGAATCAAAAGTAACCAATTTTTAGCTTTTTGGTTATTTTGTTGCATGATTGAGGAGTAAGCCAAATAGTTCTCTAGGTTTATGGTTCTTGTCTTTTAGGCTAGACAAGAACCAACTTTAGCTCATTCCTAGCTTTTTGGTTATTCTATTGTATGTTTGAGGAGTGCTGCGAACAGGTTTCTAGGTTTATGGTTCTTTGCTTTTAGGCTGGAGAAGAACCATATTAAGCTCATTTTTAGCTTTCTCCTTATCGCATGTTTGAGGCGTAATCCAAACAGGTTTGTATGTTTATGGTTCTTGGCTTTTAGTGTATACAAGAATCAATCTTAATCTGAATGTTTTGCCTTCTTTCTTTTTTCTTTTTCACCATTATCTCGGTTCATAAAGGCATTTTGGCTTCTTTGAAGAACTAAAGTTTCTTGTTAGAAAAAACCACTAAAGCTAGAATAATAATTGGATTTTGAATTAATCATGTCTCTGAAATTCGATCATTCAGCTGTATAGAGAGAGCAGAATAACATTTAGAATTCGTTTTGTTTTGTTATGTCTATTTAATTCCTATCTTCAGAATTCAATCACATTTGATAGGCAGAAAAGCATTGTAACTTTTCATGGTTTGACCTTATCTCATCTTGATTCTTTGGAATAGATTTTCAAGTCATGCTCTCTAGTTTTTACCTTTTAAAGTAGGAATGGAAATTAACCCTAAATTCTACAGTAAGGCTTGAGGACACTTCCATGAAAATACGGTATAATCCTAACAATTAAGGTTAGCTTAGTAAGCATGAGCATGTTCCATCATTTTCTATTCAGTCCTCACCTAATTCTTAATTTTTATCTTGTATTAGTCTTTACATGCATAATTACAACATAATATTTCCTGAGTTATTATTATTTAACTTGTATAGTGTTATAATTGAAAGATATGTGAATTTGAGAAGTGTAAACTAAGAAAGGTTTCCAATACGAAACAAAGCTTTAGTTTCTGGGTTATTTTTGTGGGGGAGTAGACTATTGCTTGTTAATTCTGACATTGGAACAGGTATCGACATTTCTAATCTATTTCTGGAACCAGTATCAGGGGATAAGGAACAACTTTTCATATGACTAAATATTATTTTTTTGAGAGGATGTTTACTTTCACAGTGATTATCAAGTTTGTGACTGGCCATTACTTGTCTGTTCTGGTTCTTTAGATTGAATTTTATGGAGACTTCGATGGAAGGTTCCACAAGAGCTTAGAGTTAGACAAGGATCTTTCTGCTGCATTGCTCGGCCCACGCTCTCACAGGTATTAAATTGATCCATACTTAGGAAATGGGTTTGAGCATTTGTTTATACTTTACTCTAGAAACAAACAAGATTTGGAGTTGTAACAGAAATCCCAGTTTGATAGCTGAATAAAACCTGGCTAAAACCAAAATGGTTATCCTTTATTTTCTGATACACGATGGTGTTATGTTTTTGTGCAGATGGTCAGCATATGTAGAGGATGGGAAGGTTAAGGTTGTTAACGTGGAGGACGTTCCATCTGACTTCAAGGTATCTGGGGCAGAGGTCATCTTAGGACAGATATAAATGGTGCTAACAGCTGAAGTTTCATTTTCCTTCCAAGGACTAGTTGAATGGGAGAATTTCTCCCTTGGTTACCTCTTTTTCCTAATACTATCTTGTAAAATAAGTTGGTTTCATCAACTTTCCAATTAACTTGAACTATATGGAGAAGTGAAGTTTTGAATTTGCTCAATGAGTGAAATTCTTCAACAAAATTATATATTGCTAATAAGAGCTACTCAGCAGTCACATAAGTCAGTATAAATCATAATATTTTGGTTCATATGGGATTCTTTAACAGTTCTGTATGCAACCAATGGATTTTAGAGCATCAATTATCTCTACTCTCTATTATATTGGAGAATCATTTTCTGGAATTCACACTCTGGGCAAAAATAAACAGTTATGCCCATATGGACCACCTTGCATGACTGCACGTGTATTATATATGCTCTGTTTTCAAGTTCGTGGCACGTAACATGACATGACGCATGACACTTTCACCAACACTCATCAAACCTAACGAGATATGCTTCTCTGTATTTGCACGTGTTCTCCCTTCACTCTGTTTAATTTACCTTCTCTTTTCTCGTAGAACAATGGAAAATATTGAAGAAAAGTTTCCACGATAAAGACAACACAGTCAACCGGGCAAGAAAATGTTATGAGACCCATTCCACAAGCCGTAAATCCTCACTACAACCCCTCCAACAAGCTCCGTGTAAATTTTTCACGATGATCATATCCATGCATGCATGTATACGTACATATATATTTATGATACTACTTGAAATTAAACCTATTTATTTGTTTTCTAAATTCAAAACCAACAACTGGGACCTCATTTGCAGGGCAAAGTAGCTCTAGTAACCGGCGGAGATTAAGGGATTGGAAGAGCTGTATGCTACTGCTTTGCTCAGGAAGGTGCAACTGTGGCTTTCACGTAGGTAAAGGAAAAGAGAGAAAGACAAAGATGATACACTCAATATGATAATGGGAGCAAAACCAAGCGATGCAAAAAACCCAATCGCCATAACCGCTGATGTTGGATTCGAAGAGAACTGCAGGTGAATGGTGGATCAAGCGGTGCAAGAATATGGCCGAATTGATATTGGTGAGCAATGCCGCAGAGCAGCACATGGCAGAAAGTGTTGAAGACATATCTGAACTGAGAGTCGAGAGAGCGTTAAGAACCAATATATTCTCTTGCTTCTTCATGTGCAGGTAAAACCCTGATTCTGCTTTTGAGTTGAATTTAAACTTCAAAACAGTTGCAAAAAACTAAACTCAAATAGTTAATTATGTTATGCTGCATAATTACTTTGTTCTAATCTCCTATTCTGAATTTCTTTTATGGGTGCAGGCATGCTTTGAAGCATATGAAAGAAGGGAGTAGCATCATCAACTCCACATCAGTTAATGCCTACACAGGCAGCCTGATGTTATTGGACTACAGCGCCACAAGGGGAGTCATTGTGGCTTTCACCAGGTCCCTTGCTCTCAATCAAGCATCTAAAGGAATTCGCATCAATGTGGCGTCTCCAGGACCAGTGTGGACTCCACTGCAACCAGCATTGCTCTTGGAGGAAATGATTTCAAGTTTTGGCTCGGAAACACCCATGGGTAGAGCAGCTCAGCCTTGGGAGATTGCACCTTATGTGTTTTTGGCATCGCCTGACTGCTCTTCCTACATCAGTGGCCAAGTTCTCCATCCCAACGGTTTGGTTTTACTTAGATTTCTCAGTAGTATAATTCGCCTAATTTTTCCTATACTAATTTTCCCACACTTTCTAATAGATTCTGCTCGTCACACCGCAGGTGGCATGGTGGTTAGTGCTTGATCCTCACTATAATATATGTTAGTACCTGGCAGAGTCTACTAATCATGGCCATGGAGTGGATTGGGCAGAGAATATGAGATTATGCCTGAGAATGGATAAGAATTAATATGAATGTAATAGGACTCTTATGTATATAAGAAATTAAATATGAATCATGGTGATCTCATGAATAAACTCACGTATGCCCCTATTTATGTATCTTCTGTATAAAATATCATATAAAATTCAGGGCTTACACTAGCATTATCGAATCCTTTGTATTTCTGTAGGATGAATGCAATTTTAGTAATTACTTGCAAGTTGGAACAGGGTTCGCCATATCAGACATGGTAGAATTCACCAAAATCTCCAATAAATCCCCACTAAATACCTACCCTGTGAGACAGGCATAACACCCTTGAAACTGAAGATGGCATAGAAACAAATAATTAGACCAAATACAAGTTAATAATGGCGGGCAGTTAACCTTCAGTTAAGTTGTACTAGATTAAATAATAAGAAGACGAAAAGAGAAAAATGAATCCTCAAGACATCTTTGTTCATCCTTGTTTGTACTCATACCGAAATAAACTCATCATCCAACTAAAGTTTTCCACTTTCTGCAAGTATTTTTGCAAACAGGAAATGCAGGACGCAAACCAACAGGCAAGTTGGTTCTCACTTAACATCACTTGCATTATGTGCCCTCAGTTCCAGAAGTAAATCACATATTGCAGTTAAGCAGACTCAACACCATCCGTCATATCAATCATCCTGAAAAGAAACACCAAATAATGGTAACTCAGCATCTATATCTCCTTCCAGAAAATAATAAAAGCTTTGATGTCAAGCTTCAAACTCGTTCATGTAAGCTAAAATGCCCCTATCATGGGTTTTTCAGAAAGACTTATCTTTTTTCCTAAACTCACTAGATGGAAATATGGTTTCTAAAAAATTTTGGACACTAAAGCCATATACATGTTTCTTTGCCATGTTGGCGGCATTGGGAAACTTAATTATTTAGTAGAGTGAAATTAAACCTGTCCATGAGAAATGCTAACTTGGCCTGGGGTATTGCTGGAGAATGGACGCGATTCAGAACTAAAACC
The DNA here is from genome assembly GCF_054855325.1 of Carica papaya. Classification (NCBI taxonomy): domain Eukaryota; kingdom Viridiplantae; phylum Streptophyta; class Magnoliopsida; order Brassicales; family Caricaceae; genus Carica; species Carica papaya. Next base: position 14,797,314 of record NC_142311.1, on the reverse strand, counting down.
AGGTGCACCTCCTCGACTGTCTTGGGAAATAACATTCTTTTCCACACTCTTTCCTTTAAATTGTATCTCGTCAGCAAAACCTGAAGAATTTACAGAGACTCCTGGTCGTCTTGCTGAAAGATCCAGGCGCTCAATCATTCGAGCAACACCAGCAATTCCAGCACCCATTTCACGCTGCACTCCTTTGCTCAGCTCTTTTAACTCCTTATTACATGCAAGTACCTTCTCCTTTAGACCATGGGTATTTCTTGATATAGATTCTTTGTATCTGTTGGCAAGCACCAGTCATGCCATAAGTTCTAGTTGAAACAAGTATTAAGAAGTTTCAAGGAAAGATGACAACTCATACCTTGCTGAAGCAGCAGACCATCTTGATTTTATGGACTCCGAGAAGGAGGGCATCACAGATGTGTATGATCCTCGTGGAGAATCAGGCTTTGGCTGCTTAAAGAGGCTCCTAAAAAACAATCAAACAAGAATAAGATAAAAAAAGATCAAGAAAACACAATACATGCTGCAAACAGGTGCATACAAGCTACCAACTCTATATATAATCTATGCAATATAATCACTGACCTCCAATCCACGATAGAGGATATGAAAATATGTCTATCAACTTTAATTCTAAAGTCATGAAGACTTATAAAATATGTTGAAAATGGTTCCTCAATATGTTTGTTTCTGTATGTGTGTGCATGTTGAAAATGCCAGTACTAGAATGGTTTTGCTTGCTCCATCCAGTTTTTTGAAATTATTTGTAGGCATTAAGTTTCAAATACTGAATCATTCTTTTATTCTTATAAAAAATACTGAAATTGCAAATACCAAAATAAATCGATTAGAAAATCAAATACAAATATATATAATTGGAATAGGCTTGCCATGAAAGTTGGCAGACTGAAGCCTTTGGATTTTCTATATCTGTACAAGTACCTGGGTTTGGCAGAAGTAATAGAAAACAAGTAATCAGAGGAGACTTGCGATGGTATGCCTGGAGTTAGTGAATTTTCCTCAGTTAGGCCATAACTTATGTTTTGATTTTGCTCTGTTGAAGATGCATACTCCTGCATATTTGCAGGAGAAGAGGACATTAGAACTTCGGAAGAACCAAGTCCTGAAGATCTCTGCCTTCCCCTTCTCTGAACAAATTGAGCTCTGCTTGCAGCAGCAGCAAGTTGTCGCATGATACGTTCATCAAAATCTGAGTCATCGGACAGAGAACCATCCTGAAAAAAATATCATTGAGACTCTTATTTACAGAAGATCAGCATTGCTAGCACAACTGTTTCAGCAAATAAAAAATTAAAGATAAACAGCCAGGTTTGAACCAACCAAATCACCTCTTCAACATTGAGATCATCATGGTAATGATAAACAGTTCTAGGCAGAGACATGGATATTTCCCTGAACCTGGATTTTCTTTTATTCTCCATTGCAGCTAGCAGTTCTTGGCTACAAAATAATTATTTATAATTAAGAATAAGAACGACAAGACGCATGCTCATTACACACAACTCTGTTAGATCAACTGATAATCCTGATTCCTTGTATGATTCCAATTTTATCAGGTATATAAGAGAGGAACACAACCATGATTCAGAACAATCAAAATCTTAGTGAATAGGGTGTCAAGAGGGAGAGAGGCAGAGAGAGATAGAGAGAGATAGAGATAGAGAGAGAGAGAGAGAGATCTTATTAAGGTTGTATACCTGGCAGGGTCTTTCAGTGAAAGTAACTGCCAACATATTGGGCACTCTTTGCTTCTTTCACACCTAAACAAGAAACAAATCCAATCACGGTAAAGAATTAACATATAGAAAAAACAGAATTTCCAGCTGAAAGGGCAAAGGATTTAAATATACATAAAAGCTATGAATGAGATACCATTCAAGAATGCATTGAAGATGGTATTCATGCTTGCAACTGGTGACCTGAAACAACAGAATCCAAAAAGTTGATGCCCAGGACAGAATTAGACCAACCAAATATGGGGCTGTAAAATAATTAGAAATCATAAGAATTGAACCAAGACATAGGCAAGAAGAAAACTATCTAAACTATCTTTTCACACAAGCAGAAAAGTGAAAGTAATCGTAATCATCGGAAATCATTCTTAATACTAGTTTATACGCCAGAAAAATGCTCAGAAATCCAATTTGTTAGCCAAAATGTGCACACGTTGACAAAAAAATAAATTACAAATCAGCTTGCTATGAACTGACCTCTGAAAGCTAGTTTTGCTATTTTTAGCAAATTTATCGGTAGCAATTAGAGAGTTGAACTCTTAAAGTAAGAACTAAATAGACCATTTTTATAAGCTATCAACGAAGAAAAGGCAACGTATTGAACCTGAATTTGACTAAACAAACAGCGTGAGTAAAGAGAAAATCGACATTCGTTTTTTACAAGCCTATAAATGCAATCATCCAGCGAGAAAACAGTAGTGAAAGTTACTGAAGATCATAAGAACTCATCTCATAGCAAATCCTAATTAATTCCCACATTAGAAAATAAACATGAACAATTTCGGCAGTGACCTATATTATTTCCACCAGAAACAGGAGAGAAACAATCAAAGGCATTTCAATCAGCAAAAGTCAGTGAACGGTGCTCGCAGAAACACTAATCTAACAGCATATATTCTTCAGTTTAAAAAACAAAGAACACGAATACAAAAAAGATTATGACTAGAAATGCATCTAGTTAGTCAGATTACCAAGACCATAAAAAATCAGGCAAAAGGACAAAATAAGAAGCCAAATTTAAGAGACAGTAGGAGTGAAGATCATACAGTTGCAGGGTCTTGAGGGGTGAAAGGCTCGAGACAGATACTGCAATCCTCATCGGATTCATCGCCAACAGCTCCAGAAGAAGAACCAACTGAATCGATCGGGTTCTCGGGCAAAGCGCAAGCAGAGGAATACTCGAAACTCGCCATTCTAAATCAAAAGAATAAGTAAGAACAACGATAGTCAATGAAGATAAAAGAGAAGAGAAAGCAAGGTACTTCTTCTGTGGGAAACGAAGAATGAAAAAGGTGAAGGATATGAAGCAGATGAAGAAAGGAACGCCTCAACTCTCAAGACTAGGAAAGTGGAGAGAGAGGGGGAGAGAGGGAATGGTCAAAGAAAAGAATTACGAAGGAAGAAGAAAAGGCTAAAATACAGAGAAAGAAATCCGATTCAGACGGTTTGATTTTGAGAGAATCAGATTATCAATATGATTTATTTACATATTCATCCTCTAATTTGTCTTTATTCGAATAAATTACACTATTCTTATTTTCATTTTTATAATATGTAATTATATTACTTTTATCCCCGTATAATCACAAAAAGAAAATTAATTTATTTTAATATTAAAAATAGCTTATATTTGAACATTAAAGTTACTTTAATGATTAAAATATACCTAAAGAAAACAAAGGTTAAATAAAATAATATAATTCAACAATAGAAAGTAAAGTAGCGGATTAATGGATATCTCAGGCAAGTAAACTTGTGTTCTGAATTTTAAAATTATTATTAAAATATCTGTTAATTAAAATAACTTTTAGTAAAAAAAAAAAAAAAAAAATTGTTTTTATTAAAAAAATACATGAAAAAACTTTTTTCACTTAAAATAAATAAAAATTTTAGTAAAAATAATTTTTTTTTTATATTTTAAACATAAATTTCGAGTAAATGTGAATTAATTTTTATAGCAATACATTATAACTATTGTGTTAAACCTGTTAAAACATCTTCCTCATGCATGAGTAAACTTACTGTATAAGAGTGATTAAATTATAACTAGGACTGAAAATTCGAATTCAACTGGACCAAATATGGATTGACCAAATTATAGTGTGGAAAATTGACTAAAACTATATTCTATTCAATTTTTGGTCCATAGGTAAAGGATTAAAATTTTGGTCCAGTTCGGTCCCATTTAATCCCCAAATTGAAAAAATGAAATCTTAATTATTGATATTTAATAAATTATCTTTTATTTTATTAATTTGATGAATTATTAAAACTTATCAATTTATGTTGTTTGGATTTTTATTGGTCTTAAAGGTTATTTTTAATTAAACATGATAATTTATCTAATTTAGTTTGTATTGAACTAGAGCAGATCATCGTAACCCAACCTGATCTAAATTGAAATATGATTAATATGGTTTCTGTTCAAATATATTTCCTAATTCGGTCCCGCTCTTGTCAAGAACTATTAAGTACCCCCTTAAAATTGTAGATGAGAGTGTGAACAACATGCCATAATTAGTGATGTATTTCATGAAGATGATTGAAGTGGTTTTTCTTAAAGGATCTCAAGAATTGAAGCATTAAATAATGCAATTTCTTGCACAAATTTTGTTTACTATTTTTTTTTTTTTTTTTATCAAAATGCATATATACAAATAAGAATTTTACTATGAACACAAGACTTTAAGTTTGCTAGACAAAGTTTTATGAACAAGTTGTACATCCAAAATGGAATCGACATCAATATAAAGAGTTCACGCCTATCTTCTCTCATCAACGCATTAAGACTTCTCTCGTTTAAAGTCCTCATTAACATATCTTAGGCTTATAATCAAGATAGTGTTATCTTGGTGATACTCGTATATAAAATCTAATCTAAATAGTTTTGTATTTTAGTTGAATATTGACACAAATCTATACAAACTTTAAGTAGTTAAAATGAGAAACATAACCAAAATTTTTTAAATATTACTTCTTTGCAGTATTATAGTCATATTCTAATCTTGGAACTTGTGGGTTATGCGATCATATTTTTTTCAAATTCTGATTCTGGTGAATCACATGTCCAAAGCAAGTCTTGCCAACTTCGTAGCAGAGCAGCTCGATTCTGACGAAACTCTTGCAAGCTTTATAACCACAATAAAAAAATAAGAGCAAAACTACGACGTCTGAACCACATAAGATACAAAATTTAGAGAAAAATATATGTGAAAATTTTAAACTCCATATTTTTTTCAAATTTTGATTTTGGTGAATCTATGACGTCTGAATTGCAGAAGATACAAAATTTGGAGGAAAATATATGTGAAAATATTTAATTCCAAATTTTAATTTTGGTGAATCACATGTCCGAGAAAAGTCTTGACAACTTAGTATCAGAGCAGTTCGATTTTAATGAAACTCTTGTAAGCTTCATAACCACAATAAAAAATAAGGACAAAGCTACGACGTCTGAACTGCAGAAGATATAAATTTTGGAGGAAATTATATGTGAAATTTTTTGGAGTTTAGATTTAAAATATATGAATCACAATAGCAAACTCGAGCCATAATGGACCAACGACTGACTATATTCGGCCAATAATTTTAAAAACTCACCAAATCTTCTAAAACAACATGCAGATTGGTGAAACAATCACTCAAGTAAGTCCTCTAATTTAAATATTGATAGAAAAATATTACCGAATCCAAGAACTAAGGAAATTGGAGTTGGTAGTTCAAATCAGATGGGTAACTAAACCAGTAACCTTGTCTCAAAGATTAAAATTCCTATTTTTGATGAGCAAAATCTTAAAACATGGATAAGACAATGCAACAAGTATTTCCATGTATTCAACATCTCAGAAAAAAGTAAAGTGGAAACAGTCTCATTGTATCTTGGAGACAAAGCAGAAAGATAGTTTCATGGGACAGAAAATGACCCAAATGTGTTTGAATGAGAAGTATTCGAGATAGAATTGTATAGAAAGTTTGGAGGATTAGCCGGAGTTGATGTTATGGAGGAATTCAACAAATTAATTTAGGAAAATAATATCTTCCAATATCAAGAAAAATTTGAAGAAATGATGTCTTTATTAGTAACAGAGAACCCTAGACTTTTTGAAAAATATTTTATGTCTAGTTTTACAAGTGATCTGAATGATGAACTTCGACCAATGGTAAAGATGCACAGGCCACGCACCTTGACTCAAGCATTTGAATTGGCTCTATGGTAAGAAAAAGTAATAGATGCCATTAACCAACACAATAAGCCGAAGCACTCCATAACTTCTTTTAAAGTTAGTGTTTCCATCACCGAAAATTTCTCTAAAATTCAAAATTTTTAAGAAACAACACTCTTGAGAAGTCTAAATCATACGGAATTGAGGAGGAATAATCTTTGCTACAGATGTGAGAAAAAATATTCTCCACGATATTAGTGTAATGAAAAGGTAATAATGGCAATGGAGACATGTGATGAAGAAGGAAAAAGTGAAAATGATCAATCTCCATATGACAAGCAGAAGAATAATGCAAAAGAGTCCTTCCGTAGTATCATAAATATAGGTATTAATAATATCATTTGACACCAAATGTTTTAAGGTTGTATTTGAACCTTGAGGGCAAGGTTAGCTCTTAAGGGGAGGTAATTATTAGGAATTGGCTGCAGTGAAAAGAAAAAGAAAAAAAAAAAAAAAGAGAGATAGAGTTTCACCAAACGGCTCCTCGCAGTGAACCAATCTGACTTTTCATCTCTAACCAACCCAAGTTTTCATCTTCTTCCTCTATCTGACGCCAGTTACAGTTAAAATATCAAAGGAATTTTATGTACCATTTGGTGAATATAAATACATGATTGTAAAGCTAAAGAAAGCATGTAATTTTTTGACATGAATCTCAAATAATATCTATCTTTCTTGATCTATTACTTTCTTCCTTTTTTCTTCTCTGCTATCTTTCTCATTTTCCCTTTATTTCTCTTTCTAACAGCTTCTTTGTTTCTCTCTCTAAAATCAATCTCTCTCTAAAATATTCTCTCTTTCTCATCCATGTATTCTCTCTCTTTTTCTCTCTCTGAACACTCCTTCCTCACTCTCAAACTCTCTTCTTCTCTCTTCCCTACTTCATCTCTTCTCAAACTCTTTTTTTCTCTCTCCCCAACACCCCATCTTCTGTCTTTCAAAAATCTTCATTTTTTTTACTGAAATTCCCAATTCCATCCTCTCTATTTCTTTAATTTTCAAATCTGGCCCAACCTTACAAATTTCTCAAAAATATCCATGAATATTTAAACTCCACATTTTTCCAAATTCTGGTTTTGGTGAATCACATTTTTCATATTGATAGCACTATCATTCATCTTAATCATAAACCTTTGTTCAAATAATCTTTTTCATGTTTTTGACATAATTAAAAACTTATTATATGTTCAAAGTTGGCAAAAGATAATCATTATGTTAGTAATATGGTCTTAGATTAACTACATAGGGATGTAATGGGGTAATATCAAGTAATAGCCATTTTATAGTTGTTAAACTTTAAATATCAACAAATATATTTTTTTTTTTATCATGAGTTGCTCAATGTTCTTAACTTTGTATGACCAAAAGTCAAAGGATGCTTAAGAACTGATAGTGCCTAAAAATGATATTATTATCACTCACTTTTGAGTTATTAAACTTGATGTTATGTTATCTAATATGAGCTATTTTTTATATTTTGTTGCTGGACAAGAGATAAAGATAAAACAAGAAAAAAAAAACACGAAAAGGGAAAATGTTTGTGAAAAGAGTCATCAGTTCAGAAATAAGCCTTGAGCAAGGCTTGATCCAGTAGACAGACAACTTAGCTTTGGGCAATGTTAAGAGTCATGCACAGCAGTAGATTTAAATTAAATTGTGCACTTTTTAAATATGGAAAAAATATCATTCTATTCAAGATTTGGAGCTAAAAATTAAGGAAAAAATTATTCTAAAAAGCTTAGAATAAGCCAAAAATTAAGAAAAATAATTCTAATAAGAAAAAACCCTAGTCCCCTTTTGCTATATAAATCATGGCTGCCAAGCAAATCCTTCATTTTTGCTTCTTCCCGACATTGCACACAGTAGTTTCTGCTGCTTCTGTAATTTTTCTTCTTCATCTTTCTTTTTTCTTTTGCTCTTTAAGAACTAATTTGTGTTAAAAAGTTTACTATGGGTGCCTGATTTATTTATTTTTTCTATTTGAGATTTGATAAATTCCACTGATATATTTGTGAGATCGAATTGGTTTAATCTATATTTTATTTAAATTTTGATATTTATTTATTTTTCTATACCTACACATAATTGTGGTTTTGAACTCGTTTGAACAAGGCTCATTGAATGTTGGAGAGACAGTAAACAACTAGTCGAACTCTCAAATTCGTAATTATTTGAGTGATTTCGTCACCTAGTAGCAATTAGTATCGCACTGAGGAGGTAAGTAATCTAGTTGATCGGTTCATACGGATGAATATGACAACTTGAATTAGGTTCTTCTAGGGCTCAAGATCATTGACAAGTTAAATCTTGTAAATGTTCTCAGGGCTATTTGGCAGTGAATAACCAATTAATAAATGTTTTTTGGTTGGTTTAGAAATAAAGAAGAATTTGTTAGCGGAATATTGTCGACAACTATAACTAGTTTGTTAAAATTTAAATAAAATAAATCCTTATATCTATGATCAATTATGTTACTAAAGCTAGCTACTTTATCAACTATAAATTTTTTGTTATAATTGTTTTAGTTTTTAATTTATAACTAAGAGTTTATTTAATATTATTCTGCTCACTGTTAATTTTATATTTGCATATTAGATTCCATAAAACTCTCATTGTTTGCTTTTTATTCGTTGGTCAAGGAAGAATATTAGTTTTGAATTTCCAGTGGATTTGACTCTTTTTATCACTACTTCAATATTATTTTATTAGTTAACAGACTTTTTATTTTTGGTAGAATCATCACCCATCAAATTTTGGTGTCGTTGCCGGGGAGTTGAGATTAATTAATTTTTTTTTCTTTTTATGACTATATATAATCATAAAGAATCTCTTTTTTACGAACTGGAAATCAAGATAACTGCAAAAAGCTTAAGGAAACAGACTCAGATAAAGGGAAGAATGTGTCAGCAGGATACGATTTTTACACACAGCAGCGTAGCCATTGAAATTGAAGCAGAAACCAAGCAGATGGCTGAGGGATGGAGTGTAAAACACACTCAAAAAAAAAAAAAAAAAAGAGCACGAATAATAATCTACTCCTCTAGTCAAATAACTACGAGTAGCATAAGTAGTTACTTAAAACTATGACCAACTAAGTAACCGAGTACATTTATTATAAACATTTGCTCTCGCATTAAAAAGTTAATAATATTTCAAGCAAGTAAAAGTGCTCAAGTTTTTCTATTTTTGGCATGAACTAATTGCATGAATCCTTATATCTGGACAAGTTTAGTGATTGTTCTACTAGGTATTGGCTATTCTCTTTAATAAAATTTTTACGTGCTAAATTTACAAAACTTTCTCATGTCATGTTGGATGTTGTCAAAATAGTTATTCATTTGTGCGGTTCAATGAAACTCAAGCCTACAAATTATTAGTTAATGGTTATTCTTGCAACTTGAGGGTTGATGTGTAATATACAGGTTGTGACGAAATAATTGGGAGTAAGTGAGTTGAAGGTGAAGAGATGGGGATTGATGGAGTGTATTGTGTAGTACTTGAAGGCAAACACAAGATAAGTGTGGAGAGTTTGGTAATGTCTAAAAATAATGTCATTATCACTCACTTTTGAGTTGTTAAACTTGATAGTATGTTATCTAATCTGATCTATTTTTTATATTTTATTGCAGGATGAGAGATAATGATGAAACAAGGAAATACAACATGAAAAGAAAAAGAGTTCGTAAAAATAGTCATCAGCCCATAAATAAGCCTTGGGCAAGGCTTGGTCCTACAGACATACAACATAACCTTGGATAAGGCTAAAAGTCGCGTACAACATGTGCACTTTTCAAATATGAAAAAAGATATTATTCAAGCCAAAATCTATGACCGAAAATCAAGGAACAAATATTTTAGAAAGCTTGAGATAAGCAAAAAATCAAGGAAAATCATCCTAATCAACAAAAGAAAAAACCCTAGCCCCTTTTTGCTATATAAATCGCAGCTGCCAAGCAAATCATTCATCCCTCTTCTTCACGACGCCGCACGCAACAGCTTTTGTTGCTTATGTAAATTTTATTTTTCATCTTTTTTCTTTTCTTTACTTTCCAAAAACTTATTTGTGTTAAAAAGTCTACAATGAGTGGCTGATTTATTTTTTTTTTCTAGTTGAGATTTAGTGAATTCTAATAATGTATTTGTGAGATCGAATTGGATTAATTTATGTTTTATTTAAATTTTGATATTTATTTATTTTTCTGCATCTATACATATGTGCGGTCTTGAACTTGTTTAACTATGACCTTGAATGTTGGAGAGACAACAAACAATGAGTCGAACCCTCAATTCCTTAATTGTTTGAATAGTTCCGGCACCTAGTACCGATAACTGTTGTATTAAGGAGCCAAGTAATCTAGTTGACCGGTTCACGCGGACGAATCCGACAACTTTAATCAAGTTCTTCTATTTCTCAAGACTGTTGATAAGTTAAATGCTGTGAACATTTTCAAGATTGTTTGGCAGCAAAGAACTAACTAATGAACATTTTTTGGTTGGTTTATAAATAAAAAATAATTGTTTATCAAAACGTTTCCAACAATTATAAGTGGTTTATTAAAATTTAAATAAAACGAATCCTTACATCTATGATCAATTACATTACTAGAGCTAGCTATTTCATCGACCAAGAATCATTCTTATAATTGTTTTAATTTCTAATTTGCAGCCAATAATTTATTTAATATTATTCTGCCTATTGTTTATTTTATATTTTTACATATTAGATTCTATAAAGCCGCCCTTATTTGCTTTTTATTCATTGGTCAAGGAAGAAAATTGATTTCCAATTCCTTGTGGATTCAATCATTCTTACTACTACTATAATATTATTTTATTAGTTAATTATGATTTTATTTTTTGTAGATTCGACACCAATCAAAAATAAATCTTGGCTATTATAAAGATTACAAGAACACTAAACAAAATTTCTTAGTTCTAAGGAGGGTTTCAATAATAAAATCACGACTTGAGATATTTATCAATTTAATTTAGATTGATATACATTATACTCATCCAAATTTTTGTGATTTATTTGTTAACTATTTGTTTAATTGATATAGACGTAAATATGTGTGCGTGTTTATTAGATAACAAGATCTGTACCAGAATAAAAAAATAGCCCTGCTTCTCCAAAGATAAAAATCGATTATGTGGTAGCATGGAAAACCTTCCTGAAAGATTTCCCCAAGGCCTAGGAGTCGACAACAAAACTTGGGCACTAGTTGAAGAGAAAGGTCCGAAGGGTACCCGAAATAAGGAAGCTACTGGGCCTCATGGTCTCTGCCTCTAAGAGAAGTTTAGGACTTCGTATGGGTCTGGGTACTCGTCAGGTACACATATGTGGGCAAGCTAGAGAATTTTGAAAGCTACTTGCACCCACGAGATTTTAGGAAGAACCTGTGTCTAAGGGGTTTTTGGACGCGAGCAAGAAGTAGGCAGGACGTGCGAAAAGCCCTTTCCCTGCACGTTAGATCGCGCATATGTGTGGGTGCCCAGTTGCACATGCAGGAGGCCTGCGCTCGCGGACACCCCATCAAATGCATGCAAGAGCATACCATACGCCCAAACAAGGCACACACGTACGAGGGACCCCACGCGTATGCAGACACGCTTCAGGCGAGTGCAGGAGGCAAGAGCACATGCAGCATGCGCAAGAATTGTCGTGTACATGGGCGGGCCGTGCATGCCCACGCTGCACGAACACACGGCACCTGACATGCATGCGGACATGCCAACCACACATGTCACACGCCTATCTTGAACTTGCAGCAACCTTGGCCGGAAATTCTATCGTTTTCTTTAATTTTTTCATGTGATTTTATCCCAAATCACATGTGAAAATTGTCTTAATTATTTTAGTATTTTATTTATTCTTATTTTAATATTAATTTATCCCTTATGAGTATTTAATTAATATTTTTAGGATAAAGATTAAGACAGAATTTTATTTTATTATTTTTAAAGTTTTTGTATTCTACTAGAATTAATTCAGTAAAAGCTTATATAAAAATCTCACCTTATGATGTAATACACACAGTTCAATGATTAATAAAGAAAATTTTTGCTTAAATTAGCTTTATTAATTTTTCAAGTTCTTAAAGCATCTTCAAGTTAGAAGTTTCAACTACTTCCTCGCGCGAAAAATTGGGGATTTACTTATCGAGTAAGTCATGGTATCCTTCTCTATTTTTTAAAATTTTTTTTCCAATTTCTAGATAAGCCTTCAATAAGTTGATTGTGATTTCAGCAGGAACGATTTTAATTTAAGTAATTAAGTTTTGTATGTTGAATATAGTAAGTTCATAATTGATGTGTTTTCAATCCGAAGAGTAAACACTCTCCACCTTGCATCATAACAAGTTCACTTAATTGACCTATATTAATTTTTAGCATGAAGAATTACTTATTTATCAAACTTAGAGATCCTTTATAATAATTGTGGAGATTGATATTTAGATATGAGGTGTGATAATTGTCAATTTCATGAACTTTTCACTATGCTCTAATACTATTAATTAATGAATTGAAAAAATGATTTCTAATTGGATTAATGAGATTAAGCTACTGAGTTATATAACATTTATAATAAATGACATGAGACTTGACATAATATTTATACGACATTTTTATTTGAGATATAGTGTGATAGAAAGATGTTACTGTACAACAACTACTTGAGTTAAAAAGGTTAGTAATATTCCAAGATAAATCTTTGTTATTTGTCTTCTTGTTGGCTTATTACCAATACTACCCACACAGTTTGGATACATAAAGAATTGTGTTTAATATTTATACTAGAAAATGAGCCTAAAGAATCATATATAAAAGTGTACATCAGTTCAAACGATGATGGAACCATATCTTAACATGATTTTCAAGTCAAATTCGAATTGATGACTAGATCGTATATAAATTTGACAGCTTTAGATCGATCCAATCTAGTTTAGAAAAGATTATGTTCAATTATATTTTTTTATTTCCATATATTTTTGTTTAAAATTTTAATTATTTCAAATATACAAATGATTCATTTATTAATAAAATTAATAAAATCAATCATGTAATAACAAACGTATTAAAATTATCTAAATGGAATAATTCTTACATCACACTTAAAATCAAAATTTTGAAAAAGTATAATTTAATTTATGTTAGCCTAAGTTGTAGTTGCAATGTGAGCTTAAAGACAGACTTGGGGGAACATAGGCTAAATTAGAAGAATCGTTCAAAAAAGAATAAATGTTGTATGCTTTAACAGGTATAAGTGAGTTAGTTTTAGTGGAGGGATACATTAATAGATTGGTTATGATATAGGGATAAAAATATTAAAATTTTCATGCATAGGCTTTAAAGAAAAGGAAAAGGGATACAATTCCATAGGTTAAAAAGGGGAGAAGAAGTTGGTGAAATGAGTAGGGAAAGATTACAAAGACTTTTATTGACCATTTTCATAGTGTGAACTCAATAGTTGTTTAACTAATGTGGCATTGTAGGTATTCATCATAAAAAAATACTTTATTCTTACTCATAGCAAATTAATATGAAAGTCCAAGGTATCAAGCATTTTCTGAATAGAACAAAGTTTAAGATTAAGAGATTTTTCTAAATTGACTAGATTTCTTTATTATGAATATTATCTTTAAAGACCTGATAGAAAAAGTAAAAAAAAAAAAACAAATTAGGGTTGAGAGATCGAATTTCTTCAATTGAATTATGTTTTTAGGTAGTTTGAACTATCTAGCTCACAATAGTAAGGGAGATAATAGCTGAGGAAATGATCTTTTCTATTAACACACTATCCCATTTGTTTTTTCTGCACTTTTATTTATATTTAATTATCATTTTGAACAAACTAATTGACTTGTACGGTGGATAATAAGATTTATTTTTTATATGATAACATGATATCTAATTAAAAGGCTAGGAAGATACAGAATAATATTACAAAACGTGACAACAGACGCATACACAAATTACAAAGACAAACATATCTACAAACTAAGAACCAAAGGAAGATATACAAATCATGGACTAGAAAAAAAAATAAAAGACCATTAGAATATGAGTAGAGTGGATAGAGAGTGAAGAATATAATAAATAGAGTGAAGGAAGACATCACAAATATTATAGAACGAGATAACTTATATAAGGGAGTGAAATAGGTTATAGACTAAGTGATGTTGCTGCTAAAAAGAAAAAATGAAATTAAACCTCGGAATTGGAGGATCAATTATCCCGAGAGAATGCATCAATACTTTTCTTGTGATCTCTTATTTTTAATTTATAAAATTACATATAAAATTTTGTTGAACAAAAATTCCAGAACAACGAATCTCAAACTTTGACCTAATAAAGCAACGTAGAAACCAAATAAGATAATCTACATGAGGTGGAACAAATGATCCTCACCATTCTTCGTAGCAACCTTTTGAGCATCTAATCACCATCCATCCACGATTCGTTCTTCCATGAAACGGATAAAAAGTTTAAGTAGGTCCCACTTTTGTTCGGGTCACATAGATACTATCTTGGCTTGTAGATGCTTTGTTCTAGATAGAGGATTATAGATGCTTATTTCCGTCAATAATCTCCTATAACGGCGTGAATTCATCGTTTGCCCTTGGCTCTTGGTGGGTGAGAGTACTAGTCCTCGACAAAGATGATGCATTGGATAACAGCTACTCAGATTCTCTCCCTTTCACGAATTCCCCTTCGCAATGATTCTCCTTGTTTTCGCTATAAGCGTCGAGTTTCTAAGCCCAATCCCTTCTCTTCCAGTAACAGAGTTGTCTATTCCAGCTCAAACCTCAGGCCTTTGCGAGCTACTCTGAGTTCTTCTCCAGTAACCCAAGAAAACGATGCAAAAGAAACCGCTTTGAGTCTCCGAGACATTTGCCATGGCCAAGTTCCTGAGCACGTCCTGCGAAGGCAAGCAGCGTGCATCTTCATTTCCTCAAGATTTCTTACTCTTTCATAGTTTGAATAGTTTCAACTTTCATTTGGGTACCTTTAATGGAAAAATGAGTGAGATTGGGTATAATCTTTTCATTTGTTAGGCAGTGCATTTGAGTGTTTTTTGAGTAGATTAATTTGAGTGTTAATAATGACAATTGGCCAACTCTTTGAGAGTTTGAATATTCTTAAACTTGTAACTTTGATAATTTTTAACGCAATTGTTGAAGAGAAGCGATAGTAGTCTGTTCTTTTCCTTTTTTTGTACATTGTTGTGAAAAAGTTATGTTTGTAACAGATGAACAAAAGGAATTTCTTTGAAAATCTGTGCTTGAGAGTATGAATTTCCTCATGAAATAATTGAAATATGAAAATATATATTACAGAATTATAAGGAGAGTTTGAAGAATAATTTCAAATTCCATCAATTTTGACGGAATTCGGAGTATAGGTGTTTCAGTTCGAGTTGGAACTCTGACATGGAGGCAATTTTTATAACTTTTGAGTAGGATCGGATCTCCTCTTAATTAAATTAAGAATAAATTTCCCTATAAATTTCACAAAATTTCTTCATTTTCCGCACAAAGTTTAAGTGTTGATGACAGTTATTGCTAAAACTAATAAATGTTAATGCTGTGCATATCAAGAATGCTATGATTATTTTATTGAATGAGGAAACTAGGAGGTTAATAATAATTTTGGAATAAAATTCAAATAGGTAAATAGTGACTGAAAAATTTTTGGGACTAAGTTGCAGGATGGATGAGGTTGGATATATTATACCTACAGATGCACAGCAAGAGGCTCTGCCTATTCTGTTTTCTGGGCACGACTGCATACTTCATGCTCAGGTTGATTTCTGTGGTTGACTACTTTTCCTTTGTGCTTTTTATCCACGCATATGATACTATCCTATGGTTGAAAATCCTAACCAATATTAAAGTATTTTATTGCAAGACTTGCATACTTCTTGTTCAAAATAGTTTATTCTTGGTTCGGTCATCTAGACAGGTTCTGGAAAGACATTGACATACCTACTATTGATATTTTCTGTCATAAACCCCCAAAGATCTGCTGTGCAAGCGCTGGTCGTGGTTCCTACACGGGAGCTTGGTATGCAAGTAAGAATTACCAGTAATGGTTTTACATCTTATTGTCTACTGTATCATAATGAAAACCGTATCAGAGGAAGTGTAAAAAGGAGTGAATGCTTAAAAAGGTGGACCTATTTTGATGTTATAATTCTATTTTAAAATAGGTCACAAAGGTGGCTCGGACTTTGGCTGCAAGGCCCATGGAGCTTAAGGCAGAGCAAAAGTCCTACACTGTCATGGCTCTTTTGGATGGAGGAATGCTAAGAAGACATAAGAGTTGGCTAAAGGTGCAGCATCCTAATCTCTTGTATATTCACTAAAAAAATTACAGTATTTTAATCTTTAGACTTGCATTGTAAAGCATTCTCAGAAACAGATATAACGGCATGAAAGAATGAAGTTCATTAATGACAGAATCTGTAAATGATAGACAGTTTGCTGTATGATAGCCAGATTAAATGGTTAGCAGTTCGTATCTGGTGCCAAGTCTGTAAATTTCTTCAGAAGCTGCTGCTTGTAATTGTACAAATTTTCCGCAACTGCTGTGATGGCTGAAACTATCATCTTTGAAAATTTGGCTATTTTTTAACCTCAATTCGATTATAATTTTAACAAAGGTCATGGTAATATAGGGAGAGAAATATGTTTATATATTTGCATGTATGCTTAGTGGTAACCTCTATCTTTATGATCCATTTAATTCAGCACTTTGGACTTTCAGGCAGAGCCACCTACAATAGTTGTAGCAACTATTGGAAGTTTGTGCCAGATGCTGGACAAGCAAATATTTAAACTTGACTCAATCCAGGTGTTGGTTATTGACGAGGTAAATGTGTGTTCCTTTTAATTGCCTTCTGTTTTCAGGAAAAACTATTGCTAGCAGCATCATTTAAGTTGTAAGTTAATATTAGAATTGCAAACTTGTACAGCAGAAACATATATGAAATTTAGAAGAATTTGCATGTGATTTCATTTGCATATTAAAGAGTTTTCTGTGAATAGTTGTGCTCTTTTAAATGCCTCTTTTGTTTGTTATCATGTTAATCAAGCTGTTCCACTATTTTTATTGGGCAGATCTCACCTGGAACATTATCTATTCAGAAAGCATATTTTGGACACGAAGGACAGTAATGTTTCGTGCTATTTGTTTGATCAGGTTGATTTCATATTCTACTCTTCAAATCAAGTCAGTTCTCTTCGAAAGCTTTTGACATCATTTTCATCATGCAATGACCGTCAGACTGTTTTTGCGAGTGCTTCTATCCCCCAGCATAGAAGATTCTTACATGACTGTATACAACAGAAATGGATGAAGGTATACATGCTACTACCTTTTTTTCATAGCATCTGCAACACTGGCCCCCAATTATATTTCTTAGACTATGGTTTCTATATTTTCACAGCATCTGCAACAGTAGCCTCCAGTTATATTTCTTATACTATGGTTTCTGTATTTTCACAGAATGATGTTGTGCATGTCCATGTCAATCCAGTTAGGCCCATGCCATCATGCTTATTTCATAGATTTGTGGTAAGCAGTTTTTAAAGCATTAAGCTTAATATAATTACTGTTTTCATGTTACTGCTAGAGAAAGGGTTCTTGATGGGTGTATATCCTTATCCTTAACTGATCTGTCTAAAGAAAGGCTTCTTGATGTTTTCTTACTCTAACAGATTTGCAGCAAGAAAAAGAGGCATCAAATGTTGCTTTCTTCATTAGAATCTGATGCACCTGAATCCGGCATTATTTTTGTCAATGAGCAGGTCTGCGAACTATATCATCTTGACATGCTAGTTGCTTTTAATTACTAAATCCTTAAATCTTGTTCACAACAGGCTTAGATTTAGTTTAAACATCAGTATTTGAAATTTTTGTGTTCGACAAGGTTGATTATCAAATATCCGATGGTTTAGTTCAACTAGATTGTCCATAGATCTATGAAAAACTCTGTGCCATAAGGGTCTTCTTTTCTTTTGTACCCCTACAACTCCAATGTTGGAATTTGTAAGAAAGTCCAACCAGGGGTTTCTAAAGGTAGGTTAAATGTGTAAGATAACCTTGTTCATAGCTACCACGCCACTTCATATTGGAGGAATAGATGTTTACTTGTTTCCCCTCCTCTATAGCACATTGGGCATATATATGAAGACAAAGCTCAAGTAGGCCTACAAACTTGCAACAGCTAATTGGTAACTGACTCAGAAATGCAATGCATGTGAACACTTTCACCTTTGATAGAACTTTGACTTGCCAGAATCCCATGGTAAACAAGCTATGCTAAAATGAAGGCTGTTTAGTAATGTGGTTGAAGAAGTATCCACAAGTGTATGTACCTGATAAATTTAGAGTTCATACCCTGTAATCTGCTATCGTGATGGCTGGAAAGATTCTAATACACTTATACGGTAGGAGTTCTTCAGTTTCTATATGTTTCAAGCTGCCGAAAAAGTGGAAGCTCCAACTTACATTACCATTGGTGAGATAGGAAAACTGGTTAGTTGGGGCTTTGTGGCGTGAGGAAATTTGAAATAAGTGGGGAAATATTGTACTTAGGGGATGATCACCCCTCCAATGATCCTCCTAGAAAGGATGACTCTTTTAAGTATGAGTTTGTAATGATGCAACAAAATTTAAAATTTTAAGAACACGATTAAGACAATGGGACGATTCTTAAAATGTAGAAATTGTGCATAAACATGATTTATTAAAAACTATCCTGGATAAAAACTAAATCCAATCTAGGTGTCAAGAAACTAAATATTGGCTGAAAACTTTTAGACCCGGGCTCAGGTGCACTTCAGAATTAGGACAAAGGGAGCTTGAATACAAACTTAGAGAACTTCTATTAAGAATAAAACTTAGAGAACTTCTATTAAGAATAAAACTTAGAGATCAGTCTCCGATCTTAATAGTCAAAACAACAACCCAATATATGAATACTAATCATCAGTAGTGTTACTTAATACTAAGATAGGATACCTTATATTTAGGCACCAAACTACATTAAAAATAAAAAATTTAGAAAACCTAGTAACTAGGAAAATAAAAAATAAGAACACTTCACTTCAATAAGTGAAGTGTTCTTCATCATTCTCTTTTAAGTAAGGAATTGATTCAACTTATCAAGTTAACCTTATAACGTTTTTCAAATTCTTTAAAATTTTCAATTTCTTTAGTTTTTATCAGTTATTGATAGTGGATTAAGTAGAGAAGGTTTTTTTAAAAATTAAGTTTTTGATGCTAATTGTAATTGTGTGAGTTTTGGATTGCATTGTTGATCTTGGGTTTTGCATCATTTTATACTTGTACAAAAATTATTTATATTTTTTGGACCTTATTGGTCAATTTGTAATACCCCTAATGCAGTCGGAGAAGTCAAAGAAGGCTGGAAATTCTCCTTCAACAACTCTTGTGTTTGAGTTCTTGAAGACTTCATATCGTGGTCCTTTAGATGTTCTTCTTCTAGAAGAAGACATGAATTTCAATTCAAGAGCAGCTTCTCTATTGGTAAGTGCTGGTAACTGTTCTCTGACATGAATTTGAGACATCTTTTACTCCATGATAAGTAAATAGTCAAGATGGTTTTACTTTTTCTATCGAAGTTACTCAAGAGGAAAGTGTTCTTTTGAGAATCATATGTAAAATTTTTCTGAGTTTAATGATATTTGCATGTATGCTTTAAATATTTAGCTTCTGGTTGTTACATGGAAATCAGTGTTTTTTTGAGAATCATACATAAAATTTTTCTGAGTTCAATGATGTGTGCATATGTCTGGTTTAGTTATTTAGCTTCTTGTTGTTGCATGCAAATCAGTAATTCATTTCTGATTTAGAGATCGAGAAAACAAGTAGTTTGCTCTTTCTCAGCTATCTGTAGGGATGGCAAAAAAACCATAACCTGTCAAAACTGTCTGGCCCATTGGAGACCATTGCGGGTTTTAACTGAATCCGAATTGAACTGGGTTGGATCGGAGTTGGTTTTCTGAAGCTGCCCAACCGGGATGAGGCAGGTCCGAGTTTGTATTTTAAAAATCCGACTAAACCTGACCTGGGTTGGATTGGAGTTGGTTTTCTGAAGCTGCCCAACCGGGATGAGGCAGGTCCGAGTTTGTATTTTAAAAATCCGCCTAAACCTGACCTGGGCACAATATATATAAAATGATATTATATATATTTTAAGATTTTAATTAAAAATAGAATTTATAAAAAAATTTGAAAAATATACAAAGAAACCTTAAAACCTATTTACACGTACACCTTCTCCATCACAGCCACCTTCCTCATCTTTGCCTCTCCCAGCCCTCTTCATCTTTGCCTCCATCACAGCCACCTTTCTCTCCATCATATCTGGCTCATTCTCCATCCAAAGCTTTGCAATTTCTTTGCCACAGGCCCTCATCTTTGTCTTCATAATGCTTCCTCCACTCAGCAGCATTGCTCATCTTTGTTTTTATTGCGTCTTTGCTATAGCAACTCATATTCGTCTTGATCGCCTCTTCTCGACTGCAACATTGCTCTTCATCTTTGCCCTTTCCAGTTTCAGCATGATCTACAACATTTACAGAAAGATGATGACATTTTCTTTCTTCTCAGCAAAAGGATCTTCCTCTTGCTCTTATTATGGTTTAGTAAATCCGTGGAAAAACAATCGAAAAGAATTTCTTACCTTCAATGGGGAGTGTGATGTGGATTTCACTGAAAACCCGCATGGCGTGAACAAGAGTTCGGTGCGGTTTTGAATTAGTGTATTTTGTTCCTGGAGTGAGTTTGGTTTTGGAAAAAACCCACTCCAAATCCGCCCCGTTGCCATCTTTAGCTATTTGTTTATGCATGCTTGAAAAAATGATGTTGGCTGCTGTTAAATGTTTTGATGCTTTTAATATTTCATGTTTGATGAAGCCAAAGTTTAAATACAGGAAGTGAGACAAAGAGGAGGTTATCTTCTTGTAGCTACCGATGTTGCAGCTAGAGGGATCGACCTTCCAGAAACAACTCATATTTACAACTTTGATCTGCCAGGAACTGCTGTAGATTATCTACATCGTGCAGGAAGAGCAGGCAGGAAGCCATTTTCGGACAAGAAATGTGCTGTTACAAATTTTATCATGTCGGGAGAGAGGTTTGTTTTGCAAAGATATGAAAATGAACTGATGTTTAACTGTGAAGAGCTTATACTATAATTCCAAATTTATAATCTCAATTCACAGATTTCCTGGTTTCCATCTTCCATTTTGGTTTTAATATACCACGAATAAGAATAGGTGGAAAGAAATGTAACAAGAAAAAAGAAGTTAGAAAGTCAGCTAGTTAGTTTATTTTTTATTTTAGGTTGTTAGTGATCAAACAGGTGTGTCAGTTAATCACTTACGAAAAGGATCTATAAATACATTCCTTTAGTGTATTCATAAATCATCGAATCCTGAACAAGAATTTCATTATTCTCTGTATTTCTCTCTCTTCTCTCTCTGCTCTTTTTTTTATTTGCTTTTCCAAATTTTTCTACTATCATTGATATGCGACTGCATGGGAATTACTGATAACATGATCTCAGGACTATAGGAGACTAGATGAACTCTTCATGCAAGAGATATGGAGACCAAAAAAAATGGGGGCATTTGTGCAAGGGGGTAAAAGCGAAGGGGAATAAATGGCGAGAATTGAAGAATTAAAGTAACTGGTGCTGCAAACTAAATATGCAAGGTGGAGTGGGCAAACAAAATATAAATGGTGAAGAAAGAAATAGGATAACAGCAACCAAAGTGAATTAAAAGGAAGCACAAGTATTTGATTTTCATTTTAAGCTTTTACCAAATAGAAATTTAGCTGGAAATTAGGCACTCAAGAAAGCTTGAGTAAAATCCCAAAATTTGTCGGTGAAATCTTAGAGGGAAAGCATTGGAGTGAAACCGGGTGTATATGAAGATGAGGTTCATAGAAGACTGGCCTTTGTGCGAGGTGTATGTTGGATTCCTTAATGGTTGGTCTGGTGATATGCTGCATTATGACCAATTGGCAGAGTGGACAAATCTAAAGCAAACAAGCTCCTTTCAAAGTACTTTGAGACCTTTGATTTATAATATCAGTTAATCCTAATAGGGGTTATGGCTAAACTTACGAAGACTAGTGATTAAGTGCCCAAAATATGTACTAGATATTCTTACTAATGAGCCTCAATCAACACGAACAACACTAGATTTCATATCTGCACTCACCGTCAGATTATAAATGGATTAGCCTTTGTAATGTAGTAATGAAATTGGTTAGAAAATGCAAAGCTAATCTATTGAAAGCCTTCTTTCTGAAAATACATCATAACTCAACAATATGCTTTTGTTCTGGGTTGCCTGATCATTTAACAATGCATTCATTACCTTGAAATTATCTCATCATTTGAACGATCATTCTTCCTCTCGAACTGGATCTTTTGAACTAAAGATAGATATTACTAAAACTTACAATGAGTATCATGACCTTTCTTATAAGGCATGTTAGTTACACTCGGTATTGGTGATGTATTTGTGAATTGATAATGGATTGTGTTACCACCATACTATGCTCTGTATTGGTGAACAGGAAACCAACACAGTATTTTTCTCCAGATAAGGGTATCCATTAAGGGGAACCTCCTATCACCTTGTTCATTTTATATGCTGAGACTTTTCAGCTATGCTATATAGTGGTCAAGAGGAAGGAAAAATTCATGGTCTGAAAATCTGCAAAGCTGCTCCATCTCACACATTTTATTTGCATATGATTATCTCATTTTTGACTGACGAATCAAGCCAAAGTTTAAGCTTTATCTACCATTTTGAAAAAATATGAAGTGGCTTTAGGCCAATGCATCAATCCATAGAAAGTGGCAGTCTCATTTTCTTAAAGAGTGGGAAGACACCACTATCTAGAGTTGAAAAATCAGTTGGAAATCAACGTGGTAGTGGTTCATGACTATTTTGGACTTCCAGCATTGGTTAGTCAATGTTTGATTTTGACTTTAACTTTTCCTATGGACTATATGGCAAAGAAAGTAGATAGCTAGAAGATGAATAAGCTATATAGGGCAAGGAAAGAAATAAGGTGATAGCCCAAGTAATCCCTTAATACATTATGAGTATCTTTCTGATCCTCAAATGTTTGTGCTCACAGCTAGAGATAATAGTCTCTAATTTTTGGTGAGTTAAAAGACAGATGAATGTAAAATATATTGGATGGTAAGTACCAAATTGTCTACTAACAAGCAAGTGGGAGGCATGGGATTCAAAGACTTTCAAACCTTTAATTTGGCTATGTTGGCAAAACAAGCTTGTCGTATTCTGCATAACCCTGATTATCTTATAACTCCTATGTTGAAGGTTATCAGCACTTTGGTCATGGTGACTTCAGGACTGCCCAAGTGGAAGCTAGACCTAGCCATACATGGAGAAGCATCCTGGCAGGAAGAGATATGCTCGAGGAAGGATTGAGATTGCAAATTGGGGATGGTAAAAGTGTTTCATATTTGGACTTATAAATGATACCATCTCAATCAGGCGAATATCCTAGGGCTTTATAAACCTAGTGACCAAAGTTCTTGTGCGCACCTTTGTTAGTTAGAGGATTTGGTGTGCACTTGGTGGATCCATAACCATGTCCAGAGAAATTGGAAAACCTTCATATAGAGAAAAGGTGTTTTTGTTTCTTTTCATAAAATTTAGTTCCCATCAAATATGAAGTGACTTTGAACGCGAATTATTTCACAATTGAATGTATCATTCATATTTCTAACAATGGTTATGAATAGTTAATTTAATCCTTAACATGAAACAAATGAATGCTTGCAAGAGGATGGTAAAAATTGCGGAGAAGTTTTTATCAACTATTATTTTTTTCAGCCAAGATTTACAGTAACCTCATTGTAAATTCAAAAATAAGCATGACCATCATTTGACCACTGCTGAACATAATGGGTTACATTTTCGTGCTTAATTTAATTTTCTTAGACTTTTTACTTTTGCTGTTAACCAACAAAACAAAAAAATTAAGAAAAATGATGGAATAGAAACTTAAATTATATTACAAGTCCATCTTCAATCGTTGAGTTCTTCAAAATGATGGCAATCCCAGATCTGATGTAAAATCCCTCTGTGGATCTATCAGCCTCTTGAATCCCCTGCTTATCATCACATAGGTTAGTACCAATGTCAAATATTCACTTATATTTATCCTTTTATCTATTTATACTTTGCAAATCTTACCTCTGAGTTTGCAATCACCACATTCTTACCAATTCTGGCATTCTTGTCGATGATGCAGTCTCTACATGATATTAGGATAATACGTGTGAGTGAAAATATTAAAAAAGTAAAATGAAAAATGAAGGATAAGGCTGGTTATACTTGATTTTTGTATTTTCTCCAATTCCCATTGGAACTCTACCCTCAGTTAGCAGTGATGTAATTTCAGCATCAGTTTCATAAAAGTCTGCACCAAGCATTACTGTATCCTGCCATCAATAGGGGAGTTAAATCAAGAACTGATTCCTATTTATTTATTTACCTAACATCTTGTTAAGGAAGCATAGCAACCTTCAAGTGGACATTGGAGTTTATTCTGGATCTGATACCAACAACACTGTGTTCTATGAAAGAGTTGGTTAAGAAACTTCCATGAGATACGATTGAATCAACAATCTGCATAACATATGGTGCCATCATACTTCCTAACACCATCTAGAGGAAAATCCGGATTTGTTCAAAGAAATGGTGTTGCTGATACCTTGCTATTGTCTATCTTGGATGGCGGTAGGTTTCTTCTTGATGTATACATTGGCTTTGCTGCATCGTAGAAACTGAACTTGGGTGGCTGAGAGGCAAAAATATTATGATTATAGGCTGCAAGTCTCTTGGTTTCAGCACCAGAAAAGAATGACAACATGTTTACTTACATGCGCAGTTAGGGCAAGGTTTGCCTCAAAGAAGGATCTTATGGTCCCTATATCCTCCCAGTAATCATTGAAGAGATAAGCCTTTCATTAACCAAAAAGAAAAAGTTATGTA
This sequence comes from Carica papaya, assembly GCF_054855325.1. Taxonomy (NCBI): domain Eukaryota; kingdom Viridiplantae; phylum Streptophyta; class Magnoliopsida; order Brassicales; family Caricaceae; genus Carica; species Carica papaya. Next base: position 14,772,267 of record NC_142311.1, on the reverse strand, counting down.
AATAAATTGTCTGATACATGTTAATTATATCAAAAGTTAAACATAAACCTTTATGAAGAATTCTCTGGCTGAGGCAGGGATAATTTCTGATCCAAAATCATTTGCTGTTGGAAAACGCCATCTAAGTGAAACAACAATATTCATGTTTTGTGAAGTCAATTTGCAATCTCCTTAATTAGTTATTCTTTGTTTTATCAATATCAAAACTTCAAAATCTTCAAGGACATCCAGTAAGGTTACCTCAAAAGGTTCAACAGTATCTCCTTCTTGAAAACATACACCCCCATTGAAGCAATGTATGGCTTCTTCTGAGCCTCATCCGGAGAAAGTCCCAAAACAGTTGTGTCTACTTCCTAAAGCATATCTCATGTTACCATAATCACAAATTTCTGGAAAGCTGAAATGACTCAGAATCTTTAGTCATACCATTGCTTTCAGCTCATCTCCTTTAGGCTTTTCACTGAAGAACAAGATTCTTCCTTTGTTATCTATCTTCATAAGACCAAAATCTGAGGCACGACTATCATGAAATAGACAAAATTACAAACAACTCCGTGCATGATACCAACTTATGAAATTAAAACAATTAGAATAAACTTCAAAGTCTCCATGAACTATATGAGAATCAATAGATGTACGAGTTACATAATTGATTATGTATATATATATATCACTCTCCCTTCTATATTATTGTTTAACTAAACACAATAAATGAAATTTAACTTTATGAGCTTCTACACTATGAATAACTTTCAGGATAGCTATTCTTTTCAGTCTAATCATAAGGATATTCTATGTCATGCAAAGTTTGACGAAAACTATATCTATTATATTGCTCAAAGTGAAAGTCTATAACTATAAGTTCACCGTCATGGCCTTCAAATGTTCAGTTTGAAGTCTAATAGCCGCTAAAAGCAGTGAACTACCAAGGAGCAAGGATCTTTATTGAAATTTTCAGTTATAAAAAAGCTAACCAAAGGCCAACAGGGTATCTTTTCAATTCTTAAACCACTGCTATAGAGCGTTGGAAGCAGCACCTACTCAGTAAGCTCTAGTGGTTGTGCATTTAATTTAGCAGAAAGTGTATGTCAGCCTGTAAGACACCTGGAGAATTGAAAATTCTGGGGAGGCAATTATTGGTACAAGGTAATGTACCTGTCATCCATTGGAAGACAAGAAATGGTGATGTCTGCGCCACTTTGACGATGATTCTGAATTAGGAAAACAAACTTCAGAATATAGATTAACGACTACATGCAATGAGTGAATTGAACAATAAAAAGAGCCTTATAATCTTACCTGAACAAAGTCCATATAGTCCATTCTGTATAAGTGATCCCCAGATAGAATCAACACATCTTCAATCTCCTTACTTCTTGGATCCTATAGACCAACAATAAAAAGATATTTCAATAAAATTAAAGCCTCTGCGACAGATCACCTAGAACAGAAATAAACATTATTGGATATTGAAGATGACATTGAATACCTCAAAAAGCCAATGAAATTGTCGCACAGCATCTGCAGTACCCAGGAACCACCTTTTACCAGCCTCCCCTGGAGTCTGCGTGGCAGCTAAAACCTCGACATAGCCATCTCCAAAATTGATGCCATTGCCAAAGTTGTAAGCGCGAGCAAGATGTCTGTTGAGAGACGCTGAGTTAAATTGAGTGAGAATGTAGACCTTGTTGATTCCGCTATTGATGCAATTACTCATCGGCACATCAATCAGTCTGTAAGCACCTCCAATTGGCACCTGAATGAAGAAGATGAATGAGCTTCCACAAATGACAAATGGAAATTATTGAGTGAGCTTAAAACTTACAGCAGGCTTGGCACGGCGTTTGGTAAGTGGGAAAAGCCGAGTCCCGGCTCCTCCGCCCAAAATAACCGCTACAACAGTCCTTGGATCCCGCTTTTGCATCTCTAAATCTCTCAACTACATTCACCAACTTATATTTTAAAATTAAAAAATATTTTAATTTAAGAAATAATTATTTTAATTTTTAAATTTTATTCATTAGAGATTTTGGACATGATCATGTTCATGATCTTTTCTTTAATCTTAGAAATAAGCAAAATATTGAACGAAATAATCATGATTTTAGGCATAATCGTGATTTTTTTTTTAAATTTTAGACGTAAGTAAATATTATTTTATTAATTATAAATATTTTTTTAATACATTTTTTCTCGTACATATATTTATAACTAATGGTTATAAAGTGCAAAAAATACTTTGGCCCTAAATTACTTAAATCTTTTTATTATTACGTATAATCTTACTTAAATTGCATACAAAATTAGATTTTATTTTATTAAGAATAAAATAGAGTTTTTTTTTTTTAATATATTCAATATATTTGATTAATTTTTTAATAATTTTAATATTTATAACTTAACATGAACTAATATGATATGATTAGTTCTACAAAAAGAGTCTAATATTACATTGTCTAAATTTAAAAAAATAAAAATTTTACCAGCTTTAATACACACCATCTTTTTCCAAATTCTACCCAGACAAAGTTTTGTTTTTTTAATGTTTTTTATATTTTAAATTTTAATATTTTAATTATAAAAGTATTACTAAGTTTTTAAATTTTAAACTGTTTATGTATTTAAATTAACAGATTTTGTATTAATTTATTAATAATTAAAATGTAAGTAATAAAATACTAAAATTAAGCCCATGTGTCAAAACATAATTGTAAATTTACCCGAAAATTAAAATTAAAATTAGACTAAGCATATTCTGAATAGATTTCACCTTGCCCTCGCTTGCTACATCAGCCGTGAGAGACATGCAAACATGTTGTCTGGCAATCTCGGCGGCGCCACCATTTGCGGAGAGCTGTGCCATCTTTGGTTTAACCTTTCCTCCCATTAACTCTCCATTGCAAAACTTGACGACCCTCCATTTACTCTCACCCAATCTGCAGCTACCACGTAGGCTGCCCGCCGTCGACAGAGATATCCCGCCGTCAGCCCAGACTGCCATTGTTTCCTTGAGAACTCTAAATGAATCAACAGCTAAAATATCCTATTTACATATACATGTTTATAATATATGTATGTATATGTAGATATAGCAAAGTAAACGTAATTACTTATATGGGAATATGAATATGCATGCTATTGGACGATTGGTCCACGTACGCTATCCTCAAGCAATTCTATCCACTAGTTTCCTTTTTGGTTTTTTTGGTGTGTGCTTGTAGCGACTTTGTTTTTGTAAATTTTGCTCTCTTATTTTTTTTAATTCATTAATATATTATTAATTGATGTGCAGGGAATGTGCTCCAGGTTGCTACTTCAAGATTTTTCCATCTCCCGTGTCAAAACTCAAAATCATAACACCCACATAAACAAACCATAGACAAAGAAAATTTACTCATGTTATCTAATCATTTTACTCCTTTTACCTGGATTATTTAAGGTGTTTTCCACTATACATCCAATCTAGGTAATTAAATTAAGGCCTGTTACTGCTCAGTCATCGAGTTATTAATTTCATTCTCTTTGGCATTTTGATACTCTATAAGAAAAAAAATATATATATTAATTGATGCTAATTGAAAAGGTAAGAAAAGTCACCAAAAGTTTAAAGAAAGATAAAGACTGATGCAAAATTCAAGATCGACCAATATGATCAGGAATTCACACCAATTCATTCAAGGCACCAAATGAATTTAATACTATAAAAACCTTCTCTACTTACCCATCTATAAGAAATGATAGAAACTAAAACCACTAAAAAAACGAAGGATTACAAAGAATAATGGAAGAACGACACAGTGAATTACCTTGATAAATAGATCCATTCTTTGCTCAATAAAAAAGATGAAAAAACCTCTCTTAAATAAGACTCGCAATATTATTAATTTCAATTTTAAATGCTTACAATGAAAACTTGATGGTCTATTTATTGAATAAGTTATATGAATAAAAAAGTAATAAAAAACTCCTAATTTAAAATTATAATTATCTAGAAAATTAATTAAAATTAAATTCTAAATCCCTAACTAGGTATAATTACCTAGAAAATTAATTTAAATTTAAATTTAAATTCCTAACTATGATAGATATGGTCTTCCCCATTTTCTTGGTTGATTGCTTCCTTTTTTTGCTCCTTTCCATCATGTGCTTGAAATAAGTCGGTTTTGACTCCCCTGTTTAGAAAATCTTTTAATTTTCATATGAACTCATACCCAACCTCCAGGTTAAAATGTGACTTGGTTTTTCCCTTTATTTGATTTGTGGGTATATGATTCGTTCTTTTTTTTCAAGTGTTCTCGTTCCTTTTTGTTTATAGTTTTGACTAACTTTACTCTTTGTTGTCTATCCAGATTAGCAAGTTCCAAGATACGATCGCAAGATATGATTCATCAAATGCATAAAAGTACTGGGAGTATTAGTCAACCCGAAGGGCATAACTAACCACTCATACAAACCATATTTAGTTTTGAATGCAGTTTTCCATTCATCACTAGCCTTCATGCGGATCTTATGGTAGTCACTCTTCAAGTCTATCTTGGTGAAAATGCTTGCACCACTCAACTCGTCGAGCATATCATCGAGCCTAGAAATGGGGGGTGTCTATATTTAACTGTCATTTTATTCATAGCCTGACGATCCACACACATCCTCCATGACCCATCATTTTTGGGAACCAATAGGACTAGTACTATAGAAGGACTCAAGCTCTTACGAACATCTCCCTTCTTCAGTAACTCCATAACCTTTCTCTGAATCTCTTTTGTCTTTTTGGAATTGCTTTAGTAGGCGGGTTAGTTGGGAATTGATGCTCCGGAGGTGAAGTCTATTTGGTGCTTGATCCCTCGTATCGGTGGTACCAGCTCTGGGGAATTGTAGAAAGAATCTCTTTACGGGGGTACAGCTGTGACTAGTTTTGAAGTAGCTTAGAGCTTTCAACTTCTGCTTTCGACAGCTAAGCAGGTCAGTAGGCGAGCGGTTCATTTCATTTCAGTAAGTGGTTTAGGGCAACTCGGGTAAGTGGATCAAAGTCAATTCTAGATTTTCGGCACGTTCGAATGATTATGTTTAAGACCCTAACGATTATGTGAAAGGGGATTCATTTGACTTTTGAGCTAACTAAACTCAATTTTCGGTTAGCAGGTGCAGGTCAAGCGAGAAAACAAGAGTTCCAGTACAACCAGACGAAGCAATAAGAGTTCCGGATCATCCGGGCATAGAAAATCAACTAACTGTAGATGCTATTTTATATGCATTCTGGGATGAAGGAAAAACTGATCTTCCCCACCTCGACTCTCGCTCAACCCATGGAAAAGATTCCCTAAAAAACAAGATAAACTGAAAAAACAGAACTCGGGGAGCATATCTCCTCTGGAGATATGTCATTGAATTTCTATAAAAGAGATAATAGAATACTAGGCAAATAGGGGGTTAAGGTAAGTTAAATTCAAATAAGCCTCTTTGTGCTGAAATATAACTAGACTTTGTTTCTCATAATATGCTTTTCTCAACTCTCTTTCCCTCACAAGTAAACACTCTTTTTTCCATCATCTCTCTTCTCTCACTAGGCCTCCTATTTTCTTTTGGGACTTTTGCTCTCTCATTGGACCTTCATTTTTTTTGGTCTCTTTATCACTCATTGGGCCTTTTATTTTCTTTTGGGCCTCTGTTTTGTTCACTTAGTGGGCTTTTTTTTTCTTTTTGGCCTCTTTTATTTTTTTTTCCTTTTCTCTTTGTTTGTGTGGTTTTGACATTCCTTCCATGGACCTCTTAATTTTCAGCTAGTTTTTGCACACCATGTGGCAACGGGATGAGAGTGTGATTTCTCCCATTGAAACTAAAGGTCTAGCAGTACTTGAGACCGTCATGAGTAATTCGTCTATCGTATTGTTACGGTTGACCTAAGAGAGTGCGACTAGTATCCATAAGTACGACATCATAATTAACTTGATCCTGATACCTTCCTATAGTGAAAGTTATCATTATCTGCTTGTTTACTCTGATATCTCCACACTCATTCATCCACTATAGCTTATACAGGTTAGTATGCTTGGTATAAGTCAACCCTAATTTTTCAACGAGTGTTGTGTTGGCTACGTTAGTGCAGCTCCCTCCATCGATGATTATACTGCATATCTTTCTACCCACGAGACACCTTGTATAGAATATATTCTCTCTCTGATCATCCTCCTCCTTTACCTAGATATTGAGGGCTCTCCTTGAGTTGTGTACTCATGTTCCTCATCCATAACTTCTAGTGATGACATACTATCACTTTCAGAGTCACTGTCGATCTCGCCATCGTCTCTTAAATATGTAACCCTTTTATTTGAGTATTGGGAAATGATGTGCCCAAAATATAAAGACCTGAAACATTTGATAGTGCTATATTTCTAAGATGAGATAGGTGTCTTACTTTTATAGTCGGGTATGGCCATATTATCTTTTTTTTTTTTGCCTCAACTACTTTCTTCTCCTCTTTCTTTGGCCACCTTAAGTTAAAGGTAAGAGTGGTATGAAAAATCCTCTTACCTTTACTCTTAAGTTATCTCTCAATCTTCATGGCCATGTGGACTATGCCTTCCACCTCTATATAGTGTTGCAGTTCTATAATGTTGGTGATGTTTTTGTTGAGACTCCCTAGAATTCTTGCCATAGTTTCCTCGAGATCCACTTCAATATTGGCCCTTATCATGGCCATCTCCATCTCCTTATGGTAGTCCTCCATGGATATAGATCCATCTGTTAAGTGCTATAACTTTTGATGCATTTCTCTATAACAGTAAGAGGGTACAAACTTTTTGCACATAATTGCCTTCATCTCTCTTCAGGAAGAGATAAATCATTCTCCGTTACGTTGCTTAGTGAGAAGTAGTTGATTCCACCACACTAAGGCATAATCAATGAACTCTACCACTGTTAGTTTGATCTTCTTCTCTTCATGAAAATTATGGTAATCAAAGACCAGTTCAACCTTCCTCTCTTACTCCAAGTATGTTTCAGCATCATTCATTCCTTTGAAAAATGGTATTCTCATCTTTATGAAGTTGATGTTGCCATCCCTCTTATCTTCTCTCATTTATACCCAAAATTCTTCTTCATTTTTATAGGACCCAGTCTCATTTTCACGATGCTGAGTTCTAGGCCGTCTTGTATTAGGGGTCCCCTGTCTTGCTTCACTTCGACCACTACTCAAGTTATCTATTTTATGACTAAATTGTGCCAATTCTACCTGCATAACCTCTATAATAAGCCTTATATCGGTGGGGCTTTGAGGCTCACTGAACATTTTAGAAGATTTCATGCAAAAGGATTAGTAAACAAAGAAAACTTTGCTCATTAATTCTCTCGAATTGCACACACTTGGCTTTTATCCTTTGATAATCTCACCCACTCTTGCCTTTTATCACTTTATCTTCTGTCCTCAAGTTGAGTGTTAGATAGACCCTTTTAAATCAAAATACTTTCAAGTATTGTTCAAGACACTGTAAGGAGTCTTATGAAACAAATACTAGAAACAAGAGCTTTAACACACGGATGAAGAGAGAGTTTGTTATGTTATAATGTTAAGCACTAAGGTGTGAATTAGATACTTAGATATGTTATAGAACTAAAGTTTAAAGTAATAAAAGAAACTGAGATTATAAAAAAAGACAGTTATAGAATATGTAGGGATTTGGTATTACCCATAGGGAAAATCCTAAAGATGTTCCTATCAAATCTAGACCTGTCTTATGTTGTGCTCTAAAGTAAAGATGAAGCCTTGGCACTCGATGATATGTATAAGTATGAATGCACGTTGATTGTAAAATAAAGATTATATATATATATTTTTTCCTTTGAAGAGTTTTAGTTCTTACAATGTAGTAAGAAGAATAGTTGAGCACCAAAAGGTAAGTACTATTCCTATTATTAGGTTATTTGATCAGGATTTCTTTCCGTAGTTTCCTTTATTTCTCTTATTTTCTCTTATTTTATCATTTTTTTAATGATGTAAAAAATGTAAACTGTAAGGAAAGTAAATAACTAGTGTTAAGATTGATGCTTAACAGGGACGACAGACGAAGAGAACTATAAGTTATTGCTTCTTGCTTGGATTGATGTGTGAGATGTACACTTTCTCTTTTTTCTTTTTGAATAGATGAGAAAAAGAAATGGTGCAAAAAAAATTTAAAGTGCAAAAGTAAAAGATAATAGGTTTAAATGGAATCGAAGATTGCATACCGAATGATGTGGAATCCAAAATTAATCAACGTGATCAGGAACTCACATAATTTCATTTAAGGCACCAAATGAATTTGATTCTATGAAAACCTTCCCTACTTAACTTTTTATAAAAAATGATAGGAACTAAAATCACTGAAAAACAAAGGATTAAAAAGAAGAATGGAAGAACGCCACAAGGAATTACCTTAATAAGTAGATCAACTCCTTATTCAACAAGAAAGATGGAGAAACTTCTCTTGAATAAGGCTCACGATATTATTGATTTTAATCTTAAAAATTTACAATGAAGACTTGATGACTTATTTATAGGGTAAGTCATGAGAATGAAAATGTAATAAAAATCTCTTAATTTAAAATTGTAATTATATAAGAAATTAATTAAAATTAAAGTTTAAATACCTACCTAAGTGCAATTACATAAGAAATTAATTAAAATTAAAGTTTAAATTCATAACTAGGTGCAACTGCATAGGAAATTAATTAAAATTAAAGTCTGAATTCCTAACTATGGTAGGTGTGTTCTTTCCCTTTTTCTTGGTAATTGCTTCCTTTCTTGCCACTTTCCATCGTGTGCTTGAAGCAAGTTGGTGAGACCATTATGTCATTGGGTCAATTGGTTGGGTAGCTTATTTCCTTGGGCTTATTTAGTGGATCTAATCCATCTTCCTTATTAATCCAAGCTTGGATGAAAAGTTGGAGAGCTTGTTGTAATCCTTGGGTCTAATTCCTTTTATGGTCTTACTTGGCATGATGATGTCTCTTACAAGTGACCCAAGGTGATCCATGCTCACATCAGACTCTCGTGTCAGTACCAAGAGAGACTAGTATCATGTTAGGTGAAGAAATATCATACGGTCCCTAAAGAAGAATACAAGATACTAAATAGGGAGTATATGTAAAAAAATTAATGTGTTAAGGCTATGCAGTATTGAGTGAATAAGATAAAGAGACAAATGATGTCCTTAAATGAGCAATGGCTTACAAACATAAATGAGAGGATAAGTAACCTTAACATTCAAGGACAAAAGGGCAATGAAAATGTCATTTCATGACCAAGGCATTGAAAAGACTGAGGTGGTGAATCAATAAGATAAAAATAAAAAACTTTAAAAGGGCAATGTATGGCATCACCTAAAAGGCATGGATTAGCACTAAGAAGAGACCTTGTGTTACATCGACTGCACTATTAAGATAAGGGAAGCTCAATAAGAGAGATTAAGAACATTCATACCAACATGAGAGCTCATATGGAGATGTTTAAAGAGAAATATCTAAGCAAGATTACTACTACTATTTCAACTACTTAAGAGGGCACCCTTTCAGATAGGGTATTTTAAAAGAAATCATATATGTTAACATTATACTTCATCAAGCTTAATCACAAGGATGGCACGAAAGACATTATCGACAGTTGAAGCCACCATGAGTACATGATAAAGTTTAATAAGGTGATAGATGCTATGTTGTGCCATAGGTTCTCCCTTTACCGCTTAAGAAGAGGGAAAAAAGTTTAAATGCTCAACTTAGGCAGCATTGAAGATTTTAAAGAACTAGTTGATCAATTCCCAACATGGTTAACTAGCAACTTGAAGCTAAAGATGTTCTTTTTAGTGGAAAGTTAAGAAAGTTACATGTTAGCCTTTTAACTGATAAAAGGAGTAAGTCTATACAGGGGTATGTTACTTGTTTCATGGTAAAATTGACAACTATTATCAAGTTTGATGAGCGAATTTGAAATTGTTTCCATACCTAATGGAATATATAAGCATTAAAATATGTTTCTCACTATTTAAATATTCTTTTTTGAATTCAGTAAACATATTTTCCAAATCCCATAAGTACATGAATATAGAAGGGATAATGCCCTCATAGATAGATAATGATAACTTATGTAAAAACTAGAGGAAAAATAAGGAACCTAACCTTAAAAACAAAAAAGATCAAAATGAGTAAAGATAAAAAATTTCTTATAAGAGAGAATGAGTCCACAGACACCTAATAAGCCAATGTGTTATACAACATTTAAACCACATCCCTCAATTTTTATTAGAGATTATGGGTGATAGCTTTAAGAAATGGTCATAATAGTTGAAGACCAAGCATAAAAAATTTGGCATACCAATATATTATGCTTATAATGGTGCTTGAGGGTAGAATAATGGTGTAAAGAATTTAAAGACAAGATTAAGAATCTAATTTAAAAAAGGTTATTATAGTCAATTCATAAAAAGTGAATTCCTACTTAGAGAAAAAGTGTATATGGAATCACTAGCATAAAGAACATTCTTGAGTTCACCTAAAAATAAGCATCATTTATTGAATACCATATATAGTATTACAATAAGATTTAGATACTAAAACTAGAAATTTCTCTTTGTAATTCTATGCCTATCTCTATTAGTTAAATGTGTAGTTTGAGGAAGTGATAATGTCTCTAAATTTCACTAGATATAAGATAGTTTAATATGTTTATATGAAGATCAATAGAGTAAGTCCATTTTTTTGTTCTCTATATATATATATATGACATTTTACTTGTAATCGATGATCTTGTTTTAATTTATGAAACTAAACATTATTTCTTTACCACCTTTTATATGAAAAATATTTGTTAGGCTTCTTTTATAGTTGGGATTGAGATTATACTTGACAAGCTATGTTTACTTGGACTTTTCTTAGATGTCTTATTTTAAAAAGGTTCTTAAGAGATTTAAGCCTTCAAATTGCAAACATAAGGATGTACCTACTGTCAAATGTGTAAAGTTTAATAAAGAGGAATTTCTTAGAAGTGAACTTGAGGAGTTCATGAAGAACTAAACTTATGCTAGTTTGATTGATAGTCTAATATATATTGTATGTACAAGGCCAAATATTGCTTTTGTTATTGATGGCATAGAAAGGTATTTGTTTAATTCTGATCCTGATCGTCGAGCTGCAACTAAGGAAATAATGAGATACTTAAGGAGAACCCTAGATTATATGCTTGTTTATAAGAAGATTGAGCATTTTAAAGTGATTGGATATTTTGATTTGACTTTGTGTGTTGTATTGATGATTTCAAGTCCAAGGTATGTTAGTTGGAGGAGCCATATCTTAGAAAAGCTGTAAACAAACTTTTGTAGCTACTTTTATTATGTTTTTTAAGTTAATTGAATTTTATGGAGCTTCCTTATAGGGATTATGATTATTGATTCTATTTCTAGACCTATTAAGGTCTTTTGTGATAACACTTCTTCTTTATTCTTTACAAAGAACAATAGACAGTTTAATGGTTTCAAGTACATAAAGATCAAATACTTAACAGTCAAGGATTTGAGAAAATAATAAAACATAGTTTTTGAGCATACTGACATAGGCTTGATGCTAGTTGATCCTCTTACCAAAGGATTAAGATCTATTATGTCCAAAAAACATGTTGTTCACATAGATATCTTAAGGTCTTTTATGCACATGGTCAATGAGAGTTTAATTTATTAATTTATGAACCATTTTGACTATCATTTAAGCTTATTTTATTATTGAGTACTCTTGCCAAATGAAATGGAATTCATAATTATTATCACTTTCCTTTATTATGTATGATGTTTTAAATATTTGAGTCATTGACATGTTATGATAATAAAATCAACCTTAGTATCATTTATAAATATGATTGTTATGTTAGTTTTAGTATACTTGTTTTACCATTTTTGAGCTCATTATAGTATAGATTGCCTTTAAGATATGACAAGTTTTTTAAAGGTCGGTATATATTATTCAAGAATTTACCAACGATTGATATATAGAGTTTAATAATTTCTCAATTTATGGTGAATGACATTTTCTAATGAGAAATTCTATTATGGATTCATAATGAAAATGATTTATTAACATTAGATGTGAGTTATTTCTTACAACATTACCATATATATGATCCATGCCAATACTGGTGTTAATAATTGTAACAATAATAACCTCATGTACAAAACTTTTATTTTTTAAAATGGTCAAATAAAAGTTTTAATTATTTAAGCTAGCAAATGATTTTCATTATTATATCTACGTATCTATATTTTATTATTATTAACAACTCATATTAAATTTAATTGGGTGGGTCACCCATGATGGGACATGACCCGATTAGGATAACCCACTTATTCAAATTTAAAATTAAAATTATGGGTAGTTACCACATCCAGTGGAAGTTACATTTTTTCAATATTCTGTAAAATGAAAAAAAAATAGAAGAAAATAGGGGATACAATGTACAGTAAAAAAAACAAATACACACACACACACACTCTCTCTCTTTGTATCTCTCTCTCACAACAAAAAGTTTTGCTTCTATGAAGGAGAAGAAGAAGAGATTTTCGGTTAGTTTTTCTTCTAAAATTTAGATTTTTATAAGAGATATTTATGCTGTAAAAATTTACATACAGTTCGTTATACATTAATGTGATTGTATGTGAGACTATGCAAAATGATCTTAGAAAAATAGTTATAGAATTAACTTGTGAATTATATATTAATTTTATGAGTTTCTAACATCGGTATCAAAGCATTTTGGTTAATTGTATCTTTAATTTTGTTCTAATTTGTATTTTTTTTGAACTTTTGTGTAAAATTCATCTTTTACTTTTGTAATAAAATAATTTTATGTTGTATTGCTTAAATATGTGCAATATGGTCTTAAATAAAAGTAAAGACCAAAAACTTTAATTCGATATATTATTCGTAATTTTTGTACAAAAAAATGAGAGAATTGTGTATTTTTAAAGTTCATCTTGTTTAAAGCAAAAGAGTTCTGGTAATGGAAGATTCTACATTTTTTTCCTGTATAGAGGTTGTAGATGAAGATATTTAAGTCTTTTTACACTAATTTGTTTTTTTTTTTTATTTCAAATAATAACAAATTAGAGAGATACACCCACAATGGGACTCGAACCCGAGAGCATATGGAACTTTGCACTCTACCGACTAAACTAGACAAATTTTAGGTCACTGTTCAAAGTAAAGCAAAACAAACAAATAAAAAACAAAAAGAAACAAAATCGAAAGCAAAATTATAGTGAGTGACGGCAATCGAAGCTGTACGAGCAAAGCCTACATGACTTGCAAATGTGCCTGATGACCACTCCATCAAGCCCATTTTAAGTAAGATAGTGTAACTTGATAAAAGAAAATCTCTGAACTATATATAAAACAAGTCCTTTTATATAAATTAATTTTTTTAGTTAATTAATTTATCATACATGAATAAATTAGTTATTAGTTAATTAATTTATTATAATTATCACTATAAATATACTAATTATTAGTTAATTAATTGTATCATATTTGAATAAATTAAATATTAGTTGATTAATTTATTATAATAGCTACTTTATATGAATTAATTATTAGTTAATTCACTTATAAAGATAGTTTATTAATATGTTCTTTATTTTCTATATATATTAAAGAAAATCAATGGTGATAATAATAAGAACTCCTGTGACAATTAAGACTCCTCAACAGAGAGAGAAAGTCAACCCTATGATATAAGACTTAAAAAATACTCATATGGAGGAGATTTGTAGATAAACTGAAGCTGAACTTTTAGTGAACTATATTATTAAAGTCAATATAAAGATTTAAAAAACTGTATGGAGAGGAGGTCTTTTAAAAGATAAAGAAAAGTATGATGCTCTTTAGGGAAGTTAACATATCCCTAGTGATGTGAGCAAGGATCATCTTGGGCCACATGGAAGAGATATTATCATACCAAGTGAGCCCATAACAAGGAGCCAGACCAAAGGATTATAATAAGCTTTGCAACTCTTCATCCAAGTTTAAATTAATGAGAAAGATGGGTTTGGATCCACTAAAAAAGCCCAAGAAAATAAGTTACCCAACTAAATAATCCAATGGCATAATGGTCTTATCAACTTTCTTCAACTACATGATGGAAATGGGTAAGAAAATGAAGCAATCAGCCAAGAAAATGGGGAAGACCATATCTATCATAATTAAAAATTTATACTTTAATTTTAATTAATTTCCTCTGTAATTGTATCTAGTTAAGAATTTAGACTTTATTTTTAATTAATTTCCTATGTAATTGTAATTTTATTTAGCAGATTTTTATTACCTTTTTATTCACATGGCTTACCCTATAAATAAGCCATCAAGTCTTCATTGTAAGCATTCAAGATTAAGATCAATAATATTGTGAGTCTTATTCAAGAGAAGTATCTTTATCTTTCTTGTTGAGCAAATAGTGGATCTACTTATCAAGGTAATTCCTTATAGTGTTTTTACATTCTTCTTTTAATTCTCTATTTTTCAGTGATTTTAGTTCCTATCATTCTTAATAGAGGGTTAAGTAGAGAAAGTTTTTATAGAATCAAATTCTTTTGGTACCTCGAATGAAATTGTGTGAGTTTCTAATCACTTTGATTGATCTTGGGTTTTATATCATTTGGTATCAAAGCTTTAACTCCATCTAAACTTATTATCTTTTATTTTTATACTTTTAAATTGTTGCACTATTTATTTATTTATTTTATTCATCTATTAAAAAGAAAGATTATCTCATACATTGACATAAACTAGACATTATGTCAGTTGACGCTTTCTTGGCTTGATAAAATCATTGTCGAGTACTAATTTCTTTTAATCTACTTTTCTTGCAATTTTGTTTCCTATGCAAAAAAAAAGAAGAGAAAGAAAAAAGAAAAGAAAAAACATGAAAAGAAAAGAGAAAGGAAACAAAGGAAAGAAATCCCATCCGAAAAGTACTTATCTTTTTGGTACTCAACCATCCTTCTTTGAAACAGTGCAAGAACCACCTCTTCATAAGGCAAAAGCCTCTTTTATTCTATAATTTTTTTTAAAACCACGTGCATCCACACTTATATAGTTCATTAAAGGCTACTTTTTTTTATCGAATGCAATGTACATCGGGAATAGATTGGTAGGAATGTCTTTTGGATTTCTCTTTGGGGCAATACCAAATCTTTACATCTTCTATAAACCGTTAATTTTTTTTTCTACTCTCAGTTTCTTTTATTGTTCTAAGCTTTAGTTCCCTGATACATCTAAGTATCTAAATTGCATGTTAGAGCTTAACGTAATTGATAATAACACTACTTCTTCCTTTATGTGTTACACTCTTACTTTTAGTATTAGTGCAGTATTTGTTATATAGGACTCCTTATAGTGTCTTAAAACAATACTTGAGAATACTTTGATTCAAGATGATCTATCCGATACTCAGCTTAATAGTGGGAGATAGAAAGGTAAAAGGCAAGAGTGTGTAAGAATATCAGAGGGTAAAGGCCAAGTGACTAAAACACGAGGGAACTAGTGAGGAATCCTTATTTGTGATTACTAACGTTTTCTGGAGGAACTCTTTTCTAAAGATGTCAAGCGAACACCAAAGCCCCTGTCGACATAAGAATTTTTTTGGAGGCTATGCAAGTAAAATTGACACAACTCAGTAAAAAAGTGGATAATCTAAGTGGTGGCCGAAGTGAAGCAAGGCACCGGACCTCAAACACCAGACGGCTTAGGACTCAACACCATGACAATGAGACTGGTCCTGTAATGATGAGGAGGAAGCTAAGGTGGAGAGGAGAGAAGAAAGGAGGTATAGTAATATTAGCTCCAAAAAAATATGAGAGTACCATATTTTAAGAGTAGGAATGATGCTGAAGCATACTTGGAGTGGGAGAAAAATGTAGAACTAGACTTTGATTGTCATAACTACCACGAAGAAAAAAAGATCAAACTAGTAGCGGTAGAGTTAACTAACTACGCCTTAATGTGGAGGGATCAACTACTCCTTATTAGATGATGTAATGGAGAACAACCGATTTCCTCCTAGAGAGAGATGAAAGCAATCATGTAAAAAAGGTTCGTACCCTCTTACTACTATAGAGAAATGCATCAAAAGTTACAACATTTAAAGCGGAGGTCTATGTCCGTTGAGGATTACCACAAAGAGATGGAGACAACTATGATCAAAGCCAATATAGAAGAAGATCCTGAAACAACCATTGTGAGATTCCTCGAATGTCTCAATAGAGACATCATTAACATGTGGAATTATAACATTATGTGGAGGTAGAGGACATAGTCCACATGGCCATGAAGATTGAGAGACAATTAAAGACATTCCATACCACTCCTACCTTTAACTCAAGATGGCCAAAGAAAGAGGAAATGAAAGAAGTTGAGGTCAAGAAGGAAAAGTTAGCCACACCTGACTATAAAGGTAAAACACCTATCTCATCTAAGAAATACAGCACTATCAAAATGTTTCAGGTGTTTCGGATCTAGGCACATTACTTCCCAATGCCCGAATCAAAGGGTGATGCTGTTAAGAGACAATGGCGAGGTCGATAGTGACTCTGAAAATAATAGCATGTCATCACTAGAGGATGAGAATGAGGAGAATAAATATGTGGCTCAAGGAGAGTCCCTGGTTATAAGAAGAGCCCTTAACATCCAAATAAAGGAAGAAGATGATCAGAGAAAGAACATATTCCATATATAGTGTTTTGTGGGTGGAAAAGTATGTAACATGATCATCAATGGAGATAGTTACACCAACGTAGCCTGTACAACATTTGTTGAGAAGTTGGGATTAGCTTGTACCAAGAACCCCAACCTATACAAGCTATAGTGGCTAAATAAGTGTGGAGACATTCGAGTAAACAAGCAGGTAATGATAACTTTCAAAATAGGAAGGTATCATGATCAAGTTCTTTGTGATGTCGTACCTATGCATGCTAGTCACATCTTATTAGGATCAACATGGTAATATGACCGACAAGTTACTCATGACGGTTTTAAGAACCGCTACGCCTTTAGCTTCAACGGGTGAAATCACACTCTTATCTCGTTGACACCTAAAGAGGTATATGAAGACTAGTTTAAAACCAAAAATTCAATGGAATGAATAAAAGCACAAAAAGAAAAAGAAATAAAAGAGGCCTAAAAAAAGAAAAGGTCCAATGAGTGAACAAAAAGAGGCTAAAAAAAAATAGAAGACCCCTTGAGTGATAAAGAGGTATAAAAAAAAAGCTCACTAAGAGAGTAAAAGGTACAAAAGAAAAGAGAAGGCCTAATGACAGAAGAGAAAGAAATGAAAAAAGAGTGTCTACTTGTGAGGGAGAAGGAGTTGAGGAAAGCATATTGTGAGAAATAAAGTCTAGTTGTACTTCGGTATAAAGAGGCTTATTTAAGTTTAACTAACCTTAACCTCTCTTTGCCTAGTGTTCTATTGTCTGTTTAGTAGGAATTCGAGGACGTATTTTCACAAGAGATATCAGATGGATTACCACCGATATGAGGGATTGAGTAGCAGATCAATTTTACCCTCAAATCATTGATTCACAACTGTTCTGCCTACCGAAGCAATCCCGATGAGACAAAAGAGTTTCAGAGACAGGTAGAGGAGTTGTTGGAGAAGGGACATATTTGTGAAAGTTTGAGTCCTTGTGCAGTGCTAGTCCTGTTGGTACCCAAGAAGGTTGGGTCTTGGAGGATGTGTGTGGATTTTCGGGCAGTAAATAAAATTATGGTTAAGTATAGATACCTCATTCCCCGACTCAATGATATGCTTGACGAGTTAAGCAGCATAAGTGTCTTCACCAAGATCAACTTGAAGAGTGGCTGCCATCAGATCCATATGAATCCCGGAAATGAGTGGAAAACTGCCTTAAAAATAAAATACGATTTGTATGAGTGGTTGGTTATGCCCTTTGGGTTGATAACGCTCCTACCACCTTCATGCATTTAATGAATCATATTTTACGGCCATATCTTGGTAAATTTGTAGTTATTTACTTCGATGACATTTTAATACATAGCAAATCATTAGAGATCAGGTTGAGCATATTAAAAGTGTCATAGAGATATTACAAACAGAAAAGTTGTATGCTACCCTTAACAAGTATACCTTTTAGTAAAAAACTAATTTTTTTGGGTTTTATTGTTAGCACATAGGGTATCGAAGTAGATGACGAGAAAGTAAAAACCATTAGAGATTGGCCTACGCCAAGATTGTAAGTGAGGTGAGGAATTTCCATTGACTAACCAGTTTCTAATAACAGTTTGTAAGGGATTTTAGTTCCATAGTTGTACCTTTAAATGAACTTGTTAAGAAAGACACAAAATTTATATAGACTAACAAATAGGAAAATGCTTTTACTTAAAGAAAAGTTGTGTACTGCGCCTATTCTAGCATTACCAAATTTTGACAAAACATTTAAGCTTGAATGTGATGCTTCAAGTATCAGTGTAGGAGCAGTACTACTACAAGAAGGGCACCCCATTACCTATTTTAGTGAAAAGCTCAATGACGCACCTCTTAATTACTCCATCTATGACTAAAAACTATATGCACTAGTGAGAGCACTAGAGGTATGACAACATTATCTTCTACTCAAAGAGTTCCTGATCTACACAGATCATAAATCATTAAAACATCTAAAGGGACAAGGTAAGCTCAACCGCCGACATAGTAAGTGGGTAGAATTTATTGAAACATTTCCTTATGTCATCAAGTATAAGAAAGGTAAGGACAATATTGTAGTGGATGCATTGTCACTTAGGTATGTATTACTTACAACTCTTAGTTCAAAGTTTCTCAACTTCTAGTATATTAAGGAATTATATCCCAATGATAGTGAATTTGCTAATGTTTATACAACATATGAAAAATATGCCTTCCAAAAGTTTTATAGGCACAATGAGTTTTTGTTTAAAGATGAAAAATTGTGCGTACCTATATGCTCCCATCGGGAACTGTTAGTATGTGAGTCACACAGTAGGGCACTCATGGGATATTTTGGGGTACTTAAGACTCTAAGTATCCTACAGGAATGCTTCCAACATGCACAGGGATGTTGAGCGAGTGTGTGAGCATGTAGGCAGCCAAGTTTAGGACCTTACCGCACGGACTGTACACTCTGTTACCCATTCCATCAGCACAATGGACGGATGTGTCTATGGATTTTGTGTTAGGGTTACCAAGGACTAAGTGAGGAAGTGATAGTATATTCGTTGTAGTGGACAGGTTCAGTAAAATAACACACTTTATAATTTGTCAGAATAGATGATGCAACAAATATAGCCAATCTGTTTTTCAGTGATGTTGTGCGACTATATGGTGTCCCCAGGACCATAGTTAGTGATAAGGATGTCAAGTTCCTAAGTCACATTTAAAGAGTCTCGTGGCATAAATTATGGACTAAATTGTTATTTTTCACTGCTCGTCACCCTCAAACGATGGATAGATAGAAGTAGTTAATAAGACTTTAGGAGCCCTATTAAGGGCGATAGTTTGAAAAAATTTAAAAACATGGGAAAAATATTTACCTTTAGTGGAGTTTGCTTGTAATAGGACTATTCAGTCTTCCACTGGCTTATCTCCTTTTGAGATTGTATATGGGTTTAACCTACTAACCCCACTTGATTTAAATCCTTTACCTTTATAGGAGCTTGCTAATCTAGATGGACAACAAAGAGCAAGGTTAGTCAAAACTATACACAAAAAGGCACGTGAACACTTAGAGAAAAAGAACGAATCGTATGCCCGCAAAGCCAATAAAGGGAGAAAATGAGTCACATTTCAACTTGAAAATTGGGTATGGGTCCATATGAGGAAGGAAAGATTTCCTAAACAAAAGAAGTCAAACTGGACCCTAAAGGAGTTGGCGCATTCAAGATCTTGAAGTACATCAACGACAACGGCTACAAAATAGATCTCTGAGGTACGTATGGCATTTCTACCACCTTTAATGTTGCTCACTTTTCCTTTTCTTGATGCAGGTTTAGATTCGAGGATGAATCATCTTGAAGAAGAGGGAGATAATGTGAGCATGGATCATCTTGGGCTACATAGAAGAGACATCATCATGCCAAGTGGGCCCATAACAAGGAGCCAGACACAAAGATTACAACAAGCTTTCCAACTCTTCATCCAAGCTTGGATTAATGAGGAAGATAGGTTTGGATCCACTAAAGAAGCCCAAGGAAATAAGTTACCAACCAATTAATCCAAGAGCATAACGGTCTTATCAACTTTCTTCAAGCACATGATGAAAATGGGTAAGAAAAGGAAGCAATCAGCCAAGAAAAGGGTGAAGACCATTTCTATCATAATTAAGAATTTAGACTTTAATTTTAATTAGTTTCTTATGTAATTGCACCTAGTTAGGAATTTAGACTTTATTTTCAGTTAATTTTTTATGTAATTGCAATTTTAATTAGGAGATTTTTATTACCTTTTTATTCACATAACTTACCCTATGAATAGGCCATTAAGTCTTCATTGTAAGTATTCAAGATTAAAATCAATAATTTTGTGAGTCTTATTCAAGAGAGATGTCTTCATCCTTCTTGTTGAATAAGGAGTGGATATACTTATCAAGCTAATTCCTTGTATTGTCTTTCTATTCTTTTTTTAATTCTCCATTTTCCAGTTATCTTAATTCCTATCATTTTTAACAGAGATTTAAGTAGGGAGTGTTTTCACAGGATCAAATTCTTTTAGTACCTTGAATGAAATTGTGTGAGTTCCTAATCAAGTTGGTTGATCTTCAGTTTCGCATCACCTAGTTATTGAGGATTGCTTCAGCTTTGTTGGGACAAAGAACAAGCATATAGACCCACAGTTAACAAATTTATTGAGGAATATGTTAATTGGGGTGTTAGAAAGACAGTTGGTGCTTCAATAGAGGTGTCTACACGAAAAGAACATCATAAAATTGTTAGTGTCCCTTTACCTAAAACAAGCACAAATTTCTTAAGGATGACCTTAAAAACAAGCTTAGGGAATCATTTTCTAAACATAAGATTACAATAAGATAACTATTTTATATTGCTATTATTATTATTTTTAGTTTTTGTGAACTACTTATAAACTGTGTACTTTATTCTTATTAATGAAATGTTATTCATGTTTTTCATATTTATTTATGTATAGATATGGTAGCATTCTTTTTCTTTTATTTGGCATGGATGAATTATCATAAAACTAAGAGGTTTTAGTAACCAAAAGTAGCACGTTACATGATTAATTACACTAATAATAATCAAATATTAAAATTTTGGATGATTATTGGAAATATAATGTCTTTTTAATTCTATGTCCAATATGAGATTATTGTTAGCATAATTAATATATGTTAAAGATGTATATGTATGTTGTTAGGCATTGAGTAACGTGCATAATATCTATATGTATAAAGAAATGGCATCTGCATCAAAAAAACATTATTGCTAAACTTAACATAGGAGAAAAATTGAATTGTGACAATTATGAGATATGAAGTATGAAAATCCAATATGTGCTTGAAGAGCAAGACGCTCTGGAAGGTTTGAATGAGTCCATAAATTAACCTAAAGAAGGGAACACTGCCCAACATAGGAGGGACAATACAGCTTTTGAGACTTAGAAGAAAAAGAACTCTTTTGCTCGCATTATGTTGTTGAACAATATGAAAAATGACATCATGAGAGAGTTCAAGAAGTATGACCTAGCTAAGAACATGTGGTCGACATTAGCTCAAAGGTTTGGTAGTATGTCATTAACCAAACTTCGGTCACTTATTATCAAGTTTGACACTTCTAATAAATGCCCTGATCATACAATAAAAAAATATCTAAGAAAAATGTCAAACATAATAAGTGAGCTGAAAAATGCTGATCATATTAGAACTCAAGTTGTGATTCATTCCTTGCCCCAAAGTTGGGAACATATGAAGATCCACTTAACCCATAATGAAGGCATTATATCTCTTGAAGATTCCATGAGACACTTCGAGCTAAAAGAGCATCGAATTGAGGCCAATAAGTCAAATACTAATGTGTATATGACCAGTTCTAGCTCACAAGGTGCTTGGAGACATAAGCGCAAGTTCCATGGTGGATACCAACAAAAGGGAAAATGGGGTTTCAAAGCCAACAAGAAAAGAAAAATGTCATTTCAAGAAGGAAAATTTAGTAAAAGTGAAATGGTATAACTATGGCAACTAAGCACATTTTGCTCGCAATTGTAGTGAGCCCAAAAAGGTAAAAGACTTATTTGCATGTGTGAGTGCAATTTTTGTTTCTAGTTCTGTGTTTTAACTGAATCTCATCCTTTGTGGACTGTAGACTCAGCAACCACAGACCATATAGTGAAGGACAAGAATGCCTTTGTACAATTTTGACATATTCCACATGGAGCATGATGGATATATGTAGGAAACAATTCAAAAGTGGAGGTAATTGATATTGGCACGTGCAAGTTGGTGATGCGTGAAGGTCAAACCCTATTCCTACATGATGTACTGTTTGCTTCAGAAATATGTCGAAATTTAATTTCTGTGTTGGTTTTACTTAAACTTGGTTTTAGTTTGAACTTTAAACTTAATGGTGTAAGCTTGTATTTAGGAGTAAGCTATTATGAATATGGTTATTTTCTAGATGGTTTAACTGTTTTGGATGTTGATTATAGTTTTATAATGTTAATTTTTCCTTATTTATATCTTCTGATAGTGTTGGAATGGATGTGAATGTTTGAAATGTTAGACTTGGCCATGTTGGTCAATAAAGAATGAATTGATTAGCCAAAGAGGGCTTACGAGGAAATATAGAAAAAGAAGAATTATCTACTTTTGAGCACTGCCTAGCTAAAAAAACATCAAGAAAATCATTTGGAAAAGTCGTAAGAGCAAATATTCCATTGGAACTAATTCATTTTGACATATGTGATCCAATCAATGTGACGGCAAGACATGGTACTATTTATTTTATCACATTTATAGATGATTATACTCGATTTGGTTATATCTATTTGATATATTATAAATCTGATGCTTTCAAAAATATAAGAATTTAGTTAAGAATCAATTAGACAATAAAATAAAAATTTTAAGAACCGATAGAGGACAAGAATATTTATCTGATTAGTTCAGAGAATTTTGTGCCGAAATGAGAATAAAACGTCAGCTGACTATTCTTGCAACACCACAATAGAATGGTGTTGCGGAAAGAAGAAATAGAACTTTTGTAACGACCCCGAAAATTTAAATGAAGATGTATGTACAAAAAAAATCTTAGATGCGGCAGCGAAATAAAATTTTGATTAACATCCATTACACAATAACCAGAAACGTATTCAACATATGAAAGAATAAGCTGATTAAAAGAAATACTCGAAATAAAAACTATAAATAGAACTATAAAGTCTCTAGACGTCTAACTCGCCGTCTTCCTGTGGTACGGGCTCGGGAACCATGTCTTCCTGATCTGAAATGGTTAAAGAATGAGCTACGCTAGCCCAGTAAAGACATCACACTATCTCATTGCCACAGAAGTAAAGGTTGGTAGAAAACAAAAACAACCAATGGAGCATAATTTATAACAAACTCATTTATTAATAATAAAAACATTTACTGTCCACTTACCTCGGTGAGATTTATGAAAATAACATATAAAGACAATAGCATTATAACCATCATAAAATCATATACACTTAGTAATATAGCACATGTCATACTTTTGCACTTCAATAAACAGGCAACAAATTTGCTCTTTTACCAGCCTACTAGTATCTATGGGGATCTATAGGGGGTCTCCGCTACACGTGAACCATTAACATTAATAAGCTGATTCCAGGGCTGTCCCCATACCCCGTCCGGTATGGGCGCCAGAACACATAAGGTCTCCATGCCCCGTCCGATATGAGAGACCACATTCCCGGTAAGGTTCCCTACGGATTATGTCCGTCCACCATCTCCCAAGATATCTAGTCAGGCTGTCCACATTATCTATTTATCAATTCACATATCCTTTTTTCCATTTTGCTTGGTCTCAATTATTTAATCATACATAAACACGTAAACCAATAATGACACCAAACAAAACAACACAACATCGAGTTCACCATAATTCAAACCGTAATAAAAGAAATCATGATTCATACATATGAAACTATAAAATAAATACATCAAATACTATACTACATTTAATACTGAAAAATAGATCAACCAACAACTGATTGACAATATATCAGATACGGGCTCCATTGGCAACCTCAATCAATTATACATATCTATAAAGTCATAAAATACCGTTTTATCATTTATTAGGCTTTAATACTGTGATAGAAAATAGGGTGAGAAATCCTTACTTGTTTCGGGGTCTGAAATCGGCTCTACAGTGCGCCTACGGGCTGTCACTAAATTCTCTGAATTTTTTCTGGCAAACTGAAATGCACTACCGGTACCTGCACGTGTTCCAAAAACTCCAAATCAGATCCAAGGCCCCTTTTCGACCAATGTTGAAATTCTAGCACGGCGGCTCCCCCGTGCTCCTGTGACGGTGATCCGCCTCGGGTTGGCCGTTTTCAATTGTTTTCGTCTGAATTCGACCAAACTTGCATTGGTTCCTGTGATAAAACAACCCTAAAGCCCTCGGTGGGTCAAAAAATAACAAAAAACTGCGATTTACTAGCGGTGGAGCTCTCGGGTGCGGCGGCTTCTCCGACGCGAGTCGCGGTTTGATGTTTTACTCCAGTCATCCTGTAGAGAAAAGGATGGTGATCACAGTGGTATAAAAATTACATCAAATGGGAACCGGAAAGGGCCTCATTGGAGGCAAAAACTGAAGGAAGTCGCGGCGACACCGTTGGACTTTGGTAGTGTTTTTCGCCCGATTGGCCGGTGGTTTGGCTCCGATTTGGCCATAGGCAGATTCAGCTTTGAAAAACAAGCCAATTGGAGAAAATTTACCTCATTTTTCGGTCGGAAAACCCTCCGGTGCGGTGGCGGGTGGCAGCGGCCGGCTCCTCCGACGACTGGTTTTTCTTCTTCGGCGAGGGCACTGGCGGCTAGGGTTTGGGGTCGAGTGTGGGTGAGGTTATTTATAACTTTCTCCTTTTAATCTCAGCCGTCCATCATGATTTAATCTGGACCGTCCGATCGCGATTAAAATAGGAATAAATCTGGACCGTCCATCGCGATGTGATCTGGGCCGTCCGTGCGTGATTCAATATGGGCCGTCCGCACGCGTGAGATCTGGACCATCCGTGCGTGTGAGATCTGGGCCTTCCGCACGCGTGAGATCTGCACTGTTCGATCGCATGCACGCGGATCACTCACGTGGCTCCGTCCGCGTGGTCTCCCGCGTCAGCTTCCTTGCCATGTGGAGTGTTCTGGTTGGCCGGGGCCGCTGACTGGGCTGCTAACGTGGCTGCTGACATGGCACAACTTTCTTAAATTACGTTTTGACCTCCGATTTTCGATTTTCTTTTTAAAAACCTCCAGAACTCAAATTTTCACACTTTTTTTCCAAAATCAATTTCAATTAAATCTCAAAAATAATTTTACCCTATTTTATCATTATTATTATTTTTATTTTCACTAAATTAAATTAAATTAAATTAAAACCTTATAAATTAAATATTAAAAAATTAAACTAAAATTCTAATATATATTAAAATAAATAAGAAAAAAAATAAAAATAAAAATAATAAATTGGGTGTTACAACTTTGCTTAAAATGGTTAGATCTATGAGGGTACAAGCTAATTCACCAATTACCTTTTGGGGTGATGCATTATTATCGGCCACATATATCCTTAACCGGGTGCCCTCAAAATAGTTACCACCACACCATATGAATTATGGACTAACCGAAAACCAAACTTAAATGTTCTAAGACCTTGGGGTTATGCTGCCTATGTTCATGAATCTTCCAACAAATATGGAAAATTTGGTCCAAGAGGGAAGAAGAGTATCTTTATAAGATATTCTGAATAATCAAAAGGATATGTGTTTATAGACACACAAGAAAATGGTCATGTAACTGAATTTGAATCACGAGATGTCAAATTCTTAGAGAATGATTTTCCTAAAAAGAGTGAGATAGGTTAAGACTTATCTCTATATGAAACTGAAGATCAAATTGTTTCCACCCCACAAGTACAAATAGACCCACTATATTTGAGTGGGAGTGATATGAGATTCAATGAACCTGTTTCAATTGAAATCCAATCACAACCAATTATGGGCCCAAGTATGGAAGTTGGTCCCAGTGGGAGTAGCTTAAAAGAATTCCAAATACGTCGAACAAATAGGAAAAGTGTTCCTCGTCACTGTTTTGAGATTGAAGGGGGAATATTCTTAGTTACTCCTGAAGATGAAGAAGAACCAAGAAATAAAAATAAGGCTCTTAAATGCCCTGCAAAAGAAAAATGGATGAAAACAATGGAAGAAGAAATGGAGTCCATAAAATCTAACCAAGTCTGTGAGTTGGTCAATTTACTTAAAGGATGCAAAGCCATTAAGAACAAATGGGTTCTTAAAATTAAGCGAAAAGCTGATGGCAGTATTGAAAAATATAAAGCTCGCCTAGTTGTAAAGGGGTATACACAATAGGAAGGAATAGATTATAAAGATACATTTTCACCTGTTGTTAGATTTACCTCAATCTGACTAATTCTAGCTATAGTAACATGCAAGGATCTTGAATTACATCAAATGGATGTAAAGACTGCTTTTCTCAATAGAGAATTAGAAGAATAAATCTATATGGAACAATTAGTAGGTTTTATCAAAAATGGCCAAGAACATAAGGTTTGTCGATTTTTTAGTCAATATATGGTCTTAAGTAGTCTTCAAGACAATGGTTTATTCAATTTTATAATGTGATAATGTCGCATAACTTCAATATGATTGAAGAAGACTATTATGTATATATTAGAAGATCTAAAGATAAATTTGTTATCTTATCACTGTATGTGGATGACATACTTATAGTTGGAAATGATAAAGAGTATGTAAAAGAAATCAAAGATTGTTTGTCATCTCATTTAGAGATAAAAGATATGGGAGAGGCTACATATATCTTCAGAGTTAAGATTTCAAGAGATCGTTCAAAGAATTTATTATCTCTTTCACAAGAGCCGTATATAAAAAAGATATTTGAAAATTTTCATATGCAAAATTGTATATCCATTGATACCCTATCATAAACGGTGAAGCTTTAAGTCAAAAGTTGTGTCCTAAAACACCACAAGAAAGGAACAAATGAGCAAAGTTCCTTATTCAAGTGCAATTGGAAGCCTTATGTATGTTATGATGTGCACAGGGCCTAACATATGTCATGCAGTTGGACTGGTAAGTAGATATCAATCCAACCCTAGTCAAACGAATTGGAAAACAATGAAAATGATCATACATTATCTCAAAGGCACAACTAATTACTCATTGTGTTATCAAGGGATTAATTTACACTTAAAGGGTTATACAGATGATGATTGGGGAGGAGATTTAAATGAGAGAAAATCTACCTCTGGATATGCTTTCTTACTAAATGGTGGTGCCATATCATGGAGTAGTAAGAAACAATCATGTAGAGCCCTTTACACAATGGAAGCTAAGTTTGTAGCTTTTTCAGCTACAGTACAAGGAGCTATTTGGTTAAAAAGGTTTATGGACTATTTGAAAGTCAATGGTCTTGCTAGTGAACCAATAATTGTGAACTGTGACAATTAAGCAGCAATAACATATACTAAAGATCCTAAATTTCATGAAAAAATAAAATATATAGATATTAAATACAATTTCGTGAAGGATATGGTTGCACGAAAAGAAGTGAACATGAAGTACATATCTACACACGATATGGTAGCAGATCTATTTATAAAGTCTATACCAAAAGATGCATATTATAGGCATGTTAAATCATTAGGTTTGCATAGGTGTTAAATGTACTTACATTGTATATATTTCTCAACCATGTTCATTGGTTATGTTATCAATGAAAGACTTTTTTTTTTTTCCTTATTCCTTATTTATATTTGTTGTAGAGCATACATATCCAAATATGTGTACATATGTTGTATACATTTATATATTTAGAGAAAACATGTTGGACAGATATAAGATTGGTCTTCTCACACAAGTAATCACCTTCATTATTAGTATAACAAAGATGAGACAAATTTAAGCTAATTACCCAGTAGGTAATTGAGAGCCAACTTAAATATTAATAATTATCGCCAATCATTACGATAAAAAATTAAGTCATAATAAAATTGCTAAGTTTATGACACTATGTGAATAATTTAATAATGATCACTTTATTTGTCTTATTTTCATATTAAGGTTCTATAGAATTAAAAAGGTATGTAAGTGAACTCGAGTTAGATATTAAGCATATCTGACTACAATATGCACGGTATTTATAAGAAATAAAAGACATGCACTCTATGGGAAAAGAGAGAATACTGTAACATGTGATTCATACCACATGTGCAACTAATTTGACTAAAGGGTAATAAAAGTGGGATCTCAACTTTAATATTATGTGAGACCCTGAGATTTTAAGAGATTCTCATCTAATACACTCATGACTCTAATATGTTCCTTTTAGTTAAGGCTCGCTATCTTAGGATATAATCAAAAGGTCATGAATGATTTGGTCCAACAGAATATCTCTGAAAAAGCGAATTAAATAAAAAGTGAGAGAATCAAGATGAGAGGAAGATCACAATTTCAATAATTTATCACATTATTGATGTACGTTCATTAGTCGACCAATTATTTTTATCTGTGGAAAAATATAATTACGAATGTACTCGATTTATTAGTCAAATGAGATCATTAGAGATGTAAATGTGATATGTGATCTAGGGTATAACATACAATTACATACTCCAAGCTTCACTATTTGAGAAACTATATACTCCTAACAGATATAAAGTTGAAGTGCTCTCGAAGTATGCATGGCCACACGACTTATTTACGTATGAATCCTGTAGAATTGAAGAGAGAAGTGGTCCCATCACGTATGAGTGGGAGATATTGAATTTAATTGGGTAGGTCACCCATGATTGGACTCGACCTGATTAGGATAACCCACTTATTCAAATTCAAAATTAAAATTATGGGTAGTTACCACATCCAATGGAATTTACATTTTTTGAATAATCTATAAAAAGAAAAAAAAAACAGAAGAAAAGAGGGGATACAATATACAATGAAAAAAAACACACACTCTCTCTCTCTCAACAAAAGTTATGTTTCTATGAAGAAGAAGAAGAAATTTTTGGTTAGTTTTTCTTCAAAAGTTTAGATTTCTGTAAGAGTTATTGTATGCTGTAAAAATTTACGTATAGTTTGTTATGCGTTAATGTGATTGTATGTGATACTATGAAAAATGTTCTTACGAGAATAGTTACAGAATTGACTTGTGAATTATGTATTAATTCCATGAGTTTCTAACAACTCAAATAAATCTTGTCTTACTTGGAGATTAAATGAATTTATGACTACTATTTGATTGAGAATATGTGATTTATTAAAAATAGGTTAAATAATGATTTTGGATATAAAAATTGCATTTATGTCATTTAAGCAAGATAAAACTAGGTCTTTTGGTGTAAGTTATTAAGGTGCATATGGATACCTCATAAAATTAAGATATAGACTAACAACTTAGTGTATGTCTATATAGATTTAAACAGAAAGCTAGTAAAAAGAAGTCCCTGTGTTGGAACATAATCTAGGGTTACATCCTTCTTTTCTCTCATATATATACGACTTATCTCATTGATAGTCATCATTAGGAAAAGTCAAAAGAAGGGAAAAACTCAACCACCATTTCAGACAATCAACACATGTTCCTAGAATCTATTATATACATACTATAATGTCTCAACTAAGAAGCATATTTTGTATATCGATTAGTTGCTTTCAATTTATATAATCAATCCTCAATCTTACTAAAAATTGTATTCAAAACATTATTTTTTTCTTCAAGAGTTTTGTCAAGCTAAAAAAAGTTAAAAGGAGTTTTTCGCAACCAATATGGCAGAGATGATGGTGACAATTGACTCAAGCTCTCTCGAAAAATTGTTGAAGTCATTCTTACAACAATGACCAACAACAAAGTCATTCATAGGAAATGAAGTACCAACCTATGAAAAACACCGTCAAGTTGCTTTATTATGCACTACTTTTTGTTATGAACTTTTCATTTATGTATTTCTTTTTGTAAAATATATCTTTAATTCTCGGTACGATGATTCAAAGATTAAAAAATAATTTTTTAAAAAAAATCTCATGAACAAAAATTTTAAGTTATAGCACTAAATAAGATTCTCATACTCTAAAGCTATCTCCTAAGTAATATATTTATAAAGTAAAAAAAATAGAGCCCCCAAACCTTTAAGTCCAACAAGTTGACGTCAAAGTTTTCTTTAACTAAATGTTCCACTTTCTAAACAAGGGAGCATAAGGTACAAATAAATAAATTAAGAAAAATACAAGCAATAGTAACTAGGTAGCAGAAAAAAAAAAGAACAATGTTTTACGAATATAGAGAAAACAAAACACAATTATATTTTCAACAACAATTTAAAAAAAACAAAGAAAAGAATATTTGTGGGATACAATGATACTATTAAAAATACTGTCAAAAATGATAATAAGATAAAATGGAAATAACAAACTAAAACTTACCTCAGTATTTTGTCAAAGGAATGCCCTAACTAAACTCAAGCCCTGAGTAATTACATGCTATATATTATGATTTAAATATTGATGGAGCTCTTGAATAACTTTCTTGCCTTCAAGAATAGGTTGTGTTCTCTTCAAACTCCTCATATTTTTAATTGAGCTTGAGAAGATTCATCAATCCACTAATGATTTGCGAAGGTCAAAGCACTATTTACACAAAAATCCACAATAAAGGTCTTGTTATAATCATTTGTCATGGTAAAGAAAGAAACAAGAGGGTAATCAAATGATGAAGCTATAGATAATGCACTGAGGCATATGACTTGATGTGAAGCCAAGAGTCTCAAATAAGGTGAGTCTAGTATAGTTTTGGCAAAACTATAACAAGATCTTGGAGATGTAAAATATGCACATTTTTTAAAAGATCTTTTTTAATAAAAAAAAAGTTTATAAGAATAATAAGTTAGAAAAACTTGAGGAATAATATTTTTAATTTATACTTCCACTTACTAACTTAATATAAATAGGAGACATATGATGTACAATAAAGAAAAAGACATGTGGCATAAGTGAGTGGTAACAAAGATAAGCATTATCTTGTTTAAACTAATAAATTAGGTATCAGATGACGAAGAAGAGAATCATTTTTATTCCTAAAACAGAATCTGTACAAGCATTCTTTTTATATACAAAAAAAGAGAAGAAGAAAAATAGTTACTGATATTTTAGTTCAGCAACTCACACACAGTACAACCAGTTAACAAGTTAACCATACGTAACCATATGTATCTAGCCACATCAGCATGAATACTCTTTATCTCCCCTTCAAATTGGGGATTGATGAAGATCAATCAAGCCCAACTTAATAATAAAATGATGAAATAATGGTGCTGGCAATAACTTAGTAAAGATGTCTGTAACTTGCTGCTTAGAAGAAACATGACTAAAAGCAACAAAACCTGCTTTGAACTAATCCCGAACCAAATGACAATCTATCTCAATATGTTTTGTTTGTTTGTGAAAAAAAAAAAAGATTATTGGTAATGTGAAATGCAGCTTGATTATGACACCAAAGAGTAATGGGCAAAGGAATGGAAATGTGAAAATCACATAGTAAGGAAGCAATCCATTGAATTTCACATATTGTCAATGCCAAACTCCGATATTCAGCATCAACCGAAGACCTAGAAACAGTAGATTGTTTCTTGGTCTTCCAAAAAATTAGTGAAGCTCCAAGAAATACTAAAGAACCAGTCAAAGAACATCTGGTGTCTACAGAGGATGTCCAATCTACATCACAAAGGCTTCAAGAGATGCTTATCGTTTGATGGATAGAATATACCTTTCGAAAGACAACTCTTCAATTATTTAAGCATATGAACAATAGCTTCCCAGTGTTGTTGACATGGTCAATTGATAAACTGACTCAACTGTTGAACACTATAGGCAAGATCAGGTCTGGTGAAGCCTAAGTACAGAAGTTTGCCTACTAATCTTCTATACTTGTTTGGATCATGTAGTACTTCACCAACATCTTCATATGATAATTTGATAGCCTCAAGAAATACAGTAACAACTATTTTGTACCTAAAAGACCTGTATTTATTAAGAGATCAAGAGCATATTTTTTTTTATTAATCTAGATGCCTTCAGTTGACCGAGCAATCTCCAGTCCCAAAAAATATCATGCATGCCCCATATCTTTAATAGTAAACTTATCATGTAAAAATTGTTTAAAATCATGTGTTGCAGTATTGTTTTACTCAGTCAACTAATGATGCATGTTTATTCATTAAGTCTTTAGCCACTAATTTTCTTGCTTTTTTGGTAGATGTCTTTGATGTTCCAGTAAGAAGAACATCATCAACATATACCAAAAAAGCAAGAAAATCAGTGGCTAAAGACTTAATGAATAAACATGCATCATTAGTTGACTGAGTAAAACAATACTGTAACAATTGAATTGTGAGCTCATAATTCCATTAATGTAAAGCTTGTTTCAAACCATACAATGAGCATCTAAGTCTACGAACTTTATCGGGACCAACTTAGAATAGCCACTAGGTGGCACCATGTATAATTCCTCATCAATATAACCATGAAAAAATGCATTGTTAATATCTAATTGATGTAAGGAGCATGAATGAGAGGCTGCAAGTGCAAGAAATAAACGAACATTTACCATCTTAACTACTGATGAAAAACTTTCAGTGTAATCAACTTCTTTAAGCTGATTGTAGCCTTTGGTTACCAATCTAGCTTTATAACGGTTAATTATACCATCTTGTTTAAAATTTACTTTGTAAACCCATTTATATAATATGGGTTTCTTTCCTGCAGGTAAGTCAGCAACATCCCAGGTATGATTCTTTTTAAGTGCATCCAATTCTTGTTTCATGGTAGTCATCCATTCCACGCAAGTTTTTGCTTGATCTTAAGAATCAAGCTCCTTAAGAGCAGTAATATTGGCCAAGAAATCAATGTATATGGATGCAAAACATGTGTTTGTATGATAAGGAAAGGTATTAGGTATATATGGAGAATTGAAGGCAAAATGATTTACAGGATCATAATTAGATTGCTTCTTAGCATGAGTCAAATTTTGTTCACTCACCACATTTGAGACATAATCATTCATCTAGGTTGGTTATGTACGATTTCTGGTGCTTCTTCTTAGAATAGGTTCAGGTTCAGTTTGTGGTGTCAAGGAAAAATATGAATTAGTATCATTAAAAGAAGCAGTAGAAATATGTATGTGCTTATTAAGAGTATCTATATATGAATTATCAGTGATAGAATAAATGTTTGGTAATGGAGTATCAATAAGATTAAAAGGACAAGTACGAAAAGGAAATTCATATTCATGAAAAATTACATCTCTAGAAATAAGAACTTGTTTACTATCCATGTCATACACTTTAAATGCCTTCTGTCCAAGAGCATAACCTATGAATATACATATAAAGGCTCTTTTTGTAAACTTATCTTTCTTGGATGAGTGTTAATAACATAACACAAACAAGTAAAACATTTTAGATCTGTGCAATATGGAAGTTTTTGAAAAAGCATTTCAAATGGTATTTTCTATATTAAAACTAAGCTTGGCAATCTATTTATGATATATGTAGTTGTAAGAATAATATCGGCCTAAAACATAATTGGTAAAGTTAATTGAAACATCAATGATCTTGCAACTTGTAATAAATGTTTGTGTTTCCTCTCTACAACACCATTCTATTGTGGAGTATAAACACATGATTTCTGATGCAAAATTTCTTCAGTTTTGAAACAATGTTTGACATTTATGACTCAAAAATGCAGCTCCATTATCTGTTCTTACTTGTTGAACATTAGTTGAAAACTGTGTTTTAATCATGCAAAAAAAATTGAAAAATTCCAACTGTTTGAGTTTTATGATTCATTAAAAAAATTCCAAGTAGTTTTACTAAAGTCATCAACAATTGTTAAAACAAAATGTGCACCAGATATGGAAGTTGTTCTATAAGGACCTCAAATGTCTATACGCAAAAGCTTTAACATCTTTATTAAAGAACTAGCATTAATAGGAAAAGGGAGTCTTTATTGTTTAGACATTGAACATATATCACAAGCTTTATTGCTCCTTTAATCTTTTATTACAAAAGGCAAGTGATCCATGATAGTAGTAGAGGTATGTCCTAGTCTATGATGCCATAAGAAAAAACTATTTGTAACAGAACTAGCACCAAAATGATCAACAATAGTAGAAAAAAGAATTTTGGTAAGTCTAGTCATAAAAAACAAAAAAGATTTTAATGGTCTCTAGATAAAAAAATTGTATGTCCAAAATGCAGAGTCTAGACATCACTCTTCCCACAACGATTATAAAAAGAATTTCTAGTCGATGAAATAGCTAGCTCCAGTAACGTAGTTGATCATAGATGCAAGGATTCATTTTATTTAAATTTTAACAAACCAGTTATAGTTGTCGGAAATGTTCTAACAATCAATCCTTCTTTATTTCTAAACCAACCAATAAATGTTCATTCATTGGTTCTTCACTGCCAAACAGTCCTAAGAACATTCACAGGATTTAGCTTGTCAACAAGCTTGAAAATTAGAAGAACCTGATTCAAGTTACCAGATTCATTCGCATGAACCGATCAACTAGATTACTTACCTCCTTAGTGCGATACTGATCGCTACTAGGTGCTGAAACCACTCAAATAATTACGAATTTAAGGGGTTCAGCTAGCTGCTTGCTATTTCTCCAACATTCAACGGGCTCTATTCAAACGAGTTCAAGACTGCAAATATGCATAGGTACAAAAAAATAAATAAATACTAAGATTTAAATAAAACATAGATTAAACCAATTCAATCTCACAAATACATCACTGGAGTTTACTAAATCTCAACTAGGGAAAGAAAAATAAATCAGTCACTTATTATAGACTTTTTAACACAAATGAATTCTTGGAGAGTAGAATAAAGAAGAAAAGTGAAAAAGAAAAAATTGTAGAAGTAGCAGAAGTTGCTGTATGTGGCCTCAAGAAGAAGAGAGATAACGGATCTGCTTGGTGGTCCCCCTCTTTATAGAAAAAAAGCTAAGGTTTCTTCTTTTATTGATTAGGATCATTTTCCTTGATTTTTGACTTCTCCCAAACTTTTTATAATATTTTTTCCTTGATTTTCGGCTACATATCTTAGCCGAAATGATATTTTTTTCAAATTTAAAAAACATACATTTTAATTTAAATCTGTTGTTGTTCATGACTCTTAGCCTTGTCCAAGGCTAAGTTGTCTGTTTGCTAGACCCAACCTTGCCCAAGGCTTGTTTACGGCCTGATGACTCTTTTTACGAGCTCTTCCTATTTTCATGATGTTTTTTCTCGTTTTATCCTTATATGTTGTCCTACAATAAAATATAGAAAATAGCTCAGATTAAATAGCATAACATCAAGTTTAGCAACCCAAAAATGGATGAAAATGATGTTGTTTTAAGGCACTATTGAAGCGCCCCACACTTATCTTGTGTTTTCTCTCAAGTACTACACTGTACACTCCATCAATCCCTGTCTCTTCACCTTCAACTCACTTACTCCTAATCATTTCATCACAATCTTGCATGTTACACCTCAACCCTCAAATCCCAAGAATAAACCATCAACTAGTAATTTGTAGACTTGCATTTCATGGAACCACACCAATGAATAACTATTTTGACAACATCCAAACACGGCATGAAAGAGTTTTGCAAAGTTAGCACACAAAAATTTCATTAAAGGGACTATCCAATACCTAGTAGAATAGCTATTAAACTTGTCTAAATATAAGGATTCATGCAATTAATTCACGCCAAAAACAAAAAAAGTTGAGCACATTTTGCTTACTTGAAATGTCGCCAACATTTTGGCGTGAAGGCAAACATTTGTGATGAATGTACCCGATTACTCAGTTGGTCCTAGTTTTAAGTGGCTACTAGCACTACTTGTAGTCATTTAATTAGAGGAGTATATTATTATTCATGATTTTTTTGTTTTTTTCTTTCATCATGAGTGCGTTTTATGCTCCATCTCACACTTTTACTTTACCTATTTTTGAAAGTGAGTGCGTTTTATGGTCCATCTCACTCATCACATGATAGTCAAAGCACATAATTCTAGACAAGTTATAGAAGAGTTCTTTTTTAGGATTGATATTCACCGAAAATAAAGGAAAATTATTGTTGTTATTATTATTATTTTGAATAGGCAACTCTCAAACAAGTCATGTTCAATATGTAATCAAAGATAATCATTAATAGTGTGAAAAGATGAAAAACAAGCTACAGTTCTTAAAAGATTACTATAAACGCAATTCAATTTTTGAAATATCTCATTTGAGTTATTTAAAAATAATAGAGAGGCAGTTGTTAAAGTCGGAGTCAAAAATTGTTGGAGGTGCATATGTGATGTAGCAAAAATTAGACAAGACCAAAATATCTCGGATAATATGCCAAAAAGAAAAACTAGCTACTTAAGATTTAGAATGCATAATGTAGAATGCAGAATGCCTCTCCCTCACACTTAAACTACATATTGTCCCCAATGTGATGCAAATAATAAAAATTAAAAATGAAGTGACAGATTAACTCCCCTAGTTAATTAACTTGGAAGTGGGACACGCTGAAGGCAATTGTGTTTGTTCTTCTGCCTCACCAGCAGGTCACAACTATATGTTTTTTGATCAGCCATGCTTGGAGTAGAGGAGACTTAGTTTGGCAGAGGTTGTAAGCAAGCAGAGGGAAATGTGAAGTCGGTTCGATATGAAAGGAAAGTGGGTGTCAGTGTTAAGCGAATAGGGTAATGTGGGCAACTTGGTCATTTGAGGTGTTAGGGCAAAATAAATAGAATAGGTGTTAAGTGGTCGCAGCATAAGCCTTAGGCAAGGCTTATGTAAACATCCCAGATTAAAACCCAAAAATTATGTGTATGTCACCTCTATTAAAAAGCTGCAAATGATCTAAAAACTTCCAGTTATGAAAAATAAGCAAGAAGACGATAGAAAAAAATGAAAAATAATAAAAAAGATGAAATTAAAATTACAAAATCTTAAAAATAAAGGAAAAGAAAACTGAATGAGTTACCTCTCATTTAATGCCCTTATTTAACGTCCTAAGCTAGAGATTGTCAGTTCATAAGCCCTCTAATCAATCTATCTTCTTATAAGCTACTTAGCTCGTTAGAACTTATCATCGAAAGGGTCTCCAATCCTCTCAAGAATACAAATTTCAAATGTTCAAGCGGCAGTTTGAGCTCCAGTTTTGGTAGCTGTAAAATAGAAGGTAAACATTTTATGTTAGAAATAGGAAGGTTAGTGCACGATGCATTACTCCTTTGAGGTTTAAGTACCTCCAATTCGAATACCATATCTTATGAATTCTCTTTAGCAATAAGATCCTCTTCTAAAATTTTTAAGTTATTCACATCAAAGCCATTAGAAAGCACTATGCTCAGCTTATCATCATGGCTTGAATCAAAGTATTTTTTACTTAGAGAATCTATAGTATCAAATCCATACATACAAGGCACATTACTAAGATACTTTGTATCATCATAGATGTTAAATTTTATCGTTTCTCCATCAAATTCCATTGTGAGTGTATCATCATGCACATCTATTTTGTTGGTTATCTTCTTGTATTTGACCAAAAAATTCTCCTATGGTATAAATATGTTGTTGGTTATCTTCTTGAAATGTAGGACACATGTCTGTAAGATGTTCAGGATGCTCACAAATTCTAAAAACCCTTGCTCGATGGTTATTCCTTACAGCCATATTTTTCACCAAATGAGTTAGTTCAGAAATTTGGGATTCAAGAGATGAAATACTTACCTCATTCACCCTCCTTGGGGTGTCTCGCATTTTCCCAAACTGCCGTAAGTGATAGCCACGATTGTTATCATTTCTCTGGATTCTCGAGGTGTTTTGTTCATTATGTCATCATCACTTACTGCATATAACATTCTTCTTTCTATGGGCAACACACCTTCATAAAGATAGCGAATGAGAGATTGGTTTGAGATATCAAATTATGGATAACTTGCGCACAACCGCTTCAATCTTTCCTAATAATCATCGAGACTTTCTGAATCTCTTTGCTTGATTCTGTATATTTCTCTCCTCATTCCAGCAGCTTTGGAGCTGGAAAATTATCTATCTAAAAAATTTTTTATAATATCAGTCAAAGTAATAATCAAACCAGGAGTTAAATAAAACAACCAACGTTTATCTACATCATCCAAAGAAAAAGGGAACACTCTCAATTTTATTTATTCTTCAGAGACTTCTTGTGGCTTCATGGTTGAGCACATAATATGGAATTCCTTGAGATGCTTATGCAGGTCTTCATTCTTCAATCCTTAAAGCTTTGGCAGCAAATGAATCAACCCAGATTTAAGCTCAAACGTATCTTTCAAGGCTGGACAAGTGATGCAAAAGGGTTGTTGGTTGGTAGCTGAGGCTGCTAGCTCCCTTGAGGTGCATTCCTCGACCATTTTCTTAGTTTCTACATCAGTTTCAATAGCTACACTGCTATCTGCAAAATCGTGTCCTATTGACACGTTCTTCTCTTTAGTTAGGTCTGTTTTTTTAAGCGTTTTTTGGTTTTCTCGATTTTTGGATTATAAAAAAAAGGTTTTTTGCTATCAGTCCTGGTCATAAAAAAGAAAAACAATAAGTTAATCTCAATTCCCTAGCACCAGTGCCAAAATTTAGTGGGTATCGAATCCACCAAAAATAGATTCCTAATTAACCAATAAAACAATATTGTACTAGTGATAAGAATTTTCGAATCCATAGAAAATTGGAAACCAATTTTTTTCCTTGACCAATGAATAAAAAGCAAAAAAAAAGGAATTTTGATAGATTTAACATCAAGGCGAAATATGAATAGAAAATAAGCAAGTTGATGCGGAACCCGATGATCAAATATTATATCAAGAAC
Source organism: Carica papaya (assembly GCF_054855325.1). Lineage (NCBI taxonomy): Eukaryota > Viridiplantae > Streptophyta > Magnoliopsida > Brassicales > Caricaceae > Carica > Carica papaya. Next base: position 14,733,097 of record NC_142311.1, on the reverse strand, counting down.
CTCACATATATATTTAGCATAGATAACTTAAAACCCTAAACAAATTCTCCGTACCATACCCACAACTAACATGTAATTGAGAACTTAGGTGATTTGGATGAAAGAAGTAAGAATGAATAAACACCACAAGATAACTTGATAAATTAATTCAATTCTTGATGCAACAAGAAGAATAAGAATTCTCACTTGTCAAAGTTCTATCAAAGGAAATGAAATTCATTTAATAATCGAAGTGTGTCATATTACATAGAAAAGAGATATTTATAGGTTAAAACACCTAGATTCTATTAAAGGATCATAATTAGATGACCTAGGAAAACATGAACATAATTTGAATGATCTAGAAAAACATGGTATTAAATAACCTAAAGGAACATGTTATTAAATGACATAGGAAAACATGATATTAAATTACCTAGGGGAACATAATATTAAATGACATAGGAAAATATGAACATAATTTAATTATTTAGGAAATGACCAAAATGATCTTAGACATTCGTTCTAAATTTTTCCCAAGAAAACATGAACATAATTTAATTATTTAGGAAATGACCAAAATGATCTTAGACATTCGTTCTAAATTTTTCCCACATACTTGGACAAAATTAAAGATCTTCTTTGGCTTTTTTAATTCTTCAAATAGTTCAAATGTGCTAAGTTCTTGTTATATCCATCTTTGTATGAATTCTTGAAATGTATGTTTTAGCTTCTTGGCTTGAAATCTTGTGATTAGACTAACTGCATTGTAATATCTTCTTCATGCTTCTTTTTAATGCCTTTTGAATCCACATCTACATCATTCCCTCATTTTTCAAAAGAATTCGTCCTCGAATCTGCATTCATATCAAATAGAGAAAGATTAGAAATATTAAAAGTAGCGGACTAAGAATACTCATAAGGGAGATTAATCCAATAAGCATTACCATTGATTTTCTCCAACACTTGAAATGGTCCATCGCCTCTCGGATTTAGCTTTAACTTCCTTCGTTTTGGAAACCTTTCCTTGCGCATGTGTACTCAAACCCAATCTCCAGGTTCAAGTACAACTTGTTTTTGCCCTTTATTAGCACTTTGAGCATAAACTTGGTTCTTTTTAATCTGCTCACATGCCTTCTGATGGATAGCTATAACCATTTCATCCTTATTCTTATCATCTAAGCTAGAAATTTCACTTAAAGGTAATGGTATTAAATCTAAAACAGTTAATGGATTAAAACCATACACAATTTTAAAATGTGAAAAATCTATAGAAGAATGAATAGTACGATTATATGTAAACTCAATGAATAGCAAATAATCTTCCTAAGTTTTCAAGTTCTTACCAATAACAGCACACAATAAAGTTCCCAAAGTTCCATTAACAACTTCAGTTTGACCATCAATTTGTGGATGACAAGTAATAGATACAAAAGTTTAATTCCTAACTTATTCCACAAATATTTCTATAAATGACTCAAGAATTTAACATCACGATCAGAAACAATAGTCTTAGGTACACTATGTAACCTTACTATTTCTCTAAAGAATAAATCAGCAACATTTGTTACGTCATCGGTTTTGTGACATGTAATGAAATGTGTCATTTTGCTAAAATTGTCAATTATAACAAATATGTTATCTTTAACTCTTCTACTTTTAGGCAAACCTAACATAAAATCCATATAAATGTCAATCCAAGATTCAGTAGGAACTGGTAATAGAGTGTATAAACCATGCGGTTTGGACTTATATTTATCCTGTCTACATGCAATACAAGATGAACAAAGTTTTTCAACATCCTTACGCATGTTTAGCAAATAAAAATGCTCAGTCAAAATGTCCAAAGTTTTATGCACACCAAAATAACCCATTAATCCCATTTATGAGACTCACAAACAAGCAATTCACGCAATGAGCATGTAGGCACACAATTATTTTCTACGAAATAAAAATCCCTCATACCTATAAAACTTATCCAATTCAGCATGTTCACAAGTAGCATAAACATTGTAAAAATTAGAATTAGTAGCATACATATCTTTGAGTTGCTCTAATCCTAATAACTTAGAACTAAGTGTAGAAATTAAAGCATACTTTATAGATAATGCATATGCCACATCATTGTTTTTACCTTGCTTGCAATGAATCACATAGGAAAAAGTCTCAATGAACTCTATCCACTTTTGCATGCCTTTTATTCAGCTTTCCTTGTCCCTTTAAATGCTTGAGGGACTCATAATCAATATGAATCACAAACTCTTTTGGAAGTATGCAATTGGATATTTATCTTACATCAAAGCAACTCCAATTCCTATTTCAGAAGCATCACATTTAATTACAAAAATTTTAGAAAAATCAGGCAAATAAAGAACATATGTAGAATACAAATTTTCTTTCAAAGTTTTGAATGCATGCTCTTGCTCTTCTCCCCATTTAAGTCCAAACTCTTTTTTAACTACTGTAGTTAAAGGAACAGCAATAGTTGATAAATTTTTCACAAATCTCCTGTAAAAACTAGCCAGCCCGTGAAAAGTCCTCACATCGTATACACTCCTAGGTGTTGGCCATTCTTTTATAGCTTTTACTTTGTCACTGTCAACCTCAACTCCCTTTGTGCTAACAACAAACCCTAAAAACACAACTTGATCAAGGCAAAAAATACACTTTCGTAAATTAGCAAACAATTGTTCCTTTCTCAAAACTTTTATAACAGTTCTAACATGCACAAGATGATTCAAAGACTTGCTATAAATTAGAATATCATCAAAATAAACTACAACAAACTTTCCAAGAAATTCATGCAAGACATGATTCACTACCCTCATGAATGTGCTAGGTGCATCGTTAAATCAAATGGCATAACCATCCACTCATATAAACTATATTTAGTTTTGAATGCAGTCTTTTATTCATCACCTAGTTTCATGCGAATTTCGTGATATCCACTTTTCATATCAATCTTTGTAAAAAATACATGCACCATGAAATTCATCTAACATATCATCTAATTTAGGAATAGGATTGGGATACTTTCCAGTTATTTTATTGACTGCCGACAGTCAACACATATCCTCCATGATCCATCTTTCTTAGGAACTAGCAACACATGAATTGTACATGGAGTTATGCTCTCCCTTACATACCTTTTTGCTTAGAGTTCATCTACTTGCCTTTGGAGTTCTTTTATTTCATCTGGATTACTCCTATATACTGGTTTATTAGGAATTACAAAACCAGAAATGAAATCAATTTGATGCTCAATACCCCTTAAAGGTCGTAATCTATTCGGTAGATCATCAGGCAACACATCTTCAAGCTCCTGCAACAAAGAAATAAACATACTAGGCAGATTTGGATTAAGGTTAGTTTTAGAGAAATAAATTTCTCTAAACTTAATCACTATCAAAGCTCTCTTACTTACATAAGCACTCCTTAATTCTCTTTCTTTTGAATACAAACCTAGTTTTTTTTCACTTTTTTCTTCTCTCATTATACTTTTCTATCTTTTGTTTCCCTCTTTCTTTTTCTCACTAGTGCAATCACTCACTACTAGACTGTTATTTTTTTCTTTTCTTTTCCAGCCTCTTTTTCCTCATTTTTGTTACTTCTCTCACTACCCGAATTCCCATTAAAAGCTTATATTATCTTTATTTGATCCTTATATACTTCTGAATGAGCTAATGGCATAAGTGTGAAATCTCTACCATTCAAATTAAGTGAGTACCTATTTGTGTACCCATAATGTATGGCTTTTCTATCAAATTACCAAGGTCACCCTAAGAACAAATGACCAACTTGCATGGGTACTACATCACATAATACTTCATCAACATATCTCCCAATGGAGAATGGAATTATAACTTGTTTAATCACCTTCACTTTTCCACAATATTCAATCATTGCAACTTGTAGGGTTTTGGGTGCTTTTCACATTTTAAACCTAATTTCCCCATGAAAGTAGTACTATATATATTTGCACAACTCCCTCCATCAATGATCACAACATAAACATTCCTACTTACAAGGCATCTTGTATGGAACATATTTTTCATTTGTTCTAAACTTTCTTCGTTAACTTGCATGTTAAGAGCTCACCTAATAACCAATGATTCTCCACAGGTAGCATACTCAACATCATCATCATAATCTTTTAAAGGTGGTATATTATCACAATCAGAATCAGATTCAAACTCAACATCCCCATTGTCCCTAATAAACATGACCTTCTTATTTGGAAATTGTGAAGTAATATGTCTCACACCCAAACACCTGAAACATTTAATATTTTTATGTTTATTAGTAGATGTAAGATCAAAATTACTTTTAATAGATGATGAGGTACCTTTATCTTTATCTTTATTGAAATCTATGGCTTTCTCCTTGGAACCAAAGCTCTTCTTCTTAGTCTTCTCCTCTTTCTTATACTACTTTGAATTCTAATTGCTATTAGAATCAAATATGACCTTGTTGTCTCCTTACTTTTTAATTGTCTTTCTACTTTCATGGCCATATTAACCATCTCTTCAACTCAACATAGTGATGTAATTCAACTATATCAGCAATTTCTCTATTCAAGCCACTTAGAAATTGTACCATGGTAGCTTCTCTATCCTCATCTATATTTACTCGAATCATGGCTATTTTCATTTCTTTGTGATAAGTTTCAATTGATTTAGACCCTTAAGTGACCTTTTACAATTTTTGATGGAGCTCTCTATAGTAAAATGATGGAACAAACTTTTTTTCTCATGATAGCTTTCATTTGAGTCCAGGTGGTGATGGGTGCCTCTCCATTATGTCTCTTAGATATGAGTAATTGATCTCACCAAACCAAAGCGTAATCAATAAATTCAACGACTACCAACTTCACCTTCTTCTCTTCAGAGTAGTTATGACATTCAAATATCAACTCAACTTTTAGCTCCCATTCTAGATAAGTTTCAGCATTATTTCTACTTTGAAAAAAAGGAATCTTATTCTTAATAGAATTAATTTTACTATCCCTCTTTTTGGGTCTTCTTTGTACTGTTGACTCTTCACTATCTTCATCTATTTTCCTTTTTATCTCGTCATCATTCAATATATTTTCTCTTCCCCTATTTTGCCTATTTTGATTAGGACTACCTTGTCGACCCCGAAGGCTATCTATATCACCCTTCATGTTGTCTATGTCCGTATTATGCTTCTCAAACTGCCTTTGCATTACTTCTAACGCAAAGGTTATGACATTCATGGTTATTTCACGTTTCTCACTTCTAGAATTTGACATGATGTAAAACCTACAAGAAAAATGTTAGTAAAAAAAATTTCTCACAACATTGCCTTATGTGTTTCACTTTTGAACAGATTTGTCACTTCTCTCATGTTTTCACTCAGAATTTTGGCTTTTATCCTCTTCTACACTCACACCCTCAAGCCTTTTACCCATCTATTCTCTTCTTTAAGTTGTACTTCAGAATTGAAAACAGCTCAATCAAGATAAACAAGTAGTTGCTTATGTGACACTTTAAGGAATCATAATGAATGAGAAGGTAAACAATTACTACTAGATACAAATTAGATAAACAAAAACAAAATCTAAACACACGGATTAAGGTGGGTGTGTTTCTTTAAATTCATTAAAGTAATTAAGATGCAATTAGCTACTTTTAGTGTAATAAAAACAAGAGGTACATGAAAAAAAAAACAAAACTAGGAATACAAGAAAATGATTTTTGACTATTAATAATAGAATTCAAATCACTCCTAATGAGAAATCTGAATATGTAAACCTATAATCTATTCCCAATATAAGCTACACTCTACACAATAAAAACTATGCTATTGTGAGACAATATATCTAAAGTGGATGCATTTTAACTAAGATGGGTAGAATTAAAAGTTCAACGAACACACCTTTTCTCTTTTGCAATAGAAGCCGATTTTAATATTTCTTTTTTTCATTTCTTCTTTTTTTTTTAACTTTTCCTTCGATTTTTTTTAACTCCGCTAACAAGAACAAAATATGAAAAGACAAAGAACACATAACTGAAGAATAAGAATAAGGTGCACCCAAAATTAAGAATAACAAAGATAGAAGTTGAACAGTCTAAACAAATAAGAACAAAAAGATAAACATAGATAAATCAAACACAAATGATACCTAGAGATTTATCCAAGGCCAAAGCTCTGATACCAAACTAATGCAGAACCCGATGATCAAAGATTACATCAAGAACCCCACATATATATTTAGCATAGATAACTTAGAACCCTAAACGAATCCTCCCTACCAAACCCACAACTAATCTGTAATTGAGAATTTGGATGATTGAGATGAAAGAAACAAGAATGAATAAATGACACAAGATAACTTAAAAAGTTAATTCAATTCTTGATGCAACAAGAAGAATAAGAATTTTCACTTGAAAAAATTCTACCAAAGCAATGAAATTTATTCAATAATTGAAGTGTGTTATATTACATATAAAAGAAGATGTTTATAGGCTAAAACACCTAGATTCTGCCAAAGGATTATAATTAGATAACCTAGAAAAATATGAACATAATTTAAATGATCTAGTATGGTATTAAATGATCTAGAAAAATATGGTATTAAATGACCTATGGAAATATGGTATTAAATGACCTAGTAGAACTTGGTATTAAATGACTTAGGAAAATATAGTATTAAATGACTAAAGAAAACATGAATATAATTTAATTATCTAGGAAATGACCAAAATGATTGTAGACATTCATTCTAAAATTTTTTCCCACACTTGGATGAAATTAATGATCTTCTTTAGCTTCTTTGATTCTTCAAATAGTTCATATGTACTAAGTTCTTGTTGTATCCATCTTTGTACGAAGCCTTGAAATATATGTTTTAGCTTCTTGGCTTGAAATCTTGTGAGTGGACCAGCTGACATTGTAATTTCTTCTTCATGTTTCTCTTTAATGCGTTTTGAACCCATGTTCGCATTAAATGTAATATAAACCGAAATTTTGGCTGCAAGTTAAAGACTAAAGAGATTATAAAAAGGATTTCTAGTCAACAAAATAGTTAACTCTAGTAACGTAGTTGATCATATATATAAGGATCCATGTTATTTAAATTTTAGCAAACCAGTTATAGTTGTCAAAAATGTTCTGACAACCAATCATTTCTTATTTTTAAAACAATCAAGAAACGTTAATTAGTTGGTTCGTTGCTACCAAACAATCCTAGGAACATCCACAGGATTCAACTTGTCAATGACCTTGAGAACTAGAAGAACCTGATTCAAATTGTCAGATTCATCAGCGTGAATCGATCAATCAGATTATTTGCCTCTCCAGTGTAACACTGATCACTACCATGAGTTGGAACCATTTAAACAATTACGGATTTAAGGGATTCGGCTAGTTGCTTGCTATCTCTCGAATGTTCAATGGGCCTAGTTCAAATGAATTCAAGACCGTAAATATGTGTAGGTACAGAAAAATAAATAAACACCAAAATTTAAATAAAATATATATTAAACCAATTCGACCTCACAAATACATCGTTGAAGTTTACTAAATCTCAACTAGGGAAAGAAAAATAAATCAACTCATGTTGGACTTTTTAACACAAATGAATTCTTGGAGTAGAAGAAGAAAAAAGATGAAAAAGAAAAAAATGCAAAAGCAGTAGAAGCTGCTCCGTGCGACACTAAGAATAAGAGAAATGATGGATCTGCTTGGCAACCGCCCTCATTATAGAAAAGGAATTAAGATTTTTTTCTTTTGTTGATTAGTTCATTTTTTTATTTTTGGCTTGTCCCAAGCTTTTTAGAATATTTTTTCCTTGATCTTTTGTCCCCAAATCTTGGCTAGAATAATATCTTTTTTCATATTTAAAAAGAACAAGTTTTAATTTAAATCTACTACTTTGCACGACTTTTAACCTTGCCCAAGGCTTAATTATCTGTCTGCTAGACCCAAGCCTTACCCAAGGCTTGTTTCTAGACTGATGATTCTTTTTACGAACTTTTCCTCTTTTCATGTTTTTTTCTCGTTTCATCCTTATATCTTGTCTTGCAATAAAAAAAGAAAATAGTTTCAATTATATTGCATACCATCAAGTTTAATAACCCAAAAGTGAGTGATAATGATGTCGCTTTAAGGCACTATCAACAGCTTTTCCTTTCATAAACTTTGCTACTTCCTCCTGGATCGTTTTAGCAAATTTTGCCCTTCATTCTTCATTTACTGCTCCTTTATTCATATCCAATAGTGAATCAACTGCATTTGTATAGTTCTTGCCTTTAGTTTGTGCTCTTTGCTGCTTCTTTTCTTTATCCCGGTGAGAATATTTGTGCAACTTAAAACAATTGTCGTTTATATGACCATCATGATTACAGTGATCATAATGTAAGTCTGATCTCTTCTTGAATGAAGCAAATGCACTAGTTCGAACACGTATTATAATGGTAAATTTAGATATCGTCCTATGAAGACTAATATAAAAATTACTAAAATCTTAACTAATTGATATTATTTGGCCAACGACTAAAAGAATGAGTATAAACTAAAGCTTAACAAAGAAAATGATACATTATGACTAATTAACAATCAAGATATAATGACGGTTAAGATCTTAGAATCCACCATAAGTTCAATTATTAATTTTCTTAATTCAATCTATAACCAGAACTTTCACCCAATTTCATTCAATTATGTAGTAATCTCTTTCTCAAGTTCAACTACCCTACCTACTTCATAATAACACACATATCTTTATGGATTAGTATGAATTGGAGCATTAATATTCAATCATCAAATATATAGATCATGTCAGGTATCTCTACTCACATTCAATCTATTGTGCTAACTTAATATTGTAATGAACAATCAAAATCTCAATTCAATCATTTATCATAAATAAATAAATAGGTGATCAATCTATTTATGCATGAAGCCACAAGATAATACATATGGACTAGAAAAAAGGGCTTTCATAGATTAAATAAAGAAATCACAAAGTATCCCTTAGGTTTTAATCAAAGATCCCAACAAAAAAGTTTAGTTATCCATCCTCAAGAAAATTGCAAGAATCAAATCTAAAGAAAACATGAAACGATTAAGAATAACCCACTAGAAGAAGCTCTTGATTTCTGCAGTCATCTTCTCTTTTCTCCTCCTCCAGTTTCCCTTTTCTTTTTGAGATAATCCCTTTTTTATATAGTTCCAAACCTAATACTTTGATAATGTCCAAATCTAACCTAGCACGTTTCGCAGCCATGTCAAATTGGCACATGGTCGTGTCTTCCTCAAAATAACGTCGATTTCCAGCTTGTAGACATGACACGGTCGTGTCTCTTAGGCACACAATCATGTCTCTCTCACAGAACGAAACAGAAATGTTGGCTTCTCAACACATGGCCATGTGTTAACTCGATATAGGGCACACGGTCGTGTCTCTTTCACTGAACAAAACATAAACGCTGGCTTCTTAACACATGGCCTTGTGTAAACTCGGTATAAGGCACACGGTCGTGTCTCTTTCAATGAATGAAAAAGAAATGCTAGCTTCTTAACACATAGTCGTGTGTCAACTCGACATAGGGCACACGGTCATGTCTTTCAGGAACATGGTTGTGTCTCACTCCTCTTCAGAAATAGAAACGCTAGCTCCTTAATACGTGGTCATATTATGGCCATATCTCTGATATCTTCATGTTTCAACCCTTTTTTTCCCAAATCTTGCTCCAATCCACTCTAATTTGCTTCCAAGTCTCATAATCATTCTTGAAAAGTGTTAAAGACAATCCAACAGTATATGTGGTAAAAATCAATCCAAATTAACTCAAATGAAATAGAAAAATATATATATAATTCAATTATATCAACTCTCCCACACTTGAATTTTTGTTTGTCCTCAAACAATCTTAAATTCATCCCATAGCAAAACCATAAATGAAATCCTCCTCATCAAGATTATATTACCTTAGGATAACATAAAATAATATGTACACAGACACAATCATCTATGGAAGACAATTCAGCAACTTTAAAATATAAACTCCAGCTAGTCCCATCTTAATCTTACAAATTAAGTATCCATAATATTCTATGAGTCATTCAATTATCTGTAATATCCAAGCTTTATAACCCAAAATATAACCAAGCTCAGTTGGCAAAAGAGTAGGCACACATGCAACTTTACTTTTACCTTTTTTTTCAATTTTTTAAACCATACTAGTTTGTCCGAAATGTTAGTCAACCTTTTTACGCAAGTGCAGACATTGGTAATGTCGACCCTCGGTTACTCAGTTAGTCACACTTTCGAATGGCTACTAGCTCTACTCATGACCACCATTTTATTTTTCAAGCTAAATCAATCCACTAAGGAGTAAGCCCTCCCTACCAAAGGCAGCTGCGTTCCCAAAACTCAAATTTGAGACCTCTAATTAAGGTAACATAGCACTGAAATGCTAAACTACACCCATTGGTAGTGTAAAATTAAGTGATTAGTGGAGTAATTGTTTTTTTTTAGCTACTAGTTCTACTCATGAACACCATTTTATTTTTCGAGTCAAATAGGTCCATTAAGAGGTAAGTCCTCCCTACCAAAGGTAGTTGCATTCCCAGGACTCAAAATTGAGACCTCTGGTTAAGCTAGCATAGCGTCAAACCGCTAAGATACGCTCATTAGTGGTGTAAAATTGAGTGATCAGCTGAGTATTTTATTTTTATTTTTATTTTAATTTATTATGTTTTTTGCATACATATATATCTAATCCTATACCAAAATACGCTTTCTTTTGTAAAGAATTATTTAGTTTCAATAAAAGAATGAATTTTATGACTCAAATGATGTAGAGGATTCTAAACTCTTAAAACTTGAATAAACTAAATAAGATCAAATAATTCCATTGCTAAACTGTTTCCACAAACAATCTTATCCCAGAACGTATAGATTTAATGTCATAATTATCATCATAGGTAGTCATGTCACAATAAGACACATCAAGATTAAACCACGAAACTATATAAAGATTTACAAGATAACAACAATTATAAAGAATTAGAATACCACTCCCCCACACTTAAATGCAACTATGTCCCCATAGTTCGCAAAGAAAAAAAAATAAAAGACAATGATAGCAAAAGAAATGAAATTTCCCTGAAATTTTGATGGAGTAACATCCACTGCAGCCTTGGTGAAGTTTGCAAAAAGGAAAAAACACCTAAAAAAATATACTGACAAACACTAAAGAAAAAAAAAAACTAGGCAAGAAAATTAGTGGTAAAGGAGAGAAGGGAACTAAAAGATATAAAAGGTAAAATATACTAAAAAACAAACATAAAAAATAAAATAAAAACAAAAAGGAGACTAATTGTCTGATGGTGGGTCGGGTGGGAGTTGAAATCTTATATGTTGAAAGTACGCTATCATATAATGCTCCTTCGCCTTTCGCGTTCTTTAATTCTTTCTTGTCCCCTACTAAGCTGCTCTAATCTCTCATCTATGATGGAACTTGAACTAGAACATGCTCCTACATTGGTTTGGGGAGAGCTAGGCCCACCTTTATCTATGGAGTCATTGACCACTATATTCCCATCCTCTAAAACCCAAGTATTTCCTCTCTTCTTAACCATCACCATTCTTTGAAGACATGTTATGTCTAGGGGTTCCACATCACAAACCTTTGTTAAGTTATATGCTGCTTCGTCAAAAACACCTAAGTTCTCTGTAAGCATTGTGTAATAGGCCCCTATAACAATAACACCCTTTTTCTCATGTGCAATTTTTTATTTGGTATGCAAACCATGCATCCAAATTCATCTTTTCAATCTTCACCATGCAGCATAAATGGAATAAGTTAGTTTTAGTAATTATCCGAGTATTCTCCTTTCTGCATGAAACACTACATGCAATGTACCTATGAAGATACTTCAATGTATAGCTACTGAGAAGAGTGATCTTGGAGCTACTTGGGTTTTAATGAAGATCTACACGATGAATTTCTAACCGAAATGTAACTAGTATGAATGAATTAGGGAAATCAACATAATTATTTCTATATGCAACAACTATTCATATATTCAGAAGTATAAAAATCACAATGCACTACAAAAGTAGAAATAGGCATGTTAAAGTTCTTATTCATAAGATGTAATTGGATTGCATCCTCATTTTATAAACCATCATCAGAAAGTACAAAAGAGGTTAAGAATTCATAGGTTAATTCCCGATAGGATGGCCTATGGATGTTTACAAGACGTTCCCAGCCTATATTAGAGATCAACCCCATAACTTCATCTCACAATCCAAATTTTTCCAAATCAAAAAAACAAAGATACCTGTGGGGTTTGATTTCTCGCTTCCTGATGTATTGAAATCTTTTTTGATATGTTTCATTATCGAAGGTAATCACTTGGTCAATCACCACTTCTAGGGGTGTAGCAATACTCTTTTGAGCGAACATCTTCGATTGCTTTTTGCTAGTAGCCATTGTCCTACAATTAAAATAAAACTATTTAAAGTGGGGTACAATAGAACAATGAGACTACAAAGCATACCCATAAGAATCATGTTGGTGTTTCTTAAAACATAGAAAAATTAGATTAACATTAGGTATTTTGTATGTAAGAACAACTCCTAAAGCACTAAATAGGATTAATATAACTTCATCAATTAGTTCCATAAACTTAACTTGATTAATAATGTGAAAAGCATCAAGCAGGGCACCTATAATACAACACTACCCAATTCGGGTTCAAGAGCAATTATACAACTTAGAACCCTAAATTTAAATTCATGGCATAATTGGGGCAAAATTAAACATCAGTAACTTTCCCAAACAAAACCCATATCAACTCCACCAACAATGCACAAAATAATTACCCAAAACCATGAGAAATTGAAATTGAAAAGTGAACCCTAGAATTGAAATTCATGGCACAATTGGGGAAAAATCAAACATCAACAACTAATCAAAACAAAACTCATATCAATTCGACCAACAATTCACTTAACAATTACCCAAACCCATGAGAATTCAAAATTGAAAAGTAAACCCTATAAGTGAAGAATAAACATGAGAAAGGGGAAGAAGCTTACCTTATGATGTGAATTCCTCAATTAAGTGCAAAGAGATTGAGTGAGTTTTGAAAAAAAGGGATTTTTTTTTGTGATAAAGTGAAGAACAATGAGAGAGAGATTGGGGTTGGAGAGGGTGCATGGTGGAAAAGAAGAGGAAGATAAAAGGAGGTTTTATACATGGGTTCAAAAGAGCCCGTGTTTTTTTTTTTTAAGAAAACACACGCAACACAACCATGTGTTAAAACGACACGGATGTGTGTAAAACAACATGAGCATGTGTTAGAATGACACAAGTGTGTGTAAAACAACATGAACGTGTGTTAGAATGACACGAGTGTGTGTAAAACAACATGAACGTGTGTTAGAACGACATAGGCATGTATTGCATCTAGGAATTACAGAAACGATAATGGCTTAACCCACGACCGTGTCTTGTTCATATGGGAGACACAAGGACATATGCACTTGACACACGATCATGTGATAAGTATTGTTTACGCTAAAATTCTGTTTCTCCTATCAAAAGTGACTTTAAATTTACTACTTAACAAAAATTCCTAAATAACTAAAGTTTGGGGAAAAAAACAAACATAAATATACATATCTAGGTTGCCTCCCAGTCAGTGCTTGTTTTCTGTCCTTAGCTTGACGTAGCAAGTGTCTTTAAGAGTCAACAAGAGGGATAATAATGGTCATAAGCTTCTGCATTATATGGTTTTAATCGTTGACCATTAACCTTAAAAGTATCTTTATCTAGGTAAGTTACTTCAATCGCTCCATTTTCCACATCTGAGTAATTGTGAATGGACTCGACCTGCAACACACTGCAAAAATTTGTGCTTAATTTGTAATTGTGAATCCTTATTTATTCGGGCCCTAAGACCACTTAAAATCTTTAATTATTTTATAATTTTAATTTTTGGATAAATATCGTATTTCATAATTTAAATTCATATTTTTAATTTATTTAAACAATTCTTAAAATTTATATTTTTATTATTTCATTGTAAAAAAAAAATTTGTCATTGTTATTTAAAAATAAATTTTAAGGAGAAAAAGACAAAGAAAATGTCGAAATCCAGCGAGAAGGGTCCCACCTGCGTGGGCATCCCACGCTGCACTCGCGGCAAGCACAGGACGTACGGACAATGTGCACGTCCCGTTTGCGCAAGGCACAAGGCCCGATTTGTGCGCGCATCCCATCACACACAAACTGGCGTAGTTTGCGTGCGAAGACGGGCGCAGTCCACGCAAAGACGAGCGCAGTCCGTGCGAGTCCCATTGCGCGCAGATAGGCTCATCTCTATGCGCCCTGTGCATGCGCCATCCACGCAGTAGGCCAGCGCGGTAAGCTTGCTCGCATGGGCCTGCACACAGTAGGCCTGTGCACGGCCAACTGGGCCAACATGTTGCTACCTCGAGCAGTGCACGCTACTGATTGGGTGGCGAGCCACCGTCAGCTTGGGTGGTGTACCGCCGTCATTTAGGTGGCGTGCCTCTATTTTTTGCACCGCCACCACGTCACGTCATCTGTCCGTCGGTCACATCCATCAATCATCACATCACCTATTTTCTCATTGACTTTCTCTCTCCTCACCAGATTTTGTCACTTGGCACAGATTCGACGATCCACATTTTTTATAAATAGGGACACTCCCTTCACCATGTCCTCATCACTTCCATTCAATTCTTCCATCCTCCAAGAGCTTAGAGAGAGAGGAAGAAGAGAATAAGAAGAAAAGGTATAGGAAACTTCAAATTTTCAGTAAGAAATTTAGTATTTACTTTTAAACATTCTGAGAAGCATTTCTAGAGCCAAAATTATGAAGCTTGAATTTATAATTTTCATGATTATGTTTAAATGTCTAAAAGAAGTAAAGTTTACTTGATAATGTATGTTATATGATCGTACATAAACTTGATAGGTTGCATGTAATTTAAATGATATAATTCTTGAGATCAATTACTTGAAAAGTGAAAAGGTGATTAAGCATGAAATGGTCTGAGAAAGATGTATGTGTATTGACATGCATAATTTATAAAGTATTTCGTTAGATTTTTATCTTTAAGGAGTTTCTGTTTCTCCCCCGTCTGGTCTGAAAAGATGTGAGAGGATCGCTCTCTGTGGATGATGGTGTACCCTCTGACGAGAGTGGTGACGCAATATTTTTGTAAGGGTTACCTTTGCGAAGTACGACCGTGACCGTAGATTATCTGATAGGACCACTATGGTTGGCACGGCCGTAGTCATAGATCGTATCATGGTTTAAAAAGCCGCAAATGTGTTGTTGCTTTAGCAAGCCACAAATTACTGTTATATCTAAACTGGTCACTCTACATGGGTAGTCAGAAATTCATATTTGCCCTCAGTAAATGGAAGTCGGAACGACTTTGCGAAAAAATGACACGAAAAAATGTGCAAATCATGATTTATTTGATTTTCTCTATTATCAACATGATTGATTTAATTGATATGACCATGACATGATAGATTGATTTCTTCTTTAAGTAAACAAATTGTTTTCATAATTTTAAAAAAGACCCTGATGTGACTCCTGATAATAAGTATTGATGACAAAATTACTCACATTTAAAACCTTATAATATTATTTAAATATTATTTTTTTTACTAAATATATGGAACTCACCCATTTCCATGTCCCACTCCAGATGAGGAAGATAGTGAGGAACCAATCGCTGACCTACCCCTTGAAATTTATGAGGATCTCGTGGATCTATAAACCTTGAGTGCATAACTTATCCCGCACTCTGATGAGTCCTTTCACATAGTGAAAAAAGTAGGTCTTTTTGTATTTTGATATTTTGTATTTGATTACCACTTCTAGCCTCGGTTATATGTGTAATTAGAACTCATTATTTTATAAGAAGTTTGTAATAAATTGCTCCACTGTATAAAATTAACTACTATACATTCGTAATCTGTTTTTATATCTGGCACCCTTATGCCTTAATTAGCATTTGGAATATCACACAACCACCTTAATTGTAACTCGCCCGGAAATAATCTAAGTCGAGAGTTGAAGAGGAACACATATTGCCCAACCTTGAAGTTCTGTTGCAATATGTGTCGATTATGCCACTTCTTTATTCGTTCCTTTTAGATCTTTACATTCTCATATGCATTAAGACACAACTCGTCTAGCTCATTAAGTTGAAGGGCCCGATGTTTACTTGTAATTTTCAAATTGAAGTTTAGAAATTTTAATGCCCAAATGCTTTATGCTCTAACTCTACCGGTAAGTGACATGACTTCCCAAAAGCAATCCTATATGGAGGCATACCAATAGGAGTTTTAAATGCAGTCCTATAAGCCCATAAAGTGTCATCAAGTTTCAATGCTCAATCCTTTCTAGTGTGTACAATAGTTTTCTCAAGGATCCTTTTTAATTCTCTATTAAAGATTTTCACTTGGCCACTAGTTTGAGGGTGATAAGGCGTAGCTAATTTATGTTTCACACAATATTTAGCTAGAAGGTTTTCCAATTGTGTGTTGCAAAAATGTGTACCCCTATCACTAATTAAAGCTCTTGGTGTACCAAACCTAGTGAAAAGTCTTTTTCAAGAATTTGCAGACTATTCTAGCATCACTAGTAGGAGAAGAAGCTTTGACCCATTTAGACACATAATTTACAACAACTAAGATATACTTATTACCATAATAACTAGGAAAGGATCCCATGAAATATATTCCCCACACATCAAAAATCTCACAAACAAGTATGTTGTTTAAAGGTAACTCATGTTTTCTCGAAATATTACATGTTTTTTGGCATTCATCACATGACTGAACATACCTTTAGGCATCTTTAAATACATTAGGCCAATAGAAACCTGATTAGAGCACCTTTGTTGTAGTTCTTGTGGCTCTAAAATGCCCTCCAGCTTCTTTAATGTGACAGAATTTAAGGATCTCTTCAATGTCATGGTCAGGGATGCATCTCCTTATCACTTCATCTGCATATATCTTATACATGAATGGATCCTCCCAAAAGTAATTCTTAATATCATAAAAGACTTTTTTTTTGTTGGTAGAAAAAATTACTTGGGACAATTTTAGCAACAAGGTAATTAGCAAAATCCGCATACCAAGGAGACTTACTTACCTCAACCATGTATAGTTTTTCATTCAAAAAATTATCGTTGAATGCATCTTCATGAATTGTTTTGTCTTTTGGATTCTCCAACCAAGAGAGATGGCCTGTCGTTAAGCTTTTAACTCCCTTCTTGTCCTTGATCTCCAAATCAAATTTTTGAAAAAGTAGAATCCATCTAATTAATCTCGATTTTACATGTTGTTTAGCTAGGAGATGTCTTAATGCTGAATGGTCTGTAAAAACAATCACTTTAGATAAAATAATATAAGATCTAAATTTATTAAAAGCAAAAACTACAGCTAGTAACTCTTTCTCGGTTGTTGTGTAATTCTGTTGGGTGTCTATTAGAGTCTTGCTAGCATAATAAATAGGTTGGAAGTATTTACTCCTTCGTTGTCCTAAAATAGCTCCAATTGCATAGTCACTCGCATCACACATGATTTCAAATGGGAGGTCCCAATCCGGTGCCACCATGATGGGTGCATCGATCAATTTTTTCTTGAGAGTCTCAATGCCTCCATACATTGCTCGAAGAAGTGGAAGGGCACCTCTTTCTGCAAAAGGTTTGTTAATAGGCATGCTATTTTGGAGAAGTCTTTTATGAACCTCCAGTAAAACCCTACATGGCCTAAAAAACTCTTTACTGCTTTGGCTGAAACTGGTGGTGGCAGCTTCTCTATTGTCTCTATCTTTGCCTTTTCCACCTCAATCCCCTTGTGCAACACCTTGTGACCTAAGATTATTCCTTCCCCTACCATGAAATGGCACTTCTCCCAATTGAGCACCAAATTGGTCTCCTCACATCTCCTTAATACCTACTTAAGATTGCCTAAACATACATCAAATCAAGTACCAAAAATAGAAAAATCATCCATGAATACCTCCATAGTTTTCTCCACAATATTGGTGAAGATTGCCATCATACATATCTAAAAATTGGCTGGAGCATTGCATAAGCCAAAGGGCATCCTTCTATAGGCAAAAGTGCCATAAGGACATGTGAATGTTGTCTTCTCTTTATCCTCCGATGCAATGGAAATCTAAAAGTAACCCAAATATCCATCCAGAAAATAGTAGTAAGCATAACCTGAAAGTCTCTCCAATATTTGATTAATGAAAGAAAGTGGAAAGTGATCTTTTCTTATAGCATCATTAAGCTTCCAGTAGTCAATGCATATTCTCCATCCTATCACCGTTCTAGTGAGAATCAACTCATTCTTCTCATTAGGAACTACTATCATTCCTCATTTCTTTAGTACCACTTGAACTGGGCTCACCTAGTTGCTATCCGAGATTTGATAGATGATTCCAGCATCAAGAAGCTTGATCACCTCTGCTTTCACCACCTTTTTCATCTTAGAATTCAACCTCCTTTGGAGCTTCAAACATGGCTTGTGTCCATCCTCAATTAGAATTTTATGAGTGCAAAAAGAGAGGTTTCCCTTTTATGTCAGCAATCTTCCATGCTATGGCAGCTTTGTGATCTCTCAATACCCAAAGTAGCTTCTCTTTTCCCAAGTTTGATAATTCTGAAGAAATAGTCACTGGTAACCTGGAATTCTCCTCCAAGAAGGCATACTCTAAATATGAGGGCAATGGTCTTAACTCCAACTTTAATGGCTCCTTAGTTAATGGCTTGTCTTTTTCTTCACTAAAGCTGCGAATCTCCTCAAATCTGAAATTCCTTGGTGCATTAACTGAGGTCTCACTTCTAGCAAACTTACTTGCCTCTAAACTTCTTCATTCTTCATGTCATTTTTTTTCTCCATTCGTGATACCTTATTCCAATACATCTTTAAAGAAATTTTCTTGAAAAACACCTTGCATGACCGGATCAAGTATGTCAATCATGAAACAAGTATCATCTGAAGTATATGCATATCTCATGGATTCATATGCATAAAACATACACTAAGAGTCAATTTACGATCACGAACATCAATTACAGCTCTAGCAGTTGCAAGAAATGGTCTTCCTAAGATAATTAGTATCTCAAAGTCCTCTTCCATATCTAAGATCACAAAGTCTACTAAAAATATAAACTTATCAACCTTAAATAGCACATCTACTATTATTCCAACCAGAATTTTGATAAACCTATATGCTAATTACAAAGTAATCTTAGTAGGCTTAGGCTTCCACAACCTTAACTTCTTGTAGATATCATATGACATCAAATTAATGCTAACTCCTAAATCAAATAACGTTTTTTTCAATTGAAAGGTCCCCTAAGTTACACGAAATAATAAACTTACTTGGATCCTTCAGCTTTTGTGGCATCTGATTTTGTAGAATAGTTGAACATTCTTTGTTAAGCATCATTATGGCCACGTCTTCCAACTTCCTTTTATTGGAGAGAATATTCTTTAAGAACTTTGCATAGCTAGACATCTGTTTTAAAACTTCAACTAAGGGAATGTTAATATACAATTGTTTAAAAATATTTAAAAACTTATCAAACTGCTTATCCAATTCTTGTTGCTTCAGTCTCCCCATATATGGAATGTTGGAGTGTTCTCCTCCTCGATTGGGTAGCTCTTTCTCTTGATTTTTTTTCTTTTTTCTTCTTCTTCCTTGTTTAGGTTGCTCTCATCTGCTTTTGTTATATTCCTTGGTTCCAACTCCACTAATTGTTTTCCACTCCTCAACACTAGCATTCACATGCTCTATTGGGTTAGTCTTTCTATTGTTTGGCAAAGTTCTTCGAGCACGCTCGTAAATCAACTTTGTCAATTGCCCAGCTTGGTTCTCTAGACTCTTGATGGAGGCTTCATTACTTTACAGCCTAGTTTCCGTTGCTTTCATGAATTTGACAAGCATATCCTCTATGTTTCGCCTTTATTCAATGGGGGCAGAGCTGGTGGGGCAGCTTGTCTCTAATTATTTTGATTGCCCCATTAAAAATTAGGGTGATTCCTCCATCCAGGATTGTAAGTATTAAAACAAGGATTCCCTTGTTGTCTTAGAGCATTACCAACATATTCCACTTGTTCAGTTTGTTGAGACAGATCCCCTTATTGAACTTTAGAATTCTGAACTCGCACCGTTTGCATTGTCACCATATTAATGTTGTCTAACTTTTTAGTTAAGGCCTTAATTTGTGTAGGCCGCCTTAGGTTTTTTATTATTCAATGTTCCTCCAATAGCTGCATCAATCATGGTCTTGATGTTAGCGATGAAACCATTGAAGAATGTTTGCACTTGAAGCCACATAGGTAGACCATGGTGAGGAACTCTCTTTAGCAGATCCCTATAACGATCCCAAAACTCATACAATGATTCTCCATCTATTTGAACGAATATGGTGATGTCATTCCTCAACCTACCTGTCTTTAAACAGAGAAAGTACTTGGCTATAAAATGTTGAGTCATGTCCTCCCAAGTAGTGATGGAACTGGCTGGTAGCGAATTCAACCAAGTCTTGGTGTTATCCTTCAATGAGAAAGGGAAGGTATCACAAATCTCTAGAAAATTAGCGATGTGCTCATTAGGATCTTAAATTGGGAACCTAGAAAATTGTACACTTTGCTAAATCATTTGGATGATGGCTAGCTTAATCTCTAAGTTATTAGCAGCTACAGTCGGCCTTGCGACACTTTGTTCAATTCTAGTAAGAGATAGAATAGTATAATCCATCATTGTGCGCTCTCTTCGCTCTTCTAGTTCGTCACCTATTGTTGTTGTCCTTCTTCTCAATGAATTCTTGACACAAGACAAGAGTTGTCTACTTCTTACTTGTGCTCTCAGTCTACGGCAAGTTCTCTCAATTTTTGGATAAAAAATTAATATTTCTTCGCTGCTTCTGGTCATTCACTACAAAACCCCCTGCAAATAACTAACAAAACAAAACAAACAAGGTCAAACAAGGTAAAAGTACCAAATTAATACAAATCAGTCAACTCTAATTTTGCTAGTATTAGTCCCCAATAATGGCACCAAAAACTTGTTGTGATGTGAACTCACCTAGCAAGTGCACTAGTTTGAACATGTACTATAGCAGTAAATTCAAATATCGTCCCATAAAGACTAATATAACAATTACTAAAATCTTAACTAATTGATATTATTTGGCCAAAGACTAAAAGAATGAGTATAAACTAAAGCTTAACAAAGAAAACAATGAATTAGAACTAATTAACAATCATGATATAATAACGGTTAAAATCTTAGAATTCACCCTAAGTTCAACTATGAATTTCCTTAATTCAATCTATAACCATAACTTTCACCCAATTTCATTCAATTATGTTGTAATCTCTTTCTCAAGATCAATTTTCCTACCTACTTCATAATAACACACATATATCTATGGATTAGTATGAATCGGTGTATTAATATTCAATCATCAAATATATAGATCATGCCAAGTATATCTACTCACATTCAATATATTGTACTAACTTGATATTCTAATGAAAAATCAATCTCTCAATTCAATCATTCATCATAAATCAATAAATAGTTATCAATCTATTTATGCATAAAGTAACAAAATAACACATAGGGATTGGGAAAAAGGACTTTTATTTATTAAATAAAGAAATCACAAAGTATCTCTTAGGGTTTCATAAAAGATCTCAATAGAAAATTTTAGTTATGCATCCTAAAGAAAATTACAAGAATAAAATCTAAAGAAAATATGAAACGATTAAGAATAACCCACTAGAAGAAGCTCTTGATTTCTACAGTTGTCCTCTCTTTTCTCCTCCTCCAGTCTCCCTTTTCTTTTTTAGATAATTCTCCTTTTATATAGTTTCAGACCTAATACTTTGACAAAGTCCAAATCTGACCTAGCACATCTCACGGCCGTATCGAATTGGCACACAGTTGTGTCTTCCTCAGAATCACGTCAATTTCTAACTTGTAGACATGACACAATCGTGTTTCCTAAGCACATGGTCGTGTCTCTCTCACTGAACAAAATAGAAACGTTAGTTTCTCAACACATGGTCGTGTGTTAACTTGGTATAGAGCACACGGTCGTGTCTCCCAGCCACAAGGTCGTGTCTCTTTCACTGAAAGAAACAGAAACGTTGGCTTCTTAACACATGGTTGTATGTTAACTCGGTATAGGGCACACAATCGTGTCTTCCAAAAACATGGCCGTGTCTCACTCCTCATAAACAGAAACACTAGCTCCTTAATACATGACCGTTTGTTATGGCCATGTCTCCGAGATCTTCATGTTTCAACCCTTTTCTACCCAAATCTTGCTCCAATCCACTCTAATTTGCTTCCAAGTCTCAAAATCATTCCTGAAAAGTGCCAAAGACAATCGAAAAGTATATGTGGTAAAAATAATCCAAATTAACTCAAATAAAATAGAAAAATATCTATAAAATTCAATTATATCAACCAGCATTTCCATCTCTTTTATAATTATGTGTTCTTACAAGCATCACATTATGTTCCATAAGTTTTGAATAATTGTTGTGAAATTTGCTTTGTTTTTCCACCCTTAATACTATCGAATAAGCCTTATTGATTGTAGGTAGAGGGTCCACAACTAATATTTGGTTTATGATATTATCATAAGAGTCATTGAGTCCCATCAAGAACTGAATCAATCTATTTGATGTAGTAATATCAGCAACAACCTTTGAAGCACCACATATGTATGATGGAATTGGCATCAACACATTCAATTCATCACATAATCTCTTCAACTTTGTAAAACATTGCACCACAGACATATTATCCTGACTTATAGAAGCAATTTCCCTTTGTAATTGATATAATAAGGGACCATTACATTCTTCAAATCTTTCTTCCAACTCCAACCATAGTTCCCTAGCTAAACTAGTGTAAAGGAAATATTCAACTATATCTTTTGAAATATAATTCAAAATCTACGAGTCACCATACAATATACTCGAATCCATTTCTCATAATCTGTTGAATCAACCTCAGTCATAACATGTCTACCATTAATGAAACCTAGTTTATTTTTTGCACCTAAAACAATATTCATAGCTCGTGTCCAAGAGAGGTAATTATTACCTGTAAGTTGAGTATTTACCAGAATTATCCATGGATTGTCTGAGTTTTGCAACACCAAAGGATTTTGATCTCCTTCTTCATTACTTTTATTTTCAGTTGCTCCTTCGATTTCAACATTAGCATTTAAATCTTGCGTTTTATTTTCCCTCATTATAGAATCAAGTTATCAAAAACCAATAATCAAGAAAGAAATTCAAGAAATTTAATAGAGTCCGATCAACTGCTCTGATACCATGATACATTCAGTATCAGATAAAGAAGAAAAAAATCATCTTTTATTCCTAAAACAGAATCTGTAAAAGTGTTCTTTTTATATACAAAAAAGAGAAGAAGAAAACGATTACTGATATTCCAGCTCAGCAACTCACACACTATACGTAACCATATGTATCCAGTCACATCAGCATGAACACTCTTCATAAACAAAACCCTTATGAAACGAATTGAGAAGACTAAACTAGTTAAATAATCAGTTCGGTTTAACTAGTTGTTCAACTTCTCCAATTTTTTGTGGAATCAGCACCTAACAATAATTATAAAAAAAAAAATGTTGAAGAGAATGTGGATGACTGTATTCCTACTCATACATTCAACTTACGCACATGTGCAGTCAAAAATTGATATAGACATTCTAGAAAAGAAGCTTCAGATTTTGATATAGACATTCCTTTAGATCTAGTTGCACACAAATTTTGTAAATTTCCCATATGGTAGATCATATTTATGGGTCTCCATCTATATTGCAAGAAGGATTGTTCTTGGAGTTGATAATACAACCAAAAAAAATCTAACCTAAAAATGAAGACATGGAAAGAAGTAGCCTACTCTAAATTTTAAAAAAGTCGTGTCATAAGTCATCCCACGTATAAACCAATCAGTCATGATTTATTCCTTGTCATTTTTTCAAAACAACAAATAATTTTTACATTTGAAAACAAGCAACAATATGATCACGCTTCCTACAATCATCTTTTTCAAATATTCCTGCAGTTCCACAAGCAAGCAGTAGTAAAAAGATATAAGCATTCAAAAAATTATCAACACAATACAAAAGGGCCTATACTTCATGCTCAAGCCGTAACAGCCAACAAGAAAATTATAAACTTTATGATTATTTATGGCTCTCATCAGGAAAGAAAAGGAGGAAAGGATGAAGTTTGTGGAACACAGGCTTCGGGTTCTGCGGGAAGCTGTTGCAGAGGAAGATGCGTCAAGTTTCAGATTGCGGAAGAAGATGATTGTTGTAGATGAAGATGCGTTGAGTTGCAGACTACAGAAGAAGATGACTGTTGCAGAGAAAGATGTGATTCTGTGTCAGTTTCAGAAAGAAAAGAAGGAAGAAGAAGCAACCGCCAGGTTTGCAAAGAGAAAAGAAGAAGCTTTTTCGACTGAGGAGAAAAAGGGTATTCCCGCTTTTTTTGCTCTCCACGTGGATGCCACATGAAATTTTGCGTGCCACGTGGCACAACAATTGGCAAACCAAATTCCACGTAGACACGTTATTCATGGTGTTAAATGTTGTTGTCCTAAATACATTTTAAAAATCTGAAGATTAATTTGAAAAACAAAAAGCTAGATGAACTTATTTAAACATTTTTTAAGAGAGAGAAACAATTACATATTTTAGTCAAAATAAAAGAAATAACAAATTCATAAACCTTAATAACTTACTTAATTCATAATTAATAAAATTAAATACTTATTAATTTAATATCAATTGATAATAATTATTTTTTTTTATAATTTTAATCTAGATCAATTACCTTATCAAAAAATTTTAACCAAATTATTTTTAGTTATCAGTTCAATTAAATTTCATATTTAGTAGATAAAAAAATCAATGGAATCAAATTTTAAATCAACAATCACCTTTGTTATAAAGTCAAATATAACAAATATTTGATTAAAATAGTATTTTGAACGTAAAAAAAAAATTTAAAGTCAAATATGTTTTTAAAATTAAATAACTTAATATAGTAAATGTAATAATTAAAATATATATATATAATTTCATTAATAGATCATAGTGATTTAATTAAATATTTAAGTTATAAAAATATATTTATTAAAAATAAAAAAAAAATTATTTAATGAAATTACTTCACGAGAAACAACCAAGCCATTCAATATACATATATATATATATATATGCGTGTTTTAATATAGCTTTTTCTGGCTGTAAATGAAAGGTCGGTTTGAACAGATTCTTGGTTTTAAACGGAGATTAAGATTATGCCAGCTTGGAGCAGTAACCAGTTGGAGCAAGACGTGGCAGGTTCACAGAAAAATGTTGATACTAAACGATGTCGTTTAGGTCTTACTGGTATCCATCTCCCTTTCAATTCAAGCAAAGCACCAACAGAAAGCAACCATCTTCCTACTTACCCTGCAATCTCCCTTAAGGATCCATCCATAAACCTCTTCTTCTTTCAGCAACACCGCGACGAAGGCAAAAGTCATGGCAACTTCAAGCCTCTATCTTCTTCGGCTTC
The DNA here is from genome assembly GCF_054855325.1 of Carica papaya. Classification (NCBI taxonomy): domain Eukaryota; kingdom Viridiplantae; phylum Streptophyta; class Magnoliopsida; order Brassicales; family Caricaceae; genus Carica; species Carica papaya. The sequence continues at coordinate 14,707,454 of NC_142311.1, read as the reverse complement.
TGCTCCTTTCTTCTATTCTCTTGATGAATCGCCCAGTGTTGGCTGACCATGGTAATGTTCCTTCTTTCCTCACTCTTTCTGCCTCTTTGTCTCAGTCTTTCTGCTTTTCCCATTTATGGTCACTCATTTTATTACGCATTTATGACTCCGGCTTGCTTCTTTCGCCGTTGCTATCATTTTTTAACTATATATATTATATATATATATATAGGCATCTGGTTCTTTATTTGTTTCTTCTAGTGCTCTCTTTCCGGCTTAAGTCTGATATTTGGCTTTTCTGCTTTAATTGTTATTGAAAAATTTATTTGGGTTCACTATACTTTCAAGATCTGATTCTACTTGCTTGATCTGGTTTTTTCTCTTGTTGTCTATCAACTGATTTTATCGGGCGTTTCTCTGTAATCCCTTGACGTCAGATCCACATGCCTATTTTCCTAAATGCATTGTCTGATTTTGCACCATTACCCAATCAAACAAGAGCTAATTGCTAAGGAATTGATTTAAACTTGTAATGGATAAATACACTTTGAGGCCATTGAAAGACCAGAAGTGAGATGAAGTCAGCTAAATACATTGTTTGATTTTGCACCAGTTACCAAGTCAAACAAGAGATAAGAGCTACTGAACAAACCTTTCTTTTTTGGTTTAAATTAGTACTGGATAGGTACAGTTGGAGGTCAATGAAAGACTAGAAGTGAGGTGAAATCAGCTAAACGTTGAGTGTTAAGGGCATTATCCAGTCATTTATTTTCTAAAAAATGTTATCCACTTTCTCTTTCATCCTACCTGATCTTGTACTCTATCCCATTCCTTGATCTTTATGTGGCCTTGCTTATTCTTTTCTTTTTTGTGCTTTCTCGTTGCGTAGACTAGAAACGGCTGAAATAAGAGCGCTTTTGTTAAGGGTAATGGACCTTCTTTTCTGCAGTACATAATGCCACTTTTCTTATTGTAGAATTCAATCCCTGTTTTGTTCACTATGAATTGTCTCTATAATATGTAGAAAGCAGTTTTCTCCTATCTGGAACACATTATCCCATACTCATCGAGTAGTGTACAAAACACTTTGAGCTGTTTTCCCCCGAACTCCCTGCCCCTTTTTTGTACCAATGATACTAAAGGGGTATAATAGTCAATAACAAAAAGATGGAACTCAATATCCAAAGTATCAATAGGCAATTTAATTATCATGCAGAGTGGTGGCAGTTATCTTGCCAAGAATATAATATGTTTCTTAAGCTTGCTTGGAATGAATGGTAGCATCATATGAAGGTTTTGTTCGTTGATTGGTTGTTCTACCAGTATGAATCAAGTGCAAAAAGAGTCCAGCCAGTTTTTAGTTTCTAGAGTGAACCCGCCTTTCATCAGTTTAGAAAAAAGTTGTTACCTAATATTATAGTTTAGGTCTTAGGTTTTGTTATCTTTGCTATGTTGAACTTTTGTGATTGTAATTGGAGAGTGACTTTTTCTTTTTTTTTGGCCAAAGTAATTGGAGGTTGATTTGAACAGTCATTTACAATGTATTTTCTTCCAACAACGGGTATATGACAGCATTCCACTGCCTGTAGGAGATTCTCTTAATTTTAATGCTTAAACTGCTTTTATGATAAGACTGGAGAATGATTTTATTTATGAGGGAATCAAATGTGGATCTATTCCATATTATTACTCATTTGTAATACCACTCAAGCCATCAACATTAGAAAATTAAGGAATTTTTCCTGACAGTCTATCCTGATTAGATTGTCATCCATCCATTTATCTTCATACCATTGTTTTTGTTAGAACGATAGCTTCTTATTGCCAGTAGTTTTCTTTTTGCTCTGACTAAAAGCAGCTCTTTAACCAATTTTTCCAAGGGCTATGATTAGAGAAGGTTCATGAGTTATTGTAATGCTGGACAAGTTCTCTCAGACATTACTAAAATGCTGAAAATTTTGAGGACTAATGAAAAAGAAATTCTAGCAATTAAGATTCAAGAGCAATTGTTATCTTGGAAGTTTCTCATACATTATTAAGAAGCTGATGACCTTAGGTTTTATGTACAAGAAATCTAGTACTTTTATTCCATATTCACTGTTTAATTTGCCCGCTCTTGATTTTATCCCAGCTTTGTTAATGGTCTTTATTAAGATGCTGATGACTTTAAGGTTTTATGTAAACGTTTATTTCCATATTCGCTGTTTAATGTCTGCTCTTGCTTTTATCCCAGATTTGTTAATGGTCTTTATTAAGATACTGATGACTTTAAGGTCTTATGTAAAAGAAATCTAGCACTTTTATTTCCATATTCACTGTTTAATATGCCTGCTCTTGCTTTTATCCCAGCTATGTTAATGGTTGGTTATAAGAACATGTGACAATAAGTCTTTTATTTTACCAAAATATTTCCATGCCATTACCATGATATGTCTTGAGATGAAAAAGATAATTAAGTACTTATCATCAGCAACGCTAAAGCATATCAAGTCTATCAAACAAATGTTAGATGCAGTGGATCAAATACTATGGGAGTGTTGCAGTAGGAAACTAGTAGTTCTTTTGGAAACTGCAGATACCATATTCCTTCCATTATACTACCTGAAACTGAATGTTTCCTTACCTCCATTTTCCTGCAGACAAGGAAGATAATCTTCTTCAAGGGATTAATGCTTATCGAACTTCCTTAAACTTGACCACCTTAACAGCAAATGAGAATGCAGAGTGCCTTGCTAATGAAATAGCTGACCAGTTTAAGAATCAACCCTGTACCAACACTACAGGTGCCAACACAGTACCTGGTACTGAACCTCAGTTCTCCAACTATCCACAGCTTTTAGCCAAATGCGATCTGAATATCTCTAACACAAGAGATGGGGCCATAATGCCTGCTTGTGTTCCTAACCTGGTTCCTAGTCTTGTGCTTTCCAACTTTACACAGTCTCAATACTCAGAAAATCTGAACGACACCAAGTACACAGGAGTTGGGATTGGCTCAGACGGTAATTGGATTGTTGTTGTCACAACTACAAGCACACCCGAAGGCAGTTTCTCTCCATCTCAAGGCACAGATTCAGACAACGCAACAAGTTTGGTTTCTAAGATTGACTTGATCTATCACTTGCTGTTGTTTCTAGGATTTTTCTTCCTGCTGTAAACCAAAATGAACTAACATTTGTTTTCATGGCTGCCCTCCTGTTGTCAAGGATAACTGGGGGATCAAGACATATTGCTGTTACCATATGGAAAGACAAATGACGGATACACATTCATTTTGACAATATTTGCTTTACATAACTATGACTTCATGTTTCATAATGATTTTTGTGAAATACTATAAAGGAGCAGATTCTGTATAAGCCCCCTGGTGTTGTGATTTTCTGCTGTTACTTTTGATTTTGTTCACTATTTTATCATTTTGGGATGAGGACCGCTGAACTGAATGAATGGTGTTTGAAAGTACCTATCTAGTGCTTATGAATAGCTAAAGTACCATGCTGTGATCTTAAGTGTTTGGTAGCATATAAGAGAATTTTTATTTAGTTCTTAAAGATGGAAAATAAGCTTGACTGGTATTTTTGTTAATCTTTTCTTTTCTTATTTATTCATTTTGTTGACTATTTTTTATTTTTAATTATTTATTTATTTCAAATAAGTACTTTATTCAACATAAAACAGGTTATATTTTAAATAAAAACTTATTTATACAAACCTTTGTTTGTTGAATCAACATTTAAGTTAGTTTGCTTTAAATTTTAATTTTATAAAATTATTATACAAATACAAAATAAATAAAAAAAACAGAAATTAAATGACAGTACCATTATAGTAATATTTTTGTGATTCTTGCATTAATGAGCATGAAGATGAATGTAGGAATATAAATCTACCATTGTTTAATTAAAAATAAAACTGAACTCATTTAATTATACATGTAACATGGACACTATAACTAATTTTTACATTACAAACAACTAAAATTTAGAAACCGAATAAAAGTAGAAGGTACTTAGAACCTAACTTCTAAAAATTCCAGCATTTTGAATTGAAGGCAACTGGTTTGACAATTCCCCGAGCTTGAAAACAAGTAGCAGGAATTTATATATATATTTATATTGCATAGAGCGGGATTGGGGCTGCAGAAATTGCTATTTAGGCTGTATTTATTTGTCATTTCAAACAAAAGAATTACAAGTTTTACCCCACTACAAGGCTCTTTTTCAGTTGTCCAAAGAAACAACTATTTTGATATTAAGATCAAACAATGACTTCAACCAAGGCTGGCCAGGCTGTCCCATACAAGAATTTCATTCATATTTGGCTGATGTGAATCCAACCAAATATGTTACTGCTACAAAAGTGTTTGAAATATTTGTTTGGAGGCTAGCATAGGCGGAGACATAATACTTATTAAACTCAGAAAAGTCTTCCCAGTAAGATTTGGGTGTTTCATTTTGGAACCTGGCCGCGGTGCCTGCTGACCGTTATTGTAGCAAAATCTTGCATTAGCTACAAATTTTATTCCTTTGGGCAGACTACTCCGAAGAAAGACTCATTATTTACAAGGACTCCATAACTACACATCTCACCATAATCAAATAGTTTTTAATCTGTGATGGGAAATGGAAAGAAGCCTACTAAGTGCAAGCATTAGGACCCACGTTGTCTTGTAGATCTTCTCCTTTATCATCAAAAGCAAGGCAGAGCTAAGCACAGTTTTCAGGATCTGAGCCTCTATTCCTTTATAAAATCCCAGTAGTCCTTCTCTTTTCCAAATCGCATAGAGTGCACCTGTAACTGTTTTTTCGGATTTTGGTTGACCTTCCTTGCCATTATCTTCATCAGATTCTGCAGCTTGAATCATGACCTTACACCTGTTTCCAATCATTAATTTTAACTGTGAGAATGAAGTCCATAATGGATTTGAGGAGGCTTGAGTTTACCTCCTACCTGATAGCTGGATAAGTCACAAAGGTGGCAATACATTTTGAGACTGCACCCAGCACAAAAGCCGAGAAGGCAGAAAGAACTTCTGAAGAAGAATCTACACCTGCTTTCTTCTTCAGCTGTTCCTTCAGTAATCTTTGTTTCAACTGATCAAATGCAGTGTACTACATAACATGAAAGTAGTAGTTAGTAGTTTCAACTTATTCATAAGGAATATGCTAGCAGAATTTCTCCCACTTTAGAAAGAAAGGAAAAAGTTATGAAAGAGAAAAAAAAAAAACTCTATACAGATGGCCCACTTCAAAAAAAGACCCTCAGATGCAAGAGACTGAACAAAAAATTCACATGATAAATTAACCACTAATGAATCTTTAGATTATGACAATTACAGGAAGTCTTTACTGAGCTAATTGATTAACCAAAACAATTTCTAAGATAGATTTGAGTTATTTGATCTTGGAAGCTTAACAGGATGAACTATTAATTTTCAGGCATGAGATATCCACCATAAACACTATAAGAGCATCCACCATGTTGACAAGTCCATTTTGTAAAAACTTTTAGTAACTAAAAAAGCCATGGATGACTTAATTATCAGTAACTAGAGACCAAGTAAATTTCCAAAAAAAATAATTTTTTTTTATAGAAAAAAGGTACGATTTACAAAGTGAACAATTATATTAAACAATCCATATACTACTAACAAGACTCTTTTACCTGTATGGATGGATTCGATGTCAGGAGTAGAGATATGCCAAGACCATCAAATGCATCGCTCCAAGTGCCCTCTGAAAGGGTTTTCCAAAGTCCTTCAGATTTCCCAAATTCACTTGTTTGCATCCTTGAGGATGCGGTATCCAAAGGCTGCAAGATAAGAAATTTGAATAATATACGGAGGAACAAACCCAAAAGTGAGAAAATATACAAAATAAAAATGGGTGCAAAATGAAAATAATACTCAAAAAATTGCTTCTATGGATACAAAATACTAATTTGTTGTCAACATCATTAGGAATTTGAGAATAGTATCCCCAAATACTTTGGGCACCAATTGGGACTTTTTACAGCTTCCGTCTTATTTGAAACCAACCATCTACTGAAATGAAATGCAATATTGTTACCATGGTAAAATCTCAAAATGCCGCCGACCTGTGTTAGTATGACTGTACAAGCCCCAGCAGCAGCAGCAACAATCAAGTTTGCTTTTGTCCCAATAGTTTTGCTTCCACTTTTCTCCAAGTACAGCCTCTTAAAGAGGCTGTATCCATAGAAGTAGATGAACTGTGAAATAAAGGACTGTAGATTCTTAGTTCCAAGACCCTGGTACAGTGAAAGAACCTGTCCTGTAGATATTGCCTCCCAGAGAACATCAGAAACATTCCTGTATGAAACAAGTCATATTAAAATTGAAAGGCCCATGCTTATTTGGTTAAACTTCTTATGAAAATAACCACCACATCAGAAATTCCAAACTTTAGAACTGTAGCACATTGGTAAATAGAACACTACTATAAGAATTCAGTTCAGAAGATTCTTTTAGAACATTGGGTTTAATGTATAAGGCAGTGAATTGTCTTGTAAAATTCATCTGAAAATATTAGGTCTTGTTTAGTTATTCAAAATTGTTTTGAGTTTCCATTTTTAGATTTATCTATGTTTGTATACAAAACTATGTACAGTGATTAGATATGAAAATAAATAAGAAAATTATAGTTAAAATATGGCAGAAGTTTGGTACTAATACAAAACTTTTTCCAAAGTCATGTCATATTTTCAGTATCAATTTCCAATCTTCTTCATTTTCAAAAGTTATACATGTTTTTGGATTTCAAAAACAAAAACTCAAATTAAGCTCCAAATAAATACTAGAAATAATTGGAACAGTACATAAAAAGATCTAGCAAAACTAATGGACTTTGGAGATGAATAATAATGGTTTAAAGAAAAATTGGTTCATCTGTTTGATTCATATCTTCACAAATCAATTTACAAGATGTTCAATTGTAATGACTTCACAGAGCTAAGATTTCCAATAAATTAGACAAAATATTTGTTTCAATCCAAACATTGCTTAAAGGGAAAAGGTTGTGTCTCATGTAAGATCAGTACGAATTCGTAGAACACTTTGTCCTGCATCTAAGTATTTTTACTGTTTCATGGCAATACAATTATGATAGAGATGAAAGCATAAAAATTAAAGAATCATGAAGCAGAATTCCAGGGAATTTTATGTTTAAGGAGGAAAAGAGAGAGATACTGTCTTTTTCTTTCCAGGGAGAGTTATAATCATATATGTTTAAACACAAAAATTGAAAATGACAGTAAGTTCTGGAAAATAATAGTAAAAATATGACACAACTTTGAAAATAAAATTTTTTATTTTTTTCAAACAAAGTCATAGTTACACTTTTCGTTTCCAAAACTTTGTTTTTATTTTCAACAACTACATTATTTTTATGTATAAACATTATAAATTAGAAAATAAAAACTATAAGATATTCCTCATGTATTAAACAGAGCATAAATCTTTCAAATATACTATTAGTGGCAGCAAAGAGCATACTTGCAATCTAAGAGATCCATATCCAGACCCTTCCCCTACAATTCCCAGAAACGATTCCCAGAAACGATAGAGGCAACAAGTAAGTTGTCAACAACAGTCTCCATTTTGACTTTTCCAACTCAAAAAGGAAAGAGGGAAAAAATAAAGAACCAGGATACCAGATTCAACCGAACACTAAAACTCAAGCAATTCACTAGAGTCGTGTAAACAATCGTAATAGGAAAAGTACACTCCAACCAGGGCAGAATATTCTCTTCAGAATAGATAGATAAGTCCTGACTAAAAAGAAAATTAGAGAAACCACCACTTAGAGAAAGACTACCAGGGCCAATCCATTTTTTTGATTATTTACTGCCCCTAAATCAGCTATGATGCACACCATTGGACGCTACCATTTCTAGACACCCAGTCATGCTGAAAAATCAGGAAACTCAAGGCCTTCTATGAAGAGTTATATATATAATATATAAAATATTAAAATAATCATTCTTGGTTTTAAACAAACATCCATTTGGCGGTCTATGTAATTGTTTGGCTTGCTTAACTTATTCTTAGTCATGGATTACTGTAATCATTTGAGGAGCTCAATTTGTATCGGTGGCTAAGTGGTGTCTCAAATTTTAAGGCGAGGAAGTGCAATTTTTCTGCTGACTTGAATTCCTCCCCCTACTAGTAAAATATACACCAGTCTTCCAAATTATTGAACAATTGCTAACCTCATGTCCAATCAATTTACCATAAGGAAAACAATAGAAAGATATTAGACCAATCATCCACACATCACCGTTGTTCTTTAGACTAATACTAGATAGACACCGAGCCATAATTATAAATTCGTGATCAACAGTAAATTTCAGGCGTATAAGGATTAACATTCATAACAGATCAAAACCACTTCAGACATGAAAAGAAACGAAAAAATCAAATGCACATCTGAAATAGAAACAAGAAAAGCTTACAAGTGAAGTCCGAAAAAGAAGAAAGATTAGATTTCACCTGTACTTCTTTTGGTGGTGAGCTCTAACTTCTGCTTGGTACTTGGTCTTGCATGTGTCTAGAGGATACAAAATGGTGGTGCTAACCAGAGCTCCAATGGCGCCTGACGTTGCTTCTGACAAAGACTGTAGATCAAATCCCATCTTATCTTTTTTCTTTAAGGAAAAAATACAGATACTTATAAAGACATAAAATATAATATCGGCAAAAAAAAATTAAAATTAACAGATATTATATGAGAGAAGGGAGTACGGCATCCATGAATTCGGAAAAGTTTGGTAATGGAGATACTTGTAGTATGGTAGAAGAGGAGCAGGAAAGTGAAAATGACGCAGGCAGATGCCGGTAGGACTGAGAACTGGGTCTTTTTGGGAATCGGAAACGTGAGTGGGCTTCTTACTTTTTGTCTATAATAAACGGTGCGGACCACAGTATCTAGTAACGGCGACCTACGTCCACGCCTTGGTTAAAAAGCCATTAGAAAACAATAGGCTATGTTCAGCAGTTTCAATTATTGCTCTTTTTTTTTTTTTTTTTTTTTTAACACAAAACGGAATAAATAAAAGCGAAAAACAAATAAATAGAGTTAATGTCTGGTTGAATGGGCCCAGATTGTAGTAGAATGATCAAGATAGAGGTGGACATGGAGGTACTCCACAACATGCTAAAGCTTGGTATATTTCATTAGAGTATGGTGTGCCCAATGTGTCAATTAATCTGCACAGTATTACATTTTATGTGCATATGCTAGTTCAGTATAAGAAGAGCTTTGATTTGAGCATCCAATTTTGTGGTCGATAAGTCATACTCATCCTAACTGCAAGAGGTGTTTGATGTATAGAAAATTGATTTTCACTATAGATTTTATGATCTCTTCTTTCTAAATAAGCTTTTGACCTTTAGAAATTCTATGAACTTCAACCAACATCAAACAATCCATGCAATGTTGCACATAAAACTAATAACCTAGTGAACTTCATTATTGTTAGTGAAAATATAAACTATCGTGTTTCTTGAGTTGTCTTGAGATAAGTCGCCAATATTAAACTTGAAGTACCTAGGAAGGTGACACAAATGAATCTAAACTAACCTTCTTATCTAATGTGTGCCTATGAACTACTGTCGTTGATATGATACAAAATCAACATTCTGGTTACATACTTTTGTGTGTTTGATTAAATTGCTTACTATCTAATTTAAGTTATTTTGTCTATTTTTACGCAGGATAGGAGACGGAGTCCAAAATTTAAAAGAACTGCAGAATAATTACTTGTCATGGTTTAATCCTCGAGCAAGGCTTAGACCATGTAGCAACAATAGATTTTGACACACAGACTTAAGTCGCGCTCAAGGCTTACGTCGCAGCAAAAAGGAATAAGCACAAGTAACCATTGGGCACAGCTAGCAGCCAAGGCAGCAAGAGCAAGCTAAGACTCTCAACTAAACTTTGGCCAAGGCTAACCCGAAAGAGATAAGTTCACAAGCCCCGCACGTAATTGAAATAAGTCTTGCCCAAGGCTTGTGTTGAGAGCAACGACTAACTTTAAAAAAAAAAAAAAGAGCGAATTTTTTTAATTTAAAAAAACTCATTCCAGTCGAGATCTGAGAATCGAAAATTAGAAAAATATTATGTTGGAAAGTTGAGGATAAGTTTAAATCTTGGGGAAAGATCTCAATAAAGAAATGAAGAAACCCTAGTCTCCATAGGTTATAAAAAACATCTCTTTTTTTCTTATCGCCGTTGACAGCAACATCCACAGCTTTTGCACCTTCTTTTCATCTTTCTTCTTCTCTTTAATCTTCAAGAAACTTATTTTTATTAAAAGTCCAACACGAGTGCCTAATTTGCTTTTTTTTCCCTAGTTAATAGATTTAAAAAATTCCAGTAACGTGTTGTGATATCAAACTGAGTTAATATAAAATTTTATTTCAATTCTGGGATTTATTTACTTTCTGCACATATACATATTTGCTGTCTTTGAATCAATTTAAATAAGGTTCGTCAGACGCGAGGCAAAATGACAAGCAGCTAGCCGAACTGCTCAAATTCGTAATTGTTTGAGCGATTCCGGCACCTAGCAGCAATTAGTGCGATGCTAAGAAAGTAAGTAATTTGGTTGATCGATTCACGCGGATGAATCCGACAACTTGAATCAGATTTTTTTACCTCTCAAGGCATTGGTAGATTAAATTATGTTGACGTTCCCAAGACTGTTTGCTCAGTAAAGAGCCAGCTAATAAACGTTTCTTAGTTGATTTAGGAATAAGGAATGACTGGTTAGCGGAACGTTTCTGACAACTATAACTAATTTGCAGTGTTTTTAATGAAATTAATCTTGCATCTATGATTTAATACATAACTAGAGCTTAACTATTTCGTTAACTATGAATTTTTATTATAATTGATCTATTTTCTAACTTGTAGATAAAAATTTTGTTAATTGTTATGTTATATTCTTATTTTATAATTTGTATTTTGAGATTAATATTGAATCCTACAAAAACTTCCGTTGTTACTTTTCATTCATTGGTTAAGGAAGAAATTCAATTTTTAATTACTTGTGGATTCGACCCTACTTGTCACTACTACAAATTTGTTTTATTGAATAATTAAGATTTTATTTTTGGTAGATTCGACTACCATCAGTCGTCTCTTTGGTATTCACCATGTCGTGGTGAGGAAGATAACTTTCCAAGTAGCAATTTCATGATCACCTCACTTGTCTTTAAGTTTCTGTGAAAAGGAAGAGAGAAAATAGTATTAAAAATTTTAAATCATTTAAATCTCATCATACATTATAAATAGAGGCAGTTCAAGCCCAAGAGCCACATGAACTAATAAACCTTTTTAGGGACAATAAGAGATCACACAATCCTCTAGTGGACTTAAGAAGAGGTCTTTTTTGGGGAAGCTAAAAGATTATAAATTGATTTCATCAAAGACCTACCATCACTTAAGGGGTACCAAAATAGTATATCTAGATTTTATGGAGATAGTATTAACCATGATATGATAATCTCCAATAAATCAAATTTAAAAGGAGATTAGCAAATTCATTCCACCTCAAAGTCGCATTATGTTTTATATATGAGCTTACTATTCTCTTCAAGCTTGCATTAGGAGTAAAGCAAAGAAGGTGAAAGAATAGAAGCTTATTGCCAACTTGATTTTTTTTTTATCTCCCACCTAATCTCTGCCTTGAACATCTTAATATGTTTGAGCATGGGTTTGAAGGTAATCAACTTGTGACACAATAGAGAGTTGATATTCATCACACCCTAATCCAAAAGGTATTTCACACGAATCACTTTAACCCCCAAACTATTAGGCTTTATGAGAAATTCCATCTAAGCTTCAAGAGGAGGTTGGCAATTTAAGGACTCATATCATGAATCTCACGATAACCTACTTGTTTAGGTTGATATATCATAGCCTATTTAACAAGATGAATTTTTTTTGTCTCCCTCTCCTGATCCCTAAATGAAATCTTTAATTAAACCATCTAATGATGGTTATTGGAAATGGAAGGATGATAATTTTATAAAATATTGGGGGGAATAGCAGTTAGAACAAATTTAGTCAGAGTCTTAAACCTTATAATTGGCTTGGGAGGGGGGGGGGGGGGGGGGGGGGGAGGAGGAAGGGGGGTGTTAGAATAATATTTCTTTTCAAATTTGTTTATATGTAAAAACTAAATATACATCCTTGTACTGAATTAAAGAGAAATATAATTGAAAGCGTACTTGAATCCATCGCAGAAGATTTGTTCACATCTGACAGTAAGATCTTTCGAATCAATACAACACCTTGAAACTAGTTTTTTTCTAGTGACGGAATTTCAGAAAAATAAAATAATAATCCCTTTATTCGGAGACCATAACCGCTTTTTTTATCGACTAACTTTTACAGTTCTCATTTCATCCATCATAAGATGAGAATATTACAAAAATAGTATCTGCACATTATAAGCTCATACTTAAACTCGATGCATTAAGATCCAATATTGTTTAACTATATTTGATCACTTTTAAACGAGTCTACTAAATTGACAGTCTGATATGCATACTAAGGTCCACATTAAGCCCACACGTTAGAAAAACTCAACAATCTCTCACTTGGACTTTTTGTGACATCTTAACTATGCGTTAATAACCATAGGAGTACTCATAACTGTGTTATCAATACCTGAATGCATCACCAAACAATCTCGTCCATAATCATAAAGACATAGGATCAAAGCGGCCTTCACTACAATTGACGTAGCTAAAACCATTAATGGTCACGTATATCAGTATAACCGAATGTCATAGATCAAATATGGATGTGCAGGATGAAAATTACACGTTATGTGATCTAAGCATGTCTATTTTCAACTGGTTCTATCTTAAACTTAGTGAGATCAACTGTAAGAAAATTCAGAGATAATAATATATATAAATATAAATGTAAAAAGCAAAGACTTAAATGAAACCATATATTTATAACTAAACAAAAGTACATAATTTATGACATGTCTTAAAAAATAAATACAACTATGGTACTTGACTCCTACTGAAACTACACATCATCTAGGGATATAACAATCATATGAGCAGTGTGCTCATGAAAGATTTTAATTGGTAATCCCTTAGTGAGCGGATCCACAATCATGGAGTTTATTCTAATTACTATATCGATATCTACTTACTTTAAACTCTTTCTTTAACAAAAAGGAACTTAATATCTATATATTTTGACTTCATCGAACTTTTGCTATTGTTGGAATACATAACTACAGATTTAGTCACAAAATAACTTTAATGGTCTTTCTATGCCATCAACAATACACAGCCCAGTGATAAAATTTTGTGTCCATATTCGATGATTGAATGCCTCATAACAAGCTACAAATTATGTTACCATAGTAGAAGAGGCTATAAGTATTTGTTTAGTACTCTTTCAAGAAATAACTCTCCCAGCAAGGAAGTAAATATAGCTTGATATAGATTTTTGACTGTCTTGACATCCAGCAAAATCAAAATCAAAATAACCAATAATCTCCAACTAATTTGACCTCCCGTATGTGAGCATATAATCATTTGTTCTCTATAGGTACTTCATGACACGTTTGGCTGCTTTTCAATGATCCATACTTGGATTGTTTAAATATCTATCTAACCTCCCAACAATGTACGCAATATCTGGACGCGTACAAATCTGTGTATATATAAGACTCCAAATAGCAGACACATAAGGAATCTTTTCCATCTCCGTAATCTCTAAATCATTCTTAGGGTATTGAGTTAGAGTAAACTTGTCTTTTTTAGACACATGGGTGTCTCTGGTTAACAATTTTGCATGCTAAAACTTTTAAGAACTTTTTCGATATAACTCTTCTATGATAATTCAAGAATACCCCAAAAGCGATCCTGGTATATCTAGATCCTTAATACAAAGAGGCATCCTCAAGATCTTTCATCTCAAATTTCGTTGTCAGAAATTTCTTAATTTCATGCAATAAGCCTATATCACTACTGACAAGCAGTATATCATCGACATATAAAATCATAAAAATATATTTAGTCTCACTAAACTTATGGTATATACAATCTTCTACTAAATTCATCTCAAAATCAAACGAGATAAGGACTTGATGAAATTTATGACATCATTAATGGAAAGCCTGTTTAAGTTTATAGATGAATTTCTTTTGTTTACAAACCATTTGTTGTACATCTCCGGATACAAAATTTTTTAGTTGCATCATATAAATCGTCTCATCAATGTCACCGTTGAAAAATGTTGTCTTAACATCCATTTTATGTAACTCAAGATCAAAATGTGTCACTAAAGTCATTATAGTCTTGAAAGAGTCTTTCAAGAAAATAGGAGAGAAAACCTCTTTACAATCGATATCTTCTTTATGTGTAAAGCCCTTAGCGATAAAACGGATCTTGTATCTCTCCACATTACCTTTCGAATTCCTCTTAGTCTTAAATATCTATTTGCAACCAATAGGTTTTGCATCTATAGGCAATGGGACAAAATCCCAAATGTTATTGTCCTTCATGCGCTATATCTCTTCATTCATGGCATCAATCCACCTGCGAGAGTTAAAAATTTTCATGGCTTGACAGAAGTTGATAGGATCATATTCCACCGTGCCAATCTCAAACTCATGTTCTTAGATATATACAATATAATCATCTAGTATTGCACTTCTCCTCTCTCTTATGGATTTTCTTAATGGCATAAGTTTTTAAGGGTGTGAAGTTTGTGCTTCAAGAACAGTTTCCTGAATAGGAATGGGAGATACTATGACATTATTAGGTATAAGAACCTGACCCTGATCATTGTCAATAACACCTGAGAGAATAGGAATATTAACCCATTCCTCTTTAAAAATAAGGTCACGAAATCTTTCTCTCCCCACAAACTCAACATTCTCAAAGAACTGGGCATTTTCTGTCTCAAAAATTATCTTAACAGTGGGATCATAAAATTTGTAACTTCTAGATCAATCAGAATAACCAACAAAATAACAACTAACAGTTTTGGAATCTAGTTTCTTTTCATGTGGCCAATAAGGCCTAACCTCAGTAGGACATCCCCAAATGTGCAAATATCTCAAATTAGGCTTCTTGCCCATCCAAAACTCATAAGAGGTCTTTGTAGTTGCTTTAGTTAGAACTCTATTGAGTATATATATTGCGGTCTTTAATGCTTCTCCCCAAAGTGATTCAAGTAAATAGAATGACTAATCATACTCCTTACCATATCCTTAAGTGTTTTGTTTTGTCGTTCAGCAACATCATTTATGTTAGGAGAACCTAGCATGGTGTATTGTAGGATGATACCGCATTCTTCTAGGAATCGAGCAAATGGTAATAGACATTGTTCACATGATCCGTCATATCTACCATAATATTCACTATCAGCTCAAATCTAATACATCCAGGGACTAGGACTTTTCATGAATGAGATATAGGTAGTTATATCTTAAATAATTATCTATAAATGTTATGAAATATTGTTAACCATTCCAAGAAGCTGTAGGGAACGGTCCATAAATATCTGTATGAATAAGTTCTAATACGTCTATAACTCTTTTAGTACTTAATCTCTTAATGTTTGTCTGTTTTCTCTTGATACAATGAACATATCTATCAAATTTTAAAAAATTAAGGGGAGTTAGAATACTTTCTGACACAAGTCTTTCAATTTTCCTTTCGAAGATGTGACCTAATCTCTTATGCCATAAAGAAGCAGAATACTCCTCGGTTAATTTTCTCTTTATACCTCTTGTACCAACATGTAAATATTCATTATAAGAAATAATTGTATTAAGCAAATAAAAATTATCATGCATGGATAAAGAACCAGAACCAACTAAATTTAAATTAAGAAAAAGACTAAATTTTTAATTTCCAAATGAAAATGAATAACTAAATTTATCCAATACAGAAACAGAAATCATATTCTGTCTAAATAACGGTACAATAAAAGTCTTTTCTAAATCCAAATAAAATCTAATCCTTAACAACAATCTAAATTTGACAATTGCTTCCACCTCAACTGGTTTGTCATCGCCCACATAAATGAATCTGGCACCATCACTTGGCTTGTGGCAATAGAGCCAACCATGCATAGACACACTGATGTTAGTTGTGGCACCAGAATCTATCTACCAGGGGTGTGTTGATACATAAGTTAAATTAACTTCATAACAAATAAAATTAAAAAACATACATTTCTTTGCGCGTCACACATGATAGTTAGCGCATTGTTTCTTCTGGTGTCCCGGAGCTTTACAAAAGAAATAAATATTTTTTGTCTGAGTCTTTTGTTATTTCTTTATTGTACTGGAACCACAATAGATTTACCTGTTTGTTTTTTCTTGTTTTTTTCATTTTTTTGAGATCACTACTAAATGAGCATTTTTTGTCCTCTCAGACTTGAGTCTTTCCTCCTCTTGAACACAATGTGAAATGAGTTCATTCAGATTCTAAGATTCTTTCTGACAGTTGTATGTCACATTGAAATGATTAAACTGTGGTGGAAGAGAAATTAAAACAAAGTACACAAGTACTTCTTCTGACAATTCCACTCTAAGTGCTTTGAGTTTTGCATGCACATGTAACATCTCCATTATGTGCTCTCTAATGTTTCCATTTCTCTTATACATCATGAAAATAAGAGTAGATAGAAGTGTACATGCTTAGGTCTTATCATTTATGGTGAAACATTATGCTAGAGAATGAAGAAAATCTCTAGTTGTTATGATCTCATTAGACATAGTGCCCCAAAAAATTTCTAAAATGACATGTTCCATGACCAACATACTCATATAATTTGACCGATTTCATATTTCAAACTCCTCCTTTTCCTCAGGAGTGCTGTCAAGAGTAATCAGATCTGGTTGATCAACCCGTAAAGCCCAATCCAGATCCATAACTCCAAGCACAAGTCGAACATTATTCTTCCATTGCTTGAAATTTGTGTCGTTCAACATTGGGATGAAATTAACATTTACGGTGATACTTCCAGTAGAAAAAGAAGTTGAACTGCGAATATACCAAAATAAATTAATTAATACTCACATAAAACTATAAATTATAAAATTTAATAATGAATTCTAAATAAAGGTTTATTTCCATATCAAGATACCGAGCACTTCATTAACACTCTATATTTGAACAGAATATTAACTTGTAAGCGGTACCCTGTAACAGTAATTAAATACAAGTAGTAGAAACACATCAAATAATAAATATTCCTTTCGGCTGATTTAAAGTTCACATGTATACTGAATAATTGTCACATATTTATTACCACAAAAATAAAATGCAGTAATATTAAATATTAACCTTCATTTAGGCCGATTAACAGTCATATAAATTACATTTATACAACTATTTACATTGTAAAATAAATAAATTATCTATAAGAGATATCACTTTAATAACATATTGTGTAAATTAAGTTATTTCAATATGTATATACACATACCAATATTAAAATTTAAAATTAAAACCTAATTTAAAATAAATTATGAAGAAAATCAACCATAAAATAACCAAAAAATATTTTTTAATATTTTTTTTTCAAAAGTTTACCGTTGACCGATCAATTATTGACGGGTCAACTGTTGACCATTGATCGAGTTGGGTCAACACCCGTTGGGTCCGAGGCAGGTTGAGTCTGGACCGGGTTAGCCCATCCCAAACGAGCTTAGATTTTGGGCCAGTCAATTGGACCTTTTCTCTTCTTGTGGATTAAGCCCACATAATTATAATTTTTAGAACTTAAATATAAACAACCCATTAAACCCAAAACGCTTACCCTTTTAATTTTAAATAGAAAATTAAATTCATGCAATCTGTAACGGTTATCTTTTAAATATTTTAAAATTAAATTTAATTTAGCCGTTACGGACTAAATTTGGCAGCCAAATGGTTGTAAACTGCTGAATTTTCTTCCTCATGCAGTGGCGGTCAATCATTGCTTTATTATATTTATATATATAGACATACATGCTTAAAATATATATATATATATATACACAATACTTATTTCTTACTATATATATTTCTTAATTTTCTGCATATATATATATATATATTTGTTCAACTAAACAAAAACGAATCCAAACTCTAAGAATTTGAATCCAAAATCTAAAGTTTTGAATCTAAAATTCAAAATTACATAACAAAAAATAAAAAAAAAACTTTCTCAAAAAATTCAAGACGAAAAATGACTCTGATACCAATTTTTATAACAATTTTTTTTTCAAATCCATATATCTGTAAAAATTAAACATATATCATCGTATTGAATTAAAAAGAAATATAATTGGAAGCGTATCTGAATCCATCGTAGAAAATTTATTCACGTTCGGTAATAGGATCTTTTGAATTAATACGGCGCCTTGAAACTAGTTTCTGGTAACGAGATTTCAAAAAAATAAAATAACAACTCATTTATTCGGAGACCATAACCACCTTTTATATCAACTAACTTTTGCAATTCTTATTTCGTCCATCATAAAATGAAAATATTATAAAAATGGTATTTGCACATTATAAGCTCATATTTAAACCTGATGCATTAAGACCCAATATTATTTAACTATATTTGATCATTTTTAAATGAGCCTATTAAATTGACAGTCTGATACGCATATTAAAGTCCACGTTAAACTCACACATTAAAAAAATCCAATTTGGAAGGGGGGAAGGGGGTTCCACGTTCGTTATAACATAGAATGTGATATAATAAGTCCTAGTATGAATCCATAACCACACCAAGCTATCTTTTAAGATCTGACGTAAAGGGATAGAACTAATGTCACTCAAATTACAAACAACCTCCCTACTTATATTTTGAGAGGAAAAATCCTAAACTTAATTAAGTTAATTTTTTTTATTAAAGCTCATGTAGAAGGACTCATATCAATCATTAGTCATTTTAATTTGCCTCAGATTGGCTTCCGTAATGAGGATAAAATCATCTACAAGAAAAGAAATTGGATAATTTTTTGCCTCTTTAACTAATTTTAATTGACTTATATTTCCCTTCAGAAACTTTCTAAAGAATCATGGGACCTAGTTATTCAATAAGAAGGACAAAAATATATGGAGGAAGCAGATCCCCTTGGTGAATACCATGAATGGATCAAAAATATTCATTATATCACCATTTACGTTGATTTTCATAGAAGGGATTTGAATACAACGCACGGTAGAATGTTTTTAATTATTATGAAGCACGACCACAAAAAGGTGTCTTCACTAAAATCCCAATTAAACTTGTCATAAGATTTTTTTTTATCAACCTTAATCATTGCTTTATTCACTTTTTACCTCTCATAGTGTGAATTTCTTCTTGGACAATAATAACCTTGTCAAGAGTAGCACCTGTATACAAAAACTAGATTGATTCACCTTAGTAAGTTGTTTTATCATTATTTTAAGGCAATTAACAAACTAACCAATCTATAGTCGGTGGAAGTCTTGGTAGAGTCTTTTTTGGGATGAGCATAATGGGACTGTTATTAATTGACCTAATATCAATAGATCCTTCATACACTCTTCACACAAACTCTTTAATTTTAGACCCAAATATGTCCCGATATGTCTAATAGAATAATGAATAAAGGTTGTTTGGTCTAGGTACCTTCGGGGTCAATTGATCCTAAAGCCTTATATCTTCTTCTTTAATTAGATTAGTATTTCATTTTTTTTAACTACTACATTCATTTCAAAATAGGATAGGTGTAAGTCAAGTGGGCCTAGACGTCATCTTTTCTAAGTAACCACTTCTTAGAATTCTTTATTCATATCCTTGATTTTAGTGGTGTCAAGAATAGGGATACCATCCGAATTAACAATGAAAAAATATATAGTATGACTTCTCCTAACTTATATATATAGTGATCAAAACTCATATTCTAGTCTCCTTTACTAATCCATTTAATATGGGCTTTCTGGAACCAAAAAATATCTTCTCTCATGAAGAAATCATTGAGTTAAACTTTAAAGGTGCCTTTTATATATTTTTGAAATTGATAGCTTCTACACTAAAGAGCTTTTTAAATATCCAAAATCCTCTTTAGGAGTCAATTTTTAGATTGACTTATGCAACCAAAAGTATCTATCTTCCATGTTTTAGCTTTATCCATAAAATTAATAATTGGTGTCCATATAAGGTGTTTACTTATGTATGATTGAGTGACAAATTAGGATGTATCTCTTATATCACTTTAAAATAAGAAGGTCTATCTAAACTAATGGGATAATAATAGATACCATACCAACATTAACACCAATAAATTCATTAGGTTATACTCTTTCAATCTCGAGCGGTAATAATCTAAAAAAGCTATAAATCTCACTAATACAACTCTAAGCAGTAGCACCTTAGCACTTTCTAATGAGGTTTTAGATTATATACCTCTAAGAAAGTCTAGATCTTTAAAAGAGCTTTAGGAGTTTAGTATTTTGCTTTACTAATTACATATCCTTCAGCTTATAAAGAAGGAACATAAAAATAAGAGTGAAAAAAATGTAATAAAGGAGAACTCATGGCTACTAGACAATGAGACTTAGAAGTTAATGGGTTTACCTGATGATAAAGATGTTACTAAGTTAAAGTTGTTATTTATAACAAAATGATAGATAGATAAAAGTACATATAAGCAAAATGCTTGCTTGGTTATAAAGGAGTAGTAATAGAAGCAAGGTGTTGATTTCAAAAGAACACTTTTACTTGTTGCTTATTTTGAATAGGTAAGAATTTCCTTTGCTCTATTTCATAATTATAATTGCATGTTTATCAATTTGGCTTTAATCAAACCTTCTCAATATAGTAAATTAAAAAAAAGAAGTTTGTTATATATCCTCAAGGTTTGTGATTAATGGCAAAGAAGAACAAGTGTACAAGTTAAGAAAAAAAAATAATGGTTTAAAACAAGTCTCACATGAGTAGCATAGCTCAATTGATTGATATTTTTTAGAACGTAAGTTCAAAAGAAATGAAAAGGAGTCGTAATTAAACAAATAAAATTAACAACCCGTTTGTACAATCTGCTTACATGTTGATAATATAATTTATATAAGTCCATAACAATTTCTTATAGTTGGATTTAAAACTTAGGATACATTAGATTTGAAGTTCTTAAAATGATCTTGTGTTGTGCTGCTGGATCATTAGATTGTAAAATCCATTTCACCCATTTTTAATGTCAAGCTATATGTTTGAAATGATTTCTTGTCAATCTTCATCAAGAGCCTTGCAATACAAAATTTTGTGACAACAAAGCTTCAATTATAATGGCTAAAAATTCTGCTTTTCATGAACGAAATTGACATTCGTTTTCATTTCATTCGAGAATTAGTGAGAAAAAAATTATTGTTTTAAAGTTTTGCAACACAAATAAACAAAATCTAACTATACTTTTCTTGGGATTTTGTTTCAAATTAGTATTAATATCTGTTTTCTACCCGAGTCTTCTTCATCTGCTCCATTTTTCCCTCCTAAGCTTTCTTGGGTGTATCAGCGGGTGGGTTTTCTCTCTTACTTAACCGAGACCTAAATGAGCACTCCTTAGCTCACCCTTTTTACATTTTACGGCCTACTGGTTTTTTTGATAATTTACATCTAGACGTTATGTAGTTTATTCCTCGCTGTAAGAAAGTATGCTTGACTGAAGATACAATTAAAGATTTCAATCAACTGTTGCAACAACCAAAAACCTCAACTTTGTAGCTGTAGCTCCCGGAGATGCCATTTTAAGTACAATCAACGTATCTCCCCTTAGTTGGTGCCATTCATGGGCATTCATGGATTTGACGCCTGTCATACTAGCTCTACGCCATTGCGGAAAGGTTAAAGCTTTGAAGCATGGAAAATCATTTCACTGTCACTTATTCAAACACGGGTTCTCCCGCGATGTTTTCGTTGCCAACCATTTAATCTTTATGTACAATGAGTTTGCCTTTGTAAATGATGTTCAGAAACTGTTTGATGAAATGCCCGAGAGGAATGTTGTAACATGGACCACAACCTTGTCTGCATATACCAGCAATGGTAGACCCGATAAAGCTATCAGTTTATACAACCATATGTTGCGTTCTCATTTAGAGGTGCCCAATGGGTTCATATACTCTGCTGTTTTGAAAGCATGTAGTCTTGTAGGTGACACTGAACTTGGTAGATTGATTCATGGAAGGATATATAGATACAAATTGGAGGAGGATGTTGTTTTGATGAATACCCTTTCAGACATGTACGTTAAGTGTGGAAGTTTGAGTCTTGCCAAGAAAGCTTTTGGTGAGATTTTGAATGCAAATTCCACTTCATGGAATACAATCATTGCTGGGTATTGTAAAGCAGGTTTGATGGTGGAGGCGGTGCATTTGTTTCGTCGAATGCCTGAACCTAATATTGTGTCTTGGAATAGCATCATTGCTGGCTTTGCAGATAGTGGAAGTCCACAAGGTTTGGAATTTTTGTGTATGATGCATAGGAAAGGACTTAGGCTTGATGAATTCACACTACCATGTGCACTTAAGTCCTGTAGCTATCTTGGTTCATTAGCTACGGGTCAGCAGATTCAGTGCTATGTCCTAAAGTCAGGTTTTGAGTCCAGCTGTTTCATTGCTTCTGCGCTTGTTGATATGTATTCCAATTGCAGTGTCTTAAATGAAGCAGAAAAGCTATTCAATCAGTACATGTCTACTGAAAGGACATACGATAAAGTCTCTCTTCTGAATTCTATGATATCTGGGTATGTTGTCAATGAAGAAAATAGAGCAGCTCTCAATCTGGTTATGCAAATCTATTTTTCTGGTTTGTGCATTGATTCCTATGCTTTCAGTAGTATCTTAAAGATCTGCATCAACTTACTCAATTTGAGACTTGGGCTTCAGGTGCATGGTTTAGTTGTCACAAGTGGATTTGAATTAGACTGTGTCATTGGAAGCATTCTTATAGATCTCTATTCAAAACTAGGAAATGTCAAAGATGCTTTAGCCCTGTTCCATAGGCTCCCAGAGAAAGATAGTGTTACTTGGTCCGGTCTAATAATCAGTTGTGCTAAAATGGGTTTTAACTCATTAGCTTTTTCTCTCTTTACTGATATGGTTAAGATGGACCATAATGTAGATCAGTTTGTCATATCAAGCATTCTGAAAGTATGTTCAAGTTTAGCATCTCTTGGAAGTGGTAGGCAGGTCCATGCTTTCTGTATTAAGATTGGTTACGAATCAGAAGGGGTTATAATGACATCTATGATTGACATGTACTCAAAATGTGGTGAAATTGGGGATAGTTTAGCTTTGTTCATCTGTACATCAGAAAGAGATATTGTTTGTTGGACTGGGATCATAATGGGATGTGCACAAAATGGAAGAGCAAAGGACGCTATTAGGTTTTTTTATGAGATGATACAATCTGGATTAGAACCAAATGAGGTCACCTTTTTAGGAGTTCTTTCTGCCTGTAGACATGCTGGCTTAGTTGAAGATGCATGGACCATATTTAGGTTCATGAAATATAAAAACCAACTGGAGCCCCAATTGGAGCATTATTATTGCATGGTAGATCTTCTTGCTCAAGTTGGCCGTTTCAAAGAGGTGGAGAAATTGATTGATAACATGCCTTTTGAGCCTGATAAAACTATATGGAGCTCCATGCTTGCAGCCTGCGCCATTCACAAGAATATCAAACTGGTTACTGTGATTGCAGAACGCCTACTTGTAACCTCTTCGCGAGACCATTCCGTATATGTGATGCTTTCAAATGTTTATGCAACACTTGGAATGTGGGATCATTTAAGTAAAGTGAGGGAAGCTTCAAAGAAAATGGGCATAAAAGAAGCTGGAAAGAGCTGGATCAAGATTTGAGGTCAACAAACCTGTTTTTTTGTCATAGTTCAGTGATTGAAGCTTGATTTAGAAAGATCAAATTTAGCAATTTTTAATATGTTCTCAAGGTATCAAGAGCAGTGTCTGTCTCAACTGTTCTCAAAGGGCCATACATGTTGGAAAGGTTTCATGAAAATAATGGAGATCAGAAGCATTACATTTTGATGGTTGGAAGGGTTTCAGATTTTCAACAAGTCACCCTTGGATGCAATACATGGAGAATTCTTTCATTTTAATTACATGCGAATCGAATTCCTTCCTTTCCTATCGTTGAATGCAGTTACCATCTCTTGTCAATCTCCATGTCTTCCTCAAGGTTGAAACTGTGCAATTAAACTCTGTTTTCCCTGTTGAGAGAGAAGGAAAGAGAAAGAGGTGAGGAAAGAAAGGAATATAGCTAGTTAACATCTATTTCCTTCATTCCTTCCACTGTTTTTCGTTCTTTCTTCACTTGCTTAATTAATTTCCCATCTTTATCCTTTTCTATTAATTATTTACCTCTGTTCATGTGCAGTTCTCTGAAACAGAAATCTGCACTGGTTATTGCATGGCAGTTTTCACTTGCATTGGTATGTTTGTTCCTTATTAACTAAGTAGTTATTAGTTTTTTTGCTTAAGCCAAACGGAACATGTTTTTTCACATAATCTCTTAGTTGAGCAAAAGACTAAAAGGTGACATGCATGTTCTTTGCAGAATGCTCTGTCATGAACAATTACCATCATTTGATATATTAGACATATGTTAAGCACAGATCAGAATCTTTTCCCGAGTATCACTGTTGTTTGTATTTTGCTGCATATGTTTAATTTTACTATTCTTTTTTTCTTTCATTTTTTTTCCTGAGCTTCCGTGATTTGAGGATTTAGAGATGGTCACTTGAACAATAAAAGATGTTGTTACAAAAGCAATATGATTATAATTGATGCAATTGGTCCTTTGTGCATGAATGATATTTCAATAAAATGGCACCTTGCTGTTAACACTGTTAGATCTTTGGCGTAGCAGTAAATGTTTGAACATTCCTCTGATAAAGCTTCAGTTTGAAATAAATCTTTTAGATCTAAAATTGCAATTTTCTTTTTCTCATTTGATTATTAAAATTGCAGTTTCTCTTTTAATTTAAAAAATACTATTCTTTTTCGTCTACCTATCTGAATCAAACTGAAAATTAGATGATTAATTTGACTTGATAAAGTTAGAAATTCATAACTACATTAAGATCATTATATACAAATTACTAGTATTCTTATTGGTAGGTAAAGTCATATCCTTAAAAAGAAATGAGTAAGAATTTTGTTTTGTGATAAAAGTCCATTCATCTCATTTGAAGAAAAAGAAAAGAAAAAGATGGGTCTGTTAAACTTCAAATATTCAGTTTTACCAATAATATACAAATAACTTTGAGTTGACCATCACTGGAGATTGCATGAACTTTTCTTATTTTCTTTCTTTTGGAGAATTTTATAGGAAGAAATATTTCTTTGCCTCTAGGCAACTCAGTCTTGAAACACAAATGATTTGACTCAAGATGATCAGTGTCCTAGATGCTACACATTCAATGAGATAGTCTTGCATACTATTCGTGATTGTCAAATGTCTAAACAGCATGAAGTGATTTAATTGATAAAAAAATCACTAATTCCTTCTTTTCTCTCCTTTTAGACAGGTAGATCAAATGGAGTATGAGTTCTAAAGACAGTGTATAAGGTATCTGAAGTTGAAAATCCATCTTCCCTGCTACAACTTGGCTCTTGTAAAAGAAGATGAATGAGCTGGTGCACGAGGAAGGGGATGATGATTACAAGATTTCAAGCAATGAGATTTTTAGCATGGCTCTTGAATCTCAGAAGGTCCATATTAGACCTGTCCATCTTGACAATGACAACGAGCTCGTCCGTCACCCACATGTGGAATGGAGCGCCCTTCCTATTGACTAATGCAAGGTCAATACTGATGAATCAGCCTTCATAATCCTAGTGATGCTTCTATCAATGGGCTTATTTGTAATAGCCAGGATAAAAGACTTCAAGTTTGATTGGGGGAAAGAAATCAGAAAGTTCGTCATGTAAGTGGACTTCCAAAATGTTTGTCAGCTCTTTCATCATGCTAGAAGCAAGAGCGCAACTAGCACAAGGGCTGAGAGCCAAATCAGAGAGTATCTTATACGTGACTGGACATTCAGATTTCTGACATCCTCCGTGAAGGTAATACGTGCACCGACCGTCTAGTCCATTGGGCCCATAACTCCTCTGAGGGTATCAGTAGAGTGACTGAGGCTTCAGACAATCTTATCACATATATATGGATAATTGTGACATTACCTAAGCTCGCCTCATAGAGTATTAGTTAGTTCCGCGTTTTTTTTTTTGTTGTTTTTATTTTCTGTTTGTGACCAAAAAATTGGTGAAAGTAAGTTTAAAAACTCATGTTTTACTATTATGTATAATTCTAACAATTCACAAATAAATCCTAGTAATTAGTTTTGATTGGTTTATAAACATCTCTAAATAATAAATTGACTAGTTTTTTTTGTTTAGTTTTATGTTAGTTTATGAATATAGAATACTTTGAGAAAATCTTTTTAAATTTATTGCTCTATTTTAAGAGAGAAATGTAACTCTATTATAAAGGGATAATATGAAAAAAGTATAAGGGCAAAATGGGAGAACTTAAGGAGTTATATTAGAAGGAGATATCATAGACACAATGGTCTAGAGCAGATTGTCTAAAGTAGGAAGATAAAAATATCCATTTTTTCATTCTATTGCAACTCAAAGAAGGCCATGAAACTTCATTAGGTGGTTGAGGGATGAAATTGGGAGGTGGGTGATTGAGTAGAATGATCGAGGCTATGTTTATAGGAGACTTTTATGTTGTGTTTAAGAGTGGGTCAGAAGCCCATATTCATGAGGTAGAGATGGTAGTGAAGCCCAAAGTAAGTGGGGAGATGAACACACAATTGTTGGAGTTGTACTCGATGATGATGTTCATACTGCACTATCACAAATGCACCCTACTAAGGCACCTGATCCCAATGGTATGCCCCTATATTTTTTTGAAAATTTTGGCATATATTTAACTATGATGTTATCACTCATGTTCTTTAAGTTTTAAACACTAATGTCTCCTTTACTAGTATAAATCAGACTTTTAGTACTTTACTTTCAAAAATATTTGGTCCTAAGTCTCTATTAGATTTACATCTAATAACTTTGTATAATGTGGTCATGAATTGGCTACAAAATACATAGTAAACTATTTCAAAATTTCATTGCTAATAACGTGCATGTTTCACAAACTACTTTCATTCTTGATAGGCGTATTATAGATAATGCATTGATTGCTTTTGAATTATTCCACCACATGAAACAAAATTAATGCTCAAGACATAATTCTTTTGCATTTAAAATAGATATCAATAAGGCTTATGATAGTCTCTTAAAACTTTTTGAAGTGTTTGCTTGTTCAACTAGATTTCCATTCTAGGTTCATTTTCTTGATTATGTCATGCATTACAATTATTAATTATTCTATTTTTATTTGTGAAAATTCTCGTGAGTGATCCAACTTGAGAGGGGTCTCTGACAGGGTAAACCTCTCTCTCTTTATCTATTTATTTTACGTCCAAAGACATTTTTAACTATATTAAAAAAAAAACAGGAGACGTGATATTCATGGTTTGGAGAGTGCGAGAGTGACGCCCTACATATCCCATTTGTTATTTGTTGATGACAATTTGATCTTCAGGCATATGCCACACAAGTGTAAATCCAAAGTTCAAGATATTTTGATGAAGTACATTGTTGCCTTGGGGCAATTTATTAATTTTCACAAGTTTGCAATCGCATTCTCCAAATGAATTATTGTATTGATGAGGCAATAATTGGGGGAGATTTTAGGTGTACAATTGGTTGATATGTATGAAAGGTACTTGGATCTCCTAATTATGGTAGGGCATTCTTTATATAACATGTTTGATTTTCTTGTCGCTTTCTTGAATAGAAGATTAAAAGGATGGTGTCCTTCAAAACTATCAAGAAGTGGTAGGGAAGTTATGATAAAGATAGTGGCACAACCAATTTCTATATACTTGATGAATATGTTTCTTCTTCCTAAGTCTATTTGCATGTAGTTGGAGAAGTTAGTCATGGGTTTATGGCATGGTGGGAAAGAAAAGGAAAGAAAAGTACATAAGTTTATATGGTTTTCTTTCTGTTCCTCTAAGTCTATATTGGTTTTAGGTTTCCAAGACGTCGAATGTTTAAAAGAACATTTATTGCAAAGTAAGCTCGACAGTCGGTTGCTAAGCATAAGTCTTTATTGTTTAAACTGTTGCAAACCATGTACTTTATAAATAGTGATTTTCTTAAAATAAGATTGAGGAAGTACCCTAGTCACACTTAGTGGAGTATTTTATAAATAGAGAATTGTTTAAAGAAGAGTTAAACTAGCCTCTTGGGAACGAGTGCGGTGTAAGAGTATAGGAAGATAAGTGAGTCACGAGCCTTATCCTTCGGAGGGTCTGGACAGCTAGACCTTTGTGGTACTATGATGGAAAAAAAGTGTTAGATTTAATTCAATAAGACAAGGAATTTGGAGTAATGCTTTAGTACACTCTTTGTTTTCCAAGAAGCCATTAAAATTTTAGTGCATTCCTTTGGGTTATAGATTGCCTCCAGATAAGCCTATGTGGACATATGAATCAAATGGAACATATTCGGTGAAATCTGGTTAAAATGTGGCTTAGAACATCCAATATGCTTTTATGCCAAGATCTACCTCAATCTATTCCCTATTTAATTGGAAGAAAATATTAATTGCAAATACTTTATTAAGGGTTAAACATACAATGTGCCAATTAATAAGGGATATATTGTCTCTTTGTAAACAATTAATGAAAGAAAGTTTAGTTACTGATCTTATTTTTCTAGTGGATGATGAAGCTGAGGAAGATATAATCCATCTCTTTTATCATTGTTAGTTTGCCAAAAGGCTTGGATGTTAAATCTTTTATGTCTGGCTCATTAACAACATGCACATTTGTATGAATAGTTATTATGAATACTCACAATGTTGAATTAGAGGGACTAACATGGGGACTATACGTATTATGGGGTACTTGATGGGCCTATAATCAATGAGTACATTAGAAGATGTGAGTAACACTTCATGTTTTAATACAAAAACTTTTCATCCATGAACTTGACCTTCTATTGGAGATTGAGGCTCACACTATTGATGTAGGGATAGTAATATGTTGAGGATGTGGTCTCTACCATTGTAGGGCTATTTGAAGCTTAAATGTAATACTTTAGTTAGCAGTGATGGTTGGACAGTGTAATCTTTATAGGAATGAGGTGCATACCTACTCTTATAATATTAATAGTGCAAAGGCTCAAGTTATAATTTATGAAATATAGTTAATTATTTGGACTCATAAACATAAGATTTGAGTGAGATTTGCAATATATTATCAATTTACTTAAGTCATCACTTCATGCTAAAATTAGTCTTATATTAAATAACCTTTATTCTTCAAGTTCTTTTATATTTTGGTTTCTTGAATTCCTATAAAATGTAAATTGATAGCTCATATTATTATAAATGGAGTTTGATTGAAGTCAACTGGTAGTAGTTATATTGTTATGGAAACTCCTATTTCCTTGGTTCCATTATTGTTATAGAATGTTTTTCCTTGATGATGCTCATCATTTTGTCTTTAAAAAAAGCAATCCAAGGTGTAGAGAAACTTCATTTTATTCACAATTTTAGGAGATTTAATTTTTCAACATTTAAAAAATTCTAAAAATTTATAAATAAATTATAAGTTATTTAGTTGTATGTTAGTTTCTGAATATTTTGTAAATTTAGTGTTCTATATTAAGAGAAAAATTCTATTAAGTTATAACTCAACTCTATTAGTAATAACTTATAGGATTTTTATTTTATCACAATTTAAAAAAATTTAATTTTATATCTTTTAAAAAAGATATAATCTTTGACTTAATAAATATTTCAATGCATGAATAATAATAATTCTGGAATTTTTTTGGAAATTAAAAAGAAAAAGAAGAAAATATATTACCATTTACACAATTAATTTTCATTTTTTGTAAAATGATAGATGAAAAGGTAACAAACTTTATGATTCCAGAAATGACTCATTAGTACTGGGGAGTACGTTTGACAAAGTCAAAGTCTTTTTTTTTTCGTTAATAGGATAATTTAATTTTTATAAAAATGTTCTAATATATTTTAAGCATTTATTAAATTTATAAGTAATATAGTTTATAAACTCTTGTTATAAAGTTTTTAGACAGAATTCATAAAATTTAAAGGAGTTCATAAATTTTTAAAAAATATTATTATTAACCAAAAAATACAAATGTCTCTTAAAAATTTACAGAATTCTAATATATATATACACACACACATATATAAGCGCCTTGCAAATGACCATATTCTTATTTTTTCTATTTACATTTTTTACTCATCCACTTTGATCAAGTTATCCCTCAATTAAGTAATAATCTTTAAAAAAAAAGGTAATAACTAATATTTTAAAATTTTATTTTCAAAAATCATATTTTTTTTTAAAATTATTATTAACATAATAAACAATAAAATATAAGTCAGTTTAAAAAAACTTAATACTTTACTCTTACTTTATATTATTTTGTCTAAAAGATATATACATATATATTAAAATTATTACGAAAAATCAAAATTTGATCATTTTATTTATTGAAAATAATCTTATCTGTATATTTTGGATACAATTTATAATTTATAAATTATGTATTTACTAACTCATAAATAAAGTAATAAAACTTAATAAACTTGTATTATCTATTCAGTTCAATAACTTATTTTAAATATATTATATTTAAATATTTGTTCTGTTACATATGGATGGAGGCACAACGCCGACAACTTTCAACAATTACAAGAAACCACCACAAAAGTTAAAAACTCGCCAAATGCAGAACTTTGGACAACTACAAGGGCATAATTGCAAATTTGAAACTACTCTTTGAATTTTCTATTTCTTTATGTTTGAAAAGCATACCCCCTTCCTTTTTCCCTCCTTCAAATTTCTACTGTCTGCCTGCTTCAAACTCTCTCTGCGAATCAGCAAAGCCCTAAACCCAAACGGCCATATTAATGATATAAAAATGCAAGACATCATCGGATCAGTTCGTCGATCCCTCGTTTTCCGGTCTACATCAGGAGATGATGGCGGAGGATTCAGCGGCTTCGTTGAGAAGATTGGTTCCAGCATTCGAAAATCGCGCATCGGCTTCTTCCCCAGGCCGCCGGTACCGGCTTTTCCGTCACTTAAAAAGGATGAAGCACCAGCGATCCGGTGGAGGAAGGGCGAGTTAATCGGTTGTGGCGCGTTTGGCAGAGTCTACATGGGCATGAACCTCGATTCTGGAGAGCTTCTCGCTGTTAAACAGGTCAATTAACTTTGGTATCACCATTCTAGATATTGGAGATATCATTTTCTTTTTTCCTCTAGTTTTGGTTTATTTTGATTTTTTCAATTCAAATTTTGTTTGTCGCTATAGGTCTTGATTGCGGCAAGTAGTGCTTCCAAGGAGAAAACTCAGGTGAGGATTGTATTTTAGCTGTGCTTATTCTGGGTATATTATAGTATTTATTGATTATAGGAAACATATTAATTAGAAATTTCCTTTTCATACTCTTGGTGCAATTTTCGATGCGTTTATGATTTTGCTCCAGAAAGCAAGAGATCTACTCATAATCGACAATGTTAGGCTTTGAATTTAATTGATTTCTTTTACACAACAAAAACTATATCAGGCTCACATAAGAGAGCTCGAGGAAGAAGTTAAGCTCCTGAAGAATCTGTCGCACCCAAACATAGTGGTGAGTGCGATATACCAATTTTCTTGTATGCTACAACTTAAGGATGGTGAAAACAGACAAGCTATTTTTTTTTTCTTTTGGGGATTTCTTAGAGATATTTGGGGACTGCAAGAGAGGATGATTCTTTGAACATCTTGTTGGAATTTGTTCCTGGCGGTTCTATCTCATCATTATTGGGAAAATTCGGATCTTTTCCTGAGTCTGTAAGTGATTGTTGGTTTTTTTTTTTCTTTTTGAAACAAGTGACTGTTGTTTTCGACTATACAGAATGTTTGAGAATTATGGAACTGAAGCTGATGTGCAATTTTCATTTCCTATATAAATAGGTTGTAAGAATGTACACTAAGCAGCTACTGTTGGGACTTGAATACCTACACAAGAATGGCATTATGCATAGGGATATCAAGGTATTTCTCCTTCTCTCTTCTTCTGTATAGAATAAGGCCTGAGTAGCGGCAAGAAACTAGACCTAGATTTTATTTCTGAATTTATATAGATAAAAACATATACCATCTTCTCAATGCTAATTTTCCTTCTTGTTTTTTTTCGTCAACTAAACCTATTTTGCGAATAAATATGTATATAAGTTAGAAATAAAAATCAGAGCACTTTTTGACAAATAATGGGGCCCCAAATATCTCTCACTCAAAGACGGTAAATGCAGTATGAGCTAGTATCTCGGTTTTAATTTGGCAGCAGTACGTGCCAATGTTTATAAATTTCAGTGTTATTTTTGGAATTTACCGTAGTTTATGGTTTGTAGCACATATATAAACTATAATAATTAGTAATATTATTATATTAAAATTAACTTGCAAACTCAATGTAAAATATCAAATAAGATATTATTCTTTTACAACATAAACAATAGAAATGGTGTCTAAATATTTAATATACAAATATATTAACAAAGTAAAACTTATAATTTAGGAATAAAAAAACACAGATAGCATATTAAAACAAATACAAACGAACTTAGCACTATCATCAGGTTGTGGGCCTAGATAAAATGATAATTCTTTTAGCTTCAGTTTTTTTTCTTTTTATTTTGTAATTTTTAAAGAATAAACTTACTAGTTTCATTTCCTTAATTTTTTAAATATTTTATTTTGTTTTATTTTAAAAATTTTGAACTCTAAAAATATTTTGTATTAGAACCAATGGTATTGCTATATTGGCTTTATGATCGGTTTTGACCATTACTTTCGCCAGTGTGAAAATTAGGCACTTTACCTCTGATAGAGGGGTACCGTTCGTACTGATATGTATGGACTTGACTTCGCTGCTCGCCTCTTTATGTATGTTTCTCTAACAGTAAGTCGGCTTCCTTCAGGGAGCAAACATTCTGGTTGATAACAAAGGATGTATTAAACTTGCAGATTTTGGTGCATCAAAAAAAGTTGTGGAGCTGGTATTTCCATTACTCTCCCCTTCT
The DNA here is from genome assembly GCF_054855325.1 of Carica papaya. NCBI lineage: Eukaryota > Viridiplantae > Streptophyta > Magnoliopsida > Brassicales > Caricaceae > Carica > Carica papaya. Next base: position 14,674,235 of record NC_142311.1, on the reverse strand, counting down.
CTCTCATCTTCCTCTATCCACTAGATTAGTTTACATTTCATGGTTTTACGGGCACATCAACTTTTAGATTCTTATTTTTCTGTAGGCTACTATTAACGGTGCGAAGTCAATGAAGGGTACTCCATATTGGATGGCTCCTGAAGTTATTCTCCAGACTGGACATAGCTTGTAAGGAAAATGTTTAAGCATAACGATGATAGATTATAAAATGTATCTCTAATTTCTTTTAGTTTTTGAAACGGTCGGTTATCGGATTATGCTCTTAACGTGAATGACAATAAGCACAACCCTGTGCTGAAATCATGATGTGTAAACTTCAAATTTAGTTTTGACATCAGAGTTTCTGAACTATAGCATCTGGGTTCTATATATGCAAATTGGATATTCGATTTTATTCCACCATGCTGCACATTTCAATGCTTGAGATGCTGGTTAATCTGTTAGGTGTCATCTTAGGAATTTTCCTTTTAATATTTGGTTTTAAATGTTATAAGTCTGAGCATGTAACAAATAAAATTTGGCTAATTTGCTGGTTTACATTGATCTTATGGATTTATTTATTTAATGTCTTTTTGCATAAGATTCTATGTGGAAATGCTTGCAATTCTGTTGCCTCAACTCTATATCGTATTTAGCTATAATGAGGAAAAGATTGTGAGATTAGATGTGCGAGACTTTGACAGAAAAGTGACTCTATCTTTAACCAGTGGTATTTCTTTTGTTTGTCAGAGCTAGTTACAAAGATCATGTTACTTCTGAGCTAGTTATTTCATGAGAACAGTCTAAACTTAGTATATACATGCAGCTAGATATATAGGACTATTCAAACATTTGAATATGTTTCATTTGGAGTGAAGAAGCGGATTAGCAGGGATATTTAGCACCCAAATTATCACAGTTGATCAAAGGAGATTTGGGGAGGGGAAATGTAATTCAGACAGCAATTTTTTTATGAATCAATACCAGCTCAGATGTGGTAGAGGTAACGGATCTATACTCTGCCTCAGTGCATAATCTTGCAACTGATATTTGCATTGCGCCTCTCGGAAATTGGAAAGCTATTGAAGTAGATGATGTGAGCTGAAGTTGAGAGTTCAGAGTTGGCATCACCCGTCCAATCAGCATCCAAGTAAGCAGTTTGAATTGGAGACAAGTCAGAGGACTTGTTGAGAGGAATACCATGAGTAGGAGTGTCTTTGAGACATCGAAGTAGTTGTTTCACAGCAAGCCACTGAATCTCAGTGGGCTTATGCATGAATTGAGCAACAAACAAAATTTCAAGTGAGTAATACACAGATACTACAGGGCGCCAATGGTGTGGTGGTAAATGATGCTTCAATTTCTGCAGTACGATCGTTGAGTAACAATGGTTTTGAAGCAGACATCAGTTTATTTACTGGCTTGGACGCAAGCATGTCATTTTTCGCAATAAGGTCATGAAGGTACTTTTTTTGAGAAAAGAGCAATGAAGAGGAAGTTTTGTTCACTTCTACATCCAAAAGTAATTGCAGTGACTAGGGGTTCTTGAGTGAGACTTCAATGGCTAATGTAACTTGAAATTGTTTCGTGTAAGCACCATAATTGGCTGTTAAGACAAGGTCATCCACATACACAAGGTAGTACATAGTGAATTTATCATCTTTGTGGACAAACAGAGAGTTGCAAAATGGAGCTTATTTAAACAAGGGGTAGAGAGAACAAATCTGCTTATTCTTTCCTACAACAAAACCGTACTTATCACAAACATGACAAAACATATGTAGTTATCAAATGGAAATAGAAGAGATATTCCCAATAAATCAGTATAAACTGGTTCCAAGGCAAGATATTTCAGGGGAGAGGTTGTCATGGACAGGGGGCAAATATCATCAGCATTCGGTTGGTGGGTCAGGAGAGCCCTTGGGTATGAGCCTGTCACCCAAAAAATGGTTAGGAAGAATTCAACAGAAACTTGGACTAGCTTTTCTTAACTGAGACATGAAAATCAAATTCTTCTGCATATATAGTAGATTAACGATGTGAAGTAGAGTAAAAATCTTAGAAAATGATAGTTTTTTAGAACTAGTATTAGTTATTGCTATATGGATCATAATCCTAATGAATGAATAGGTTATAAAGAGCTTGTGTTACATGGGAGGTGGGATCCCAATCCATAAGCCGAGATTTGTCTCAATGAGGTTAAGATGCAACATAATTGACACCATGTTAGAGTTAAAGAACTGCTTCTCTCAGTAGCAGATAACGGCACTATGCTCTATTCCGTCACAAGTTTGGCAGACAGGTCTCTTGGTAGAAGCAACTGGAGATTTTTTTGATGAGGGTTGACTACCTACAGATGACTCGTTCGGAGACCATAATGAGTGACCCTGATTCGGAGGAGTGGTGTTGGTTCTGCAAGTCAAGTGAGCTGATTGCATGATGGTAACACTATCGTTATAGTGGAGTTGTAGCTAATACGCTGTTAACTTTTCATGTTCTTCAACTTAGGGGATTGTCATGGGCTTCAGTGATTGCAATGATTTCTGTGCATCCATTGCCGCGTCCATTAAGGGCGTGTACTACTAAGTCTTCTTCACTGATTGCAGCACCTGCCACATCCAAATCATAAGCCATGGTTTGCATCAGTTGCAAATATTCATTGACTGCCTGTTTCTTGTTGGGTACGAAGTAACTGAGACTTAAGAGGTCCATGATCAGGAAGCTGGACTTATTAGCATGTAACATAGAAAGTCTTTGCCAAACATCATATGAGGTCTTGGCATAGGAGAAATGAATGTCTATGAGGTGCAAGAAACAATGGCATTAAGCAGCAGGCTGTCCTGGTGCAACTGGTGAGTATACTGTGGATTTGGAAAATTCTGCCTATCTTTTTGAATCTATTTGGGAGGAGCGGCTGATGTGCCATTTACATGTCCCATGAGATATAGCCTGTTAGGAAGCCATCGAATTGCACTCTCCACGAAGAGAAATTGAGAGAGTTCAGTTTGACAGGGAGCTGTTCAACATCATCAATGGAGACAAGAGGATTGGTTGGGGTGGTTTGAGAAGGATGATTGGAAAACTGAATGCTGTACTAGAAGAGCTGGAAACTGGTCTTTGAGTAAAATAGAATGATTGTAGAGAAGCTAACTCGTCGAAGTTTGATAGGTCTAATAACATAGAAGATGTTTGCGGATGACTGAGTTTATTCATAGAGGCAAGTAAGTGTACGGGAGTTTGAGCATGCTAGTTGTGAGCTAGTTATCTAATAAGGAAGATTGAAACAATATATATGTAGATGTATATGTATCTAGATGAATAGTAGTATTCAAACATTTGAAAGCCCTACCTTTATCACTGTGAGGGTGCTACTGCTTTTTGCACAATGTAAAGTCTCTCTTTTTACTCTTCTTTTGGACGGAAAGCAGGAACCAATCAAGAATTATACAAGCATAGGTGAAATTTTATACCTTTTGATATTTTAAAGAATTTGTTTACTGTACTACTTACAGAAAGTAAATGATCACTGCACATTTTGTTCTGAAGATTCTCCAAAAGAGAGAGAAAAGAATTCTGAGTGATCCATGATAAATCTTCCAGAGTTCTCTAGTTTGTAAAAGATTTGAAATGCATAAACCTCTATATTTTATTGTATAGGGTAAAGCAGAATCATGTACATGTAGCATTTACTCTTTCTGGTAGCTCACCTGTTTGATTATTGAATTCTGTAGCTCTGCTGATATATGGAGTGTTGCATGTACTATGATTGAAATGGCTACAGGAAAGCCTCCGTGGAGCCAGCAGTATCAGGAGGTACATACTTGTAGCTGCTTATAGACCCTCTTTGCTATGATGCTTCTCTTTTATCTGAGCAGAATGTGATGAATTCAGTTTGTTTTTTCAGTAGTTGGAAGACTAAGAAAAGATGCTTTTTTCCAGGTTGCTGCTCTTTTCCATATTGGGACAACTAAATCTCACCCACCTATCCCTGAACATCTATCCGTGGAGGCAAAAGACTTTTTATTAAAATGTTTACAGAAGTATAGTCCTGACCTAAATTTTTCTTGTCTTTTATGGTTTCAATGCACATACACTCCTTTCACCTAATTTTTCCTATTGGAAAGGTGATATATATATGTATATCTACGCTTATGTTGATGATAATGTCTTCGTCCTTATCCCTTTTATGCATCAATTTTTTGTATCAGAGAACCTGACTTAAGGCCATCTGCATCAGACTTACTGCAGGTGATTCTGAGTTCCAGACTGGTTCCTTCACAAAATATTTATAGAATACATTGCACTAGTTCTACAAACTTGCCTTCTCACTTATAATACGTACTTCTCCTAATTATGTGCAGCATCCATTTGTCACTGGAGAGCACCTGGAAGCTCATCCTGTGTTCTGTAATTCTACTATGGTTAGTTTGTTTGTAGTACGCATTCTTAGTTTGATTGCACTTTCATTTTAACATTTTCTTCTTTATCTATCAGGAACTTGGGAATTTGATTGCAACACCTGGGGTGAATCCTAGGAATTCGTAAGTTTTTCCAATATTGTGGGTTTTGAGCCTTTAATGATTTTCTAGTATCAACTTTTCTTTTTTAACATTTCATGATATTCCATTGTCAATTTTCTTTATCTCTGATACTAGAATTCTGCTGGTACTGCAGAATGAGTCCTGTGATCAGAAGATCATCCTGCATAGTGGGCAGTGTCAGGTGCTCCACCATATGTCCTGAGAATTTATCTCAAACTGGTACCTACTGGGGAGCAGAACATTACGACGATGACATGTGTCAGATAGATGATAAAGATGATTTTTGCAGTGCAGCGGTAAAGTTTCCCTCAGTCTTGGCATCTTCTGATTTGAATAAGGTAATTGATTCTTTGTAGTCCTTTTGCTGGTACAGTTTAGAATTGGGTTGATTTACAATCAATTAATATGTACTTTAAATCAGAGCTTCAACCCTGTGTGTGAACCCATGGATGATTGGCCTTGCAAGTTTGATGAGAGTCCAGAGGTGAAAAGTAATGGATTGAACTTATCTTCTCAATCATTACAAAGTAATGCTGAAAGCCCTGGAGTAACTTGTAAGGAAGAAAGTGATTTCACATTTCCCAGTGGTGTCTCAGCAGCTGAGGATGATGATGAAGTAACAGAGTCCAAAATAAGAGCCTTTTTGGATGAAAAGGTACGATGTCTATCCAATATATATTTTTTAATCAATGAATATGAGATAACCATAACATTTATAATATCTTTTTGTTGGCTTCATTTCAACTTATGAGATTATATTTGATGGAAGTTTAATGTTTCAGTCGCATATTATGTCTATGCTAGGCTCTAGATCTAAAGAAACTACAAACACCTCTGTTTGAGGAGTTCTATAACACAGTGAACGCTGCTGGTCCTCCTAGCGCAATTGGAATTGCCAACAGTGAGAATTTATCAAATTTATGTCCTAAAAGCAGATTGCCGAATCGAGTACCTAGCAGAAGGCTTTCTGCAGCTATTGATGCTGTTGACTCTGCTGGTCATCTGAGTCATTACATGCGTGCATCAAATATAAATGGATTGCACGATAGAGCTCTACAGGAAATTCAGCCACCTCAGCATGGAGAGTGGAAAGAGCTTCTTCTTGGTGAGCAGCAGGCAATAATTCATCCCAGGTGTGTTAACTGGTGCCTCATGTTTGCTTTTATGTAGCACAAATTCTCATTTTTAACCGTATGAATGATGATATCATTGATTCTTCTGCAGCATGAACTTCTCTGAGAGGCAGAGGAAATGGAAAGAAGAGCTTGATGAAGAGCTTGAAAGGAAAAGAGGTAAGTTCCAATTTTAAGCACATGATTTCAGACACTTTGTGCTTGTGCAGTTTGAACTGGTCATAGTTCATGTCACCAGAATCTTGTGCTATTTAAGATTGCACGAAACTTTAAGAGAAAGTGTAACAATGAGGAAAAGTATTTTAGGAAGAGCTTTCAACTCTTTATCAACTTTTTGGCCTATACACACAGAAACTTCTATTTCAGCTCACTGAATGAATGTGCAAGTATAATGGTATGCATGCATGCAGGTATATGTATGCAAGTGTGTGTATGTGAAATGACATAAACTGAATGATTATGCGCTTTAGTTGGGCCTGTTCCTCAGACCTGAAGAGATGGGAAATCAGCTCTGTCATTTATTTTCTTATTTATGGTTTTCTTTCTATTAACATGATAATGAACTCATTAGTTTTATGGTGGGTATGACATTAAGAGTGACTATTGCAGAGATGTTGCGCCAAGCTGGTGTTGGAGGGAGGCCCTCATCTCCAAAGAATCAGATTCTGACTCGACACAGAGAGCGGTTAACGTTTGCATTCCCCGGGAAATAAACTGTATGTTCCTCTCTTCTGTATCAGTGCCTAATCGGAAAAAATATATTATGCTTTTCCATTGGGAGTGTTATGTATGTAGTCATAATTTATATGGTGCATAATAATTCATAGTGCGCATTCTTCCCTCTGCTCAAATGGCAGGGAGTGCAACCTCTCCACCCTTCTGTATTATGTCTTCGTGGTCCTATTAGGACATTTTATATAATGGTATCTATTTATGTTTTTTCTATTTTTTTTTTTTGAAGTTAGAAGTCCTTTTGAGTTTAAGTCGGTGCATGTTGTTGCGGGAGTTTAGACACATATAATATATAAAATATTTTTTGAAGTTGTCTTCAAAGCCTGAGTTATTATTGATGATACAAGTCAGTATATTGTTAACGAAAAGGAAGAATTCTTCCAACCCTGTTGATGTTTTATTTATTTACTGATCGTTAATTATTATTCTTTATCATGGAGGTTTGAATCATTTTTCTAGCAGTACCTTAACCTGTTAATCTTGTAGTTGGATATCAATGGTGTTTACACGTGTTTGCCAAAGCCTCCTTTTTGTTTTTGTTCTTACAAATTTATTTACCATGTCTAAACGACGGGCTGAGCATTTATATTTCAAACCAGTTAGGCCTATGAAACAGAACCGATGTTTCTGATGAGTTCGATTAATTGGTTTGAACTGATACTTTTTCAGTTCCAACTAGGGTTTTAAATTGCTTTTTAGTTCTAAATTTTTAGAACTATAACTGATACAAAAATTAGTCAAGAAAGATACATTTATAGAATTTTAGAAACTATCACTTTAGAACAATTTATTTATTACCCCTCATAATGGATCCTTGGTGCTCTATTTCGATCACCTTCCATATACCACATTCTTAACATCATGTCCATAAATTGTGCCTCTAATTCTTTCTTCTGATTCTCATTTTGTTTATTAAAATGTAGTCTATCTAGCAAAACAACTAAGTTTCCTTAATACTGAAATTGTGTCTCTAATTTTATCCTATTTTCTTATCTCCACCGATCCTCTAGTCTTATCCCATCTAATCCCACAAGTGCAACGTCATTTGTCCTTCATCTAACATTAGTCATTCTATTCTATACAAATATTTGCTATTATGATCATCATCTCTCCACCACTTCATCCTTGCCTTTTGGCTAGTCACCTATTCCTTAATTCTAATCAACCTCCACAATTCACAACTTTTCTCTAAGATTACTCCAAACCCTATCTCAACTGACCTCCTTTCCATCTCCTCGATTGTTCCATCTAACTTCTCCTAAATGCTTTTAACTCTTATGTGTGGCTGACCCTACATTCCCCCTCCACTAAATATTTAAATCCGTTTTAAGCTTCTTCAATTTTTATATCAACCTACCGTTGAAAGTCCTATTTCGTACATCTTCTAGATATCACCAACTCAAATCCTTAACAATCTTCATTTTGATATAACATTAAATATTCTACAAGATTTAGGACTCTAATTTTCTAATTTACCTTAGATCTAGATCTACAGGACAATCATTTGTAATTAAAATAGCAATATTGTATTGTAAAAATTCGGAAACTTCACTAAGATGTTTTCACAAACTAAAAACTTATCCAGCCATCTACAGGACAATCATTTGTAATTAAAATAGCAATATTGTATTGTAAAAATTCGGAAACTTCACTAAGATGTTTTCACAAACTAAAAACTTATCCAGCCTACTCAAAGGATTATCTCTCCTATTACCCTAATTGAACTTCCTCTTTGCCATTGGTAAATATATCACATCCAATTTCATCACAAGATTTAACAAATCAAATTCAGCTGAAACATTGCTCTATACTCTAGATCTCTCATATGAATATAAGATAAAATTAAAGTTTCTATCTTATTATCATAGAACAGAGATTACTTATTTTAAATTCTCAAGATCCCCCAATGCTATACCTACTCTCAATTCTTGACAACCACCCATATATATTCACTAGCCCACCTAAAGTTGTCCTTAACTAATTTACCAAGAATCAACGGACATCTGTCCCTAACCTTGCCTTTACTCACTCGGATTCTATAGACTGAACCCCTAAGGCAAAAGTCCACTCAAAATCTCATCACTCCATATTTATCTGCATTCTCAAGTTTTGACTCATGTAACAACACCACCAACTCAAGATTCAACAATTTGGTTTCTTACCTCCGTTCTTTTCTTCTCTCTTTCTTGTCCCTCGTAATAAACATAGATAATTTCATGTTGGAGTATCAAAAATAAAAAGAAAGAAAGAATTAGAAATATCGATTTGAGATGAAGGAAGGTCATTAAGAAATATAAAACCAATATTATTCTCAAAGATATTCTCCAGAATAATTCTTAAGTAGACATCAAAATGTTTATATTACTAAATTTAGTTAATACACGTATTAATGACCAATACATTACTAAATTGGAGTGCTTATTGGCACTCTACTTTTGTTATTAAGTTAAATAACCTTAACTATTTTTTCATGAATCATAAGTTTACTAATCCCGAGATAAATACTAGGCACTTTTTTTTTTTTTTTTTTTTTTTTCTATTTATTGAAATACATAATTAACATAATTATATCTAATATAGTTATTCGATTTTATTATTTTTGAAAAATCATTATTATATAAATAAACTGAAATATTATATACATTTATTTCATATTTTCTTTGATGATGATATTCGTCCTTGAAGAAAATCTACCACTTTATAGGATTCTTATTGATAATAACGACGACAAAGAATTTTTAATTAAAATAAAAGTCTTACTAAAATATTATTACCAACTTTTTTCTTGTCAATTGAAAATAAGTACTTCAGAGGGATCATTTTTTAGGAATTATAGCTTACCGTTGAGAGAAGTAATATGTTCATGTAGAATAGAAACAACTTGTCTAACTTGCTTCATCTTTAAAGCTTACTTCTTCACAAATTCATATAGAATACATAACATTAGGCAAGCGAATTACACTTTTTAAGGATTTAATTCTTTCCTATGTTTAAGTGAAAAATAGGGATACAATTTGTTTATATATATATATATATATTATAAAAGCCCAAACCTCTATTAGAAATTTCGAACATATAGCTCAGTAATAATAATATAAATAATACTGAAAATTTTTATTTAGTAGAAGAATTTAAAGTTTAAAGGTTACATTGCTTGTATGTTTATTTAAAACGTCCAAATAGGGGATATGAGAATAGTTTGGAACTTAAATGGGAAAAACATTAACAATAACTATGATTAACCTCTACTCAAAATTGATGAAGCGGAAGAGATAATTGTTTAGTTGATCTCTTACTGTTCGTGATCTGGGTCTTGATCGTCTTGATTTGAAATGGTTAATAAGAAAGGGAATGAGTTACACCAACTCAGTAATAATATCAACGTCTTACCACTGATATGGAAAATCAAAGAGTTGTAGAAAATATAAAACAACCAATGGAGCATATTTTTAATAAAACTCGAATACTAGTGCATTCGTTACTCGTTAATTGAAAATGTTAGTATTTTTTCCCTTAATTTGTAACTTTTCAAACACCATACATTAAGATAAAATCAGAATAACAATATAATAGTATACATTTCAATAGACATATAACATTTGACTCTTCAAATTTTTCCCAAGTCGGATTTGTTATCATGTCCATCGTTACTCTATCATTTTATATTTTTTAACTGGTGTCGTTGGGATTCCATAGGGATCTCTACTACACGTGGATACATACACTTTCTTTATAATTAGATCGGTCGTCTTCATACCCTGTCTGGTAATGGGTGCCACAACTAAAAACCGTCTCAATACTCTGTTCGGTATGAGCAACACTTATAAACTCCTAACCTCATGCGGTATAGGACTTTCCAGCCTCGTACGGTTGAGGGTAACGTCTACGGTAGAGTTTATCTTATATTAATTTGTACACTCTTTTCCATGACACCTGGTACACCCTTTTATTCAATGATATTAATTTATTCATACATTTTTTTTATTTACTATTTAGCCACCAATGACACGTATGCTCGTATCCCAAACAACATAAGAATACGAAATTCATTTTTCAAAATACATAAGTGAATAGACTTGTAAATAAAATGAGGATAAAATGGAGTATTAGAATAAGAACTTCAAACGTCGCAATATGATGAATAAACAATTAAATGAATAAATCAAGGCGAAATTAAGTATAGTAGAATGTGATAATGAAACGAAATAGAATATGATATAATGAATTAATATGCATGATTAATATATTGATTCTATGTAGATATAAAACAAGAATAACGGGAAATATATTATGCTCACTCACAAGACATAAATTAAGACAAAATATAGTGAGGTAAATGAAAATAGAACAAAATAAATAAATAGACAAAATAAAGTGATTATAGAAATAGCTAACACAATTACACTAGTGACAAATATAGACAGACCTATTACTGCTCTATTGACATCCTGTATTTAATTAATCAAGGGATTGTCAAAGTACTTATAATTTTTTGTTTATTATTGATTTAACTTTAATTTAACTGTAATTAGAAAAATGGTGAGGGATTCTTACACAGGGTCGGTGTTCAGAACACCGCATTTTTCACTACGGTTCTTAACGGTTCTCGGTTCTTGAATTTTTTGAGTTTTTCTAGTAAAATTGAAAATGTACATCAAAACAAAATGAAAATACACAAAGAATGACAAAAAAAATAAAATCTTACTGGGGGTCGGGTTAGGGTTCCGGCATGGTGGTGCCGCTGTGCTCCGCCGCATGGTCCTTTTTCTTCGATGGTTTTTCCCCTTGCCTGAACCGATTTTGGTTGGTTCATGGTAGAAATTTGTTTAAATCATGGTTAGAGGGTGTTTTTTGGTGAACGAAGGGAAACAAATAGGGCCTTACCAGCAGTTTTGTTCCTCCAGTGTGGCAGCTCAGCTGAGCTCTGCAGTCATTCACTCGTAGTTTGCGGTTTCTCTCTGTCACTTGTATCGAAAATGTGTTAGGCGGCTAAAGGCGGAGAAATGGGAAGAACAGAAAGGAATTTCGGGCTTATCGGAGTGTTTTGGTGTTCTGAAACGGTGGCGCTAGCATTCCTCTGGCAGCTGAGTTCCTTTCCAGCTGCCCTTATTCTTCTTCTGCGATGTCCCTACATTAACTAGGGTTTTGGGGCGACTGAAGAGAGGTTTAAATACCTCTCTTCCCCCAATCTTGGCCGCTTGTTTGGGTTGACGTGGATCATGGATGATCATTCGATGGGGCCTATTTGGAAAACTAATCTAGGTAGTCTGTCCAGATTTGTGTGTGGCGACATGAGCCGTTCGATCGGAGTTTATTCGGGGAATCAAACTGGGTCGTTTGCCCGCGTGGGAGTGGACACAAGCTGTTTGATCTTCCTGGCACGCGGATTACCAGCGTAGGCTTCCCTACGGGGAGCTCGTGCGTGATGTCGCTGCCACGCGACATGCAGTAGTTTGCTGCACTGCTAACTGGGCATCCACATGGCCCATTTTTATTTTTTGTGATTCGACCCTTGTTTTCAAACTTTTTTTTCAAACATACTCTCCTTTATTTATAGTTTGTTCATGACTTTTGGAATTCATTTTTTAAGGTGCCCAAAATGCATATTTTCTAAAAAAAAATAATAAAAATAATTAAAATTAAAAAACTTATATATTATTATTATTTAGAAAAATAAAATTTCTCATTTTGAGCCTAATTTTCAAACTCGGGATGTTTAACTCTCCCATCGTAAAAAAAATTTAGTCCCTCAAATTATTGTCTCCTAGTCAAACAATTGAGAATACTTAGCCCTGAAGTCTGATTCTAACTCCTAGATGGCCTCGTTCTACGAGTGATTTTGCCATAGAAGCTTGATAAAATAAATTTTTCTGTTGCGAAGTACCCTACTTTTTCGGTCTAAGATGTTGACGAGTATCTCTTCATAAGATAAGTTCTCATGAAGTGGAAGTGGTTTATAAGATAAAACATGAGAAGAGTCAGGGTTATACTTTTGCAACATTGACGCACAAAAGACATTATAAACTTTGGATAGTTCTAGAGACAATGCTAGTCTGTAGGCGGATATTCCAAATTTTCACTCCTTCCAAACCTAGTGATACCCTTAAGAGGGGTGATTTTAAGAAAAATTCGATCGTCTATCTCAAATTCTAAATCTCTCATTCGAGTGTCTGTATAACTCTTCTGTCTATTATGGGCCGTTTGAATGTTTTTCTTGATTTTGGTAATCTTTGATGTGGTCTCATCTACAAGGTCTGGGCCAATTAATTTTTTGTCACCTACTTCCTCCCAACAGATTGGTGACCTGCAAGGTCGACAATACAATACTTCATACGGATCCATACCAATACTGGTATGATAACTGTTATTATAGGCGAACTCCACTAGGGGTAGGTGATCATCCAGTGTCCTCCGAAGTTTAGAACACAAACTTTGAGCACATCCTCTAGTTTGCGAATAGTTCGTTCTGATTGTCTATTTGTTTGAGGGTGGAATACTGTACTAAGAGATAATTTCGTTCTCATCGCTTGTTGAAGGCTAGTTCAAAACCTAGAAGTAAACCTGGAGTCCTTGTTTGATACCACTGTCACTGAAACTCCATGCAGTCTGACTATCTCTCGAATATAAATTCTACTTAGCATGTTCAAGGGATCTGTTGTTCTGATAGTTAAGAAGTGGTAGGACTTAGTAAGTCGATCGATAATTACTTAGATCGCATCGTGATCCGAACGTGCCTTAGGCAATTCTGTTATAAAGTTCATGGTGATATGTTCTCATTTTTATTCTGTGATCAGTAGTGGCTGAAGTAGCCTGCTTGGGCGTTGATACTCTACCTTAACCTGCTGGTATGTGAAGCATTTAGAGATAAAATCAGCAATATACCTTTCATCTCGCTCTACCAGAATCGGGGTCGCATGCTTTGGTATATCTTGGTACTTCTTAGGTGCATGGTGAACTTCGAACTGTGGATCTCTGTCATGATGTCTCTCTTTAACTCACGATCACTAGAAACACACAACCTATCTTAATACTTGAGTAACTCATTTATAAAAACTCTGGATTCAAATGTTTTGTATCCATTTTGAGGGTTGCTCTAGTAGAATCGGCCAGCTAAGCCTATTTTATTATCTTGATTAACTCGGATTGAACTGCTAATGAGCTAGGTATATGGCCTGTTTTAAGTCTTAGAGTTGTATTTGTTGTGTGACCTTTATCATCCTGTGCTTAGAGATTATTATATGAGTTAGCATACCTGTATTTTTCCTGTTGAGGGCATCAACTACCACATCACCCTTCCTCGGGTGGTACAAGATTTTATAATCGTAATCTTTAAGGAGTTCTATCTAATATTTCTGCTGCATGTTGAGGTCTTTTTGGGTGAATATATGTTTTAAATTCTAGTGGTCTGTATAGATTTCAAATGTCTCCCCATACAAGTAATGACGCCAAGTCTTCAAGACATGATAATTGCGGCAAGTTTCAAATCGTGAGTGAAGTAATTCTTTTTATGAGTTTTTAACTGTTTGAACTCGTAAGTTATGACCATCCCATGCTGCATCAAAATGCAATTCAAACATTGGTTGTAACGACTCCGGAAATTTAAAAGGAAATACATATAATAATCTGAGTGCGGAAGCGAAATAAAAGATTAAGGTTAATATCTCTTACACAATAACTTAAAAGTACTAAACAATATCATGAAATAAATTCTCTAAAAGAAATACGAGAAATGAGAAAACTAAAAGAAACTATAAAGTATCTAGCATCTACTCGCGGTTTTCTTATGGATCGGGCCCGGGAACCATATCCTCCTGATATGAAATGGTTAAATAAGGAATGAGCTACATTAGCTCAGTAAGGACATCACACATTATTACCGTCACAGAAGTAAAGATTGGTAGAAAACTGAAAACAACCAATGGAGCACAAATTTTAAACAAATTCATTCATCAATAATCAAAACATTTACCGTCCACTTACTGCAGTGAGATTTATAAAAACAACCTATTGAAATAATAACATTATAAATATCATGAATTCATATATAATCTGTAACATAGCACATATCATATTTTTATATTCAAATCATCAAACAACAATTGCCCATTTTTATCAGCCTATTAGTATCCATGGGGATCTATAGGGGTCCCCGCTACACGTGAACTATTCCCTTTAAACAATCTTAATTCCAGAGCTGTCCCCATACCCCGTCCAGTATGAGCGCCAAAATAATAAACCTCAATACCCTGTCCGATATGAGGGTGAAGCGGGCCGTCTCCATACTTTGTCCAGTATGAGCGCCAAATGACCAAGTCTCCATACCCCGTCCAGTATGAGACAACGTTCACGGTAGGGTTCCCTATGAATCCAGTCCGTCCACCATCTCCCAGGATATCTAGTGAGGCTTTCATCTTATCCATTTATCAAATCACACCCTATTCCTATTTGTCCTTAGTCTCCGTTACAAACTCAAACATAAATACATAAACAAGTAACATGCATCCAACAAAGCAAGCATATCTTAGATTTCCAAAATCAAATAGTAGTGAAGTAAGCAGTGATTCATGCATTTAAAATTATAGAATAGATAAACCAGATACCATAATGCATTTAAACTGTAAAATAAATCAAATAGGAATTGTTAGAGAAATATGTCCAGTTCGGGCGCCATTAACAACCGTAATTAATTATGCATATCTATTTAATTTGTACAAAATACAGTATTATCATTTATTCAGACTTTAATTCTATGATAGGAAATAGGGTGAGGGGTCATTACTTGATTTGACGCCGAAAACTAGATTTTCATTGCGCCTACGGGCGGTCCCTGGGTTCCCTGAATTTTTTTCGGGAACTGAAACGCGCTTACTGTACCTATACATATCCTAAATAATTCAAAAAATCAGACCCAGGGCCTACTTGGCCAATTTTAGAATTCCGGCACGGTGGCTCCGCCGTGTTCCGGCGATGGTGCCGTCACCCGCGGCAGCGATCCGCCTCGGGTTGGCTCTTTTCGGCCGTTTATAGTCGAATTCAGCCAAACTTACATAAGTTCCTGTGAGAAAACATACTTAGGATCATCGGTGGGCCGAAAAAATACAGAAAATCGAAACTTATCGGTGGTGGGGCTCTCCCGTGCGGCGGCTCCTTCAGCTCACGTCACGGTTGAGTGTTTTACTCCGGTCAACTTGTAGAGGAGAAAACAATGATCACAACGGTGAAAAAATTACATCGAACGAGAATTGAAAAGGGCCTCATCAGAGGCAAAAATCGAGACACCCCACGGCAACGCCGCTGGGTTTCGACGGCGTTTTTCGGCCAATTAGCCGGTGCTTTCGCTCCGATTTAGTCATAGGTGGGTTTAGAATCAAATTTTGAGCAAAGGGTAGAATTTTTACCATGTTTGGCGGTCAAAAATTGCTCTGGTACGGGGGCGGGTGGCGGCGGTCGGCTCCCCGGCGGCTGGGCTGTCTTCTCCGGCAAGGGGCTTTGGCGGCTATGGTTAGGGTTTGGGTGCGGATGAGGTTATTTACACCCATCCACTTTTGATATGAGCCGTCTATCATTTTTATTTTGGGCCATCCGATCGCGATTAAATAGGGAATGAATCTGAACCGTCCATCGCGATTTAATCTCAGCCGTTCCTGCGCGATTCAATCTGGGTTGTCCATGCGTGATGCAATCTGGGCCGTCCGTGCCCGCGGGAACGGATCTCAGCCGTTCGATCGCGCGCACGCGGATTGCCCACGTGGCTCTCTCCCGTGTGGCCTCCTGCGTCAGCGTCTCTGCCACCCGGCGTGTCCTGGTTGGTTGGGGCTGCTGACCGCGCAGCTGACGTGGCACAACTTTTTTAAATTACGTTTTGATCATCGGTTTCTGATTTTTCTTTCAAAAATACCCACATAACCCAAATTTTCGCCCATTTTTCCCAAAATTATTTTCAATTAAATTCTTAAATAATTTTTACCTCTTTTTATTATTATTATTATTATTTCTATTAAAATAAATTAAACTAAATTAAATTCAATATAAAATTACATAAATAATAATTATATTCATATAATAATAATTAACAAAAAAAAGGGTTGGGTGTTACAACACTCATCCTCTTAAAAGAAATTTGGTCCCTTAAATTTGTCTCTTACTCTTGATCGAACAGCTAGGGGTATTGGGTTCTAAAGTCTGATTCTAGCTCCCATGTGGCCTCCCTTGGTGTGTGGTTTTGCCATACGACCTTTACAAAAGATATTTTCCGGTTGCGGAGTAATTTTCTCTTTCGATCTGTAATGGCGACCGATACTTTCTCGTAGGATAAGTCCTCCTGGAGTGGGAGAAGTTTGTGGGCCAAGACATGAGAGGGGTCCGGGTTGTACTTGCGTAGCATGGACACATATAACACATTGTGGACCTTGGAAAGCTCTGGAGGTAGTGCTAGTCTATAGGCGGTGGTCCAATCCTGTCTAAGACTTCAAATGCTCCAATAAATCAGGAGTTCAGTTTTTCCCTCATGCCGAACTTACTAATTCCCTTGAAAGGAGTGACATTAAGGAATACCTGTCGTCTTTCTCAAATGCTAAATCTCTCCTCCGGGTGTCCGCATAACTCTTCTGCCTGCTTTGAGCCGTCTGAATGTTCCTCCTGATCTTAATTATCTTGGATGTAGTCTCTTCTACTAGCCCGGGTCGAACAATTTTCTATTGTCCACTTCTTCCCAACAAATCGGCGATCTGCATGGGCGTCCATATAACGCCTCATATGGAGCCATGCTAATGTTCGCTTGGTAGCTGTTGTTGTAGGCAAACTCTATCAGGAGCAGATGGTTGTCCCAATGGCTCCCAGAGTCAAGGACACAAGCTCGGAGCATATCCTAAAGTGTAGGATTGTCCATTAGTCTGAGGGTGGAAGACAGTACTGAGAGACAGTTTCGTTCCCATAGCTTGCTGAAAACTACTCCAAAATCGAGAAGTGAACCTGGGGTCCCTGTCGGACACCACTATCACAGGGACTCTATGCAATCTAACTATTTTTCGGATATACATTATTGTCAACTTGTCCAAAGGATCAGTCATCCTGATGGCTAAGAAGTGGGAAGACTTGGTAAGCCGGTCAATGACTACCCAGATGACGTCATGTCTTGAGTGTGCCTTAGGTAATCCTGCCATGAAGTCTATGGTGATATGTTCCCACTTCCACTTTGGGATCGGTAAAGGCTGAAGTAACCCGCTTGGACACTGATACTCTGGCTTGACCTGTTGACATACTAAGCATTTAGACACAAAGTCACCTATGTCCCTTTTCATCCCATTCCACCAAAATCGGAGTCGCATGTTTGGTACATTTTGGTGCTTCCTGAATGCATGTCAAACTTTGAGTTATGAGCCTCTATCATGATGTATCTCTTTAACTCACTGTCACTTGAAACACACACCCTATCCTGAAATTGGAGTAACCCATCGGCGGAGACTCAGAATTCTGAGTTAACTCCCTGTTCTGCATTGTTCTTGAGGGCTACTAGGGCGGGATCAGCTGACTGAGTTTCCCTTATTCTTTGGATTAACTCAGGCTGGACGGTCAAATAGCCTAAACATGTGACTTTCCTCAAGTCCTGAAGTAGAACCTGTTGTGTAGCCCCAATTTGCTTGCATTCGGAGACCATCAAATGGGCTAGGATACTTGCATTTTTTCTGCTGAGTGCATCGACTACCACGTTGCCCTTACTCGGATGGTACAAGATATCACAATCATATCCTTAAGAAGTTCTATCCACCTTTTCTGACGCATGTTGAGATCCTTCTAAGTGAATATGTGTTTCAAACTCTTGTGATCGGTATAGATCTGAAAGGTCTCTCCATATAAATAATAGCGCCAAGTCTTCAAGGCGTGTATGATTGCGGCAAGCTCTAAGTCATGGGTGGGATAATTTTTTTCATGACTCTTTAACTGTCTAGATCTATAGGCTATGACCTTCCCATGCTGCATTAGAACATAACCCAGGCCTAGGTAAGAGGCATCACTGTAAATTGTTTATCCCCCCGATCCACTTGGTAAGGCCAGTACAGGTGCAGTAGTCAGCTACTTCTTTAGTTCTGAAAAACTTTTTTCACAGTCCCCATTCCACTCAAATTTGGCATTCTTTTTTGTGAGTCGGGTTAGGGGAGCTGTTAGACTAGAAAATCCTTCAACGAACCTACGGTAATAGACCGTCATTCACAGAAAGTTACGAATTTCTTTAACTGATATCAATTTCTCCCAGCTGAGCACCGCTTCAACCTTTTCTGGATTCACTGATACTCCATCCTTTGATATGATGTGCCCCAGGAAGGCAGTTTGCTCAAATCAGAATCCACACTTACTCAACTTTGTATACAACTTATTTCTTCTGAGAACCTGCAAAACCTGGGTTATATGGTGAGCATGTTCCTCTCTGCTTTTTTAGTAGACCAGGATGTCATCGATAAACATAATAACAAATTAATATAAGAATTGTCTGAAGACCCTGTTCATCATATCCATGAAGATGGCTGGGGTATTGGTTAAACCAAATGGTATGACCAGGAACTCATAGTGTCCGTACCTAGTTCGAAAAGCCGTCTTGGGGATATCTTCTGTTCTTATTTTCACCTGATGGTAATCTGATCGCAGGTCTATTTTGGAGAAGACCTGCGCACCCTGCAACTGATTGAAGATGTCATCAATCCTAGGAAGAGGATACTTGTTATTGATTGTGACCCTGTTCAATCATCTGTAATCAATACATAGTCTCAACATTCCATCTCATTTCCTAGCAAAAGTGACTTCGGCATTCCAAGGAAACACACTATGTCTGATAAAACCACTGTCTTGCAATTCAGTGATATGTTTTCTCAGCTCCTCCATCTTAACGCGGCTCATGCGGTAAGGAGCAAGCGAAATAGGTTGGGTGCCTGGCTGTAGATCTATGGTGAACTTGACTTCCCTATCCACTGGCAGTCCGGGTAGTTCATCCGGAAACACATTTGGAAAGTCTCGAACTACTAGAATATCTTGAATACAATTCTCTTTCTTGGGTTTGCCTAGTTAGAGAAAATAATAAGGTTATTGTACTCGACAAATAAGAAAACTTGCCATTAAGGAATAAATACTAAATGATTTTATTAATTTGTAAATAGCTCCTCATTAGGAGGATTAAATATAACCTTCTTGCTAAAGCAATCTATGGTGGTGTGATACACCGCTAGCCAATTCATCCCTAAAATTACATCAAAATCCCCCATGCCTAATTCTATTAGGTCTACACTCAGTTTCCTAGTTGCTATCTCTACGGCACAAGCCCTGCAGATAACTTCTCCCAATAGTGTTGCACTCCCAGCAGTAGACACAAATAACATTGAATAAAGTTTATCAGGTAATACATTAAATTTGGATGCAAAAACAGATAAAACAAATGAATGCGATGCACTAGTATCAAACAAAACATGAGCAAGATGGTTATAGATAGTGTACATACCCTGTACCACGTCCAGGTCAGCTTCGGCATCCTGTTGGGTGAGGTTGTAAACCCTGCCCTGGATAGGAGGTCTTCCCTGATTCTGGTTCCTTGGGCACTCTCTCGCATAGTGTTGGGCACTCTCTCGCATAGTGTTGGGCACTACCACATATGCGACAAGTGTTATTGAGGCGGTAGCATGGTCGGTCCCTGTGATCCCTGCCGTAATGTTGATAGATCTTACCACGTCCTGCCACTGGAGCCTGAGGGGGAGCCTGGATCACCGATCTGGGCCTCTTGTTTTGTTGGACATGCGCAGTAGGTGCTGGTCTGCGCGGTGGAGCTGAGGGTCTGTGGTTCCCTGCTGACTGAGGGAAGGTGTGGAGGCTCATCTCCACTAACTGTGCTTTGGCTAGAACGGGCGAATATGTCCTGAGCTCCATTACAAATAAATGCTGCTTGATCTCTATAGTTTTTTCTCTCTAAGAATCTATAAGACTCGAGTCAGATGCTGGACATGTTCTTCCCTACTCTTAGAGTAAACTAGGATATATCAATAAAAATTATGACAAACTGATCCAAGAGTAGCCTGAAGATCCTGTTCATAAAATCCATAGAGATTGCAAGCGCATTAATCAATCTGAACGACATAACAAGGAACTCATAACAGGTCCTAAAGGCCGTCTTAGAGATGTCTTTAGCCTTGATTTTCACCTGATGGTATCCTAAATATAGGTTGATCTTGGAAAAAATCTAAGCAC
The DNA here is from genome assembly GCF_054855325.1 of Carica papaya. Lineage (NCBI taxonomy): Eukaryota > Viridiplantae > Streptophyta > Magnoliopsida > Brassicales > Caricaceae > Carica > Carica papaya. Next base: position 14,653,624 of record NC_142311.1, on the reverse strand, counting down.
TCTATAACTGATCGAAAATGTCATCAATCCTGGGGAGGAGGTACTTATTATTTATTATGACTCTATTCAGTTTTCAGTAGTCTATGCACAATCTCAAGGTCCCTTCATTCATTCTTACAAATGTGACTTCGGCACCTTAAGGGGATATGTTGTGTTAGATGAAATTATTATCTTGTAACTCTTTGATCTATTTTTTCAGTTCTTTCATTTTAGCATGACTCATTCAGTATGGGGCAACCAAGATGAGTTGGGTGTTAGACTGAAGATCAATGACAAATTCTACTTCTTGATCTACTGACAGTTCTGGTAGTTCATCAGGGAATACGTCCGAAAAGTTTCAGACAACAGGGATATCTTAAATGCAAATTTTTTTATTAGGTTTGCGTATCGCGAAAAAAAAAAGATTAAATTAATGGCATTCGATTAAATTCAATATACTATTACCATGTGCCAACAATATCTAAGATTTTATTAATTAGAGAAAGATTTTTTGTTAAGGATATTGAATACAAGCCTTTTGTGATAATAGTCACCAGTAGCATGATGCGTTACTAACCAATTCATTTATAGGATTACATCAAAATCCTCCGTATCTAGTGTTATTAGATTTATGTTCAATTTGCTACATGTTATTTTTATAATACAAAATTTATATATAACATTCTCAGTAATGTCCTGTTCCCAGGTGTAGACCCCAAGAATACAGAATTAAGATGTTCAGGTAGCATATTTAAATACTGAGTAAAAATATGTGAAACAAAGAATGTAAAACACCACTGTCGATCAAAATATGTGCAAAGTATTTGCAAATAGTATACGTAACTTGAATCACATTTGGGTTGGTTTTGACACCTTGCTGGGTGAGCATATTGCTGAGGGAAAAATACGGATGTTCCTCTCGATGGACTATATCTTGGTTAAGACTGCCGAATAAGTGCCAAACTCAAACACATATAGCTGCTGTCTGATCTCAGGATGAAGACGCCATTCAAACCTTTTTTGCCTTTCTGCCTTCATATGTCATGCTCTTAGGGGAGTACCGACCTAATTCTAAGAATTTCCGAGCACACTCTGATACTAATAAATCTCATTGGACTAGTTGCACAAACTCTATTTCTTTCAAGTTTCGGAGATGTTCCTGAAGGTACTCAGTATTGAAGGCTGCCAAAAACTGTTCTCAGGTGACTGGGGTGGGTAGAGTAGCCTACTTAAGTTGCCACCAACTCCCTGCCTCACCTACGAGCATATATGTGGTAAGAATAATATTCTATTTAGAAATCACTCCAAGTGTTGTGAAAGTCTTTTTTGTCTCTGCTAACCTATATTCATCTTCCTCAAAAGTAGATGCCCTTACAAAAGTAAATAGGTTAAGTCTCTTATACCTCTCAATATAATTCGGGTTCATCGACGACGGAGTTGGGTCTTGTTGGAGGGGAACTGGATTTGCTGGGGAGGAATCAGGCGGCTCTGTGGTGACACCAAGTTGTACGGTAGAGGCACTGGATTGTACTACGGCGGTGTCAGATGGTACTGTGCAAGGACTGAGTTGTATTGTGGGGGTACTGGATCCTTTCGGTGTAGAGGTGGCTCATACTGCAGTTGGGGTGAAGGGGATTAGGCAACTCCCTTCTCTTTTTCTTGACCTACTGGGCGGAAATCACTCTTAAGTATCTCGAAAAGTTAATCAACGTCTTTCCGAAGTGATCCCTCCCAGGTTGCTCTATTTAGCGGGGGCCTTCATCTCATATTTCCTTACCTATATTTCATAATAATAGTTTGAGATTTGGGTTACATTAAATTCATTTTGACCCTATGTGGAAGGAATGGTTCCGAGGAACGCGGCTCTGAAAGTAACTGTAAAGTTCCAAATCCCTATTAGGAATTTATAGTGTATAGCCCAATAATAGTAATATAAATAATACTGAAAATTTTTATTTAGTAAAAAAATTTAAAATTTAAAAGTTACATTCCTTGCACGTTTACTTAAAACACACAAATAGAGGTTATGGGAATGCTTTAGAACTTAAACAGAAAAAATATTAACAATAAATATGATTAATCTCTACTGAAAATTGACGAAACAGAAGAAGTAATTATTTAGCTGGTCTCTTGCTGTTCATGATTGGGGTCTTGGTTATCCTAATTTGAAATGGTTAATAAGAAAAAGGGTGAACTACATTAGATCAGTAAGAATATCAATGTCTTACCATTAGTACGAAAAATTAAAGAGTTATAAAAAATATAAAACGACCAATGAAAAATACTTTTAATAAAATCCGAATGCTAATGCATTCATTACTCGTTTTACTGAAAATATTAGTATTTTCTCTTCTAATTTGTAACTTTTTAAACGCTATACATTAAGATTAAAATTAGAATAACAATATAACAGTACATATTTCAATAAACATATAACATTCAACTCTTCACATTTTTTCTAAGTCGGGTTTCTTATCATATCTATCGCTACTCTTTCATTTTACCTTTTCATACTGGTGTCGCTGGGGGTTTGTTGGGATCCCCGTTATACGTGGATACATACACTTTCTTTGTAATTAGATCAACCGTCCTTATACCCCGTCTAGTAACAGGTGTCATAACTAAAAACTGCCCCAATACTTCGTCCAGTATGAACGACACTTATAATCTCCCAACCTCACATGGTGTAGGACTTCCTAGCCCTGTACGGTTGAGGGAAATATTCACAGTAGGGTTCACTTTATGTACCAAGTCCGTACACTCTTTCATTCAATGACATTAATTTAGACATACATTTTCTTTTATTTACTATTTAGTCACCAATGACATGTATGCTTGTATCTCAAACAATATAAGAGTACGAAATTTATATTTCAGAATACGTATGTGAATAGACTCATAAATAAAAAGAGGATAAAATAAGGTATTAAAATAAGAATTTTAAATGTCGCAATATGATGAATAAATAATTAAACGAATAAATCAATGCGAAATTAAGTATTGTAGGACGTGATAATGAAACAAAATGGAATAGGATACAATGACTCAATATGAATGATTAATTTATTGATTCTAAATAGATATAAAGCAAGAATAACATGAAACATATTATGCTCATTGAGAAGACATAGACTAAGGTAAAATAGAGTGAGGTAAATTAAAATATAACAAAATAAATAAATAGACAAAATAAAATGATTGTAGAAATAGCTAACACAATTAAACTAGTGATGAATATAGACAGACCAGTTACTGACTACATTGGCAACCTATATTTAATTAATTAAAGGATTGCCAAACTATTTATAATTTTATGTTTATTATTGATTTAACTTTAATTTAATTGTAACAGGAGAAAGGGTGAGAGATTCTTATACTGGGTCGGTGTCTAGGCAACCGCCTTTTTCATTATGGTTCTTGACAGTTCCAGTTCTTAGATTTCTTGGGTTTTTTTGGTAAGATTGAAAACATATATCAAAACAACATGAAAATATGCAAGGAATGGTGAAGAAAGGGAAAAAATCTCAACGGGGGTCGGGTTGGGGTTCCGGTGCGGTGGTGTCGCCATTTAGTCCTCCTTCTCCTGTGGTTTTTCCTCTCGGTCGAATTGATTTTGGTCGGTTCCTTGTGAAAATTTGTTTAAATCATGATTAGAGGGTATTTTTCGGTGAAAGAAAGGAAAAAATATGGCATTATTGGCGGTTTTGGTCCTCTAGTGCGGCGACTTAACCGAGCTTCGCCGTCCCTCACTCACAGTTTGTGGCTTCTCTCGGTCACCATGCATTGGAAAAATGTTTGGCAGCTAAGGGTGGAGAAATGAAAAGAACGGGAAGGAATTTTGGGCTTACCGAAGTGTTTTGGTATTTCGGCACGATAGCACCGACGTTCCTTCAGTGGCTGAGTTCCCTTCCGGCCTCCCCTCATCTTTTTCTCCAGTGTCCCTGCGTCGGCTAGGGTTTTGGGCCGATTGAAAAGAGGTTTAAATACCTCTCTTTCCTCAATCCTGACTGCTCATTTGGGTCGACGTGGAGCGTGGATGGCCATTCGATTGGGCCTATTTGGGAAACCAATCTTGGCCGTCCGTCTGGATTTACATGGGGTGACAAGAGCCATTCAATCGGGGCCTATTCAGAAATTGATCCGGGCCATTCGTGCGCGCAGGAGTGGACATGAGTCGTCCGACCTTCGTGGCACGCAGATTGCCAGCATAGGCTTCCCCGCATGGAGTTCGTTGCATGATGTGGTCGCCACGCGACATGCTGTTGACTGGGCATCCACGTGGCCCATATTTTTCTTTTTGTTACTCAACCCAGATTTTCAAATTTCTCTTTCAAACATACCTTCATTTATTTACAGTTTGGTATTGACTTCTGAATTTATGTTCAAAGGCTCTCAAAATGCATATTTTTTAAAAATAAAAAATAAAAAAAATTAAAATTAATTAAAATTAAAAAATTTATATATTATTATTATTTTAAAAAATAAAATTTCTCATCCCGAACCTAATTTTCGGACTTGAGATGTTCCATATATATTTACATATATGTATGTATGTGTGTTATATATATATATATGTATCTCTTTCTTTTTAAGGGGTTGAATTTAGACTTGGTTCAAAATAATAATTGATCTTCTATTTATATGATATTCTTCTTTATTTAAACAGAAAAAGCATGTATTTCAGATTATAACCGTTAACGTGTATATATTATATGACTAATCTTAGATTGTAGAACTTTTAATAATTAAAAATAGAATTAATGTCTCTATATTTTTTTTTGAAAATCAAGAGAGACTTCTGTTTATATATATATATATATGCATCAATAATTAATAATCCAACTTTTAAAAAAGAATTAATTAGAAGAAGGTGAAGTGAGACGGTCAATTATAATTTTCTATCTACATGCATATGAATCTTCTTTGACATAAACACTCATCTCATCTTCTTCTCTTTATTTCTTTGAAAAAAGTTGGACTATTAATAATTAAATATAAATAAAGATCATATACATATATATAGGCATTTATTAAAACAAATAATTGATTTTTTTTATATGATTTAATGGGTGAGATTTACACTTTACTTGTACATATATATATATATATATAGAGAGAGAGAGAGAGAGATAAACGATAAGATAAGAGGAAATAAGATGGGAGATTATGATATTAAGTATTACACATGTATTAATTACTGGTTAAAGTTTCAATTAGCATTCCTTAATTTTAGGTACTTTTTCTTATATTTCTTTCTTCTAATAGTTGGATTGACGCTTAATTATTGTAGTGAATATATATTTGAATTGGCTTTTTATTGTTACACACAGAATAATATATATATATATATTTTCCAAATTTTCTGCAATGTCTATTTATTTATTTGTTTTCACATGTAACGTCAAAAGGAAGAACAATGATTTGTAATAAAAAAAATTTAAAAATATCATATTCTAGCATGCAGCAGCTTTGATGGTGAGGTGTAGGGTTTTTAATGCATGGAAAATTTTTAGGTTGCACTGCCCACATGAATCTTTGACTTTACTCAACTTAAATTGTGTGCCCTTTGTAATATGTTAATTGTTGGCTCTTGGAATTCAATTCTACCATTTGACTTCATTCTACCAAAATTTCTACTTTTCCGCCTGCTTCTTTGACTATCTATATCTATACGTTGCTTGCACATGAACCTAACCTCCCCAAAGATTCCATTCTCAGCTCACCATCGTCTCCTCATCTTTTGACATATTTAGCTTTAGCTGTAATTGTCACGAGCATCATACAACTTTGATTAGATATGTAGTTATAAAGTGGAACAAATAAAGTAATCCATTCTCATAATATAATTAATTACAAGAATATTTTGAAGTAAATTTTTGTACTCTAAAGTTAAGTTTCTCACAGAATAATAATCTACAATTTCGTAAGCAAATAGAGAAATCAACAAACTTAACATCCAAGAAATGGGTGGATGTATTAAGAATTAGAAAATAAATTTCTATAAATAAAATGAATAATAAACTGCATTAAGAATAACAAAACATAATTAATAAAAATAAATAAATAAAATTTAAAAATAATAATTTAAATTATGTTCTGGAATTTTTAATTTATTTTCATATTTTACCTTAAAAAATATTTGTATCTTTATCATAATTATTGTTTGTCAAATTCAAACTTGTTCGATACTTGTGTATTGTGTAGAAACATGATCCCACATGGATCGTAATATTGTTTCCTCATTTAGCATGTTTCATTATATTAACAAGTCAAAGAAACCATGCTTGCTTTTGGTAATTGTAAGGATTAATGTTGGCCGCCTTTGAAAACCCGATAATGTGAAAACAATTAATTTTGAAAAAAAAAAAAAAATACAATTTCGTCTTCCCGACTGTGGATGCCAAAAATGATTCAATTACCTTTTAGTATTTTTGTAAATAATAAAATTTCTTTAACCCTTTAAAATTAGCATAAATTGGTATAAAATTATATTAGTATAAATCTAGAGAAGCAACATAGTAAAGATTTTTTTTTACCTTATTCGTTAATATTTACATTACATTTTTCGTTTAATATCGTTAAATTTAAGTTAATTAAATAAAAGTTTTTTTTTTTTTTTTTCAGAATCAGAAAAACGAAGTAAAAGTTATATGTTAAAAATAAGATTATACTTTTTACAAGTACCTAAAAGAGCATGAAGGGAAAGTAAGACTTTTTGCTTAGAGGAAGGAGTTTTGAAATGATAAGAAGAAGCCCAAGTGCACGAATAAAATAAAATCCAGTCTTTAATTTGCAAGGAAAGTTGGGAGACAAAAAGATCATCAACGACAACGAAAAAGATGGAAACCAAAATTTTCAAAGGCAAAAGTTTTTTTCTTCAAGTGTTCTTCCTTTTTTCCTCTTCTTTTCTTTCACTTTTTTTTTTTCTTTCTCACAATATATTTAGAAGGTTTTTGGGTTAATTATTTTGTTAAACGAACTTGAATTTGATTTCTAAAAGCCTAAAAATATTTTAATAATAAAGTATTTGGTTGCAAACTAAATGGTGAAAACCACAAAATTTTTAGTAAATAAAAAGAATTATTATATGTTAAAGTTTATGAGACTAAAAACTTTTAAAATTAAAAGTAACTTAAATTTATGAAGCATAAAAAACAATAAACACCCTCTTAAATTCCCATCTATGACTAATTCTATTATTTTCTTTTCTCAATTTGCAATATATACAAACAACAAGTGCATTTCTTTTTTTTTTTTATTCTTTTTAAGATTTGCAACATTTCCTTGTAAATACTATAATCCTAATGAATAATATGAATGAATGTTGTTGTATTCAAGTAGATACGTTCTGTCATTGGTGGTGAATGTTTGATTTTATTAAACACTAGTTTAAAAGACATTACGTAATTTGCCTAGGCATTTGAAATATTTATAATTTTACTAAATTGTTTTTGCATTGAGTTTCTTTTGCTGTGTGTCAAGCTAGAAACTAATCATAACAATAATTGAGGTTATTCTTTAGACTTAGTTTCGCTATAACTATATCATGCTTTGATACTATATGGTTAATAATATTTTCTATGTGCCTCAACTAAATTATTTACTAATTAAACTTAACTTAAATTATACAGAGATATGTAAATAATAGTTAAAAATTTATCACTTTTAGTAAAATAACTATAACGATATATGGATATATTAAATAGATAATATAAATCTAGGATGATAACATTATGTTATTTGTGAATTGCACTTATCTAAAATATCATATATTCATAGATATTGCCATAAGAATTTGGCTCATCCCATATTCTAGGCTCTTCATTGGATATCGTAGACAAAAAGAATATATTTACATGAAAATTGTTTATTGATAGTTTTTTTCTTTAAGAAATCAATTCATTATTCCCACAAACCAATATATATATATATATATATATATACATATATGTCACTCATGGTCTATAAGGTTAAGGTAATAAACATGATTTATATATGATGTTGTAAATAAGTAAAATTGATTGACAAACAAATCATTAAATAGATATTTTAATTAATAACCCAAAGGATTGTTCTCAATCCCTCTCACTCAAATGTACATGCACTAGGGTAGAAAAACTTACTAAAAAATCCACACAACTTTGCATCTGTGCTGATTAAGGCTCAAGTTTGAACCACATTGGCAAGAGCAGTGTTCTACTGTAACAGAGAGATGAGCTGGGAATACTGCTCCTGTGTTATCATATTTCCAACTCCTACCTCACTATTTTTATTCCCTTTCTTTGTGGTCACCTGATTTACTACAACTCCCTTGCCTTTCCCACTAGTTTTTCTATCTTTGAGGTATCCATGCACTCTATAATATGTATCTATACCATACCTAGATATACCACAGTATGTGTAAGTGGGTTTTGTTCCACTAACCTTCTAGCATTTCTTTAATGAGTGGCATGTGGTTTTACAATGTGTGCAAAATAGCTCTTCTATCCTAGCCACTTTAGCCTTAGTGTTCTTATTTGAATCCTTAATATTAAACGCCATTGCGCTATTGGGGTTCAAGTTAGTAGAGATTTTCCTCCTTTTCTCCTCCTGCTACACTATTGAGTATATTCCATTTAGATTTGGAAATAGTTTCATCATTAGGACTTGAGTCTTAATGTTTTCATAGCTTTCATCTAACACTATTAGGAATTTCATTGACTACTCTCTCTCTTGGTGTTCAATCAAAGACTTCAGGTTACCACATGTACAATTCATGACTAGCTCATAATTAGCTAACTCATCAAGTAGTTCCTTCAACTTGGAGAAACAAACACTAGCACTGCCATTCTTTTGAACTAAATTAGCTATGGATTGTTTAACTTTATAAACCCTAAGAGCATTATACTGAGCCAGCTTTTGCTCAAATTCGTTCCATAGTTGGTATGTTATCTCAGCATATAAGGTACTCCTTTTAATATCAACAAAGACTACATTTTGTATATATGTTATTATTGAATCATTACACTGTAGCTAATGTTCCATTAAAAGGCTGCTAAAATATGTCGGTTCCCTAATCATATCACTGAAGCCTAATTTTTTTTACTCTAAGTGCCCTCTTCATCGACCTAGCCCATCATGATAATTACTGGAATCTAACATTTGAGTAACCAATAAAGCTCCTAACTTTTCAAGCTCTTATGAAGAGATTGCTATTAGGATTTGAAAGATTTAAGGCCCTCATGTTCACAGATTTGGGTAATTGAGTTGCACTCGAGCCTGAGTTTTTAGTTTTCATGCCTTATTTTGATGCCATGACAAATTTCTAAGCCTAATTTTCAAGATTCTTGTAGAAAATATGAAGGTAATCAAGATAAAAGCTTACTTAAAATAAAGAATCAATAGAAGAAAAAACCCTCATCGAACTCCACTAATTTTGAATAAAGAAGAAAAATGTACAAACAGGCCTTTAAGCTATTTATACCTCTTCAGAAAAAAAATCTAAAACAAAATGATGTCGTTTAGTAAAATATATACAAACATACGCACGTGACAAAGGCATTTCACCCGTTCCCTGCATTTCATTCCTGTTCTGATCCTCTATAGCCATGTTCATCCTTTAACATAGATCAACACAAATATCAACATTTATGATATGACTAATTAACTATGAACTAAATTAAAAGGTAATCTAATTAATATATTAAAATATTCAATGTTAAACTTAGTTGTATGATATGATTTAACATCCAATTTAACAAAAAGATATTTTTAGTAAATTTACAAGTCATTGCAAACCACCATAGCATAAATATATTTCCTCCTTTAAAGTAGAAAACATGAGAGAAGATTTAGATTTTAATCCCTTAATTAATTTTTATCCTTAATGCAAGGTTTTAAACCAGTAATTAAAGTATAAGTTTTAATTAGATTAATATTAATAATTTAATTTTGCCTAAGCTCAACTTTTTTTTTAGATATGAGGAAAAAATAGAAGAAATTATTTTATTAGGCTAGACCAAGCACTGTCGTACTTGTATTTCATATATAAGTATTTTTCGATCTTCAAATGGATGAGACAAAATGAAGGAGCCAATGCCAATATTGTGGACTGCATAGGTTAAAAAGCATCAACACAAGAGTTATTCTCCCTATAATATGATAAATTTGGATCTTCCAATTAAGGTAGAGAAGGCATTGAATCTCTTCCTCAACAAGATTGTTTTGCTAGGACCCACTAATAAGAGTAACAAAGAAGTGATGAGTTTGCAACCAATCAACTTAATAGTTGCTAAGGTCTAAGTAGCGACATGTTGGAGGCATTTGAGAACACTTAGAGTCTCAGCATTGTTTTGTTGAACTATCAATATTAAACTTAACCCACCCTCTAGAGGGACTCTCCCTCTGATTAGGGTTTTTACTCAAATTTTGAGGATTATGGACGTCCAAAAACTCCAAAGCCATGTGAATGATATCATGGGCAAACAAATGTCACCACCAATATTCCCATGGATAGGTCATTCCTTTATTTCCAAATCAACAAAGTTGTTGGAAAAAAAAGGACTTCCAGCTAGCAACACCATAAAAGCTTATACTGATGCTATGGTTCCAATTTATATCAAAGGAAGAGAAAAAACTTATTGCTAATCTTAGCATCAAATTGACAGCCCCTTAACATGTAAGGTAGTCTCATGAGAAAGCATACTAGATTTCCATGGTAACTAGTTATCTCGTACATTCTATATTGGTTAAGGGTCTTTGAGTATTTTTTACAAAATCATTATCATTCGTTAATCTATCATTTGCGAGATAATGACGTATCTTTGGCGATCTTCCCACATATTGTGCATATATATTGCATATATATTATATATATCTTGGCCTTGATTTCAAGTGACTAAGTGGGAATGTTTTGACCTTACTTTGAACCATTATTCACCTATATATAAGGTGATCATGCTTAATGAAAAATACAAATTCCTCTAAAAAACCTTTCTCCAAACTTTAACATGGTATCAGAGCAAATATGAAGACTTCCGCCGTTAAAACACTCAACCGTGCTATTCTGTCTATGAACCATGTTTTTCGTTTCCGCCTAAAATATCAAATGAATAGTGACACATTCATCTTCATCTATTCGGCCTTCTTCCAACATTAGTCATCATGTCATCTAACAGTGAAAGTTCTAGTAAAAAGTATGTTATCACCGATCTGAGCTCACCATATTATTTGCCACCTTCAGCTCTCTAGGTATCTCTCTCACACCAGTACAGTTAAAAGGAGAAAATTATGCTACTTGGGAACAAGTGACTCTTATGGCTTTAAAATCCCAAAATAAACTCGATTTTATTGATGGGTCAATCATAAAACCATATTTTTCGTCTCCGGATTATAAAGCCTGGGAGGTCGTCAACTTAATGTTATGTTCATGGATGTCTAATTCTCTCGATGCTCTTGTCCTTGCAACAGCCTCTCAGATTACTAATGCCAAATTAATGTGGGATTTGCTAAAGGCTAGATATTTCATTGAAAATGGACTATGTATGCATCAACTTTGGTCCAATAAAGCTGTGATTAAATAATCAAGCTGTAACGTCATGTCTTACTACACCAGCATGTTGGCAAAATAGAATGAATTATCCAATCTCTCTCCCATGGCACCGTGTTCCTGTGAGCAGGGAACGAAAATCGTAACTTGGTTTGAAAACTTAAAGATTTATCAATTCTTAATGCGATTGGATGGTGCCTATGCTACCCTCCGGACCTAGATCATAAGTATGGATCCTCTTCCATCTATGGATCGAGTCTGTGCTATGATTTCATAGGAAGAATCTCATCAACGTGTTACTAGTGCTCGTAACGACATTCCTGCACTTGGCTTTGCTATCCAAGCTAACAAATCGATTCTGATTTCATCCTGACCTGTACTAGTGTTTGGATATGCCAACTGCACTATAAGTGGTTATCCATTTTGCACCTTCTGTCACCGGATGGGACACATTTATGATCGTTATTTTACCTGTCTTGGTGTCTCTCCATAGGGTTACGAACGCAGCCGTGGTAAAGCTCACCATCCTAATTTTGGTCCACCAACCCATTGTCAACAACAGCAGACATAGTCATCTCCTGTCATGGTAACAACAGCCCAGACTGTTGTCCCTGCAGGCACACCTCCACACAGTCTACCCGGTTTGACATCCGAACAAATGTAGCGGCTACTCACGCTTCTTGAACTTCTCCACCTACCTCTGAGTCACTAGTGGGTAAGGTTGCCCTTTTCACCGTTTCTTGACTTATTGACAGTGGAGCTTCTCATTATATAACCAAAAATCTAGATTTATTTTTTGATATTCGTGATATCACTCCCACTCTAGTTAGACTTCCCGATAACATGCATACATTAGCTGTAAATGAGGGAGTGGTATTTCTTTACCCAGGTTTCCTCATTTGTAATAATGTTTCATTTGTTTCAAACGTCTCAGTCAGTTTACTCTATGTTGGGTAACTAATAGATGACTCTGATTGTATTGTAACTTTTGCTCCGTATATGTGTGTTATACAGGACCGTACTACGAGGAACCTGATTGGTCTGGGTAAACCACAAAAGGGTGCCTTCCTATTCCGACCCCTATCTGTTGCAACTGTTGCTATTGTGATAACACAAGACTCTTATGCTCTCTAGCATCAATGGCCGGGGCATCCCTCCCACTGAAAGCTCTCTCATATCTCTAGTTTTTAACTTACTCTTCCAAGAGATAATAAATTATGTGATGTGTGTTACTATGCTAAACAAATATGTTTTCAATTTTTGGTTAGTTGTACTCATGCAAAAAAATGTTCTGAATTAATTCATTATGATATCTGGGGACCGTATCGTGCTTATACTCTTTTCGGGGCTTGTTTTGTTTTAACAATTGTTGATAAGTATAGTCGAGCAATATGAGTTTATTTGTTGACTGATTAAAGTCAGGCCGGTAACTTACTCTTTAATTTTTATTCCATGACCCAATGATAATTCAGTAAATTTGACAAAATCATACGAAATGATAATGAGACGGAATTTGGTCTCATGTCACGCATTTCTTTTATGCTTCCACCAACATTCTTCACCAAACCTCTCTGGTCGATAGTCCCTAGCAAAATGGTCGGGTGGAACAGAAACACCGGCACATTTTTTAAGTCACCTAGACACTGCACTTCAAAGCCTATCTTCATCTCAAACTGTGGGGTGAATGTGTTTTCATCGCATCACACCTTATTAATCGCACTCCTAGCTCCATTCTCAACTGCAAAACTCCTCATGAGATGTTGTTATCATCTTTCCCTACATACATCCATCTTCGAGTTTTTAGGTACCTATGTTATGTGGTTGCCAATCCTCAGGAAAAATATAAGTTTACTACTTACGGACGCTGTTGTGTCTTCCTTGGTTATCCGCCTAGAAAGAAAGGTTGGAAGGTGTTGGACCTCGACACTTACACAATTTTTATGTCTTACAATGTCCTGTTTAAAGAAACGGTGTTCCCATTTGCTAACATTCCATCAGGACAGGAGTCTGGCTCGTCCTCATCTTTGCCTTCACCTTTGCTTTCTACTAATAAGTGGGACTGGGATTATCCGAGTCCTAATTTTTCGATAGAGGGAGTTCTCGCAAGTACTGCTTCACCTACACCTCCATCTGAGTTGCATCCCTTTGTCCCACCTCCAGTTCCAACTTCAGACACCAATTTCTGTCATGGTAAACGAACTTAAGCATCCCTTGGTTATTCTTGGGGATTATATATGCCACATGGCCCGCCTTCTCGACGACCCTTCAGGCTCATCAACCAGTACTCGTTACCCACTTGGAAATTATGTCTCCTGTGATATTTTTTCTCCTGCCCACACTAAATTTTTGGCTGTGGTTACAACTGGTGTTGAGCCTTGTCACTATTATGAGGTTGCACGTGACCTAAGTGATGGGCAGCCATGCGAGAGAAAATTTATGCTTTAGAGCAAACAAGTACCTAAACCATCAAGGATCTTCCTCCAAAAAGGAACCCATTAGCTTCAAATGGGTCTTCAAAATTAAGTATTGCTCGGATGATGCCATTGAATGGTACAAGGCCCGTGTTGTGGTCTGTGGGGATACTCAGGTAGAAGGCCTGGATTACACTGAGACATTTGCCCCCGTCGCCAAGCTGGTCAGTGTCCACACCTTACTTACTGTTGCTATGGTTAAAGGGTATGAATTACACCAGCTAGATGTCAACAATGCCTTCTTACATGGAGATCTTCAGGAGGAGGTCTATATGCATCTGTCTCTGGGTTTCATTGCTTCTGGTCCAAATAAAGTCTGTCAGCTCCGAAAATCTTTTTATGGCCTCCGAGAGTCTCCAAGAAATTGGTTTGGTAAATTGGCTTCCGCCTTACACACTTATGGTTTCTCTTAGTCCCATGCCGATCATACTTTGTTTACTTATCATCAACAGGGCATCTTCCTTGTTGTTCTTGTTTATGTTGATGATTTTATCCTTATCGGGAATAACCTTAAAGCTTGTACTTCCTTCAAACACTACCTGAATGGATGTTTCCATATTAAGGACCTTGGCACCTTAAAATATTATCTCGGCATTAAAGTTGCTCGATGCCCCTTCGATTTATTTTTATTGCAATGCAAATATGTACTTAATATTTTGGCCGAAGCTAGTTTAACAGCCTCTAAATCGACCGAATTTGTCATTGAGCAAAATCATACTTTAGCTATCCCGGATAATCCTCCTTCGGCAGATCCTTCCCGCTATCGTCGCTTGGTTGGCCGCCTTGTTTATCTCACCACTACTCGGCTCGATATTTGTTATGTTGTTCATATTTTATCTTAGTTTCTTTATGAACCTCGTCAGAAGCATTTGGATGCAGTATATCACATACTTTGTTATCTCTAGGGCATCCCTGGTAATGACTTGTTCCTGCAGGCAGATAGCTCCCTTAAGCTCTCTGCATATTATGACTTTGATTGGGCTAGTTACCCGCTCACTCGTCGGTCAACTACAGAATACTTTATCAAGTTGGGTAACTCTCTAGTCTCCTGGAAAGTGAAGAAATAACCCACTGTTGCCCGTTCCTCTGCCAATGTGGAATATCGCGCTGTGGCCATCGCAGCCTGTGAACTGTCTTGGTTAGAGTCCTTTTTGGCCTCGTTGGGAGTTTTTTGGTCTCAACCAATACGCCTGTTCTGTGACAACCAAGCTACATTACACATCGCTTCCAACCCTGTCTTCTACGAATGCACAAAATATATTAAAATCAATTGCCGGTATGTTCGTGAACAGCTACTTACTGGTCACATTACTACCGCTCATGTTCGTTCCTCTGATTAGGTTGCTGATATTTTCACAAAGGCGCTCGTTTAGTCCTAATTCCAGTACCTGTGTTGTAAATTGGGCTTGCATTGCCTTCGTGCGCCAACTTGAGGGGGAGTAATGACGTATCTTTGGCGATCCTCCCATATCTTATGCATATATATATATATATATATTGTATATATCTTGGCCTTGATTTCAGGAGACTAAGTAGGAATGTTCTTACCTTACTTTGTACCATCATTCACCTATATATTAAGTGATCTTGCTTAATGGAGAATACATATTCCTCCACAAAAACCTTTCTCCAAACTTTAACACGAGATAAGTATTAATTTAATGTAATTTAAATATATTTTAAAAGTATAATTCAAATGTAATTTAATATAAATTTGTTGATAGCTAGGAACATGCATAAACAAACTTGAGTTCCTATAATTATTCAACCTCTTTATAAACAATGGGAATATATGAAAAGAAATTTCCTATAAAAACAAAGAAAAATAGTTGAAGTATCAATTGAAAACCCCCCTTTACCAACAAATTACCCAACTAAAAGGATAAGATCACAGAAAGTTTTATGGTTGTAATTGATTCCGGACAAAAGGGCAAAAGGGATCTTGGACCCTACTATCTACTACTCACTCCTTATCTCAATTCATGTTTGATTCTGTTTTTTAATTTTCATTTTACAATTTTTTTTTTAAAAAAAATACTCTCTTTCAATCACTATATTAATTATTGATTAACCCAAGACTTTGATTCAAATTTTCAACACCATCAAAAGGGTACAAACCATGTACCTCGAATTCTATACACATGATTTTGCATCGAGAGGGATGTTGAAGACGAAATGGGTAAAGAAAATTGAATAATGTGTTTTTCTGTGGAGTTTATTGCATTCTACGACGGCTAAAATTTTTCCATTTTCAACCGCAAAATTGACTTGCGGACAATTAATTTTCTTACCCATGACAGTTCTAGCTTTTCATTTTGTAAAATAATAATCTATTTTTGTCTCCATGTTTTTTCTTCAATTTCTTTTTTTTTTGTGTGTGTGTGTGTGTGTGTGTATATACGCCAACGAGTTTGTATGCTTGTGTGTGTGTGTATATATATATATATAATTGGATCTATGCTTGTATATCTATTTATTATTATTATTATTATCTTCTGAAACGAATAAAATTTCCTTTTGTAAGAGTAATTTATATACAAATACGTAATTTATTTATAAATATTCGTAAATAAATCTTTGACAAAAAAAATATTGTTAAAGATATTGATTATGCTGAAATTTGAGTAGAGCCTCAAGTATGATGAAACATCACCATGTGGGTTATTTGGGTATCCTGCCATAGCAAGTAAGCACTGACTTGAGCTTTTAATTTAATGTGTTATTCCAAGTATAATGACAAGATACCAAAGTAGTCAGGTGTGAGTAATGTATTAGAGGCTGTGTGAAATGCCTCTGCTTGTTTAGTATTAACTATTTATAAGATATATATATATAGAAAGTCATTATCTTACAACAACCACAATGTTTGAGAGTAAAAGTCAAAATTTTTATTATGGTATAATTGATTGCGGTAGAAATGTCATGGACCTGTATGGTCTCGTTACTTTTGGATGTTAAATTTCAGATGCCTCCTTGTCATCTGTCCATGCATATTATATATATATATATGCCTTATTCTTTGGAGATCTAACCGCTTTGATCAAAATTTGAAACCATCCCTTATTCTTTGGAGATATATATATATATATATATATATATATATATGCCATGATAGTTATTGCAAGCAATATTCACAGCAAAGCTTTGAACTTCGTAAAAGAGAATGGAAAACCTCTTGAGGAAATGTGTTGTGAGTTTATTTGGAAGAGAACTCTTGTATTAGTCAAGCTTTTTTGAAATTAATATTTGATTTTGTTAGATAATTGTGAACTAATTCATTATACTTTAGTTTCTGAGCTTAAAATAATTTAAATTTAAAAAATTTAATTTATCACTTGGCTTGTCATAAACTTCACGGTCCATAAGTAAAAAAAATTGTATAATATTAGTACAAATCGAAATTTTAAAAGAATTTATGTATTAAATATTTAACTCACTTAATTGACACATAATTTTATCTTATATTATTTTCTAAAAGACAGACAGTCTCATTTTATAACTATTAAAAAATCAATAGTCTGTTTTAAATATGGTATAAGAAAAAAATGATATTTTGCAATAAATACTAAAATAATTTTTTTTTAAAAATACATTTTTTTTAAACTATAAATCCCATTTCTACTTAAATTTTGTGTAGTGATTTTTCACTATAAAAATACAAATTCTTTCGTAAACAATAAATGTTAGAAAATATTTGTACTGAATCACAAAATTTCCTGTTAAAATTATATTATTTTTCTAAAGAAACCACAAAAGCCATTGTAAAAAGTACGTTTTTTTAGCAATATAAACTTCTCAAACTTTTCTAGTGATAATTTATTTGTGAAAAATGAGTGGATAGTTTTCGTAATTATTGTCACCACGTTAAAAAAAAAAGGTCATTAATCGTATTATAATAACTTCAAATAATTACAATCACTATTTTATTTCAAAATAATTACAAACATGCTATACACACACATATATATATAATAAAATTAAATCGCTATCATAAAAGTTAGGCAACTATAATGGAACAAAATTAAATTTTATAGTAAAATAAAGTTAATATAAATAAAACAATATAACAACAATTTATTTTATTCTAAAATTAATTTTTTTTTTGTATTTGAAAATAATTTCAGAAGATAATAACAATAATTTCAGAAGATTTCAATGAAGTTTACTTCAATAGTGAAAAGTAATGAATGAGAAGGAAAGATGTAGCTTTTCTAAAATTTTATATCAATTATTTTTTTTAATACGGAATATTGAATCTAGATTATTAGAGATATAAAATATGTTTGATGTAATAAGAGAAAATTTTGAGATAATAATATTCAGAAGAGATCATATAAGTTTTTGTAACAGTCCCGGAAATTAAAAAGAAATATATATATATTTATTCTAAGTGCGGAAGCGAAATAAAACAGATTATGATTAACATCCCTTACACAATAACCAAAACGAATTAAAGTACGAAAGAATAAACTAACTTAAAGGAAATACTATGAAAGAATACTGTAAGGAAAATTAAATAATTCTTTTGTTTCTACTCGCCGTCTTTCTGCAGAACGGGTTCGGGAACCAAATCCTCCTGATCTGAAATGGTTAAGTAAGGAATGAGTTACACTAGCCCAGTAAAGACATAACACTATCTCACTGTTACAGAAGTAAAGGTTGATAGAAAACGAAAACGACCAATGGAGCATAATTTATACAAACTCATTTATCAATAATAAAACCCTTTACTGTCCACCTATCTCGGTGAGATTCATGAAAATAATTATGAAAACAATTACATCATAAATATCATAAGGTCACGCACACTCTGCAACATAACACATATCATGCTTTTATATCTCAATCATCAGACAACAATTTTTCTCTTTTATCAGCCTACTAGTATCCATAGGGATCCATAGGGGGTTTCCGCTACACGTGAACCATTCACATTAATAACTTAATTCCAGGGCCGTCCCCATACTCCGTCCGGTATAGGCGCCAAAACTATAAACCTCAATACCCCGTCCGGTATGAGGGTGAAACGGGTCGTCCCCATACCCTGTCCGGTATGGGCACCAAAACACATAAAATCTCCATACCCCATCCGATATGAGAGACCACGTTGCCGGTAAGGTTCCCTATGGACCCGGTCCGTCCACCATCTTCTAGGATATCTAGTGAGGCTGTCAACATTATCCATTATCAATTCACATACCTTTTTACTATTTTTCTTAATCTCAATTATCCAATCAAACACAAATATGTAAACCAATAATGGACACCAAATAAGGCAACACAACATCGGGTTCACAATAATTCAACGCATAATAAATGAAACCGTGATTCATGCATACAAAATCATAGAATAAACACATCAGGCACCATACTGCATTCAAAACTGTAAAATAAATCAAACAACACCTAACCAAAAATATATCAGATTTGGGCTCCATTAGCAACCTTAATCAATTATACATATCTATTAATTCATAAAATACTGTTTTATCATTTATTAGACTTTAATGCCGTGATAGAAAATAGAGTGAGAGATCCTTACTTATTTCGGAGTCTGAAATCGGGTTCTCACTGCGCCTACCGGTAGTCCCTAGATTCCCTGAATTTTTCTTTGGAAACTGAAACGCACTTCCGGTACCTACACATGTCCCCAAAAAATCCCAAATCAGACCCAGGGTCCTTTCGGCCAATTTTGAAATTCCAGCACGGCGGCGATCCGCCTCGGTTTGGCAGTTTTCGGCCGAATTCGGCCAAACTTGCATTGGTTCCTGTCATAAAACACCCCTAGGGCCCTCGGTGGGCCAAAAAATTCTAAAAAATCGAGACTTACCGGCAGCAAAGCTCTCGGGTACAAAGGCTCTTCAGGCGCGAGTTACGATTCGGTGTTTTGCTCCGGTCAATTTGTAGAGAAAAGGACGGTGGTCACAGTGGTATAAAAATTATATCGAACGGGAAATAGGAAGGGCCTCATCGGAGGCAAAAACTGAGAAAACCCGCAGCGGCGCCGCTGGACTTCGGCGGTATTTTTCGACCAATCGGTTGGTGGTTTGGCTCCAATTTGGCCACAGGGAGGTTCGGCATCGAAAAGCAAGCCAATGGGAGAAATTTTACCTCATTTGGCGGCCGAAAAGTCCTCTGGTGCGGTGGCGGGTGGCGGCGGCCGATTCCTCTGGTGGCTGGGTCGTCTTCTCTGGTGAGAGTTCTGGCGGCTAGGGTTTGGGGTTAGGTGTGGATGCGATTATTTATAATCATTCCCTTTTAATCTGAGCCGTCCATTATGATTTAATCTGAACCGTCCGATCGCGATTAAATTGAGAATAAATATGGGTCGTCCATCGCGATGCGATCTGGGCCATCCACGCGCGCCTTTGATCTGGGCCGTTCGTGCGCGCGGGAACGAATCTGGGCCGTCCGATTGCGCGCACGCAGATCGCCAACGTGTCTTCGTCCCGCGTGACTTCCCGAGTCAGCGTCCCTGCCACGAGGCGTGTCCTGGTTGGCTGGGGCTGCTGACCGGGCTGCTGCCATGGCTACTGACGTGACACTATTTTTCTAAATTGCGTTTTGACCTTCGGTTTTCGATTTTCTTTTCAAAAACACCCCCAGAATCCAAATTTTCACCACTTTTCCCCAAAATCAATTTCAATTAAATCCCAAAAATAATTTTACCCTATTTTATTATTATTGTTTCTATTAATTTAAATTAAATTAAATGAAAACTTTATAAATTAAATATTAAAATAGAATAAAATTAAACAAAAATTCTAATAAAATTAAAATAAATTAAAAAATAAATAAAAATAAAATAAAATACAAATTTTTAGGTGTTATAGTTTTGATGACTTATATCTCGTTAGATTATATTTCTAAATTCTTATATTAAGGGTTGTGCATGGATTTTAATCATGCAACAATAATACTAAAGTATTCACGCATAACAAGAAATGGAGATCACCGAGCAAAGAATTCGAATTTTAGCCTTATGATTGAAGGAAGACACATGAGGTGACGTTATTGAACCTACTAGGAAAACAAAA
Organism: Carica papaya; assembly: GCF_054855325.1. Lineage (NCBI taxonomy): Eukaryota > Viridiplantae > Streptophyta > Magnoliopsida > Brassicales > Caricaceae > Carica > Carica papaya. The sequence goes on along the minus strand of NC_142311.1, from coordinate 14,632,610 downwards.
TTGAGTTAGGTTGGAAAGAATTGGTAATTGCTCAAAAGCCTTAAGAAAGAAGAATAAGAATGTAATTAGAAAATAAAATAAAATGATTAAGGGAAAAAAGGTTATAAAAACATTATAAACACACAAAAAAAGTTTGTAAGAATAACTAAAAGGAGAAAATGAAATAAAATCACTTAGGTAATAAATACTTAAGAATATTTGATGACAAATAAGTTGAAATGACAAGTATATTCCATGATCATTTTGAAGCATTATTTGGGGTAGCAAAGACTCAAAATGGATATGGTGTTTTAAGGTATGAATACACAACTCTTGGTGCAGAGACCTAGAACTTAAAGGAAACAAATTCATACTTTAAATGCAGAAGTAAATAATAATGTTAGGATTTACATTTCTTACGCAGTAATAATAGATGTTCAATACGGCTATGAGAGTATCCCTTTTATAGCAGTTCGTAAAAAAAAAGAAATAAATAAGTAAAAATAGTAAATAAATGTCCTAAGGGGTTAATATCCACTAGCACTTAATGAGGTCTGAGAGGAAACCTACTCACAACTCTCTTACTGATCAGAATTTGGATTTTGTTCTTGATCTGAAATGGTTAATAGGAGGGTGAGCTACACGAGTGCAATAAAAATATTAAACTAATAACTGATACGGAAACTGAATGTTGGTAAAAAAATATAAAACAACTAATTGAACTCTTAATTTAAGTAAATTCATTTAACATAAAGAAAACTGTTTATTCCATACTTACCCTTACGAGTTTTCTAAAATCAACTTATAAAGACAATTACTCAAATAACTTTATGATTTCATTTACAAGTGAGCAAGAGCTGCAATTTTTTTTTTTACCTGCTTACTAGAACCCCTTGGGTCTATAAGGATATTCTCCTACTCGTGAACCCAATATCTAGATTTGTCAAATAACCTAGCTGTTCTTATACTCCATTCGGTAATGGGTGCCAAACACACCATCGTCTCGATACCTTGTCCAGTTTAAGGGTGAACTATATATCTCAAACCCGTATCGAATAGTACCATAGAAAAGGGTGGACATGCCCAGTACATAAGGAACCCTACTATGCACATTACCTCATTCAGACAGGGCTAAGAAATTTCATACCGGAAATGGCTGAGTTAATTGATAAATCTAGATATTGGGTTCACGAGTAGGAAAATATCCCTATGGACCCCCAGGATTTCTAGTAAGCAGGAAAAAAGGAAAAATTACAGCTCTTGCTCACTTGTAAATGAAATCATAAAGTTATCTAAGTAATTGTCTCATAGGTTGATTTTAGAAAACTCGTAAGGGTAAGTATGGATATTCAATAGGGTAAGTTGGATTCAATTGTCAACTGCTCTTAGCGGAAATAGGATTGACTACGAATTCGAGCCATAACACATGGTTTCATAAAACCGTGCGATTCTTCCAATCTAAATCAAGCTGGATTTACATGAAAAAGATTTGGCTCAGCATGTTCTATTCGATACGGTAGGAGAAGTGGTATTCTTTTCTTAAAAAAAATTAAAACATCATAAGCAAGTCAAGATAATACAGATCAAGCCCTTCTTCTTGTGCCAAAGATCTTCCCATTTCCGAAGGAACTGGAGTTATATCTCTTTTCCATTTTCATTCAAGAGTTCTTATGTGTTCCCACGCCCCAGTAAGCCTTTCTTACATAGATTCAAAATAAAAACCAATTACTAGTTATATACTAATAACTTGTATTTACAAATCAATAGTAGGTCATGCAACCGCCGTGCTCTAGTGTCGGCTCCACCATCCATGGTAGCAGTTGCCTCAGTTTAGCTGGTTTTGGCCAATTTTGGCCGATTTTACGCGTAAACCTGCAGAAAAATGGGTTAGGAAGCCTTGGTTGGGTGAAAAAGGCCAAAAATCAAAACTTACCGATGGAGGATCCTCGGGTGCTGCGGCTTCACCAATTCTCCTTCACGGCTGGAGTTTTTCTTTGATTAATCTACACTAAAAAAAGATGGTGGATACAGTGGTAAAAAAAAAACATGTGAAACGGAAAACAAGAAGGGGGTCATCGGATAGGGTTATGGGCTTTGGCCTTGGTAGCTCGGCTGAGTTTTGTCCGTAGTTTTTCGCTCACCCATTGATCTTTTGGCTACGATATGGGTATGGGAAGGCTTGGGATTAAATTTTGAGTGGGAAGGGGAAAAAAAACCTATTTTAGTGTTGACAGTGGCTCTGGTACGGCGGCGACGGTGTTCGATCTCCTTCTCTGGCGTCTAGTTCTTTCCCCAGCCGCCCTTCTTCTTCTTTTTTGGTCACCCCTTTGTTGGCTAGGGTTTTGATTCCCTGTTAAGAGGAGTTTAAATACTCCTCTCTATTCAATCCAGACCGCTCGTTTGAGTCGACGTGGAGCGAGGAGGATCGTTCGATGATTACCTATTTAGGCTGATTACATGGAGGAATCTTAACCGTCCATCGCGATCAACCTCATCCGTCCGATCGTGCTTGAAGATGAAATGTATCTGAGTCATCCGTGCGAGTGGAATATGATCTGGACTGTCGGATCGCTAGGCACGTGGATCGTCTGTGTGGCCTCCCGTGTGGTGACAATGTTAGCATGTTTGCCACGCGACGTGCTCTGGTTTGCCGTGGCTGTTGACTGGACCGTCTCACCTGGTCAAATTTCTCATTTTTACGATTTTACCTCCTGTTTTTAAATTTTTTTTCAAAAACACTTATTTTATTCTTAATTTCACTCATTTTTTTCAAAATTGCTTTCAATTTCATTTATAATTCATTTTTGCTCAACAATTTAAATAAAATTAAATCAAAATAAAATTTTAATTATTTATATAAATATTTTGTATAGAAAAAAATATTCCGGACCAAATTTCTAGGTCCGAGTGTTACACTTGGAACCTTGTACAACAGTAGAAGTCCTTTTTTTTTTTTTTTAAACATATAGGCATATAGTATAAAAATGATACTATTACTCTTCTCTTAGGCTTCGTGAACAATAAAACACATTCTAAATTCCTTAGATCATACATGCATAGTTATAGTGTCTAAAATAAAACAACAATTTATTTTATTTTTAAAATTAAATTTCTTTGTATTTGAGAATAATATCAGAAGATAAATAATATATTAGTATTTGTTTCAAATCAAGTTCAACACTTGGTATAATTGGTGAGTCAATTCAAAATTTCATAGGTCAAACTCATATCTAGAGAGTACGAATCCTCTCACCACAAATTTATACAAACGTACATGGTGGGTCTATTGTAGGTTGACATTGAAAATTACTTCTAAAAATATTAAGATTATAATTGCAAAATAATGTTCAAAACAATATACATTACAATGAAGAATAAATTATTGACAATAATTGGTAAAAATGATGATATTATTTATATAATGTACAATCACATCAACAATAATAATAATTTGAAATATAATATTATTATAATATAAAGCCTTGCCAATTGTGGTGGATATAGTATTATCAAAAAAATTTAAAATATGAACTTTAATTTTTCCTAAAAGCATGTTTAAAGTTGGAAATGTTTCATTAAAAATGTTACAACAAGTTGAGTAAAAGAATTGTGTGATGGTTTTTTTTTTTGTTTGTTTGTTTTTTGACAATGATATAAAAGAGAGAGTATAATTTGTTCATTTATATGGGGGGGCCCTACACTAATAGATATCTATATATCCATTTCATATATATATATATATATATATATATATATATATGAAATGGAATTAAGTAGTCAATTTTTAGCATCCAAAGATATTGGGTGGATGTGGGAGCCGTGGGTGGGTTTCATTAAATTATTGGCTTCCCAGTGGATCCTTTTGTTGCTGATGCCATGCCAAGTACACCATTTATAATATTACCACTTTTTTTTCTTTTTATTTTTCCCAAAAACTTCAATTATCAATCTTAAAATTTGAATATTTTCCAATCATACTACATAAAACACCAGCCATGTCCTCCATACAAGTTGCTCCTATTTTTCCTAAAAATAAAGTAAAAAAAAAATCTTAATTATTTCTTTTTTTTTTATGTTTTTTTTTTTAGAAATCTCTTTTTAAATGTTTCTACATCCTATACGCTAATTTCACCTATTAGATTTGAGTAAATTAACAAACTATCCCTACATTTTAAGTTAACATATAAATATATAATTATGTTGCTGTGCAATGCTATTCACTCCATGGACGAAATCCTCAATGAATGGAGTCCGAGTAACAGAGTTTGAGTGATAACGTAGTTGGAGGATTATGTGCACTGTGGAATGATGAGGCTACCATCCATTTCTTTTCGTCATATGTGAGAATTATTTTGTGAGTTAAAAGTCAAGAATCTATGTTCTCTTGGGTGGTGGGAGGAAGACTTCAGTGAAGTTTATTTTAATAGTGAAAGGTAAGGAAGGAGAAGGAAAGATGTAGCTTTTCTAAAATTTTATGTCAATTGTTTTTTCAATATGGAATACTGAATCTAGATTATTAGAGATATAAAATATGCTTGATGTAATAGGAGAAAATATTAAAATAATAACGTTCAAAAGAGATCAGATAAGTTTTGATGACTTACTTCTCGTTAGATTATATTTCTAAATCCCTATATTAAGGGTCTCTTGCACATGGATTTAATCATGCACCAATAGTATTAAAGTATTCATGCATAACAAGAAATGGAGACCACCGAGCAAAGATATTCAAATTTAAGCCTTATGATTGAAGGAAGACACATGAGGTGACGTTATTGAACCTACTAGGAAAACAAAATTGAGTTAGGTTGGAAAGAATTGGTGATTGCTCAAAAGCCTTAAGAAAGTGGAATAAGAATGTAATCAGAAAATAAAATAAAAGTGATTAAGGAAAAAAAAAAAAAAAGGTTACATATACATTATAAACACACAAAAAAAAAGTTTGCATAAACAACTAAAAGGAGGAAGTGAAATACAATCACTTAGGTGATAAATGCTTCAGAATGGTGACAAATAAGTTGAATGACAAGTATATTCCATGATCATTTGAAGCATTATTTGGGGTAGCAAAGACTGGAGATGGACATGGTGTTTTAAGGTATGAATACATAACTCTTGGAACCTTCTACAATAGTAGAAGTTCTTTTTTTTTTTTTAACATATAGGCATATTGTAAAAAATATGATATTATTACTCTTGTCTTAGGCTTCGTGAACAATAAAACACATCTAAATTCTATAAATCATACATGCATAGTTATAGTGTCTATGATGAAACAACCAAAATATTCTTCAAACTAGGCTTGTAGTTTCTGTAACATTGTCATGAAGTTCATTAAAAAATGCATAGTAAATTGTCTTAAATTTTTCTATCAAATATTGTTCATTTGTCGTAATCTATATTTATTCCTATAAAACTTATTATAGATGATGCCCTAGTTACATTGGAACTATTTTTAGTTAATGAAAAAAGAATTATCTAAATCCTTGGCAGGTATTCTTTAATCAAAACTATATATAAGTATGCCTTGGTATGATATTGAAATTAGGTTTCCGTAAATCTTTTATATCCTTAATCATGGAGTGTGACCATAATATCTTATTTAAATTTTGTAAATAATACTAACTTAGGAAGTCTATCTAATAAGGTTATTTGACAAAGGAAATCCTCGTGTGCTCCTAGTTCACCACGCGTCATCGCCGAAGTGCCACCTGTTGCCTCATGCGCAGCTACTGAAAATGGCACGCACCACAAGAACGCGCCACGAAACCACTCGCGCATCTAAATTCGGCACGGATATTGTGGAATCGGGCCGGGAACGCACCACAGATCACGAAATCAAACATGGGCACCGCACGAGTCTTTTTTTTCCCATTGCACACTGTTACAATATTCCCTTTTTGTCTTTTTATTTTCGGTGCACACAGACCGGTCTCTCAAATCTGACATTTAGTTTTGCATACCGGACAACCCTTTTCGTCACACACTGATTTTCTTCTTCGATTTATTTTCTCTCTCTACATGCGGCTCTCTTTCTCTCTCTATGCACAGACCTCTCCCTCCTTAAGCTCATAATCTCTCCTCTCAATGGCTCCTTCTCTATTTTTTATAGTCGGAGAGAAGAGAGCCCTATACGACCCTTCCTCCTCCTTTTTTTGGTGGAGGGAAGAGGTGTACATGCCTCTTCTTTCTTTTCTTCCTGACCGAAAGAGGACACGCCTCTATTCAAATATTTTTTCTTTCTTCTTTTCCAAAATGGCATCATTTTGGGCCTCCCTCCCTTCTTTTTTTTTTCCTTTTTTTTATTATTATTCTTTTCTCTTTTTTTTTTATTTGACACCTAACCCATCTTGGACTAGGGTGTTACTATCTCCCCTCCTTAAAATAAATTTGGTCCACCAAATTTGCAGTAAACAAGGTTCATAACATTTTTACCGATTTCTAAGTTTTCTCTTCAACCTAGTAGTGTCGTTATAAGGTTATAACTAGTGAGCTCTCTTTAGTTCATAATTAATTCATTTCTAGCTCCCATAATTAAGGTATACTTGCTAAGAGTGTAACTCTTAATTTCAAATATTATTTACGAATTTGGTAAGATATTAGGGTTTTCAAGAGCTTTTTCCTCCCATATCCGATGACTTAATGTCTATGTAGATTATCATTTAACTAAATTGTGTAGTTTCTCTAATTTCATTAAAGACTGAAAAATTCCTAATATAACCTTCATTCTCTATTCCTCACAAGGATGAGTTCTTAATTACCTGAATACCCCAACACTATGGTATGTTTACCTTCCCTCGAATTTCCTATGTCTTAGGTGAAAATAATTTGTTATCTAATTTTTAAAAATTTCTTTGGAAATTATAAAAATGTTTTAATACCAAAATTTCCTCCTCTTTACTCAATGGTTCTGGTGCCTAACTAAGTTACTTTTAGTTGAGTCAAACTGTATTTCTACCCCATCAAGGTTTGAATTATTTATTAGACACCTCAGTACTTATCAGATTCTTCTTAAAGTCCTTTTAAGTAAGCAATTATGAAGCTCCTACTTCTTACTAAAAATTATTAGAAGTCTTTGATAGATGGGTCATATAATAGCCTAGCTAAAATTGATTATATTATTTACCTATTCCATTCCTTTTATGGTTAAATACTGTACCTTTCACTTCTCAATGTTGTAAGTGATTATTCTTAGGTATGACACTAAAATATGACTCGTGGTTTTTCGTATTCTCATTTAGTCTTTGTTGACTTGAAAAGTATTTCTTCATGTGTTTAAATTTTAATTTGTGAGTGTCTAATTTAAAGATCCATCTTAATATATTTGTATAATGTATAAATTTTATATTCTAATTTAAGAATGAAAAAACAATATGCGAGGGTTATTCACAATAATGGTTTAGTTATTAGAAAATATCATCACAACTAATGGCTAATAAAGATTTGATTGGGTTAATTCTGGTCATCTTCACTGAGCATACCTCTATTAATAGTTGAAAAAATTTAAGGTCTTTTCTAGATGAGAGAGTAAGGAGATCGGATACTCCCGTATTAGAGCCAACATGTAGCAGTAGTAGGGTTGATCATAGGGTTTCTATTATGCCTACTTTACACATAGTGATTCTTTGATGGTTTAAAGAGAAATCTTTCATGTGTGGTGGTTTATGAATCCATACCACACTTCCATTGTGCCACTCTAAATAGTGTTTACTTTGAAAGTTTATACGGGTGTATTGCATCATTTTTTGCTTACCTTTTGACAAAAGAGAATTATATTTTGAGTTATTATTATATTATTAATGACTTATGGTTAAAACATGTCCTTAGGATATCCTCTTCTCCCACAAAAATTTAATTTATGATGGATAAGGACTTTCAGAAAGAAGAGTTCTAATTAGGCATACTCTAATAATCTAATACAGAAGTTTTTTATCCATTAAGTATATGATGATTTAATACTTAAGGATTTCTGAAGCACCATTATAACTCCTATACGACATCTCAATAAGGATTTGGAGCAGTTAAGGTATTCATTCTTCCTAAAGTTCACAAGAAATTTTGCATTTTATCAAAGTGCCAAATAGTTATTCGGTTTCCCAAAAATACCTTCTTTTGAGTCTACTTGTTTTGAGATTTCTTTTTCTTTTTGGCCTCCAACGAATTTAAGAAATGTCCTTCCATCTCATAAGGAATCAATTGGAGGTAAATGACCAACTGACCAAAATAACCCCATGCAAACTGGGAATTAGTTGGGTGATTGGATATGGTTGGTTAAGAAAGATAAGAATCGTTATAAATAACTATGAAGAAAAACAGGTGTATCAGTAGACATTAATAAAGAAAACTTGAAAGACATGATTCAACAATAGACTAGATAGCATAACTGTCATAAGCAAATGTAATGGTAGCAAATGCTTAAGCCCAAATCCCTTATATTGGTTCGAAAGTGCATCTAAACAAGTCATCAACTATAACTCGAACTACCTCTTTGAACACATTGTTATATTATTAAAAAGAGATGGTTGGAAACATATCGATATTGTCCAAGAACTAGACACTTTTTAAGTTGAAAGTAGCTGGCCTAGAGGATGAGAGAAGGCTCTTATACCTTCAAACTTTTAGAATATTACAATAATTATCTGATTACATAAGAGGACTCTTCGAAGACTCACTTACTCAGGTGGAAGAAAGTTTTCTTCCACTGAGGAGAATTTTCTCTCACCAAAGGTTGTTTTGCCATTCAAGGGATTTTCTTCTCGCTTTAGGAAATCTTCCTCTTTTAAAATTCACTTCCCAACTCGAGGAAAATTCATAGTCTTTCCCAAGAATTTATTCACTTGTTCCTAGTAGGGAATGTCTTCGGTGGTATTTAAGCTTTCTATGGTTTCCTGTAATATGATAGATTAAGGTTGTTGCTTATTCACGATCTCCAGTTGATTTCGGAGTGGAGCCCTAATTCTTTGATCTCTAGATTTATTACATTCTAACCCTTATAAATTCTACATTCTCAGGCTTTTGAAACTATAATTCTACTTTTTCACATCTGCAGATGTTTAGGAAGAAGTTCCAAAACATCTCCTAAGATGTGTATTACCTAATTTCTTTTGACTTTAAACCTCATAAGAATCCTAAACCTCATGATATAAAGGATGGTTCCGAGAAACACGAGCTCTAATACTAATTATAATGACCTGCTTTCTTTGTTGAGAAATGAGCGCCATTCCGCAAACATAATCCGATAAATTTACACAACAATAAGCGAAAACTTAAGACTCAATCATCTTCTATAAGGAATTACAAGTCATGAGGCTTACAAAATTCTTTACATTACATTGCTATAATATAATTAAATTAATTTTTTAAGATGAACTCTCACTGTCACTAAAGATTCTTCAAAGTCTTTATTCGACCTTGAACTTACCCTTCATTTAGATTAATCTGCATTGGGGGGTGTGAATTGGGGTAAGCTTCACGGACTTAGTAAGAAAAAGGGGCAGTGCCCACAACAAAGACATGCACACACTCAATCACCAATTCTTCTAAATCAGTTTATTCAGTAAATATTTAGAATTCCTTATTTTAGTATTATAACTCAGAGCATAAACAATTCCATAAATAACATGATTCAGTATTCAGTATCACAATTTAAGCAGTAAAAAGTTCAATAGATATTAATTCAGTATTTCAGTATCGTAAATTTTACTCATAACTTCTTATTCCTTCCTATCAGTTCATATCTTATTAAAAATAGTTTCATCGCACGATGTCATTTCCACAAGCATCAATAATAGTTTTAAGGATCCCTCTACTATGTAAATATATTACAGTTCAATTCATAGTTCACTTTTTGCAGTACATAGTATACAGTTCACAGTTCTTATTGTTTCGTCATGTCTGGCTAAAACCGTATCCATGAGTAGAGTTTATCGTAGTCACACGCCAAAGGCTACACACACGCCCACCCCTCGATGATACCGGTTAAACGGCCTTTCTCGTCTTTTAAATATTCTTATGTTATTCTTTCACTAATCAAATCCATCACTAGATGATCTATTCATGAATGCACCTACATATACATCATATGTATTATACATAAACATGCCTACACAATAATCATAATATATACATCTTATATACATGGTCATCGACTTAAATAAATATATATATATATATACACACACACATAACACATACAACATGGATATACCTGTATATTTACACAAGACATATATGTATTCTATAGCACAAACATATAAGTTATTCACTCATATCCACTAACAATATATATAAATATGTCATACAACATACAATTACATATATATATATGTGCACTATGCACACATACAACTCAGTAACTAGATTGCACAAAATTTGAATGTACACACTAGTGACAATATGCATACATAAATGTATATCATACACAACACCATATAGATCTCTAATCATATGCAGTTGTACACACACATGATGAATTCGTGAAAATTACGTTAAAAACTTAGATAATTTGTAAGGTTTGTAAATAATTCATTTTAAGGGGAACATTTTTTTTATAAAAATATGAGAGACTCTGAATGAGACTGACCTAATCCTTTACCTATAGTCGAGTCAAAAAAAGTTTCAAAATCCTTATTGACTCAGGTCTACGCTCTCCTCTAAATCTTCACTATCACTTGGTTAATTTTCTCGTTCATAAATACATAACATGCATATTAAATGACGAAATTTTTTTTTGAAATGAACCCAACCAAAAAAATTATTTTTACCTTGGGCACGCAATCTCGATCGTCGAAGTCACCACGCACCACCACCCGTGTGCTCTTGGTTCACCATGCGCCGCCACCTCACGTGCGACCACTAGAGCTTGCACGCACCACTAGAACCAATCACAAACTACTACATTTTGGTCAGAGATCGCCATGAAACTACTCACGCATTAAAATCCGGCACGGATCTTGTGGAATCGGGCCGAAAACACACCACAGATCGTGAAATTACACCTGGGCATCGCACGGGTCTCTTTCTCCCATCGCACATTGTTGCACTATTCTATTTTTTGTTTTCCATTTTCAGTGCAGACGGACCAGTCTCTTAGATCCAGCATCTAGTTCCGCGCATCGGATAACCTTTTCCGCCGCATGTTGGTCTTCTTCTCTGATTTACTTGCTCTCTCTACATACGACTCTCTTTCTCTCTCTATGCACAGACCTCTCCCTCCTTACGCTCAAAATCTCTCCTCTCAATGGTTATTTCTCTACTTTTATAGTCGGAGAGAAGAGAGCCCCAAACAACCCTTTCTCATTCTTCGATGGAGGGAAGAGGTGTACATGCCTTTTTTTTTTCTCTTCTTTCTTGACCAGAGGCGTCTGGTCAAATTATTATTATTATTTTTTCTTTCGTCTTTCCCAAAATGGTGTCGTTTTGAGAAGCCCCCAAAATAATGTCGTTTTGCTCCCCCTCCTCCCCACCCTTTTTTTCCCTTTTTTTATTATTTTTCTTTTCTCTCTTTTTTTTTGGCACCTAACCCATCTTGAGCTGGGGTTTACAGTTATAATGTTACTCACTTCTTTCTTCTAAATTCATTCACAAAAATAACAAGACTTTTACAAAAAATAGACATATTAGGGTCACCTTTTATTATATGTAGCATTAATACTTGAGCTTTAGACATCTAGATCTAACATGTGAAATTGTAGGTCAACTTATCAATTGAGCTAAATATTTAGTTTATAAAATAAGCTAAATATTTTTTATATAAAGTCAATATTCTATCATTTATATTCTATTTAAAACAAAATTTAAAAAGCAAAATGAGGTCCTACTATACCCTTTTCTTTATATTTACTTGATTTTGTTGTAAAAAATATTGTTGTTAACATAAACTAATAAATTTATTGTTGCTTTGATTTTTATGATAACAAATTATTTTTGTTTAAGAAAATATATTATACTTTTTTGTCACATTATAATTTTTGTGATGTAAAGTAATAATTGCATATTTAGTGATTTAAAATTTAAAAAATTTGATATATCTACATATATATATATATATAATTAGTATGGATCGCGTCTACAACTAATTTTTTTTTCTCAACATACTTTTTACAAGGGAAAATTGATTTATGTTATTCATAGTTATGAAATTTTTTTAAACAAATTTTGTAATTTATTGTGAAAAGTATACTTTTAGCAATAAATTTTGTGATTTGTTATGAAAAGCATACTTTCAAGTTATGGTTTCTTATAAAAAAAAAATAGTTTTACTAGAAATTCAATTCTTATTAAAACTTTTTAGAAATAAAAATTATAAAAAAAGCTCAAAAATATATTTTTGTTAAAAAAATATATTGTAAGAAATATCTTTTCTTATGATTTGTGTATTTGACATAGATTGTTGATACATATGTTGTCTATAGACAACAATGATCAAATTTGATAAAAATTTCTTAAAACTCAAAGTTAATCTAACCGTACATTAGAAAAACTTGGACCCATTTTAGATCCCTACTGATTTCATAAAAATAGCATTTAAATTTAAATCATGCGAGTTTTGAGTTAAAACTAACATGTCGTGCCTATTTAGTTGTATATATTTTGTATTTTTAATTAAAATTAATATAAAAATATATAATACGATGTATATTTTAGGTATCTAGATTTTTACATTTTTAATTAAAATTAACATATATATAATATTGTATGTTATACATATTTTAGGTATATATCTATAATTTTAACTAAAATTTTTAAAAACATATTATATGCATATATATAATCAATTAGGTTCAGAAAGATTTTTTGTTTGCAAAACTTGAATCTTACCTATCTTGCTATAATATACAAAACTCAGGGGTTCGATTAATTCACATAAGTATAGTTCTTATTAAAAGTAAGACAAATTAAGTAAATCGATTCAAATTTACCGAGATAATAAATTTTTCTAGGTCTTATAATGTTGTCCTTGATTCTTTTCAAGTATGATCACTTAATTAAATAACTTATTTGTTAGGAGATATCGAGCACTTATATGAACACATTATAATAAAAAGCTTATGATTTTCTCAATGTAAAAGATGATAGGATTATATTCATTTATCAAAAATAAAATCATATATTCATATTACATCAATATCAATTGGCAAGAGGTTAATCTGTAAATCAATCACTAAAAATTTTTTTAATGATCATGTTGTTATGGTTATTAGCTTTGCTATTTGAAAAGTGTACCATATCAAAAGTGCACTATTATGTCACATAAAAATACCTTCCTAATTAAGCAATTGAAAGAAAACAAAAACCTAACCCACATCCAATAGGAAAGTAAAAGAAAAAGAAGTTCCATGACTTTGAAAAGTTCTAATGGATATTAGTAAGCATTGTATGACAACATAATAAAACAATGCATCATGGCTTATTGAATGTTGTGGATATGCACAACAAATATATATGTGCGCATATATAAACATATATATATATATATATATATATATAACAAAACCATTTTAAACTCCTTAACAACCAAGAAATGCCCAACTAGCTATTATATGATTTCGTGCTCCTCTTTTTTCCTTTCTTGTCAAATTCCCTTACTACTTGTTCGTTTTACTTGCTCTTTGTATGTGTATATATAGGTTTATATATGTATATATGTGTGTATGTAATATATAGGTATGGATGAGATCGAACTCAGTGGCCTCGTGGATTGCATACGTTAACCCATTAATTTTATGATAATTACTTCATTACATTAATTAATTGTTTACAAAACCCTTCGGCTTTAAAGTTTCAAAAGTTCTTGTCTTACACAGTTTTTATTTGCAGTGACTTTTTAATTTTTATATTAATTTTTTCTGTCATGAGATTTCATGTTCTCAATTTCAGCACATGCCTTGTATTTTATTATAAGTTTTGCACCTCTCGTTGTTTGGTTTTAATTATTAGTTTGGTTAGCAGAACGCATTTATAAATCTTCTCTTCTTTTTCCTGGGAGCAGACTATTTAGTAATATACTGGGAAACAAAATTTTTAATATTAACAATTCTAGTTTCCTAATTAATGTAATTATATTAAATATAAATTTAATGTAATTATTGCTTTTTTCTTTCTGCTTGTTGAAATATATAATTAACATATTATATTAATTATATTTATGTTATTTTTTGAATTTTTGAAATACTGTATAAAAGCAATATGAGTTCCCATCTTATGCAGTCGTCTAAATTTTGAAATTTTCAATTCTTACTCTTTGTATGTGTTATTTTTTAATATGATAATATAGAATAATCACATATAGTTAGTGGTGTTATCATTAATTGATACAGTTCTTTATCGTACGTAAATAAGTACAATATTAATTATAACATATATCAATAATCATAAACTTAAATATATACTTTTCCAAAAAATAAATAAAAATATCTTACAATAAAATATGTAATATAAAATATATATTAATGACAGTAAATTTATGCAAATTTTTTCATATAACTAAAATGTTATTGGTGGAAATTATTTATTATATTCATTATTAGATATATGATAGTGGTGGAGGCAACCTACAAGCGGCAACCGATGGGTGGCGAACAACGGTAAGTGGCAAGTGGCAAGTGGTGAAGTAGTAGACCAACTAGTGGTGGAGGGTGGCCTTCAAGGGGCAGAGCATGACCAACCGAAGAAGGCTGGTGAGTGGCAAATGACAGGTAAGGGACGACGAGCGTTAAGCAGCAGGCAACAAGCAACAAATGACTATGAGTGAAAGATGAGCCAAAGACTAGGCCATAAACAACTGATAGAGAGTAGTTAACGAAAAAGGAGGGCTAACTAGCTGTGTATAATGGTGAACCAGTGGCAAATTATAAAGACCATGGCTCTCATATAGAGTACTCACTGTATGCATGAAATGAAATAGTAAAATAATTTAGAAATTATAATCTTACCCAGTAGTTTAAAATAAAAATTACATCACTTGCAACGCTGATCTAATTATTCTACCTTCATGAGGCTTATCTAATGGCAACAAAAGAAATAAATAATTTTAAGTTCTTACTAAAATAAAATAGATAAATCTCCTAAGAATTTTCTCACTGCTCGGGAGTTTAGTCCTAATTTTTCTGACCTGAATATGATAAAGAATGAACTGAGTGAGCTTAACATATTCAGTAAATGAGTCAGTACCACAAATAATCGATTAACCCATTTAACTTTGTAGAAAACATAAAACAACGATAGAGAAGATTTTTAAAATATATTTTTTTTTATTTAAAATACTTAGATACTAAAATTTAACTATATGTAAATTCACTAAGTCATCTAATTTATTAATTTATTTATGGTTCCTTCTAAAAGTTCTTTCTTTATTAAAGTAACTACACATTCTTTTCTTCTCACTATTCACATCTTAACATACCTTTTATTTCACATTTCACAACATTAACTTACAAATTCCTCACATGTGCATTCGCACTTTCTGATGTTCACATACACATATCACACATTCATATCACATCACAGTCATATTAAATTATCATAGATTCTCTTACATTTTTGAATATCACATTCATTTATTAATTTCTTTTCATTTTAATTAACAATTTCATCATTGTTTACTATTTTCACTTTTACGTCTTTTAAGGTCTCATCGTACAATATCGTTTCTGCCAGGATCAAAGAGGGCAGAACAGATCCCCTCTACCATATGAATACTCATAATAATCTTCATTCATCCTCATACCTCAAATTATTATATGTGCGCCATGGATCATTGGACGTCCCCATATCTCAACCTATATGAGTGCTACAAATATTTTCCAACCCTCTCCGGTATGGGACTTCCAAGTCATATTTAGCTGAGGTTATATCCACAGATAGAGTTCACCTACATCACATGTCACATTGGCCACATACACACGCATCTTACCCTCTTTGATATTGATTAAAGGGGTTTTCTATATCTTTTAATAATTATTTATTTATTTCTTTACTATAAAAATTTCTACTTTCAAATTTAACTATCTTTAAAATCCCTCGAGTGCTTAACTATTATACTTGCTAATTACTCAATAATTTAATTTAACCTCGATTTCCAATCTATCTAATTTTCTAATTGCATTAAACATCCTCACAATATCCAATACATATAATAGAATAGAACTAAATTTTAAAAAATAAACAAATAACATAATGCAAATGTCAGAATTAAATTCTCGTTGGAATCCTGTACACAATTATTTAACTAAATAAAATTTGCCTACTAGATACCGTTTATTTAATCCATTAAACAGATTAAGTTATATTTGTAAACAAAAACACACTTGCTCCTTTCTTCTCTTGAATTTGATTCTCAAAAAATTCCTTAGATGCGAAATCTATCATGTCACGATGAATTCTACTTTAGTCAACAATGAACTCAAATGAGTTCAAATCATATTCTAAACGATTTAAATGAATCATCAACTTATGATACGTAGAAACTATTAAATTTAAAGCATCCAAGGTTATGAGTTTCAAAACTCACCACCCATAACCAGCAAAATCTTCGTATATGCCTCCACGTGCCGCCACGCATCGTCACTAGTGCTCACATGTGCCATTGTCAGATGACCATGTGCCCTCATCGGAACCGCTACGAACTAGCCAAAAATCACCACAGAACATCTCATGCACTTAGATTCGACATTAATATAGTGAAAGCACACCAAAACATGCCCAAAATCACCGAAGTGGTGCCTAGCCACCGTGCGGGTCTTCTTCTTCTCTAGAAACACGCCACCACACACAGTTCTTCTTTTCCTATAGTCTGGCCATCGAAGCCCGATTAGCTTGATAGATCTACCTACCTATTACGACCAGTTGTGCGCTGTCGAAACAAATATGGTCACCATTCGTTGTATGTTATCAGTCCTATCTCATCTCTCTTTCAATTCTCCAATTTGTTTATATTTCGGATGATATTTTTCTTATAGGGTTTCGAAGGAACATTTTTTTCTTTCCCGTCGATTCATCTCTCGTGAATTCTCTCTCCCATTGAATTCAGTTAATTCTTGACTTCTCAAACCTTAAACTAAATCTCTAATTCTGAACCTCCGAGAAATAAAATGTCTTGAAGAAATCGAGGGCCTCCTCTTCCAACGAAAGGTGATCATACTGGATTGCCCCCTTCTATCCATGGGCCAGCTTTTGGAAGAGGCCTTGGACCAATGGCACCTCATCCTAGCTTAATTGAGGAGATGCATGAAAATGCTGCTGGATGTGGCAGTGGCAGTGGCAGTGGTAGAGGTGGCTTTCATGAAAGAGGCCGAGGAAAAGGTGCAGGCAGAAGCGCATCTAATAAAGAGAGGCAAAGGAAGATCTTTAAATGTTACTACTGTAACAAACCAGGTCATAGAGAGGCTTATTGTTGGAAAAAACAAAAAGATGAGAACAACCAAGCAAGTTTTGCAGAGGAACCAAATGAAGAAAGCAAGTTGTTCATGGCTCTTTTTTGTGAGAGAGAGCAGTCTAAAAATGTTGTTTTTTAGACAGCGGTTGTTCTAACTATATGTGTGGAACAAAATCATTATTTAAGGAACTTAATGAGTCTGATAAAACAGATGTGAAGCTAGGAGACAGCAAGAAGATTCGATGGATGTAAACAATTCTGTATTCCTTTTATATCAATGAAATTATGTTATTTACTTAAGTGTATGCTCTGTTTATGCCCTATAAGAGGGGGTTGTGATATATAAAATGTTTAGTGCATTAATGAGTCCAAATAGAAATACTGATTATTTAAAATTTTCATATTTAGACTCAATATACTTTTTTTATTCACCTCTTTCCCTCATCCTAATCTGATAGTATTAAAACTCTAAATCGGTTTCTATGAAAATAGTACATTCATGTTAATTTATCTAACATATCATCTAACCAAATAATGGGATAGTGATATTTTACCATTATATGTTCATGACTCTATGATCAATGCACATTCTCTAAGAACCATATTTTTTTATGAACAATAAGTATTGGAACTGCATAAAGGATCAAACTTTGTCTATCATATCTCTTTGTCATTAGTTCTTCAATAAGTGCCTTTAAAGTTTCTTTATCTCCATCGAATAATTTACATAGGTCAGTTAGTTGACTAGGAATGAAATTAATCTTATGTTTTATGTTTTCAATGATTGGTAACTTTTTAAGAACATTATCAAGAAGAAATCATCAAATCCTTCTAACAAAGCAACAATAATACTAAAAAGAGAGGGGCTTAGGCCATTAGTGCTTAGGCAAGCCTCTTTGTATACAAGTAAAAAAAAAAGGACGTTTAATAAGTTAAACAATCTTCACATCTCTGTTTTTTGTATAAATGTCACTTTTTTCCTCTCATCTTTTTCTTTTTCTTCTCTCTCCTATGAGCTTTCTTTCTTTTTTTACTTATTTGTTTTGTTTTGTGTTTTTTTCTTTTTTGAGCTCTTGACCTCTTTAATACTCAATTTCTGTTCTTTCTTTTTGACATTTTTTTTCTTTTTGAACTACAATCTTATTACCTCTTTTTAACTTCAATTAGTCTTCAAATCTTTCTTGAGTTAGCGGAACAATAGTAACTTTTTAGTTATCTCTTGCAAATGAATACATATTCTTGAATCTGTCATGTATTAGCTTTAATGGCTCCCCAAAAGTACACAACCAACATGCATAAGGACTATATCACACTAAACTTCATCATTGTATCTACTAACTGAAAAACAAAAACCAAAACTTATGTACTAACCTCAACTTCCCAATACTCATAAAATAAAGTCCATTCATATTTGCCGAAGAAAATTACTCATTTTCCTTGTGAGAATCGGCCATGAGTATAGATACTCTCTCTTTGATCTTCCACAAATAGATTATATTCATATACTTATTTAATATGATTTTAGGAATGAAGAAGTCTCTTAAGACTCTTGAAAAGATTAGATAGGACTCTTTAAACTTGATTCCTATGATCCCTACTTCAATTAGGACTCTTTTTGGCCGAACTCTTGATGGAGATGAAGAAGGGGAGAAAATCCCATAGGTGGTAGAGTTTTTTTCTCAGCAATGTGCCCTTATTTAATAGAGTTTTGCATGATCAGCTCCTTTTTGTTCGAATGGGCTTTTTTTCTTCCACTATGGGTTTTCATATTTAGTCTAAGCCTTTTTCCTTTAACGATCCACTCTTGAGCAAAAGTTTGGAAGCCTTTCTTGAGTTCTTTGGTGTCAGTCCCACCATATATTGTGTTTAACCCTTGTATGTCTTTATATGGACCTTTTCCATGGTAAAAAACACCTTAACCTTGTATTGAACAGTCTGTGCTTTTACAATATCCACTTCTACAACTCAATCCACTTTGTTCTTCCATTAAACAACCAAAATTGCAGCTTACCAAGCTTGGATGGTCCATAATGCAACAGTCATCCTTTATGGGGCCTAAACTATAGCCTCTCATTCTTATGAGGACTTGAGATGCATCTTGGATTATGCCTTGATATTCCTTAAGATGGTTGTGAGCTTTTGACATTAATTGGTCATTTCTTCCCTTGAAACCACGAGCCTTCAAGTCCATATAGCCATGAGCCCTAGTGATGTTGTGAGCTCTCAAGTGTTCTTGAGTCTTTTTGTGGCTCAGTTTGATTTGGCCTACCTTGACTCGTACCACTAGACTTAATAAACCTAGGAAAGAGGAAAATAGATTTAAGGAAATCAAAAGTCTTACTTAATGGATTTAGAAAAATAAAAAGTCTTAAAATTAAAATGGCTAACTTAACTTTCAAGAGTAAATAATTCTTGGTGCAAAAAATAACTCTTAGTAATTTGTGCAACCCACTAAATGAAGACCAAAACGTAATTTTTAGCTCAAATTAATGAAGTCCAAGTTTAAATGATTTAGTATATGTATGAAATTCTAGTCGAACTTCTTAGTGGAACAACTTCTTATACTAAGCCCAAGTATCTTTAGACAACCATCATCTTGTATTTGAATGATATTGATAGTTTTTGTGATTAGTTGAAGCCCAACATTATGTCTATAAGACCACTTGATTTTTACTTAGCCCAAATCTCTTGAACAAGCGCAAATAAAACTTCTTTTAGTCTTTTATCATATGTCCTTGAAATAGACCCACTTAAAATGTATAAAGAATCACTTAAAGTATTTGATATAGTTTCTTCCACTTTGTCGCATCACTTAGGTGGCAATAGATGAGGATTAATCATTAGGTTAGCACTGATTATTGACACATGAATAGGCTAGTTGTTAAATGAACACTATAGATACTTGACTCATAGTTAAGCCTTTTATTCACCTTGGTCACATCTTTATTTACCTAAAATCAATAACATACAAGTGATTATAGGTGTCCTAAAGAATGAGACTTTATCAAAAGTTTAATACTCTACAATATTCAATTATTTAAATAAAGAATTCACTTTATGTTTGGATATAATTGTGCTAATATAAATATATGTTTATAATATGTGTAGGTATGGGTTGTGGTTGTTTGTTGTTTAAATCATATGCTGGGTGTCTACTTAATATGATATGAACCGTATATGTTAGATATACATGTATGCATGAGGCTGTATGCTCAATATACCGTATGTGTGCTTGGTATGTATATATATGCATAGTTGGATGTAAATTTTTCTTTTAAAAAATAAAATCTCAATGATGTTTCTTTTTAAGAAATTGGAATATGAAAAAGAAATAACCCTTGAAGAGAAAAAAGCTTACCGGGGATCATAGGAAAGAGTATACGGACTTGGTACATAGAGTGAAACCTACCGTGGATGTGTCCTTAATTGTATGGGACTAAGAAGTCTCATATTGGACAGGGTTGAAAGTTAGTTTAATTACGCTCATACCGAACAGAGTATTGAGACGGTTTATAATCGTGACGTTCATTACCGAACAGGGTATAGGGACGACCGATGAATTGTAAAAGAAATATTTTGTATATTCACGTGTAGCAAGGATCCCTATAGGCATCCAATGATACTAGTAAAGGAAATGGCAATATATAATAGAAATGAAAATTATAAGTAATCTTTGTTTTGGTAAAATGGTATTTATGAACGAAACAAAATTATCTAAATATGAATCCAATATAATCTCATGATATTTATGAATAAGAATGATACGTACAGTATTTAAATATGATTATGTTTAAAATGGGTAATGAAAAGGATGAGGTTTCTTAATTGTTTTCTTAGGTTATATTCTACTATAGTGATGATGAGTATGATTGTCTTTCAAATTAGATTTCTTTAAATATAAGATTTTCATTTTCTTTATCAAATCTATATAATTGTTTATTTATATATCTCCGTCTAGACACTGCTCTATTCTTATTGAGTTTGTAAAGCTCACCCTAATTTATACCTTCTTCCCAACGTAGATTAGTTCAAATCATAAGAAAGTTCAAGATCGAATGAAGACTTTGAAGAAGCTTTTAGCAAATTTAGAAGTTTTGTTGTAAAATATATCTATATATATTATAGTGCTGTAATTTAAAGATCTTTATGAGACTCATGAACGATAACTCTGTACAAGAGATGTAATGTTGACTTATAAATTTTAGCATAATACTGCACAAATAATCAGGTTTTATGTATATAGTAATGCTCTCTTCTTGAAAGAAAATGCAGGACACTACATTTATTCAACTTGGTCACATCTTTGTTTACCCAAAATTAATAACATACAAGTGATTATAAGTGTCCTAAAGTATGTGGCTTTAACATAAGCTTGATATTCTGCAATATTCAATTATTCTAAGAGAGAATTCACTACTAAAAAGTTTATGGCACATATATATATTTATATACATATATAAAAGAACCTAAAAACATTGTGGTAGTCTACCTTTTTTTAATAAATAAATGTAGTTTGCCTACATGGCCATTTCGGTTTCTTGGTGAAAGATAATTATCAGTTATGGATGACTGTTAAATATTCTATTTGGTTACAATTGTGATTGTTGGTCATAAGAACTTACTTCCCCAGTAATTACCAAAAATGGGGGGTTTCTTTCTCCCAACAATTATAGATGTCTTTTATATTTTTTACTAATACAAGCTAAGCATGAACTTGGGATCCCATAATGACATACTTAGTAAATTAATATTTTTTTAGAATAAATATCAAAAAATTTACTCAATTAAGCATGGATATTATTATAATAAAGGAACAAAGAAAGGATGAGGTTCTTATACAATAAAGTGACCATTTAAATTATAAAGAGTTTTTTTAACTATATAAGCCATCTTATTACACCCTCAATGAGTGCAATAAATATGAAAATGCATAACATGATTAAGAAAATTAAAATCATTAATAGTAAATCTAATTCTGGGGTATAGAGATGAACGTGAATTTAAGAGATTAACTACTTGTTGTGAGGCTCCCTCTATTTTAACTTGCTTTTGTCCTAGTGTAATAGCTTGTTGTAACTCGTATACCATCGTTTTGACGTCCACTAAGGTTGTAGACAATAATGTAGGAACACAATGTATCCCATCAAGATAATGCCACCAGTATTTTGACTCATAATCATAAGATGTGTTCATATGATCAATCCAATAGAGGCATCACAACTTATTTATATTGTACCTTATGAAGGTAGAACCCAATGTTGATCCATGATGTTACTTTTTTAGTAAAAAAACAAAAAACAAAAGAGTTTAGTTATTTAGAAGTATTTAACTACAAAATATTAAGTTGAAGCTTTTGAATATATGTGTTGGATCCGTTTTTCAGCATGTATTCACTAATTCCCACCCCACCAAATATGCCAGTGAACATATAAAAACCAAGTGACAGCTTTAAAGTTACCTATAAAGAGGTTGGCCCAAATCTTATCATAGAAAACTATTACGTCAAGCAGATAACTGAAGTGTGGTCATCTTCTAAATTTTTTTTTTCTACCATAATCACATCTTAAAACAGATGATCTACATATTTTTGGCTTTTTTACACATAGAAAAAAACTAAATCTACCCTAATACCCTTATGTTTTAAGTGGACCATCAAGGACACGATATCTTTAATCACTCGCCACATTAAATATTTTACATGACAAATTTATCGAGTATTCTTATGATTATTTCACCAAGCAATATGATAACATAATTTTATCAACTATTCTTTGTTTTGTTCTCAGTTCCATGTAAGTTTATCTGCGGGACAACCTGCTACTTAAAGGGCTATTAATAATTTCAGTTGCTTCATAGTGGTAATGATAAACCATATACCAAATTCTTGTTAAACATAGTTATATATTTTTGTAATATAATTATAAAATATGAATAAGATAAGTTATGTTTTTATGTATTGAAAATGAATTAAAGTTTTGCATATTATTATCTAAACATGTTTTTTTTTAAAAAAAAAACAAAAGAAAAGAAAACCAGCGGTCAATTTATTCTTAGTCGAATTTTTTGGGACTAAATTAATTATAATCCTGAAATAAATAAATAAATAAATAAATCAAAAGTTATATTTTTGTATTATATATATATATGTATATTTATAGTCAACTAGAAGTCATATACAGTAAAACTTTGTTTCGGTCAGGTAACGAGAAAAGCAAAGACAGCATTTTGGGTTAGGAAGCAGATTCTATCATTATTTGATGGCTTCTATTAAAAATAGTTATTGATTCGATGTTCGATGGATTGCGAGAAATAATTGAAACCAATTATTTTTAATTTAATGGTCGTTTCTACTCTTCTTTATATATTATTTTGTTTTAATATAAACACATTCTTTTATTTTTACATTTTTCTTCTAAATGTAATAATTAGTAAAACAAAATAATTTCCGGAAAAACAAACAAAGTGTTATGTCATCCTAAGGAGAAAATTGTAAATTTAATTTCAAGAAATTAAAAAAATTATTAAAAAGAAGACTAATTTGTTTGTAATTTAATATCTTAGAAAATACAGATATAAAACTTTAATTACTTTTTAAAAATTAATAAAATATTATGTACTCAGAATTGGACTACCATTTGAGCTTTTACTCCATTTATGTTAAATCTATTTTGAGGATGAGAGTGAGAGAGGAACACCTCGAGTAACTGTATTAACTACCTACCATAATTATTTATATATGTATATATTTGAAACAGAGGGATTCAATATTTTTCTTTTGAAATTTCTTTTTTTTTTTAAAAAGGAAACTTAAAATGACAAAAGACTCGAAATTATAGAAATGTCGTTATGGGTAAAGAGAGATTCCAAAATCAAAACTTTAAGATGCAGCCACCCGAAAACTCTCCAAATTTAACAATCCTTCTCTGCACCTTCCATGTTCTCTTCTGTACTTTTCTTCCTCTCCTTCTTCTTCTCCTTCTTCTTCTTCCGCTTCTTCTCTGCAATTCTCACACTGAAATTCCCCTTCCATTTCCGAAATTTTGAAAAGGCTGAGACGAAGGCGGCCATCGCTCCGCTGTGCTTGAAAGCAACTATGTTTGACTGGACTCGCGATGGCTTTTATCAAAAGCCTTCCGTCTTCCCTGTGAGCCCTAATTCGAAGACATTCTGGTCCTCTTATTGTTGTCAGAGGTGGTGGAAAGCTCGGCAGTGTTTTTGATTGACCCAATCTTTTTGATTTCTCTCTTATCGGAATTGTCTTCGTCTTCTCCATCGTCCAGCATTCGCTCATCGTTTCCTCACTCCCTGTCTCGTTTCCTAAATTTTCAGTGCACATTTCCAAGCTCTTTTCACTCATAGGATGAACAGATTGAGAATTGGAGCTTTCATCCTTTTCCGTCTTCTGTTTGGATCCGATGGAAAGAGCTTCGAGAAAACTCCAACCCGTTTCCTCACCGGCGGATTCGGATTTGGAAATAGAATCAAATTCGGAATTGGAATTTGAATTATCATCTGCAGAATCAAAGAAAAAGGATTTGAAGGAGAATTCAAGTGGTTGAGAAGACAAGTGAAGCCTGCGGGAGGACGAGGAAAGTTTGAGCAGTCTGAGAGCTCTTGGCTCTGTTAGCGAGGAGTCCAAACAAGACTGCAAGCCTTGATAAACAATGGCGGCCATGAATGGAGCAGAAGAAATTAAAGGGAAAATGTGGAGAGGAAGAAGATGATGAGGGAGGGGGAGGGGGAGGGGGTGGGAATTTGTAGTGTGTAAAAGTGCAGAGGAGGCTTTTTGCACCACTTGAATTATATAATTCATAGTCTGCCACAAACTGCGCACAAAACCTCAAAGACACAAAAAGTGTTTTAATTATTTAATTAATTTTGACTTTATTTGTTAGTAAGTTTTAAATAACGGACCAATAATCTTTTGTATATAGAATAAATCATGCCAATAATTTAATTAAATAGTATTCTAAAAGCTGTTTAATATTTTTAAAACTAAATACAACACTAATTTATTATTATTAATTTTTAATATTTATATTGAATAAAATAAGGAAATTAAAATACATAAAACTCAAAATAGTAGAAGGCAGGATTTTGCGATTCTACCAACCCAAAATTACAATTCTAGACATAAAATATTTAATTAATTAAAAACAGTATTCGGTAAAAGATGTAATCGTATATTATTGATATTTAACTGAGTAGTAGAATGTGTGTGTGTGTATATATATATCTATATCTATATATATATATATATATATATATGTGTGTGTGTGTGTGTGTAGTGATAGGTTGGTGTAATATTGGGTAAAGTAAAAGTGCAGAAATTGAAAAGGATTTATTTGGGAATAATTGTACGGACATGTTACATTACATTTGGAAAGAGGAAGGAACAAATCACTCTCCCACTACCATACCCTTTTCTTTGTCGGCTCTCGTCTAAAAAGTATATAAATAAATTATCCATATTATCTAAATTAGTAAAACAAAAAAAAAAAAAAAAATATTAAGAAATTAAGAAAATAAAAATAAAATTTATTTAATAATTAAAAATATTTTATTAATAACACATTAAAAAAATAAATATATTATTCAACGAGAAAATATTACAAATATTGTTTATTATATCCTAACTGTATATTAATTTTTCAAACATAAAAATAGAAAATATTTTGTTAAATTAATATATTAAGTTGTTCCTTAAAAATAAATTTTTTGAAACTCCTTGCTTCATTCTTTTAAATATCACACATAAGAATGAAATATACATCATTCCATCTAATTTAGTATATCGTCTTCTTAATTTGAGCTGTACATGTAGTATTATCTTTGTACAATATGAATTGAGGCACTCTTTTTGAAATGTACATCAATTATATCCTAAATATGTCGAATGATTCGATTCATCTAATTAATTATAAATACTCTCAAGTTGCCTCATAAATGATAGATATTTTTGCATGATTTGGAGAAGTAAAACATTGTGATCTAGTTGTAGGGTTATAGCGTGTTTGAGATTTTTATATATTTCAATTAGATAAATATCATGAATTTTCATAACTAATCAATGTTTATTTTGATATGTTTGAATGAAATGACTCTTTATTTATTATTCATCGACTATATCTAAATAAAGATTTAATATCATTTCAATGTCTTCATATAGATGAATAATTACATATTACTAACAAAGTAACAGAAATATCATATTAAACCAAACATTATTAATAAGATACATTAGTGCATTTATTGAACCAAAATATAGTACATCATAACCAATCGATTCTTCATTATCCCTCTGAAGTCAAAAAATATTTATATGCATATTGAGTGACCAACAACCTTGGAGTGCTCAATGAAATGTGTTTTATCAATATAAATTTATTTTAAAATTTTATATATACATATATATATGTGAATTTATAAACTCTACAATGTTATCAGAAAATAAAAATTCATGGATTCCTAATCTTGACAGAATTAGTCATATTTCATAAGTTGTAATGTCCAATTTTAATTTAATGTAAATTAAATTAATTTATGCAATTTTTTAATTTTTTTAATTTTAATTTAGTGTAAAA
Organism: Carica papaya; assembly: GCF_054855325.1. Classification (NCBI taxonomy): domain Eukaryota; kingdom Viridiplantae; phylum Streptophyta; class Magnoliopsida; order Brassicales; family Caricaceae; genus Carica; species Carica papaya. The sequence continues at coordinate 14,605,673 of NC_142311.1, read as the reverse complement.
ATAAAAAAAAATTGATAGATGATGAAATTGAAAACAATTTGGAAAAAAAAGGTGAAAATTTAGATTTTATGGTATTTTTGAAAGAAAAATCGAAAAACGGATGTCAAAATATAATTTAGAAAACTTGTACCACATAAGATACCCGGTCAGCAGCCCCGGCGAACCAGAACGCGCCGTATGACAACGGACGTTGACGCGGTGCCATGCGGGCGATCCGTGTACCCGCAATCAAACGGTCCAGATCCGTTCCCGCACGCACAGACGGTTTGGATGCGTTCCCTCCCCAAACGCGATCGGATGGTCAGATTTAAACGCAATCAAATGGTCCATATTAGATCGCGATTAACGGTCTAGATTCACTCCCTATTTAATCGCGATCGGACGGTTCAGATCAAACACGATGGACAGTCCAAATTAAATGAGGAATGATATAAATAACTCTCTTCACAGCAATCCTAACCCTAGCCGCCAGACTCCCTTGCTGGAGAAGAAGACCCAATCGCCAAGAAGGAGAGCCGTTGCCACTCACCGCCGCGCCAGAGCTACTTTCGACTATCAAAAAAGGTAAAAATTTCTCTTTTTGCTCGGAATTCAAATTTAAAGACCCTCATGGCCAAATCGGAGAAAAAAGACCAGCCGATTGACCAAAAACTGTGGGCAAAGCTTGGCGATGTCGCCGCGGGAAATTTCACAAAACGCCTCCGATGAGGCCCTTCTCAATTCCCGTTCAGCATAATTTTTCCACCATTGTGATCACCGTTTCCTTTTATACAGGTTGACTAGAGCAAACACCCAACTGCAACCTGAGTCGGAGGAGCCGCCGCACCGAAGAGCCCTACCGCTAGGGAGTTTCAATTTTTTATGTTTTTTCGACCAACCAAGGCCCCTTAACGTGTTTTCTTGCAAGGATTGATGCAAAATCGGGCCAATTCGACAAAAAATGGTCAAAAACAGCCGACTCGAGGCAGACCGCCAGCCACGAATGGCGGCACCGTCGTCGGAGCACAGTGAAGCTGCCGTGTCAGAATTATGGAATTAGCTAAAATTGGGTTCTGAAACTAATTTTGAATTTTTTGGGACATCTGTAAATACTTATAGCGCGTTTTAATTCCAAAAAAAAAAATTCAGGAAACCCGGTGACCGCGAGTAGGCGCAATCAACAGTTCAGCTTTTCGGGTATCAAATTGAGTAAGAATCTCTCACTCTATTCTCTGTTATAGAATTGAAGTCTAATTAATAATAAATACGGTATTTTATTACAATTTAAAAAATATTCATAATTAATTATGGATTACTAGTAGAGGCAAAATCGAAAATTATCTATTATTATTCTGTTGATTATTTTTACAGTTTAAATGCATGACAATACCTTATTGATTGATTTTATATCTTTAAATGTGTGTATTATTTGTTTTATGTGTTTACGGCTGAATTGAAAGAAAATGAGGTTAAAAATAAATAGAAAATTGTTTGGTTAAGTAAATTGATGAAACAGTAGCCTTACTGCATATATTAGGAGATGGTGGATAGATCGGGTACATAGGGAACCCTACCGTGAACGTTATCTCATACCGGACGGAGTATTGAGATTTGGTAATTTGGCGTTCATACCAGATGGGGTATGGGGATGGCCAATTTCACCCTCATACCGGACGAGATATTGAGGTTTAGTAATTTGGCGCTTATACCGGACGAGGTATGGGGACGGCCCGTAATTGAGAATGTTAAAGAAAATGGTTAACATGCAGCCGGGACATTCCTATGAACCCCCATGGATACTAGCAGACTGATGAAAAGTGACAGTTATTATTTGATTTATTGAATATGGATTTATGATGTGTGCATGTTACCAATTGCATATGAAATCATGATAAGTGTTATGTTATTGCCTCTATAGGTTCTTTTTATAAATCTCGTTATGGTAAGTTGATGGTAAATAGTTTATTATTAATGAATGTATTTGTTTAATTAAGTACTCCATTACTTGTTTTGATTTTCTATCAACCTTCATTTATGTGCCGGTGAGTAGTGTGATATTCTTACTAGCCTACTGTAGCTCATTTCTTATTTAACCATTTCATATCAAGAGGAACAAGATCCAGAGCCCGATCCACAAGAGGGTTGATAGTAAGATACCAGTTTTATTTATTTTCTGTTTATATCTTTAATTTTTTTGTATTTCCTTCAAAATGGTAATTCTCGTAACACTATTTGAGACTTTAAGTTTATGTATAAGAAATGTAAACGTTAACTATTTATTTCGCTTTCGCATTAGATTCATAATTTATTTCTTTTAAAATTTTTGGAGTCGTTACATAAGTGAACATAAATATTTTTTTAATTATTTGATATGTCCCAACACTAATAGAATTATTTATATAGATATGTAAATGAATAACATAACCATATTTTTCCTAAATAGTAACTTGCAAAAATCTTATAAATCCATCCAAAATGGGCTTTAAGCTGAGGTACCTTAATCTAAATGACTATTTAAGCATCCTCAAAAGGTTGGAATCAAGCCTCACATACGGAATAATTTAGAGAAGCGATTTCATCCTTCTATGAAATTAGTATTAATCAGCTGAGTCAAATAAAAGAATTTCCTCTTCCTCTTTTACATATGTGTATTTAATTCAAATAGAGAAATATATAAAATGAAAATATAGATAAAGAGTGTTACATCTTTTTACAATTTCATGCTTATTAATAAAAATTATGTTGTTGGATCAAATTCTAATAAATCTTTGAACATCATCCTTTACACTTCAAGCGTGATATATTTATTATAGTTTTTAATAAATCAAACTTATAATAAAGAGTAGCTTTTTCCGATTCAAAATATATATTGCTTCAAAGTTCTTCAAAATGCTTTTAAATTTTCATGACATGTGATCAATCTCTTCATCCTCGAAGAAGATTGATACAAGCATTTGTACAAATGATTTAACTAGCACAATATTTTTGTGATGCTTCCTACGAGAAAGAAAGATTTGATTATTAAATTTTTTTAAAATATAAACAACATTCTTTGTGTCTAGACGAAGAAGATTCTCATGTTGGATCCACTACTGGTAGAGAATAAGGATGGAAAGAATCAAGATTTTGGATGATCCTCAACTTGTTGTTTGACTACTTGTTGGAGCTTCCATCTTGATTAGGTTTTAAGGAACTTGTTGCAAAGTTCAAATTAATTTTAAATTCCAGTTTATTTTTTAAGGATGTTGAATACCAAGAGATCATAAATCTAATTCATATAACTGCTAAATAAGTTTTGAACTATAATTTTTATAGCTTAACCCTTGTTCTTGTATTAATCTTTTTTTTTTAAATATAATGTTTATGTTCGTTAAAGAAAAGACTAAAAATACAATTTGACCCCTTTTAACTAAAATAATTCATCTTTTTAATGAAATATAATCAGTAAACTTAATGAAAAATTTTATAAAATGATAATTTTAAAGATGTACTCAATTCTCAGAATCAGTTGTATGAATATAATTAATTTATTACGACGATAATAATAATATTTTATTTTTTAACTAAAATATTTTTTTCTTAACAATATTTTTCGCACCTCGAAAGTATTAAATACATCATTTTTTTTTATGAAAATGTTTAATTTTCTCGCAACATTATTCATAAAATGTAAGTAAAATTTATTCTTGTTTAAATATTGAGTGAACCAAATTGAAAGAGTGTACATATAAACAGCTATAAATAAAATATAGTAGATGCAGTGTGAAGTAGATATGCTTTGGAATCGCAATTTTTGAAGGAATAAATAAAAAGAATATTGGTTTTGGTGATACATTGAATAAAGCTTTCATGAAGTAAACATTGAGGAGTAGAGTTAAAAGATCCACTTACACCCTAAGCCATGTGGGGGTGGAGAAATGACCTAACCCTAAATGTATAATGTGTATAATATACACACACACACACACACACACACGTGCGTGTGTATACATGTATTATATGTTCCTGTAAGAAATTGTTAATCAGGAATCATGTGTATTATTTTAGCTCATCCAGTGTGTACGGAAAAAACGCTGTTTCAAAAACAAAGCAGCTGGCGCCACTCAACATCCAGAGATTTATGCTAGCTGTTATGTACCTCCTCTAATTTCTGTCTTCGTTAATTAATTCATAGTTTATTTATTTATTTATTCAGATTATGTACACAAATATTATATGCTGGATAGAAACATCAAGGAATAATTGTTGGGATTAACATCTATAGTGTAATGTGATGTAACATATTCTTTATGAAATAATATATTGGGTACCACACATTTGAAAAGGCAAAATTTTTATTTAGATTAAACATATTCTATTTGTTATATTTTGGTATATTTTTTATGTACTAACCGGAATATGTTAAATTGAAAAATCTACATTAAACATATACATGTATATATATATATATATATATATTATATCTCCTGTTAAAATTTAATTTTTTTTTTCTTTTTTTTTTGTATAATAGACAGATTGAGGCCTATTCTAGGTATTGCATGTTCGTTGTGTTTTCTTCTTAATTGTCATTGAGGACAAGTTCTATGTATTCTGCATATTCTCCTCATTATAATATATGTATATATATATATATATTTCTCAAATTATTATTTGATTAGGTGGTTCAGATTTCGACTCTTCTTTTTAGGGAGTGTGAATTTGATTTCAAATAACTTTTTAACTCTGTTTTATATGTTTATATCACCAAGTTTTGAATAAATAAATTCATAAAAGTATTAAAGTTTTTACAAAATTATACCTTTTTATATCTTTGTAATTATTTTAAACTATGAAAGTTTATTTTAAATAATTTTAATATGAAATTAATGCATTTAGGACGTATAAAAAATGATATTTTTTCATATCTTTACAATTGTTTTAAACTATGAAAGTTGATTTGAAATAAATTTAATATGGAATTAATTGATAAATTAATATATTTAAGATGTCAATCAATGTGATAAACTTAGGACAGTTTAATTAAAAAAATACTTTGAAATTATTTTGTACTTTTAGAGATTTGAAATCTAACCTTGCGTGACTCATCGTACTACGTTATACCTGGATGACACATTTTAAAAGCCAACCTATTTGACATTGCAATTTCTTTTACTTTTGCTTTCAAAATTTTTCTCCAATCTTTAATGCACTATTAAAATTATTTTGAGTTATTCTCAACACACAAATTTTAAATACTATTTCAAAAAAAAAAAAAAAGAGTAATCTTTTCAAGTATGAATACAAAGTAATCTCATGCGAGGGTCATATTTTTAAGATATATTTTTTAAAAATAATTTCTTTAAAATTAATTTTATAAGAGATATGTTGTAGTTCATGATATTCATATAATATATCTTTTAAAAATAATTTTCGAGAATTTATCTACTTAGATTATATTATATATTCAAATGGGTCCATTGAATTTTCGGTGATTCAATTCTATTTAAATTATATTAACCCAACTTATAGGTTACAGTATTTATCATTTTTTAAATGTTGTTATCATTAGTTTTCAACTATTATAGATTGCTATATAAATATATATCTACATAGAATATAAATCATATTCACTATGAAATTAAACATAATCTATCTTCTAAATTTTTATAGACTTCAATTAATCTAACTCTTTCTCAAGAAATTTATTTACTATCCCAAAACAGCACACCTGTAAACTAGGGTCTTTCCTTGAGGACTAAAGAGGGGAATAAATAAAAATAAATGTATGGGCGTACTTGTCCTGGTAAATAAGATTCTGGTTTTGATATATTTAAATATAATTAGCTTACTAATCATAGGCCAAGAAAGAATAAAGGAAACTGATTAGGGAAAAACAGTTGATCGTAAGCATGTGGGATATTGTGTAGTTGGCGCTGAGCAGTAAACCTTTCCATAAATATCTATCTATATATTGAATTCTTATATATAAAAACAGTGTAAGTGGTCCTAAATCTTAAAGCAACACCACCATTAAACAAAGGAAATAAGAAAGTATATAGCTAGTTACTAGCAACCTTTGGTAGCTCCAAACGAGCTTGCTTTACTTTTTAAGTTCCACCTTCCCAAGTACAAAAGCTTCTTTTCTGTATGTATATCAATCTGTGACCTAATAATACTCATATGTATGTGTCTGTGCGCCAACTGAGAGAGAAAGGGAGAAGGAGAGCATAAGAATCCCATCTGTTTTTTGTCTTATCAGTACGTTGTGCTGCAACCAGCTGATTAGAGTGAGATACAGAAGGATTAAACTTCAATTGTCTGCGTCAGAATCTATTCAATTAATTAATTATTGAATTAATTTGTGTTAATTAAGTAATGGGATACGTCATGCTCCTTTGGCCTAAAGCGAATCCGAATTAAGACAAGAATCTGAATCAGTTCATGGCTTAAGTAAGCACCATAAACAAAAACAACTCTCCATCACCTTTTTTGACCACATTTTCCTTTATTTAGTATTGGTTTTTCAAAAGAAGTTTTTTTCTTTGAGTATAACAGCAGCTCTTGGAAAAAAAAAATAAGAGTAAACATTTTAATTACTTAGCTTTTTAATTTGTTTCATGTAATTAAGAACATTGATAAAGGGGTTGCATACGTAATCCATGCAAAGGGAAGCATAAATATATGCATGGAGCCCATTCTTAACTTTTAGGGTTTGCAATTAAACATCACGGTCGAACTTCATGCCTTTAAAGACATTGACTAGATCTCAACTCCGCAATTATAATATGCAAACATATATACATATATATATATAATATTGTGCCATATATGTGGAATAAAATTTGTGCAACAATCATACATCAATTAAAAAATTATTATTATTTATGGGACAAAGAACCAAAATTTACTTATAATATTCAAAAATATTCTAATTTTATCTTATACTATTTTTTATTTAAATTAATTTAAAATTTTTAAAAATAGAACAAATAACCTCTTTCTCGTGTTATATGATAGATGACATGTTGATAACTTGGCAATGATGCGGATAAAATTTTGAACAATAAGCGCTACATTATTGCTATGTCATACCCTTTTTAATGGGTTAAGCACCATAACCCGAAGCTGCTAGGGGTCCATTGTTTTCCCCCTCTCTTCACCATCTTCTAAGACAGTTTTCTCTTGTTCTTTGAAGCACAATTTACTTGGAACTCTATCTTTGATATTCAAATTAAACAACACAACTCAAAGTACAAGATGCTAACGATGGATATAACTCAAGATTGGCATGAGCTACATGAGAAGAGTATCATGATGCCTAGTGGATCAATCATAAGATCATACGCCAAGAAACTCAAACAAACTTTTTAAGCTCATGTTCAAGAGTGGATTAATAAAGAAGGAAGGTTTAGGATGAACTAGGAAGCCCATGAAAGAAGGAGCCCGACTCCATTAGCCAAGGGGAGAAGCAGCGAATCAACATCCTACAAATCAAGGACACTCAACCAACTTGTCTTTAAGAGTCCTAATAAAGCGAGCACTAAGGATCCTAAATCTTTCATAAGCTAATCTTCAAAGAGTCCCACACATCTTGGACAAATTGGCTAAATCTTTTACAAGTCTTCTACAAGCAATCAGCCATCATTATTTTACAAGCTAAAAAGCCCTTAATGTCAACAATAATGTTGTGACTAGCTGTCAAAAAACAGCTAAAGGAATACCACAACACATAATCATGTACAACATAACACCAGCAACATAAAATCCTCGACCTGTACAGCACAACATATTATCCTGCACAAAGCAACACCAGCAGCACAAAACCCTCAACCTACACAGCCTTGTACCTGCACTTGCAAACCTGCAACTTGCAACCTACACCTGTAACTTGCACAGCCTTGTAGCAAATAAAAATTTATTATAACAAATTTTATTTTTTTGTTAACAGTTGTAGCTTCTTTTTTTGGAACACCTGTAAAGTCTTGATTGGTTGCAGAGTTTTTATAAATTGAAGACTTTTTATCTCAACAAAGCAAGCTGAGAATTGTCCAGCTATTTCCCTCTTAATTTTTTTTCTAATTGTCCAACTATCTCCCTTTTATTCCTTTCTTGAAATCAGAGCAAGTAATGTCCAGCAAGTAATAATGTTAAGCTCTGTCATTGATGGAGACAAAATTAGTGCTGACAATACCACTGGAGGAGCAGTAACAATTAAGACCTTGAATATATCAGAAAGCCTAATGAGTTCTTATTCCATGGTTAAGTTTGTAAAGAATATTGATCACTTGGAGAACAACTGTCAACAGTCGACTCAAGAAGACAAGTGTGCCAACTTGTCCAGGTCAGTAGAAGGTCCCAGTCAGCATGCCAACTCATCTTACAGCTCCCAAACAAACATGCATGGTCGACAACTGGAATACAATCGTCTTCCTGATATAACAGAATCGTCCATCACTGAAAACCATTAAAGCTGCATATATTTTTTGGGTTCTTCCATCGTAATCGACAGTGAATGTTTGTTGTTTTCTTGTGTCATTTGTGTTTTTCTTGAATCTCTGTAAAGAGCTATTGAGCTCTATAAATGTATCACTCTCACTAACAAAAATTAAGTTGAATGAAAACCAAGTAGCTCTGAATTGTCCAGCTTTCCATATTTCCCAAAGATAATTTGTTTTCTTAACTTGGTATCAGAGCTAACAAATGGCAGGAGAAAACAACTCCTCAACCTTTAACCTAACACCTTAAAAAACTCAAACTTTATCTAGCAGCTTAATGAGCTCTGTGTGTACTCTGAAACTCAATCACGATAACTACCTCCTCTGAAAAAATTTGGTGCTTCCAATCATAAGAAGAAACAAACTCAAAGGTTTCCTCACCAATGTCAAATTGAGCCCACTAGAATCCACATAAAGAATTGTAGAAGGAAGGACTAAAGTTGAAACCATAGTGAATCCAGAATTCGAAGACTGGTTTGCACAAGATCAAATGCTATTAGGTTGGCTTTACAGCTCAATTGAAACAAATATAGCCTTCGAACTGATGGGGCATTCAACATCAAAACTCTCCTAGGATGGCATCCAGGATCTCTTCGTAGTAAAAACATGAGCAAATATAATTTATTACAAAAAAAAATTCATCAAAATGCAAAAAAGGAACTTGAAGATGGAAGAATACCTCAAATCCATCAAAGGAATCGCTGACAACCTTGCTCTAGCAATACACCCTATTACATTGAAAGATCTCACTTCTCAAGTTCTTACTGACCTAGATTCCCCCGAATACAACCCACTCATGTGCCAAATCATGGAAAAAGAAAACATAAGTTGGGTCGAACTTCAATCTCAACTACTCAACTATGAAAGACAGTTGGAACAACTCAACATAACAACGGCCAACTTAAACCTCGGACATCCCTCAGCACATTTTTTTTATTTCAGGAGCAACAGAACCCACCTTCTCAATCGATTAACAGAGGAGAAAGACGCAACAGCCTTTTTAACAGAGGAGGTCGTCACAGCACCAGAAGAGGAGTAAGACACAACGGTAACTCTAGACCAATCTGCCAAGTGTGTGGCAAAATTGGACACACTGCCGCTCACTGCTATTATCGCTATGACAACAGCTACATGGGAACCATTCCAGAGAACTCCCTAAAGGCCTATCAAAGCTCAACCTTTTCGGCCACTCCCGAAGATAATCTTGAAGACCCACTTTGGTATGTAGACAGTGGTGCTAACAACCATATAACAGGAGATGCAAACATACTGCAGTCGAAGCAACAATATGAAGGAAGTGAAAGTCTCATGATTTGAAATGGTGAGAAAATGCCTATCAAACACATCGGTAAGACAAACATTTACATTCTCAAAAATAAAAAATTAACCCTAAACAAAGTGCTACATGTACCAAAAATCAATAACAATTTACTAAATATTTCTCAACTTACCTCCTCAAACAATGTTGAATTAACTCATCTTCTTGTTTTGTGAAGGACAAAGCCACAAGTAAGGTGCTACTGTTAGGGAAGCTTAAAGACGGCTTATACTACTTGGGCTCCTTAAGACCAACTTCCCTTTATGATCCTCCCTGTCAAGCCTTGATCACTAGCAAAAACAACTAAACCCCTGAATCAAGAACACTAATGTGGCATAGAAGACTCAGACATCCATCTTTAAAAACTTTATCTATCGTCTTAAAAACATGTAATGAACCGTTTAAGTTCAATGAAAATATATTTTTTGATGCGTGTCAACTGGGCAAGTCCCATCTTCTCCGTTACTCTCTGTCTTTATCACATGCAAAAACACCCTTCGAAATTGTTCATACTGATGTTTGGGGACCATCTACTCTTCCTTCACCCTCAGGCCATAGGTATTACGTAATTTTCGTTGACGATTATAGTCCATTCACTTGGCTCTATCCACTGAAACAAAAATCAAAAGTTTATCAGGCTTTTACCCAGTTCAAATACCAAACAGAAACCCAGTTTGAAAAGAAAATAAAGTGTCTTCAATCAGATATAGGACGAGAATTCACTGGCCTGGCCCAGACTCTTCAAAATAATGGAATTAAGATTAGATACTCATGTCCCTACTTATCGGCTCAAAACGGATGAGCTGAAAGAAAACATCGGCATATAGTCAAAACCGGTCTCATCCTCCTCGTCGAGTCGGGAGCGCCACTGAAATATTGGCTTGATGCTTTTGAAATAGTTGTATTCTTGATTAATAGAATGCCTACACCAATCTTGAATCAGTTCTCGCCACTTGAAAAGCTTTACCACAAAAAACCTAACTACAAATAGCTAAGGACTTTTGGTTGTGTCTGTTTTCCTTGCCTAAGACCATATCAGAATTACAAGCTCACCTTTCACTCAATAAAATATGTTTTTTTTTGTTACAGTTCTCTACACAAAAGATACAAATGTCTCAGCTCCACCGACAAGATGTATGTATCCAAAAATATTGTCGTCAATGAACTTGAATTCCCCTATCACCATGGTTTCGTGAAAACACATTAACCCAAAATTGTCTCTAGAGTCACATTACCCTCCTGACTGAATATATCTTCCAACCCTACATCAGCCTTTCCTTTCCTAGGCAGTTTGAGCTGACAAGTCGTCAAAGAAGCTCTAGCACCAGCTTCATCCCCTATGGCAGAGTCCTCACCGCAACACTCACCAATAGATCCTTCGACTAGTGATAATTTGTTGCAAGAAGAACCAGTGTCTTCTCTCAGTCAGAGTATAACACCATCAGATCAAGAAGAAGAGAGAGTACAAACCGAAAATACCCTAACAGAAGCTCCAAAACACTAGATGTTGATCAGAGCTCAAGCTGGGATATTTAGACCAAGGAACCTGCCACAAGACTTCCAACTATTCAAAGCAGTCATGGTAAGAAATATTACAACACCTACTTCGATCACTGAAGCAACTAGAATTCCCCACTGAAAATTGGCCATGGAAGAAGAAATGTCTGCCCTTAGAAACAATCGGACATAGAAGTTGGTTCCTCATCATCCTGAAATGAACCTGGTTGACAACAAATGGGTTTACAAAATCAAAACCAACTCCAATAGGAGCTTACAACGGTATAAAGCTAGATTAGTGGTAAAAGGTTTTCATCAAACACTCGGGATAGACTTTCATTAAACCTTTAGCCCAGTAATTAAGGCATCAACACTTCAAGTGATTTTGATTCTAGCAGTAACAAACTGGTGGAACATCAAAGAGTTCGATGTGAACAATGCCTTCCTAAATGGAGAATTAAGAGAGACGGTTTTCATGAAGCAACTTGAAGGCTTCGAAGATCCCAAACACTCTAACTATGTTCGTCAACTCAACAAAGCACTCTATGGACTCAAGCAAGCTCCAAGAGCATGGTTTGACAAGCTTAAATCCTCACTACTCGAATGGGGCTTCAAGAACTCACAAGCAGATATATCTCTCTTTTTCTTCCTTACAGAGATAACCAAAATCTTCATACTGATCTATGTTGATGATATAATTATTACAGGGAATAAACCAGAGATGATGCTAAGTGTCATCAACCAACTTCATAATTTATTTGCACTAAAAGATCTTGGAGACATTCATCTCTTCCTCAGCATCGAAGCAACACGGGATGACACTGGTCTCTTCCTTACCCAAACAAAATACACTGAAGAACTCCTTAAAAGAGGCAATATGTACTTTGTTAAACCATGTCCAAAACCGGTAGTAATCGGCAATAACTTGTCAACTGAAGAAGGAAAAGAACTGAAAAATCTGACTCCCTATCGGAAAATGATAGGATCTCTTCAATATCTAACTCACACAATTCCAATATATCATTCATTGTCGACAAACTTAGTCAATTCATGCAAAAACCAACTGATCTTCAAATGAAAGCCTTGAAAAGAGTTCTCCAATATCTGAAAGGGATGACTGATATCGGTCTCCACATTAACCCAGCGATAGACTGAACATTGTTGGGTATTCGGATGCCGAATAGGCCTACTCAAAGGATGATCACCGCTCGACCTCGGGTTACTGCGTCTATCTTGAAGAGAATTTGATCTCCTGGAGTTCAAAGAAGCAAAATGTTGTATCAAGGTCAAGTGTCGAATCTGAGTACAGAGCCCTAGCTCTCCTATATTGTGAAATCACCTAGCTGGAGTCCTTACTCAAAGAGATAAACATCACCACTCCACAAACTCCAATAGCCTGATGTGACAATATGAGTGTCATGGCCCTTGTAAGCAATCCTGTCTTTCATTCGCGAACCAAATATATTGAAATTGATGTTCACTTCATTCGCGACAAAGTGACAAAAGGAGCTCTCGATATCAGATACGTGCTCTCATGTGATCAAACCACCGATTGATTCACCAAGTCTCCGTCACAAACACATGTTAAGTATTTCAGGAAAAAAACTTGGACTGGTTCATCGACCACTTTCCTTGACAAGTTTGAGGGGGAATTGAAAAAACACTGATCACTCGGAGAACAACTGTCAACAGTCGACTCAATAAGACAAGTGTGCCAACTTGTCCAGGTCAGTAAAAGGTCCCAGTCAGCATGTCAACTCATCTTACAGCTCCTAAATGTCACTAACAAAAATTAAGTTGAATAAAAATCAAGTAGCTGTGAATTGTCCAACTTTCCATATTTCCCAAAGATAATATATTTTCTTAACTAAGTTGACTCATGATAACTTCCTCTTATGGAAGAATATGGTGCTGCCTATGATAAGAGAAAATAAGCTAAAAGGCTACCTCACTGGAGCAAAGATCTTCCCACCAGAATTTAATGAAAAGACAGTACAAGTCTCATAAACTGTGTAGGTAACCTCAAATCCAGAATATGAAGACTAGTATGCTCAAGACCATACGCTTTTAGGCTGGTTATATAACACCATCGAACCCACTATAGCCTCTGAGCTAATGGTGTATGATACTTCAAAAAAGCTATGGAATGCAATGAATGAGTTGTTTGGTGTAAAAACTAGATCCAATGCGGTGTTCTACAAACAAAAGTTTGCCAAAATACAAAAAAGAAGTCTGAAAATGGAAGAGTATTTGAAAGCTATGAAAGGTCTTGTTGATAACTTGGCACTAGTTGGTCACCCTGCATCTCTCGATGATCTAGTCATTCAAATTCTCATTGGTTTAAATTCACAAGAGTATAATCCTCTGGTATGTCATATTACTGAAAAATATGACATTAGCTAGGTCAAACTATAATCAAAACTTCTTATCTATGAAAGGAGACTTGAGCAACTAAATGCATATAACTACAATCAACCTTGGCAACCCAACAGTTCATTACGTGAAGAGCCTAGTAACAAGAACCAATATCAATACCACTCTGGAGGTAGATTTGAAAATAACTATAGAGGAGAAAGAACATTTAGAGGAAGAGGCAATAAACATGGTGGAAACAATAGACTTTTGTGCCAGGTCTGTGGCAAAATTAGACATACTGCAGCAGTTTACTTTTATAAGTTTGACAAGAATTATATGGGAGCATTACTAGATCCACACAATAAGAATCAACATAAACACTCTGTGTTCTTAGCGTCCAATGATAGCCTATCAAATGAGGCCTAGTACATGGACAATGATGCAAGTAGCCATATTACAAATGATGCTAATAATATATAGAACAAACAAGAATACCACGGTAAATAAACTCTAACTGTGGATAATAGTGAGAAACTTAACATTTATCATATTGGATTAGTTAAATTGCCTGTAGACAAAAGAAAATGTTTGATACTCAAAAGAAACTCTACGTGTTCCTGACATTAAAAAAATTTTATTAGCGTGTCAAAATTCACCACCTCAAATGATGTTGATGTTAAATTTAACTCTTTTAGTTGTTTTGTGAAGGACAAGGCATTGGGTAAAACTCTGCTATAAGGGAAATATAAGGAACGATTGTATCAGACTGAACTAATTCGGTAATCAAAAGTAAAACTCAAATAATACTCTCACCAAGCCTTTGTTTTTAATCTGTCAAATAAGCCTGAAAATGTAAAGCATATGAAAATATAGAACAAGAGATTAGGACACCACTCTTTTAGAACTCTAGCTAAAGTTCTTAAAACTTGTAATTAAAAACCTTCTATCAATGAAAGTGAGTTTTTTTATGATGACTATCAACTTGGTAAGTCTAATTTACTTTTTTTTACTCTATCATCATCTCACTCGACTTAATCCTTTGAACTAATTCACACAATGTAGGGGCCTTCTCCTATTGTCTCGACATGTGGAATACTATGTGATATTTCTAGATGATTATAGTAGGTTTACCTGGTTATTTCTCTTAAAATAGAAATCAGATATAACATGAGTTTTTTAGAAATTCAAAGCACTAGTTGAGAACCAGTTTGATAAGAAAATCAAATGCATTTAGACATGGAAGGAGATTCTTGAGGACTTGCTAGTTTCCTACAAATGCATGGAATCAAAGCTCAATATTCATGTCCCCATACATCTCCTCAAAATGGGAGAGCCAAAAGAAAGCACAGATATGTAGGTGAAACAAGTCTCACATTATTAGCACAATCTAAGATTCCTCTAAAATATTGGCCTAAGGTTTTCCTTATAGTATTATTCTTAATTAATAGGCTTCTCACACCTGTGGTAGATAACATGTGTCCTTTGAAAAAACTTGAGAATAAAAAACTAAATTATAAGTCTCTGAAAATATTTGGTTTTGTTTGTTTTCCCTGCTTGAGACCTTATCAGACACAAAAGTTTCAATACCACTCCACAAAGTGTGTTTTACTTGGTACAGTAGCTCTCATAAAAGATATAAGTGCCTCAGTTCCATTGGAAAATTTTATATTTCAAGGCATGTTATCTTCAATGAGAAAGACCTCCCATTTCATAGTAATTTTCTAAACATATAAACACCAAAACTTCAAACATCAATTACAACACCCTACCATAAAAATCTCTGATATAAATCTAGCACCTAACACTTATTTATCTAATACAAACTCTCAAGGTGTTTCTATTGCAATAGAGCAAGTTTAAGAAGCTGAGTCTAGAACATTACAACTTGAGAATTATGAAATGAGGTTATCAACTAAAGGATTTGATCCCCAATAATCTGACTTTGGTGAAGTACCAGGCTATGTAGATGATCAAGCAATAGAAGCTGAAAAAAGAAGCCTAAAACGCATCAACAACCTATTGAAATATAGTATCAAGAATCACAATAGGAAGAAGGTTATGCTCATAAAATGACAACAAGAGCTAAGGCTGGAATTCAAAAGCCTAAGTAATTTTCTTCGGACTTTCAATTATATCTTGTAAAGTGTTCAGAATGAATACCAATTGAACTTATCTCAATTAATGAAGCATTAAAATCTAAGCACTGGAAATCAGCTATGTAAGAAAAATTAAAAGCCTTAAAGCTAAAAAACACCTGGTCTCTAATTCCATGCATACCTTCAATGAATATAGTTGCTAGCAAATAGGTATTCAGAGTTAAGAAAAATATAGATGGCAGTTTTCAAAGATTCAACGTAAGATTAGTAGCAAAGGGATTCCATCACAATACAAAAATTAATTATGGTAAGACCTTCATTCCTGTAGTTAAAGCCTCGACCATTAGAGTTATCCTTGCGATTGCTATAAGAAAAAATTGGGTGATCAGGAAACTTGACATAAATAATGCGTTTCTCAATTGTAATCTACAAGAGGTAGTTTATGTGCAACAACCTGAGAGGTTTGAAGAAAAAAGGAAATGTTGATTATGTTCGCAAGCTTAATAAAGCCTTGTATGGCTTAAAACGTGCACTTAGGCCTGGTTTGAGAAGCTCAGGAAACCTTGCTAAATTGGAGCTTCAGGAACTCAAAATGCGACTCCTCACTCTTTATTTTGAAAAACAAAAGTGAAATAATGTTTATGCTCATATATGTTGATGATTTGATCCTAACAGGTAACAATCCTACCTCACTTAAAAGGTTTATGCAAGAACTGCACAAATTATTTGCCTTGAAGGACTTAAGCTCACTGCATTTTTTTCTTGGAATTGAGGTGACACGGGATAATATAGGACTTTATCTTTCATAAACAAAGTATATTGAAGAACTGCTTAAGAGAATAGATATGAAAAACTCTAAACCATGCTCTATACTTGCCATTCTTAATGGTGCACAAACTACTCAAGAAGGAAAACCACTCAAAAATCCAACATCATAACAAAAAAAAATCATTGGTTTTTTAGAATACTTGACTCACAACCAGGCTAGATATTGCCTTTATCATCAATAAACTAAGTCATTTTTTGCAATAGCCTATAACTAAGCACATGAATGCAGTCAAGAGAGTTTTAAGATAACTGAAGGGCACCAAAGAATTTGGTCTTCATATACAGCCATGTAACAGCTATACTCTTATAAGGTTCTCATATGTAGATTGGGTATGTAACAGGAATGACAGGAGATCAGCATCTAGTTATTGTATGTATTTTAGCTTAAGTTTAATTTTCTAGAGCTCTAAAAAGTAACATGTGGTGGCAAGATTCAATGTTGAATCGGAGTCTTGGTCCTTAGCTCATGTCTTCGGTGAAATTTGATGGTTAGAATCACTACTTGCAGAGTTATCTATTTCTCTTCAGCAACTCCCATTACTTGGTGTGATAACATGAGTGCAAGTCAACTAGGAAGTAATCAAGTTTATCATGCAAGAACCAAGAACATAGAAGTGGACATTTATTTTTTACGGAATAAAGTTCTTGACAGAAAACTTGAAGAGAGGTATGTCCCTTCTCAAGATCAAATTGTAAATTGTTTAACAAAAGCTCAAGTTGGTGCTCAATTCTGTCATTCAAGAAGCAAACTTAGAGTGGTTGGAAGACTTCTCCCACTGTCAAGCTTAAAGGGGGATGTCAAAAATAGTGTTATGACTAGCTTTCAAGAAACAGCCAAGGGAACACCACAACACACATAATTCTGCACAATAGAACACCAGCAGCACAAAATCCTCAACTTGCACAGCACGGCACATAATCCAGCACAAAATAACACCAGCAGCACAAAATCCTCAACCTACACAGCCTTGCACCTACACCTGTAAACCTACAACCTGCACCTTCACCTGCAACCTGCACAACCTCATAACAAAAAAAAAATTATTTTAACAATTTTTTTTTTATTAACAGCTGTAGCTCATTTTATTGGAACACCTGTAAAGCCATGATTGGTTACAAAGTTTTATAAATTGAAGACTTTTTATCTCAGCAAAGCAAGTTGAGAATTGTCCAGCTATCTCCCTCTTAATTTTTCTCTGATTATCCAGTTATCTCCCTCTTATTTCTCTCTTAAACTCTTGGACTCTCGGGTATTTCCCTTTTTTTACAAGTATGGGAAGCTAATCACTCTTCTTGAAGATTCTTTGTCAATCACTTCTCTTATGAAGCATATTTAGCATTGAAGAATAAGGATTCTTATCCCACAATATCATAGGAGTTTCCCATCCTCAATCTAATAAAGAATATGAGTCCTTATTCTACAAAGTTGTGGCCGGATTTTATCTTACCTACAATGTTGCACATTCTTTTTCAATGAAGAGTCCTTGCCGAGCACTTTTCTCCAAAGATATGGCCAGCTACATATTAAATAGTCCTTACTTTTTTTTTCTTTACTTCAAGAGTAAAGAGTCCTTTATCATGTAATATGGCATGTGGAAACTATGGACTTTAAAGAGTCCTCAAAACAAGCATGGTACCTACAAGTCATTGTTAATTTAGGATACTTTTCTTTAAGAAGTCTCACCCACATCTATAAATAGGCACTGTTGTATTTTTTTTCCTTAATTCAAGGGATAAAAAAAAAGCTACTCAAAATACAAGCAATGGTTAGCTTGTTCCAAAGAGATTTTCTTCAACCTTCTAGTTGCACCAAGGATTGGTTTCAATTTATTAAGGTCTTTTTGTGGTATTTTAATCAATTTCTTTTCTTGAATTGATTTCAACTTATCAAAATATTATTATAACAGTTTACTTAATTTATTTATCTTTTATCTCCAATTATTTTGGTTCAATCACATATTGATTGTGGGATAAATAGGGAGAGTTTATTTAGAATTTAAGTTTATATACTAAATGTGTAATACGACTTCAAATGGCAAGTTAATCGTGGTTCCATATCTATTGTGTATATGTAGATTTAGATTGTATGTTAGTCTTGAGTTCCACATTAATTAATGAGACTATAAACTGTGTTCTCTTCCTACTTTTTACATATGTAACGGCCTCAGAAATTTTAAATGAAATATATGTATTAAAAATGTCAACTGCGGAAGTGTAATAAAAATTTTGATTAACATCCCTTACACAATAACCAAAACGTACTCAAAACATGAAAGAACAAACCAACTAAAAGAGATACTCGAGATAAGAACTATAAATATAACTATGGAGTCTTTAGGCGTCCCTTTCGCGGTCTTCTTGCGGAACGGGCTCGGGAACAATGTCTTTCTGATCTGAAATAGTTAAATAAGGAATGAGCTACACCAGCCCAGTAAAGACATCACACTATCTTACCTCCACGGAAGTAAAGGTGGGTAGAAAACAAAAATGAGCAATTGAGCATAATTTATAACGAACTCGTTTATTAATATAAAAATCTTTACTGTTCACTTACCTCGGTGAGATCCATGAAAATGACATATGAAAGCAATAACATTATCATCATCGTGAAATCATATAAACTGTATAACATAACACTTACCACGCCTTTACATTTCAATTATTAAACAACATATTTTCCTCTTTTACCAGCCTACTAGTATCCATGGAGATCCATAGGGGGTCCCCGCTACCCGTGAACCATTAACATTACAACCTGATTCTAGGGATGTCCCCATACCCCATCCGTTATGGGCGCCAAAACCATGAACCTCAATACCCCGTCCGGTATGAGGGTGAAACGGGCCATCCCCATACCCCGTCCAGTATGGGCGCCAAAACACATAAGGTCTCCATACCCCGTCCGGTATGAGAGACCACGTTCCCGGAAGGGTTCCCTACTGACCTGGTCCGTCCACCATCTCCCAGGATATCTAGTCAGGCTGTCCACATTTTTCATTTATCAATTCACATAACCTTTTTGCCTTTTTCCTTAATCTCAATCATCCAATCATACAATACATGTAAACTAGTAATTGACACCAAATAAGACAATACAGTACCGGGTTCACCATAATATAAACCATAATAAAAGAAACATAGTTCATGCATACGAGACCATAACATAACTACCTCAAACATCATGCTGCATTTAATACTAGAAATTAGATCAAACAATAACATACTAACACTGTATCAGACTCGGGCTCCATTGGCAACCTTAATCAATTATACATCTATAAAGTCACAAAGTACCATTTAATTATTTATTTAGCTTTAATGCCGTGATAGGAAACAGGGTGAGGGGTCCTTACCTGTTTTGGGGTCTGAATTCGACTCTACAGTGTGCCTACAGGCTGTTCCTAATTTTCCTGAATTTTTTTCGAAAACTGAAACGTACTAACGGTACCTGCACGTGTCCCAAAAAATCCCAAATCAGACCTAGGGCCCCTTTCGGCCAATATCGAAATTCCGGCACGGCAGCTCCACCATGCTCCGGCGACGGCGCCGCCGCTTACGGCGGCGATTCACCTTGGGTTGGTCATTTTCGGCCGAATTCGGCCACACTTGCATCGGTCCCTGCGATAAAACAACCCCAGGGCCCTCGGTGGGCCAAAAAATCACGAAAAACCGAAACTTACCAGCGACGGTGCTCTCGGGTGCGACGGCTCCTCCGGCGTGAGTCGCGTTTTGATATTTAGCTCCGATCAACCTGTAGAGAAAAGAACGATGATCACAGTAGTATAAAATTTGCATCGAACGAAGGCCAGGAAGGGCCTCATTGAAGGCAAAAACAGAGGAGGGACTCGGCGGCGCCGCTGGGCTTCGGCTGGATTTTCTGGCCATTTGGCCGGTGGTTTGGCTCCGGTTTGGCCATAGGCGGACTCAGCGTCGAAAAACGAGCCAGGGAGAGAAAATTTACCTTGATCGGCGGTCGGAAACTTCCCCGGTGCGGCAGCGGGTGACAGCGGCCGGCTCCTCCGGCGTCTGGTTCTTCTTCTCCAGCGAGGCACTGGCGGCTAGGGTTTTTGTGGTCAGGTGTGGGTGGGGTTATTTATACCCTTTGCCTTTTAATCTCAACCGTCCATCAAGATTAAATCTGGACCCTTCGATCGCGATTTAATTGGGATTAAATTTGGGCCGTCCATCGCGATGCAATTTGGGCCGTCCGTGCTTGATTGAATCTGGGTTGTCCGTGCGCGTGAATCTGGGCCATCCGTGCGCACGTTTGATCTGGGTCGTCCGTGCGCGCGGGAACGAATCTGGATTGTCCGATCGCGCGCATGCGGATCGCCCACGTGGCCCGTTCCCTGGTCAGCGTTTCCTTGCCACGCAGCGTGTCCTGGTTGGCCGAGGCTGCTGCCCGGGCTGCTGACGTGGCTGCTGACGTGGCACAACTTTTTTAAATTGCGTTTTGACCTCCGATTTCTGATTTTTTTTTCAAAAACACCCCCAGAATCTAAATTTTCACTCCATTTTCCCAAAATCAATTTCAATTAAATCCAAATAATATTTTTATCCAATTTTATCATTATTATTATTTTTATTTTCATGAAATTAAATTAAATTAAATCAAATTAAATCAATTAAAAATTTAAACAATTCAAATAATTAAAAAATAATAATAATAACACTTGGGTGTTACAACATAAGTATGTTTTATGAAACTAATTAAAAAAGAATTGTATAATTTAATTAATGAAGAATCACCAATTTATTCCTCAAACTACAATTTATGTTAGATTATTAATAAAAAAAATTTCCATTAGAATTTAATTTTTAAACTTACCAAAAATTCCCCCTATGTTAATTGAGTAACATAAAGATAGCTTAAAATATAACATTTTTATTTAAAACTAAAAATCAAAGAAATGAAAAAAAAAAAAAAAAGGAATGGCTATTACATGACTCCTTAATATACGCTTTCATCAGTTTTTTTTAGAAGAAACAAATAAATCAATTAAACTTAGTGCGCTAATTGGTTTAACTTTCAAGCTTCATTGGAAATAAATCATGAACAAAACAAAAAAAATTTATTAGTTTCTTTTAAATCTTCACAGATATATATAAATACCATAACTCAGAAGCAATTTTATAGATTTAAAAATTAAATTATAATGACTTATTGTCAAATATGACAAACTGGTCAGTAACTAAAATAATAATTTGTTATTTAGTTAATGTAAGGGATATACGCTCGAATATTATGAGTTGGACGAAATACAGGCCGTGTCCAGACAAAGCCTAAATCTTTATTGCGTCCAAACCAAACAGTTGAGCCTGTTTAGGTCGGCCTTCTGGTCCATCTCTACTTACAGCTATGACAGATTTATTAACGCTGTATGGTTAGCAAAAATATAAACTTGTGCTTCCATGTTGACTATGCAAATATAGACACAACTCACCTAGCTTAAGTTCCCACGGACTGGAACAAAGAAATTTTTAACCTGACCTGTTTTGCCGACGCACTCATTTATTTAGCCACCGCCACCATTTCGAAGCAGGAAGCACAGAAATGGAATACCTTAAACAACTAATGACAAGGAGGCGCAAAATTGTACGCTAAACTTTATAACTTATATTTAAGAATCAACTTTACAACCAGAGATACTGGATCTGCTGTTAAAATCTAAAAAAATTATAGAGGTATTATCCTTTGTCCGCAATGTTCTAGCCT
Source organism: Carica papaya (assembly GCF_054855325.1). Lineage (NCBI taxonomy): Eukaryota > Viridiplantae > Streptophyta > Magnoliopsida > Brassicales > Caricaceae > Carica > Carica papaya. Next base: position 14,583,410 of record NC_142311.1, on the reverse strand, counting down.
CATTCAACAGACTATTTGCAACCTTCTCTGCGGAATTCTCCTCACTTGTGAATTTCTCTCTTGCCTGTGTAGTTCAAAATTTTAGTTGGCAGTTAAATGGGATAGAATATATATATACAGAGAGAGAGAGAGAGAGAGAGAGCAAGACTATGCAACAAATACCTGAAGCACTAATTGGATTGCCTTCTTAACACCGATGACATCCCAGAAGCCATCACTGCATTTTTTGAAGAAAACAGAGCCATCCCATATTTCAATAAGATTACAGAAGTTTGAAAAGAAAACAACCATAGGTAATACAAGAAAGATGATTCTAAAGGACCATTTGGTTCCCTCAAATTACAGGATTTGACTCAACAAAGTAGTTCAATCCTATCTTTGCTAGCAAACAGAAAGGTAAAAGAATGTCATGAAAAACATATTCTCAAGAAAGACTTTTGTCCTAAAAAATAGTGAGGCTACTTATATCATACAAAAGCAAAATTTCTTCCAGTATGGCATTTAGTGACCGAGAGTAAATATAGATTACAAAGGAATGCTTTGGATCCAACTGCTAAAAGTAACTCGACTCACAAGATCCCCTAGAAGGGCATGTCTCAGCTTTATAACCTTTTTATCCCTCTTACCCATTTAAAAGTGGGTGATTAACCAAGCTTCTTGTTCTAAATGGCTGTCATGATTTCCTCATAACCTTCTCCACCATGGCACTCACTGATCAAGAGTAAACATAGATTAAAAAAAATGCTTCGGATACAATTGCTAAAAACTCAACTCACAAGATCCCCAGAAGGGCATATCTCAGCTGTGTAAGCTTTTCACCCTCTCACCGATTTAAAAGTGGGTGATGGACCTAGCATCTTGTTCTAGGAAGATGTCTGGATTTGTAATCTTCCCCTAGCTACCTTTTCCCTCATTTCTACAACTTCTCTTTGCCCAGAATGCTCTTTATCTGTTAGTTTAGTAGCTATTTTGATGGGTACACATCACGAAATTTCTTTTTTGCCAAAAATATCAACTATGAAATGACGAGCGATTATTTCTTTCTTTCTCATCATCCTGATAGCAGAGTTTGGACACTTGATTCTTCTAGTATGTACACTTCCAGGACTCTTTTTACTCATTATCCATAACCCTAATTACCATATGAGGTTTCTACTAGGCTTTTCAGAGAGCTAAAGTTCTGTCAATGCTTAAGGTTTCTTTCCAAAACTAAATAGGCTCAACAAAAACGATCTATTACAAGTTCACAAACCTGATCAAGCTCCTTTTCCATATGTATGTGTCATGTGCTTGAGGGAGGCTGAATCTCATTCCCCATGTCTGTATTATGAGGTGGCTTGGAAACTACTTTTCTTTAAAGAAGAAAAACTACTAAAAAAGCACCAAGAGAACGCAACCATATTCGTAGGAACTTCCAAATCAATCAACACATCAATGAGGTTCCCGAAGTCCTGGATGCTATAAAGTGATTGGCCCTTATCAAAAAACCCAAAGCCCAGTAACAACCATTCACCATAGTCCTTTCTCTCCTCATCAACTCATCTATAGTCAGAATGCATTCCCTTCCAGCCTCCCACGCAAAGAAAGCCACTCTAAGAGGGACTTTCATCTTTATTTCAGAAAAAAAGAGGGATTTTAATCTTCCAAATTTGTCTAAAAGAAAAATTCAATCCATGACTTTCCTACTTAGTCAAGAACTTGTAGTAGGATCTGACCGAAAACACTCATGTAGAAGTAAGATTCCAGAAAGGTTGATTATTGCTTCCAAGGAGACCACATAGCAAGGAGATTTTCATATTCAGAAATCTCCCAATCATTTAGATTTCTCATCACATTTACCTGCCATTCGAAAACCCCCCTCCACTATCTTTGGACAAGTCACTAATCAAAATAATGAGAGACAGCGTAGCAAGGAGATTTTCATACTCAGAACTCCCCCAATCATTTAGGTTTCTCATCACATTTACCTGCCAGTCCAAAACCCCACCATCCCCATCTCTGAACAAGTCATTGATCAAAATATCTTTTTGTTGAGATATATTGAATATCTAGGAAAACTGTTCTCTGAGAGTACCACAATCCAACCAAATATTGTGTTAAAAGTGGACTCTGTCACCCTTGCCTACCCTCCATTTAATACAGTTCTGGAATCTCTCTCTTCCACTAGGCCGAGTTCTTAAAATCTACTAATTGGACTTCTGTGCAGGTATCATCTTCTCACCCATTTCAGTCAATTTGTTTGAGCAATTGTAGCTTTCCCTGAAGATATTGATATGGAAACTATTGCGTAGAGATTTTTTATGTATTTGGTTTTATGTGGGTTCTTCCCCTTCCCTAAATGCTCCCATTCCATGCTCGTCAAGGGAGGTGGACTTAAGAAGGAAGCTTCTTTCCATGTTCTTTAAGAGATGTCGACTAAAGAAGGAACCGAGGAGCTCTTTGTGCTCGTTTCTGGTGTTGTGGTTAGAACATAATATAGGTTCTTCAAGGATCATTGCTACCTTCCTTCTTTACTTTGTGACAGATTGGTTCTCTTTACTTCTTTATGGGCAAAGGGCACGCATTCTTTAGAGATATTTCCTTGGATGCTCTACCATGGGACAGAGAAGTTATATTGCTTTGATTTTTGTGTTCTTTTCACTGATGTTTTAGGAGGATTCCTTGTGATCTGTTGTATCCTTTTTTCCTCTTTCTATTAATAATTTTTTTTTCCTTAAGAACACAAAGTAACCTAATATATTTGCTATTTCCAGTGTCATACAGTCCAAACACCTTACACCTTACACCTTACTATTTTTGTTAGTTCATTGTATTCCTAGTCTTTTTTTTTTAAATACATTGTATTTCTAGTCTTATTCTTCAGTTATTTACCACTTATATACCGAATATAACCAACATATTACAGATTACTGAGGTCCAAATAATTAAAAGAAAAAGATGGGAAGAGGACTTCAAGGATATAACTGTCTCACAGGTTTACATTGGAAAACATGATTTTTAGATGGAGCACGGAATATTTGACTGATCAATAAAACACCCAAAAGAAACAGCTTATTAGAATACTTGCTAAAAGATTGAAGGATATTCAGTACTTAAAAAATGGAATAATTTAGTTAAAAAGCAGAATCACCTTGCTATTAGTGCAAAGGTCCCTCCTCTTCCATCAATATAAACAGCCTCACTTATGTAAGGTTCTGAACTGAAACGGGAGTCCTGCTGCTTTAGAAATTTGTCCCCGAGCATTCGAGCAAGGTTCAAACCTATAGGGGTTAAAAAAAACGTGAATATAAACATTCAACTTTTGTAAGCTGCAACAAATGGATTTAGTAGTTTAGCAGTTACCACAAAGCCGAGTTTCCCCATCTTTCAACGGTTCTCCAGTTTCTTGGATTCGCAATCTTTCAGAAGAGCTAGTTATTCTATGATCTTCTGTCAACTTAATCTGCTTCCCATCAATGCTGCCACAATAAATCATGTTCAATCAGAGGGACAATGTTAATCTCCAGGAAACCATAAGTACCATACAGATTATTGGAACTGCAAAATAGGCTTAATCAATATGCATCTATATATCATCAACCAAAGAATTAAGAGAAAACAAATACCATCAGACTTTCAAGTGAAAATGCTTAATGTAAATGTCGTTTAAGTAACTGATTTATTGTATCACCTTCCAGTATCAATATTAAGAAATCAATTACAAACAGCTTTCATATAGCAGTTATGAACCATAAGAACTTTTATCATTTGATTTGGGGGAGGCAGGGAGCAGGGTGAGAGACTGAGAACCAAAGGTAACTTAACAAGAAACAAAATCAAGATTTGGGGAATAGACTTTATGGCACATTCTAGAAACCTTCCAAATGAAAAAACTGAAAAGAAGTACATACTTCATAACACAAGCTGAATCCCCAACATTTGCACATTGCACAAAGAAATTTTCACCATCATCAATCCACACCAAAAGCACTGTTGCAGTACAGCCCTGCAAGGAACATGTTATTACAGTACACAAAAGTGTGGTAGCATAAATTAGTAAAGATTACAGGCAGTTCATGTTAGAAACATAAGTCTACCAAAGAAGCAGGATTGTGGTATTAACATTCTAGTCGTGCAATCCCATATTCTACATTATGGTGAAGCTAAACAACACTATCAAATTGGAAGCAACAAAAATGGAGGAGATGCCCCAAGTAGATTTACAAAAATAATTATGTTCCCCACTTAAGTTTAACAAAAAATTTATTTTATCCTCTTATCTTTATTTCTGCCTCACTGCATAACAAAGCAAGCCATTACTCTGCTGAATCATCCCAGATTGTAAGAAGTTTCTTTTTTTTATTTCCAGTAAAAATAAAATAAATAGGGGAATAAGTGGCGGGCTTGTCCCACCCAGTAATGGTTGGCCAGGAAGTTTGGCTATGTTTTGCCTCTTGTGAAATTCTGCTACAGGAACCAGAATCTCTTTCTCTTTGACTGTTAGAAAAGAAAGCTAGATTCCCTAAGATGAGAGTACAGAAGAAACGAACAAGTTTTCACTCTTAAAAAATTTACCTGTGGTCATGCGTAAAGCATACAAGGAAGAAATAAATGGAAGGAATAACCAGGAAAATTGCAGTACAAGCTCAATAACATCAAGCAAAAGGATAGACTTTAGGAAAGGAGTGATGTAGAACAAGAAAATCATACAGTGGATACATTTTAATACTATGAGATATTTATGTAATTATAATGCCTACGTATTATATTATTTCAAAAAAAAATAATGACTATGTATTATTAAGGTATTTAGCTTATTTGGGAACTATTACCTATAAGCTTAATAGTGGCATGAGTTTATTATTTCATATTAATTAGGATCTTATTTAGTTATTATCTACTATAGATAATTCAATTAATTACCTTAGTTTCCCATTTAATAGAATTCCTCAATAAACTTAAGAATTCCTACTTTAATTGTCCTCTGGTATCTTGGTTATTTGATAGAGTATTCAAATGATTAATATATAAATCAAGTATTAATTTGATTATTAAGGGTTGGTGATCAGAACATGATCGCACACTTCAAGCTAATTTGGAAAGCTAAGGCACCCCCTAGAGTGGCGTTTTTTACTTGGGAGGCGGCGAGAGATAGCATTTTGACCATTGACATGTTAAAAAGGAAGGGAAACATTATGGTGAATAGATGCTACTTTTGTAAAGCTGATGAAGAATCTTGTTACCATTTATTCTTGGGCTGTCCAGTAATTAACAGTGTTTGGGCAATGGTTTTTGGGCTGCCGCGTTTGTTTTGGGTTAGAGCTGGTAATGTAAGTGGGGAACGTTGGGCTTGAGCGGGATATTGTAAAAAGAATAAGCATAAATTCTTGATACCACTTACCATTTTTTGGGCTGTGTGGAAGGAAAAAAATGCGAGGGCGTTTGAGAGCATTGAAACTAATATTCTAAATATTAAAAATAGATGATTTCATACTTTTGGATCTATCTTGTTAGGTCATGATGTGCATGATTGGAAAGACATTGGAGTAGTTATGGACCATTTAATAGATATGTAACTATTTTGTATACAGGTGGTATCCCCTTGGTACTTTTGTGAATAAAATTTCTCTCTTTTATTTCAAAAATAAAAATTAATTTGACTATTAAGATTTGAGATTTTCAATTTTTGTTAATAAATTTTCTCCAAGTATTGTGTTCAAACTCTTTTTCTTCTACATCAATAATCAAAGCATGAATTTGATTATTCACGCAACCATTATTTTCCACCCAAACATCCCAACCAACTGGAAAAAAGCAGTAGCCTCAAAGCGGGGAAAAAAACCTAAAAGCATAAATTAAGTTGCGACCTGTTTGAGGGAGTAACCACTATATGCCACGAACCATCTCCTTTTATGTAGGAAGATCTTGTCACTATCATTGATGACACAACTCAAAGGAGCAAACTAATAAATGAGGTTATTCAGAAGTTCAATACTGAACAGCCAGCTAATTAAAACAAGTCAATAGATGAGGTTATTGAGGAGATTGTGAAAGATACTGACATTTCTACTCAACAAATTGAGTCAGCTACTGATGGATCTCATGATTTAGTTGTACGAAGTATTGTTGTTGAGGTTGAAGACAATGAAAGTCTCATTGATCTAAGAAAAAAAGGGTCACCCTGAAGATATTACCCAAAAAATTTCTTTGGCTCCTAACGGTAATCATGAAAGTTTCATGCTTCTTCTCTTATGGATTTTGTCATTCCTACTTGATTCACTACTTCTCAAAATTCTTGATTTGAAAAACATCCTCATTTCTCACGACAATCTCAAGCTGCAAACTTTAGTTGTTAGGAAGACAAGTTTCATTTCCTTCTAATTGAAGATTTCAAAAATTTGACTTCAGATTCTCACCAAGTACGGAATAATAATGCAGAACAATAAGATCCTAAGTATTAACATACTTCAATACTAAGAGATACTTAACTAATTGTAACATTTATGTATGATTAAGGTATTTAAAGACTTAAAAGTGGTGTGAGTTTATTATCTCCGATTTAGTATGGATCCTACTTAGCTATTCTCAACTACAAGTTATTCAATTAATTATTACTTTACTTAGCAAAATTTCTAGATAAACTTAAAAATTTTAATTCTAATTATATTCTGGTACTTATAAAGAGGATATACTACCTTTGTTATTTGGTAAACTATTCATATGATTAATATAGAGTATTAATTTAATTATTAAGATCTCCATTTTTTCTTCTTAATAAATTTTCTTTAAGTATAATGTTCAATAAATTTTCTATAAGTATTGTGTTCAAGCCCCTTTTGTCCTACATTAAAGTATCTGAAGGTTATACATGAGATTTTTAAAGCCTAACCAAATGTCTATTGAGGAAGGACTTTGTAGTCAATCTTCAAAACCATTCTAGAATCAAACTCCCTAGCAAATATGGATTATACACGCATGCATACTCCATGATGGCATAAACTAAATTACTGAATTTCCATTCAATAATCATAAAAAAACACAAATATCATATACAATATCCAAATAAAGTAAAAGATACGTTCAAAGTTAAGACGGAGAAATTTTCTGATTCCCTAAATAAGGAAATGACACAACATACTTTTAGAATGAAAGGAATAGTAATATATATAAAAGCATTTAAAGGAGAGAAAAAGAATCATAAACCATACAGGTGAAGAGATGTAACAAGAGTGGGATGATAACCTGTACTGAAAAGCACTCAAGATGCATGCTAAAACATCCCAGCTACGAATCTTTGAAATTAGGAAAAGAAAGGGTGAAAGATAAAAAGAAAGAATGAAAAACATGGGAGAGGAAAACCTCATAATAATGATTCATGCGGGATTCTGTCTGTAAAAATGCATCCTTAAGAACTTCAGAAGCATCACGTTGCAACAACACCCTCTCTCTTTTCAGCGAATCCGACAAAATAGAAGCAACCACCTCAGACAGAATTCTGGATATCAAAAATTTTTAACAGTAAATACTCCAACAATCACGAGAGACAACACCAAGAGTAAAATAACAATAAACATAGATAATCAAAACACTTAATGAATTACCACCATCATCAGCATATAAGAATTTATTGCATGATATTTTGTTTCTTTTGGTAATCTGTGATCTCTTTTTAACATATTTCAACTAAATGCAATTTCCCAAAAGTTTCAGCCATCTTATACACCAAGATGAGGATAATGTAATCAACATAATCAAAAAAACTATCTTTTCCAAATCTATTCAAGCTGACTAAAAATACTGTTGAAAGCCTGCATATATCGTCACCATGAAGCCAGAAAAGCTTTTAAGATTTTGACAATATCTTGTTTATACTGTTTAACTGAAATGAAGATAACTGTGTGAAAGCAGTTGATACCAACAACTTCATAACCAGACGCACCACTAAAAACACAAACATAGTATGATTACAGACAAACTTCTAATTGTCAACGTTAACAATATCAGAAATTGTATATTTCGACAAAAAATAATATCAGAAATTGTCGGAGGTCTGGAGCAAACATTTTGCAATCATAGTGACATAGCATGTCAAAGTTAGAATGAGATACTAACATGCTCGCAGATTTGGCAGCCCCTTGACCACCATGTCCATCACAAATACCAAACAGTCCAAACTGCAGTTGAATATTTAGAAGATGTCAGTTGCTTCAGGAAAATCGATAGAAAGAACACCCGAAATCTATAGGAATACTCTCGAACCTGATCAACCCCAGGAATAGGCCATTGATAGTAGCACACATCTTCCATTGGAAGTTTCTTTGCTCCTCGGCGCAAAGCCATAGGATCTGATGCTACACCAACCCCAAAGGGGATATGGCACTCATTCGGAGCTGTAATTTGAATCTACCACCAAGGATAAAAAAAAAGAAGTTATTTTAGGCACTAGTCAATAGATAACTACATATATTCCTTTTTTTTTAAATAAATAACTAGATATATTCCATAAATGACAGAATGCATAATATTATCATGGATAGAAGCTTTGAACGAGCAATAAACATAGTAACCTGGAGACCACCAAGTACATATACTAGAAACTTGATAACCCAACTAACAAAAATATTCTCAATTTGCAGAGACAAGAAACAGAAGGACAGGCATAGGAGAAAGCACCAAAAGTAGCAAGATGCAAAGGAATTAAAAATATGAAGGATGACCCATGACATCAGAACAAATAAGAAAGACCTCTCAACATTCCAGATATAAAATCTACACGAACTCAATGATCCAGTAGAAGTAAATTACATGCCAGACCAGGATTCAGTTCCATTTATCCATTTAATACTAAGAACACCACTTGATACACCATGGTTTACTAGAAAACATGCTACTATTATTCAAATAGCAAAAAATGTGCAGTCCATAGAAATATAAAAGTACATAGACTTACGTATACATTGGAGGTGGTGCCCAAAGTTATTATGTCTCCACTTGCAAGCTCCACCGGTTTACCCCAGTGCCTGCTGCCAGAATCAGGGTGGTTAACCGGCTGAGAGTTTAATAGTGTTCCATTTAGGCTACCCATGTCTACCAGCTCCCATTTTAATCTCTGAAATCAACATTATACTATAATGTCAATGCACCACAAAGGCATCCAATCAATATCTGTACTAAATTGGAATGGTTTCTAAGATAATCACATCAGAATTCCAGTTTATCAATGCATGCTTCCCTGAGACTTCAGAATCTTTCAATAATAAATCACTTGGAGAAACCCTTCCAAGAGTAAGTGGGAGCCTGGAAGCACTTGTCGAATTGACCGAACAGTGAAGCCCGGTAGAGGGACCAGAGATGACCTCCAAGGAGAGGCAACTTCCTGCACTTCTAACAGAAAGATATATTACATGCTTCACAATTCGGGCAAATAAACGAAGACATAAAATATTATGCTCCTTGAAGATGTGAGAGAAAAAAGAAATTACGTGGGTCATTGATGATCTTAGGTGGAAGTTCTTTTAATCTATCATTTCCAGAACCAATTTTTGGGCTACGATTTTGACCATCCTGGTTATCAGTTCTCTGTCCTTCAGGGGAATGAACTTTATCTGACGTGAGCTTAAGCGTCTGGCCAAGCAAAATATCCTCTGATAGTTCAGAAATCACACCTGGAACTATGAGGATAAATGTTTAATCTTGATAAAGACTTGGTGGAAAAAAAGATAAAGATAAAAATGAAAGCGTCTCCCACAGCCTTTGGCAATTGGGCCTAGTGGCATGTCATCCTCTCCTTACATGCAAAAGGAAACTCAGCATGGTAGAACAGAAGAGAAAGAAAAAAAGGGAAGTATAAAACTACATACATGGAGTCAAATGGGGAGATGCAGAGGGAATCCTCTGTTTGTGAATAAGTCCCTCTCCTCGAGATGGGCGCAAAAGCCCTTCATTTTGATAACATGCTCCTTCCAAATCATATTCTCTTGTCAACTCATTGCTTTGTTCTTGAACCAAATTACCATCATCTGAGACTAGAGGTCTCTCCAAATCACCAGCCTGCAAGCAAATTCAAACAATATGAAAGGAGGAAAGAAGATTTTCCTTTACGGCGAGGAAAGAAGAATCGAATCAATAATAGGCATACAATACGAAATTTATTAAGTTCCAATAATGTTTTGTGTGTGTGACTGGAAAATGTCCAAATCAGACATCAAGATTTTGTAGACAAATATAGATAGATATTCCACCAATAAATGTAAATGAATTTCACAATTTCAATAATATACGTAAACCATTTAGGCCTTTGTGAAGTTCAAGTTATGAACTTTATAATTTCAGTAACGTAGGTAAACTATATAGATGCTCTGTGAAGTGAAAGTTATGAATAGTAACATAGTTGTCCTACTTTAGACATAAGTTATTTTCTATTTAATAAAAATTTTTATGTTTCAAATCAACACCATACAAATTTCTTGTAAAAAAGAAATTGAGAATTCATTCCTTGTATTTAAACACAATGGACAGATAACGTATTGCCCCATTACGTGAGTGGAATGATGCAGCATTCGACTTCCACTCATTCAGAGCAATTACTCTCATGGCAGGCTCTTCCATAATGCAATGAACTAATCAAACTGCTGGATAAAATCCTCGAACACAAATCCTTCTAGTGTCAATCAACTAAAACATATAAAACTAAAAACAAATTGGAGGAAACAAAACTGTTACCTACCGGATTCCTCTGATACAAAATGACTCGATAAATGCATAAGAACATCCAAAGCAGATGAATAGCTCAAATGTCAACTTAACTAATTCAAAACTTCAAGCTACTCAATAAAAAAGAACTTTGATGATACGATCGTCAAAACAGAAATAGTCATGAAAAAGAAGAAGTTCGCAGTCATCATCAAAACTAAAGTCGATCAAAACAACCCCACATCAATACCAATCCAACAAGATGTATTAAAACCGGAGAGTTGATTGAAACTCAACTGGCGATGCACCACAGAAACTAAAAATCTCGTGGCAGCTTCATTTCCCGAATACTCGAAAGAAATAAAATAAAAGGCACGATCTAAACGACAAAATCATGGTTTAAAAGATAAACCGTAATGAAATTCCTCTCAAGCTTCCCTTCCACATTCCCATCAGTTTTGTCGTCAACGCAACAGAAAAATTGGCTGCTCGAGTACCAAAAACAAAGATTGGAAATAAGATAGATGGATTAAATGAGGCGTTAGGGAGGGGCACTACCTTGATGGTTCGAGAACGAAAGCGAGGGAATAAACGCCATGGCTTGCAGACAAAGAGGACGATGAGAAGGATCAGGAGCAGCATAAGAACGATGACACCGACAATGCTTTCTAGCATCGCCATCGTCGTCGCTCTCTCTCTCTCTTTCTCTCAAATTCTCTGACCTGAGTTTACGATTTGCGAGAACCTCGCTTTGAAATGGTCGCACCAATTTTTTCCTTTTTCTTTAATATTTTTTTTTTCTTAACTCCCTCACTCTTATATACGTTTCCAAATTAAAATAAATAATAATAATAATTATTATTATTATTATACTCTATACAGTTCAATAAAAAAAAACAATAAAATCAAACAAACAGACAAAACAAAAGCATCAGAAAAATTATTGAAAATTTTATATTTTTTAACAATTATTTATTATTTCAACTCAATTTATAGTTTAAAAAAATAAAAACATTAATTATTCAATAAAAAATACATGTAAAACCATCATACAAACGGATTAAAAAAAATCAATACATTAACGAAAATCAAAATGATTTTATACATTAAATTTTTAATAAAAAATTATATATTTTAATAATTAAGTAACATATATATATATAACAATAATAACAACAACACATGCATATTTATGGAAAAATATAAAAATATTAATTATGTAATTAATGAAAGATATATTATTTTAGAATAGTATTAAAACTAAAATTATTATCTATGCTTCAATGTATGATATATGATGTTTCATGTGATATCATGCATAGTAAGGAAGGATATCCGATTTTGCCTAAAACTGCCCCTCCTCCAGATCCTGGGCCAATCAGCCTGAAACTTTCAGATTCTTTTTTTATTTTTTAAGCTTCTTATATATATATACATATATACTTATATTGTAGGATAACACCTAAACAAACTACCATATGAGATAAAAATAAATAAATAAATGAAGGGTACAGAAGGTCAATTCGATTTTTTAATTGTCAAAAATTTCCTTATCATATAAACATTTCATGTTGATCCGAAAAGCTATAATACCCAAAAAAAAAAAAAAAAAAAAGCCTGAAAATGAATATCAATCTTATTATAATCTATTCCATCAAGTAACGAAATTAAAGAATATAGACTAATTATTTTCACAACAAAAGGAACATGAGCTAGTTCTATCTCGTTTCTCTCAAAATAATAAATCTAAGTACATTCAAACAAAGATTGATTCATATTAAACAAATTATCATATTTTCGAGTGTATTTGTGTGTGCAACTATACATAGATATAGTAAATAATTTCATTCAAGTATATGATATAAAAATGGCACGTGAAAAAAAATAAATAATAAACAAACTATCCTATTTTCGAGTGTGTTTGTGTGTGCGGGTATACATAGATATAATATTAAGTAAATAATTTCATTCAAGTATATAATACGATGACATATAAAAATGACACGTGAAAAAAAATAAATAATAAAAGAAAATTTTTTGTCATACCTGTATCATATCGAACTGTTAGAGTATTTCGCTTAAATGAAGATGGACTGTATAGTTTTTGCAGAGCTCTCTTTATTTAAATAAATTATGATAGATAGAAGAGAAAATATTTTTTTATAGAAAATGGAAAGTTATTAAGTTTCAAAAAAAATATATTCCTTTAATCTCTTTATATGGAAAGAAATATAAATGCATGTAACCTATTTGGAAAAATTATTATGACTACGTTATCTCAATTTTCAAATGTTGGATAAGATTTTTAACTATTAAGATATTCTAAATATATTAATTTTGGTAAGTGTTTGTTTGATATTTATTGTTTGGGTTTTAATTATGGCAATGTAAAAAATGATAGTATTATAACTGATTTTTTAAGACCAAGAAAAATACTACATAAGAGGTGAAAAGAAAAAAAAAAAAAAAAAAACCATAGTGAAACTCTTTAGGTGATTCATTACTTTTTATTATCAAGATGTCATTTTAAATTTGAAGGAGACTACCACCCAAACTATATTGTGAGGATGACAACAAAAGGATTAATTAAAATTATATAAAAATTTCATAATGAACAATTAATATAACAATTTATAAGGGTGATAATAAGAATTTTATCGCACAATATTTTTTTAGTTTAGAAACATACATAAAATTATTAACTAAGAATTGTCACTTATCTAAATTTATAATAAATAATTTATAATTTTTACATTTTATAATTACTTCCTAAGATATAGTAAAAAAAAGAAAAAAAATTTAATTAATAAAAAAATAAAAATAAAAGTTATCTTATTGGAGTTTCTTCTCTTTTTATAAGAGTAGTTTGTACTATGTTCAATTCAATTTCTTTTCCACCAATTAAGATCTACTGCCTTTATTTGTCATAATTACTCTCATTTTGCTTCTTACTTTCTCCATCTTATATATATAACATCTTATTTTCATAAACTAATAGTTTCTATGTAAAGAACTCACCATAGACCTAAAAAACACCAAAGTAAATGGAGTTGCATTCTCATCGGTAAATTTTATCTCGTAAACCTATGTCTTTCAAGCTATAATACCAAATCTTTTTTGACATCTAGAAGCCAACTATGTACATTCTTGTATTATTTTCTATATAGCTTTCAAACATAATGTCTTATAGAGAGGTATTTGATCAATTAAAGGAATGTCTTTAATACTTAAGGATTGTACCTCCCAAGCAACCAATGATTCCTTAGACTTTTCAACTGGATCTATTTGGGTTAAAACTAACAGTTTGCCTCTTGATATGATGATTGCTTTTAATGCCTACCAAATTAGCTCCCTATTTGGTACCTTTGAAGAAATAAAGCTTTTTGATGGAGTAGGATGTCTAATGGATTACAGAAGAGTCCAGATAGAGCTGAACTTTTATAATCCCCTTATTATCAATATGTTTCCCACATTTTCCAAAAGAGAACAACCATTGATCATTTTTTAATATGACAGACTCTTAGGACTATGTTATAATTATGGATGCATCTTTTATAAATCTAAAACTAGCTCCATCTGTAATAGTCCGAAACTTAAAAAGAAATAAATTATAAATTAAATGCGGAAGCGAAATAATAAAGGTAGAGTTTACATTCCTTACACAATAATTTAGAATACCCAATAGGATTACGAGAATGACCATTCTAAAAGAACAAGTGAAAAATCAAATAAATAAATGAGAAGTAAACAATTAGGTATCATAGGACGACCTTCACTAGCCTTTAAAGAGAATCCAGGTGGTGAACTATTCACAACTCCCTTATTGATCGGGATCTGAATCTTTGTTCTTTTCATTTAAAATGGTTAATGAAAGAGTGAGCTACACTAACCCAATAAAAATATCACACTACTTACCGATATAGAAATAAGGTTGATAAAAATCATAAAACAACCAATGAAGCTCTTATGGATCTGTAACGGCCCTGGAATTAAGTTTGTTAAGGAGAATGGTTCACGTGTAACGGGGACCCCTATGGATCCTTATGGATACTAGTAGGCTAATAAAAAGGGCCAATTGTTGTTTGATGATTTGAACATAAAAGTATGATATGTGCTACATTACAGATTATATATGAATTCATGATATTTATGATGTTATTGTTTTCATAGGTTGTTTTTATAAATCTCACTGCAGTAAGTGGACGGTAAATGGTTTGATTATTGATAAATGAATTTGTTTAAATCTACTGCTCCATTGATTGTTTTAATTTTCTACCAACCTTTACTTCTGTGACAGTGATTAGTGTGATGTCCTTATTGGGCTAGTATAACTCATTTCTTATTTAATTATTTCAGATCAGGAGGACCTGGTTCCCGAGCCAGATCCACAAGAAGATGGCGAGTAGATGCTAGATACCTTATAGTTTCCTTTATTTTTCTTAATTCTCGTATTCCTTCTAGGGAATTTATTTCGTGATATTGTTTAACACCTTTAAGTTATTGTGTAAGGGATATTAACCTTAATATTTTATTTCACTTCCGCACTTAGATTATTATATATATTTCTTTTTGAATTTTCGGGGCCGTTACAGATTCTTACCCGAATCGGTGTCTGAAATACCAAACCTTTTACTGCCTCTATTAGCAAGCCCTGGGTTTCTTGAATTTTTATGCAGAGATTAAAACACGCTTCACGTACCTAAAAATATCCCAAAAAATTTAAAATTGGTATTTAAAACCTTTTTCGGTCAATTTTAAAATTTCAGCACGGTGACACTGTTGTGCTCCAGTGCTGGCACTGTCGCTCGTGGTGACGGTTTACCTTGGCCTAGTTTCGGTCGATTTTGGCTGATTTTGACCGATTTTATACCCATCCCTGTGAGAAAACATGTTAGGGGACCTCGATTGGTCGAAAAAAGTCAAAAAATAGAAATCTACCGACAGTGAAATTTTCCTGTGCGGCAACCCAGCCAACTCACCTTTGCAGTTGGGCATTTTTATTTGGTCATCTTATAGAAAACATAACGGTGATCACAATTGTGAAAAAATCACACGAAACGGGAATCATGAAGGGGCTCATTGGAGGAGATTCTGAGTTTTGCCCGCGGCAGCACCACCGAGCTTTACTTGCAGTTTTTGGCTCATCTACCGTTCTTTTTTCTTTGATTTGATTATAGGGGTGTTCAGAATCAAATTTTGAGCGGATAGGAGAATTTTTACCATTTTTAACGGTCGGAGGTGGCTCCGATGTGGCAGCGAGCAACGAGCGACTCCCTTCCCCGACGACTGGTTCTTCTTCTCCAGCAGGAGACTGGCAGGTAGGGTTTGGGTTCGATGTGATGCGAGATATTTATACCCCTCTTGCGTCAATCTGGACCGTTTATCGTAATTTGATCTCAACCGTCTGATCGCATTTAAAACAGAAATAAATCTGGACTGTTCATCGCGATTTGATCTTGACCGTACGATCTAGTTTAAAGAGAGAACCAATCTGGACAGTTCATCGCATTTAATCACGACCGTCCGATCACACCTGAGGAGAAAACAAATCTAGATCGTCCACATGTGCGGGAATGCTTTCGGACAGTCCGATCGTGGAGCACGCGGATCATCAGTGTGGCCTCCCGCATGGCACTGAGTTAGCGTGCTTTGCCACGCGACGCACTCCAGTTCGTCAAGACTACTAACTAACCGGTCCTACGTTGTATAACTTTTTAAAATTATATTCTGATCCCCAGTTTTTTATTTTTCTTTCAAAAATACCATTCGAACCCAAATTTTCGCTCCTTTTTTCCAAAATTATTTTTAATTTCGTCCTCCACCTATTTTTTTTCATAATTCATATTAAATTAAATTTTTATTAATTTTAAAATTAGATTTTTATATATTTTTTAATGTAAAAATTCATTCTAGGCCAAATTTCGGGCCCAAGTATTACAACATCATTAAGCCAAATGTCGTAGTTTATCCAAAAGACAAGCTGATGAAACCTATCGATGTTAAATGAAACCTGATAAAATTCTCTCATCCTCTAATTATACTTGGCAAGAGGTGGATCATTTGAAATATAGCTTGTTTAAGTAAGCACTTCTTTGACTATAGAAGACCTCTTCCACATTGTCGTTTTACCTTATGCCACACTGATAACCTTAGTGGGACTTTTTTTTTGACATCATCATTTTTTACCAAAATTTTTCCCATATGACCATATGTCTTCCACTACTTTACACACTATTAGCCTAGTCCTTCATAACATTAGCTTTACCACCTTAAATCTCCACCCCTACTCCTACTCTTACCTCTTTCACCTTGTTTTTTCTAATAATTATTCAATCAAAAGAAATATACATGTAAACCGTGAAATAAACAGATTAAGAAAAATCATTATCTTATACATAAATGAAAATCAATGTGATTTTACATATTAATTTTTTTGTAAAAAGTTATACATTTTAATGATTAAATGGCATATGCATATAAATATAATAATAATATATTTAGTTTAAATATTTAGGTTATGATAGATCAAAATACTTTCTGAATGTGTTTTAACAAAATTTAAATTATCTTATTTAAATGATTTTGAATTGCTCAGATTTTAGGATAAATTACTTTTGTCAAGCATAAATACTTAATTAAATTCAACATCATCACAAAAATATCAACATAAGTTGTTTTCATATAAAGTTTTGCTTTCAGGACTTTGTCAAATAGAGAAAAAATATTGAGGATCGAAGCTGGTAGACTCGTCAAATTTTACTTTTAGTTTATCTTCTTTAGTTTTTGCTTACTCGTCTCATAATGCATTTTAATCATTGCATCCCTTATGCTTTCTAAATATTTTATTTAGTGAATTTTATCATGAATTTTACCTTGTTTTTGCATGCAACTCATTTCATCACTTAGATTACATCATAGGATAAATGTCTTTAACTTCTTATGTAACGGCCCCGGAAATTTAAAATGAAATGTGTATTAAAAATATCAAATGCGGAAGCGAAGTCAAAAATTCGATTAACATCTCTTACACTAAAACCAAAAACGTGCTCACAAAATATAAAAGATCAAACTACCTAAAGAAGAAACTTGAAAGTAAAAGCTACGAATATGACTATGGAGTCTTTAGGCGTCCCCTTCGTCGTCCTCCTGCGGAACGGGCTCGGGAACAATGTCTTCCTGATCTGAAATGATTAAATAAGGAATGAGCTTCACTAGCCCAGTAAGGACATCACGATATTTCACCGTCACGAAGGTAAAGGTAGGTAGAAAATACAAAAAGACCAATGGAGCATAATTTACAACAAATTCTTTTATCAATAATAAATCCTTCGCCATCCACTTACCTCGGTGAAATTCATAAAACAGTATACGAAAGCAATAACATTATCATCATCATGAAATCATATATAAACTGTATAACATAATACTTATCACGCCTTTTGTAATTCAATCATTACACAACATATTTTCCTCATTTACCAGCCCACTAGTATCCATGGGGATCCATAGGGGTCCCACTACCCGTTAACCCTTAACACTTGAAATCAGATTCCAGGGCCGTCCCCATACCCCGTCCGGTATGGGCGCCAAAACACATAAGGTCTTCATACCCCGTCCGATATGAGAGACCACAATCCCGGTAGGGTTCCCTACGGACCCGGTCCGTCCACCATCTCCCAGGATATCTAGTCGGGCTGACCACATTATACAATTACCCATTTACATAATCTTTCATTCTCTTTTTCCTCAGTCAGCATCAACAATCCACATACAAACAAGCAAAACAGTAATTTATGCCAAACAGACAACATACAGCATCAATATCCTAGTCATTCAATCCACAATCAATAAAATAGTAAAATATGCACACGAAACTATAAAATGCAAACATCAAACCTCATACTGCATTTAAAACTGTAAAATAGGCCAAATAACATATAACCGACGAACACACTAGACTCGGGCTCCATTAGCGACCTTAAGCAATTTCACACATTTGTTGATTCAAGAAATGCCGTTTTATCATTATTGAACTTTAATACCGTGATAGGAAATAGGGTGAGGGGTCCTTACTTGTTTCGGGGTCCGAACACGGCTTCACAGTGCGCCTACAGGCCATCCCTAATTTTCCCGTAATTTTTTTCTGGGGAACTGAAACGCACTACTGGTACCTGCACGTGTTCCAAAAAATCCCAAATTAGGCCCAGGGCCCCTTTTTGGCCAATATCGCAATTCCGGCACGGCGGCTCCGCCGCTTGCGGCGGCGATTCCCCTCAGTTTGGCCGTTTTCAGCTGTTTCCGGCCGAATTCGGCCACACTTGCATCGGTCCTTGCGATACAACAACCCTAGGGCCCTCGGGGGGCCAAAAAATTACGCAAAACCGAAGCTTACCGGCGGCGGTGCTCTCGGGTGCGGCGGCTCTCCGGTGAGGTTCGTGTTTTGGTGATTCAGCTCCGATCAACCTGTAGAGAAAAGAATGGTGATCACGGTGATATAAAAATTTCATCAAACGAAGGCCGGAAAGGGCTTCATCGGAGGCAAAAATTGAGGAGGGGCGTGGCGGCGCCGCTGGATTTCGGTCGTGTTTTCCGACCGTTTGGCAGGGATTTTGGCTCCGATTTGGCCACAGGAGAAATCAGCGTGGAAAAACGAGTCGGAGGTATGAAATTTACCTCGATCGGCGGTCGGAAATCTCCCCGGTGCGGCGGCGGGTGGCGGCGGCCGGCGCCTCCGGCGTCTGGTTCGTCTTCTCCGGCGAGGGCAGGCGGCTAGGGTTTTTGTGGTCAGGTGTGGGGGTTCTATTTATACCCTTTTGCCTTTTGATCTCAGCCGTCCATTTTGATTTAATCTGGGCCGTCCGTTTTTGATTGAATCTGGGCTGTCCGTGCGATTGCATCTGGGCCGTCCGTGCGCACGCTTGATCTGGACCGTCCAATCGCGCGTACGCAGATCGCCAACGTGGCCCGTTCTTGGTCGACGTGGTTTTGCCACGTGGCAGGTCCTGGTTGGCCAGGATTGCTGACTGGGTCTGCTGACGTGGCTGCTGACGTGGCATTTTTTTTTTAAACCTAATTAAAATATAATCAATTTTCTTTATTTTTTTATATATTTTCCGGGTGTTACATCTTACATTGTTTTATTTGCAAACTTAGATATCTAATTATTAATATAGTACAAATTTTTTATTATCTTATTCTACTTCCAATATAATTGGTGATGATTTTAAAGATCAAAAAATTATTCTTGAAAAATTTTCTTTTTTTTAAGTCTCGCATCATTCATGTTATGTAATTATACATGTGTCATACTCAATTTTGTTCGGCTTAATAATAATAATAGTAATAATAAAAATAATCATCATCAAATGTGTGATAAAAAGTTACACATGGAAATAGTTAAGTTATTTTTAATTTTTTGTTATTATCATTATTATTGTCATTATTTTTTCAATTGTGAGTTTTATCATTATGATGAGTAAAGAGAGAAAAATCTTGAGAAATAAGAAAATGAGACAAATGAAATTAAAAGAAAAGAGAGAGTGAAAGAGAATGAAGAAAAAAAAAAGAGGATAAAAGAGAAAATGATGTGTAGAAAGAGAGAATTTTTCTTTTTAAAAAAAGAGAACAAAATACAAAAATGATAAAAGAAGAAAAAATGAAGAAAGATCAAAATGAAAATGAGAGAAATAAAATTAATCAAGAGGGATGGAGAAAGAGGAAAATGAAGATGAAAAAGAGGCAAAGTCTAAGCTTCCCCATTCCAAAGCCCAAAGGAATCAAAACCCAAATTCCCCCCCCCCCCCCCCCCCCCCCCCACCTTCTTTTTTCCTTTTTCCTTCCATTTTCTTCATTTTTGTTTTTTCTCCTATTAGAGATTCCATTTCTTGATCTTTTTCTTTTCTTTTGCTTCGGTTCTTCGCATGGCACACGCCTAAACATGAACCTAACCAAGCTAAAAAATAGCCAACTAAACTCTTTTCTTCTTCGGCCCCCAACTACAGCCCCGTCTAGATTAGCCATCTCATAACATTACCGTTTTAAGGAAGGTTTCTTTACCCTTACCTCCCTCTTTTTTATTCGAGAGAGAGAGAGAAAAATTAGAAGAAAAAAATCTTTTTCAAAGTGAAGCATGGAGTAGGCGAAGCAGAATCTGAAACCAAGTATTGTATAAAATCAGTAACGTCTACAACACTTATTGTAAAAAGATACGACTCTTTATGAGTTTATAAGAAAAAAATTTTATTGTAAAAAGATATGATTATTTGTGAGTATATAATGAAGAAAAAATTACTTCTGTTTAATTAATGAAGAAAATAACATTCAAAAAAAAATATTATAATTTTCTCTCTAACGTTAAGTTAAACCATAAATATATTCAGATTTTGATGTGTGAAAATTATCCGAAACTCTAGTAGCATATAGAAAAAAATAAAAGACATCAATGATGAAGAATCGTGGGTAAAAAAATAAATATCTTATCCTATTAATTCCGCATTAAGGTTAGTCTTAATTTTCTAACAGTGGTATCAGAGTCTAGTTGTTTGTATTTTTTCCTGTAATAATTATGCTCCAATTTAAATTAAATTTGTTATTTTTTTATGATGATAAATCTAGAAAACATGTTTTTTTTTTCTTTTTTTTTCATGTATATTTCTATTTTTTAAGAATTTTAAAAAAAAAAATCGCCTGAGTGGCGAATTTGACTTCCTCTAACTTGCCTAAAAAATGTAAGTATTCAAATGACTGAATATATGTAAGCGTTTAAATACTGGGTATTTTGGTTTTCCCACATAGGCATTTAAAAAGAAAAAAAATGAAACTTTGGCCATGGGTGAAAACTGAAAAAAAAAACGGAGAGAGGAGTTGCACTGTGTGTGCGTAAAAGGAGAAAAAAGAAACAGGATGATGCACTGTGTGGTGCGTTAAAAAAAAAAGGGTACAAGAAGGAAAAAAAAGGGGGAGAAAAAGGAGATTGAAAAAATATATATACATATATACATGTATATATATATATATATATATTAAAAGGCATGGCCGATTCTTGCAAAGAAAAAAAAAAGGGTTTTCTTCATTTTATTATTTTTTTCTCTCTCATGATGATGATGATATCATTTATTTTGTCTTTTACTTAGAGAAAATTAGATGTTAAAAATAGGATTTGATTCCTTGACCTCACTAACCATACCCTCAATTTTGGCACTTGCTTAACACTGGGCCAACTCAACATATAAATGCATGCTTGTGTTTTTTAAGCATATTTATTAATTGAGATTACGTATATTTTAAAAATATTTCATATATGTATATTATTTTATTTATTTGGACGGCATGTTAATATTCTATAATATTATTTAATTATCACTGTATTAATATATATTAATTAATTTATGTACATTATTAGTTATGCATTTTTTGTTAAAATAGATAATTACATATATTTATGTAATATTTTTTATGCTAATTAGTTTGACACAATTAAAGGTTTATATGGATATATTCTATTAATTTAATTTTTTTTATGATAATTACGTTATAATTTTTCTAATTTGTGTCATATGTGATGATTATGGGGCTAACAAATTTTCGAACATGTGATATAAATAATAAAATTTTGATAATTTAATTATAAAAAATCTTACTTAATGTCTATTTTTATATACTTATAGAAATGACAAGCAGAAACATAATTACTAATTTGTCCACCAATGAGAATTTGGATGGAAAAAATTATGATATATGGCATAGGAAGATTCAATATCTTCTTAATAAGCGCAATGTTTTGGAAACCTTGAACACTACAGTACCTAAGCTAAAAAATATAGGTAATGATCGGTACAATGAGGATTTGATTATATACTAGGAAGGATCTAAGAAAGATCATTTTGCGCGCTATACTATGTTGTATTGCATGCATAACGATCTCATTGGAGAACTTGAGAGTTGTTTTATGACTAAGAACAGGTGGGACAAACCTAAGGTCACTTATGGTCAGACATCCGCTATAAGGCTCTGTACCTTGGATTTAAAGTGGATTCAATATGAAATAGATCCAAAGCACAATATAACTAAATACTTAAGTGTCATGAGTGTTATGATTCGTGACCTTAAAGCTGGAGGGTGAGACATAAGAGATCAGGAGCAGGTTCTTAATATGATTCGTTCATTTTCAAATTAGTTTGAATATTGAAAAAATTTTAAATTCCTGATGGTTCATAGTGAACATATTAATATTTTTTCTAAAATTGATAGGCATATTGAGATGGAGGTTGAGCATTAAAAGACGTTTAATCCTTTCAATGTAGCATTTATTGCCCATGGAGTCAGACCCAAGGGAAACAAGCCTAATCGTGTCAAGCAATTTAAGAAATGTCGGCACCATTCTCAAGCCAATGGACCTAAAGGTGGTGTGACCAAACAACATAAGGTTAAAGGTCATAAACAGAAAAATGTAGCGTGTATGAAGTGTCATAACTGCAGCAACAAGGGTCATTTCGCTTGTGATTTTTTTGAGCCGAAGAAGGTATATATCTTTATTTTGCCTATTTGTTTATTTGTTTATTCCTATGCATTAGTTACTAATTTTTTTCCTAATTGGATTGTAGGCACGAGAGCTAGCAAACATGTAGTTCAAGGTCAAGTTTGATTATTGGACTACCATCATGTCTCGATAGGTTCGCAAACTGTTGTATTGGGCAACGATAATAAAGAGAGCTTCCTTGGAATTAAAACATACCACTCAAGCTACATGGAGAAAATACTTTACTGCTTCATGATACTCTTTATGCACCCAGGGTGCGATGTTGTTACCTTTAGTTGTTTCCTTGTTGAGATTGAGTGTTTCTTTTAACTTTAGTCCTAGCACTTTAGATATTTTATATCATGGCGATGTATTTGGTCATGGGTATTTAAGAAACAATTTTTTTGTTCTTGATTTGGATGATAATATATTTAATAATTCTATGTTTGCTTATATTTTTCACTTTGATTGTGATTTTAAATTTGTTAAGTAGCATGCTAAACTTGGCCATTTTGGCAAAGACCGAATGAGTAGACGAGCTAAAGAAGGCCTTTTGGACTGACTTACTAAAGTTAAATTACCTAAATGTGAGTCATGCTTAGTCGATAAAACAAGTAAGAAGTCTTTTAATAAGGCTTCAAGGACGTCAAGTCCCTTAGAATTAATTCATTCTAATATTTACAGGTCTTTAAATATCAAAACACATCATAGTGCTATATACATTCTCACTTTTATAGATGATTATTCACGATATGGATGTGTATCTAATATCTCATCGCTATGAATCGCTAGATATGTTCAAACATTTCATAGCAGAAGTGAAAAATCAAATAGATTGAAGAGTAAAGACTCTTTGAACCAATTGTGATCGTGAATACCTTTCTGATATGTTTAAAGAATATTGTGAGAAAAATAGTATACGTAGGCAACTCATAAATCTTCATACTTCATAATGAAATAATGTTGCAGAGTGAAGGAATCGTACATTATTGACATGGTTTGATCGATGATCGCACATGCCAACCTCTCTAATAATTTTTGGGGAGATGCATTGGTTATAACAATTTACATCTTTAACTATGTATCAAGTAGAAGTATACTCGTCATTCCATATGAGTTATAGAATGGCAAGAAGCTCATTTTGAATCATTTACATCCTTAGGGATCGGTAGGCTATGTGCATAACCCAACCCACAAGTATGGAAAAGTAGGTTTAAGAGTAACTAAGATGGTGTTCATCATATATATTGAACATTTAAAAGGATATGTTACGTTTCGAGAATACCAGAATAGTGACATGACCAAAATTTACTCCCGCAATGTTAATTTCCTTAAGGATGAGTTCTTAAACGTTGGTGAAATAAAAGGGAATCTCAAACTGTATGAGTTATAAGAGGACATGCAACTATCTATTAGTGAGAAGGATGTATTGAGAACCTTTGGTCACTAAGGATAGTGATATTCCACCAAATAAAAGAGATAGTGGGAGTGATCTTATTATTTTAGATGGTGAAAACTTACCTACAAATGATAATCCATCAGAAAATTTGGTTAGTCCTCAAGATCCGAGGTTGGAACATGAGATTAGTCTTCAAGTTTCAAATCCCACGTCAAGGGACAATGAGAGAGATTTATCATCTAGTGAGGCAGGTGATGAAAGTCCTAGAATCCAAAGGAGTGAATGTGGAAAAATTCTCTGATGATATTTCTAAATCAAGTGAGAAATTTTCCTTTGTACTTTTTTAGAAATTGAGGAACCCACCTCCTTTAAGGAGGCTGTGAATTCACTAAACAATAAGGAGTAGATTGATACATGAGGGATGAGATGGACTTAATAACGAGAAATAAAATTTAAAAATTAATTGATCTCTCAACTAGACGTAAATCAATTGGAAACAAGCGAGCTCTCAAGATAAAATATAGAGCGGATGGATCAATTGAAAATTTTAAGGCCCGATTGATGGTGAAAAATTTTACCCAACTCGAGGGTATAGACCATGAAAAGACTTTTTCTCGTATTGTGAGATTTGCCACTATTCGTCTCTTTCTAGCCTTGGTTGCCCATTTGGACTTAAAGTTATTTCAAATGGATGTTAAAACTATTTTCCTCAATGGTACACTTGATGAAGAAATATATATGGATCAACCTATTGGGGTTATCTCAGAAGATTAAGAAAACAAAGTTTGTCATCTTGAAAGATCCATGTACAATTTTAAACAGTCTTCTAAACAATGGTATTTCAAATTTCATGAAGCCATTACTTCGTTTGACTTATCCATGGTAGATGAAGACCATTGTGTGTATGTTAAAAAAATAACAGGAGATATTATATTTCTCTATTTATACATTAATGACATACTATTGGCTGAAAACAACATATAGATGATCAATGTCACTAAGTAGTGGTTGTCCTCTGTTTTTGAGATGAGGGACATAAGTGAAGGTAGGTTTGTCCTTGGAGTGGAAATAATAAGAGACAGTCCCAAGAAGTTTCTAGAACCGTACAATGAATCATATATTAAGAAATTTTTAAAATAATTTTGGACGCATTACTCCAAACCCATTGACACTCCTATTGAAAATGGCCTAACCTTAAGTCTTGACCAGTGCCCAAAGACAGATGAAGAGAAAAAGAAAATGAGTAACATTCTTTATGCTAATGCAATAGGCAGTTTGATGTATGACATATTGTGTACACGACCAAATATTTGTTTAGTTGTTGGTTTAGTAAGTCGTTATCAAAATAACACTGGACCTGCTTATTGACAAACAATCAAAAGAATCTTGCACTACCTTTGTGGTACAAGTGACCTAGTCCTCTACTATCAAAGAGGGGATTTAAGGTTGAAAGGATATTCAGATGCAGACTAGGGTGGCGACTGAGATGAGCTTAAGTCAACATCAGGATATGTTTTTGTCCTTGGTGCAGGTTTCATATCTTAGTGTAGTAAAATACAAGACTACATTATTTTATCTACAATGGAAGCGGAGTATACTGCTAATTGTCTTACTATACATGAGACAATTTGGTTGATAACCTTTCTGTGAGATCTCAACATCACCCCTAAAGTTGATGAACCTGTAGAAATGCATTGTGACAATACTATTGTTATTTAATATGCTCGAGATCTAAAATTCTATATGAAAACCAAACATATTAATAGGCATTATCACTTTGTTCGAGACGCCATCAAAAAATGAGAAGTTGTTATTAAGTATATATCCACTAGTAAAATGGTTATTGATCCTTTGACTAAGCTCTTACTTAGAGATGTTTTTTGGGGTCATGTGAAGAGTCTAGGTTTACATAGAGTTTAATTTTCGAGTGGGATTTAATACGTAATGGACATATATTTTTTTGTATATTGATCATTCATGAAATAAAAGTTGTTATTTTCTTATGAAATGTTCATGAACAAAATTACATGATTAGACACGTAATAATGTCATTAGACTTTATGATTAACCTTATCATATGGGTGATCTCCCTAACACTTGAGTAGCTGGTAGGATAAGACTAAATTATATTGGCATTAAGTGTGTATAATATGGACTGTCTTTATACTTGTATTATATTAATGACAAAATATTAAAATTTTATAGTCGTCTTAGTATATCTAAAATGAGACTTTAGAGAGTTGAATATGAAATATACCCGATTTTATACTAAAGCACTAGAGCTGAATATCGAGTGTAAGGTCACACATTGAGTATGTTGATCAAGTGGCTCGAGTTAGATACTTGAGTAGTATCTTAACTTATGATTCGTACGATATAGAAGAGTGACATGCCCAACTTAGTGGGAGCTATATTGTAACATATATATCATATTGCATTGCTATATGACAACTGATATAAGGAGTGACAAGATAATTCCCTACTTTGTCACTGTGTGAAACTTATAGATTCTTGTGTCATCCTTGTATGATACTCTTCGACTTTGAGTTGTCACATGAAGTCAAGATTTGGTGTTGCTACTTTAATATATTTTCAAGGGTCATGACCTATACGGTCCAACGGAGCATGTTAGGAAAACAGTTTAGTTGAGATGGATTGTTATGAGTGTGTAGGGAAAAATCTATCTAACATCATCACATAAGCTTGGACAGTTATATTTTGTATATAATTAAGTAATGTAATTATAATATAGAGAGACAATGTATGCTAATGGTGATATTCAAATGATCTGGAGTATTATAAATATGAAAGTGATGTATACTTAGATGGTGACTTAATATAACACTACTTGTTGCTTTTTGGTCGCACGCCCCATTTCCTGTATGAAGTGTGAGATATATTGATGTGGTAATATATTGTGATTAGTGTGACTTGTGTAGCCGAATGGGAGATATTGTATAAAATCATAAATGTTCACAATATCCCTTGTAAAAAGATATGACTCTTCGTGAGTTTATAAAGAATAAACTATTATTATAAAAAGAGATGATTCTTGGTGAGTATACAAGTGAAAAAAAATTGCTTCTATTTAATTAAGGAAGCAGATAACATTCGAAAAAAAAATATATTATCATTATCTCTCTCACGTTGAGTTAAACTATAAACAGACTTGGATTTTGGGGTGTGAAGATTACCCAGAACTCTAGTAGCATACGGAAGAAAACAAAAGGCATCAACAATTAAGGATCGTGGGAAAAAAGAAAACACTTTGTAATATTGCTTCCACATTAAGCCTAGTCCTAATTTTTTAACACCAAGCAAAAAAAAAAAAGGCTCGATGACGATGGTGATGGAATAGTGGTAATGCTGACCATGACGGAGACAACCCGAAGTAGAAGAGGAGAACACCGAGAAGAAGCATTTAGGGAGTTGTTGTTGCTCATTAACAAGAAGTTGTAATGATCATTAACAGATGATAACATAAAGAAAAAGGAAATGAGCAATGCGATTAAAGATCAGAAAGTGGTGATGAAGGAGAAACACAGATGAAAAACAACATAAATGAAGGGATCCATCAACTAAGTAGCAAAAAAGGAGTTTTAGAGGGAAAAAAACAGTCTCTGAAGAAGAAAATAGAGGGTCTGAAGAAGGAAAACTGTGTGTTAACTAATTTTGAAACATTGATCATGATGTTTTGCTAAATTAATGGTCTACGAATGATGAAGTAGAATAGTTGGATGATTGCTGAATTCAAAAAAAAAAAGAAATCACCTATCTTTTATTTTTAAATTAGGTACATGGTGTTACCATGAGTATAATAAGATAGCAATCTCTAGTTTCATCCTAACCCAACTTAATAGTTTCTTTTATGAACAAATTTCAATTTGTCTTTCTATTGAGATAACACAAATGGTGATGATGAATCAATTAATTTTCAATATTGGCTAATAAAAAGTTGGTTACAAAAAACTAATTTTGTGATTTTAAAAATTGATGAACTGGAATTGGATTTCTATAAGGATAAAGCGATCAAATGAATTGGATTATGATTTTACAATTAGTTATTTGTACCTTTCTTTGTATAATGAAAAATATTCCTTTTCAAAATTATCAAAACTTTAAAAAAAATTATATTTTTAACTTTTTAGGGGTTTATGACAACATGGGATAAAAAATTCTATTTTTTACCTTGGGAAACCATTTTTCAAGAACCAAAAGATCCTCACAAAAATGGCCATCAAATATATAACTAAAGCAATCATTAATGTAACTTATTATGTAGAAGAGCAAGTTAGGTAAGTTAACATGCTCATACATCCCTTAAATGTGGAAAAAAATTCAAAGATAATGGTTAAATTAAAAAACAAATAGGATCCTCTTCAATAAAAAAAGATTACAAGAGAGCTCTACATAATGAGTCTGATTCAGAGGGTTTAAGATATGTATAAAATATTATACCTCATCAAGAACTTTCCGTTCCAAATGATGCTACAATCATTAACCAATTAGAAAAATTAGACCATGAAGAAATAAATGGAAGTTGTTCATTAATTTTCTCTACAAATAGAATTGACACAAATTTTTAGCACCTTAAACGAAAAGACTAGATAGATTCCCAAAAAAATTTCATATATCTAATCTTTAACTTAAAAAATCCTTACTTATATTCTTTTCTTAAGCATTTGTTAAAATCATATTATAAAACAACTAAAGTACTCAACTGGTTATCGAAGTTCTAGTCAATATTAACTTTAATAAAGAATTAACTAAGGCTTGACTTTTCTATAAGCATCATTTTTTACTTAAATATTAATGTTATATCTCTCCTCTACTACCTCACCAAAAGTTATGCAACATATATGAAGGCTAATGAAAAAATTTTAGACTGATATAAATCATATTCTTTAGTAAGAGAAATTTTTTTGAAGTGCATGAGAATGAGCTTTTAAAAGATGAGACAAGACTTTAGAATGAAATAACTGAGTTGGAGAAAGAAAAAGTTGATTTGAAGGTAATGCCCTAAAACTTAGTCTTCACTTAAAAGAAGAGAATTTAGATAGGAAGATTTACAATAGAAGACACTAGAGGTGAGTATAAAAGGCTTTAAACTTTTGAGGCTAAAAAAAAAGAGCTTAAGACAATTCTTGACACTTTAAATTCCTTTTACAATTTGGATAAACTCATTTATTTATTTCTATATTTTATTTTTTCTTTCTACTTTGACACATATTGTATTTTTTTAAAGTACTTTTTGTTTATGTAACTTCATTTCTTTAGTAGTAAGTGTAGTAAATATGTTCTCTTGAGCATTTTAAAACTTATATAAATTCTATTATTTATTTATATAAATATTTAGCTTACTTAATGTTGTTGCTACATTTAATTTACTACAGACTTCACCTAATAAGGGATGAAGCTTTAGATAATTCTAAAAGGCAAAGTACTTTCAAGACCATATAATTTACCGTACATGATTTAAGCTTTTGCATATTTAGAGATCCTTTATATGTAGTTTAAGATCAAATATTTGGCTCTTTGGTGATACAACATCAAGTTATCTTTTCTCATTTTATATTTGTCATTCAACAGCTCAACACTTAATTATGAATGATGGAATATTCACAAATAGTTATTCTTCATTTTTAATGTGATTTTAAAATAGATCATCAATGTCTCATATCAACAACAATTTCAGTATAAAGAATGACAAGGCTTTAAAGCCTTAGAATGTGTGAGAATCATGATGCATACACATACTCTGTTTCTTCTTATAACTATATTAGAGTACAATTTTCTAAGTTGAAGTATTGATAATCAAAACTTCCTTAGAGAAATCTTTTAGCAATTATAGGATGTTTGTTATTATACATGTGGCTATCAAAATCAGTCAATGTTTGCCCTTTTTATACATTTTTAGGAGTAGAAGTAACGCCAAATTTTATTAAGATAAGTGACCATTTAGCATAACATGATAGACATGTGTTTTGTCATTAGATATTTATATGGATCCATTTTACTTATTAACTTAATAGTATGGATGAACTAAAAGTGCGTTAGTTTTATAGTCCAAACAACAATGTGAAACACCACTTTTAGATGGGACTGAAATTATAATTCACTCCAAAAAGTGTTCAAATTAAGTAAAAAAGCATTTTACTTGTCATCATTATTATTTTGGGAATTAAATGCCTCCAAAGAGCTTTCAAGTGTGCAATATATTATCAATTGTAAATTTTTGGTAATATCATCAGTACTAAAGTTTTTGGCAAATATTCCCTAATATCCTCAAATAAATTTTGGAATGCTTAGATAACCATCTATATATTTATTCTTACATTTATCATTTGATAAAATAGTGAAACTACTACTTTTACGACTAGTTTTATTGTTGTTATCAATACTATATTGACAACTACTGCTGTTTTTATTATCGGTTACCACCACTATCATCATACCATTATCTTCATCACAATTGTTCTCATTATTATATATACCACCACTATCATTATTGTTCGTGATCACCTCTACTATCAACCCACCACCATGATACTACTGTTGCTACTATCATTATCATATTTATCTCAAACTCATTATTACCCCTTTTTTCGTTGCACATGATGCCACTTAATTTACTATTATACTTTATAAACATCACCACTACCATCCTTATAGTCGTTGTTGTCGTATTTACTGTCATGATGATCATTATGTCATCACTACTGCTGCCAATATTGTCACCATCCTTTTCACTACTACCATTAATTGTTAATATAAAATAGAAAATGGTAATATAATCTTATATAATACTATTCATTTCTTAACACAAATCATCTCGAATCCATGAACGAGTAAAAACCTTGATGATAGATAACTGAACCTATTTAATTCTTCTACTTTACCCAACCCATTAATTACTTTAGTTGCATAGCAAGCATTTACCTTTGAGGCATTACCTATTAGGTTAATTGTAAAAAAGATAACAAGCTTTTAATTAAAATAAGGTCTATATATATTTAATATTTTCTCCCTTACTGCCAGACATTTCATATCATGTTTGAGAGTTCTTTTGAAAGTTGAAGAAGAGAATGTATCATAGATTATTTGCCATTTTTTGTTTGAGACTTTTCAAGGGAGTAAATTAAAATCTTTTATTTGAACCGTTATAAAACTTTCAAAATCTTATTTACTTACTTATCTAAATTAAGGGTTATAAGAGTGAGAGACTATAATTAATATCTTAGGAATTAAAATTTTAAATATTCCTGCCTATATATAATAGCTAATTAACAATTAAGATTATTTTATTTTATTAATAAAATCAATGCTCTATTTTACTCTGTTTAAGAAATAAGTATAGATCTCGAATTTCAAGTTCTTTTCCTCATTAAAGTGATTTTTTAAAAAAAGATAACTTTTAGTCCAATTTATCTTCTTATATTTTCTTTTGTAATTTTAATATTTGACGTATACAATAACATTTAGGAGCTCTTTTTTTTTAAAAAAAAATAACAAAAGTAAATTTTTTCAAAAGATAGAGAGTAAAATGTAATACGACAAGATATGAATGAAACTTTGTTGATAGTTACAAGTTTTTGGGAGAAAATATTTACAAAATTTAATTCTTAAAATATTAATAAAAATTATTAATTTTTTAATTTAGATAATTTGATAATTAATATATTAGAGAATTTGAAAAGGATAAAAAAACTCTCATTATAACTCTTTCAAAAAAATTTCTCACTCAGAAAATTCAAAGAAGATTTGATATATAGATTATAGGTATTTAAATTTTGGTTCGAATTGGAACAATAGATTAAAGAGAACTAAATAGTCTAGTCTGAAACAAATATTCGATCAATAATAAAAATAATTTTCATTAGTTTTAAATTGACATATTTAAAAAATTTCAATTTATTTTGTTCTGCACTGAATTAGATTAAAAAAAAAATCAAATTGATCTAATCTGTAAGAAAATTAAAAAACTAAAATAACAATTTGGTCCATACTATCAACTTTTGTTCAAATTATTTATTACCTTAATTTTCGATTAAATTGGTTCATATACTTCAAAAAAAATTTCAATTTAGTCTCTTATTTTGACCAATAATTACTCTCATTAAATTAAGTGACATATATCAAATTTGATGATACAAGGGACACCTTATTTGTCTTGTACATATTGAATATTATGTTAAATGCTAGTGGCATTTGACATGCTATTAAAAAAATTATATATAAATCGGTTTAGATTAGTCCACAAATAAAAAATCGATTAAGTGGTTAAAAAAATAATGTCATAAATCCCACACTTGCTCATCTTCTCTCATCTTTTATTCCTTTTTGAGCAGGTCACCCAGCCTCATCAAAAGAATAGAGTGGTGGTCGTCAAGCTTTTTTACCACCAAAGTCATTGTAGAGTGGTATTCCCTCGTGTGCGTTTGTGATAGCTTGAAAATACATTCAAGTTAATTTTTTATATTTGATATATTTAATTTAATCTTTATATGTGTTTGAAAATATATAATAAAGTTAAGGACATAGTTTAGAGTCAAACAGAAAAATAATAGATAAGAATGAAAGAGGTAGAATAAGAATGAAGAGGCTTGAAAAATATGAGAACCTTTTAAATAAAATGATATAATGAAAAGTTATAACTTTTAGATACAATGACATAATAGAAAGTGACAATTTTTAGATTAAGTAACATGCGAAAAGTAATAACTTTTAGATAAAGTGACATCACAAAAAGTGATAACTTTTAGGTGAATTGACATGAAAAAATTGATAACCTTTTAAATGAAGCAATATGTGAAAAGTAGTAATTTTTTAAATAAAACAACATGTGAAATGGTAATCTTTTAGATAAAGTGACATGATGAAAGGTGACAACTTTTGGATGAAGTAACATGATGGAATGGTGGTAATATTTCTTTTGTAGCTCCCCACTCCTATAAATAAGGGATGAGAGAATGGAGGAAGAAACATTCCGGATAAGAGAAAAATAGTAAGAAATATTGAGGTGAAGGAAGAAGAGGGAGTACGAAATATGTAATTTTTGATAGTATTTTAAGGTTTTAGATAAAAATCTTAGAGAAACTCTGCTAAATTTATGAGAGCAGATGTAACACCTCAAAATGGGATTTTAATGTAATTTAAAATTAATAAATATAATTTTTTAATTTTTTAAAATTTAATTTAGAGTAAAAATAAAGTAAAAATAGAAGGAGGATGAAATTGAAAATAATTTTGGGAAAAATAGGTGAAAATTTGGGTTATAAGGGTATTTTTGAAAGAAAAATCCGAAACTGGGGGTTAAATTACAATTTAGGAAAGTTCTGCCACGTGGGACGTCCGGCCAGTAGCTCCGACGAACCAGGACGCGACGTATGGCAGCAGACGCTGATGCGATGCCACGCAGGGGGGCCACAAGAGCGATCCGCATGCCCGCAATCGAACGACTCAGATTCGTTCCCATGCGCACGAACGACCTAGATGCATTCCTTCCCCAAACGCGATCGAACAGTCAGATTTGAACGCGATCGGACGGTCTACATTAGATCGTGATGGACGGCTCAAATTGAATCACAATGAACGACCTAGATAAAAAGTGAACGGATATAAATAACTCCCATCTACACCAAACCCTAACCCTAGCCGCCAGATCCCCTCGTCAGAGAAGAAGACCCAACTACCATATTGGAGCTTTTTTCGTCCGTCAAAAAAGGTAATAATTTTTCCTTTTGCTCAAAATTCAATTTTAAACGTACCCATGGCCAAATCAGAGTAAAAGACTGGTCAATTGGTCGAAAAACACCGGCGAAGTCCGGCAGTGCCGACACAGGGAATTTCACAAAATGCCTCCGATGAGACCCTTTCCGATTCTCGTTATGTGTAATTTTTCTACCGTTGTGATCACCATGTCCTTCTCTAGAGGTTGACCAGAGCAAAATACCCAACCGCAACGTGAGCTGGAGGAGCTGCCGCACCGGAGAGCCACACCACTGGTGAGTTTCGGTTTTTTTGTGTTTTTTTTGGCAAACCGATGCACTTTAACGTATTTTCTCATAGGGATCAATGCAGAATCAGCTGAATTCGGCCGAAAACAGCCAATCTGAGGCGGATCGCCTCCGCGAGAGCACGGCGGAGCCGCCATGCCAGAATTCTGAAATTGACCAAGTGGGCCCTGAGACTGATTTTGGATTTGTTTGAGATATTTGTAGGTACTATTAGCGCGTTTTAATTCCCGAAAGAAAATTCAGAGAATTCAAAAATCACCCATCGCAGTCGAAAAATGTAGCTTTCAGATATCGAATTGAGTAATGATTCCTCACCCTATTCTCTATCATAGAATTGAAGTCTAAATAAATAATAATACGATATTTTATGTGAATTTAGAAAATGTGCATAATTAATTACGGATTGCTAATGGAGCCAGAACCGAAAATTATTTACTGTTGTTTGTTGATTGTTTTTACAGTTTATATGCATGATGATATCTTATTAAATTATTTTATGACTTTGAATGCATGTATGGTTTATTCTATGTGTTTACTGCCGAATCGAAAAAAAGAAAGTTAAACGGTGAAAATTATGTGATGAAATAAATAGATAAAACGACAGCCTTACTGGATATCCTAGGAGATGGTAGATGAACCAGAGACATAGGGAACCCTCTCGTGAATGTTGTCTCATACCGGACGGGGTATGAAGACTTGATAATTTGGTACTCATACCGGACGAGGTATGAGAACGACCTGCTTTACCCTCATACCAGACGAGATATTGAGATTTGGTAAATTGACACTTATACCGGACGGGGTTTGGGGACGGCCCGTAATTGAGAATGTTAAATGAAATGGTTCACATGTAACGATGACATCCCTTTGAACCCCCATGGATACCACCAGGCTGGTAAAAAGAGTGATAGTTATTGTTTAATTTATTGATGATGAGTATAGAATTATAATATGTGATATAATTGCTGATTATACATGGAATCATGATTTGTATAATATTATTGTCTGTATAAATTATTTTTATGAATCCCACTACGGTAAGTGAACGGTAAATGATTTTTATGATTGATAAATGAATTTGCTAAATTTAGTGCTCTATTAGTGGTTTTTGAGTTTATACCAACATTTACTTCTGTGTCGGTGATATAGTATGATATCCTTACTGGGTTAGTGTAGCTCATCTCTTATTTAACTATTTCAGATCAAGAAGACCAGGTTCTAGAGCCCGATTCGCAAGAGGATTGCGAGTAGATGCTAGATCTATTTATTTTCCATTCATTTCCTTATTTCTTATATTTCTTTCAAAAGTGTGAATTTCGTAACACTGTTTGGTACTTTAAGTTATTTATGTAAGGAATGTAAACCCTGAACTTTTACTATGCTTTCGCACTTTAATTATCTTTTATTTATTTTGAATATTTTTGGGGTTATTGCAGTTGGTATCAGAGCCGCATTTCTCAGACCCATTCCTTACACAAATCCATAGGGAACACCAAAACAATGGATTATTACTCAATCGTTCCTTGTGAAATATAGGTATAGATAGATGAGGAGAGGAAGACCCCTACTAAACTGATCAGCCCGGGATGGTTCACTTAGAGAAGATGTTGACCAGATATTTGAGATGCTGGAGAGACTCATTATTGCTCAACAGGGCCGGGAGGAAAAGAGGGAGCTACCTGATCCTCTCATGGTACCACAAGTTGAGCCACCTCTGCAATGAGAGGATCCCGAGCCACCCCGGTACGACCATGCTCCTCCACAATACCACCTGACACCACCATAGTATGATCCGGTGCTCCAGCCACAGTACCACCCGACACCACTACAGTACAATCCGGTGTCCCCACCGTATCAACAAGTACTACCGCAAGGCCACTCAGTCCATCCTCGGCATGGCCCAATCCCTCTTCCACGGGACCCAGCTCCTCCCATAATGGACTGAAGTTACATAGAGAGCTATAAGAAATTAAATCTATCTATTTTTGCAGGGGGATCCTCTTTCAAAGATGCCGAGCACTAGTTAGCAGAGATAAAGAAAGCCTTCAAGACCCTAGGAGTGACTCCCGAACAGAAAGTCACCCTTGCTACCTACATGCTAGTAGGAGAAACAGACCGCTGGTGGGAACTCAAATAGACCACCCTGCCTATTCTAGTTACTTGGGAACAGTTCCTCTAAGCTTTTCATGTAGAATATCTTCTAAATTATCTCCGACATTTAAAAGAGATTAAGTTTGTACAATTGATACAAGGAAACATGACTGTGTCAGAATATGCTCGCAAGTTTCTAGAGTTGGGCTGATATCCCCCTGAGACATTGTTGGATGAAGGCATGAAGGTTCGAGTGGGGTCTCCATCCAGAGATCAGACAACAGTTGTTTGTGCTGGAGCTCAGGACTTATTCGACTGTTCTGGCC
This sequence comes from Carica papaya, assembly GCF_054855325.1. Taxonomy (NCBI): domain Eukaryota; kingdom Viridiplantae; phylum Streptophyta; class Magnoliopsida; order Brassicales; family Caricaceae; genus Carica; species Carica papaya. The sequence continues at coordinate 14,546,390 of NC_142311.1, read as the reverse complement.
AAGCACAGTTAGTGGATAGGAGCCTCCGCACCTTCTCTCAAGCAGCAGAGAACCTTAGTCCCTCAGCTCCATCCCGCAGACCAGTACCTACTGCGCTTGTTCAACAAAACAAGAGGCCCAGACTGATGATCCAACTCCTCCTCAGGCTCCAGTAGCAGGACATGGTAAGATCTGCCAGCATTGTGACAGGGATCATGGGGACCGACCCTGCTATCGCCTCAACAACACTTCTCGTATATGTGGTAGTACCCAACATTATGCAAGAGAGTGCCCAAGGAACCAGAATCAGGCAAGACCTCCTATCTTGGGCAGAGCTTATAATTTCACCCAGCAGGATACACAAGTCAACCCAGACATGGTGCATGGTATGTACACTATCTGTAACCATCTTGCTCATGTTTTAATTGATAATGGTGCATCACATTCATTTGTTTCACCTATTTTTACATCAAAATTTAATGTATTACCTGATAAACTTGATTCTTTGTTGTTTGTGTCTACTGTTGTAACGGCCCCAGAAATTTAAAATGAAATATGTGTATTAAAAATGTCAAATACGGAAGCGTAATAAAAATTTTGATTAACATCCCTTACACTAAAACAAAAAACGTGCTCAAAGTATAAAAAAATAAATGAACTAAAAGAGAAATTCGAAAGTAAAAGCTATAAATATAACTACGGAGTCTTTAGGCGTCCTCTTCGTCGTCTTCCTACGGAACGGGTTCGGGAACAATGTCTTCCTGATCTGAAATGATTAAATAAGGAATGAGCTACACCAGCCCAGTAAAGACATCACACTATCTTACCGTCACAGAGGTAAAGGTGGGTAGAAAACACAAAAAGACCAATGGAGCATAATTTACAACAAATCCTTTTATCAATAATAAAATCCTTACTATCCACTTACCTCGGTGAAATTCATAAAACAATATACGAAAGCAATAACATTATCATCATCATGAAATCATATGAGCTGTATAACATAATAGTTATCACGCCTTTTGCAATTCAATCATTACACAACATATTTTTTCTTATTTACTAGCCTACTAGTATCCATGGGGATCTATAGGGGTCCCGCTACCCGTGAACCCTTAACACTTATAATTAGATTCCAAGGTCGTCCCCATACCCCGTCCAGTATGGGCGCCAAAACACATAAGGTCTCCATACCCCGTTCGGTATGAGAGACCACAATCCCGGTAGGGTTCCCTACGGACCCAGTCCGTCCACCATCTCCCAGGATATCTAGTCAGGCTGACCACATTATGCTATTATCAATTTACATAACCTTTCATTCCCCTTTTCCCCACTCAGCATCATCAATTCGCACACAAACAAGCAAACCAGTAATTTATGCCAAACAAGACAACATACAACATCGGGTTCTCAGTCATTCAACCCATAATCAATAAAATAGTAAAATATGCACACGAAACTATGAATGAAAACATCAGACCTCATACTGCATTTAAAACCGTAAAATAGGCCAAATAACAGCTAACCGACAAACACACCAGACTCGGGCTCCATTAGCGACCTTAAACAATTTCACACATCTGTTGATTCATGAAATACTATTTTATCATTTATTGAACTTTAATACCGTGATAGGAAATAAGGTGAGAGGTCCTTATTTGTTTCGGGGTCCGAATACGGCTCTACAGTGCGCCTGCAGGCTGTCTCTAATTTTCTCTGAATTTTTTCTAGGGAACTGAAACGCACTACTGGTACCTGCACGTGTTCCAAAAAATTTCAAATTAGACCCAAGGCCCCTTTCGGCCAATATCGCAATTCCGGCATGGTGGCTCCGCCGTGCTTCGGCGACGGCGCCGCCGCAAGCGGCGGCGATTCGCCTCGGGTTGGCCGTTTTCGGCCGAATTCGGCCACACTCGCATCAGTCCCTACGATAAAACAATCCTAGGGCCCTCGCGGGGCCAAAAAATTACGAAAAACTGAAGCTTACCAGCAGCGGTGCTCTCGGGTGCGGCGGTTCTCTGGTGAGGTTCGTGTTTTGGTGATTTAGCTTTGATCAACCTATAGAGAAAGGAATGGTGATCACGGTGATATAAAAATTGTATCAAATGGAGGCCGGGAAGGGCCTCATCGGAGGTAAAAACCGAGGAGGGGCGCGGCGGCGCCGCTGGTTTTCGGTCGTATTTTTCGGCCGTTTGGCTTCGATTTGGCCACAGGGGAACTCAGCATTGAAAAACGAGCTGGGGGTGTGAAATTTACCTCGATCGGAGGTCGAAAAACTCCCCGGTGCGGCGGCGGGTGGCGGCGGCCGGCTCCTCCGGTGTCTGGTTCGTCTTCTCCGGCGAGGGCAGGCAGCTAGGGTTTTTGTGGTAAGGTGTGGGGGTTTTATTTATACCATTTTGCCTTTTAATCACAACCGTCCATTTTGATTAAATCTGGACCGTTCGTACTTGATTGAATTTGGGCCGTCCGTGCGCGTGCATCTGGGTCGTCCGTGCGCACGCTTAATCTGGGTCGTCCGTGCGCGAGGGACGCATCTGGGCCGTCCGATCGCGCGCATGCGGATTGCCCACGTGGCCTGTTCCTTGGTCGACGTGGTCTTGCCACGCGGCAGGTCCTTGTTGGCCAGGGCTGCTGACTGGGCCGCTGACGTGGCTGCTGACGTGGCGCTGACTGGGCACAATTTTTCTAAATTACGTTTTCACCCCCAGTTTCTTATTTTCTTTTCAAAAATACCCCCAGAATCTTAATTTTCACCCCTTTTTTCCAAAATCAATTTCAATTAAATCCAAATAATATTTTTACCCAATTTTATCATTATTATTATTTTTATTTTTATTAGAAAAATTTAAATTAAATTAAATAAATCAATTAAAATAATAAAATAATAAAATAAACTAAATAAAATTAATAACAATAATAATAATAAAAATCAAAATATTAGTGGGCGTTACAACTGTTGGGAGTATGATACTGTTGGAAGAAGTTATATACAAAGCCTGTGTCATAAATATAGCAGATAAAAAATTGAGTGTGGACCTAATAGAATTAGACACGGGAGACTTTAATATAATTTTAGGAATGAACTGACTAGTGGTGTATCACGCCACCATATATTATTTTAGCAAGAAGGTTATATTCAATTCTCCTAATGAGTAGCCGTTCATAAACTAATAAAATCATTTAACATTTATTCCCTCACGGCAAGTTTTCTTATTATCAACTAGTTTAACTCTGCTGTTTTCTCTAACTAGTCAAACCCAAGAAAAAAATTTATATTCAAGAGATTTTGGTAGTCCAAGACTTTTCAGATATGTTTCTGGATGAACTACCCAGACTGTCAGTGGATAGAGAAGTCGAATTCACCATAAACTTTCAGCCAGACACCCAACCCATATCGGTTGTTCCTTACTGCATGAGCTGTGTTGAGATGGAGGAACTAAGAAAACAGATCACTGAAGTGCAGAACAGTGAGTTTATTCGACATAGTGTGTCCCATTGGGGTGCTGGAGTCACCTTTGCTAGAAAGGGAGATGGAACACTGAGGTTATGTATTGATTACAGAGGTCTGAATAGAGTCACAATCAAGAACAAGTATCCCATCCCTAATATTGATGACTTTTTCGATCAGTTACAGGGTGCCTAGGTATTCTCTAAAATAGACATGTGTTCAGGTTACTATTAAGTAAAAATCAGGGGCAGAAAACATCCATAAGACAGCTTTTCAAATTAGGTACGGACACTATGAGTTCCTAGTCATGCCACTTGAACTAACCAATGCTCTAGCCATCTTCATGGACTTGATGAACAGGGTTTTCAGACAATTCTTGGATCAGTTTGTTATTGTGTTTATGATGACATCTTAGTTTATTCAAAAAGTAGAGAGGAACACGTCCACCATCTGACTCAAGTTTTGTGGGTTTTCAGAGAAAAGAAACTGTATGCAAAGTTGAGTAAGTGTGGGTTCTAACTTGAATAGACTACATTCTTGGGACACATCATATCAAAAGATGGAGTGTCAGTAAACCCCAAAAAGGTTGAAGCAGTGCTTGGTTGGGAAAACTGGATATCAATTAAAGAGATTCGTAGTTTTTTGGGAATGGCAGGTTATTAACGCATGTTTGTAGAAGAGCTTTCTAGTCTAGTTTCTCCTCTGACTCGGACCACAAAGAAAAATGTCAAGTTTGAGTGAAACGAGAACTATGAAAGAAGTTTTTCAGAACTAAAGAAGCGACGGACTACTACACCTGTATTGGCCTTGCCGAGCGGATCGAGTGGATATACAATTTATAGTGATACCTCCTACCTAGGTCTAGGTTGTGTTTTGTACTGTGTAATTTTTCTACCGTTGTAATCACCATGTCCTTCTCTACAGATTGACCGAAGCAAAACACCCAACCGCAACGTGAGCCGGAGGAGCCGCCGCACTAGAGAGCCCCGCCACCGGTGAGTTTTGATTTTTTATATTTTTTCGACTAACCGAAACTCTTTAATGTATTTTTTCACAGAGATCGATGCAAAATCAGCCGAATTTGGCCAAAAAGGGCCAAAAATAGCCCACCTGAGGCGAGCTGCCGCTGCAGACGATGGTGTTGTCGCCGGAGCACGGCAAAGCCGCTGTGCCGGAACTCTAAAATTGGCCAAGTGGGCCTTGTGACCGATTTTAAATTTTTTGGACATTTGTAGGTACTATTAGCGCATTTTAATTCCCGAAAAAAAATTCAGAAAACTCGAAAATCGTCCGTAGGCGCAGTTAAACAACGTAGCTTTCAGACATCAAATTGAGCAAAGATCCCTCACCTTATTCCTTATCATACAATTGAAGTCTAAATAAATAATAATACGATATTTGTGTGAATTTAGAAAATGTGCATAATTAATTACGGATTGCTAATAGAGCCAGAATCGGAAATTATCTATTGTTGTTTCTTGATTGTTTTTACAGTTTATATGCATGATGGTATTTTATTAATTTTTTTTATGACTTTGAATACATGTATGGTTTATTCTATGTGTTTACTATCAAATTGGGAAAAAGAAGATTAAACGGTAAAAATTGTGTGATGAAATGAATAGATGAAATGACAGCCTTACTAGATATCCTGAGAGATGGTGGACGGATCGGGGACATAGGGAACCCTATCGTGAATGTTGTCTCATACCGGACGGAGTATGTAGACTTGATAATTTGGTACTCATACCAGACGAGGTATGAGGACGATCTGCTTTACCCTTATACCGGACGAAGTATTGAGATTTGGTAAATTAGTACTCATACTGGACGGGGTATAGGAATGACCCGTAATTGAGAATATTAAATGAAAGAGTTCACGTGTAGCGGAGACATCTTTATGAACCCCCATGGATACCAGCAGGCTGGTGAAAAGAATAACAATTATTGTTTGATTTATTGATGATGGGTATAGAATTATAATATGTGCTATGATTGCTGATTATATATGAAATCATGATCTGTATAATATTATTGTCTGTATAGATTATTTTTATGAATTCCACTACGGTAAGTGAACGGTAAATGATTTTTATGATTGATAAATGAATTTGCTAAATTTAGTGCTCCATTAAAGGTTTTTAAGTTTATACCAACCTTTACTTCTGTGTCGGTGATATAGTGTGATATTCTTACTGGGCTAGTGTAGCTCATCCCTTATTTAACTATTTCAGATTAAGAAGACCAGGTTCCAGAGCCTGATCCACAAGAGGATTGCGAGTAGATGCTATATCTATTTATTTTCCGTTCATTTCCTTATTTCTTGTATTTCTTTCAAAAGGGTGAATTTCATAAAACTGTTTGGTACTTTAAGTTATTTGTGTAAGGAATGTAAACCCTGAACTTTTATTACGCTTCCACACTTTAATTATCTTTTATTTCTATTGTATATTTCTGGTGTCGTTACAGCAGATGAAAAGGAAGAGAAGAGGAAGAAAATTCACGATAAAAAAGAAGTTATAAACCGTTAGAAATATAAGTCTTTTATTAAGTTTTAAAGTTCAGTTTTTCTTTAATTTTTGGAATTAGTTTTTAAGTATTATGTTTGATATTTTTGAGTCAAGAAAGTGATCAAAAATCATCCCGAACCTCTACCTTAATTTTGAGAGAAAAATATCATAAATAAAGCTATAACTCTGCCGGGATTAAGATTACGACTGTTAAAGACCTAAGGTAAGTGGATATTATAGATTCATAACCTATGTAGTTTTGAAATATTTTATGTATTTTCAATATAAAAATGTGCAAATATTTAATTTGTCGTTTGTGTTTGCTAAGTAAATATTTGTTAAAGTTTTACTTCGATAAAAGTGTTATTTCACTTTGTATTTTGGAAATGTGATTTTGATATGTGTGTATCACTTATTATGGAAAAGAGTTATTCTGGAAGCATCTGCATTATGCTCGATTTCAATATGGCCATACATACCATTTCATGTTCGGGTATATTAGTGAAATGATAAGTGTGTACTCATATATAACCGTTCTGCGTTTGGGTGTATGGGAAAATTGTCTAATTTGCGTGCTTTAACCATTCTGTGTTTTGGGAGTAGCAGTGTTTCAAGATACTCATGTATACCGTTCTGTATTCGGGTACATGAAAAAACAGTAATAAATATATGTGCCCATGCATAATGTATGATAACTGATTTATCCTTCATAATAGTGATAAAGTATATAACGAAATAATTGTGAGTCTATTTTCTGATTTGTACAATCGTATTCTAATTCGTATCTGTTTTGAAAAGATTATATGATATGTATATTTTGTTGTGTGTAAAGAAACTATATATTACATGTACCATGATGTGATATCATAATATTGCTTATTGAGATATTTTATCTTACCCCTCTAGAATTCTCTAGATACTGAAGATATTGTTACAGAGTGAATGGTGATACAAAAAATTTTTTTGAAGCTAGACTCTGAAATTAAAGTTACTATTTCGTAATTTTATTTAATAATGTAAGTAATGAAATTTAGAGTCTTGTACATATGGTTATGTTTTACATTTAAAGAATGAAACGTTTCTGCGATTCTGTTATGATTAATAAAATTAAATTATTTTATTTAACTCGAATCTATATGATTTAAGTAAGTATGCTCCGATCATTACCCTATAAGATAAGGTATGGTCCGTGATAACATTTGCTTCTCCCTTTTCTCCTCATTGCCTTTTGGTCCCTTCTCATTCAACATAGTAAGAAAAGTTGGGAACTTTGTTGTGTTGAGCTATTTCTTCACACAATGATGTTAAGCTTTTGCTTGCTCCTATTTTCTCCTCACTCCCACTTTGTTGGTTCACTCCTGTTTTCTCCTCACTAAGTTATGCATTGCTTGTCCATGTTACACCTATTAGTATTGTATTAATTACAAAATTTATAACAAAAATATATGGAATTCGAAATTAAATCTACTATACACATATTTTTTTAACCAAGTGAATAATTTTACATCACTCTAATAGGTAGAAATATCAACTTCTAGTTGAATTCATTTCAAATATATCAGTATATCCAAGTATAGAATTACAAAAGAATGCAATATAATTTAAAAAATAAAAATGAAATATGTGGAATAACATATATATAAATTTGTTTTTACAGAAAAATTACAAAGAACAATTCAACCTAGAAGAAGAGAGTATAACTAAGTTAAGAGAGTGTAAAATTTACATGGAGTCTTAGTGGGGTCGGGTCACACTCTAGGGTCATTGCATTGATGTTGTCCCACTCCCAGTGGTGAAGGAGCTTACGACCACCACTCTCTTCTCCTAGTAGTGCTGAGTCACCTACTCGAAGAGGAATCGAAGATGAGAGAAGATGATTGTGGAAATTTTAGGATGTGGTTTTTTTTTTTACGAGTTAATAGTTTTTTTTTAAATTATGTATGATTTAAACCAATTAATATTTAATTTTTTTTAATATTATGTTCAATGTTATGTGATATTTAATATAATATTATTTTTTTGGATCAATGATAAAGTGCTCCGTATCGGTAAGTTTGACACGTGATACTTAACTTAATATCGAGAATCAATTTGATAAAAAATTAAGAGAAAAATTAATTTAAACAAAATTTAATATTATTGAAACCACAATTATTTAGGCCCCTTGACTGCGCGTACTAACTCAGACGTATGCTTCTCTTAACAAAACTCTTCTCTACACTTAAAATTCGCCGATGCCTCTGTGCTGCTGCACTCTTGCATAACCATCCTAGGTTCGCTCCTCGCGCTTCTGGCTACCACAGAGTTAGACTGCGGACAGAGTAAAGTAACTACTGCTCAGGAATGGCGAAGAAGAAGAAGAGAGCTGAACTAGAAGCAGGGGAAAAATTGGAAGAAGGCAGAAATTTGAAAGAAAGGGAAAAACACGATCTTGACAATAATGTCGATCTCGTTAGCGGCGAGCCTAATAAGAAGAAAAACAAGAAGAAACATAAGAGAGATAAAACGGGCACGGACGAAGTTGGCTATGAGAGTCCTACCGTTAGCATAGCCTTACCTGGTTCCATCATCGACAATACTCAATCGCTCGAACTTGCTACTCGAGTACAGCTTCTCTCCCTCGCTTCTGTTTGGTTGCTGAGAAATTTATTATTAGTGAAACCAAAACTTCCTTTATCTTATTGGTCTCGCACGATTTGCTTAGGCACTAAATTCCTAATGTTGTTCTTTTAACTTTTGTCCCTTTTTCAGTTGGCTGGTCAGGTTGCTCGCGCCGCCACTATTTTTCGTATTGACGAGGTCTCTACCTATACTTAGTTCATTAGGTCTGTTTTTCCTTTTCTTAGTAGTAATAAGGTTTAGTTATTGTACAATGAGCAAAATACTGTTCGTTACTGCAAAAGAGCTCAGGAATAATGGAAGCTGCTTTGTGTTTGTAATCAGTATTGTTTTTTTTTTTTAATTAATCTTGCTTTTTTATTTCTGGAAGTAATTGTCAATATTGTTTGTGGATGGGAATATAGATTTTGGGTTGTTAGGTTTGGAAATATATGATTGGCTTGCTTGCTGAGAATTTTTCATAATTTTCTTTTTTTGAAATGGCAGGTGGTTGTATTTGATAATAAGAATAGCTCAGAAAATGATTCTGGCGTTACAACATTGGTTTCTTCAGATGAAAATGAAAGTGGTGCAGCTTTTCTTATAAGGATCTTGCAGTATCTCGAGACACCACAATATTTAAGAAAAGCTCTCTTCCCAAAGCATAATAACTTAAGATTTGTGGTGTGTTCTAAATGTTCAATTATTTTTGTTTTTTTTGTTTTTGGTTTTTCCTCATTAGCTAATACTTTTTCTTTTGGGTGGTAAATTGGATGTCTTGGCTGGGGCTTTGCAGGGCATGTTGCCCCCACTTGATGCTCCACACCATTTGCGAAAGCATGAGTGGGCTGCCTACCGAGAAGGTAGAATGCATTATAATGATCGACATTCAATTATAATTTCTTGTACCTTCAGTTTATAGTTTTGCATATTTTTAGATGAGCACTTAGCTGAATCAGTGGTACTAGAAGGTGATGTTTTAGATAACCTGCAATATTACATATTCATGTTCACAACACACTAAGTTAATGTTTCAAAAAAATGGACAAATATTGGTGGAATTCATTTGGAAATCTACATTTAGTATGACTAGTAGAGAATGGAAAATTCTACTGAAAGAGAATTCTAAGTGGAATTGAACTAATATATTCCTAATTTCATCAAAATGAAAATCAGTTTCACCAACTTTAAAGGGATTATCAGCTCTTAAAATTGAACTAAACTAAGTGTAAGCTTTCAGATGAAAATAAACATCCTTTATTCCAAACAGAGCCTACACTAAGATTGTTTTGAAGAAAGGATTGATTGAGATGGCAAGTCTAGTGTTTGAATTGAATTGGGTCATGGTCAATGAAATTTAGCTTAATCAAAGAGGAATATTTAGTTCAACTTTTCTTAATGTCTTGAAATGACCTGGGCCTCTTTGTGTGATAGTCATCTATCCAACATCTAACAGGAGTCTTTTGGGTCTGAATCGATTGGCTGCCAATGTGTTATAACATATTTGTGTATTTTTGAAAGTATATGTATATACATATAAACTTATCTTGTTGTCATTATTTATAGGTGTCACTCTAAAAGAAAAGGCCCCAAACTCGATGAGAACCATGGTTGATGTGGGTTTAAGTAAGGTATGGTCTCAATCTTCTAAATCTAGTTGAGACTCTCTTTTCGTCTTTTAAAAGTACTTCATTAGCTTCTTCCACTGTTCTAGCATGGCATAGAAAGTATAGACTTGAAGATACTGATTGTTAGTGGTACATAGTTACTGCTAAGGGGCTGTTATTTTATCATGGATTTATTGTTATTGTCTTAAAAGCACCGGTAAAACTTTTCCTTTATGTGGTTTTATTCAATCATGTGATTTGGCCTAGTAACTATTGGTCAGCTTGTTTAATCTTGCACATCTAGTTCTGTAGCCTCATGATCTTGTCTATATCTGCAGTCAGGAACCTTTATTATGCTCTCTAGAAGATTTTATATATCTGTTTCATGTATTATTCCTAGTTTTCATCTATGGGGCGCCATTGGCATTTAAGTGGCCTCCAGGTTTTACTTGCGCAAGCATTATAAAGATCTTCAGTAGTAAGAATTGCAAAGTAAACCTGATTTGGCCAATAAATCAATAACAAGTCTTATACTACATAATATTTATTATATTCTCGACACATCTCTGCTTTAAATAGTGAACCAAACATGCCATGGTTGTTTACAAGGCCTTATTTATTGTTGAGTTCTTGCATTGTGATATTTATTGATAGAGTTCAAGTATTATAACTTTTGTGTTTGTTCAATGGACAAGGATGCCTAGAGTTGTACTTGTCACTATTATGTTTGCTATGTAAAAGCTTTTTGTTCTTTGCTAAGCAAAGCTTTTAATCCTGGCTGACCCCTTATGGTGAGGCCAGGTATTGACTGCTAGGCCTTGGAGGCTCTGATCTAGCTATCTTTCTTATATTTTGTTTTGATTCTTTATCACAAAATTGTACTTTTATTTGTCATTTTCAACTTTTGATGAGAAGCAAGTCTCTGTAAAGTTTGTTTTTCTAATGTTCATAATGACACAGAATGTTGTTGTTGAACAAACACTTGAACCTGGAATAAGAGTAACTGTCGCTATGAGTGCCAACCGTAATCTGGATGCTGGTAATTAACTATCCTTCCTTTTCCTGCAGTTTTGAACTGTTCAAATGTTATTCATGCTGGTATGCTATGCTATGTGGGTCCTCGTCAATTTTTGTTGGTGGAGTCATGCTATTGCACTTTCATATTCCTTTAGATTTTTGCATGTATGCGCAGTTATGTTGTGTGACATTTAACTTTTAGTTGAATTCCATGATTAACCACGATTTAGTTGAATTCCATGATTAACCACAATCTGATAAGAATGCTGAATGCCATCTTCATTTGTGAGATAACAGAAGAGTATTCAACTTATAATGTTTTAAATTTACATTGCATTTATCTAGATTTGCCACGGCTGGTTGCCTCATCCTCCAAACCTAGGGAAGAAGCAGGGATGTATTGGGGGTACAAAGTGCGATATGCTTCTAATATCAGTTCAGTATTCAAAGATTGCCCCTACAAAGTAATTCTAATTGATGCGGGTTTGGTAATTGATGAGTGCACTTCTTCTATTGACCTTTCACAAAGACCAACTAATGTCATATTTGATCACAGGGTGGCTATGATCATTTGATTGGTACCTCAGAGCATGGTCAGATTATCAATTCCTCAGAGCTGAATCTGCCTGTCTTCAGGTAAGCTTCTCAGTGAATAACTAACAATTCACCATAATATATTTGGAGATGCCTGCTTCGTAAACTAGCTGAAGTTTCTAGTTTGACGAGTTTTAGGCAATGCTGAAAAAATAGGTCTTTACTATATTTGCTTGCTATTCTATGCGTGGAAAGTTGCATAGAATGAATATAATTGCATCTATGTGGGTTCTCCCACCTGGGAGCTTATTACAGGGAGACAGTCCCAGAGATATCCATTTGGGATTTCTTTTTCAAGTCTAATAAACTTTATGGAAACTTTGAAGTGCTTGATTTCTGCAAGTGGTTCATTTGAATATCTGGGATTTGAGATCTTGATTTACAATTTCTTTTTAGGTGACTTTACTTGTGCTTCCTTTTTGTTCTTGTTCAACCTAAATTAATACAATCGCCTGTAATTTTCTTACAATTGGTCGCATTCTCTTTTTACTTTTGAGACTTCTCCTCTGCCCTTCAATCCATTTTGGCCAAAATCTTATACTGGAAACAACTTCTTTTCTCTTGAAGGTTTAATAAATGCTTTAATTTTGTTGTTCTTATTATTTTTTTTAATTTGTGAATATTCAATCTTTGTTTGCTTTTGTTTGATCTTCTTGGTGTTTTAGAAGATATTTTTGTTTGAGTGCTGTGGTTGTCTACATGTGTATATCTTATGTCCCAATAATAACAAATAAAAAAGCAGAAAAAAGAAAGTGGCTAATATCATGGTGCGGATGCGGGCCTCATAAGAGAGAAAATCTGGGCAGATATCTTTAAGAATTTTTATTAATTAAAAAAATGATTTTTTGTGGGTTAGGAGTTTGGACTGTGAAATTAAGAGATTTTCTCCTCTCTAGTGCTCAATTTATCTGGTAAGTAAATTGGGGTAGAATTGCCTCCTCCTATATTGACTGGTTCCTTGTCTCTAATCGTTGGGAGGACAGGTTTCCTAATCTATTGCAAGAAGTCCTTTCCTTTTTTTGTTTTTGGTAATTTGTTATCCTAGAAGACTAGAGGTTATAGTAGATGTTGATTAATCATTTTGAGTGTCTCTAATCCACAAGCAAACATGAAAATTTATTTTCATTTGGTTTCATTGAACACCTTTGTAAAAGATGGATAAATTCCCAAATTTAAGAAGACAGGTATGAAATAAACTACAAAAGTTTTTCTATCTAGATTTAAGATGTAGGATTCATGATTAATTTTATTCATAGTAATTTGCTTTCTAACTTATCCCTCAGAAGAGGGGGATATAACATGGAACATAGAGATTCTTTGAGAATTTATGGCTGTCCATACTGACCTTAGTGAGTGTTAGACTTGATGGGCATAGTGTTCCTATTGGTTGGGAGGGGTTTAAGTTTATGAAAAAGTTGCAATTCTTGAGAGTAAATTGCAAATGTGGAACAAAAAGGTTTTTGGTGGACATTAGAGTGAGAATAACAACATTTTGGTTAGGGTTTATGTTCTCGATAAGATGGCATTGGATAATGTATTGATGATGTTCAATTAGTTCCTTGAAATTGATTTCTAAGAGATTCTTGTGAAAGAGGAAATTAGCGGTAAGTATAAACCGAGATGAGTTTGGTTGCGAAAACAGATGCCAGTACTGGCCTCTTTCATATGGTGGTTAATGCCAGGAGTAGAGACTTGTATTCCAGAGCTTTGAGCATGAGAATCGAAGACTTGAGAGAGACTAGGAGGTGATTGGTTGTATATGATCATTGACTATTGAGAAGTAGTTGAGGATGAGATCATCAATTAGTCATTTGTTTAGGGTTTGGATTGCAGTCCCATTGATAGGGAGAGAGCGAGATGGTCCAAGAGACCCTTCATGAGTTAGAGATCAAGAGATTTTTGGGCTCTTAGTATGAACAAGGTGCAAGGGCAAGAAGGATCAAATATGGTTTTCTTCTTGAATAGTTGAAGTATTATTAAGAGAACAAATAAAGTTGTTTGAGGAGTTATGTAATGCCCAAATTAATTTAATTGTAAATTAAATTAATTATAAATATAAATTTTTTGATTTTTTTAATTTTATTTAATGCAAAAATGAAGTAAATTTGATGGGGGGTGAAATTGAAAACAATTTTGAGAAAAATGGGTGAAAATTTGGACTTTGGGGGTGTTTTTGAAAGAAAAAATTGGAAATCGAGAGTCAGAATGTAATTTAAAAAAGTTTTACCACGTAGGATGTCCGATCAGCAGTCCTGACGAAATAGAATGCGTCGTGTGGCAGTGGACGTTGACGTGGTGCCATGCAGGAGGCCACGTGGGCGATCCATGTGCCCGCGATCGAATGACTTAGATCCATTTCCGCGCGCACGAACGACTCAGATGTGTTCCTTTCCCAAACGCGATCGGACGGCCCATATTAGGTTGCGATGAATGGCCCAGATTGGATCGCGATGAACGACCCAGATTCTCTTTCTATTTAATCGCGATCGGACGGTTCAGATCAAATGCAATGGACGGTTCAAATCAAAAGCGGACGAGTATAAATAACCCTATTCATATCAAACCCTAACCTTAACTGCTAGTCGCCCTCGGCGAAGAAGATCCAGCCACCGGGAAGGAGAGCCGGCGCCACTCGCCGTCGTGCCGTAGTTACTTCCGACCACTAAAAGAGGTAAATTTTTTTATTGCTCGGAATTCAATTTTAAACACCTCCATGGCCAAATCGGAGCAAAAGGACCGGTCGATTAGCCGGAAACAGTAGGTGAAGCCCGACGGCACTATCGCGTGAAATTTCACAAAACGCCTCCGATGAAGTCCTTCTCGATTCCCGTTCGGCAAAATTTTTTCATCATTGTGATCATTGTTTCCTTCTCTACAGGTTGACCAAAACAAAACACCCAACCCCAACGTGAACCGGAGTAGCTGCCGCACCGAGAGCCTCGTCATCTATGAGTTTCGGCCAACCGAGGTCCCTTAACATGTTTTCTCGCAAGAATTAATGCAGAATTGGCCGAAAGCAGCTGATTCGAGGCGGACCGCCACCACGAGTGACAGTGCCGTCACCGGAGCACGGCAAAGCCGTTGTGTCGAAATTTCAAACTTGGCCAAAATGGGCTATGAGACTGATTTTGGGTTTGTTTGGGACAATTGTAGGTACTTATAGCACGTTTTGATTCCCAAAGAAAAATTCAGGGAACCTAGGGATCGCTAGTGAGCGCAGTCAATAGTTTAGGCTTTCGGGTATCAAATTGAGTGAGAATCCATCACTTTATTTTCTGGTATAGAATTGAAGTTTAATTAACAATAAATACGGTATTTTGTACAATTTAGAAAATGTTCATGATTAATTACGGATTGCTAATGGAGACAGAATCAGTATCTACTGTTTTTCTGTTGATTGTTTTTATATTTTAAATGCATGATAGTGTCTTATTGATTGATTTTATAGCATTGAATGCATGTATTGTTGTTTTATGTGTTTACGGTTGAATTGGAAAAATGGAGGTTAAAGGTAAACGGAAAAACTTGTGTGATTAAGTGAATAGATGAAACGGTAGCCTTATTGGATATCCTAGGAGATGGTGGACGGACCGGGTACACAAGAAACCCTACCGTGAACGTGTCTCATACCAGACGGGGTATGCAGACTTGGTAACTTGGCGCTTGTAGCGGACGGGGTATGGGGACGGTCCGCTTCACGCTCATACCGGACGAGGTATTGAAGTTTAGTAATTTGACACTCATACCGGATGGGGTATGGGAACGTCCCGTAATTGAAAATGTTAAAGGAAAAGGTTCATGCGTAGCGGGGACATTCCTATGAATCCCTATGAATACTAGCCTAGCAGATTGGTGAAAAAAAAGGCAATTGCTGTTTTGATGATTTGAATATGAAAGTATAATATGTGTTATGTTGCCAATTATATATGGAATCATGATATATATAATATTATTGTTTTCTATAGGTTGTTTTTTATAAATTTCACTACGGTAAGTGGACGGTAAATAGTTTTATTATTAATAAATGAATTTGCTTAGTTTAGTGCTCCATTAGTTGTTTTTGATTTTCTACCAACCTTCATTTCTGTGTCGGTGATATAATGTGATATTCTTACTACATTAGTGTAGCTCATCCTTTATTTAACTATTTCAGATAAAGAGGATCGGGATTCAGAGCCCAATCCGGAAGATGATTGCGCGTAGAATGCTAATTTTCTTTATTTTTCGTTCATTTCCTTATTTATTTGTATTTCTTTCAAAATAGTGAATTTCGTAACACTAATTGGTATTTTAAGTTATTGTGTGAGAAATGTAAATTTTGAGTATTTATTTCGCTTCCGCACTTTAATTATCAATTTTTTAAGCTCTTAGTATGAACAAGGTGCAAGGACAAGATGGATTAAATATGGTTTTCTTCTAGAATAGTTGAAGTATTATTAAGAGTGTAACGATCCCGCAATTTCAAAAAGAAATATATAATAATTTAAGTGCGGAAGCGAAGTAAAAAGTTAAGATTTACATCCCTTATACAATAACTTAAAAATACTAAACAAATATCACATAATGAATCATCTGAAAGAAACACGAAAAATGAGAAAAGTAAAAGAAAATATAAAGTATCTAGCATCTACTCGCAGTATTTTTGCGGATCGGGTTCGGGAACCAGATTCTCTTGATCTGAAATGGTTAAATAAGCAATGTGTTTCACTAGTCCAGTAAGGATATCATACTATCTCACCGACACAGAAGTAAAGGTTGGTAGAAAATCAAAACAACCAATGAAACATTAGATTTAAACTAATACATTTATTTAAAATAAAACCATTTATTTTTTTACTTACCATGGAGGAATTTATGAAAAAAAATTATAAAAGTAATAATATCATACATATTATAATTTCATGCACGACCAACAACATAGAACATATCATAAATTCACATTTATTAACATTAAACGAAATCGTAACCGTTTCTCGTTTTATCAGCCTACTAGTATTCATAGGGATCCATAGGGTCCGGTATGAGCGCCAAATTGCCAAATTACCAAATCTCCATACCCTTTCCGGTATGAGACAACATTCACGGTAGGGTTCCCTATGAATCCGGTCCATCCACTATCTCTCCGGATATCTAGTGAGACTGTCATCTTATCTGTTTATTAGATTACACCCCTTTCCTGTTTTCCCTTAGTCTCCGTCACCAAATCAAATATTATCACATAAACAAATAAACATGTATCCGGCAATGCAATTATATTTTAGATTCCGAAATAAATAGTGGTCAAGTAAGGAAATAATACATGCATTTAAACCATAAAATAAATAAATCAAAAACCATTATGCTTTTAGACTGTAAGATCAATCAACAGAAATCAACAGAGAATAATGTCCGGTTCGGGCTCCATTAGCAATCCGTAATTAATTATGCACATCTATTTAATTTGTACAAAATATAGTTATTATCATTTATTCAAACTTCAATACCATGATAGAAAATAGGGTGAGGAGTCCTTACCTAATTTGACGCTGAAAAGTTAAATGGTTTACTGCGCCTATGGGCGGTTTTTGAATTCCCTGAATTTTTCTTCGGGAACTGAAACACGCTTACGGTACCTACAAATGTCCTAAATAACCCAAAAATCGGGTTCCCTGAATTTTTCTTCGGGAACTGAAACGCGCTTATGGTACCTACAAATGTCTCAAATAACTCAAAAATCAATCTTAGGGCCTACTCGACCAATTTCGAAAATCTGGCACAGTGGTTTCACCGTGCTTCGGCAATGGCGTTGCCATTTGCGGCGGCGATCCACCTTCAGTTGGCTGTTTTCGGCCATTTTCGGCCAGATTCAGCTAAATTTGCATCAGTTCCTGTGAGAAAACACACTTAGAGCCTTCGGTTGGCCGAAAAAACGTAGAAAATCGAAACTCACTAGCAGTGGAGCTCTCCGGTGCGGCGGCTCCTCCGACTCACGTTGCGGTTGTGCATTTTGCTCCGGTCAACCTGTAGAGAAGGAAACGGTGATCACAACAGTGGAAAAATTACACGAAATGGGAATCAGAAAGGATCTCATCGGAGGCGATTTGTGAAATTTTCTGCGGCGGTTCTTTCACTCCGATTTGGCCATAGGTGGGTTTAAAATAAAATTTCATGCAAGAGGAAAATTCTTATACCTCTTTTGGCGGTCGGAAAAAGTTCCGGTGCGGCGGCGGGTGGCGGCGGTCGGCTCCCCGGCAGCTGGGCTGTCTTCTCCGGCGAGGGGTTCTGGCGGCTAGGGTTAGGGTTTTGGTACGGATGAGGTTATTTATACCCATCCACTTTGATCTGCTATCCATCGCTTTTGATCTGAACCGTTCGATCGCGATTAAATAGGGAGTGAATCTGGACCGTTCATCGCGATTCAATCTGGGCTGTTTATGCGCGATTTCAATCTGGGCTGTCCGTGCGTGCAGGAATGGATCTCAGCCGTTCGATCGCGCGCACGCGGATCGCTCACGTGGCTCCCCCCCGCGTGGCCTCCCGCATCTGCGCCTCTGCCACCTGGCGCGTCCTGGTTGGTCGGGGCCGCTTGCGGCGGCGATTTGCCTCGGGTTGACCGTTTTCGGCCGAATTCGGCCGCACTTGCATCGGTCCCTGCGATAAAACAACCCTAGGGCCCTCGGGGGGCCAAAAAATTACGGAAAACCGAAGCTTACTGGCGGCGGTGCTCTCGGGTGCGGCGGCGCTCCGGCGAGGTTCGTGTTTTGGTGATTCGGCTCCGATCAACCTGTAGAGAAAAGAATGGTGATCACGGTGATATAAAAATTGCATTAAACAGAGGCCGGGAAGGGTCTCATCGGAGGCAAAAACCGAGGAGGGGCGCAGCGGCGCTGCTGGGTTTCGGCCGTGTTTTTCAGCTGTTTGGCCGGGATTTTGGCTCCGATTTGGCCACAGGGGAACTCAGCGTGGAAAAACGAGTCGGGGGTATGAAATTTACCTCGATCGGCGGTCGGAAATCTCGGTGCGGCGGCGGGTGGCGGCGGCCGGCTCCTCCGGCGTCTGGTTCGTCTTCTCCAGCAAGGGCAGGCGGCTAGGGTTTTTGTGGTCAGGTGTGGGGGTTCTATTTATACCATTTTGCCTTTTGATCTCAGCCGTCCATTTTGATTAAATCTGGGCCGTTCGTTTTTTATTGAATCTGGGCCGTTCGTGCTCGCGGGGACGCATCTGGGTCGTCCGATCGCGCGCACGCGGATCGCCAACGTGGCCCGTCCCCGGGTCGACGTGGTCTTGCCACACGGCAAGTCCTGGTTGGCCAGGGCTGCTGACTGGGCCGCTGACGTGGCTGCTGACGTAGCGTTTTTTTTTTTTTAAACTTAATAAATAAAATTCATAATAAAATAACAAAATTGCCCAATTTTCTGGGCGTTACAACTCTCTCCCCCTTAAAGAAATTTGGTCCTCCAAATTTGCCTCTTACTCTTGATCGAACAGATGGGGATACTGGGCCCTAAATTCTGATTCCAGTTCCCAAGTAGCCTCCCTGGACGTGTGGTTCTGCCACACGACCTTTACAAATGATATTTCCCGGTTGCGGAGTATTCTGCTCTCTCGGTCCGTGATACCGACCGGTACTTCTTCATAAGACAAGTCCTCTTGGAGTGGAAGCGGTTCATGAGCTAAGACATGAGAAGGGTCCGGGTTGTACTTACGTAGCATAGATACGTGAAACACATTATGAACCCGGGAGAGCTCAGGAGGCAGTGCAAGTCTGTAGGCAGCGGTACCAATCTTGTCTAAAATTTCAAAGGGTTCATTATATCTGGGGTTTAATTTTTCCCTCCTGCCGAACCTACTAATTCCCTTGAAGGGAGTGACCTTAAGAAACACCCGGTCGCCTTTCTCAAAGCCAGGTCTCTCCTCCGGGTATCTGCATAACTCTTCTGCCTACTCTGAGCTGTCTGAATGTTCTTCTTGATTTTAACTATCTTGGACGTGGTCTCTTCTACCAACTCCGGGCCAAACAATCTTCGATCGCCCACTTCCTCCCAACAAATCGGTGACCTGCACGGGCGCCCGTATAGCGCCTCATATGGAGCCATGCCGATGCTTGCTTAGTAGCTGTTGTTGTAGGCAAACTCTATCAGGGGTAGATGGTCGTCCCAATGGCCCCCGGAGTCAAGAACACAAGCTCGGAGCATATCTTCAAGCGTACGAATTGTCCTTTCTGATTGTCCATCAGTTTGGGGGTGGAAGGCAGTACTAAGAGACAGCTTTGTTCCCATAGCTTGCTGGAAACTATTCCAAAACCGAGAAGTGAATCTGGGGTCCCTGTCGGATACCACTGTCACTGGGACTCCATGTAGTCTGACTATCTCCCGGATATACATTCTTGTCAATTTGTCCAAAGAATCAGTCGTTCTGATGGTCAGGAAGTGGGAAGACTTAGTGAGTCGGTCAACAATTACCCATATAGCATCATGTCCTGATCGTGCCTTGGGTAGTCCTGATACGAAGTCCATGGTGATATGTTCCCACTTCCACTCTGGAATCGGTAAAGGCTGAAGTAACCCACCTGGGCGTTGATGTTCCTGCTGATATACCAAGCACTTAGATACAAAGTCGGCTATATCTCTCTTCATCCCGTTCCACTAGAACCGAGGTCGCATAGTTTGGTACATTTTTGTACTTCCTGGATGCATGACAAACCTTGAACTATGGGACTCCGTCATGATGTCTCTTTTTAACTCACTGTCGTCTGGGACACACACTCTGTCCTTGAAACGAATCAATCCGTCGGCAGAGATCTGAAATTCTGAACTCACTCCCTGTTCTGCATCCTTCTTGCGGGTTACTAGGGCGAGGTCGACGGACTGGGCTTCCTTTATTCTTTGGATTAATTCGGGTTGGACTGCTAGGTGGCCCAAACATGTGGCCCTCTTCAGATCTCGCAGTCGAACCTGCTGCGTGGCCCCAATGGACCTGCATTCTGAAACCATCAAATGGGCTAGGGTGCCTGCACTTTTCCTGCTGAGGGCATCGGCTACCACGTTGCCCTTACCTGGATGGTATAGGATGTCACAATCATAGTCCTTGAGGAGTTCCATCCACATTCTCTGACGCATGTTGAGATCCTTCTGAGTGAAGATGTGTTTCAAACTCTTATGATCGGTATAGATCTGAAAGTTCTCTCCATACAAATAATGGCGCCAGGTTTTCAAGGCGTGTATGATTGCGGCAAGCTCCAAGTCATGGGTAGGATAGTTCTTCTCACGATTCTTTAGCTGTCTAGACCCATATGCTATAACCTTTCCATGCTGCATCAGGACACAACTCAGGCCCAGATAGGAGGCATCACTATAAGCTGTATACCCTCCTGATCCACTCGGTAGAGCCAGCACGGGTGCAGTAGTCAGTCGCTTCTTCAATTCTGAAAAACTCCTTTCGCAGTTCTCATTCCATTCAAACTTTGCATTCTTCTTTGTGAGTCGGGTTAGAGGAGCTGCTAGACTAGAGAACCCTTCGACAAACCGGCGGTAATAACCTGCCGTCCCCAGGAAACTGCGAATTTCCTTAACTGTTGTCAGCATTTTCCAACCAAGTACCGCTTCAACATTTTCGGGGTTCACTGATACCCTTTCCTTCGATATAACATGTCCTAGGAAGGCGGTTTGCTCGAGCCAAAATTCACACTTGCTCAACTTTGCATACAACTTCTTTTTCCTGAGTACCTGTAGGACTTGGGTAAGATGATGAGCATGTTCTTCTCTACTTTTTGAGTAGACTAAGATATCATCGATGAACACGATGACAAATTGATCCAAGAACTCTCTGAAGATCCTGTTCATTAGATCCATAAAGATGGCCGGGGCGTTGGTTAGCCCAAACGGCATGACCAGGAACTCATAGTGTCCGTACCTGGTTCGGAATGCCGTCTTGGGGATGTCTTCTGCTCTTATCTTTACCTGATGGTAACCTGATCGTAGATCTATTTTAGAAAAGACCCGTGCACCCTGCAATTGATCGAAAAAGTTATCAATCCGGGGAAGAGGATATTTGTTTTTAATTGTTACCTTGTTTATCCTTTTGTAATCAATGCACAGTCTCAACGTTCCATCTACCTTACTTGCAAAAGTATCCCCGGCACCCCATGGGGAAACGCTGTGTCTAATGAAACCACTGTCTTGTAACTCAGTGATCTGTTTCCTTAGTTCTTCCATCTCGATGCGGCTCATTCGGTAAGGAGCTACCGAGATGGGCTGGGTACCTGGCTGTAAGTCTATGGTGAACTCGACCTCTCTGTCCACTGGTAGACCGGGCAGTTCATCCGGAAATACGTCTAGAAAGTCTCGGACTACTGGAATCTCTTGGATACAAACTTCTTTCTTGGGTTTACCTAGTTAGAGAAAATACAAGATTAAGGCACTGGGAATTAAGAAAACTTGCCATCAGGGGAAATTAGTACTGAATGATTTTATTAACTTGTAAATGGTTCCTCGTTGGGAGGATTAAATACAATCTTTTTGTTAAAGGAGTCTATGGTGGCGTGATACGCCGCTAGCCAATCCATTCCTAGGATTACATCAAAATCCCCGTGTCTAACCCTATCAGATCTACCCTCAATTTCCTATCTGCTATCTCCACGGCACATGCCCTGTAGATAACCTCTCCTAGCAATGTCTCCCCCCCAGCGGTAGATACAAGCAATAATGAATCAAGTCTATCAGGTGACACACAAATTTTAGAAGCAAGAACATGTGAAACAAAAGAATGTGATGCACCAGTGTCAAACAAAACATGAGCAATGTGGCCAGAGATAGTATACATACCATGAACCACGTCCGGGTCTGCGTCGGCATCCTTCTGGGTAAGGTTGTAAACTCTGCCCTGGATTGGAGGTATTCTTTGATTCTGGTTCCTCGGGCATTCCCTTGCATAGTGCTGGGCACTGCCGCATATGCGACAGGTGTTGTTGAGGCGGTAGCAGGGTCGGTCCCCGTGATCCCTGCCGCAGTACTGGCAGATCTTCCCACGTGCTGCCCCCGTAGCCTGAGGAGGGGCCTGGATGGCGGGTCTGGGCCTCTTACTGGGTTGGACAGGCATGGTAGGTGCTGGCCTGCGGAGCGGGGCTGAGGGTCGGGAACTCCTCGCTAGCTGAGGGTGGGTGTCGAAGCTCCTTTCTATGATCTGCGCTTTTGCCAGGACTGCTGAATATGTCTCGAGCTCCATTACCAGTAAGTGCTGTCTGATCTCCGGGCGGAGACCCCACTGGAATTTCCTGGCCTTTCGGCCCTCATCCATCAATGTCTCTGGGGCATGTCGGCCCAGCTCCAGGAACTTACGGGCATACTCCGACACTGTCATGTTTCCCTGGACCAATTGAGCAAACTCCATTTCCTTTAGGTGTTGGATGTGTTTAGGGAGATACTCCGCGTGGAAGGCCGCTAAGAATTGCTCCCAAGTAGCTGGTGTAGGCAGGGTGGTCCGCTTGAGCTCCCACCAGCGTACTGCTTCCCCTACCAGCATGTAGGAGGCAATGGCAGCCCTCTGCTCAGGAACTACTCCCAAGGTCTCGAAAGCTCTCTCAGTCTCTGCCAGCCAGTATTGGGCCTCTTCAAAAGAGGATCCCCCTGCAAAAGTAGAAGGGTTCAGTCTTCTGTACCTCTCTATGAAGCCGGGGTCGATCAAGGAAGGAGCGGGGTCCCGAGGTAGAGGGACTGGAGCCGGCTGACGGTGAACTGGAGGACCCTGTGGTGGCACCTGCTGATGTGGTGGGGGTACTGGAATGTGCTGTGGCGGCGCCTGGTGGTAACGTGGCTGTGGTGCCGGGTGGTACTGTGGAGGAGCAGGCTCCTGCTGGGGTGGCTCGGGATCAGCCTGCTGTAGCGGGGGCTCAACCTGCGATAGCGGAGGAGGTCCGGGTAACTCCCTTCTCTCCTCTCGCCTTTGCTGGGCAGCTACGAGAGCTTCCACCATCTCAAATAGTCTGTCTAAATCCTCCCGAAGCGAATTATCTTAGGCCGCTCGGTTTAGTGGGGGCCTTCCTCTCCTCATTTCCGTGTACCTGCATTCACAAGGAATGGTTGAGTAACGATATATCGGTGAGTATTTCTTTAAGGCGCTATTGTGTAAGGGATGGGTCCGAGGAAACCTGGCTCTGATACCAACTGTAACGGCCTCGGAAATTTAAAATGAAATATGTGTATTAAAAATGTCAAATGCGGAAGCGAAGTCAAAATTTCGATTAACATCCCTTACACCAAAACCAAAAACGTGCTCAAAATATAAAAAATCAAACTAATTAAAGGAAAAACTCGAAAGTAAAAGCTATGAATATGACTATGGAGTCTTTAGGCGTTCCCTTCGTCGTCTTCCTGCGGAACGGGCTCGGGAACAATGTCTTCCTGATCTGAAATGATTAAATAAGGAATGAGCTACACTAGCCCAGTAAAGACATCACGATATCTCACCGTTACGGAGGTAAAGGTGGGTAGAAAATACAAAAAGACCAATGGAGCATAATTTACAACAAATCCTTTTATCAATAATAAAACCTTTACCATCCACTTACCTCGGTGAAAATCATAAAACCGTATACGAAAGCAATAACATCATCATCATCATGAAATCATATAAACTGTATAACATAATACTTATCACACCTTTTGTAATTCAATCATTACACAACATATCTTTCATCTTTTACCAGCCTACTAGTATCCATGGGGATCCATACGGGTCCCGCTACCCGTGAACCCTTAACACTTGTAATCAGATTCCAGGGCCGTCTCCATACCCCGTCCGGTATGGGTGCCAAAACTATAAACCTCAATACCCCATCCGGTATGAGGGTGAAACGGGCCTTCCCCATACCCCGTCCGGTATGGGTGCCAAAACACATAGGGTCTCCATACCCTGTCCGGTATGAGAGACCACAATCCCGGTAGGGTTCCCTACGGACCCGGTCCGTCCACCATCTCCCAGGATATCTAGTAAGACTGATCACATTATACAATTATCAATTTACATACCCTTTCATTCCCCTTTTCCTCAGTCAGCATCATCAATTCATACACAAACAAGTAAAATAGTAATTTATGCCAAACAAGACAACATACAGCATCGGTTTCTCAGTCATTCAACCCATAATCAATAAAACAGTAAAATATGCACACGGAACAATGAAATGAAAACATCAGACCTCATACTGCATTTAAAACTGTAAAATATGCCAAATAACAGTTAACCGACCAACACACTAGACTCGGGCTCCATTGGCGACCTTAAGCAATTTCACACATTCGTTGATTCAAGAATTACCGTTTTATCATTATTGAACTTTAATACCGTGATAGGAAGTAGGGTGAGGGGTCCTTACTCGTTTCGGGGTCCGAACACGGCTTCACAGTGCGCTACAAGCTGTCCCTAATTTTCCCTGAATTTTTCCTGAGGAACTGAAACGCACTACTGGTACCTGCACGTGTTCCAAAAAATCCCAAATTAGCCCCAGGGCCCCTTTTTGGCCAATATCGCAATTCCGGCACAGCGGCTCTGCCGTGCTCCGGCGAAGGCGCCGCCGCTTGCGGCGGCGATTTGTCTCGGGTTGGCCGTTTTCGGCCGAATTCGGCCACACTTGCATCGGTCCCTGCGATAAAACAACCCTAGGGCCCTTGGGGGGCCAAAAAATTACGGAAAACCGAAGCTTACCGACGGTGGTGCTCTCGGGTGCAACGGCTCTCCGGCGAGGTTCGTGTTTTGGTGATTCGGCTCCGATCAACCTGTAGAGAAAAGAATGGTGATCACGGTGATATAAAAATTGCATCAAACGGAGGCCGGGAAGGGCCTCATCGGAGGCAAAAACCGAGGAGGGGCGCGGCGGCGCCGCTGGGTTTCGGCCGGGATTTTGGCTCCGATTTGGCCACAGGGGAACTCAGCGTGGAAAAACGAGTCGGGGGTATGAAATTTACCTCGATTGGCGGTCGGAAATCTCCCTGGTGCGGCGGCGGGTGGCGGCGGCCGGCTCCTTCGGCGTCTGGTTCGTCTTCTCCGGTGAGGGCAGGCGGCTAGGGTTTTTGTGGTCAGGTGTGGGGGTTCTATTTATACCCTTTTGCCTTTTGATCTCAGCCGTCCATTTTGATTAAATCTGAGTCGTCCGTTTTTGATTGAATCTGGGCCGTCCGTGCGCACGCTTGATCTGGGCCGTCCGTGCGTGCGGGGACGCATCTGGGCCGTCCGATCGCGCGCACGCGGATCGCTAACGTGGCCCGTCCCCGGGTCGACGTGGTCTTGCCACGCGGCAAGTCCTGGTTGGACAGGGCTGCTGGCTGGGCCGTTGACGTGGCGCTTTTTTTTTTTTTAAAAACTTAATAAATAAAATTTATAATAAAATAACAAAATTGCCCAATTTTTTGGGCGTTACAGGAAGGGCTTTGGTCTTCAGTGGAGGAGTTGCATTATTGGTTATCTTAGCTCTTTTTGTCATTCTGAATGGTAACGCCATGTCTTGGTTTTGGGGTCAGGGAGGTTCGAGACTAGGGGAGTTTTTCCCCCCTTTCTCTTCGGGATTATGGTGGATGTTATGAGTTGTTTGATTTCTTGTGGCTTAGAAGCCACGGTTGAGTGGCATTCTTTGTGTGTGTGTGTTTTTGTTTTTGTTTTTTTTGGGTTGGTGGGGGGGGGGGAGAGTGTGGTTGGGTTCTTGGGATTCTTGGGTAAATGTAAGCACCATCCTGCATCTGTTTGACGGATTCTTGGGTTTGCTTATTAATCTTAGCATGAGTTGTCTTTTGGAATTGATATTGATGAGGAGAGGTCATAGAGTTGGCGGAGTTGGCGGCGTATGACGTTCTAGAGGGGCCCATCACCTATTCGGATGTCTCCCTCGAGATTAACCCTAAGCTTGCTTTGCTTCTTGACTGTTGGAAGGAAGTCTTTTTTTTTCCTTGGTGGTAGGGTCACTCCTACACGGTCTTGTTTCTCTAGTATTCCCTTATATTACCTTTCTTTACTTCCTGTAGATATAAAGAGAGTGTTGAGAGAGTTATGAGGAACATTCTCTTCCTTCTTCAAGTGAGTTTAAGAGGATCATTTTATCAATTGGGGGGATGTTGTTGCCCATCAAGAAACATTTAAGGATGGTAACAGATTAGGTTTGGGGTGGGTATTGCAAAATTAAAACTTGATCTGATTGGAATGAATTTAACAAATTAATTCTGTTTTCAGCCAGATCTGTTTTCCGGTTAAGTTCAATCTAATCTGAACTGGGTTATGTATATCATATACATAAAACCGGTTGAATTCAAATATGTTTTTTGTTTCTAAAACCAAACATTGTCCTATTCGGTGTTAATTAAAAATTAATTGACCTGACCGGATTTGGTTTTCTTTAACAAAAAAATGGACCGGCCTTGGCAGTTCAGTTAAGTTTACCAGATCACAACTTCTTTTTGCATCCTAGAAACAATAAGTCTTTCACTGTTTCTTTAACCAAGTGATTTGCACCAAAATTCAATTTTGTTTGAGAAACGGGTGTTCAAATAAAAAAATTCGCAAAAAAAAAAAAAATTCATTCAAGATCAAACAATTTTTCCATGGAATCAAGAATGCGTTCGAAGAGACTGAATTGGAAGAAAACTTTTTCTTTTATTGAATAAAAACACAAAATTTGAACCCCAATCTTATAAATATACGAATTGATCATTTTGTAATGTGATTTTTTTCTATTATAGACGTCAAATTTGCCATTATATTAATTAATTAAAAGCAATATCATATACCTTACTTGTATTCCGTAAGTTAGTGTGTTATCTCTAATAAAACTTAGCCTTAAACCCTAAATTCTACATATTTCAACTCTGAACGAGATCTTAAACATGTGACTTTAACATTATATTATTTTTTCTTCAAAAATAGTAGCATCTAATTTGCATATTGTTTCAACTTGTAGACACTTATTGATTGCTTTTGGTGGACTCGCCGGGTTAGAAGAGAGTATTGAAGGAGATGATAATTTTAAGGTATGATCATGTAGGATGGTAAATTTCTTTATGTTGTTTTGCCTGGTTCTATTTTCTTACTCTATTGGCTTATGCCCTAGAGAGTATCCAATCGAGTTTTAAAAACTCTTTTTGTGGTTAGTTTGTCCAAGAGATTTTCAGGCATATTCAATTTCCATCATCATTCAACGAGGAAACCTGTGAAAATTAACTCTCCTTTCTTTTTCTTTAATTCTAGAAAACAATCTCCATTTCAATGTATGGCCGCTTGTCTTGGCGTCTGAGAGTGAATTTCTGGATAATATGTTTTAACGTGTATGTTGTGGCTAAATTCTTTAATCACTGAGGCCAGTAGGAGAAAGAAAACGTGGATAATTTTTTACACTTCTCATCCAGGGAAAAAATGTTCGTGAAGTTTTTCATTCGTACCTGAACACGTGTCCTTTTCAAGGCAGTCGAACGATTAGGACTGAGGTTAGGTGCTCGCTGAGTTGATTTCTTTTTACTTTTTTCCTTTGTCTGTTTATTAATCTGCGTATTTGTTTCCAAATTTGCACCTTTAATACAAACAGGAAGCAATTTTTATATCACTTCAATATTTTCAAGAAGCAATTAGCCGAGCAATGCAAAGTGCTAACAGTTGAAGGTTAGTTTTTCTTTTTCTTTTCTTCTTTTTCTTTTGGGATGAGACGAAGAGATAGACTTGAGCTTCAGCCACAAACTCTACAATGGGAAATGGCAAAGTTAAATTCGAAAAAAAAAGAGTCATCTAAAATTGCTGCTAATCACACTAAGATGAATGCACATGAGACAAACCATTTGACGCGGTGTCTCTGGGTTTGACTTTAAATCTAAAATTGCTGCTAATCACAGCCCAGGGATTTATATTAAGGCTGTGTATATGGTTCGTGTCTCAAGTCACTATTAATATTTGATTCTTCATTTCTACGTTTGGTGGGGTAATTTTGATTTCCACAAGTCTTGGTTTGTATTCAAGCAATAACTTTCTTTAGTTTTTTTCTTGGTTTCTTAGGCAGGTAGATATTTTCTTTGTTCAGCAATAACTTGGAGAGATACCGTGCAGATGCAGTATATCTACTTGGGTTGCTACAAAACGAAAATTTAATTTGATTTTTATTAAAATTTAATGAAAGATTTGTCTAATTAACACTCCAAAATGGTGTAGTGAATTCCTATGTTTTGTATCACTATTCTGATTATC
Organism: Carica papaya; assembly: GCF_054855325.1. Classification (NCBI taxonomy): domain Eukaryota; kingdom Viridiplantae; phylum Streptophyta; class Magnoliopsida; order Brassicales; family Caricaceae; genus Carica; species Carica papaya. Next base: position 14,517,447 of record NC_142311.1, on the reverse strand, counting down.
AAAATCCTTCATATTTATTTTATTTTACTTGTTTTATTCTAATGTTTACCTGATTTTTTTTTATTATATGAAATATTTTTTAGTTCTAACTCTTATTGAAAACAAAATTATTATTTTTTTTTTTGGTAATTAAATATGAAAGATACCAACAAAAGTTAAAAGACTAAATCTAGTCAACTATAAAAATTCTACTTAAGTTCCTAAAATATTAATTTTACTTAATTTATCATAAATTAAAACAACTATGAATTTGTTATTTTGATAAAACTATCGACATCTCTCGTCATGGCCGTATAATACCTATACATACATATATATATTTATATATAAAGTACGCATACACGTACGTCCATAATCTCAAATTTAATGTGGTCTATAAATAGAAATGATAATACAATTTTTAATATATGACATTGATACTATAAATATATTTTTCATCAAGTAAAATTTTTCATATTTGTTTTTTAATTTTAATATTTTTCTAGAAAGCTTGAATTTTTTATTATAATGAGGTGGTTGTCATTGAATATTACACTATTGTTAATGAATTATTATTAGCACGTGTCTGTTGGTACTGACATTCTTTTTTTAGTATATATTATTTTTAAATTAAATTATCTAATGGGTTTAAAGCAAAATCAAAAAAAAAAAAAAAAAAAAAATCTTAGGGAAATGAAAATTTGATCACTGAAATTAAATTATAAAACGTAATAAAATTATACTTTTTAATCATTTAATTTAATTTTGTAATTCATTAAGTGGGCCGTGGGTATTGAGGCTCCGCCTTGGTTGATGACAAAAGGGGAATTAATGGATGATATAGGGGCAATTTTGTCAAAGTAGAAAAGATAAAGGCCTGTTTGGTTACTCGTTGTGTACGCACCGCTATTCCACAAATGGCACTCTAATTCCCTCGGTAAACAAAGAAGGCGAGAGAAAGTTGAGATAAAGCGCCGAAGAGGGATTTTGGGAGGGAGAGTGAGTAAGGTCTTGTTTACTATAACACATATAACAGCTTGTATTGATTATATATATATATATATATTTAATTTAAAAAAAAAATAAAAATAGCGATAAATAGCCGTTGATATCACCAATATTCCCGCCATGGTGGCTCAGCTGGAGAATCACCAGGGCCAACAAGATGATCCCATAGAGAAGACCAAGTCCCTGATTTGTGCCCTTAACTTTGTCTCTCGAAACCTCCCTCTCCCTCCTGACGTATACGACAGCGTTTCGTCTATCTATTATGGCGAACACGACCCCGCAATTGAGCCCTCCGGCTGTGGGTCCCAGACTGCTGGTGGATCTGACCGTACAGAGGTGGCGGACAAGGTTCTGGTACGTTTTGGCTTCTTGCCTTGGAGATGCTTTTGAATTTCGACTTTAATTGTGGTTTTTTACGAAACCTTTTTCTGTCGCTTTGATCTTTCAATGGTCAAGACTTTGATATATATGATCTTGTGTTGTTAGTAATTCTCTTTTCTTTGCGTTTTTGGTGTTCCTTAATTTTTTTGGTTTTGTTTTTACTTTCCCTTTTGTTTTAAGGTTTTGTTTTTTGCTTGCTGGGAATTGTTCTCAATCAGGGATTTTGTTTTTCTTTTTCGTGATTTGATGTTTGGAGTTGTTTTGAAATCTTTTAGGGCATAGTGTGGTTTTTGGAATACCTTTGTTGTTTTTGGGATTGAAGTTATCTTTTTGCCGTTTTCTTCAATCCTTGTTGAAATTTTGGCTCTGGCAACTCTTTCTTTCTTTTTTTTTTTTTTGCTTTTTAATTCTTGGGTTCACAGAATGTTGATTTAAGATTCATGCTGCAGGATAATGGTAGGATTTCTAGCACAGGTGATTTACTAAGCGAATTTGAGGATGCACTTTCAAGACAACGTCCAAAATGCGCATCAGGTTCTGAATTATCAAAATCGAGGGAAATTTTGTATCGGAGCCACATTCAGCATCGATTGCATGAACTTGAAGGTCAGCATCAACCTCAAGTTTAGTTGTGTAAAATATTAACAAAGCTATCTCCTGAGGCTTCCTTTATTATTACACACAAGTGCAATGTTGGTTTAGTTTCTAACAGGAGCAACCTTTTTGATAAATTGGTGGCTTTAATTGCTATTATAGCCTTCATAATAATATATATATAGCTCATAAATTTCTAATGGACTCTGTTGATGCTCTCCGCTAAACTGCCGTAGAGTAAACGTTGAAACTTAGAGATCTATCATGATCTAAACTAGAAACTAGGAAATTGAATGTTTCTGTAAAGTAAGAATTTTCGCAGCCAGTAACTCATTATGCTATTCTTAAGCTATACTCACTTTGAGGTTGTGTATTAGGTATTGGCAGACTGAATAGCTTAGCTTTTACACTCTGTGGGCTTTCTTTGTTATCTGACTTATACCATTGAGTAAGTGTTGAAGCTTAAAGGTCTTTTATGATTGAACATAGAAACCGGAGGAAACAAATTGTTAGCGTTTTTTTCTTGTAAATTTAAATCAAATTGCTCATCCAAGGGTTAGATATGCTATTCTTAAGCTACTCTATTGAGTTTCATTTATTCACATTAATCAGGCAGCAGGGTCACTTTTAAGTTTCCAAGCTAAAAGTTCAACTTTTAGGCAGTATATAGGCATTGCTAGAGCTTTAATTATCTTGACTGATTCTCACATCAGTCTGGCAGCAGGACACTTTCAAGTTTCCAACCCAAATTTTGTGATTTTGGTCACTGGTTTCGGCGTTGTTGAATTGAATAGCTCCAGATGCCTTTTTCTGATCGTAAACATTATGTGCATCTTTGAGAGGAATACTAAATAATTATCTTTTGAATCAGAACTGCCGTCAAGTAGAGGGGAAGATATGCAGACCAAATGCTTGCTTGAGCTCTATGGATTGAAGGTAAACTTGATGCAAAAGTTGCGATGCAAAGTTTTTGCATATGTATTCACTTGCGTACCGCATAAACTTTTAGATTTTATCTGATGAAAAGATGTTAGTTGGTCTTTATGCATTTAAGGGGTACGGGCCCATTTGCAGAAACAACGTCAGTTTGTTTTTGTGCTCCAAGAGTAGAACTTGTATTGCTGATTTTTTAAATTACTTTGCTGATGAACTCCTGGCAACCTGTGAAGTGCAAACCAAATTGCTTAAGATAATGTCAATGGTTAATGTCAGGGAATATTTCCTCTTGCGCCTACTTTTTCCTTTGTATTTTGGGGTGACATGGGTTCTTTCCTTGTGACTAAGGATATTTTTCATCTAGCAGCTAGCTGAATTGCAGTCCAAGGTTCGGTCTGATGTGAGTTCAGAGTACTGGCTCCAATTGAAATGTGCATATTCTGACAAGCAGTTATTTGACTGGGGCATGATGCGTTTACGCCGTCCTCTATATGGTGTTGGGGATCCTTTTGCCATGGAAGCTGATGATCAGTTCAGAAAGAAACGGGATGCTGAGGTCATTACTTCTATTCCTATTATCTGTTTGAAGTATCTTTTACACACTGGTAAAGGGAATACTTGGAATTTTGTTTTCTAGGTTTTAGATAACTTCAATAACCGATGAAACTCTAAGTGGTTCAATGAGGCAACAATCAACATATGACAAGCTTCCTTTATCAATTCCAAAATTCCCAATATTAATATACCCACTTAATATCAGAATATAACTGAATAATAAAGCTATAAGTATTTTGCAAGGCTGTTCGACAACATCAATTTTTTTTTTTTTTGCATTAAGAATTGAACAAGAAGTTTATGTACGCAGGCATTCCTTATAAGTTCAACATCAAATTAACTCTAATAGAAATTATACTACTTTTTTTTTTTGTAAATAAACTTTTTTTTAAATAACTAATAGAAATTGTACATCATCTAAATTTAATTGCAACTCTCTTTTTCTTACTTCTTTCAACCAAAAAAAAGAAGAAAAAAAATCCTACTTGATGCTGACTTTAACCAGGTTTTGTTGCAGAGGCTATCACGGTTGGAAGAGGAGGAAAGGAATCACGTAGAGACCAGAAAAAGAAAATTTTTTGCAGAGATACTCAATGCAGTACGCGAGTTCCAATTGCAAATCCAAGCTTCTTTAAAGCGCCGAAAACAAAGGAATGATGGGATCCAGGTATGTCGTCTGTCTTTATGCACTCTAACCTCTATCTTGTATTCCATGAAGCCTACATCCTTAGATGGAGCTTGGAGATGAGAAATCGGAAAGTAGTCTAAATGATGCTACCTAACCATAGTATGAATACTTAAAGGCGAAAAAAAGAATTAAACAATTACTGACCATAAATATGCACAGGAGATAGAAATATATATTTTAATGGAGATAGTGAACTGAAATCAGCATTTTTACATATGAGTGTGTATGTATATGAAATATGTGGGAAGTTGAGATAAAGATTTCTGGGAGACAAAATAAACAGACTTGGCTATCTTAGTTCCATAAGTGAGGAAAACAAAATGAAACTAATCAGGTTCTTGAGAAGATCTGAAAATGTGGAAAAAGAAAAGAAATAAACGAGAATTAGACATTGAATCTGTTTTAAATTTTAGTAAATTCCAACCAATAACACGTCAATTTTTTCCTTAGTTCCTAAATTATTCATAATTTATGCCTTTTCAGCTGAAAGACATTAATGGTTACATATATCCATTTTTGGTACTCTTTCTGCAATTATGTCGTGGTATAATGGACCTCTTTTTGTAGTCTTGTAATTTCCGTGGCATCAATAAAACTTCTGTATGTTGTCTTCATGTCAGTTACGTATTTGCAAAATCTTACTTGTTTTGGTACTAAGGTTCAGTTGGCTTAAGTTAAAGTTCATTTTTGTTTTCTTTATTTCTTTCATATGTGAGAAATTCTGAGGAAAAAATTAATGCAGTTTCCTAGAGATCATTGTCTGTAATTCCAGAAGTTGAGGTAGTTGTTTTGGTTGATTGGATGGTAAATCACTGTTTGTTACTCTCTATATATCATGTGGTGATAAGATCTCTAATATGTCGTGCACTTCAATAGGCATGGCATGGAAGACAAAGACAACGTGCTACAAGGGCAGAGAAACTAAGGTTTCAAGCTCTGAAAGCTGATGATCAAGAAGCATACATGAGATTAGTAAAGGAGAGCAAAAATGAACGATTAACCATACTTCTTGAAGAAACAAATAAGCTCCTTGTTAATTTAGGAGCTGCTGTTCAACGTCAGAAAGATGCTAAACAGTCAGATGGCATTGAAACCTCCAAAGGCTCAGAATCTGATTTATCTGAGGTGGATGCTCCAAAGGATGGAACCCCTCAGGATTCATTTCCTGATAAAGATGTAGAGATCACAGACTCTGATAACAATGATGACTCTAATGACCTACTGGAAGGTCAGAGGCAATACAACTCGGCTATACACTCAATTCAGGAGAAGGTAAAGATAAAGGCTTGATCTGTAATCCTTTCTACACTTCTTTGAATATGTCATTTCTGGTGGAGGTCTTAAACCTTTTGTTTGAGATTTGGCTTGTTGGATTTTCCCTTAGTCTCTATACTTGCCCAGTTTGTCGGCTGTAACTTAATTGATCGTCAAACTTGTGTAGATTCTTCGCTATGCTTTTGTTGTTCTTAAAATTCTAACCATTTTGTTGAGTGGGGTATGCATTTTTTATTGTTACAACTCCGATTATATTATTGAATGAGCATAATTATTGAGCTGTCTCTCGAAAAAATGGCCTGGTGGTTTGGATTGATTTTAGGTGTGTTCTGAGCCTGTATGTCTAGATTTTCTATCTCGCAGATAATGATAATTTTTTCTGAATCTCTAATATGATTGCAAGTGCTCCTTTATTACATGAGAATTCCTTGTGTAGCAAAAGCATTGATCTCAAATTCCCAAGTAAATTTAGGGAATCTACTAAACTTTTTGTTCTTGAATAGGTTACTGAGCAACCATCCATTCTTCAAGGTGGAGAATTAAGATCATACCAGTTAGAGGGACTACAATGGATGCTCTCTTTATTCAATAACAACCTGAATGGAATTTTAGCTGATGAGATGGGTCTGGGAAAAACAATACAAACTATTTCATTGATTGCTTATCTTTTGGAGAACAAGGGTGTGGCTGGGCCTCACCTGATAGTGGCTCCAAAAGCTGTCCTACCAAATTGGATAAATGAATTTTCAACATGGGCCCCTAGGTATGTGTCTAGCTTTACTTAAATATACATCTTTCTTTCTCTCTTATTCTGTGGTCATGTTTCTGGTTGTGCATGCAGACGCGCATGGCTATGTGCTTCTATTTGCACTTGCATGCTTTTTTGCATCTGTATTTGTATTAGTTTTTATGTGTATGCTTGCATCCTTATGCTAATTTTTTTAAAAACTTGTTGTGTATTCTCTTCTTGGCACAGTATTGCCGCTGTTCTCTATGATGGGCGTTTAGATGAGAGAAAAGCAATGCGAGATGAGTTATCCGGAGAAGGAAAATTTAATGTACTAATCACTCACTATGATCTTATCATGAGAGATAAAGCGTTTTTGAAGAAAATTAACTGGTTCTACATGATTGTTGATGAAGGCCATCGATTGAAGAATCATGAGTGTGCTCTTGCAAGGACACTTATCACTGGGTATGTGTTAATGCAATTCAGACCACTTAGCTGCCTCAATTTATGTTCATCAATTTTTCTATTAATTTATATATTTCTCTTCTATATTCACTTGTCTTCCCTTTATGGTTAGGGTATTTTGCTTATAGACTTTTAAAACTAAATTATTTATTTTAAGATATTTCTTTCCTCAAAGAACCCTAAAATTTTAATGCCTAATTAGGCTGTTGGCTTGATTAACAAAGGCCTTAATACTTGAGACTAATTTTCTTGTAGATAGCATAAGGACAATCAATCTCGCCATTAGCACCTATGCCAATTGATGATAAGGATCTTTTTCCCCTTCTATAAGCCAATAGGTATGTCTTGAGGGTTTGGAATGGTGCCCTATTGATAAGGTTAAAGCTAGAAGGCTAAAGATATTTTTTGAGGAGAGTGAGATTGCAAATTGCAATTGGGGATCTTAGGACTGATCATGGGCTTGTGATATAGGATGGGTTAGGTTTAAATTGCTTAAATAGATTATAGAATACAATTCTTATTTGAATTAATATTTTTTAGTTTAATCCTATTAGGGAAGGGTTAATAAGAAGTCGTTATAAATGTCCTGTAATCTCACTTTTTGAGGCATTTTTGTTATGGATAAAATGTTTTAAGAATTTTCTTGCTTTTTTAGTTTTGTGATGCAGTCAAACCCCTAATATGATATTCAGATGTGTTAGATGTGAGGTCTAAGAAACCCTATGTGTGATGTGTAGCTTTTCACCTTAAACCCTAAGTAGGCAATTGACTCTGACTTATCCTTTATCAATTGGTACTAAAGCTACAAGTTTGGAACCAAAAATCTCAACTCCCTACATCTAAACCACCCCAAACCTGTCTGGAAAAAAAGAAATGGAAGGCCCTACACTTGCAACCCAGCCTTGAGTTCAAATCGCTAGCCATTGCTTCGCTGGGAATGGAAACACCCCTATAGCTGGCACTAGAACCTTTCTACTTGCCAAAATCTGAAGCTCAACCATGAAATTCGCTCGAATAGGGTGCCACTTGCTCGAAAAGCACAAGCCAGCTGCTGCTCTTGCAATCTGTCTTTCATGCGGCCTCTTCTCATACCACATGCTGATTTGTAACTCCCATTGCTAGATGAGACAACTCCTGGTTCTCCATTGACTTGTGCTTTGGAGCCCGTGCACATGTGACCCACCAGTGGGCATCAACAAAATTGTGCTCTAGTTGACATTTAAATTAGGTTTGACCAAACTGGTTCATCCAGACAGTTGTCAACAATCAATTTCATGAGGGTTCTCAGGAGAATTTGAAGGGATTGCCTACCAATTTTTATTGGAAGGGGTTGAACAAGTTTGTGACTTTTCTTTGATCTTATTCTATTTGTCAACAACAAAATAAAGTTTGCCATCTTCAATCTGTTGGTTTATTGCAACCTCTACCCGTGTCCATTAAGTATAGTATGTGTCTCTTTTGATTTTATGGAAAACCTTCCCGCTTTAAGAGGTAAGAATGGTCTGTTTGTTATGGTGAATTGATTATCTTAAATATGCTCACTTTATGCCGTTATAACATCCATATACTGCTACAACAACTGCTTGCCCTTTCTTTGATCATATCTTCAATTTTCATGGATTGCCAGAATTTACTATAAGTGAATTTGGTGTTATTTTTACAAGTATGTTTTAAAATGAATTATTTTGTCAATATGGTTAACTTTTTTAATGTTGCCTATCATCCTCAAATTGGTAGTCAAACAGAGGTGGTTAATCGAATAGTTGAGATGTATTTGCACTGTTTTACGAGCGATCGTCCTAACACCTAGTTGGTGGATTTGGTAGCTCGGTTGAATATTGCTACAGCACCAAGTTACATACTTCCCCGAAAGCTACTCCTTTCAGAGTGGTATATGTGGTTGGGCCAGTTCCACGATTATTTTCTTATTCTTTGGGTTTCTCTACTTTAGAAGCAATTGATTTTAAAATCAACTTGGGATACAAATTTTCATAATTTGAACACGTCTTCGCCTGGCCAAAGATCGAACCAGAGACTTTTATGATCACATCATTGAAAGGTTAATTTTAATGTGGGTGGTTTGATTCTCCTCAAATTATAGTATTTTCAGCAGATTTCTTGGAGGCCTAATGCCTTCAAAAGTTAGCCTCACGTTTCTATGGGTCTTTTCTCACTGTTGAAAGTGTTGGAGGAGTTGCATATAAATTAGCTTTACCTTCAGATTCTACTTTGCACCCTGTTTTTCATGTCTCACTTTTGAAGAAATCTCATGGCCAGGAGAATGTCATTCCAAATCTTCCACCAACCAGTTCCTATCCCAACTCCACAAGCTCAATTAGGTTCATAGTTCCACCAAGGTAAACATGAAGTCTTGATTGACTGAGAAGGCCTCTCACCAGAGGATGCTTCTTGGGAGTTGGCTGATCAAATGACTTTGTGCTATCCATAATCTGTGCTTTAGGACAAGTGCCAACTGGAGGAGGGAACTGATGTTAGGAGTCTTGAAGACCCAGAAAGCATTTTGCCAAATATTATCAGAGGAGGAAGGCTCCTATGTTGAAAGATTAGTTTGTCCTAATTTTATGGTTCATTGCCCAGGTTCAGGATTTTGTCGCTATGTACTTGCTGGTTGTGTACACTGTAGAGCTATTTAAATAAGTTTTGGCCATGTTTATGCATTGCAATTGTATTTGAATATGTTTTTTAACAGTTTTGGTGTTGACAAAATATGGGGTAAGATTTTACAGTTCTTAAGTTATGGAAAACTAGAAACTGCGCTCTATTGGAATAAATTCCAGATATGCTATGCAGAAATATCATGGAAAAGTTTATCAAAAGTTTAAGTACATAATAGATCGTTTGGTTCTTTCTTAACGAGCCTTTAATTTAACTTCGCGATTGATAAAGAAAGAAAAACTTAAAGACCCTCCAAACTACTTATTGATTTCTATGTAAACTCAAAGTCACTCCAAACTAGTTATTGATTTCTTTTTTAAAAAAAACTAGAACTGTAAGTAGGACTCTACTAGAGATTATAAAAGGAGATTCACTAAAGTTCGTTTAGGAGTTCTTCAATGGAAAGATCGGTACCAACAAGCATTTCACCTTTATTACTTTGACTATGATAAGTAATGTTTCATTAAGGCACGAATTTTGACCTATTAGAGTGCTGATAGAGAAATCATTGGTTCTCCTTGATAAGTAATGAAGTTGCCATGGACATCAAGAGGAAGAATATGGAGAGCCTTGTTCCTTAGTTAGAATTTAGGAGGGTTTAGTTTGGTGGTTCCTAGATAAAACTGTGGGTAAAAGTGGTTTTGGGTGGAAATGCATATATTGGAGTAGGGGTTTGCTGATAATGTCCTGCAGAGTGAGTTATGGTTTACAGCCTAAAATACTTAAAGCACCAATAGCTAGCACTTCTAAATGATAGGTCAAACTTGTAGTGCTTGGTCAATGTATAGAAATGGTATCAAAGTACATACTAAATCGAATTCACATTGGTGTGATCTTGGACCTTGTGGTCTTTGGATTATAATTTTTAATTATGATATGTGATTTTCATGAAGACATCATTCATTTTACTGATAGAATTGTCTTACCCTAATCTCATGTTGGAAAGATATGTCATTGTTGAACTCTATATATTATCTCAAAAAAAAATTGAACTCTATATAAAGACGCAAGTAAGATCTTATTAATAATTTGAATTTGAATTTTTGAAAGCCAGTGGTTTGAGCTTGGGATAGTGGTTTTTGGCCCCAAAGCACTATGATACTTATCTATCACTACTTTATTATTATTACCAAGTAATGAAAAATATAGTTTAAAGGTCAAAGAGGGGTTAAACGAGGGGACACTTCGTATTCACTCTAGTAGTAGATTCCTTTAGCAAGGTGCTAACTACAAGGATTGGCAAATGATTATTCATGGATCTCTTTGTGGTAGATGAGGTTCTTGAGGTTTCTTGCTTGCAATTTATAGGTGATATCATTCTTTTCTTGTCCCAAGACTAGAATAAATCCTCAATTGCATATTAGTTTTGCAGATTTTTGAGGTGATATCCAATTTGAGTATCAATTTGGATAAAATTGGTATCATAGTATCATGAATCTTATAAGGAATCTAGTCAATCTAATATATCTTAGTATTTGGAGTGACCTACATTTTACTTCGGGGTGTCACTGGGGATAATCCTGTGTCTATTATTTTTGGGATCCCGTAGCGGGGAAGATTTCCAAACATTCAAACACTTGGAAAGGGGCATTACTTCTTAGGAGGTTAGGGTCACTTTGTAATAGGCATGTCTATTTGGTATTCCGTTTTATTATTTCTCCCAGTTTAGGATTTTGTTGGAGATTTTAACAGAATTATCAAAGACTTTCTAAGGAGGTGTATTGTCTCTCCAAGGAGGCTGCTAAGTATTGGGATCTAGCATCCAAAAATCTTGTTCTGAAGTTGGAGATTTTAACAGAATTATCAAAGACTTTCTAAGGAGGTGTATTGTCTCTCCAAGGAGGCTGCTAAGTATTGGGATCTAGCATCCAAAAATCTTGTTCTGAAGGCTAAGTGATTATGGTAGTTTTAGTTGGAACCTAGTTCATTGAGGCATAGAGTGACAAAGAGTAAGTCTGCTCTTCACCAGAATAGTTGGGATAATGAAACTGGGACAATTACCCCGATAACCCATTGGACATGTAGATGATTCTGTTGAGGAAGCCCTCCCTTCATGGCTTCCCCTGCTTTACAGACTTTCTACAAGGCATAGTGTTCTCGTCACTTCCTACTTGAACCTCCATGATGGTTGCATGATGGTTGCATATGGTGGAACCTTTTTGTTTTTAAAATTCTGAATGACTGTGAATCATTAGAATTGATGTCATCACTATTAGAACCATACTTGCTGACCATCAATGAATTGATTGAATTAATCAATCATTATGTATTGAATAGAAGGAACATTGGCAAACGCGCTATTACTTACGTATTCGATGACAGCAAAAGCCTTAGTGAGGATAATTCTTGTTAGACAATTAAAAATGTTGACATGAGGAAACATATTTAATAATGATATCATCTGCATTTTGTGGAACTTGTTGATATGCTAATAGATTTGTAAATGTTGTAAATGGATAGCACCCCCTTGGCACTCATATTAATACGTACACGTTTTATCTAAAAAAAGTAATACCATCTGTATTTTGATTACTTTGTTGAACTCTTTCTTCCCGGCCCTACTTCCATATAATGGGTGTTGTGATTGGAGCACAATCTTCTAGGACGTTTACTTCCTTTTGCCTCATCTCTCGGACAAAATGTTTTCTTTTTGTCTTTGTGGGCTAAGGATCATGGAGTTGCTTTGGCTTATATTGGAAAGGGATTATGTTGCAACATTGTATTGATTTTTTGTGATTTTTCTTTTTATTTCCTTTTCTTTTTGAAATAATTTCTTTTTCCTTTTTTTTGGCTTAGGAACATTTCTTGTAGCTTTTCTCTGATAATATTTCTTTTTCATAAAAAGAAAGTCAGAGAAAATCCCTTAGCTACTTACACAGGAAAAGAAAAGCATATTTCCTCCTAGATAATAAAATATATGGCCATAAAGGACATATTGATTGGTTATATCATTTGCATTTTGATTAGTTTGTCGGACTCCATTTCGCACTTCTAGCCTTAATTCCAATTATGGTCTATTGACTCTTGGGGAGCTTGTACTTGCAAATAAGTTTTTCAGTTTTTAGCACATTGTTCTACCAGAAAAAGTTTCATAATTTTGTCCTTTTTGGTGGTGAAACCTCTGTCTTAGATGAGAATCTTCCTGTGGGCAACAATTCTAAAGAGGATTGGCACTAATACTTGCTTGAGACTTGCACATCTCAAGAAGTGCTTTCTTCCTATGCTTGTTTTGATGTGTGCTTTCGGTGTATAACAGTCATCTGTTTCTTCTATTTTTTTTAAAAAAAAATCATGTGTTTCTTCATTGTGGGATGTCTCTTTCTGTATTTCTTGGGTATCTCCTCCTGACTTGGTTTTGGGTGGAGTAAGGATAAGAAGATGCTTTGAAGGGGTTAATCTTGCTGGCTTATGGACCCTTTGGTTGTGAGAATATAAGCAAAGGTTCCATTGGTTTGCTGAAATTTTGGAGAGAGTGGTTGGAGAGTAAGTTTGTTTCTGTAGGGTGTTTTCTTTTGTCCATGCAACAGAGATTTGAGTTACTATCTTGTAGGACAAGAGCTCTTACTTCGTTTCTTTTACTTTTGGAGGAAAGCTTATTGTCCTTTTGGTTGTAAGCTTTTTATTTCTTTCTAATTGTACTGTTTTTTAATAAAGAAATCAAATATTGGGATTTTCTTTTTCTTTTGTATTCTTTTTTTTTTAAAAAAAATTTCAAAATGTTAGTCAGATTTGAGAATAAGTATAAGAAACACTGATTCGGTTATCAAAATTTCATTGTCCTTTTCTAACATTTTTCCATGCGCTTTTAGGATAGTTGATTAATCTTTTAGTAACCTGGATTGATATGTAATGAAGTCTTTTAGTTACCTGGATTGATCTGCTCTTATTACAAGGACCTTTGGAATCAACACTGAGTGGGTTAAGAATATTAAACTTTCTGACATTAACCTTGAGGGTCTGCTACTTTGGAAAGATTCATGTCTTTTTTTCCCCATAGTATAGGTCATTGCAATCAGATCCCTCTTTCCAGTGATAATACCCGAACGAATGATAACTTCTTTTACATATAAAATATTTCTTGGAGCATAATCCAAATTCAAATTACTGTATTATATTTTCAATGTGACTTTTTTGTATATCACTTAAAGCACCATTATATTAGTCTTGCATGCATGACTTTTCCAATTAGCTTACTCATAGTGTTCTTGTAATGTTCATGTGTCTTCATATGAAAATACTGATCTTTTTCTAATCTAATGCTGTCTGTATGCAGCTACAGGATTCAACGTAGACTTTTGTTAACTGGGACACCGATACAGAATAGCTTGCAGGAACTTTGGTCATTGCTTAATTTTCTTCTTCCAAATATTTTTAATTCTGTCCAGAATTTTGAGGAGTGGTTTAATGCTCCTTTTGCGGATCGTGGTGATGTTTCTCTCACTGATGAAGAAGAGCTGTTGATTATTCGACGTTTGCATCATGTTAGTGTTGCGTTATGAGTCCTTAGTAGTCCATAGTTTAAAACCCTTGTTGTTATCTTGGAATTACTTATCTGAATGTATTTGCTAATTTCTCAGGTTATAAGGCCATTCATATTAAGGAGAAAGAAAGATGAAGTAGAAAAATTCCTTCCTGGAAAATCCCAGGTCATACTGAAATGCGACATGTCAGCGTGGCAGAAAGTATATTATCAACAAGTTACAGATGTGGGCAGAGTTGGACTACATACTGGTTTGCAGTTCTACAACATGTTTTTGTGTTTTTATCCTGTCATCATCTATGATTATTTCTGTCCTCTTTGCATTGTCCCATTTGCTGTCTTATGTCATTAGTTGTAAAAATCTCAACTTAAATTCATTGACTCGATCCTCAATAGCTCTTCCATTAGCGATCCTATGAATATTGGTGAACCACTAAGTCAAGCCAGAGCGATATTTTTGCATGTTTGAGCTGGACAAAGTAAAGTTAACATGTCCATAATTATAGGGTTTCCAAAATACTGGCCACATAACTTTTTGAACTTTAAATAAAGTATCAGAAGATCACTTTTCCCTTAATTAGTGTTGATACTATGGTGTATACCAGTGCAAATGTGGGACATGTTTTTGTCCTTATTAAAATGTCTGACTAACATGGTGGAACTTACTGTTATGCTGGAACTACAAGGTTCGGAATTGTCAAAGAACACCTAAGAAAATAGAAGTTTGACTATATTCTCATTCAAGTGTCGTCAATTGTCCCCTATTCCCCCCACCGACAATTCATACCTGAATAATTTATCTGCATAATTAATTGTTATATTGATTTAAGCATTGCTACTTTCTCAGAGATTTAAAACCTTTCAGGATCTGGGAAATCAAAAAGCCTACAGAATCTGTCGATGCAACTCCGAAAATGTTGTAATCACCCATATCTTTTTGTTGGAGGGGACTATGACATGTGGAAGAAGGCAGACATTGTGAGAGCTTCAGGAAAATTTGAGCTGCTCGATCGGTTGCTCCCAAAACTTCGTAGAGCTGGACACAGAGTCTTGCTTTTCTCGCAAATGACACGTCTTATGGACATTCTTGAAATATATTTGACACTTAACGATTTTAAATATCTTAGACTGGATGGCACGACAAAAACAGAGCAAAGAGGAGCTTTACTAAAGCAGTTCAATGCTCCAGATTCTCCATATTTCATGTTCCTCTTGAGCACTCGTGCTGGAGGTCTTGGTTTGAATTTACAAACTGCAGATACAGTAATTATTTTTGATAGTGATTGGAACCCTCAAATGGACCAGCAAGCAGAGGATCGAGCCCATCGCATAGGTCAAAAGAAGGAAGTGAGAGTCTTTGTGTTAGTTAGCGTGGGGTCAATTGAAGAGGTAATCTTGGAGCGCGCAAAGCAGAAGATGGGCATAGATGCCAAGGTCATCCAGGCAGGACTTTTCAACACAACTTCCACTGGTATGTTGTACTGAAAATATATGTTATATTTTCTATAAAAAGAGGCTTGTAAAATTGTTTTTCTCCATTAAAAATTTGTTAGGACTGATTACTGTATGTTTTCTCTTTGGCCTGCTCTAATCCATTTGATGCCTCATCCATTCCTAATTTAAAGACATGATCCAATTGGTTATTGGTCTTTTACTCCCCACTTCCCCTGCTAAAGTGGGATAAAAGGGGGATAAAAAAGAAGAGAGGTCCTGGATATCTTATCCATCTGCCAGGGAACTATGTTTTAAAATGGTAGTGCAGGGTGAACTGTGATGAAGCCTACTAGGTGGTGGCAAAACTTTTCTTGATACGAAGCCTGATTTTCTTACCAGTTCTAAAAGTTATGTCCTTTCAGATTGCACCATCAGAAGCAAACAGGTGTTAAATTGGCATGATTTTCTCGGTCTTCTACCTGTTGATACTAGATATGATAAGCTCATAATATTTTTCTTTATAAAATATGTTTATAGTTATGTCAATATAATCAAAAAATAGATTCTCTAGAATCCCCGAGAATCCTACTAACTATTCTGACCCTAACTTCTTTCTATTCTAATGTTTTTGCTTGCATCCATTCTATGCTAATGTAGCTCTTCCTATTTATCTTATGCTCAAATTTGTTGCTTGCCATCAAGGACCCTCTGTCACTATACTGGGAGGAATTCGAAATCATGTTTGTTTGGTTCGTTTTTGGTGCAGCCCAGGACAGAAGAGAGATGTTGGAAGAGATCATGCGTAGAGGAACGAGCTCACTTGGAACAGATGTGCCAAGCGAGAGAGAAATTAACCGCCTTGCAGCCCGTTCTGATGAGGAATTCTGGCTGTTTGAGAAGATGGACGAGGAGAGAAGACAAAGAGAGAATTATAGATCTCGTCTCATGGAAGAGCATGAGGTACCAGAATGGGCATATACGGCACCTGCTAACCCGGAAGACAAGGCTAAAGGTTCCGAATATGACAGTGGCAGTATCTTGGGAAAGCGGAGGAGAAAAGAAGTAGTTTATAGTGATTCATTAAGTGATATACAGTGGATGAAGGCAGTGGAAAATGGAGAAGACTTGTCTAAGTTTTCAATTAAAGGAAAAAGAAGGGACCATCTATCATATGAGGCCCATGAATCACCCAATAACGATGCAGGAGTGGGAAGAAAGGTAGTGGCTAGTAATAATTCAGGACTAGAGAAAAAGGTTATTGAATTAGGTAATGAGAATGTTCCAGCTGCAAGTGAAGGAACCAGTGATGATACCTTCTCTTCTGTCCCGAAGAGACTTAAGTCTGGTGGGGAAACAGTTGAAAGATCTGAAAAGCAAGGTATTGAAAAATTTGAACATCAGAATGAAGGAGGAAATGATTGGAACAGAAATATTTTTACATGGAATACCCACAGAAAGAAAAGGTCAAGCTATGTCATCCAGAGTTCATCTTCTGATTCTAGAGGGCAGAATTCTAATGGAAGGGGGGCAGGTAACGGATGGATTTGATGGAAAATGATGTTACAAAAACGTTGATGGAAATAATTGAAGAAAATGAATTTTAAAGTAAATGCTCTGTGCCATATTTTAAGGAAATTGAGGGATGGGGTTGAAGGCTGTGTGACCATTGTTCTTGCTAGACTGCTGGCTGATTCATTTTGTAAGTGACTCTTTAAACTGGTGCATCACAGCTTTTGCTCATTCCACCTCTCCCATTCATTTTGGTAAGAAAAATTTAAGGTGTTGTGTTATTATCAGAAGCAGTGTAATATTATTTAATCTATAGAATGAAATGCAGTTCTCTTTTCCATGTCTAAGATTATTTCACCTGCTTATCTTTGTCTGGGCACCATTTGATTCATCACGAAGATAGCTTGAAGTTCAGATAGAAGGCTATCAATGTCATGTGAGAAAGGAAATCTGCCCACCCACCAATATATATATATATGTGTGTGTGTGTGTGTGTAAACATTTTTTAGGAATTTGCTCACTAATATATGCAACCCAAAAAAATATTATTTAACAAAAACATGACTCCACCATTTTGGATCAATTGATTCCAGGCATTGCACATTCTTCACTAAAGAAGCTAGAGTTCTTTAGATAAAACTTTAGAAAGACCAAGGGAGAAAAAGATAGAAGGAGCAAAGAACAAGAGAAAGAAGGGAATTTGATTAGGTAGCGTGATGTTATTGAATGGGAGAAAGTAATTTACTAATGTAATGGACTTGTATACACCCACTAGCTAAACTTTGAAATCATTTTTTAATTTATTAATATTGTCTATCCACTACATATAGTTTTATAAATCTCTTAAATTTTTCTTGAATAAAAAGTTTATATATTGGCTACTCAAATAATATACAAAAATCAATCATAATATATTTAAAAATAATCACATATGAGAATATAATTTGACTTAATTTAAATAATTAGTGATTAGTAAAAATCTCTTAAATTAACTATGGATGTTTAAAGAAAAAATTATCTGTAATTATTTTTTTTTAAAAAAAACTTATATTATCTGTATATATTTTTAACAAGAAGAATGGAATATTAACTTTCTACGTGAAGATAAAAAAAAAAAATATTAATGGTTTGAATTTTTACTTAGTAATCATCGTACTTTGTGTAAACCTAATAAAAAAACCCAAAAGTCTTGAACTACCTATTTTGGAAAATTAAATATTGATTCTCACGTGTACATTTTCTATGTTCTACTTTTAGCTTCATAAGATTGCACATAGGCCTTGTGCGTTATCCCGGTTTTTCATGAAATATTTTAGATATAAGCTCATTTCTTTAAACATTCATGTTCATATAGGTGAAGTTATCAAAGATGTCTATATAACTCTAGCATTCCACTCAAAAATAACTACAACCTTTCATTAAAAAGATGAAATACTCTAGTCAACCTCGTGTAGTGCAGAATCCATGCACTATATCACAAGGATAGATCACCGAATTTGCCTGTTATTCAAATCACTGTGATTTATTTTTCTTTAGTACTATATCTTCGTAGCTGATTTTTGTTTTTTATTCAATAACTTATTGCTATTGTCCTCAGTGTCATTGAGATCTTTTATCTAGCTAAAAATTAAATTAAGGGTCCATATGAATATTATTATTCTTAATGTTTGCAACATTTAAGGATTTGTTTTGTAAGTAAGATCTTATATTGCCATATTTGTTTGTCTAATAATAACGTAATAAACCCTGTTCCTTCACTAGCTAAAGGCTTGAACAATACATTCAGCCTTTAGTGTGGATTTAACTATAGCTCATTGTATTCTAGTTTCCGGTATACTCCACTAACCAAAATGAATACCCAACTAGCAGAAGAAAAAAGAATCACCTGATAAGGTGTCCCAACCATGTACCTGTAACTTCTTCAACATACAAGGTAAGAAATATGGAAAAGAACTATCTAAGGGCTTCATACTTCTGGACAAGAAAAATGCAAATCCAAGAAAAATCATACTACCATTCATTACTACCATTGACGCGGACCAGAAAGATACAAAGTATTCATATTAGCTCCGCTGAGTATTGTACAGTCTCATGCAAGATACCATCTTTGGCAAATATGAAAATAATCTACTACATGACTTGCCATATTGCCAGGAGCTTATAAGAAAATGAGAAAGGTAAAGAAATTGACCTCTAAACTGATCTAATAATTTAAGATCTGAAGTAACCGCCACTTCCCTGCTCATGCATGGTAATATTCCAGAGCAGTCAATCCAAAATGTTGTTATAACTGTCTCCTGATTCCTACATTAATGCCCGCAAATGGACACAGATTATGAGAAAAAAAAAAATCTGACATCATCCCCGACTAAGGGATTTTTTTGTACCAACATAAAGTTTATTCCTCTCTATTAACTTCAAGATTCTTCATTCTAGACTCCAACTCATCGTCATTAGCATCATCCTCTCCAGATTCTTCCTCAAGATTTCCTTCAGGATCATTATCTTCCAATGACCCAAGCATTTCAGGGAAATTCTTAAATATTTCCTTCAGCTCATCAATTCCATCCTCAGAAATGATATTACCATTGATGTTCAAATTTTTGAACCCTTGTTTTTGAACAACAATCTGAGCAAAAATCCGAGCCCCAGCCCTTCTTATGAAGTTGGAGCTCATATCAACTTCCTTTAACTCCATATGGCCTTCTTCCAAAGCCTTTGCAATCTGGATAGCACCTTCATCCTTGAGCTCATTTTCAGCCAAGTTCAACTTGGTAAGATGCTGCTTTACTCCTATGCAAGCAGCTATAGAAGGAGCAGCTTCAGCTGTTATATCATTTCCTGCCATCTCAAAAACTTGAAGTGCCGGTGCTGATTCCTTCAGAGCCTTAGCTATGGCAATTGCACCTTCATCCTCCAAGTTGAGATAGCTCAGGTAAACCTCGGTCAGATCTGCATGCTTAGAAAGAGCTTTACTAAGCCCAATTCCAGCTTCTAAACCAAACATGTTATCTCGCAGGTCAAGTGTTTTCAAATGAGTACAAGTCTCAAGTGCTTCTGATAAGGCAATTCCTCCATCTGAGGCTATCCTTGTAGAGGAGCATCGGAAGTTCTCCAATAAGGGTGAATGCTTCACAACCTCAGATATAGAAAGTGCCCCCTCGTCTCCTGTCATGTTGTTATGAAATTGAAGGACCTTAAGCTTCTCTGTGGAAGGAAGCAACTCACACACTGCTCGTGCAGCTTCCTCGGAAATGCCATCATTCATTAGATAGAGCTCCTCCAGGAGAGACTGTGATTTAAAGAGTGCCTCAAAAGCTCTGACACCCTTTTCTCCCAAGGCATTATTTGAGAGGTTAAGTGACTTCAGGATACTACCTTCCAGAGCAGCTGAAAATATATTCATAACTTCAAGAGCTTCTGCTTCTGGTCTCCCAGCGATAAAATCTGATAAGTCAACTTCTTTCAATTGACTCTTAAGGGAAGCCAAAATGGGCTCAGCAACATGAGCAGCTCCTAAACCAAAGCTTCGATTACTAAAGCATATCTTAGTGTAACAATTTCCAGGCTCCTTCAATGGCCTAAGAATATCCTCAGCCTCCTCTGCCTCAATAAAGGCCCTTTGGCCTTTAGATATATCAAAAAAGGTTTCCTGGGAAGCCGCTTCTTTCTCAGATGTCAGTCCCTTTCTGCTATCCTTGGTTGCTGCTCCACTCTTGAGGACTTCTAACATAAGTTTACTGCATTCTTTTGCATAAAGTTGTATTGCAGAACCTCCATCACCATCAGGCTCCCTTTCATAGTGTGTATCAGCAGTAGAAAAAGCTACATCTTCAATCCTTTTTGCATTCTCTTCAGCATCTTCCTTGGTCAAGCAACCATACTTCTGTGTGAAAATGGATTCAGAAGTGAGGTTGTTCGTCATTCGTTCTACAAGCATCAGTCGTGTGTTTTGGCTCGGGGGCCATAGTTTAATTGAAAATGGTTGGCGCTGTGAATTCAGCATTACAGAGTTCATTGCAACAATCTGCAGATGTTGAGCTTATATTAATAAAAATGTACTGAGAGAATCATGGAACAGAAAATTAATTATACAGCAACGAAAGAAAGCACGCATAAAATCTCCTTCCTCCAAACAGAAAGTCCAAGAAAAAAGAAACATAACATTAACCAGGACCCTCCTCGAAATCCTACAATGTCTAGAAAAACCGCAACCTCCAGAGTATTTTATTCATTTGCTAATTCCATGAGAAAAGATGACCAGCACACAAAGGACGCTAGCTGCATACTTGTGAAACCAGCAATTTTTAAGCCAACCTTGGAAAATGCTTGACAATGATAATTGTTCTCAGGTCCTAAGGTGCACATAGTAAGTCCCGAACCCAACCTAGAGTCACAAAGGAAGTAATAAAAAACTCAACTTCTAATGTATCTTACGAGTGGCGATTCTGCAAAAAGATACTAAATCAAGCACTGAAAGGAAGTTCTCTTTTAGTTTTTGATAACGGATATAACAGAGCAAATTTGAAGATATTGGAGCATTTATGCAGCTTCAACTGTCCCTCTAAAATTCTCCTGAAAAAAAAGAAAGAAAAAACTGCCCTTCTAAAATAAGTTATTACAATAAAAAGTTAACATAAACCTACGGAAATACATTTCGTTACATTTATGCTCTGTTTGCTCTGTTC
This sequence comes from Carica papaya, assembly GCF_054855325.1. Lineage (NCBI taxonomy): Eukaryota > Viridiplantae > Streptophyta > Magnoliopsida > Brassicales > Caricaceae > Carica > Carica papaya. The sequence continues at coordinate 14,496,049 of NC_142311.1, read as the reverse complement.
CACTGGTCCGATAGAAGGAAAAAAATAATAACCCCCTTAATAGAGAAAAAAAAAAGGAACAAAAACTATCCAGGTGAAATTTAATTCTAAATTACTCAGATGGGATGGTTAACAGTTTACCTGCTGGAAAATAAAAAATATTTAAAATATATACAGGAACATAGTAAAGGATTATCTGAACAGAAATAAGCTCTTTAAAGCTATTATATAGCCTTTGCAAATTTCGTTTGGCAAATGGGTTTCAAAGAAGAAAAGGAAGATGCAGTCTTTCCCCTGAATTGGGAAAGATTTTAAGAAGGTGAAGCTTCTCTTTTTCACAAATGTCTGGAAGTTATTCCCTTTGCTATCCCCCTCCGATATGAAGGGACTCCAACATAATCACTTTATCATCTGTCTATACCAAAAAAAAAGTGAATCGACAAAAAACCCCAATAGCCTCATCAACTATTTGCATCGTAATGTAATCAACAAAAGAAAAAGGAGAGAAAAAGGAAAAAAAAAAAACACTCAAGTAAAAAGACATTAAAGTGAAAAAGATCGTAGCGGTACCACTAATAGAACCTAATAAGACACAAGCTAATGAAAGATTTTTTCTTTTTGGCATCATAAACACGTTAACCAACAAAGCAAAACCCTAGTCACTATCTTAATCGCTGCAAAAGGTTCGCATTTCGGCATAAAACATTACAGATCTATCATTTAGGAAGTTCAACCAAATAGATAAACAGGGAAAAGCACCGCGACTAACCCTTAAAAACGAAAAACGAGAAACAAACTTTGAATAAAGAACTGAAGCAAATCAGATAAGAAGAAAAAAACCAATACCTTTTGTCTTCTTCTCCTCTCTGAATCTCTTAATCCAGATGAAAGAGCAGACTAAGGAGGAAGAGTGACTGACGAGTGGAGGGAAAAGGGCAATCAACTGAAAATGAGGAAGTGAAACGTTAGGTTTTTGGGAAGATTCATTGTATGTCTGGTTCGTCTTCACGTTAATCTTCTGTCTGTTTGGCAATTTAATTTATGAGACATTAAGGTTTTGTTTGGTCGTAAAACAGAATTTAAATTTATTAAATTTATTTTTAATTATTTATACACACAAGTATAGATATTAGTTAATTATATATACATATAATATAAGGTGAATCCAATTACTTACAAGGAACAATATCTTGGATTTTTATTGTATTTCATTTCTTTTTTATTATATTATATTAACATATTAATTATTTTTTTATAAATATTACTGCTTTACTTATTATTTATTATTATTGCTAGACATAATAGCAAAAGTTTGTAGTAAAAATAATAATTAAAATAGTAACAAAATATAATCAAATATAATAACTCGATATCTGCAATCGAAGAAAAGTACCATATTCTTACATATTTTCATAAAAAATTATATGTATCAAGATATTAGGAATAGTATTGTTTACTTATTTAAATGTATTTGAATTTTTATTACTTAATTTAACACAAATTTTTAATATATATCGAGATCGTTATTATGACAAATTATCTTAATATGCTCTAACTCACTCCAAATGATAGGAATAAAAATTCAAACTAATATAGTACAAGGAGCATGTGTCCAATGTTGGTAAAAAATTATAAACGGAAACAAATACATAATATACATAAGATAAGCATGAATTTAATAATATACATGTCTCATTCAAAATAATTGATAAATTTTTAATTGTACTTATTTAAATGTATTTGAACTTCTACTACCTAATTTAACATAAATTTTAAATATATATCAAGATCGTCATTATGGTAGATCATCTTAATCCCCCTCTAACTCACTCAAAATGATAAGAATACAGATTCATAATTAATGTGGTATGAGGAGCGGGTGTCTTGGATTGGTAGAAAATTATATACGAACACAAATACATAATATGTATCATATAAGTATGAATTTACTAACGTACATGCTTTTTCCTGTCTTGCTATAAATACTTGATAAATTTTTAATTGTACTTATTTAAATATATCTAAACTTTTATTACCTAATTTAACACAAATTTTAAATATATATATATATATATATATCGAGATCGTCATTACGACATATCATCTTAATACCCTCTAACTCACTCTAAATGATAGAAATAATAATTTATAATTAATGTGGTACAAGGAGTGAGTGTCCTGTGTCAGTAAAAAATTATAAATAAAAATAAATACATAATATATATTAGATAAGTATGAATTTAATGATATACATGTCTCACCCGGTCTCGTTATAAATAATTAATAAATTTTTAATTGTACTTATTTAAATGTACTTAAACTTTTACTATGTAATTTAACACGAATTTTAAATTTATATCGAGATCGTCAGTATGGAAGATCATCATAATATGCTCTAATTCACTCCAAATGATATGAATAAAAATTCATAATTAATGTGGTACGAGGAGTGGGTGTCCTGTGTTGGTAGAAAATTATAAACGGGAAACAGGTACATAATGTGTATAAGATAAATATGAATTTAATAATATATATGTCTCACATTGTCTCGCTACAAATAATTGATAAATTTTTAATTATACTTACTTAAATGTATTTGAACTTCTACTACTTAATTTAACATTGATTTTAAATATATCTCGAGATCATCATTATGACATATTATCTTGATCCATTCTAACTCCCTCCAAATGATAAGAATAAAAATTCATAATTAATATGGTACGAGAAGCGGGTGTCCTATGTTAGTAGAAAATTATAAATGAAAACGTGTATATAATATGTATTAGATAAGTATGAATTAATGATATACTTGTCTCATATTATAAATAATTGATAAATTTTTAATTGTACTTATTTAAATATATTTAAACTTTTACTACCTAATTTAATATGGATTTTAAATATATATTGAGATCGTCATTATGGCCTATCATCTTAATCTGTTCTAACGCACTTCAAATGATAAGAACAAAAATTCATAATTAATGTGGTATGAGGAGCGGGTATTCAGTGTTTGTAGAAAATTATAAACGGAAACAGATACATAATGTGTATAAGATAATATGAATTTAATAATAAACATGTCTCATATTGTCTAGCTATAAATAATTAATAAATTTTTAATTGTACTTACTTAAATATATTTGAACTTCTACTACCTAATTTAACATTGATTTAAAATTTATATCGAGATCGTCATTATGACATATCATCTTAATCCGCTCTAACTCACTCCAGATGATAAGAACAAAAATTTAAAATTAATGTGATACGAGGAGGGGGTATTCTGTGTTGGTGGAAAATTATAGACAAAAACATGTACATAATATGTATTAGATAAATATGAATTTAATGATATACCTGTCTCAAACTGTTGCATTATAAATAATTGATAAATTTTTAATTATACTTACTTAAATATATTTAAACTTCTATTACCTAATTTAATACGGATTTTAAATATATATCGAGATCGTCATTATGACATAACATCTTAATCCGCTCTAACTCACTCCAAAGAATAAGAACAAAAATTCAAAATTAATGTGATACGAGGAGGGGGTATTTTGTGTTGGTGGAAAATTATAGACGAAAACATGTACATAATATGTATTAGATAAATATGAATTTAATGATATACCTGTCTCACACTGTTGCGTTATAAATAATCGATAAATTTTTAATTGTACTTATTTAAATGTATTTGAACTTCTACTACCTAATTTATCACAGATTTTAAATATATATTGAGATCGTCATTATGAGATATCATCTTAATTCGTTCTAACTCACTCCAAAGAATAAGAACAAAAATTCATAATTAATGTGGTACGAGGAGAGGTCCTCTGTTGGTAGAAAATTATAAATAGAAATATTTTGTAACGACTCCGGAAATACCCAAATGAAATAGATGATAACTTAAGTGCGAAAACGAAATAAAAGGGTTAAGGTTTGCATTCCTTACACAATAACTTAAAAGTACTAAACAATATTATGGAATTCATCATTTTGAAAGAAACACAAGAAATAAGGAAATAAACAGAAAAGAGAAAATATCTCGCACCTACTCGCAATCTTTTTGCGGATCGGACTCTGGAACCTGGTCCTCTTGATCTGAAATGGTTAAATAAGGAATGAGCTACACTAGTCTAGTAAAGATATCATACTATATCACCGACACAAAAATAAATATGGGTATAAAACAAAAATAACTAATGGAGCACTAAATTTAAACCAATACATTTATTAAAAATAAAATCATTTACCATTCACTTACCGTAATGAAATTTTCAAAAATAACCTATAGAGTCAATAACATAACACATATCATAGTTTCATATACAATTAGTCGGAACAACAACATAGCACATATCATAAATCTATACACATTATTAAATAACCAAACAATAACTGTCACATTTTCACCAGTCTACTAGTATCCATGAGAGTTCATAGGGATGTCTCCGCTATATGTGAACTCTTTCCTTTAACAATCTCAATTGCAGGTCGTCCTCATACCCCATCCAGTATGAACGCTAATTTATTAAATCTCAATATCTCGTCCGGTATGTGGGTGAAGCGGGCCGTCCCCATACCCCGTCCGGTATGAATGTCAAATTATCAAATATCCATATCTCCTTCGGTATGAGACAACATTCACGGTAAATTTTTCTGTGTACCCGATCCGTTCACCATCTCTTAGGATATCTAATAAGGCTGTCATTTCATCTGTTTATTTAATCACACAACTTTTCTGTTTTTCTTTAGTCTCCATTTTTCAAATCAATCATGATCACATACGCAAACAAATATGCATAAGGGAATACAATCATATCTCAATTTTTCAATCAAACAGTAGTCACGTAAAATAACAATTCATGCATTCAAACCATAAAATAAATTAATAAAGTATTATCATATTTTTAGATTGTAAAATAAATCAACAGAAATTAACAGAGAATAATTTTCAGTTCAGGCTCCATTAACAATCCATAATTAATTATGCACATTTATTTAATTTACACAAATACCATATTATTATTAGTTAGACTTCAATTCTATGATAGGAAATAGGGTGAAGGATCCTTACTCGATTTGATGCCCAAAAAGCTAAGTTGTTTACTGCGCCTACGGGCGGTCTTTGGGTTCCCTGAATTTTTTTTTGGAAATCGAAATTGCGTTAATAGTACCTACAAATATTCTAAACAAACTCAAAATCAGTCCCAAGGCTTACTCGGCCAATTTCAAAATTTTGGCACGGCGGCTCCGCCGTGCTTAGGCGACAGCACCGCACCCGCGACGGCAGTGTGCCTCGGGTCGGCTGTTTCGGTCAATTTTGAATCGATCCCTACGAGAAAATACGTTAAAGGGCATCGGTTGGCCCAAAAAATACGAAAAATCGAAACTCACCAACGACGGGGCTCTCCGGTGCAGCGGCTCCTCCGGCTCACGTTGCAGTTGAGTGTTTTGCTCCAGTCAATCTGTAGAGAATGACACGGTGATCACAGCATTGAAAAAATTATACAGAACGGGAATCGGGAAGGGCCTCATTGGAGGTGTTTTGTGAAATTTTCCGTGGCGATGCCGCCAGGCTTCGCTGGTATTTTTCGACCAATTCGTCGATCTTTTTACTCTAATTTGGCCATGAGTGAGCTTAAAATTGAATTTTGTCCAAAAATGAAAGTTTTTACCTTTTCTGGCAGTCGGAAAGGGTTCTGGTGCAGCGGCGGGTGGCGGCAATCGGCTCCCCAGCAACTGGATCGTCTTCTCTGACGAGGGGATCTAGCGGCTAGGGTTAGGATTTGGTCTGGATGAGGATTATTTATATTCGTTCACTTTTGATCTGGACCGTCCATCACATTTGATCTGACTCGTCCGATCACGATTAAATAAGGAGTGATTCTGGGCCGTTCATTGCGATCCAATCTGGGCCATCCATCGCGATTCACTCTGACCATCCGATCACGTTTGAATCTGGCCGTTCGATCGCGTTTAAGAGGGAGCACATCTAGATCGTCCGTGCGCACAAGAACAGACATGGGCCATTCGATCGTGGGCACGTGGCTCGCCCGCGTGGCACCACGTCAGCGCCCATTGCCATGTGGTGCGTCTTGGTTTGTCGGGGCCTGTTGACTGGGTATCTGGCATGGCGAAACTTTCTAAAATTATGTTTTGGTCCCTATTTTTTTATTTTTCTTTCAAAAATACTACAGAACCAAAATTTTCACATCTTTTTTTCAAAATTATTTTCAATTAAATCCTCCATCAATTTTATTTCATTTTTTACTCTAAATAAAAATAAAAATAAAAAGAAAATTTGAAAAATTATTTTATTATGTAACGACTCCATAAATTTAAAAAGGAAATGTATATAAAGAATATAAGTGCAGAAGCGAAATAAAAGGTTCTGGTTAATATCCCTTACACAATAACTTAAACGTACTAATAATACCGAAAATAAGTCATCTAAAGGAAAATATTGAAAATGAAAGATTATAAAAGAAACTAATAAACATCTAGGTAATTACTCGCCGTCTTCTTGTAAATCGGGCTTGGGAACCAAGTCCTCCTGATCTGAAATGGTTAAGTAAGGAATGAGCTACATTAGCCCAGTAAAGACATTACACTATATCACTGTCACAGAAGTAAGGGTTGGTAGAAAATCAAAAACAACCAATGGAGCACAAGTTTCAAGTAAATTTATTTATCAATAATCAAACCATTTACCGTCCACTTACCTCAGTGAAATTTATAAAAATGACCCATAGAAACAATAACATCATAAATATCATGAATTCATACATAGTCTGTATCATAGTACATGTCATACTTTTATATTTTAATCATCAAACAATAGTTACCCCCTTTTTATCAACCTACCAGTATCTGTGGGGATCCATAGGGGTCCCCATTACACGTGAACTCTTCTTTTTAACAAACTTAATTCCCAGGGTCGTCCCCATACCCCGTCCGGTATGGGCACCAAATAATAAAATCTCAATATCCCATCTGGTATGAGGGTGAAACAGCCCGTCCCCATACTCCGTCCGGTATGAGCGCCAAAACATTGAAAGTCTCCATACCCCATCCAGTATGAGACAACGTTCCCGGTAGAGTTCCTTGTGGACCTAGTCCGTCCACCATCTCCCATGATATCTAGTGAGGCTGTCATCTTATGCATTTATCAAATCACATACCTTTTATATTTTTTTTTCTTAGTTTTTCGTTTCTCACATAAACATGAATACTTAAACAAGTAACGAGCATCCAACAAGGCAAGCATATCATCAGATTCACAAAATCAAGCCACAATGAAGTAAACAGTGATTCATGCATTCAAAATCATAGACTAAATAAGTCAGATACCATACTGCATTTAGACTGTAAAATAAATCAAACAGGAACTGACAGAGAAATATGTCCGGTTCGGGCTCCATTAGCAACCGTAATAATTATATATATCTATTTAATTCGTACAAATATAGTTTTATCATTTATTAAACTTTAATCCCGTGATAGGAAATAGGGTGAGTGGTCCTTACTTGATTTGAAGCCGAAAACTGGATTTTCACTGCGCCTACGGGCAGTTCTTGGGTTCCCTTAATTTTTTTTTCAAGAACTGAAACGCGCTTACGGTATCTACACATATCCCAAATAACTCAAAAATCAGACCCAAGGCCTATTCGGCCAATTTCAGAATTTCGGCAAGGCGGTTCCGCCGTGCTTCGGCAACAGTGATAGGAAATCAGTCTAGGGTTGGCCGTTTCCGGTTGTTTTCGGCCGAATTCAGCCAAACTTGCATTGGTTCATGTGAGAAAACATCCCTAGGGCCCTCAGTGGGCCGAAAAAAACCGAAAACTGAAACTTACCGGCGGTGGGGCTCTATGGTGCGACGGCTCCTCTGGTTCGAGTCACGATTTAGTGTTTTGCTCCGGTCAACCTATAGAGGAAGGAACGGTGGTCACAATGGTGGAAAAATTATATCGAATGGAAATCGGGAAGGGCCTCATCAAAGGCAAAAATCGAAAAAACCCACAGCGGCGCTGTTGGGCTTCGACGGCATTTTCCAGCCAATTGGCCAGTATTTTAGCTTCGATTTGGCCACAGGTGGGTTTAGAATCGAATTCTGAGCCAATGAAAGAACTTTTACCTCGTTTGGCGGTCGGAAGGTGCTCCGGTGTGGCGGCGGTGGTCGGTTCTCCGGTGGCTGGGCTATCTTCTCCGACGAGGGCTCTGGCGACTAGGGTTAGGGTTTGGGTGTGGATGAGATTATTTATAACCTTCCGCTTTTAATCTGAGCCGTCCATCGCGATTAAATAAGAAATGAATCTGGACCATTCATCGCGATGCAATTTGGGCCGTCTGTGCGCGATTCAATCTGGGCCGTCCGTACACGTGCAATCTGGACCGTCCATACGGGCTTTTGATCTGGGCTGTCCGTGCGTGCAGGAACGGATCTCAACCGTTCGATCGCGCGCACACGGATCACCCACGTGGCTCCCTTCCGCGTAGCCTCCTGCGTCAGCGTCTTTGCCACGCAACGTGTCCTGATTGGCCGGGGCTGCTGATGTGGTGCAAGTTTTCTAAATTGCGTTTTGACATCTGATTTTCGATTTTCTTTTCAAAAACACCCCTAAAATCTAATTTTTCACCCTTTTTTCCAAAATTATTTTTAATTAAATCCAAAAAATAATTTTATCCCTTTTTATTATTATTATTATTTTTATTTCTATTTAATTAAATTAAACTAAATTAAAAACATATATTATTACATAATAAATTATTATATTCATCTAAAAATTACAAAAAAAAAAAAAATAAAATAAAATAATATTAATAAAAATAATAATAATTTGGGGTGTTACATATTACATTTAGAATAAAATCCTAAATTACAAAAAAAAATTTCGGGTGTTACATATTTACATAATATGTATATGATAAATATGAATTTAATGATATACCTATCTCGCTATAAATAATTAATAAATTTTTAATTGTAGTCAAATTAATCAAATTATAATTTATAAATATTCAATATATATCTCTAATGTTTGATATTTATTAATAAGTGGATTATGTTTAAATATTATTTTAAGTTATATCTTGTTTTGTTGACACTTGAGATCTTTTAATTAAGTTGTTAATTCTTTATTTGAATGTTTTATAATATTTTTTAAAATTAAAAAAAAAAAGTAAACGTGGCAGATAACAAGAAGAAAATTTTACTCATAGGACAAGTGATGAGTAAATAACTTTCTATTCACTCCGATTATAGAATAAGTATGTATTTATATTTTTATTAGTGGGAACTGAGTGCAAGAATGAATACACCTTCCTCATACTAGCTCCATGTCAATATCTATAATATGTGAAGCAAATTGCTCATTTGTTTAACAAGTTATTTCATTTACGTACACAAAAAATTGAATTATGCAAAAATTAAGTATGATGTGCTTACTTATTTATATTTTTTATCTATCAAATTTTAAATATTTCAGTTAATTGATACTAAGAATTTTTAACTTAGTCTCACTCTAATTTTCTCTTACTAGTATGTCGAGAGATTTTATAAAACATATCTAAATAAGTAACATAATAAAAGCACTTATTGAACATACACAACTTTTTAAACAAATTATAGTAATTTTTTTTTTTAGATTCTTGATTGTCTCGAATTTAATTACTAATCACATAACCAATCACAAAGAAAGAGTAGTTTTGACTTATTTTTATATATTAAGACTCAAGATATATAATGTAGAATTTGTAGAGATCATAGATCATTAGATTTTCCTAAATCTAAACTACACATACACCCACAAGTCTTATCTTTCTCTTCTTTATATACTTGTATCGCGATGCTTCTACCCTCGAAATGCCTTCCATCTTACTGAAAACCCATTTACAATCTACTACCTTATGTCCCTTTGGCAATGACACGAGTTTCCAAGTATGATTCTTGTGAAGTGACTCAATTTCTTCACCCATAGCACCAATCCATTGATTTGCATCTGAACTGGAAATAACTTCACTATAACTTCCAGATTCCTGTAAAACAACTATCTCTGCAACTACTAAGGCATATGCAATCAGATTTTCATACCTCTGCGGTGGTCTAATCTTTCTTCTCTCCTTCTCTCTTATGATGCTATAAGATTGTTGTTGATCACTAGTACTACCTTATACTTTGTTTAACTGAGCTGCTGAAGTTTCAATCTCTACCTCCACTTGTTCTCTAACATCGAGATCTGATTCTGCTATTGCATTCTCTTTCTGATTGTCTAGTGAAACAGACTCATTAAATGTCACATATTTACTGATAATAAACCTTGGAGACTTTGAATCACTACACCACACTTGTAGCATTTCACTTCAAAAGTATACCATAGAAATATGCATTTTTTTGCCCTCGGCTCAAGTTTACCATCTCTTACGTGAGCATAGGCAGGGCAACAAAATACCCTCAGCTGAGAGTAACCAGCAGATGAACCAGACCATACCTCAAAAGGAGTTTTGCACTTAATAATTGTGAATGGAGATCTATTAAGGAAGAAACAAGCAGTATTCACAGCTTATACCCGAAATTCATGTCCCAAACCTAAATGAGATAATATACTTCGTGCTTTATCACAAAGCGTTCTATTCATGCATTCTGCAATTCCATTATGTTGTGATGTCCCAACATAAGTGCGGTGCCTTACTATTCATTCCGTACTCAGAAGTCATCAAACACATGATTACAAAATTCCCACACATTGTCAGTCCTAAGAAACTTAATCTTTCTTTCTGTCTACTTCTCAATCATGGTCTTTCATTTGATAAAAGTTGAAAATACATATTCCTTAGACTTCAGAAAATATATCCAAATCATCTTAGAATAATCAACAATCAGAGTCATAAAATACCTAGCACCATTTTGGGAGGGAGTTTTGTATAGACCCCAATAGTTAGAATGGATATAATCCAACTTATCCTTGATCTTGTGTGTTAACTGCTTGTTAAACTTCACTCTAGTCTGTTTTCCAAACACACGTTCACAAAAATCCATAATTTCTTCTTTATAACTGTTCAACAAATTCTGTCTACCTAAAACAAAAAGTCATTTGTCACTCATATGACCTATACGCATATGCTACAACTTAGTTTCATTTTTTATCACTATTATCTGATGCTATAGCAGCTTCTCCTAAAACTGTATTGCCTTGAAAAGTATATAATTTAGATTCTAAACTGCCTTTTATGAATAACATTGAACCCTTGCACACTTTAAGAATACCTTTCTCCACATGCAACCTGTATCCTTAAGAATCCAGAGTAGAAAGAGAAATCAAGTTCCTCTTCATCTGAGGAGCATGTTAACACTTGATGGTTTTGATAGCTCCATCAAACATTCTTAATCTGATTTAACCGATTCTGTCTACAGTTAATGGACTATTATTGCCTATGTATACAGTACCATTCATCTGTTTGTATGTAGCAAACTAATGCTTGTGTGGACACATATAGAATGTAGCACCAGTATCAATAATTCAAGAATTCTTCCCATGGTTAGAACTCACAGATAAGACTTCTCCAACACTACTGCTATCACTATCATCGGAATTGTTGTCATCAACTAAATTTGCAGAGTTCTATTACTTCTTTCCTTTTTTCTCTTTCAACTTAGGACAATTTCTCTTAAAGTGACCTTACTCCCTGTATTTATAATAATTTGTTTTCTTAGCTTTAGATTTTGATCCATCACTTGACTTATTTCTTCTTTATGTTCTTTCCTTATTCACCAAACTCTCTCCTTTTATTCTATACTATGGGAAGTTCTTCTTCAACTCCTTTGATTTTAGTGCATTACTGATATCATCCAATGAAATACTATCATTCTCGTTCAACAGTGTCAAAAAAAGTCTCATATAATGGTGGTAGTGAACACAATACAATTAGGGCCTGATTCTCATTATCAATCTTGACATCTAAATTATTCAAGTCTATAATGATAGAATTAAATATATCAAGATGTTGTTGAATGAGCATACCTTCACTCATTTTCAGATTGTATAGCTTTTTCTTTAGATAAAAACAGTTCATCAGCAATCTTGCAGAAGATAATTCTTTTAATTTTCTCCACGCAGTTAAAGGGGAAACTTCTCCAACAATTTTCCGTAGAAAGTTATCGATTATACTCATGAAAATCACACATAAGACTCTATCTTGCAAATTTGCTTTTTCTGGCTCTCTCATTCCATATGGAAATCTTTTTTCAATTGCATTCCATAAACTCTGTAGTACTAGTGATGATTTCATTCTAATTTTTCATAAACTGAAACTCGTTTTATCATCAAATTTTTTTACTTTATACTTTGTGGATATCATTTTCAATCCCTAGACTGTGCACCAAAAACAAACAAATAGAGAGAAATAATACAGTTACAAAAGCAAAAAAAATAGTCACAGGGAGTCACTGTTGCATAGAAAACTACTGCACGTAACCAACAGAGCACCGCACACGCTTTCATGCGTTGCCACGCACTGCCATGCACAACTACATACCATCACACACGCGACCACTGGAGTTTCACGCGCCACCACTGACTACTGCTTACTGCCACCTGAAATCACCAAAAAACCATAGAAAATGCTGGCAGTTCCAAGCCCATAACTGATATGGTGAAATCGCGTCAAGGGACATCGAAAATTGCCTTCGTGCAAATCGGGTCGTCGCACGTAAAGATTTGAACAAGTTTTAAGAGAAAATGAACAAGTTTTGAGAGAAAATGAAATTTGCAGTTTTGGTGAAAAAACAGAATACGTAATGCTCTGTCTTCCTGCTCTTCTGTAAATATTTATTGAAGAAGAAGTTATACTATTTTAAGGGAGCTATTTTCCTCCCTTTTAACATAAAGTAAAAAAATATATATATTAAAAAAAATGGAATAAACAAAATCAATCACGTGATGAGTATATCACCTACTGCACAATCGGTTACAAGGAATATGTGTGAAGTCATTAACAGATCTGTAGGTCACCAATGATTGCCAGACACAGTGATAGAGGCTCAACGGTTTCTGTATTGCTACTTCTGAGCTGGAGGGAGACGACCTTCACTCTCCGAACGTGGCAACTTTGCCACCTTTGCCTTTCTTTTCTTGTCTAAATATCCACCACGTGTGCATTCTACTGATGTGGATCGTTGACCACGTACATCATCTTCATTCTTTAACACTCCCCCGTAAGATGGGTTGTAGATATTTTATACTCCCATCTTGTTCATGTGAGAAACTAGTGTTTCCTTACCCAATGATTTGGTGAACATATCGGCCAACTGTAATCCACTTTGGACATGTGAAGTAATCACCATTCTTTCTTTAATCTTTTCTCGAATTAGATGACAATCCAATTCGATATGCTTAGTACGTTCATGAAAAACTGGGTTCACAGCTATATACATCGCTGATTTTTTGTCACAGTGAAGAACAGTAGGATTAAGATGGTTGATTTGAAGATCGTTTAATAGGTACCTTAACCAATTTAATTTGCAACAAATTGTTACCATGGCGCGGTATTCAGCTTTTGTCGATGATATGGAAAGTATTGGTTTCTTATTTGATCTACAGCTAACTAGACTTCCCCCGAGCAATACACAATAACCAGTGACAGATATTCTGGTATCTAGGAAAGAAGCCCAGTCGCTATCACTGTATGCTGAGAGGCGTACATCATAATTTGCAGCATAAAATAGACCTTGTCTTGGCGTTGCTTTGATATACCTCAAGACCTTGTGAGCGGCATTAAGATGACTACTCTGTGGTTCCTCCATAAATTGACTAAGCAACTGAACGGGATAAGACAAGTCAGGTCTGGTTATAATGAGGTACATCAGCCTTCCGATGAGCCTTCTATAACTTGTTAGATCATCAAGCAACACACCATCTTCTTTAGATAACTTTAAGTTGCGATCTAAGGGAGTCCTTGATGGTGAAGATCCACTCGTTCCAGAGTCATCGAACAAATCTAAGGCGTAGTTTCTCTTATTAATATGTATTCCACTTCTGCCTCTAGCAACTTTAATTCCCAAAAAATTTTTGAGATTTTCAGGTTTTTTATTTTAAATTTGTTGTTAAGGGAGTCTCTCAGTTCAGTTACGGCCTCCTCATTGTTGCTTGCAACAATAATATCGTCCACGTACACAAGCATTGTCATGAACACATTTTTCTTCTTCTTTGTGAAAAGACTATAATCCGCCTTCGACTGAGTGAACCCTATCTAGACTGCAAAATCTAACAGCTTGGTATACCACTGTCTTGATGCTTGCTTAAATCCGTATAAGTTCTTCATCAGCTTACACACTTTTCCTTTTGTCTCTAGTCCTTCTGGTGGCTCCATATATACCTCTTCATCAAGATCTCTGTGCAAGAATGCATTGTTAACATTAAATTGGTAGAGAGACCAATTATTCATAGTTGAGAGAGCCATTAGAACTCTAACAGTTACCATTTTTGCCACTGGTGAAAAGGTTTCGTGATAGTCCAAGCCCTCTCGCTGGGTGTACCCTTTCGCCATTAATCTGGCCTTATGCCTCTCAATACTTCCATCAACATTGTACTTGACTTTGTATACCCATTTGCGTCCCACTGCTTTCTTCCCTTCAGGCAAGTCACATAGAATCCATGTGCCATTCTCTTTAAGGCAGTGATCTCAAGCTTCATTGCCCTTTCCCATTCTGGAACATTTATTGCTTCAAAATAATTCTTAGGTTCAATGTGAGTAGTTATAGAAGATACATAAGCCTTGTATTCTGGGTTAATGTGATTATAAGAAACAAAGTCATTTAAAGGAAAAAATACCTACTTCACCAGACCCTTTCTTCTTGTGGGGATCATTGTTCAGGAGTTCAGATGATGACACTTGGTGACACATGAAGTCCTACAGGTATGCAGGAGGTCTCTTCTATCTATCTGATCTTCTGCGAATATGAGTGGATGTACTAATTGGTGGTTGTGTTTGAACAATCTTGTTTTTATCTTTTGTTTGGGGACTCATAAAATTTTCTACTTGTTCATCTCTCTGTTCACTCATTTTTGGTGGTGATGGTTGTAAGTTCATGATTTGAAAATTGTTGTCAGGGATATAGATCTCTTGCGGATTTGGGATATTTTAATTCTCTTGAGAGTTCTGGTTTAAGGTCGACTTGCAAAGGAATTCATTTTCGTGGAACACAACATCTCTTGACACGAAAGTTCTCTTTGTTTCCAAATCCATCAATTTATACCCTTTGATCCTTGTGGGGTATCCCAGAAAAACATATACCCTCCTTCTAGGATCAAATTTGTGTCTCCCATTTGTTAGTGTAGTGCAGTAGGCAAGGCACCCAAAAACTTCAGATGATTGTAGGAGGGTTTGGTTCCAAATAGCACTTCATAAGAGGTCTTGTTATTGAAAACAGGGGTCGGTATCCTGTTTACTAGGTGAACAGCCGTGAGAATACAGTCAGACCAAAAAACCATCTCTAATCCACTTTAAAACCTGAGAGCTCTAGCAATATTAAGTAGGTGTTGGTGTTTTCTTTCCACCACAGCATTTTGTTGTGGTGTTTCAGTACAAGTCCTCTGGTGTAGGATCCCCCTTATTTCGTATAATTCTTTCAAGTTGAATTCCCCGCCATTATCACTCCTTATTATTTTAACTTTGGTTTCAAATTGATTTTCAATCATGATACAAAAGTTTTTAAGTTCATGGTCACATCTAATTTATGCTTAAGCAAGTAAATCCAAGTACACTGGCTGTAATCATCAACTATACTCAGATAAAAATAAAAATTATCGTAAGAAATCTCATTGCAAGGGCCCCATACATCGCAGTAAATAAGCTCAAAAGGTTTTGAGGCTCTGTGTTGTGTGTTTCCAAATGGGAGTCTTCGTTGTTTAGACTAACAACAGATGTTACAAGGTTTGCATTCAGAAGATTTAATCTCATATTATCTACTTATCTAATCTTAGAATTTGAGGGGTGTCCTAACCTAAAATGCCATAAATCAAATTTTATCTCTAATACATTAACGACTGGTAGCTGAAGTTTCTAAGGGAAACCTAGAAGAGACTCTCCTGCAGCAGTAGCAGCGTCCCCATCTCTCACTAAGTAATACAAGCCATCCTTTACCCTACCCATACCAATGATCCTCCAAGTCGAAAGGTCTTGCAAACAACAAGCATTGGATATGAAGGTCAAGCAACAATTCTGGTTTTCAATCAGTCTTTTGGCAGATAGCAAATTAAAAGAAAAACTGGGTACACACAAAACGTTATTCAAGGTCAAGGTTTTTGTGAGTTTAACGGATCCGGAATGAGTTGCTGCTATTCTGTTTCCATTTGGGAGAACAACTGAGTGTGATACCTTGAGTACATTTGAAGTTTAAGTGGAGGTCCTGCATATGATGTGAGCAGACGCACCTGTGTCGATGATCCAGGGTGCCGGATCACTGTACCTTAGTGGGTTTTTGAGTTTAGATAAGTAAGTAAATACACCAGAATAGTTAGGCAAATTATTTGAGTAATCTTCCTTTAAGGAAGAACTGGCATTCTGCTTCAGGCAAATTATTTGAGTCATCTTCCTTTGAGGAAGAACTGGCATTCTGCTTCAAAAGTGCGACCAGCTGATCACGTTGGTTTTTTGTTATCCCAAACTGTAGCGCCCGGAAAGGGGCCGAAAAAAAAACAAAAAAACAAAAAAAAAGCCACGTCGACAGCCACGTCAGCAGGCCCGGTCAGCAGTCCCGGCCAACCGGGACCTGCCACGTGGCAAGACCACGTCGTTCCAAAAAGGGCCACGTTGGCGATCAGCGTAGGCGCGATCGGACGGCCCAGATCAAGCGTGCGATCGGACGGCCCAGATCAAGCGTGCGATCGGACGGCCCAGATTAAAACAAAATGGACGGCTGAGATCAAAAGGCAAAGTGTTATAAATAGAACCCCCACACCAGACCACAAACCCTAGCCGCCTGCCGCTCGCCGGAGAAGACGAACCAAAAGCCGGCCACCGCCACCCGCCGCCGCACCGGAGGAATTTTCGACTGCTGATCGAGGTAAATTTCGTACCCCCGACTCGTTTTTCCACGCTGATTCCTCCTGTGGCCAAATCGAAGCCAAAATCCCAGCCAAACGGCCGGAATACACGACCAAAGCCCAGCGGCGCCGCCGCGCCCCTTCTCGATTTTTGCCTCCGATGAGGCCCTTCCCGGCCTCCGTTTGATGCAATTTTTATATCACCGTGATCACCATTCTTTTCTCTACAGGTTGACAGGAACCGAATCACCAAAACACGAACCTCGCCGGAGAGCCGCCGCACCCGAGAGCGCCACCGCCGGTAAGCTCCGTTTTTCCGTGATTTTTTGGCCCCCCGAGGGCCCTAGGGTTGTTTTCTCGCAGGGACCGATGCGAGTGTGGCCGAATTCGGCCAGAAATGGCCGAAAATAGCCAACCCGAGGCGAATCGCCGCCGCTGCCTTTGCCGGAGCACGGCGGAGCCGCCGTGTCAGAGTTGCGATTTGGGCCGAAAGGGGCCTTGGGCCTAATTTGGGATTTTTTTGGAACACGTGCAGGTACCAGTAGTGCGTTTCAGTTCCCCGAGGAAAATTCAGGGAAAATTAGGGACAGCCTGCAAGCGCACTGTGAAGCCGTGTTCGGACCCCGAAACGAGTAAGGACCCCTCACCCTATTTCCTATCACGGTTTTAAAGTTCAATAAATGATAAAACGGTATTTCATGAATCAACGAATGTGTGAAATTGCTTAAGGTCGCTAATGGAGCCTAAGTCTAGTGTATTTGTCGGTTAACTGTTATTTGGCCTGTTTTACAGTTTTAAATGTAGCATGAGGTTCGATGTTTTCATTTTATAGTTTCGTGTGCATATTTTACTATTTTATTGATTATGAATTAAATGACCGGGATATTGATGCTGTATGTTGTCTGTTTAGCATAAACTACTGTTTGCTTGCTTATATGTGGATTAATGATGCTGACTGAGGAAAAAGAGAATGAAAAATTATGTAAATGGGTAATGGTATAATGTGGTCAGCCTGACTAGATATCCTGGGAGATGGTGGACGGACCGGGTCCGTAGGGAACCCTACCGAGATTGTGGTCTCCCATACCGGACGGGGTATGGAGATCTTATGTGTTTTGGCGCCCATACCGGATGGGGTATGGGGACGACCCGTTTCACCCTCATACCAGACGGGGTAATGAGGTCTATGTTTTGGCACCCATACCGGACGGGGTATGGGGACGGCCCGTTTCACCCTCATACCGGACGGGGTAATGAGGTTTATGGTTTTGGCGCCCATACCGGACGGGGTATGGGGACGGCCCGTTTCACCCTCATACCGGACGGGGTAATGAGGTTTATGTTTTGGCGCCCATACCGGACGGGGTATGGGGACGGCCCTGGAATGGATTTCAAGTGTTAAGGATTAACGGGTAGCGGGACCCCTATGGATCCCCATGGATACTAGTGGGCTGGTGAATTAGGAAAATATGTTGTGTAACGATTGAATTACGAAAAGTGTGATAGGTATTATGTTATACAGTTCATATATATATGTTTCCATGATAATGATGATGTTATTGCTTTCGTATATTGTTTTATGAATTTCACCGAGGTAAGTAAATGGTAAAGGTTTTATTATCGATAAAAGGATTTGTTGTGAATTGTGCTCCATTTGTCTTTTTGTGTTTTCTACCCACCTTTACCTCCGTGACGGTGAGATATCGTGATGTCTTTACTGGGCTAGTGTAGCTCATTCCTTATTTAATCATTTCAGATCAAGAGGACATCGCTCCCGAGCCGGTTCCGCAGGAGGACGACGAAGGGGACGCCTAAAGACTCCATAGTCACATTCGTAGTTTTTACTTTCAAGTTTCTCCTTTAGGTAGTTTAATCTTTTATATTTTGTGAGCACGTTTCGATTTTAGTGTAAGGGATGTTATTCAAATTTTGACTTCGCTTCCGCATTTGATATTTATAATATAAATTCCATTATGAATTTCCGGGACTGCTACACAAACAGCTCCTATGTTGCGTCCTTTAAGACTTGATTTGCATGAGTCTCTCTGGATTTGCTTCCCTTATACAGTTTGTGCCCTTTGGGATATCGATGGAGTTTGTAGCAGACCTCCATTGTATGCCCTAGTATTCCGCAGTGCGAGCAATTAGGTTTGTTTGGGTTTGTTTTGAAGCATCTCTCTAGTGAGTGCCCAGGAACCTTGTAGTGGGTGCAGTAATACTTCTTCGAGTTTGGAGTTTGTGTGTTGCTATGCTTTCCTCCATCTTTGGTCATCATCGCCATCGTCTCCCCCTTTAGTTGGTTAGCTGATATATCCCTCCTTTTTTCTTCCTGCTGAATGATGGAATATACCTCATTCAATGTGGGAAAAGGCTTAATCAAGAGCACCTGAGCCTTCAATCCTTTGAAGGATTCATTTAACCCCATCAGAAATTTCATCACGCAATCTCGTTGTCGGTAATCAACCACAGCTTTCAAGCCTCCACATGTACAATTTGGTATTGACTCTAGTTCAGCAGTTCATCAAAAAGTGCCTTGAGTTTGAAATAGTAAATCCCTACTGAGTCGCTTCCTTGTACGAGATTTACTATGTTCTGTTTCACTTCATAAATCCTTGGTGCATTCTGCTGCGCATGCCTATGCTCAAGCTCACTCCAAAGTTCGTGTGCCGTTTCTACATAGAGAGTGCTTGTCTTAATGTCTGCTGAGAGTGCGTTTTGCAATTAGGTGATCACTATATCGTTGCATCTGAGCCAGTATTCCATTAAGGGGTTATTGGCATCAACTGGAGGAGGGACGCTCCTGTCGATGAATCCTAACTTATTTTTAATTCTTAACACTCTCTTCATGGACTTAGCCCATCCATGATAGTTTGTTGTACCAAGAAGTTCTGGAACAATAACAGCTCCTGAGTTTTCATTGGGGGCAATGTAATATGGATTGATGGGATTGGTAGGATCAAAAACGGTTTCGCTCACGGTAAAGGGGTTGACGTTGAGGGTTTTGTTTTGTTCGTCTTGAGCCATGGCTTTGATACCATGTAAAGATTTGAACAAGTTTTGAGAGAAAATGAAATTTGCAGTTTTGGTGAAAAAATATAGTACTATAATGCTCTATCTTCCTGCTCTTCTGTATATATTTATTGAAGAAGAAGTTACAATATTTTAAGGGAGTTGCTTACCTCCCTTTTTACATAAAGTAAAAAAATATATATTAAAAAAAATAGAATAAATAGAAGCAATCACGTGATGAGTATATCACCCACTGCATAATCGGTTACAAGGAATATCTGTGAAGTCATTAACAGATTTGTAGGTCACCAATGATTGCCAGACACAGTTATAGAGTCTCAACGGTTTCTGTATTGCTGCTTCTGATCTGGAGGGAGACAACCTTCACTCTCCTGACGTGGCAACTCTGCCACCTTTGCCTTTCCTTTCCTGTCTAAGTATCCACCACGTGTGCATTCTGCTGATGTGGATCGTTGACCATGTACATCATTTTCATTCTTTGACTGTTGGTATGTGGGGAACAATATAAAAAAGAACAAAAAAAAAAACACTAGTAGGTTATTTTTTTATTACTTTCACAATTAATCTACTTTCTCTCCTAATCCAACTCAAACCTAAGCTCTGATCAAGTAATATATCTTAGACAATTACACAAAAATAGTAATACATTTTTGGCAAAAGTTTATAAATGAGAATGCCTAAAGATCATGTACTCATGTTTATGTTATGAGTTTTAAATGTATTAATTTATCTATGAATTTTAATAGAATTAACTTTAAAAAATTATAATTTATTCATGCACATCATCATGCACATGAATTCTTATTCTTTATTGTGAAAGAAATGACTCAGAAGACACTTTTAAACTTATTTACCTTTCACTATCCTCGTATTGGATTGTATATACCAATAAAAGACATTGTTAGTAAATTTGATGGCCTTTGTTTAGAACATTATTGTAATGTAAATTATAAAATTTTGTCGCATTCTTGAAGACATTAAATGGTAAATATCTATTAAACTTAATCAAATACAATCCAAAAAATATTATAATAACGAGATTTAAATAAAATTTACAAAGTTTTATACCCAAAAGATTATATGAAAGGCTTTCGTCACTATTAATAGGCATATTGGGCCAGGTCTAAAACATATGCAAAATCATGATTTCTAATTAATATTTATTTAAATTGTTAATATTTTAATAATTTATTTATTCTATTATTAGTAATATTTTAACATTTTTAAGGTCTAATTATTAATTTTGTTATTATTTATCATTCGATATTTGTTTTATTAATAAATCTCAAAATATTATTTTGATGAGTTTTTGAATAAAAGTTTGTGTATTTATTAACTTATAATACATCCATAATAGCACAATAATGAGAACATATATATAACTCACCACACGTGTAGACATGAAGCACAAAATCTCTTGGGTTGATAAAAATAGGCAAAAATACATACATAAATATATATATATATATATATAAAGTTATTGGATAATAATGATTTCACCCGTATATATATATATATATGTACATATATTATATTGCAAAAAACAATTTCTTACTTTTACCCATTCCATTTATTGGAAAGGAAGCAAAGAATAAAGGGGACAGTTCCTCCCATGCTTCCCATGCAAAATACCTTCATCCACTTCAATCTTACATCAACTTGTTAAAAAACTTTTAAAATCGAAATAATGTTTGAAGAAAATTACGGGGAACTAGCAATTATTTAAGGATATATTTTAAAAAATACTGTAAGATTTGAACAAATTTATAGTAACACTTTGTTATAATTTTTGGTCTAAATGTACGCTTACATATTTTTTTATATATATTTTTTTTTTATCAATGGTGGTTCACCATACACCCCATTTAATATTTGTAGTGGTACCATATAAAAAACACATCATAAATTTTTCGGCCTTTAAATTTTATAAATTTTCAAAATGTTGAATGTCATCTTCTCCTCCATTCACATTTTTATATTCATATATATATATATATATATATATATATATATTCAAAGAAAAAATAAATATTAATCTAACAAATAATATTCAAAAGGTTGATGTAAAAAATAATGCAGCTGATCCCTTCATGAAAACTCTTGGTGCAAAGGAGTTTGATAAGCATAAGTGGAAGTTGAGAATGAAGTACATGATAAATTAGATCTAGTGCAAGTGAGAGATTGTTATGGATATAAGTATTATACCCACGATTTAATTATTCGTGTGATATATTGAATACATTATTATTTGATAATCTATTTTAATATTATTATCATATTTATTATCTTTTTATTTAATTTATGTAATAAAGTTTTTAATTAAATTTATATGTTTTATATCAAAGTGGTGATCTTAATAATGAAAGTAAAATATTTTATAATATAATCTAAAATATTTTTAGTCGTTGAATTATCAAAATAAAACATTAATGATCCGTTAAGACTAATATATATATGATAGTCTATATAAAATAAAGATTAATTGATCTCATTAACTAAATCACATAAATCGATGATGCATATGCATAGATGATTATTGAACCGACCTAATTGAGAATTTTTAATGATTAATATTATTTTTGTAACGATCCTGAAAATTTAAAAAGAAAATGCATATAATAATTTGAGTGCGAAAGCGAAATAAAAGTTAAGGTTAACATCCCTTACACGATAACTCAAAAGTACTAACAAATATCACGGAACGAATTCTCTGAAAGAAATACGAAAAATGAAAAAAATAAATGAAACTATAAAGTATCTAGCATATATTCGTAAGCTTCTTGTGGATCAGGCTCGGGAACCGGGTCCTCCTTATCTGAAATGGTTAAATAAGGGTTAACATTCCTTACACTAGTTTAGTAAGGACATCACACTATATCATCGTCACAGAAGTAAAGGTTGATAAAAAATCAAAACAACCAATGGAGTAGTAGATTTAAACCAATACATTTATTTAAAATAAAACTATTTACCCTTTTTCTTACAATTAGAAAATTTATGGAACCAATTTATAGAAACAATAATATCATAAATATCACAATTTCATGCAAAATCAGTAACATATAACATATCATAAATTTGTATTCATTAATAATATCTAATCATCACCATTTCTCATTTCACCAGCCTACTAGTATCCATGGGGATCCATAAGGGTATCCTTGCTATATGTGAACCATTTTTCTTAACAATCTTAATTCCAGGACTGTTTCCATACCCCGTCCGGTAAGAGTGCTAAGACATTAAACCTCAATACCCCATCCGGTATGAGGATGAAGTGGGTCGTCCCCATACCCCGTCCGGTATGAGCGCTAAATGACCAAGTCTCCATACCCCGTTCGGTATAAAACAACGTTCATGGTAGGGTTCTCTATGAACCCGATCCGTCCACCATCTCCCAGGATATCTAGTGAGGCTGTCATCTTATCTATTTATCAAATCACATCTCATTCCTATTTGTCCTTAGTCTTTGTTACCAACTCAAACATAAATATATAAACAAGTAACGTGCATCCAACAATGCAATCATATCTTAGATTTCTAAAATCAAACAGTAGTGAAGTAAGCAGTGATACATGCATTTAAAACTATAAAATAGATGAACCAGATACAATAATATATTTAAACGGTAAAATAAATCAAACAGGAATCGACAGAGAATAATGTCCGGTTCAGGCTCTATTAGCAACTGTAATTAATTATGCATATCTATTTAATTTGTACAAAATACAGTGTTATCATTTATTCAAACTTCAATTCCATGATAGAAAATAGGGTGATGGGTTCTTACTTGATTTGATGTCAAAAACTAGATGGTTACTGCACCTACGGGCGGTCCCTGGGTTCCATGAATTTTTTTTTGGGAATTGAAACGCACTTACGATACCTACAAGTGTCCCTAATAAACCCAAAAATCAGACCCAGGGTCTACTAGGCCAATTTCAAAATTCTGGCATGGCAGCTTCGCCGTGCTCCGGCGATGGGCGGCGGCGATCCACCTCAGGTTGGCTGTTTTCGACCGAATTCAGCCGAACTTGCACCGGTTCCTGTGAGAAAATACACTTAGGACCCTCGGTGGGCTAAAAAAACGAAGAAAACCTAAACTCACTGATGGTGGGGCTTTCCGGTGCGGCGGCTCCTCCGGCTCACAATGTGGTTGGGTTTTTTGCTTTGGCCAAGCTATAGAGAAAGAAACAGTGGTCACAACGGTGGAAAATTTACATTGAACGGGAATCGGGAAGGACCTCATCGGAGGCATTTTTTGAAATACCCTGCGGCGGCACCATCGAGCTTCGACAACGTTTTTCGGTCAATAGGCCGGTTCTTTCACTCTGATTTGGCCATGGGTGGGTTTAAAGTTGAATTTCGTGCAAGTGGGGAAATTTTTTACCTCGTTTGGCGGTTGGAAATCGCTCCGGTACGACGGTGGGTGGCAGCGATCGGCTCCCCGGTGGCTGGGCTGTCTTTCCGGCGAGGGGCTCTGGCAGCTACGGTTAGGGTTTGGGTTCAGATGGGGTTATTTATATCCATCCGCTTTTTGATATTGGTCGTCCATCGCTTTTAATATGGACCGTCAGATCGCGATTAAATAGGGAGTGAATCTGGACCGTTCATCGCGATTCAATCTGCGTCGTCCATGCGCGATGCAATTTGGGCCGTCCGTACGCGTTTTCGATCTGGGCTGTCTGTGCGCGTGGGAACGGATCTCAGCTGTTCAATCGCGCGCACGCAGATCTCCCACGCGACTCCCCCCACGTGGCCTCCCATGTAACGGCCCCGGAAATTTAAAAGGAAATACATATAATAATCTGAGTGCGGAAGCGAAATAAAAGATTAAGGTTAACATCCCTTACACAATAACTTAAAAATACTAAACAACATCACAGAATAAGTTCTCTGAAAGAAATACGAGAAATGAGAAAAATTAAGGAAACTATAAAGCATGTAGCATCCACTCGTAGTCTTCTTGTGGATCGGGCTCGGAAACTAGGTCATCTTGATCTGAAATGGTTAAATAAGGAATGAGTTACACTAGCCCAGTAAGGACATCACACTATATCACTGTCACACAAGCAAAGGTTGGTAGAAAATCAAAACAACCAATGGAGCAGTAGATTTAAACCAATATATTTATTTAAAATAAAACTATTTACTCTTTTTCTTACCATCGGGGAATTGATGGAAACAAATTTCAGAAGCAGTAATATCATACATATCACAATTTCATGCATAATCAGTAATATAAAACATATCATAAATTCGTATTCATTAACAATAACTGATTATCACCGTTTTTCGTTTTCACCAGTCTACTAGTATCCATGGGGATCCATAGGGGTATCCCCGCTACACATGAACAATTCTCCTTAATAATCTTAATTTCAGGGTCGTCCCCGTACCCTGTCCAGTATGAGTGCCAAAATATTAAACTTCAATACTCCGTCCGGTATGAAGGTGAAGCGGGCTGTCCCCATTCTCCGTCTGGTATGAGCACCAAATGACCAAGTTTTTGTACCCCGTCTGGTATGAGACAACATTCACGGTAGGGTTCCCTATGAATCTCCCAGGATATCTAGTGAGGCTGTCACCTTATCTATTTTCTCTTAATCTTCGTTACCAAGTTAAACATAATCACATAAACAATAAACATACACCTGGTAATACAATCATATCTTAAATTTCAAAATCACATAGTGGTCAAGTAAGACCGTAATACATGCATTTAAAACCATAGAATAGATAAACCAGATATCATAATACATTTAAAATGTAAAATAAATTAAGCAAGAATCGATAGAGAATAATGTCCGGTTCGGCCTCTATTAGCAACCTTAATTAATTAGGCATATCTATTTAATTTGTACAAAATACAGTATTTTCATTTATTCAAACTTCAATTCCATGATAAGAAATATGGTGAGAGGTCCTTACTTGATTTGACGCCAAAAAGCTAAATGGTTACTGTACCTATAGGCGGTCCCTAGGTTCCCTGAATTTTTCTTCGGGAACTGAAAGACACTTACGGTACCTACAAATGTCCCAAATAACCCAAAATCAGTCCCAGGGCCTACTCAGCCAATTTTTAAAATCCGGCACGGCGGCTCCGCCGTGCTCTGGCGACGGTGCCGCCGCTCGCGGTTGCGATCTGCCTCGGGTTAGTTGTTTTCGACCGAATTCATCCAAACTTGTATCGGTTCCTGTGAGAAAACACACTTAGGGCCCTCGATGGGCCGAAAAAACGTAGAAAACTGAAACTCACCAACGGTGGGAGTATGGGGACGGCCCTGAAATTAAGATTGTTAAGGGGAATGGTTCACGTATAGCGGGGACACCCCTATGGATCCCCATGGATACTAGTAGGCTGGTGAAAATGAGAAACAATGATAATCAGTAATTGTTAATGAATACGGATTTATGATATGTTTTATGTTACTGATTATGCATGAAATTGTGATCTGTATGATATTACTACTTCTAAAATTTGTTTCCATCAATTCTCCAATGATAAGAAAAAGAGTAAATGATTTTATTTTAAATAAATGTATTGGTTTAAATCTACTGCTCCATTGGTTGTTTTAATTTTCTATTAACCTTTACTTCTGTGACGGTGATATAGCGTGATTTCCTTACTAGACTAGTATAGTTCATTTCTTATTTAATCATTTCATACCAGGAGGACCTAGTTCTCGAGCCCGATCCACAAGAAGACTGCGAGTGGATGCCACATGCTTTATAGTTTTCTTAATTTTTCTTACTTCTTGTATTTCTTTCAAAGAACTTATTCCATGATGTTGTTTAGTACTTTAAGTTATTGTGTAAGGGATGTTAACCTTAATTTTTTATTTCGTTTCTGCACTCAGATTATTATATGTATTTTCTTTCGAATTTCTGGGGTCGTTACATCCCGCATCAGCACCTCTGCCACCTGTCGTGTCCTGGTTAGTCGGGGTTGCTGACCGGGCAGTTGACGAGACGTAACTTTTTTAAATTACGTTTTGACCCCTGCTTTCTGATTTTTCTTTCAAAAATACTCTCAGAACCTAAATTTTTACCATTTTTTCCTAAAATTATTTTCAATTAAATCCCTAACCAATATTTTAGCCTTATTATTATTAGTATTATTATTATTATTATTTTTATTAAATCAAATTAAAATAAAATAAAATAAATTAAAATCATATAAATAATAATTATATTTATATAAAAATTAATAATAATTAAATCAAAATAAAAATAATTAAATATTGGGTGTTATAATTTTAAATTGTTAATAGAATATTCTCTTAAAATGATGAGAGGTAAGAATTTCTTTTGACATGAGATTATCATAGTAATTGACATGTCATTTATTATGTTTTGATTCTTAACACCTATAGTCATAGGACTACTGTTGAAAGAATATTGAGTGTGATTAAATACTTGTAAAATTAACAATTGATCAAAACTAAATATGTTAACTTTGATAATAAGTTTAAACTCTATGTTTTCAGTTATTATAACAATTAAATTGAGATTTTGGGCAGAGTAGCTGAATAAAAGAAAAATAAAAGTTTCTTATGTCATTCATTAGTTAATTATAATTAACATAAAACATAGTTAGTTATCTATTGAGATTTGATAGTTAAGTCATATCCTACGTTTAACCCGAAATAATAATGACGAAATGAAATATTATATATTTTTTTAGCAGATTCTTAAGAGTAATTGTTTATTTTATACAATTCAGTTATTAAAGAGTGTTGATAGATGTCAATCTTAATTAGTAAATTAGTTTGACTAATTTGTTACCAGTTTAGTATTGAACCTATGAAGTCGCATACTAATAAGTGTTCTAACTTTTGCTAAATGGATTAATTATTTTAATTATTTGAGAATTAAATTAAAATTTTTAATTTAATCAAATAAATAAAATTTTTAGTTTAAATAAAATATTATTATAATTTTTGCTAGGAATTTGGAGACAAATTAAAATTTTTTATTTTAAAAATTAAAAATTAATATTTATATTTTTTGTTATTATGTTATTAATATAATTTATTAATAATATAATATGTATGATTATTATAATAATAAAAATTATTACAAAATTTGATTTAAAATTAAATTGATTTATAAAATTAATTTTATTAAATAATAATAATTAAAAAAGACAACATATATATGAGATCTATATATGTATATAATTAGGTGTTAAAAATAAAAAATAAATAACTCCAAATTGATTTGTAAGTCTATAGGAAGAAGTGAAAAAGACATGACCACCCATGCCATACGGGATCGCGCAAAAAAAAAAAAAAAATGGTGAAAGAGAAAAGTAGCCGCACACCAAAAGAAAAAAAATTGAGGGAATTTTTTTTGTTAAAATTTGGTGTGAAAATTTTAAAACAAATATTATTTAATTTATTCATGTATTTCGTTGATTAAAAAATTAATTAAAAAATGTCAGTTTTAGTATAAATATATATAAAATGTTCGTATTTTTAAATAATTTTAATTTAAAAATTTACTGTCAGATATGTTTTAAATTTAATTTTTAATAAATTATTTTATATTTTTTGCGGTGTGTTATGAATAAATGATATTAGAGTTATGAATGTTTTGTATTTAAATTATACTGTTTAATTTTAATTTTTAATATTATATCTTAAATATTTAAAGAGTTCTAAGAGAATTATTATTTGGTTATTTTTATTTTATTTGAATGGTTTTTTTTATTCATAAGATGAATTTAAAAAAAAGTTTAAATTGAGCTGTTGGAAAAAATTATGGTAGTTGCAAAATATATATATATATATATACATAATTTTTTTGCGGCTGCTGAAAAATTAGAGAAGCTGCAATATATATATATACACACACACATAATCTTTTAGATTGTTGTAAAAATTAAAGCTGCTGGAAATTAGACTAGTAAATATATATTTATATAATGTGGATGAAAAAACATAAAAAAATTGGATTGTATCCCCTGCTTCCGTGCCCATGAAATATACATGTATACAGGAGATGTATATATAATATGGATGGTGAAAAAAAAGGAAAAAGGTAAAGAATAAATTGGGTTGGGGATGCACCGATTTATATATATATGATATATATAATGTGTTAAAAAAATAATAATAAAAATTAATTATTTTGGAGTTGTAGCCACTGTAGTCATCTCATACATATATATATATATGTGACGTATAATATACATAATGTGTGGGTGGAAAAATTTTATTTTCTTTATATATTTACAATAATTTTTAAAATATTTTTTAATAGTAAATGCATATCATATTTAATTTTTTATTTAATTATTGTATTTATATTTATCATTTGTGTAATTTTGAATTAAGTGTTATATATGATGTAAATTTATTAGAACTAATTTTATGCAGATAATTTAAATAAAATTAGTTTTATATTAATGATTTGATGATTATATTTTTTATAATTATTTTGATAATTATATTTTTTAATTTAAAATTGAGTTCTTGATAATAAAATATTTTATATTTTATTATATAGTTTGTCATCAAAACAAATAAATTTACTTATTTTTTATTTAGAAAGAATGGTATGACAATAAGGAGATTTGTAATTCGAAAATAATATAAAGTTATTTGTTACATAAGATGCATATATAAAAATAATTATTTTAATTTTATATCAAATACCTAAACTACTCGAAAAATATAAAATTTTATTAATTGTTTGTTATTACGATGGTTGAACTCAATTATATAAATAAGAATGATCTGACAACTAATAGACTATTTGGTATAGAGCAATTTATAGAAGTTGTATAGGGATACAATTGGTAAAAGTAACTACCTTTAAAATATGTGTAAAAATCGACTTGACTACCAAGAAATTCATTCATATTGTTAGAGGATCTCTTTATTTTACTAAATTGAAATATAGATTTCTTAAAATTGTTTAAGTTATTTAGTAGATATGTAAATATGTTCTTATATTATTGCATTTTCTTTTCTTAATTTCAGATTTCTCAATATATTTGTTATATCACTGCGTGGCATACTTGATGCCAACAAGTTGGTTGAACCAAATTTTGATGACTGTTATCGAAACATGAAAATTATTTTCATGTATGAAAAGCTTATTTATATGATCAATAAGCTTGCTAGAGAGACCCCACCTAAGGATGATATTGAGGTAGTCAAGGATTTTCAGAAATACTTAACAGATTGTCTTACTGCCAAATGCATTATTCTTGCTTCTATAAATTCTGAACTCCAAAGGAAACATGAGGATATGGATCTCCGTCCAATCATCGATCATCTTAAGAAGATGTATGGTGCATAAAGCAGGATAACTAAATACCAGTTATCTAAGTCTTTATTTCGATTCAAGTTGACTGCTAACTCTCTAGTTAGGCCTCATGTTTTGAACATGATTGATCTTATTGAAGAACTTCAAAAATTAGGGTATATACTAGGTAAAGAACTTTCTCAAGATTTAATTTTGCAGTCACTACCTAAGTTCTTTTCATAATTTACTATTAATTTTAACATTAATAAAATAGATTATGATCTTCATGAGATGCTCAATACGTTGATTGATTATGGGAACCAAATTGCATTCAAGAAGAAGAAAAGAATTGTCATTTTAGTTGCCAACTCTTCTAAGAAGAACGGTAAGGTAAGAAGAAACACAAGAAGAAGTCTGCTGCACTTAAGGGTGGTGTGACCAAACCCAAAGGTAAGGGAAAAGTTGACTAATATGATGCTGAATGTTTCTTCTGCAAGAAGAAAGAGCATTGGAAGATAAACTATAAGGAGTATCTTGCATCTCTGAAAGATAAAAAACAAGGTGAGACCTTAATGAAAAGTATGTTCATGATTTCTTTAACTTCTATCAATCTGTCTATTTGAATATTAGATACCGGTAGTTATTTTAACATTTGTAATATATTGCAGGGATTACATATTAGCAGAGATTGAAGAAACAAAAAGTTAATTTTCAAGTTAGGAATGATGCAAAAGTTACGATTTTAGCTGTAGGATCAATTTCTCTTAGGATCCCTATGGGCAAAATACTTTTGTTAGAGGATTGTTATTATGTTCCTAAATTTATTTTGAACATAATTTCAATATCTTTTTTGGACTAAGATAGTTTTTATATTATTTTGAATAATGGAGTTTGCTCTATTTATCATGATGATGATTTATATGTAAATGGTTATCTCCAACATGGTATTTATGTCTTACTTGATATGAATGAAAACTCAGTTTTGCATGTTTTTAGTCTTAAGAGAAAAAGAGATGATCAAGTAAATTATATATATTTTTGGCATTGTTGGCTCAGTCATATGGAGAGAAAAGAATAAATAAGTTGTACAAGGAATGTTACCTTGAAAAATAGGATTATGAATCATATCCAATTTGTGAATCTTGTCCCAAAGGAAAATTGACCAAATATCCATTTGTTAGAAGTGAAGAAAGAGCTTTTGAATTATTGGGACTAATTCATAATGATATTTGTGGTCCCATGAAAACTCAAGCAAGAGAAGAATATTCTTACTTTATCACCTTCATTGATGATATGTCAAGATATGAATTTGTGTATCTTATGAAACATAAATCTGAGTATTTTGAAATGTTAACAAGATTTTATAGTGAAGTTGAGAAACTGATTAGCAAAAGCATTAAAGTGTTAAGGTATGATAGATGAGGAGAATATCCTAATGATGATTTTACTAGATATTTCAAAGAAAATGAAATTCTCTCACAGTGGACCCCTTTTAGAACACCACAACACAATGGTGTGTTTGAAAGAAGAAATTAAACATTATTAGATATGGTGAGATCAATGATGGAATTTACAGATTTTCTAGTGGGGATATGCTTTGAAAACTACAACATATTTGCTAAATAAAGTACTCAATAAGTCAGTCTCTATAATACCATATGAGATATAGAAAGGACGTAAATCGAGCCTTAAACATGTTAAAGTTTGGGGTTGTCCAACTTATATTAAGAGATTACAAATTGATAAACTTGACTCAAGATCTGATAAGTGCATATTCATTGGGTATCCTAAAGAAACAATGAGATATTATTTCTATCATCCATCTGACCATAAAGTGTTTGTAGCTAGAGGAGCAACATTTTTTGAAAAGAAATTTTTTTTAAAGAAATTATGGTGAAAAAATTAAACTTGATGAAGTTCAAGAAACTAATGAATTAATACAAAAAGATAATCATAAAAAACAAGTTGAATAACCTTTACTAGATATTTTGAAGATGACAAGGAAGTACCTATCTCCAATGGTTGAGGTTCAAAAAACAAATGTTGTTCAAGGACTAGTTAGTGAATCTGCTCAAAATCATATTAAACAACAACCTAATCTAGTACAAAATGAGTAAGTTGAACACAAACCTTTTAGAAGGTCTGGTAGACAACATCGTGCACCAGACAGATTAAATCTTTTAGTGTAAGATGATGTAACAAATGAGGTTAATCATGATGATGATGACCTCAAGACTTATGAATAGGCTATGCAAGGGTCAGATTCTAAGAAATGGATAAAGGCTATGGAATTTGAAATAGAATCCATGAAGGTTAACAAAGTTTGGACTTTGATTGAGATTTCAAAAGATAAAAAGCCTATTGGTTATAAATGGGTTTTTAAGAAAAAGATTGGAGTAGACGAAAAAATAAAAACCTATTAAGCCCATTTGTTTGCTAAGGAATATCATCAAAAAGAGGAAATCAATTATGATGAAACATTTTTCCCTGCAGCAATACTCAAATTAATTCGAATTCTACTTGCTGTGGCTGTATACTATGATTATGAGATATGAAAAATGGATGTGAAAACAATTTTCTAAATGGTGAGTTGGAAGATGATGTGTATATGACACAACTTGAAGGTTTCATATCCCTATATGATCATGATAAAGTATGTAAGTTATAAGAATCTATTTATGGATTAAAGCGAGTATCTCAGAGTTGGAATATTCGGTTTAATAAAATAATTAAAAAGTTTAGTTTTATTAGATGCAAAGAGGAACCTTGTGTGTACAAAAATGTTAGTGGAAATACGATTATTTTCTTAGTGCTATATGTAGATGGTATATTGCTCATTGTGAATGATATACCAGCATTATAAAATACTAAGATTTGGTTATTTGAACAGTTCTTCATAAAAGAGTTGGGAGAAGCAGCTTATATATTGGGAATAAAGATTTATAGAGATGGATCTAAGAAATTACTTGGACTTTCCTTGTAACGCCCAATAATTTTAAAATTTTATTATTATTATTATTGATTTTTTTATTTTATTTTATTTAGTTATTTTATAATTTTTAAATTTTAATTGATTTATTTAATTTAATTTAATAAAAATAAAATAATAATAATGATAAAATTGGGTAAAAATATTATTTAGATTTAATTAAAATTGATTTTGGGAAAAAAGGGGTGAAAATTTGGATTCTGGGGGTATTTTTGAAAAGAAAATCTGAAACCGGGGGTCAAAACGCAATTTAGAAAAATTGCACCCCGTCAGCGCCACGTCAGCAGCCACGTCAGCGGCCTAGTTAGCAGTCCTGGCCAACCAGGACCTGCCGCGTGGCAAGACCACGTCGACCCGGGAACAGGCCACGTGGGCGATCCGCGTGCGTGCGATCGGACGGCTTAGATGCGTCCCCGCGCGCACGAACGGCCCAGATCAAGCATGCGCACGGACGGTCCAGATCAAGCGTGCGCACGGACGGCCCAGATGCAAGCGCACAGACGGCCCAGATGCACGCGCACGGACGGCCCAGATTCAATCAAACACGGACGGCCCAAATTTAATCAAAATGGACGGCTGTGATCAAAAGGCAAAATGGTATAAATAAAACCCCCACACCTGACCACAAAAACCCTAGCCGCCTGCCCTCGCTGGAGAAGACGAACCAGACGCCGGAGGAGCCGGCCGCCGCCACCTGCCGCCGCACTGGGGAGTTTTTCGACCGCCGATCGAGGTAAATTTCATACCCCCGGCTCATTTTTCAATGCTGAGTTCCCTGTGGCCAAATCGGAGCCAAAATCCCGGTCAAACGGTCGGAAAACACGACCGAAACCCAGCGGCGCCGCCGCGCCCCTCCTCAGTTTTTGCCTCCGATGAGGCCCTTCCCAGCCTCCGTTTGATACAATTTTTATATCACCGTGATCACCATTCTTTTCTCTACAGGTTGATCGGAGCCAAATCACCAAAACACGAACCTCGCCAGAGAGCCACCGCACCCGAGAGCACCGCTGTCGGTAAGCTTCCGTTTTTCGTAATTTTTTGGCCCCCGAGGGCCATAGGGTTGTTTTATCGCAGAGACCGATGCAAGTGTGGTCGAATTCGGCTGGAAACGGCTGAAAACGGCTAACTCGAGGTGAATCATCGCCGCTTGCGCCGGAGCACGGCGGAGCCGCCGTGCCGGAATTGCGATATTGGCCGAAAGGGGGCCCTAGGTCTAATTTGGGATTTTTTGGGACACGTGCAGGTACCAGTAGTGCGTTTCAGTTCCCCGAGAAAAATTCAGAAAAAATTAGGGACAGCCTGTAGGCGCACTATAGAGCCGTATTCGGACCCTGAAATAAGTAAGGACCCCTCACCCTATTTCCTATCACGGTATTAAAGTTCAATAAATGATAAAACGGTATTTCATGAATCAATAGATGTGTGAATTTTTTTAAGGTCGCTAATGGAGCCCGAGTCTGGTGTGTTTGTCAGTTAGCTGTTGTTTGACCTATTTTACAGTTTTTAAATGCAGTATGAGGTCTGATGTTTTCATTTCATAGTTTCGTATGTATATATCACTGTTTTATTGATTATGGGTTTAATGACTGAGAACCCGATGTTGTATGTTGTCTTGTTTGGCATAAATTACTGGTTTGCTTGTTTGTGTGTGAATTGATGATGCTGACTGAGGAAAAGGGGAATGAAAGGTTATATAAATTGATAATTGTATAATGTGGTCAGCCTGACTAGATATCCTGGGAGATGGTGGACGGACCGAGTCCGTAGGGAACCCTACCGGGATTGTGGTCTCTCATACCGGACGGGGTATGGAGACCTTATGTGTTTTGGCACCCATACCGGACGGGGTATGGGGACGGCTCGTTTCACCCTCATACTGGACGGGGTATTGAGGTTTATAGTTTTGGCGCCCATACCGGACGGGGTATGGGGACGGCCTGGAATCTGATTACAAGTGTTAAGGGTTCACGGGTAGTGGGACCCCTATGGATCCCCATGGATACTAGTAGGCTGGTAAATGAGGAAAAATATGTTGTGTAATGATTGAATTGTAAAAGGCGTGATAAGTATTATGTTATATAGCTCATATGATTTCATGATGATGATAATGTTATTGCTTTCGTATATTATTTTATGAATTTCACCGAGGTAAGTAGATAGTAAAGGATTTTATTATTGATAAAAGAATTTGTTGTAAATTATGCTCCATTGGTCTTTTTGTGTTTTCTACCCACCTTTACCTCCGTGACGGTGAGATAGTGTGATGTCCTTACTGGGCTGGTGTAGCTCATTTCTTATTTAATCAGTTCAAATCAGGAAGACATTGTTCCCGAGCCCGTTCCGCAGGAAGACGGCGAAGGGGATGCCTGAAGACTCCATAGTTATATTTATAGCTTTTATTTTCGAGTTTCTCTTTTAGTTAGTTTGTTCTTTTATACTTTGAGCACGTTTTTGGTTTTAGTGTAAGGGATGTTAATCAAAATTTTTATTACGCTTCCGCATTTGATCTTTTTAATACACATATTTCATTTTAAAATTCCGGGGCTGTTACATTCCTACTTTATGTACATTGACACCATTTTGAAGAAGTTTAATATGAAAAATTCTAAAAAGTGCTATCTACCGATAGGCGCTGGAATTACTCTCAGTAGATAAAATTGTCCTAATACCTCTGAAGAGAGAGAACACATGGATAGAGTCCCGTATGCTAACGTAGTGGGAGCTATTATATATACCGTGACATGTACACGACTTGATGTGGCTTACGCACTAGGAGTGACTAACCGATATCAGACAAATCTTGGTGAGGAACATTGGTTAAAGACCATTCTTAAGTAATTCAGAAGAACTAAAGACCAATTCCTCATCTATGAAGAATCTGAGTTAAAACTAGAAGGTAATACCATGCAAGTTTTGCTTTAGATTAGGATGGTAACAAATCTGTATCTAGTTATGTGTTTATTTTAAATAGTGGTGCTGTGAGTTGGAAAAGTTCTAAACAAGCTACGGTAGCTGATTCAGTGCCTGAAACAGAATATATAGCAACAAGTGAAGCTCCTAAGAAAGTTATTTGGATGAAGAAGTTTTAATTGAACTTGGTGTGGTTCCTTCAATAGAAGGTCCAATTCCTTTATTATGTGACAATATTGGAGCTATTGCTTAAGTAAAGGAGCCGATACGTATCAAAAACCCAAACACATTATGCGGAGGTACCACTTGATTAGAGAAATTATTGAACGTGGGAACGTTAAAATTCAAAAGGTTGATGGAAGGGATAATGCAACTGATCCGTTCACTAAAGCTCTTGGTGCAAATGAGTTTGATAAGCATAAGTGGAAGTTGGAAATGAAGTACATGACAAATTAGATCTAGTGCAAGTGGGAGATTGTTAGGGATATAAGTGTTATACTCATGATCCAATTATTTGTGTAATATATTGAATATATTATTATTTAACAACTTATTTTAATATATGCCAAAAACTTTTTTATTTTCATATTTATTATTTTATTATTTTATTTATTTGATGAAGTTCTTAATTAAATTTATAAGTTTTACATCAAAATAAAAATCTTAATAATGAGAGTAAAATCTTTTATAATTTAATTTAAAATATTCTTAGTCATTGGATCATCAAAATAGGACATTAATGATTCGGTAAAACTAATATATATATGATAGTCTCTATAAGATAAATATTAGTTGATCTTATTAATTAAATAACATATATAGATGATACATATAGAGATATGATCATTGAATCGACTCAATTGAGAATTTCTAATGTTAATATTAGCTTAAACTGTCAATAAAGTATTCTCTTAAAATGATGAGACGTAAGAATTTTCTTTGACATGAGATCATCATAGTAATTGACAAGTCATTTATTATACTTTGATTCTGATAATCTATAGTCATAAAACTATAGTTGAAATGATATTTGATGTGATTAAATACTTGTAGAATTAATGATTGATCAAGATGAAATCTATCAACTTTGGTAACAAGTTTAACCTTTATGTTATCATTTATTATAACGACTAGATTAAAATTTTGGTCCGGACAGATAAATAAAAGAAGAAAAGAGTTTCTTATAGTCAATTATAATTTACATAAAATATAGTAGGTTACCTATTGAGATTTGACAGTTAAACCATATTTTCGAGTTAGCGCAAAATAACAATGACGGAAGAAAATATTATATATTTATATAGTAGGTTCTTATGAGTAATTGTACATTTAATATTATTCGCTAGTTGAGAAGTGTTGCTAGACGTCAACATTAATTAGTAAATTGATTTGATCAATTTGCTACCGGTTTAGTATTGGACTTATGAGGTCGCACACTAATGAGTGTTCTTACTTTTGGTAAATAGATTACTTATTTTAATTATTTGAAAATTTAATTTAATCAAATAGATAAAATTTTTAATATAAATGAAATATTATTTTATTTTTTATTAGCACCAATGATATAATCAATATTGGCGACATATTAAATTTTTTTTATTTTTAAAATAGAAAATTAATATTTATGTTTTTGGTTATTATATTATTAATGTAATAATATAATATGTGTGACTATTATAATAATAAAGATTATTATAAAATTTAATTTGAAATTAAATTGATTTATAAAATTAATTTTATTAAATAGTAATAATTTAAAAAAACAACATATATATATATGAGATATATATATATATATAATTAAGTGTTAAAAAAAAGAAAAAAAATAAATAGATAAGTCTGAAATTGATATTAACGTTTATAGAAAGAAGTAAAAAGGGACATGACAATCCATGCCACCTATATATATATATATATATATGATATATATATGAGTGGGGATTGTTAAAAAAAAAAAAATTAGTGAAGAGAAAAGTTAGAAAAAATTAGCTGTACACTAAAAGAAAAAATATTGATGGAATTTTTTTTTTTGGTTAAAATTTTGGGAGAAGGTGTAATATTATTCAATTTGTTCGTGCACTTCCTTGATAAAAGGTTGATTAGTAAATGTTAGTGTTGATACGCATAGAGTACTCGTGTTTTTGAATAATTTTAATTTGAAAATTCAGGTATGTTTTAAATTTGATCTTTAACCTACAATATAATTTTTGAAGTACAAATATGTCATATTGGATTATTTTATGTCTTTTGCTGTGTATTATGAATATATTACAATTCTGCAATCCAATCATTTTTAGGATGAAAGAAAATTAGGTTAAGTTTGGCTGATGAAGATGAATTAAATCAGTTGCAAGCCAACCGTTTGATCATGGCCTTAGAGTTGACAATGTGGGGATGAAATATATGAAAGCCGTGATCTTCTCCTTTCACTTCAAAAATGTAGCGCCCGGAAAGGGGCCGAAAAAAAAAAAAAAAAAGCCACGTCGGCAGCCACGTCAGCAGGCCCGGTCAGCAGTCCCAGCCAACCGGGACCTGCCACGTGGCAAGACCACGTCGTTCCAAAAAGGGCCACGTTGGCGATCCGCGTAGGCGCGATCGGACGGCCCAGATCAAGCGTGCGATTGGACGGCCCAGATTTAAACGCACGGACGGCCCAGATTTAATCAAAAACGGACGGCCCAGATTAAAACAAAATGGACGGCTGAGATCAAAAGGCAAAGGGTTATAAATAGAACCCCCACACTAGACCACAAACCCTAGCCGCCTGCCGCTCGCCGGAGAAGACGAACCAGAAGCCGGCCGCCGCTACCCGCTGCCGCACCGGAGGAATTTCCGACCGCCGATCGAGGTAAATTTTGTACCTCCGACTCGTTTTTCCACGCTGATTCCTCCTGTGGCCAAATCGGAGCCAAAATCCCGGCCAAACGGCCGGAATACACGGCCGAAGCCTAGCGGCGTCGCCGCGTCCCTTCTCAGTTTTTGCCTCCGATGAGGCCCTTCCCGGCCTCCGTTTGATGCAATTTTTATATCACCGTGATCACCATTCTTTTCTCTACAGGTTGACGGGAGCCGAATCACCAAAACATGAACCTCGCCGGAGAGCCACCGCAACCGAGAGCACCACCGCCGGTAAGCTCCGTTTTTCCGTGATTTTTTTGGCCCCCGAGGGCCCTAGGGTTA
Source organism: Carica papaya (assembly GCF_054855325.1). Lineage (NCBI taxonomy): Eukaryota > Viridiplantae > Streptophyta > Magnoliopsida > Brassicales > Caricaceae > Carica > Carica papaya. The sequence goes on along the minus strand of NC_142311.1, from coordinate 14,456,647 downwards.
TTTTCTCGCAGGGACCGATGCGAGTGTGGCTGAATTCGGCCGGAAACGGCCGAAAACAGCCAACCAGAGGCGAATCGCCGCCGCCAGCGGCGGCGCCTTTGCCGGAACACGGCGGAGCCGCCGTGCCGGAGTTGCGATTTGGGCTGAAAGGGGCCCTGGGCCTAATTTGGGATTTTTTTGGAACATGTGCAGGTACCAGTAGTGCGTTTCAGTTCCCCGAGAAAAATTCAGGGAAAATTAAGGATAGCCTGCAAGCGCACTGTGAAGCCGTGTTCAGACCCTGAAACGAGTAAAGACCCCTCACCCTATTTCCTATCACGATTTTAAAGTCCAATAAATGATAAAACAGTTTTTCATGAATCAACGAATGTGTGAAATTACTTAAGGTCGCTAATGGAGCCCGAGTCTAGTGTGTTTATCGGTTAACTGTTATTTGGCCTGTTTTACAGTTTTAAATGCAGCATGAGGTTCGATGTTTTCATTTTATAGTTTCGTGTGCATATTTTACTATTTTATTGATTATGGATTAAATGACCGGGATATTGATGCTGTACGTTGTCTGTTTAGCATAAACTACTGTTTGTTTGCTTGTATGTGGATTAATGATGCTGATTGAGGAAAAAGAGAATGAAAAATTATGTAAATGGGTGATGGTATAATGTGGTCAGCCTGACTAGATATCTTGGGAGATGGTGGACGGACCGGGTCCGTAGGGAACCCTACCGGGATTGTGGTCTCCCATACCGGACGGGGTATGGAGATCTTATGTGTTTTGGCGCCCATACCGGACGGGGTATGGGGACGGCCCGTTTCACCCTCATACCGGACGGGGTAATGAGGTTTATGGTTTGGCGCCCATACCGGACGGGGTATGGGGACGACCTTGGAATGGATTTCAAGTGTTAAGGATTAACGGGTAGCGGGACCCCTATGGATCCCCATGGATACTAGTGGGCTGGTGAATTAGGAAAATATGTTGTGTAACGATTGAATTACGAAAAGTGTGATAGGTATTATGTTATACAGTTCTTATATATGTTTCCATGATGATGATGATGTTATTGCTTTCGTATATTATTTTATGAATTTCACCGAGGTAAGTAAATGGTAAAGGTTTTATTATCGATAAAAGGATTTGTTGTAAATTATGCTCCATTGGTCTTTTTGTGTTTTCTACCCACCTTTACCTCCGTGACGGTGAGATATCGTGATGTCTTTACTGGGCTAGTGTAGCTCATTCCTTATTTAATCATTTCAGATCAAGAGGACATCGTTCCCGAGCCGGTTCCGCAGGAGGACGACGAAGGGGACGCCTAAAGACTCCATAGTCACATTCGTAGTTTTTACCTTCAAGTTTCTCCTTTAGGTAGTTTAATCTTTTATATTTTGTGAGCACGTTTCGGTTTCAGTGTAAGGGATGTTATTCAAATTTTGATTTCGCTTCCGCATTTGATATTTATAATATAAATTCCATTATGAATTTCCGGGGCTGCTACAAAAAAGCTCAACTTCTCCTTCCCATCCACTTTCATTCGCTGTATCACAATACAAAACACCTCTCTCTCTAAACGTGTCTTTCTCGGCCACACAAATCAGTAACCTCGAGCATCCAAGTCCAGTCAGCTCTTTTTTTCACCCTTCACCGACTGGATTGATCATAATATTGTCGACACCACCCGGTGCCGATGGCCACACCAAGTTTTAGACCTTAGCAGGTAACCTCTTCTCAGGCTCCACACCTATGGCACTTGATGCCCAAAAGAAGGGTTGAGCAAGAAATGTACCTTCAATTTTTACACCACCGGACAAACCCTCATTGCTTGCTCTCATTGCTATGTTATGTGCAATATTGGCTCCCGCACTATCACCCCCGATAAAGAATCGACTGAAATCACCAAAGTCTACCAGCCATGGATCATTGTGAAGTTTATCTTTGATGGAGTGAGAGGCTACCCACTGAAGAGCATCCCAACAATCTTGGTATGCTATAGGAAGATGGTGTTTTGGGGCTAGTCTGTACTTGACAGAGACAACAACTACTTGAGCTTCAGACACCATGTTGTTTAGATATTTGTGATCGAGAAATGAGAATACAGATTCGATGGAGAAGGCACCGCCATGGAAGTACACCAAGATGGGTAATCTTTTTGTTGGGAGTTTATTAGGAAGATAAAAACGAGTAGAGATTGGTGGGTTTAGAGAGATGATTACATCTTTGGAGGAGACACCTGTGTCAGGGTCTTGTTCGGGTGAGGGAAGAACTGTGGGGGAACTAGTAAGGCACTCTACATAACCATCTTTGTAAACTTGGATGAACAGTGGGAGCTCGATCTGTTAAAGATAGGAAGAAGATGTTAGAGATACTAATGAGAAGATTCAAGATTTTCTATTATAGTTCTTACAAAAAAATTTCAAGTATATGCCTATTTACAGGCACTATTACAATTACTAGAATTAATTATAACCATCAACAGACATAATAAATCTAATTTATGACTCACTACTTCTACCAAACCAAAAGATATATAAAAACTCTAATTTATGAAGTTCAACCACTAAAAAACTAATTAATTATATTCTAATTTGTAAATTAATTTTTAATACTTTCTCTTAATTTGCAAATCTCATTTTTAATCCAAGATTAGTACGTAGCTTTTGAAAGACTTCAGACTTGAGCGGTTTTGTGAAAATATCTATCATTTGATCTTCAGTCTTTACATCATTGAGTTCCACTTTTTTTTTTTGGCAATGCAATCTCTAATAAAATGATATCTTGTGTCTATGTGTTTGCTTTGTTAATAGAATATCGGGTTCTTGGCTAGTGCTTGTGCAGACTTATTGTCAATAAAAGTTTTAGTAACTTCGTTTTATGTTAAATTAAGTTCTTTCAATAATCTTCTAAGCCATATAGCATGACAAGCACAAGAGGTTGTTGTCACATATTCATACTTACAAGTTGATAGTGTTATAGTGGCTTACTTATTAGAACTCCATGTAATTACACAATCACCCATAAAGAATACAAAACCAGTTGTACTTTTTCTATCATCAATATCTCTAGGAAAATCACTATCACAAAATTCTATAAGGTTGAAATCATTAGAAGATGAATAAAATAACCCAAAATCAATTGTACCTTTAAGTTAACGTAAAACTCTTTTAGCAACATTCATGTGGGAGGTGGTAGTGCAACTGCAAAAAGAATATCAGGCCTTGTAAATGTCAAGTATCTCAAACTTCCCATAAGACTTTTAAAGAGAGTGTGATCTACTTTTTTCCCATTAACAAACTTTGATAACTTCGCTCCACATTTTATAGACGTGTTCACAGGATTGCAATTAAGAATTTTGAATTTCTCTAAGACTTTTCTTGCATAGCCTTCTTGAGAAATAAAAATACCATCTTCCATTTGCTTCACCTTAAGGCCCAAATAATAATACAGGAGCCCAATATCAATCATTTCAAATTCAAGTAACATATTTTTCTTGAATTCTTCAAACAAACTTGAATTGTTGCTCGTGAAGATGAGATCATCCACATATGGACACACAAAAAGAATATCACCATTAGAATGATACTTCACATAAATAGCATATTCATGAAGGTAAGGAACAAATTCATTATCTTCAAAATGCTTGTTTATACGGCTATTCCATGCTCTTGGCATTTGCTTTAGCCTATAGAAAACTTTCTTCAATTTCAACACTTTATCTTCATGCCTTTCAATCACGCCAATGGTTGTTCTACATAAACCTCTTCATTAAGATACCATTGAGAAATGCCGATTTTGCATCAAGTTGAAATTTTTTTCACTTCATTTGAGCTAAAATAGCTAAGAGCAAATGAATAGTCTTCATGCAAGCAACCAGTGCAAAAACCTCATCATAATCAATCTCATGTTTTTGCTTATATCCTTTAGCCACAAGTCTTGCCTTATACCTTTTCACATTTCCTTGAGAATCCTTTTTAGCTTTATAGACCCATTTGACACCAATAGCTTTATGTCTCTTAAGAAGAGTAGATAGTTCCCGTGTGTTGTTATTTTCTATGGATTTGATCTCTTCCTCCATGGCTTGTCTCCATCTTGCATCTTTGATGGCTTCATCAAAATTTATTAGTTCACTGTCAAGAAAAAGACAAAACAAATCATTTATATCAAAATTAGTGATCTCTTCAATTTCATCATAAAGATCTTGAATGCTCTTCAACTTTCGTGACCTTTTACTTGAACTTTATTGAGAAATGGGTGATGCAACATGAGTTGGAGAATGAGGTGGAGTTGCCTCTTGCAAAGGTACCATGGTCTCTTGGTTCTTCTCTTCAAAGTATGGAAAGAAATCATAAGCATTTTCTTCTTTCTTCTCCCAATTCCAAGTCGTTTTTTCATTAAATTCAACATCTCTACTTACCATGATCTTGCCATTGATTAGATTATACAATTTAGAGCCTTTTAAGTTTGCATCATACCCAATGAAAATATGTTTGACACTTCGATTATTGAGCTTAGATCTCTTTTGTTTTGGAACATGAGTATATGCAATACTTCCAAAAACTCGCAAATGGTTGAAATTAGGTTTCATTCTGCTCCATGCTTCTTGGGGAGTCATGTCTTTCAAACCTGATGTTGGAGATCTATTAGATAAATACACTGCACAAGAAATTGCTTCGGCTCAAAATTCATTGGGCATGTTTTTTGCTTTCAACATGCTTCTAGCTATATTAAGAATAGTTCTATTCTTTCTTTCCGCAACTTTATTTTGTTGTGGCAATCTTGGAACCTTAAACGACGACGAATTCCATTAGATTAACATAAATCATGATATTCTTTGAAAGTAAATTCACCTCCTCTATCTGTCCTTAAAGACTTTATTTTATAACCACAATCTTTTTCTACAAAAGTTTTGAAATTTTTAAAAGCAATAAAAGCATCTGATTTTTTCTTTAAAAAATATATCCAAGTCTTCGTACTAAAATCATCAATAAATAGTATAAAGTATTTATTTTTACCAAATGAGAGTGGATTGATTGACCCACACACATCGGCATACACAAGTTAAAGTAGCTTGGTTGCTCTTGTAGTAGCTTATTTTGGGAAACTCCTTCTTGAATGCTTTCCAAGTAGACATGCTTCACATAATTGATTAGGATGGTTGATTAACCCTTTCACTATTTTTTCTTCTCCCATCACCTTTAGTGTGCCAAATTTCAAATGAGCAAATCTCATATGCCAACACCATGCTTCATTTTCTATATTAGCCTTCAAACATTTTGCTTCAATAGTTTTGAGATTTGAGATAAAAATTCTATTTTTTGACATGTGCACCTTAGTAATCAAATTAACACTTTGATCTGTAAGCCAAAGACAATAATCTTTCATGTGAATTTCATATCTATTTTTAAAAAGTTGATCCAAACTCAAAATATTACTTCTTAACTTTGGCACATAGTAAACATTAGTAATAAGTACATGCCCATTATTTTTTGAAGAGATTAGAATTGTATCTTTCCATTGAATTTAAACTTTTGAAGAGTCTTCAAAAGAAACATTACCATTAATCTTCTCATCAAGCTTCACAAAATTTTCTTTATTGTCGCACATGTGATTGCTTGCTCCATTATCTAGGTACCATGAATTATGTGTATCACTATCTTCCTCTTTACATGCTAGCAACAAAGTTGTTTCTTCCTCATCCTGTTTATCATTAACAAAGTTGGCTTATTACTCTTTCTCATTTAAAGTGTTACGACATTCCCAAGCATAATGTTCATATTTATGATAATCATAACATTCAATATTTGATTTGTTAGAATTTCTATAGTTACCTTGTCCTCTTCCTCTTCCTCTTCCACGACCTCTATTTGATGGTTGACTTTGTCTTCATTATCGGCATCATCTTGAGTTTCATTTCTTTTAAATGCTTGACCACGACCACGACCACGACCTTTACCTCTTCCTCGTTCTCTTTGCTTTCCACCATCATTAAAAAATGCCTTTGATTTGAGAACTTTTTCTAAAGGCTCTTCTTGTCTTCTCTTTATTTTTTCTTCATGAGCTTGTAGAGATCCCTCTAATTGTTCAAATGTCAAAATGTCTAGATCATTTGATTCTTCAATGACACAAACCACATAGTCGAATTTTGGTTGCAATAATCGAAGAATTTTCTGCACCACACGAACATCTTCCATCATCTCACCAAATCTCCTCGTTTGGCTTACTATAGACTTTACCCTTAAGCAAAATTTTGAAATAGATTCAACATCCTTCATTTGCAAAGCTTCAAACTCGCCTCGTAAAGTTTGGAGTCGTACCTTCTTCACCTTGTCAACTCCTTGGAGGGAATTCTTCAAAATCTCCCAACCTTGCTTTCCGTTGGTAGCATCGGTCACCTTTAGAAACATAAATTCATCCAAACCTTGATGGATGAGTGTAAAAGCTTGTTGATCCTTCTTCTTTATTCTTGAAAAAATATCATTCTCATTTTGAGTTAAGGATCCTTCATCTTCGGGTGGAGTAAAACCTCTTTCTACAATATCTCACACATCTTGTGAGCCAAGTATGACTTTCATATGAAGACACTAACTCTCATAGTTTTCTTTCGTAAGACGAAAAAATTAGAAAGAAAATAGATTATTGCTAGTCATCTCTAGAATTTTAACAAAAAATCAAGCTCTGATACCACTTTGTTAGAGATAAGAGGAAGAGTTAGAGAGACTAATGAAAAGACTTAAGATTTTTTATTGTGGTTCTTATAAAAAAACTTCAAGTACATGCCTATTTATAGGCACTATTATAACTAGTAGAATTAATTATAACCACCAACAAATATAATAAATCTAATTTATGACTCACAACTTCTACTAAATTAAAAGATATATAGATACTCTAATTTATGAAGTTCAACCACTAACAAATTAATTAATTATATTTTAATTTACAAATTAATTTTTAACACAATCACCACCTCGTTTGATACAGATCCCATAATTAGCAAAGAAAGAACGAATGTTCTATCTGTAGGAATTAGGATGGATCATGAATGAGTCTCAATGATGGATAAACCTAAAACTGAGCTTATAATCTTAACTTAAAAACTACATAAAATCTCTTAACTAACCGCCAAAAGTGCCTATAAAAAATTGATATCCCTATAAAAGTTAAATAATATGGTAGTTGTAAAGAATAAAATAAATATAGGACCTTTGGGTGTATGTGGAATTGTTTAAATTTAGGAAAAATCTAAAAGCAATATATCTATGATTTCCATAAATTCTTTGAAATTATATATCTTGAGTCTTAATACATAAAAATAACATTTAAAGGGTGAGTCGAAAGTATTATTTCTTCATGATTGGTTATGTGATTAATAACTATTGATGTGGCTTGAATTTTAGGGATATCTTATCTATATTCTAGAGGATATTTAATGTTTATCTTAGTGGGTATTTTATGTATATGTTGAGAATATTTTGTATTTATACTAATGAATAATTTATGTATATATTAGAGAGTTACTTACTGTTTGAGAAAAATTCTAGTAATCTCTCCATATATAGGTTAACTAGCTTATTGATAATGTACTCTCAATTGATCATAGTGAAAAACTTTCTTATCGGTCATGCTTGTGGATATAGGCACATTGCTGAACTATATTAAATCTTGTACTCTTTTCTATCTGTTTTTATTTCATTGTAATTATGTGTGATTTAGGGGTTTATTTCCCCAACAAGTGGTATCAAAGGTCAGGTTTGACTAAACTAGAGAGAAAAAGTCATATCAGTTAATGAGAGAGAGCTAGAGAAGACAATTGATATCAGTCCCGATCGTCACCTGAAGAGAAACTAGCGATAATCTTGTGGTTCGACCATATGCGATGCGAATTTGTGAAGACGGAATCGCGACAAGCCAAAAAGAAATTGTGTGATGGGAAATTTGTTTATATCTGCACAATTGAAGAGGAAGAGGAAGAAATGAACAGCGAGGTCTGTATAGGCTCACGGCCAGAAAATTGGAAAAAGATCGCACAAATAGCCGAATAAGACGAACCGGTGCGATGGGTGGATCCACGAAGGCATATTTACAGCATTTTTGGCATTTTTCGACACATTTTCAGCAAATACGTGCCGGATATGATGAGTCATGAGTTTCTATGATGATTCAAGTGAGTTTCCCAACGGTGCGTGGTGGCTGGCGGCAACGCGTGAAAGAACCAATGGTCCTGCATGTGATAGTGCATGGTGGTCAGGGACAACACGTGAAAGAACCAATGGTCCCGCATGTGACAGTTCGTGGAGGCTCAGGGTGTTTTGAAGGTTGCGCGCAGTGGTTTTTTGTGTAGTAGTGCTGCCCTGTGAGTATTTTTTTCTAACAATAATATTTCTCTCTATTTATTTTTTGTTGCACAGTCTAAGGATTCGAGATGACATCCATAAAGTATAAGATTGAAATTTTTAATAGTTGAATGAATTTTAATTTGTGGAAGATTAGAGTAAGATCATCTCTGGTTTTACAAGTTTTATGGGGGTAATTGAAGAAAGATTTCTTGAGGGTATGAGAGAGTCAAATAAGGCAAATATGTAGCATAGAGTCTTATATGTAATTTTTATGAGTGTGAATAATAATGTTATATGGAAAACTGCTAGAGAGATTTTAGCTTCAACTATATAGAAGAAATTGTAAGAGTTATGCTCTATAAAATCGCAAACGAACTGCCTTTATTTAAAAAAAAATATTGTATAGTCTGAGAATGAGTGAAGGTACATCCAATTAACAACATCTTGATGAGTCTAATTTCATAATTATGGACCTTAATAATATTAAGATTGATAATAAAGATCACACATTAATTGTATTGTATTCGTTACCATCTTTGTATGAAACTTTTATTGATACTATACAAAAAAAACTTTTCAAAGTATAGAACAAAAGGGAAAAGATTAATAAGTAAGGGAAGAGTAGAAAGAAATGTCATATCAAAATCTTGAGGCAAAGAGGAAAATTGTTTTAGATGTGAAGAGCATGATCACTTTAGGAGAGATTGTCTTACACACAAAAGAGAGAAAAAGAGCAAGAGAGTTATGTTAATATAGACGACAAGGATAATTATGATGATGGCGATAACAATGTTGTGGTAGTTCTATTTGTGAATTTGGATCATAGAAAGAATTTATAGATTCTTGATTATGGTGTTACATTCTATATATGTCCACAAAGACATTGATTTACTACTTACAAATGTAAGAGTGGTACTGTGTATATGGAAAATAACAATCTGTTGATTGTAGCTGGGATTGGGAAAATTAAATTAAGAAGTTTAATGGTGCCATCAGAACCATTGAATGTTGGCATGTACCTTAGATGAAGAGAAATCTGATTTCTTTTTCTATAATGGTGTCCTAGGGTTATAAATATCATACATATAATGATATCCTCAAAGTGTGTAAAGGCTCTAAGATACTCATGAAATACAGTTTGGAATATAAATTATATGTTCTTCAGGGCAGTGCAATTTTAGGGGAAGTTGCTATAGCATCAGGGAGCAGTAGTCAGAATCAATTATGGCATCTACATTAGGATCATATGAGGGATAGAGGATTATCTTTTTTGAGCAAGTAGAGTTTGTTGAATAGGTATAAAGAAGGAGTCATGGGTTTCTATGAACATTGTGTGTTTGGCAAGCAGACCAGAGTGAAGTTCAATGAAAGAAAGTACATAAGACTAGAGATAAGTTGGATTATGTTCATTCTGATTTATGGGGTCCATACAGAGTTCTCTCTAAGAGGGGTGTCAGGTATTTCATGACTCTAACTGATGATTACTTTATAAAGATATGAGTATATTTTCTAAAATTTAAGGAAGAGACATTTTTCACATTTGTCAGATGGAAGACCATAATAGAGAAGCAGACAAAGAGGAATATCAAGTGTCTTAAGACTATAATGAGTTACAATTTTACAATCATGCATTTAATAATTTCTACAGTGTGGAAGGCATAGTGAGACACGATACTTGTGTTAAGATACTATAAAAGAATGGTATTACAGAACGCATGGATATAACATTTTGTAATAGAGCACAAAATATGTCATCTCATTCAAGTTTGAGATAAGAATTTTGGACTGAGGCTGTGAACACTACTAGTGAGGGTAAAACTCTTTTTGATGTATGGTTTGGGTCATTCGTTGATTACTCTTAGTTGAGAGTGTTTAGTTGTCCTACTTATGCTCATGTTAGAGATGGTAAGCTTGAGTTAATGGTAAAGAAATGTATACTTTTAGGTATGTATCTAGAATGAAAGGTTACAAGTTGTGGTGTAGTGATCCAAATTATTTAGGCTTGATTATCAGCAGAGATATGATACTTAATGAGTCTATTTCATTAGACAGTTAGAAGGAAAAGGCAATAGCAAAATCAGATCATGGTGTCAGAGAACAAATAGAGTTAGAAGTTCAATTCAATAGTGTAGAAAAGTGCAGGATCTTAATAAAAAAGGTAATAGCGCATATGATCAATAACAACCATATAGCATTACAACAAGCAGGGAGAGAAGACACATTAAACCACCACAGAGTTATGAAAATCTAGTTGCATATGACTTGTCAGTTGCAGGGACAATTGATTTGCAGGAAGTAGTGAGTTCATATGAAAATCAAATAATTTGTGTTATATGTGAAAAATTTGATGGCAGATGTCACTTCATTCGGGGATCAGGTAGCAAGTTTAGGTGCGACTTAGATTTGGTTGAAGTATTTGATACTTAGTAACGCCATTATGGAGGGCCATGTTGACAAGACAGTACGACAAGATAGTCAATTGTTTCGATGATATAAAAAATTCAAGCAAATGGAAAGATTTGTTGATGTAGTTTGAATTTTATGGACATCTTATCTATATTTTGGAAAATATTTGATGTTTATTCTAGTGGGTATTTTATATATATCTTGAGGATATTTTGTATTTATCGTAGGAATAATTTATGTGTATCTTATAGAGTTTCTATTTGATAAAAACTTTAATAGTCTCTCCATATATAAGTTAGCTAACATATTGATGATGTACTCTTAATTGATTAAGTTAGCTAACATAGTTTGTGAATATAGGCACACTACCAAACTATGTTAAATATTGTGTTCTTTTATATTTGTTTTTATTTTATTGTGATTGTGCGTGATTTAAGGGTTTATTTCTCTAGTAATAACCAAATCCAAAACAATCGAGAATCCAAAGAAAGAAAATTCATTATAATTCATTTAAAAATTTGCATATTTTCAATGTTTAAATGTTTATATTTATCTAAATATTTTTATTATGTTACTTATTTAGGTACAGTTTATAAAATCTCCCGACATACCAGTAAGAGAAAATTAGGTAAGGCTAGCTTAAAAAAATCTTGGTATCAATTACCTAGAACATTTAAATTTTGATTTACAAAAAGTATAAACAAGTAAGCACATGATATTTAATTTTAGCATAATTCAATTTTTGTGTACGGAAATGAAATAATTTGTTCGACAAATGAGTGTTTGCTTCATATATTATAGAGATAGGTATGGAGGTAGTATGAGGGAGGTGTATTCATTCCCATTCCTGTTCCTACTAATAAAAATATAAATACTTTACTTACTCTATAATCGGAGCGAGCAAAAAGTTATTTACTTATCACTTATCATATAAGTAAATTTTCTTCTTGTTATCCATGTTTATGTGTTTTTTAATTTTAAAAAATATTATAAAATATTCAAATAAAAAATGAACAACTTAATTAAAAAATATTAAGTGTTAACCAAAATAAGATATAACTTAAAATAATACTTAAACATAATTTATTTATTAATAAATATAAATATTACATATGTACAATTCTGAATATTTATAAATTTAAATTTGATTAATTTGATTATAATTAAAAAATTATTAGTTTTATACAACGAGATAAAGTGAGACAGATATATCATTAAATTCGTATTTATCTTATACATATTATATACTTATTTTTTATTTATAATTTTCTACCAACACATGACACCCGCTCCTCGTACCACATTAATTATAAATTTTATTTGCATTATTTGAAATGAGTTAAAGTGGATTAAGATGATCTACCATAATGACGATTGCACAATATATATTTAAAATCTGTATTAAATTAAGTAGTAGAAATTTAAATACATTTAAATAAGTAATAACTCTATCCCAGTGTCTTGATACATTTAGATTTTTCTCAAAATATAAAAATACATTATATTTTTCTTCAATTGCAGATATTGTAATTATTTTATTTGATTATATTTTGTTACTATTTTAATTATTATTATCTATTACTGCAAACTTTTGCTGTTATGTCAAGTAATAATAATAAATAATAAGTAAAGCAGTAATATTTATTAAAAAATAATTAATATAGTAATATAATATAATGAAATAGAAACAAAATAATAAAAAATCTGATATTCTTCCCTGTAAGTAATTGGATTCACCGTATATTATATATACATATATATAATTAACTAATATCTATACCTGTGTGTATAAATAATTTAAAATAAATTCAATAAATTTAAATTCTGATTTTACAGCCAAACAAAACCTTAATGTCTCATAAATTAAATTGCCGAACAGACAGAAGATAAGCGTGAAGATGAACCAGACAAAACATGAATCTTCCCAAAAACCTATCGTTTCACTTCCTCATTTTCAGTTGATTGCCCTCTTCCCTCCACTCTTTACTCACTCTTCCCCTCTCTCTCCCCTCTCTCTCTCTCTCTCTCTCTCTCTCTCTCTCTCTCTCTCTCTCTCTCTTTTTTCTTTTTCTTTTTGAGTAGAAAGAAGAATGAATGTTAGGAGAATAGATATGACATGTTACTGAACGCAAATTCCGTAACAAAATTATATATAGATAGCAATCAGCCGACCGGTGGTATTTTCTTGACCGTTAATTTGATTTTCTAGTTGTGGATAGACTCAGAATTTTTGTCTTCATAGTCAAACAATTTGGAAGTCTTCTTCATAGAAAGGAAAATTCACAGATATATATATATATATAGCTCAACAGCCCCCAATGTTTATATCTTGATTGTTCCTTGTATAATTTTATTTGACGAATTCTAACCCTAAACCATGACGCATGCTTCAGAGTATTTATAATAATGGTATTCTCAAACGTTTTTGTATTTTAGTTTTTTGTACCAACCAAATTTGGACCATTTGATTTTCAGTCAAGTAATGATTGACAGAATTATTGTAACCTCTTCTTCTTACAGTCGTTTACCAAAGAATTATTCTTGGTGGTAAACCCACTTCCCTCCACAAAGAAATTCAAAAGAAATTTTCTTGTTCACTTTATAAGCAAATTAAGGTTAAGAGAAAATATCAAACTACGTATGTCCAAAATGAGAGAGTGGCTCAAGCTTCCATGGAGGAGAGAGAGAGAGAGAGAGAGAGAGAGAGAGAGAGAGAGGGGAGAGAGGAGGAAGAGTGAGTGAAGAGTGGAGGGAAGAGCGCAATCAACTGAAAATGAGGAAGTGAAACGTTAGGTTTTTGGGAAGATTCATGTTTTGTCTGGTTCATCTTTTCGATATTCTCGTATGAGATTAAAGTTTTAAACTTTATGGATGTCATCTCGAATCCTTAGACTGTGCAACAAAAAATAAATAGAGAGAAATATTATTGTTAGAAAAAAATACTTACAGGGCAGCACTACTACACAAAAAACCACTGCGCGCAACCTTCAAAACACCCTGAGCCTCCACGAACTGTCACATGCGGGACCATTGGTTCTTTCACGTGTTGTCCCTGACCACCACGCACTATCACATGCAGGACCATTGGTTCTTTCACACGTTGCCGCCAGCCACCACGCACCGTTGTGAAACTCGCTTGAATCATCATAGAAACTCACGACTCATCATATCCGGCACGTATCTGCTGAAAATGTGCCGAAAAATGCCAAAAATGCTGTAAATCTGCCTTCGTGGATCCACCCATCGCACCGGTTCGTCTTATTCGGCTATTTGTGCGATCTTTTTCCAATTTTCTGGCCGTGAGCCTATACAGACCTCGCTGTTCATTTCTTCCTCTTCCTCTTCAGTTGTGCAGATATAAACAAATTTCCCATCACACAATTTCTTTTTGGCTTGTCGCGATTCCGTCTTCACAAATTCGCATCGCATATGGTCGAACCACAAGATTATCGCTAGTTTCTCTTCAGGTGACGATCGGGACTGATATCAATTGTCTTCTCTAACTCTCTCTCATTAATTGATATGACTTTTTCTCTCTAGTTTAGTCAAACCTGACCTTTGATACCACTTGTTGGGGAAATAAACCCCTAAATCACACATAATTACAATGAAATAAAAATAGATAGAAAAGAGTACAAGATTTAATATAGTTCAGCAATGTGCCTATATCCACAAACATGATCGATAAGAAAGTTTTTCACTATGATCAATTGAGAGTACATTATCAATAAGCTAGTTAACCTATATATGAAGAGATTACTAGAATTTTTCTCAAACAGTAAGTAACTCTCTAAAATATACATAAATTATTCATTAGTATAAATACAAAATATTCTCAACATATACATAAAATACCCACTAAGATAAACATTAAATATCCTCTAGAATATAGATAAGATATCCTTAAAATTCAAGTCACATCAATAGTTATTAATCACATAACCAATCGCGAAGAAATAATACTTTCGACTCACCCTTTAAATGTTATTTTTATGTATTAAGACTCAAGATATATAATTTCAAAGAATTTATGGAAATCATAGATATATTGCTTTTAGATTTTTCCTAAATTTAAACAATTCCACATACACCCAAAGGTCCTATATTTATTTTATTCTTTACAACTATCATATTATTTAACTTTTATAAGGATATTAATTTTTTATAGGCACTTTTGGCGGTTAGTTAAGAGATTTTATGTAGTTTTAAGTTAAGATTATAAGCTCAGTTTTAGGTTTATCCATAATTGAGACTCATTCATGATCCATCCTAATTCCTACTTGTGAATAATGAGTTGAACTATTTTTTTTTTTCTCAAAGATATGTCATTACACCTTCTTCTTAAGTATTTAACACTTAACAATTTAAGGTGTGACTATAAAACATATAAACTTATACTATTGTTAAGCTGTTAAGGATTAAACAATGGCTTAAACATTTTTTACCCAATTTCCAACTATGTTTACATTATTATTAACATCAAGTTATAATGTTTCAATCCACTCAGTTATACATAAGAGCACACATTAACTCACATTCGAAATACTTAAATATTATTTGACAATGTGTTTTAACATACATAAAACAAATGATAAACAATTAAGTTTTCTTTCTTTATAATAAATTTTATTAGTTCTTTGCTCAGTTGTTTTCATAAATAAATTCAATTTGATTGAATTAGTAATTAGGGAGCTAAATGTATAAAAACCACTCAAAAGTCCTTAAGAGTAATAATTGGGTTGATTTTTATTCTTTAAGTATCCTACATATTGAAGAGGCAAACATCTACTCTTTCACATTCCTCTGCACTCGATTTGTCTGCACACATGTATGAATCATATGCCATGATATATATATATATATATATATATATATATATATATTCTCCCGAAAGAGTGTACTGCTATTTATTTATTTAGTAACTATAAGTAAAAATTTCTAGTTTGGACATTGTAATTCATAACTTGACTTCTTCAATACAAATTCTTACAGATTGATTAAGAATTCATAATTTGGTATTTTCAGTAGAGTAAATAAATGGTGAAAAATTTACTAAATATCATAATATTTATATTATAGTAACTACAGTGACCTCATCTTGATTTTGAGCTTAATTTTCAATTAGGGTTTTCCATTGCTTAGAAACAATCTCACCTCTGCAAATCACCCAATGTTAGATGGCTGCTCGTGTGAGTAAGCCAAATTTTGAGATATTAAATACACTTTCAAACTTATTTTGAGCCGCACACATAACATACTAAACAATCAAACTAATATTATCATTTGAATAAATAACAAACATTTGAAGAAGGTAATATTCAAAAACTCTGAGCGAGAAAATAGATATTCAATATGCTAATCACAATAGAAGCTCATAATTCACATGCTGTAGAATATACTTTTCTTCTGCAATCGTGCGTAGTAAATACATTTAATTTTATTTTGTAACGTCTCTTTTATATAGTTATACATAAATACCATGTTGGTCCTTCAGTGTTGATATTAAAGTTCATTTTTTCAAATGTTAAACTCTACTTTACATGTTGTTATTTAATAATCCTAAAACCTACCAAAATCTCTTTAACCAAAGAAGCTTATGTATCCTAACTTACCATACCATAAATTTAGTTTCTCTGAGCAGTAAGGTAAACAAGGTTCAAATATTTTGTAATTAAACAAAAATATAACTATATTTTAGGCAAAAATTTATAGACGAGGGTGTCCACCATCTGTGTACTCCGTGGGATTTTGTTTGTGTTATGAGTTTTAAATGTACAAAATAATGATGATGTTTTATTCTATTTTGGAATTTTTTATAGAACTAACTTTAAAAAATTTATAATTTACTCATGCACAGTCTGCTTTACATACTAGTATAAATTCTTATTCTTTATTGTAAAAGAAACAACCCAAGAAATCATTTTTGAAGTGATAACTTAACTTTTCGATATTCTCATTGTTGGGTGAAAGTACCCGTACATATACATGTATAGAAAGTTATTGGATAATAATGATTTCACCTGTCTGTATATGTGTGTCTATGTGTGTGTATATATATATATATATATATATTGCAATAAACAATTTCTTACTTTTGCCCATTTCGGGAAGGGAATAGTTCAAATCTTAAAATAATAAAAATAGCATATTTAACTTAAAATATTTAATATATATAAAATATTTTTAAAATTTAAAATAAATATTTATTATAAAAAAATAATTAATTTTAATTACTATTTGAATAAAAATAAAATAAAATGATATCTTACTAAATCTTTCGTTATTCAAGAGTGAGATTAAGATTATTTTGATCTGAAAAAAAAATAAATAATAAATAGAATAAATTTGCTATGTTCAATAAACGTGTAAGTACTAACAAATAATATGGTAATCTATTCAAATTGGTAGAAAATATAAAATTATCGATAATGAGAGTTTAAAATGCTTTTTCTTTATTCTTTCTAAAAATACATGGTATCTATACCATAACTCATGCACTTTATTTTCTAAATCAGTTCATTCAGTCAACATCAAAATTCAGTATAAATAGTTCAGTAAATATCAGAATTCAGTATAAATAGTTTAGTAAACATCAAAATTCAGTATTCCAGTATCATAAATTCAGACATACACAGTTCAATAAATATCAAAATTCGGTATTATAGTATCATAATATAATATACAAACAATCAAGTGAATATCATAATTCAATATTTCAGTATCACAAGCTTTATACATGACTTACATTCATTCCTATCAGTCTACTTTTTATTAAAAATAATTCATCGCGTGATGCTATTTTCGCCAGTATCAATAAGAGCAGTAAGAATCCCCTCAACCACGTGGATACATAGCAGATAACGGTTCACAGTTTACAGTTCACAGTTTTTAATTTATAGTACATAGCTCATAGCTTCACAATATTGCTTAGCCATGTCTGGCTGAAACTGTATCTATAGGTGGAGTTTACCACAGTCACATGTCAAATAGCTACACACACACCCACCCATCGGTGATACTGATTAAATGAGTTTTTCATATCTTTTAATATTCTTTTTTTATTTCAACTCACTAATAAATTTTCTAATTTTGTTATTTAACACTTCCTACACCTAAAACACATATTATAAATATTCATCACCCTAGATTCTTCTATGTACCTTTAATATACTCATAATTAATACATAATAACCAGTCCATATAGAAATTCAGTTACAAAATATAACATAATAATTTATCATTAATTCAGTAATAAATATAAATAAGAACACAAAAATCAATGATAAAGTCCTGCCGAAATCCTACATCTATCGATAATTTAAAAATAAAATTATTAATTTTTAAAAGTCATATTTTTAATATCTTAAGCAGATTAAATTGTATTTGTAAGTACTTGCGCACTTACTTGATTTTCGTTTGCAGAAGGATTTCTGAAAGCCAATTTCTGCCGTGCACAATTACTGAAAAATTGCGTTGCTGCACGCGAACACACTGTCACTGGAGGTTACATGCGCTGCTGTCAAAAACCACCATACACTATCGTTGGGACCTCCACAAATGGCCAAAAATCACCACAGACTTCCTCATGTGCTTAGATCTAGTATAGATATGGTGAGAATGTGTCAAAACATGCCCGTAATCACAAAGTCGCGACTGTTTGTCGCGAATCTTCCTCTTCTTCGATTGTGCATCGCATCTCTTCGTATTATGGCTTCATGCAGTTGTCAGTCGTACAGCTCTGAGATGACACGGGGCCACTGATCCATCCCTCTCTTCTGTTCGATCACGATGGGACATATCGTCCATGCCATGATCTTCTCCTCTCACATCAAAAAATTTAACTTTTGTAGGGAGAAGAGAAAAGAGTCCTACACGTCTCTTCTATCCCGGCGTGCAGGTCCTTTCTTCCTCTTTATCGACTGAGAGAAGAGACGTACATGTCTCTTTTCCTTCCTCGACCGGAGGTGTATTGGCCTTTGGTCTTTTTTATAAAAAAAAAATTCAAAATAGTGTCATTTTGAGAAATCCCAAAACGACGTTGTTTTGACCTTATATATATATATATTGATACCAGATGGGTCGGGCCTTATTTTCCTAGCGTTGGGTGTTAATCCTAAGCAAAATACTTTCATAATTTCTAATTTTACATCAAATAGAAAAAAAAGTAACAACTCCTAAAATTGAGATAATGTTAGAACAAAATAATAAGAACAAGCAATTATTTAAGGATTTATACTTAAAAAAGACTACCTTTTGAAAAAAAAAATTATATTAGCACTTGCCATAATTATATTTCAAATACACCCTTATATTTTTATGTTTTGTTTAATTTAACATCGAACTCTATTTAATAATTGCATACATCGTAAGTAATGGCACTATATGAATAGTTATTATATATTTATTATGTGATAGATATGCTGTAATTTTTTAAACGTAATAAGGATAACTAGTTATTGTTTTTCTCCTTATTTAAGTTCGCTGTCTTTACAAGATAAAAATTGTTCACACAGAATACATTCTAAAAAGTAATGGAATTTCATAATAAAATCAATCCTTGTCGGTCATTGAGCAATCAATGATTTTTTCGTGCTGAGTGACCTATGCGAGAGACACTGTGAAGCTCAATTAATGGCCACTTTTTTGCATATAAAAACAGACTATCTCTGTGTGTGTGTGTGTGTATACATACATACAGACACAACTCAAAATATATAACACATTTTTTTCAAAATATAGAATTTGATCTTCTTCTACATTCACATTTCTAGTATTCAGTCTTCTGCATAAAAGATATACTTGATAGCCTATCTCTTATTCCACAAGTTAACAAGGAGAGCATCATCATGAGGCTGATAATGAAAATGTTTTATTTCTCAATGATGAGAAACTCTCAATAAGAACGAAAAATTACTTCACTCAAAAATCATCCGAGATTGTTATACAAGAGAAACTTTTCTTTTTTTTTATGAAATCTTGTAATTTCTTAATGTACTCTTTTATACAAAGTATATTTGAATAATAAGAAAAAAAATATTTAAAATATTTATTATGTGTCAATTACACTCTATCACATTTTAAAAAATTATTAACACATCTATCACATTGTACATATACTGATGATTATTAAAAAATATAATATTCATATGATAATATTATTTAACACGAAACTTATCTTAAATACTATTAAAATATTAGGATTGTTAGAGTTAATTTAAGTAAAATTTAAAACACAAATTTATATTTAAATAAAATAATTATTACAATAATATGAAAAAAGTACTGATACTTTTTAGTACATATCCAATTATTTTAACAATGGAAGAAAATTAGATCTTAACGATGTATTGAATCAGTTGCCGGAGAGAAAAGAAGCCAAGCGTTTGATCATGGCCTTAGAGTTGACAGTGTAGGGATGAAATATATGAAAGCCATGATCTTCTCCTTTCACCTCAAAAAATTCAACTTCTCCTTCCCATCCGCTTTCCTTCACTGCATCACAATACAAAACACCTCTCTCTCTAAACGTGTCTTTCTCGGCCACACAAACCAGTAACCTCGAGCATCCAAGTCCAGCCAGCTCCTTTCTGCACCCTTCACCCACTGGATTGATCATCGGATTGTCGACACCACCCGGTGCAGACGGCCACACCACATTCCAGACCTTTGCAGGTAATCTCTTCTCAGGCTCCACGCCTATGGCGCTTGATGCCCAAAAGAAGGGTTGAGCAAGCCATGTACCCTCAATTTTTACACCACCAGACAAACCCTCATTTCCTGCTCTCATTGCTACGTTATGTGCAATATTGGCTCCTGCACTGTCACCCCCGATAAAGAGTCCACTGAAATCACCAAAGTCTGCCAGCCATGGATCGTTGTGAAGTTTATCTTTGATGGAGTGAGAGGCTACCCACTGAAGAGCATCCCAACAATCTTGGTATGCTGTAGGCAGAGGGTGTTCTGGGGCTAGTCTGTACTCCACAGAGACTCCAACTACTTGAGCTTCAGACACCATGTTGTTTAGATATCTGTGATCGAGAAATGAGAATGCAGATTCGATGCAGAAGGCACCGCCGTGGAAATACACCAAGATGGGTAATTTTTTGTTGGGGAGTTTATTAGGGAGATAGAGACGAGCAGAGATTGGTGGGTTTAGGGAGATGATTACATCTTTGGAGGAGACACCTGTGTCGGGGTCTTGTTCGGGTGAGGGAGGAACTATGGGGGAGCCAGCAAGACGCTCTACATAACCATCTTTGTAAACTCGAATGAATGGGGTGAGCTCGATCACCACCTCGTTTGATACAGATCCCATAATTAGCGAAGGTAGAATGAAGTTTTTTTTCTTCTTCTTTTTGAGTCAAAGGAAGAATGAATGTTATGAGAGTATAGATGATCTATTAATGCAATGCAAATCCCATTCCAAAATGAAGTTATATATAGATGATGATCAGCCAGCAGGTGGTATTTTCTTGACCGTTAATTTGATTTTCTAGTTGTGGGTAGACTGGGAATTTTTGACTGATATATCTGCATATATCATCTTCATGGTCAAACAATTAGGAAGTCTTCTTCATAGAAAGGAAAATTCACAGATCTATATATATATATATATATAAAACTCAACAGCCCTCAAAGTTGATACCTTGATTGTTCCTTGCATAATTATTTGCGAATTCTAAGGCTAAACCGTGATGCATGCTCCAGAGTACCTATAAAAAATAATATTCTCAACCGTCGTGGTATTTTAGTTTTTTCCACCAACCAAATTTGGACCATTCAAATTTCAGTCAAGTAATGATTAAAATCATTTAATTTGACAGACTTAAGTAACTCCTTCTACAGTCGTTTACCAAAGAATTATTCTTGGTGATTTACCCCACTTCCCTCCTCAAAAAATTTCAAAAGAATCTTTCTTGTTCACTTCATAAGCAAATTAAGGTTCAGAGAAAATATCTAACAACGTACAGAAGAGATTTTATCATTGTTGATTATAAGTGGAGTATTTACAATTTGAATTGTACTTAAATTGTTCATGATTGGAATTGTGTGATTCAATTGATAGAAATACGATCAGAATCTTACTTGCTTTACTGTAACTAAAATCATAAGTATTACTGCTGAAAGATTTGAGTAGTAAATTTCTATGTAAAAGCAAGAGAATGTACTGCTGGTGTTTCAAACTATAACCTGAAAGCAAGAGAATTTACTTCTGATTTCCACATCAATATACTAGTATCATTATAACTTCAATTGAAAAAGAAAACGAAAATCAAACCAACTGACATATTCCAGACCCACTTCAAACCCTATCGTCATAATCATAATATATAGTACTTGGACTGGATACCAATAAAAAAAAATAGTACATATGCGACCTCAATATAAGAAAATTAGAGAAATTAAATTAAAAAAGAAATTGGCGGCGGCTGTACGAATACTAATTCATTTACTTCCTATTAATTCGTAAACCCAGAGATATACTAACTTAAAACACATGTGGGATTCTCAACAGTGATTGGTAGGCCTTTGAATACAAGTAAAAGTCCCAATAGACTACAGAACTGAAACGTTGTTTGTTCTCAAATGGACAAAATCTTATATTAAGGTTTTGGTGGGTTCACAAAAAGGGAGCAAAAGCTTTACACTTAATTGCTCACTCAAAATTGTACAACAAGATTGAAGGAAGACTGAGATTTAAAGATTTTCAAATGTTTAAGCAAGTATTGTTGTCTAAATAGACTTAGCGATAAAAAGATAATTCATTTTTTTTTTCTTTTTTTCGAAATAGTGAAAGCTAAATATTTTAAAAATGATGACTTTAGAACAACTAACTTATGACCGAGGTTAAATCACATGTAGATGAATGCAATGTTCGAAATAATAATTTACAAAAGAGAATTTTTGTTTTCTAAGAAATTAAAGATAATAATTTAGAAATTGAATAAAGGATACAAATGTATTTTTTGATTTTTGTAGGTTATAATATATGAATTAGAATTAGATGTAGGTCTTTTGGGTTTCCCTAGGTGGTTATGATTAATAATTATCATTCATGTATTTGAAAATTTAAAAGTTGTATTAGTACCTATAAGTCCCCATATACTTGAAGGTTTTTATCATCAACCACAAATCAAAACTTGAGTTTCTCAATTAGTCTCTCTTACTTCTTCTTCTCATATTTCAACAAAGTATTATATTCAGCTAGTTTATCTCTTCATTTTTTCCAATAAAGTGGCATCAGAACTTGGTTCATTGTCTTTTTTATTCTAAAATTCTAGAAAGATGACTAACAATAATCTATTTTCCTTCTAATTTTCTCGTCTTATAAAAGAAAACTATAAGAGCTGGTGTCTTCGCATGAAAGTGGCTTCCAAGATGTGCGGAATATCGTAGACAAAGGTTTTATTCCATCCGAATATAAAGCATTCTTAACTCGAAATGAGAGGGATGCTTTGATAAAAATAAGGAAGAAGGATCAACAAGCTCTTGCTCTCATCCATCAAGGTTTGGATGAATCCATGTTTTTGAAGGTGGTCGATGCTACTAACGCAAAGTAAGTTGGGGAGATTTTGAAGAATTCCCTCCAAGGAGTTGACAAGGTGAAGAAGGTACGGCTCCAAACTTTACGAGGTGAATTTAAAGCTTTGCGAATTGAGGATGTTGAATTCATTTCAGATTCTTGCTCAAGGGTAAAGTTTACGATGGACCAAATGAGAAGATATGGTGAGACGATGGAAGATGTTCGTGTCGTGCAGAACATTCTTCAATCTTTACACCAAAGTTCGATTATGTGGTGTGTATATTTAAAAGTCAAAAGATCTAGACACTTTGACGTTTGAGCAATTAGAGGGATCATTACAAGCTCATGAAGATAAAATAAAAAGAAAATGAGAAGAGCCTTTGGAGCAATTTTTCAAATCAAAGGTCTCTTTGAATGATGGTGGAAGGTAAAGAGAACGAGGAAGAGATAGAGGATATGATCATGGTTGTGGTCAGGTGTCTAAAAGAAATAAAACTCAAAATGATGTCAAATGAAGATAGAAGCCAACAGGTAAGTAGAGGTCGTAGAAGAGGAAGAAAAAGAGGTAACTATAAAAATTCTAACAAGTCCAATGTTGAATATTATAACTATCACATATATGACCATTATGCTTGAGAATGCCATAACACTTTAAACAAAAAGGAGGAACAAGCCAACTTTGTCAATAATAAACAAGATAAGGAGGAAACAACTTTGTTGCTAGCATGTAAAGATGGAGATAGTGATAACCAGTTCGTGGTACTTGAATAATGGAGCAAGCAATTACATGTGCGGCTACAAAGAAAAATTTGTTGAGCTTGATGAGAATATAAATGACAATGTTTCTTTTGGAGACTCCTCAAAAGTCCAAATTCAAAGGAGAGGTACAATTCTAATTTTTTCAAAAAATGGTGGGCATGTTCTTATTACCAATATTTATTATATGCTAAAGTTGAAAAGCAATATCTTGATTTTGGGCCAACTTCTTGAAAAATGATATGAATTCAACATAAAATATTGTTGTATTTGGTTTACAGATCAAAGTGCTAATTTGATTGTTAAGGTGCATATGTCAAATAATAGAATGCTTATCTTAAATCTCAAAACTACTGAAATAAAATGCTTGAAGACTAGTGTGAAAGATGAAGCATGGTGTTAGTATATGAGATTTGGCCATTTGAACTTTGGTGCACTCAAGGCAATGGGAGAAGGAAAAATGGTGAAAAAGATGCATTTGACAACCATCTTAATCAATTGTGTAAAGCATGTCTATTTGGGAAGCATTCAAGAAGAGGTTTTCCGAAAGAAGCCACTACAAGAGCAACCAAGCAACTTCAACTTCTACATGCTGATATGTATGGACCAATCAATATACCTTCATTTGGTAAAAATAAATACTTTCTATTATTTATTGATGATTTTAGCAGGAAGACTTGGGTGTACTTTTAAAGTAAAAATCGAATACTTTTGTTGTTTTTAAAATTTTCAACGCTTTTATAGAGAAACATTGTAGATGTGAGATAAATTCTTTGAGAACTGATAGAGGAGGTGAATTCACTTCCAAAGAATTCTATGACTTTTGTGAATCTAATAAAATTCATCATCCTTTAACGGTTCCAAAATCACCATAACAAAATAGAGTTGCAGAGAGAAAGAATAAAACTATTCTTAGTATGGCTAGAAGCATGTTGAAAGCCAAAAACATACCTAAGAAATTTTAGGCTGAAACAATTTATTCTGTACTATATTTATCTAACAGATCTCCAACGTCAAGGGTAAAAGACAAGACTCCCCAAGAAGCATGGAGAGGAGTGAAGCATAGTGTCAACCATTTATGTGTTTTTAGAAGTATTACATATGCTCATGGTCTACAACAAGAGAGATCCAAGCTCGACGATTGAAGTGTCAAACATGTTTTCATTGGTTATGATGCAAATTCAAAAGGCTACAAATTGAACAATCAAAGCAATGATAAAATTGTGGTGAGTAGAGATGTTGAATTTGATGAAAATATAGCTTAGAATTGGGAGAAACGAGAAGAAAATGTTTATTATTTTTTCCATATTTTGAAGAGGAAAGCCAAGAGACCATAGTGCCTATGCAAGAGATAACTCCACCCCCTTCTCCGACTCATATTGCATCATTTATTTCTCAAGGAAACTTAAGTTAAAGGCCAAGAAAAATGAAGAGCATTCAAGATTTCTATGATGAAAATGAGGAGATCACTAACTTTAATATAATTAATTTGTTTTGTCTTTTCCTTGACAGTGAACTAATGAATTTTGATGAAGCCATGAAAGATACAAAATGGAGATAAGCCATGGAGAAAGAGATCAAATCCATATAAAAGAACAACATATAGGAGCTATAAAATCTTCCTGAAGGACATAAAGCTATCAACGTTAAATGAGTCTACAAAGCAAAGAAGGATTCTCAAAGAAATGTGTAAAGGTATAAGGCAAGACTTGTAGCCAAAGGATACAAGTAGAAGCATGGAGTTTATTATGATGAGATTTTTACACCAGTTGCTCGCATGGAGATGTTTTTCTTTTTATTAGTTATTCTAGCTCAAATGAAGTGAAATTTTTTTAACTTGACGTGAAGTCGGCATTTTTAAATAGCTATCTTAATAAGGAGGTTTATGTAGAGCAACAATTGAGTTTTGTGGTTAAAGGACGGGTAGATAAAGTGTTGAGATTGAATAAATCTTTATATGGGCTAAAGCAAACGCCAAGGGTATGGAATAGCCGTATACACAAGTATTTTAAAGATAATGAGTTTGTTCACTGTCTTCATGAATATACTCGTTATGTAAAATATCATACTAATAGTGATATTCTACTTGTGTGTTTATGTGGATGATCTCATTTTCACCGGCAATAACCCAAAATTGTTTAAAGAATTCAAGAAAAACATGTTACTTGAATTTGAGATGAGTGATATTGGGTGCATTTCTTACTATTTGGGCCTTGAGGTGAAGCAAATGGAATATGACATTTTTTATTTCTTAAGAAGGCTATGCAAAAGAAGTCTTAGAGAAATTTAAAATGCTTAATTATAATCATGTAAACACGCCTATGGAATGTAAAGTCAAGTTATCAAAGATTGATAGTGGAGAAAAGGTCGATCTCACTCTCTTTAAAAGTCTTATGGGAAGTTTGATATACTTGACTTTTATAAAGCTCGATATTCTTTTTGTGGTTGGACTAATAAGTCATTTTATGGAAGTTCCTACCGCCTCCTACATGAATGTTGCTAAAATAATTCTACGCTACCTCAAAGGTACTATTGATTTTGGGTTATTTTACTCATCATCTAATGATTTTAAGCTTAGGGGATTTTGTGATAGTGATTTTGCTGGATATGTTGATAATAAAAAAAGTACAACTGGCTTTATATTTTTTATGGGTGATTGTGTAATTACTTAGAGTTCTAAGAAGCATACCATCATTACATTATTAACTTGTGAATCTGAATATGTGGTGACAAATTTTTGCACTTGTCATGCCATATGGCTTAAAAGGTTAATGAAGGAACTTTATTTGACACAAGAGGAAGTTACTAAAATTTTAATTGACAACAAGTCCGTGCAAGCATTAGCCAAAATTCCGGTGTTTTATGAACAAAGCAAACACATAGATACAAGGTATCATTTCATTAGAGATTGCATTGCTAAAAAAAAAAAGTTAAGCTCAAGTACGTGAAGACTCAAAATCAAGTTGTGGATGTTTTCACCAAGCCACTCAAGTTTGAAGTTTTTCAAAGACTATGTGTTAATCTTGGAGTGAGAAAAAAATTTACAAATTAAGGAGGAGTATTAGAAATAACAATTTGTAAGGGACTTTTTGTCTTCTAAGGAGTTAAAGATAATAATTTAGAAATTAAGGAGTAAAGGATACAAATATATCTTTTTATTTTTGTAGGTTATAATTCATGAATTAGAATTAAAAATAATTCTTTTGGGTTTCCAATATAATTATCATTCATGTATTAAAAATTTAAGAGTTGTATTAGAACCTATAAATACACATGTACTTAAAGGTTTTTATCATCAACCACAAATCAAAACTTGAGTTTCTCAATTAATCTCTCTTACTTCTTCCTCTCATATTTCAATAAAGTATTATACTCAGCTAGCTTATCTCTTTATTTTTTCCAACAAAGTGGTATTAGAGCTTAGTTTCTTATTTTTTTTATTCTAAAATTCTATAGAGATCACTAACAATAATATATTTTTCTTCTAATTTCCTTGTCTTATAAAAGAAAACTATGAAAGTTGGTGTCTTTGCATGAAAGCCATACTTGGCTCCCAAGATGTAGAAAATGTTCTAGACAAAGGTTTTACTCCATCCAAAGATAAAGCATTCTTGATTCAAACTTAGAGGGGTATTTTGGTAAAAATAAGAAATTATTGTTTTACAACAGGTAAAAAAGACATTATTAATATCCAATTAATGTAAAGGCCAAGATTGAGCAGCAACTATAACAAAAAATATTCTCACTGTCAGCATTTTACAACAGGTGAAAAATTATCTATGTAGACAATTTCAGCTGACTAATTATATCCCTTAGCCAACAACTTGGTTTTATATCGATTAACACTTCTATCTGGCTTCAATTTCACTTTATATACCCATTTAGAACCAGTTGGCCTTTTATGAGCAGGTAATTATGTTAATTCCCAAGTATTATAATTTTTTTTAATATTGTCAACTCCTAGTTCATAGCTTTAATCTACTCTGGACTATTCTTCACTTGATTGTAAGTAGCAGGTTCTTTTACAATAGAAACTTTGGTAAAAAAGTCAACATATGTAGATGAGAAACAAGTATTAGTAGTATATGGAAAAATATTAGGAGTATAAGGTGTAGGTAAATTGCAGAAGAAGAAGAGTGAACTTGTTGAGCATAGAAAAGAAGCAGAATGTATAACATTAGACATATAATCATTCAACTAAACTATTTTTGAAGTTATTCGAGTACTATATTTAACCTAGACAGATTCAGTAGGTAGAGAAGATATAGGAGATGATGTATATAATGGAGATGGAGCATTGGGTACTGATTGATGACTATTAAGTTGAGTATCATCATGAACATTAATCTCATGATCCAAGGTAAGAGGAATAGATGATAAAGGAACAGAAACAATGGAAGAAGGCATATAACTAAAAAGAAACTCTATTTCATAAAAAACAACATCTCTAGAGGTAAAGATTTGTTTGGAATGTAAATCATAAAGTTTGTATGCCTTCTGTCCATCGAGTATCCAATGAAAATATATTTAAAAGATCTTGTTTCAAATTTATCTTTATGTGGACGTGTGTTAGTAGTATAACACAAACATCCAAAACATTTTAAGTGTGTGTAGTTTGGTAGGGTGATTTCCAATGTAAAATTTGACTTGGTAATCTATTAATAAGATAAGTAGTAGTAAGTATTGATTTACCCCAAAAATGTTTTGGTAAAGATGAATGAAACATGAGAGCTCTAACTACTTGAAGTAAATGTCTATGCTTTTTTTTCACAACTCTATTTTGTTGTGAAGTATAAACACAACTTTTTTGATACAATATTCCATTATGATGAAATAAATCTTGACAATTTTGACTAAGAAATTATAGTTTTGATTTATTGAACCAAAGTGTTAAATTGTATTTTTACCATTTTCAAAAAATTATCTAAAAGTCCAACAATTTGTGATTTATGATGCATGAGATAAGTCCAAGTAGCTCTTGTATAGTCATCTATAATTGTCAAGAAGTAATGAGCACTAGTAGTTGAAGATTGTTTATAAGGTCCCAAAATATCTATGTGAACAAGTTAGAATGATTTAACAAAATGAATAATACTATGAGTAAAAAGTAAT
Organism: Carica papaya; assembly: GCF_054855325.1. NCBI lineage: Eukaryota > Viridiplantae > Streptophyta > Magnoliopsida > Brassicales > Caricaceae > Carica > Carica papaya. The sequence goes on along the minus strand of NC_142311.1, from coordinate 14,427,519 downwards.
TGTCTTTGATTAGAAAAGGAACAAAATAGATTTTATTATCAAAAAATTGAGAGGATATAAAAGGTAGGTATTTGAATATAATGGAAAATGAATGACCCAATATGTGATGCCAAAAAGAAAAGGAATTCACTGAGGTATTATTTTCAGAATAAGTCTCAGTGTTTACATCAACAAAAGTGAAAAAAAAAATTAATTTGCACTTCCTGTACCAGTGACATAGTGCAGGCCTTGATAGTGTCTAAATGAAATGACTTATGATCTAAAATGTCTAATCTTGCAACCACTTTTCCAATTACTAATACTTGATTAGTCTTCAGGTCCTGCAATATGCAACATTTAGGATAGAAAACAAATTTGATTATGGCTAAAACAGATAATTTGTTTATGGACAAAAAGGTTAAATTTGAAGGTAGGTATATGAAGAACGTCTATTAAAACAAGATTATGATTCAACTGTACATCACCTATGTGATGAACAAACTTAACAAAAGCATCAGATAAACATATTGGTGTAGGTTTAATAATCTATGTGGGTGAATGAATTAGTGTAATATCTACACACATATGGCTAGATGCCCCTACGTCTATTATCCAAGTACCTATTTCTAAACAATCAATTGAATTTAGTGCATGTAAAACAACAAAACCTGCAAAATCCTTTAAATGAGCTAAGTTGACACTTTCAGCTTGAACATTTTTGTTCTTCATGAATTTACTGAACTCCTTTTAGATCATGTCACTCAACTTTGCTCCCCAATTATCGTTCACTGCATTCTGTAGCGTCTCATTATCTAATGGAGTATCAACAACATTTGTATATCATTTCCCAATTGTTTGTGATTTCTGTTCTTTCATCTCCCTATACCAATCAAGATAACCATGCAGCTTGAAATAAGATTCTCTCAAATGTCCATCTTGATTACAGTAACTACAATGCATGTCTATCTTTTTCCTAAATGAATCTTGTCCTGCTCTTCCACCTCTATTGCTTTGACATACTCTATTGTCCAAAAGAAACATTTCTTCCAGCAACTTGATTTCTTGCTAATATTTTATTGTGTTTAGTATTTTCAGTAAATACATTGTATACATCTCTGTCTTTCTACCATCAAGATTATAGAATAGGCATTGTTTATTGTTGGCAGAGGATCCATTACCAAGATTTGATTCCTCACATGATAAAAAAATCATTTAGTCCCATGAGAAATTGAATTAGTCTAGTAGATGCAGTCATGTCAATAACTGCCTTAGAAGCACCACAAGAACAACATTAGCAAGTACATTAGGGAGTAGGTGTCAAACAATTAAGTTCATCCCATAATTTCTTTAACTTTGTATAGTACTTAACTACAGGCAAATTATTTTGACCGATAGAGGCAATTTCCCTTTGTAATTGATATAGTAAAGGCCCATTACATTCACCAAATCTCTCCTCTAATTCCATCCACAACTCTCTAGAAGAATTTGTATAGAGAAAAGATTCAACTATATCTTTATGAATACAGTTCAATATCCAAGAAGTCACCATGTAATTATTTGATTCCACTTCTTCTCAAATTCAACTTATTCAATTTCTAGCCTAGGACATTTTCCATTTATAAACCCTAATTTCATCTTTGCACCCAATTCAATCTTTATAGAACACGACCAAGACAAGTAATTATTACATGTTAGTGGAGTAGTGACCAAGATCATTCCTAGATTATCAAAACTCTGTAATTTCAAAGGATCTTCATCTTCAATGCTTTTATGATTAATTAATGTTTCAGCAGATCAATCCTCAGTTTCTTTCTCAATTTCCATCACTCAGTAAGTAAGAACAACAATCAAGAATGCACCAGATCTAACAAGAAATTTCTTTAGAAAAAGCAACAATATTGGATCGAATGCTCTGATACCATGAACAAAATAATAGTGAGTAAAGAAACTCAAAATATTAAAACTGAAGAAGAAATTGTTTCTTTATTTATTGATTCCTGAAGATATGGCTCTCTTAGCACTTTATATACAAAACCGAATACTAAAATTACCTGCCAGTTCATCTAAAACTGAAACTACTTGCTAGCTCAAATGTTTGCAACAGCTAACTCAGCATAACTAATTCCAAAAAAATAATGGAATTTCATACTAAAAATCAATCTTTTTTTGTCATAGAGCAATCAGGAATTTTTCGTCCAGAGTGACTTATGGGAGAGACACTATGAAGCTCAATTAATGACCACTTTTTTGCATATACAATAGTTCTGTATGTGTGTGTGTATATATATAGATAAAACTCAAATATATATATATATATGTATATATGCACACACAACTAAAATAATTCACGGTAGTCCACCATATACTTCTAATTAATATATATGGTCCCATATGAAAAATACATTATAAATTTTTTAAATTTTCAATTTTCAATTGTTTCAAAATGTAGAATTTCATCTTCTTCTACATTCACATTTTTGTATTCATTCTTCTAAATAAAATACAAGTTAAATACTAACTTGATAGTCTCTCTCTTATTCCACAACTTAATGAGGACAACATCATCGTGAGGTTGATAATGAAAATGTTTAATTTCTCAATGATGAGAAACTTTCAATGAGGAATGAAAACTTACTTCACTCATAAATCACTTAGAAATCATTTGAGATTATTGTCCAAGAGGAACTCTTTTTATGAAATCTTGTAATTTCTCAATGTACTCTTTTATACAAAGTAAATTTGAATAATGGAGAAGAGATGTCTAAAGTGTTAGTTATGTGTCAATCATGCTCACCACATTTTAAAAAATATTAGCATATCTATCACATAATAAACACATTGATGATTACTTAAAATACGATATTTATATGATAATATTATTTGATACGAACTTCTGCTAAATACTATTAAAACATTATAATTGTTGAACTAATTTAGACAAAATTTAAAATACGAAGTTATATTTGAATAAAATAATTATTATAATGATATGAACTTTTCGAAAAAAGTACCAATACCTTTAGTATATATCAAATTATTTTAACAATGGAAGAAAATTAGGTCTTAACGATATTGAATCAGTTGTGGGAGAGAAAAGAAGCCAAGCTTTTTATCATGGCCTTAGAGTTAACAGTGTAGGGATGAAATATATGAAAGCCATGATCTTCTCCTTTCACCTCAAAAAATTCAACTTCTCCTTCCCATCCATTTTCCTTCACTGCATCACAATACAAAACACCTCTCTCTTTAAACGTGTCTTTCTCAGCCACACAAACTAGTAACCTCGAGCATCCAAGTCCAGCCAGCTCCTTTCTACACCCTTCATCCACTGGATTGATTATCAAATCGTCGACACCACCCGGCGCAGACGGTCACACCACATTCCAGACCTTAGCAAGTAATCCCTTCTCAGGCTCCACGCCTATGGCACTTGATGCCCAAAAGAAGGGTTGAGCAAGAAATATACCCTCAATTTTTACACCACTAGACAAATCCTCATTTCCTGCTCTCATTGCTACGTTATGTGCAATATTGGCTCTTGCACTGTCACCCCCAATAAAGAGTCGATTGAAATCACCAAAGTATGCCAGCCATGGATCGTAGTGAAGTTTATCTTTGATGGAGTGAGAGGCTACCCACTGAAGAGCATCCCAACAATCTTGGTATGCTGTAGGCAGAGGGTGTTCTGGGGCTAGTCTGTACTCCACAGAGATTGCAACTACTTGAGCTTCAGACACTATGTTATTTATGTTGGGGATATAAATGTTATGCCCACGATCCAATTATTCATGTAATATATTGAATACATTATTATTTGATAATTTATTTTAATATATGACAATAGTATTTTATTATCATATTTGTTATCTTATCGTTTAATTTATATGATAAAAATCTTAACTAAATTTATAAGTTTTACATCAAGATGAGGATCTTGATAATAAAAGTAAAATCTTTTATGATTTAATTTAAAATGTTCTTAGTCGTTGGATCATTAAAATAGGACATTAATAACCCAGTAATACTAATATATATATAATAGTCTCTATAAAATAAAGATTAATTGATTTTATTAATTAAATCACATAGATGATGCATATGGAGATATGATCATTGAACCGACTCAATTGAGAATTTTTAATGGTTAATATTACCTTAAATTGTTAATAGAGTATTTTCTTATTTTGATGAGATGTAAGAATTTTTTTAGACTTGAGATCATCATAGTAATTGATAATTCATTTTTTATACTTTGATTTTGAATACTTATAGTCATAAAATTGTAATTGAAAGGATATTGGATATGATTAAATATTTGTAGAATTAATGATTGATCAAGACATAATCTGTCAACTTTGGTAATAAATTTAAGCTATATGTTGTCATTTATTATAATGACTAAATTAAGATCTCAGTCATGACAGTTGAATGAATGAAGAAAAGAGTTTTTTTATGTCATTCATTATTCATTAGTCAATTATAATTGACATGAAACATAGTTGGTTACCTATTAAGATTTGACGGTTAAATTATATCCTAGAGTTAACCTAGAGTAATAATGACGGAAGAAAATATTACATATTTCTTTAGTAGGTTCTTGAGAGTAATTATACATTTCATACTATCCGGTCGTTGAGGAGTATTGGTAGACACCAACCTTAATTAATAACTTAGTTTGACCAATTTGCTACTGGTTTAGTATTGAACCTATAGAGTCGCACACTAACGAGTATTCTGATTTTTACTGAATAGATTAATTATTTTAATTATTTAAGAATTTAATTTAATTAAATAAATAAATTTTTTCGTCTAAATAGAATATTATTATATTCTTTATTAGCACTGAGAATATAATTAATATCAAAAATAAATTAATTTTTTTTTATTTTAGAAATAGAAAATTAATATTTATATTTTTAAATTATTATATTATTAATATAATATATGTGACTATTATAATAATTAAAATTATTGTAAAATTTAATTTGTAATTAAATTGATTTATAAAATTATTTTATTAAATAATAATAATTAAAAAGGATAAACATATATATGAGATATATATATATATATAAATATTTGGATGTTAAAAAGAAAAAAATAAGGAGTAAATGAGTCCAAATAAATTTGGACGTCTACAGGGAGAGTCCAAAAGTAACTCCTGCACCCATGACACTTATATGAGTGGGTGATTTGAAAAAATGTGAAGAGGTGAATTAAAAAATCAACCGCACACCAAAAGAAAAAATTGATGAATTTTTCTGTTAAGATTTTATTAGAAAATTTTAACATATATATAATTTATTTTGTCCATGCATTTCGTTAATCAAAGAGTTGAATAGTAAATATTAGTTTCGGTATTGATGTGCATAAAGTATTCGTATTTTTGAATAATTTTAATTTGAGAACCCGATGTCCGATATGTTTTACATTTGATTATTTTTTATCTTCTGCTGCGTGTTATGCATATATTACAATTCATCAATTTAGATATATATGATTGAGAGATGAGAATGCAGATTTGATACAGAAGCCACCTCCATGGAAATACACAAAGATGGGTAATTTTTTCGTGGGGAGTTTATTAGGAAGATTGGTGGGTTAAGGGAGATGATTACATCTTTGGTGGAGACACTTGTATCAGGGTCTTGTTTGGGTGAGGGAGGGACTATGAGGGAACCAGCAAGACGCTCTAAATACCCATCTTTGTAAACTCGGATGAATGGTGGGAGCTCAATCACCACCTTGTTTGATACAGATCCCATTCTGGAATACAATTAGCAAAGGAAGAAAGAACGTTCTTTTTTCTTCTTTTTTTTTTTTTTTGAGTATAAAGAATGAATGAATGAATGTTAGGAGAGTAGAGATTATCTATTAATGCAATGCAAAATCCCATTCCAAAATGAAGTTATACATAGATGATGATCAGCCGGCAGGTGGTATCTAGTTGTGGGTAGACTGGGAGTTTTTGACTGATATATCCATCTTTATAGTCAAACAATTTGGAAGTCTTGTCAATAGAAAGGAAAATGAACAGAACGTACGTATATACATAACTCAACAGCCCTCAAATATTATTTGACGAATTCTAAGGCTAAGCCGTGATGCATGCTCCAGACCATCTATAAAAATAATATTCTCAACCGTTATTGTATTTTAAGTTTTTTCCACCAACCAAATTTGGACCATTCAATTTTCAGTCAAGTAATGATTAACATCATTTAATTTGACAGAATTTTTGTAACACCTTCTTCTTGAAATAGTTTACCAAAGAATAATTCAAAAGAAATCTTTCTTATTCACTTTTTATGCAAATTAAGGTTAAGAGAAAATATATAACTACGTATAGTAGTGATTTTATCACAGTTGATTAGAAGATGGGCAGTTTACAATATGTATCATTTACATTTGTTGTCATATTTCTTCTTCTCTGAAAAAAAATTAATTTCTTCTTGAAAAAACCCATTAATTTCCCGTTCAAACTACTGCATTCCACCTACAACTAGATGTAAATCCATTAATTAGCTGGTGATCTTAATTGTATAATTAGTAACTATTTGATTTTTTTTTTTTTTTGTTTTTTTTGTTTTCTACTTCTACTTTCTACATTAATCTACTAATATCATTATAAACATCAATTAAAAAATAAAACTAAAATCAAACCAACTGATATATTCCAAACTCTATCGTCGCAGTCATAATATATAGTACATACGTATATGCTTGAACTGACTACCAGTAAAAAAAGCACATGTGGGATTCTCAACAGTGATTGGCAAGCCTTTGAATATGAGCAGAAGTCCCAATAGACTGCAGAACTAAAAAGTGGTTTGTTTTCAAATGGACAAAATCTTATATTAAGGTTTTGGTGGGTTCACAAAAAGGGAGACACTTGATTGCTCACTCAAAATTGTACAACAAGATTGGAGGAAGACTGAGATTTAAAGATTTTCAAATGTTTAAGCAAGTATTGTTGTCTAAATAGTAAAAGTTAAATATTTCGAAAATGATGAATTTAGAACAACTAACTTACGGCTGAGGTTGAGTGACATGTGGGTGAATATAATTACCTGTGGGGAGCTTTTAAATGATGGTCTGAGGTAAAGAATAGGAAATACGCAGTGTGTGTTTATCTGAATAGATAAATGATTATGTTCTTAATCATATAATTGAATTTAGACCTTAAGATTTCAAAATTCTTGCTTCCAAAATGAAGCAAGAATTTAACGTATGAACTTATTTAAAATGTCTGGCTGATTACCAATCTATTTTTCCAAAATGAAGCTTCAAAAAGCATATGTACACAACAAACTCAGCAAAAGATTGCTGCCATGAAAACATATTTCGGTCCATTAAAAGTTGAAAGGCATTCGATTAAGTCTATATCACAGAGCACGACTAAAAACATGTGCTAGTTCCCGAGGGTTTTTCCCCCAGTAAATTTTACATCCTCATTGAATAAAATTTGGTCAACTCTCTTATATTATCAAGGGTGAAACATTTGATTTTGGTGTTATAAAAATATGTTTTAATGGTGAAAATCTATTTGGCACAAAGAAATTTATGAGCAGATATAATTTGGTACATGTGTGACAAGTAAATGATCATATGTAAACAGGATTGTGATTATGCAAAAAAAAAAAAAAAAAAAAAAAAAAGATTTAGAAGCAGAGACAGAGAATGGGTGGGTGCGTCCATATTTGCAAACTAATAAAAATATTCAGTCTTATATTCATCTTATTTACTTTTTTTTGTTTTTAATTTAAAAAATCTTATAAAATATTAAAATTTAATTTAATAAGTACAAGTATTAATTAAAATAAAATATAATCCAAAAATATTTATGCATTACACTCACCGATAAAATATAAAATAAGATTATAAATATAAAAAATTAGATACTTATTAATTAAAATTTAATTTGTTTGATTAGAAATAGAAACAAAATCAAAGATTTATTAGTTATATATATATATATATATATATAATAGAATAGGGTGAAACAGATGTCACCCGTCAATGCTGGATTTATAATTCTTATTTCATTAACCTGTTAAAACTTCAAGATAAGTCTGAATATGAGATTTTCACCTTTTAATTTTTTTCTGTAATTATACGACGGGTGATTGACGAATTCATAAAAAAGGGAAAAATGGATGGAGTCTCGTCTCGTCTCGTATTTAATATGAACTGGATCCACTACAAGAGAAAAAAGGGACTGAAACACGTAATTGCTTCTTATGTAACCCTCAGGAGATCAAACTTTGTAGCAGCTCGTGCATTTTTAGTGGCAATAATCCGACAATATGAAAATCTAAATTCAAAATTTACTAAATTATCTCGTAATAGAAGATAATATTTATTCATTATTACTTTATTTAAAAACATACACATACGCTACTGGTTTTCACTTGATGAGAAAATGAGCCAAGCGTTTGATAAGTTCAGTCGCATTATCAGACTTGTAATTGACAATATGAAAGGCATGGTCTTCATCTTCCACCATAACCAACTCAGCTTCTCCTTCCCATCCACTTTCCTTCACACCTTTATAATATCCAATCCCTCTGTACTTCATCAAGTCCCTACCGGCCACACTCACAAGCAATCTCCGGCATCCAAGACCGGCCAAGCTCGGTGCTCCGGGACCAATAGGATTAATCAACGGGCTATCCATGCCGCCACTTGCCGTCGGATACAAGAATTCCCAGAACCTATACGGCAGCTTCTTCTCGTGCTCATTACCATTTTCTTCTCCAATCGGCTTCGAACCCCAGAAATAAGGGTGCGTAAGAAAACCTCCTAAAATTTTAACACCACCCGGCAATTCTTCTGACCCTGCTCGCATCAGTATATTATGAGCAAGGTTGGCTCCTGCACTGTCACCGCCGATGAACACTCGATCGAAGTTGCCGTGGTTTGAAATCCAAGGCTCTGTTTTGGTGCCGGCAGAGTGCGAAGCGACCCACCGGAGAGCAGCCCAGCCGTCTTCATAAGCAATAGGGAGAGGATGCTCAGGAGCCAACCTGTAGTCTATTGATACGGCAAGAACTCTGCCATGAGAGACCAAGCGGTTCATGTAGTTGGTTTCGGAAAAGGAGAAGGGGGAATCGAAGCTGAAGCCCCCGCCATGGTAGTAGACCAAGATGGAGAGCTTTTGATGTGGTTGAATGGATTTTGGAAGGTAGATACGAGCGGAGATGGGAGGAGATTGGGAGATGGCTATGTCTTTAGACGAAACTCCGGTTTCTGGATCTTCGAGAGAATGTGGGACAATAGGAGACTGTAATAATCGGTCAACGGAGCCATTTTTGTATACGATGAGATAAGGGAGAAGCTCTGTGACTACCTCCTTGTCATCGACAGAGCCCATCAGGGCAAAAGTTTCAGAGATAAATGTACAGATAAAATTACATGCATGCTGTTTAAAGGCTAAATTTATACAAGTTCAAATTAAGGTGGGGGCAGCACAAAATGGTGGATACCTTCGAGTCTAGACATGTTCCAATTACATTTATTTCACAAGCAAATTATTTTTCTTGAGTTGTCCTTTTCTTTTCCCAAATAATTTTGATTTTAGGGGGTATTTTATTTCTTTTGTGGGGAAATAATAGCTTTACTCTTTTTTATGTTTTTAATTGGAAACTTACTTTTTTGCTAATAATCACTTTAAAACTTTCTTCTTCTTTTTTTTTCCCCCCCTTAAAATGGAGTGTATTATTACTTGATTTTGCACTATAACCTATTTTTTCTACTCTTACTCGTCATGTAGCCTTTTTTTTTTTTTTTTTTCTCTCCCAAGTCTTTTAACTATATTTAGGATCCAAAGCAATTAAATATCTTTTGTAACAAAAACACTAATAATAATTTAAAAATTATTTACAAAAATTTCTAAAAATAATCTCTAAATTTTAACTTCTCACAACCTAAGAGGATGCGGTAATAACAAAATTTACAAAAAATATATTTTTAAAACAAATTAAAAGAGGATCACCATTATTCCATTAATTATTTAGCCTGATAAATGATTTAGGTGGCAAGCTCAAGGACGAACAATAACAAGGCCACTCGAGCCCACAAGTGAAAAAAAAAAAAGAAAGTTGATTGCATTGCTCTGGTAAGAGCACATGTTTCTCATGGAGTGTATATATGAATGTGTATATATATTAGGTTAAAACAAGTTTTGGTGAGTTGTATAAGAGATATACATCTACCTTATTTGCTTGAGGTATAAGGATCTCTTTTTTCTTTTCTTTTCTTTTTTCATCTAAAGCATACTGAACTAAAAATATAAAAATTCTATTAGGGTTTCTTCACCGAGACATTATTTTCTCTTTATTGTTCTTGGATCTTTTTTGTATTTTTGTATTTTTTTATATTTCTTTTACAGATCTTAGTAAATCAAGTTCACAACAATATTGCAATATTTTTTTGCATGGCATCATAAGGAAGGATGGATAACGAGTACTCAACTTCTCACCAAAATTTATTGTCTTATAGTGGAATCATTCTAGATCTTTATAATCTGAGTAGTCCTTATTATATTAGTGCAAATGAGAGATCTGATGAACTGTTTGTTACTCAGCTACTAGAGGTGAGCAACTACCATACATGGGTGAGATTCATGAAATATGCATTACAAATAAAAAACAAATTGAGGTTTGTAGATGAAAGCCTAAAAAAACCAACGAATCTAATAAATCCGCTCATGGAACACTAGTTACGACGTAATAATATTGTCATCAACTAGCCTTAAAATGTATTATCTGCTGACATTATGTGCAACACCTTTTTTTTATGTAGACACTGTGTATTTTTTGTGATAGAGTTGGAGTAGAGGCATGCACTGTTGATCCACTAATAATCTATGAGGTGAAGCAACCCATTGCGAAACTCATGAAAAACCAAGATCCTTTAAGTGTCTATTTCTCAAGGCTTAAAGCATTGTTTTACAATTTGATGAACTATTAGTCTATTCAAAATGGTTATTGTGGATAATTTAAAACCATAGTTGAATACCAATAGAGAGATTACATCATAAAGTTCCTCATGAGTTTACATGAATTATAAAATCTCATCAAAGTTCATATACCATTACTAAAGCCTTTTTGTAATTTGAATGAAGTGTACTCGATCATCCAACAACAAACTAAAATTCAAAGAAAAATGACTGTTTAACTTGTAAAGCTTTGACAAGGACTAGCAAATCGTGTTTAACAATAATATCTTGGCTACCCATCCCAAAAACTATTTCCAATCCAAACATTAATGCGAAACACTCTGCAAGCTCTATATATTAGGAAGCATACACCTTGCAAAAAGAACCTTCCCAACCCATCCTTTACTAATAACCTTTATACCCATCCACTCTCTTCTCCCTAGTGTCGCATCAAAATAGAGTCTATATGTGCTAGAAAGTGGTGTAATTCACCTCAACAATCTCATCCCTTTGGCTTTAACCCAGGGCCACATTTCTTTTCCCCATTAAAATAAGCTCCAAAAAAATAGTATATAGTTATTTATTAATAGGTGAGAATCCATCCATTTTGAAAAACCAACATATTTATACTCCATTAAATATCACTTAATAAAAATATAAAGAAAAACCTAATAATCCACCGGCAGACTAGAAAGCCCTTGAGAAAGCCACATATGGAAAGATAACAGGGAAGAAAAATCACCACGAATAGGACTAGACCTCCAAGCTTAAAAGTGTATTTAGATTTCCTGAGCAAATGATCCATAGTCTCCTTGACTTCACTATACATAAAGCACATAATATCACAAAAAAAACTTTTTTGCACTAATCTACTACAGACAAAAAGGATATTATTATAAACCCACAATATCATGTGTTTCACTTTTGGCAAACTAGGAGCATGCCAAAGTTTCTTCCATGGGAAAGATTGCGAGCCTGAAGATGTGCCCACAATCTGCCCACACCTAGAGAATCATGCCACATAATATTCATATTTAACCATGTAGCTATTCAATCTCGAATGACCCCAAATTAGCTTATCTGGTGGTAACTTTTTGCTTAGAAGTATACTAAGAATCCTTTCAAGTTCACTAGTCATAAAAAGATAATGGATGAGTGGGGCACTCATTCACTAATGAAGAATCCATAAATGATGTCAAAGAAGATAGTTTTAAGATCAATATCTTTTTATTCTCATTACTTGGTAACCAGTTCTCTTCTTAGATGGTAACATTTTGCTTAGAAGTATACTAAGAATTCTTTCAACTTCACTATGCATAAAAAGAGAATGGATGAGTGGGGCACTCATTCAGTAATGAAGAAACCATAAATGACATCAAAGAAGCTAGTCTTGAGGTTAATATCTTGTTATTCCCATTACTTGGCAACTAGTTTCTCTTCTTAAATATAAACGAATTATCCAGTACCAACTTCCCATTTTAGACCCTTAGCCAAGAAGTTCCTCTCTACTAGGATATTTTCCATATATAACTAGGTCTTGAACCTATTTACCCATATATTGAATTCCCATCTCTAAAACATCTCACACGCAAATAACTAATAAAGAAGGATGTCTCAGTTATATAATGAGTATCGTGCTTGCTTTCAAAGCAAGGTTAAATTAAACTTTTGGAAATCCCCCAAAAGCCCATACATCCATATGCCTTATTAGAATAAAGCTTTATTGTGCAATTCAATGAATCTTTTTCGTGCTGTCATATTCAACATGCCAAAATCTAGATATAATCTTTTTAAGTTTCAAACTAATATTCTAAGGAAGCAAAAAGATACTCATGTGGTACATGAGTATTGACTAGGCCACAACTTTCAGTAACATTTTCTTATCTTCTTTCTCTTCCAATATTACACTTTCAATGCAGCATGATTCACGACACTTATTAGAAGCTTGATTAGAGTGTAGTATGTAGATAGAAAAACCCAAGTAGACATTATGTTTATCCACTTGGTTAACCCCTAAAACATGTTGGAGTTCATTCCTTAATTGTTGCTTGACTGTCTTTGAAAAAAAAAAATCTAGCCGACTTTTGTAAGTTAATTATCTTGGCAAAAAATTTTCTCATAACTCTTCAAGATTGGACTCATATTGGAGATCTCAGCAATAAAGGTTTTCCCAAAAAATCGAGCTATAATTTGCAAATACCAAATGAGATGTAAATGGCGTGAAACGGCCATCTTAGCTCCATGTAGTTTCCCTTGAACTTCTGCTCGTCAAAGTAACCCTGACAATTTATCCTTATTTAATACAAACAAAGTTCTACAAAAATTTTCTGTCTTAATACTTTTAATTTTTTGTCTTTTAAATTTTATTTTTAGTTAAATTTTTTAATATGAACTCTCATATATCAAAAGTTTAAAAATTTTAGAACATTAAATACTCAATCTAAAAACAATATGGAACTCACTACAAACTACAAATTATTAAATCTTTTAAAAGTAAACTATAATTCCAATTGATCTAAAATATTCAACCGTTAATTGATATGTATGTACACACAAACATCTATATAACACCAGTTTTTAATTTTTTAATAAATGAAAATATTAACAGCAAAACTCGCTCCTAGTCCATAAATTACCATCCTTTCCTCTCTATGTTACAGTGCATTTTCCCAGCTTCATGAGCAGGAAGCACCTCCTCCAAAGTCTCAATCTGTGTCCATCAGAGGCTGTCCCTACTTGGAAAATTAACGACCACACACTCACTTCTAATTATCATAATTGTATATGACAAGCCAATTGCTTCATCCTCTGCAAGCTGCGGGTCCCCGAAATTTATTTCGCTTCTTTATTTTTTTCTTATTAACAAACAAACATTGAGCATTATTAAGTGAAAACTAAACAGTCCAACCTAATCGGTTCCATTGTTTCACTTCTGGGACATTTCAAATCTGAGTAGAGAAAAAAAAAAAAAAAAAAAAATTGTTTATTATTTATTTATTTATGATTAATGTTTTGTTTTTTAATAGAAATTAGCACATTTCTATAGGCATTAATAATTATATAATAAAAAAATAACTTTATTTCATAATACAACAAAAAGAACATAAGGGAACACAGTCCTACTCAATTTATAACTTTTTTTAAAGGAATAAAAGTAATAAATATTGAACTAATTAGTTCTCCATAAATTTTCTTTCTAAAGAATTTGTGTTTAACCTTTAAAATTGTATTGAGAAGGAAGAGAAAATCCTTCAAACAGGGTCTTCTATCTTCTCGTGCCTAGTGTCAGCTGATTGCTGCTGGTCATAATAACTCAACACCATAAATACAAGGTGTTTTCTGTCTATAAATTCAAGTTTATAAACTTGGACACGAACCACAAGAACAAATTCTCTCTCTCCTTCATCATTTCTCACCCGTCATGGGCTCCATTGCCGATCACGATCACAAGGAAGTCGCTACAGAGCTTCTCCCTTACATCCGCATATACAAAGATGGCTGTGTTGAGAGATTAATGGGTTCTCCCACTGTACCTCCTCCTAACGACACAGAAACTGGAGTCTCATCAAAAGATGTTATCATCTCTGAAACTCCTCTCATCTCAGCTCGACTTTACCTCCCAAAACATGTCAACCCTAATCAAAAGCTCCCAATCTTGGTCTACTTCCATGGCGGAGCCTTCATCTTCGAATCTGCCTTCTCTTTCCTCGAAACCAAGTTCATGAACCGGCTGGTTGCCGAAGCCCGAGCCGTGGCTGTGTCAGTAGACTACAGGCTAGCCCCAGAACATCTTCTCCCCTCTGCTTACGACGACTGCTGGGCTGCGCTCCGCTGGGTCGCTTCACATTCGGCCGCTGACACTACTGGCATCAACCCAGACCCATGGTTGTTGAACCACGCCAATTTTGAACGAGTCTTTATCGGTGGAGACAGTGCAGGGGCTAATATAGCACATAATATAGCCATGCGAGCAGGCTCTGAGGAATTACCAGGTGGAGTCGAACTGTTAGGAGCTTTTACTACCCACCCTTATTTCTGGGGGTGGAAGCCAATCGGAGAAGAACGTAAAGAAGGGCTTGAGCAGAAGCTGCCATATTTATTATGGAAGTTTTTGTATCCAACAGCACCTGGTGGAATTGAATGTCCCATGATTAACCCTCTTGGGGAAGGAGCTCCGAGCTTGAGTGGTCTTGGGTGCAGTCGGCTACTTGTGAGTACAACTGACATGGATGGACTGAGACACAGAGCTTTTGCCTATTACAATGGCGTGAAGGAAAGCGGGTGGGAAGGAGAAGCGGAGCTGGTTGTTGTTGAAGGTGAACCTCATGGCTTTCATACTTGCAATTATGAGTCTGAGAGTGCAAAGCAAATGATCAAACGTCTGGCTTCCTTTCTTCTCAAATGAAATCGTTCACCGAGTATCTACGAATATATGTACTGTATACATATTTGCTTTACTGTCTACAGCAGCTGAGTTTATGCTGAGTAACAGAAAAGAGCTGCTTCTTTTTCCTCTCAACTGTTAAAATAAAAGTATTCTGCATTCCCGAAAAATATGTATATAAATTATAAATTTAGTGCTCAGTCATCTTGCAAATTATTAGCATTAATTTTATTATAATATATTTTTAAAACGTTTCAAATTATTATAAACAATATATTTTAATTTTATTTAAAAATTAAAAACAACAAAAACTTATTTCTGTATTAAAAAATTCAAAAAATAATTTATATACAATTTCCCTATTCATATATGCTATCATCATGTATCTACATTTTTTAAATGAAATAAACTAATTGTTCTTATTAAATTTATTAATCATTTGTGACCTTTGGTGGCGGTTCTGCCATGAGCATGTGTTTTTGGTTATTTTAGTGGCATTTGTATGACATTCTGCTAATAGTTTTGCTTTTAGCGACCGTTTAATTAGAAGTGAAATTATATTTTATTTATTTTTAAATCAAAATATTATACTAAATATTGACATACACTCTCTTTATGTACTAAAATCCACACTCTTTTAAGATAAAGATATATTTATAGAGTAATAAATGAATACACTCATTTACAAAAAAAAAAAAAAAAAAATTGAAGTATACTAATCATAAAACCTAATACTGTTATATCAATTATCTTACAAATTTTTATACGCACGTAATTTTATAATATATCTCGTAGGTCATGACATAAATATAGTCAATAAGCTATGCGCGATGAGACTATTATCATGATTAAATTATCAATAAATTTAAAATACCACCACTGTTATTTCAAATAATAGAAATATAATATAAAAATAATTAAAACCAAAATATATTCCTACAAGTTATTTAAAATTAAGCAAAATTATAAAGAAACAAGGAATTGTTTATTACATATATAACAACAAGGAAAATAACCTTTAGTAATAGTGGCAAACCATTTTTATAGGTTATACCTATGTTGACATAGGCCCCTACGGGCTGTAGCAAAGGAAATTTGGTTAAATCCCCTTCAGACAAACTTATACAAACAGCTACCTAAGTCGTCAAAATATAACCATTGATACAAAAGTATTCACCTATACCGACACTTTTTCTGTTTGTTTGTATAGGTTGAATCTATAGAAATCGCTAAGCCGTCGGTAAAAGTACTTGGTGGTTACCAACTTCATGAATTTTGAATACTATATTCATCTTATTAATTAAATTATAAACATAATAATTTTTAATCATTCAAAAAAAGTCATATGAATGTAAAATTTGCAAATACAACTTAAATATGTAAATTACATAATATTTACATATTCATTTGGAAATTATTAACTTGAATTTAAAATATCAAATACATTTTTTTTTAATCAAAAGCTAAGATTATGATTGTATTTAAACAAAAGTTTTCCTCATAAGCTAAATTCTATAACTTGAGCTACATGACTCGTAATCTTCATAGTACTTCAAAATCATGAACAAACCCAAAATACAAATTAATATTATTAGATAATAAGAAACAAGATTTAAATGGACAAAATTATATTAGATATAAAATATATGATAAAAGAAAGCAAAGATAAAAAAATACATGTTAAATATAGATATAAAAATTATAATTTATTTTATTTATTAATTTGAATTCAAATAGAATTTATTTTTAATTAGATTTATAACATGTTTATTTTTAAAAAATAATGTTATTAGTGAAAGTTTATCTTTTAGAAAATTTAATTTATATTTATCTCGTAGATAGTGGTAGATTATTTTTTAAAAAATTTAAATTTTATGTAAGCCTATTTAAAGATAATTTAAGTTGTTAATTTCGGAGTAAATTGTAGTAATTGGATATTGGAAAAAAAATTTCTTTTATGTATGTATAAATATGTATATAGTAATAATTATAAATGGAAAAAATGGTGTAGTTGGGGAGATGAGGAAGAAACGGTGTCGTTTGGAGAAGAGGAAGAGGAAACGACATTGTTTAGAGAAGAGGAGGAGGAAACGACGCTGTTTGGAGAAGATGGAGTGGACGGCTGGGATGAGATGAGATGGACGGGCAGGATGAGAGGTAGGTGGGATATAAATAGGAGAAGAAAAAGAAAAAAAAAGAAAAAAAAAAGAAAGAAAAGAAAGAAAACAGAAAAGAGGAGTCTGAGGAAGAAAAGGTTCGAGAGAGAGAGAAATGAGCCAGAGTGGGGAGGAACGAGAAGAAAGAGAGATAGAGAAGGAAGAAAGTGACGGTGCGAGCCATGGGAGTGCAGAAAGAAAGATGGAAATGGGAGGTACGATAAATCTTAAGTTTCATGTGTAGGTTTAGGATGAATGTGAAATTGCGACCGTAGGCTTGGGAAGATATAGGCATCGATTAGGATATGGAGTAGAAAAATGTGATTCAGGGAATAGGCAGGTGGAAATAGTCAATGGAATCGTGAAAGTGTGAAAATGAAAGGTGAGTGGATGTACATGGAGGAGGCCGCGGGAGGAGAGAGAATGAGGAGTTCGGTGAGTGAATGAGGTCCGTGAGAGAGAGAAAATTTCGTGATTGTGAGTGGAGGTACATGGAGGAGGCCGCGGGAAGAGAGAGAATGAGGAGTCTGGTGAGTGAGTGAGGTCCGTGAGAGAGAGGAAATTCTGTGTGATTGTGAGTAGAGGTACATGGAGGAGGCTGCGGGAGGAGAGAGAATGAAGAGTTCGGTGAGTGAGTGAGGTCCGTGAAAGAAAGGAAATTTCGTGATTGTGAGTGGAGGTACATGGAGGAGGCCGCGGGAAAAGAGAAAATGAGGAGTCCGGCGAGTAAGTGAGGTCCGTGAGAGAGAGGAAATTCTGTGTGATTGTGAGTGGAGGTACATCGAGGAGGCTGCGGGAGGAGAGAGAATGAGGAGTTCGGTGAGTGAGTGAGGTCTGTGAGAGAGAGGAAATTCTGTGATTGTGAGTGGAGGTACATGGAAAAGGCAGCGAGAGGAGAGAGAATGAGGAGTTCGGTGAGTGAGTGAGTTCCGTGAGAGAAAGGGAATTCTGTGTGATTTTGAGTAGAGGTACATAGAGGAGTGAAGGCAGGGATAGAGAGTGTGTTAGGTGCTAACAGAGAAGGTAAGCATGGAAGGGTGGAGTGTGTGTATTCTAGAAATTAGGGAGTAGGAAAGGGAGGCCTATAGCGCGTGAGTGTGAGGGATCAGGATAGAGGTGTATTGGTGTAGATGTGTGGTGTGCGAGTGTGAGTTGCATGTGCATATAGGTTGGCATAGCTGCTGTAAATTTAGGAGTTTGGTAAGTGAACATTACTAGTGTATGTGTACTAAGTGTTAGTGCGTGTCGTATGAGGAGACGTGTGTAGATTCTGTATCCAGGTTAAAAGTATAGGAGAGCCTTAAGACAATGTTGTGGTGTAGGAACAGTTTAGAATGGTATATCAGTGGGGGAAAAATCAAGTATGCGGGTTTATTGGGTAGTTTAAGTAAGAACGGAGTGATATTGTCCTTGAGGTGGTTGCGCTGGGGGGACGCCGATATTGGTTGTCGCTATCTAGAAGAAGTATGTTGATCGACGATAGCGGTGATAGTTGGGAAACTCCAACGGGCAAGAGGTTGGGTCGCAGATATTGGTGACGGGAGAAAATGGTATCTCTGTATGTGTATGGCCTGTTAGGGGTCGAGAGATAAAAGGTTCATTGATGGTCGCCAATATTGGTGACGAATGAGAATATTTGTATGGTTGAGTGGCCTAATCGGGGTCAAGGGGGGTGACATCAGAGGATGATCACACCTAGTGTGAGTAACATTTAAAATACCGGAAGATAAGTATTAATCCTGTGTAGTTAAATGGTAGTAAGAAAGTATGACTTGGGCTATAGAGAGAGAATACATATAAAAATATGGGGTTTTATATTGTTGCATATGATACTTGTGACTTAATTTTTACTGTATTGGGTTATATGTACTCACTCTTTATTATTCACAGATGAAGTAGGGATGGAGTCGGGATTAGAGTTGCCGGTTTCTGAGCCTAGCATATAGAGCAAAAGTACAAGGATTTCAACTGGTGGAATTGAGTGTGTAAAGGTTAGTGATAGTGTAGATTGTGTGTCTGCTGGGAGTGTATGAGGTTGTATTTCACTGTGATGTCACATGTATGGTTGAAGGTTTATCTTTGACTTTGAATAATAGATTGTGGTAGTTTTTCTATATGTGCAACTGATTTGGAATGATATTTTAGTATTTGGTCATTGAACTGTTTTAGACTACGCCGTTAAAAAGAAAAAAAACGGGGTGTTACAGTTGGTATCAAAGCAAACTAAGAATAATACTAACGGGTGTCACTATTCTGCAGGTAGATCAAGGGAAATGACGAAGAAGGGACGGGGCCGACCCCATCGAGAATCTACTCCGGGGGCGCAGGGCTCACCGGAAGTCCCACGATGAGCACTGGGGTTTCACCAAGTGCCACTCGCTGCATTTCAAGGGCCACCCCCGTACGTACCACACCGTATCCCCCCCCCCCCCCATCCACACAGCCAAGACCCGCTGCTAGTCCATTGGCAACCCATGGGGGCAGTCCGACGTGCAACAGGAGGACTTTAACCAGCTATGCAGAGTAGTGAGAGACTAGCGACTACGATATGAGATAGAGAATTACGGTCGGAGACAATGTTGGTGCCATAACAGGGAATTCATCAAGGTGTAGTGGATACAAGCAACATTTAGAAATACCAAAGGCTAAACCCTCCTGCTTTCAATGGGGGTTCTGACCAATTGGTGGCAGAAGATTGGACAAAAGAGACAGAAAAATTATTTGAAGTGATAACAGTGACCACAGAACAGAAGTTGCAACTGGCTACATTTATGTTAAGAGGATTTGCTGAGCGCTGGTGGAAATTGAAAAGAGGAGCTCTGATCTCCCCAATCACTTGGGAATTGTTTCTAGAATCTTTCAATGCAGAGTATTTTCCAGATTTTCTGAGGCAACGAAAAGAAGTAAAGTTTACAGAACTTAGATATGGAAGATTGTCTGTGGTTGAGTATGCTGAAAGATACATAGATTTGGGCCAGTTTGCACCCGAAGTTATAATGAATGAGGCAAAGAAGGCTAGAAGGTTCGAGAAGGGGTTGCGGCCGGATTTGTATCACCAGGTGGCTATGTTTGCATTACCTACATATTAGATGGTATTGGAAAAGGCATAATTAGTAGAGACACTGTATAAGGAACATGCCGAGAATAATAAAGGATCTTCTAGTTATAGATGACCACCACCATCATCCGGCCAAACAGAGAAGAGGCAAAGAATGGCACAAGATGCAGCCCCAAGTCATCAGATGCCTCTGAGTAACATGAATTACACGCAGTACAGTAAGAACCATGGAGATCGGCCATGTATGGATGGCGGTCTGGGCTGCTATTGGTGCGGGAGCACTCAACACTTCGTGCAGGATTTCCCTATGCCGAGAGAGCTTGGTAGACCGTTGGTTCAGGGATGGGTGTTTGCCATAACAGTTCTAGAGGCAGTCGCTACCTCAGAAGTAATACAAGGTATACTTTACATTTCAGATATTCCTGCTAGAGTATTAATTGACTCTGGTGCCACACATTCATTTATATCGTCTACGTTCATATATAGAATAGGGGTAGAGCCTCGGGTATTGGACCGAGTATTAGTAATATCTACGCCAACTAATGGTGCTTTATGTACTGATGTAATGTTTAACTCATGTAGAATAGAAATAGAGGGGAGAATATTAAAGGTAGATTTAATTTTACTAGACATTAAAGACTTTGATATAATACTAGGAATGGATTAGCTTGCTACACAACATGCTCATGTAGACTGTTTTCGCAAGAGAGTGGTGTTTAAGATCCCTAACGAAGAATATTTTACTGTATGGAAAAAATCAATGAATAAATAAGTTTTGCGTTAAGATAATGTATTAGAAAGAATATATGCATGAGTTACAACTTTATCAATGTCTTTGATAGGGAACGAGAGTAAGAGACTTACACTCCAGGAGATACCAGTGGTGAGAGATTTTCCGGACGTGTTTTCGGACGATCTTACGAGATTGCCACCCAATAGAGAGGTCGAGTTCACCATAGGGCTCCAGCTCGGCACGCAGCCAATCTTCAAGGTTCCATACAGGATGGCGAGTTCAGAACTACTGGAGTTAAGTAGACAATTACAAGGGTTACTGGATAAGAAATTTATCCGACCGAGTGTGTCACCGTGGGGGCCCCGATACTATTTGTTAAGAAAAAGGATGGGACTATGAGGATGTGTATTGATTATAGAGATCTGAATCAAGTGACAATAAAGAATAAGTATCCGTTACCAAGAATCGACGACTTGTTTGATCAATTGCAAGGGACATAAGTATTTTTAAAAATAAATTTGCGTTCAGGGTATCACCAGCTATGGATTAGAGCGGAAGACCTAAAACAGTGTTTTGTACCATATGGACATTATGAATTTCTGGTGATGCCTTTTGGGTTAACGAATGCACCCGCGATGTTAATGGATTTGATGAATCGAGTGTTTAGACCCCTTCTGGATCATTATGTGATTGTCTTTATAGATGACATATTGATTTATTTAAGGGATTCAGTGGAACATGCGGAACATCTGACAACAGTGCTAGGGATGCTTCGAAAAGCCAAACTGTATGCAAAGCTCAGTAAATGTGAGTTCTGGCTGGATCAGATAGCATTCTTGGGCCATATTGTGTCAAAAGATGGGGTATCGATGGACCTAGTGAAAGTAGAAGTAGTGGTAAAATAGGAAAGGCCAAAGACAATAACAGAGATAAGGAGTTTTTTGGGGTTGGCGGGGTATTATCGCCTGTTTGTTCAGGGATTCTCTAGTATTGCGGCACCTCTTACCAGGTTGACTAAAAAGAATGTGAAGTTTGAATGGGATGAGAGGTGTGAGAGCAGTTTTCAAGAATTGAAACGCAGACTTACTACCACCCCGATATTGGTCATTCTGTCGGGAGAGGATGATTATGCAGGGTATAGCGACGTATCTCATGTCGGATTGGGTTGTGTATTAATGCAACAGGGGAAGGTTATAGCATATGGGTCCTGACAATTAAGGGCACATGAAAAGAATTATCCAACCCATGACTTAGAGCTGGCTATCGTAGTCTATGCCTTAAAGCTGTGGCGACATTATTTATATGGGAAAACTTTTAAAATTTATTCGGATCGTAAGAGTTTACAATATCTGTTCACACAGCGGGAGTTGAATATGCGACAAAGGAGATGGATGGACTTGTTGAAAGATTTCAATTGTAGAATCAGGTATCACCCCAGATGGGAAAATGTGGTGGTAAACGCCCTCAGTCGTAAGAGTACCAGGGTGCTGGCTCATTTGATGGTGTCTGAGTGGTGTTTACGGGAAGTCATGCAACAACTACATATTCAAGAAGGGGATAATGGAAGTTATGTGGCTAGTTTAAGGGCACAACCTACCTTGGTTTAGAAAATCAGAAAGAGACAGATGGTGGACACTGAAATGCAGATGATCCGGAAGGGGGTAGAATAGGGGACAGTGAGAGATTTTGGGGTGAAAAGTGATGGGGTACTCAGATTTCGAACCAGAATGTGTGTTCCCAGTGATCGTAAGATATGGGAAGAAATACTTAGTGAGGCACATAACACCAAATTTTCCATACACCCAGGAAGTACTAAGATATACAAGAACTTACAGAAAAGTTTCTGGTGGAGGGGCATGAAGAGAGATGTGGCTGAGTATGTGTCAAGGTGCTTGATATGCCAGCAAGTGAAAGCGAAACATCAGAGGCCTAGGGGTTTGTTACAGCCTTTACCCATACCCGAGTAGAAGTGGGAACATCTCTCCATGGATTTTGTGACCGGGTTGCCAAGGAATCGTAAAAAGCATGATAGTATTTGGGTGGTAGTTGATCGTCTAACTAAATCTTCCCATTTCTTAGCAATGAAGGTGACTAATTCAATGGAGCATTTGGCCAGACTGTATGTCAAGGAAGTAGTAAGGTTACATGGTATTCTCGTATCGATTGTTTTCAGTCGGGATTCCCGATTCACCTCTAGGTTTTGGAGAAGTTTACAACAGGCTTTGGGTACTAAGTTGAGTTTTAGTACAGCTTTTTACCCATAAACAGATGGGCAGATAGAGAGGACGATACAAGTATTGGAGGATATGTTGCGAGCATGTGTCACCAACAAAGGGGGAGATTGAGAGGATATGCTACCCTTAATTGAGTTTACTTACAATAATAGTTATCATATAAGCATCGGGATGACTCTTTATGAAGCTCTGTACAGTAGGCCCTGTAGATCGCCGGTATGTTAGGGTGAATTGGGAGAGAGACAGTTATTGGGATCGGAATTGGTGAAGGAAACTACGGCTAAGGTGTTGGTGATACAGCAGAATTTACAAGCTGCCCAAAGTAAACAAAAGGGATACGCAGACAATCGCAGGAGAGATTTCACCTTTAAAGTAGGGGATCATGTGTTCCTGAAAGTATCTCCAATGAAGGGTTTATTGAGGTTTAGGAAGAAAGGGAAGTTAAGTCCACGCTTCATAGGGCCGTTTAAAATTCTGGAGAAGGTGGGGGTGGTTGCGAACAGGATAGCGCTTCCTCCTTGGTATAGTGGGGTTCATAATGTATTTCACATATCCCTGCTACAAAAATATCACCCGGATCTGAATCATATTACAAGGTATGAATCATTACCATTAGAGAAGGACTTGTCCTATGAAGAGGAACCGATCCGGGTTCTCGAGCAACAAGAAAAGAAGTTGAGAAGTAAGATAATACCAATGGTGAAGATACAATAGAGACATCACACGAATGAGGAAGCAACGTGGGAACAGGAGGACGAGATGAGAAGAAATTATCCGAAACTTTTTGAGGTAAGGTACCAAAATTTGAGGGACAAAATTTTTTTTTAGGGGGGAAGTATGTAGTAATTAGATATTGGAAAGAAAAATTCTTTTATGTATGTATATATATGTATATAATAATAATTATAAATGAAAAAAATGGTGTAGTTGGGGAGAGGAGGAGGAAACAGTGCCATTTGGAGAAGAGGATGAGGAAACGGCGTCGTTTAGAGAAAAGAAGGAGGAAACGGCCTCGTTTGGAGCAGAGGGAGTGGACGGCTAGGATGAGGTGAGATAGACGGGCAGGATGAGAAGTAGGTGGGATATAAATATGAGAAGAAAAAGAACAAAAAAAGAAAGAAGAAAGAAAACAGAGAAGAGGAGTCGGGGGAAGAGAAGGTTCGAGAGAGAGAAAGAGGAGCCAGAGCGGGGAGGAACGAGAAGAGAGAGAGAAAGAGAAGGAAGACAGTGACGGTGCAAGCCACGGGAGTGCAGAAAGAAAGATGGAGATGGGAGGTACGGTAAATATTAAGTTTCATGTGTAGATTTAGGATGAATGTGAAATTGTGACCGTAGGTTTGGGAAGATATAGGCATCGATTAAGATATGGAGTAGAAAACTGTGATTCGGGGAATAGGTAGGTGGAAATAGTCGGTGGAATCGTGGAAGTGTGAAAATGAAATATGAGTGGATATACATGGAGGAGGCCGCGGGAGGAGAGAGAATGAGGAGTTCGGTGAGTGAGTGAGGTCCGTGAGAGAGAGAAAATTTTGTGATTGTGAGTGGAGGTACATGGAGGAGGCCGCAGGACGAGAGAATGAGGAGTCCGGTGAGTCAGTGAGGTCCGTGAGAGAGAGGAAATTCTGTATGATTGTGAGTGGAGGTACATGGAGGAGGTTGCGGGAGGAAAGAGAGTGAGGAGTTCGGTGAGTGAGTGAGGTCCGTGAGAGAAAAGAAATTTCGTGATTGTGAATGGAGGTACATAGAGGAGGCCAAGGAAAGAGAGAGAATGAGGAGTCCGGTGAGTGAGTGAGGTCCGTGAGAGAGAGGAAATTCTGTGTGATTATGAGTAGAGGTACATGGAGGAGGCTGCGGGAGGAGAGAGAATGAGGAGTTCGGTGAGTGAGTGAGGTCCGTGAGAGAGAGGAAATTCTGTGATTGTGAGTGGAGGTACGTGGAGGAGGCCGCGGGAGGAGAGAGAATGAGGAGTTCGATGAGTGAGTGAGGTCTGTGAGAGAGAGGAAATTCTGTGTGATTGTGAGTGGAGGTACATGGAGGAGTGAAGGCAGGGATAGAGAGTGTGTTGGGTGCTAACATAGAAGGTAGGCATGGAAGGGTGAAGTGTGTGTATTATGAAAATTAAGGAGTAGGAAAGGGAGGCCTGTAGCACGTGAGTGCGAGGGATCGGGATAAAGGTGTATTGGTGTAGATGTGTAGTGTGTGGATGTGAGTTGCATGTGCATATAAGTTGTTATAGTTACTGTAAATTTAGGAGTTTGGTAAGTGAACATTACTAGTGTATGTGTACTAAGTGTTAGTGTGTGTCGTATGGGGAGACGTGTGTAGATTCTATATACAGGTTAAAAGTATAGGAGAGCCTTAGGATAATGTTGTGGTGTAGGAACAGTTTAGAATGGTATATCAGTGGGGGGGAAATCAAGTATGAGGGTTTATTGGGTAGTTTGAGTAAGAACGGGGTGATATTGTCCTTGAGGTGGTTGCACTGGGGGGACGTCGATATTGGTTGTCGCTATCTAGAAGAAGTAGGTTGATTATCAATAGCGGTGATAGTTGGGAGACTCTGATGGGCAAAGGGTTGGGTCGCCGATATTGGTGACGGGAGAAAATGATATCTTTATGTGTGTGTGGCTTGTTAGGGATCGAGAGATAGAAGGTTCATTGATGGTGGCCGATACTGGTAACGGATGATATTATTTGTACGGTTGAGTTGCCTAATCCGGATCGAGGGGGGGTGACGTTGGAGGACGGTCACACCTAGCATGAGTAACATTTAAAATACTAGGGGATAAGTATTAATCCTGTGTAGTTAAATGGTAGTAGGAAAGTATGACTTGGGATACGGAGATAGAATACATATAGAAATATGGGGTTTTATATTATTGCATATGATACTTGTAACTTAATTTTTACTGTACTGTGTTATATGTACTCACTCTTTATTATTCACAGATGAAGTAGGGATAGAGTCGAGATCGGAGTTATCGGTTTCCGAGCCTAGTGTATAGAGCAACAGTACAAGGATTTCCACCGGTGGAATTGAGTGTGTAAAAGTTAGTGGTAGTGTAGATTGTATGTCTGTTGGGGGTGTATGAGGTTGTATTTCACTGTGATGTCACATGTATGGTTGAAGATTTATCTTTGACTTTGAACAATAGATTGTGGTAGTTTTTCTATGTGTGTGATTGATTTGGAATGAGATTTTAACATTTAGTTATTGAACTGTTTTAGACTACGCCGTTAAAAGGAAAAAAAAAAGGGGTGTTATATAAATGAAGTCAATGAAAAATTTAGATTTTCTTCATCCTGAAAAAATTTCAACAAGTGGTATCAAAGCTTTATTGATTATGAATATGTGAAAAAATAATATAAAGAGAAGATCAATGAGAAAAAGAAGAAAAAAAAGCAATGAAGGGAGTTTTAATTGCTAAGATGTCAAATAAGTCTTCATCAACATAAAAAAAGAAAATTTTCTACAATGCGGAGTATACAAGAAAAATAATTATGATGAAAAAGATTGTTGACACAAATGTAAATTACAATATTTTTATCGTAAAAGATTTGGGCATAAAAAAAATTGCAGGTTGAAGAATGAGCAAGCAAGTTTTGCTCAAGAAGAACATTTTTTGAAGATTGGAGAGAAGTACTCCAAAAGATTTTGATGAGAAATGCATTAAATAATTGAAAATTGATGAAAAGTACATTAATAATCAGATGTTGGTGAGAAGTGCATCAACAATTGAAGAAAAATATTTTAAAATATGAAGGTCAAACAAGAAATATTGGAGATAAGTGCTTCAACAAAATAAATTTAGTGATTATAATTTCACATTAAAGGAGAGTGTTGAAGATAAATGTATAAATTATAATTTATTTTATTTATTAGTTTGAATTTAAATAAAATTTATCTTTAATTAAATTTAGAACATATTTATTTTTTAAAAATCATGTTATTAGTGAGAATTTATCTTTTAAAAAATTTAATTTATATTTATTTCTTAAATAGTGGTAAATTATTTTTAGAAAATTTAAATTTGACATAATCTTATTTAAAGACAGTTTAAATTGTTAATTTTGGAGTGAGTGAAATGAATGAAAATTTAATTTTTTTTTTATCCTGAAAAAATCCCAACAATACAACCTGAAAATAACCATAAATAATATAAATTGATGAAAGTGAC
This sequence comes from Carica papaya, assembly GCF_054855325.1. NCBI lineage: Eukaryota > Viridiplantae > Streptophyta > Magnoliopsida > Brassicales > Caricaceae > Carica > Carica papaya. The sequence continues at coordinate 14,399,858 of NC_142311.1, read as the reverse complement.
GACTTATATTTATTGGTCAACTTAAAAGTAAACTACTAAATAGGAAATAAGGTAAGAAACAATATTTTAAAATAAATAATCCCAAGTAAACAAAGTAGCATGCACAAGATAAACTAAACAACATAACATACATGTTAATTAAATTCTAACAATCTGCTCAATAAAGATTTAAAATGTGTAAAGTGAAAAAGACAAATTCTCGGAGAAAAAGTAAGAAAAACATAAGCACCTCATATAACACATAATAAGATAATAATAGATACATGCAAGATAACTTACTATTATATTTTTACATCCCAAAAAAAAGTCCAAATCAATGACCTACTATATTATAGAAATTGATGTGATAAATGAGATACACACAACAAAGAAGATATTTAACCCTAGAAAAACATAATACGCTAATTACTTTACATGGATAGCATCTTGAAAATATCATGACATGATAACTCTATGGGACTAGAAGAAAAATTAACAAAAAGGCCAGAATTATTTTTTTCGTTATAAGAAAAATATGGCAACAAAAAAATCTAGATGGTTCAAATTCTTGCATTTACATTTATTGGCTATAACCAAATAACGTCCATAAGTACTTTTTCTTTGAATCTATAAGTAACATTTCTCATTCAATCTAGCCTCTCAACATTACATAAACTTCTACCTCTACTAGAAAACAAAGTAATGTAAAAATTGATTGACATCTATCTACAACAATACAAGATTGATACATTTCTTGAAAGTAATGAAAGTTTTTCTTATAATAAAATGTCATCTGCTAGTAATATTCTTAAAATATACCTTGAATACTCTACAAAATGTATATAAAATATTTTTCAGAATACACAGAGAATGTTCATATAATCAAATCACATCAATATGAGGTTTCTCTATGCTTATGTTATATTACTCTTTCATACTATCATAAAATTACCAGACCAGGCTCTATATATAGGAATATTCATAAATTCAATAATAAAGTAACAAAATCAAAGCTAAAGAGTCGAAGACATACCTTTAAGTTACTATTTTGATTTTTCAAGCCCTAATTGCAAGAGAATGAACAGATTAGTTTGAGGAAAAGCCAATAATTTTGCAAGAAAAAGAGCTCTATTTTGATTTTATATTCCTTATTAAATCTATTGGTCTTATTAATGTTTTATACTCTGCTATCGAAGAAAGAACCCTATGTTTAGCTCAACTCAATCACCAAAAAAGAACATAGTTGTGAATAACTCATGTTGAGGAGGTGAAGAAGAAGTTAAAATTAAAGGAAAAATTGAAGTTGAAAGATAAGTGAAAAACAAGTTGAATAGTCGCTTTCAAGTTGAGGTGAAAGATAAGCTCGAAATTTGAGTTGAAAGAGATGAAAAACAAGCTGAACTATTGATGGAAAGAGGCGAGCTTCGACTGAAAGGAAAAAGAAAATAATTCAATTTTCAGTGAGTTGAATTACAACTAAATGGAAAATATTGATTTTAGTTGAATGGGCTTTTGGTTTCAACAAGCCTTATAAGTTTTAGGTTGGTATATTTTGTAACACCCAACTTTTTTTTTTCTTTTTTTTTATTATTATTGTATGAATATAATTATTATTTATGTAATTTTAAATTGAATTGAATTAAATTTAATTTATTTTAATAATAATAATAATAAAAATGGGTAAAAATTATTTAGGGATTTAATTGAAAATAATTTTCGGAAAAATTTGTGAAAATTTGGGTTCTTGGGATATTTTTGAAAGAAAAATCAGAAACCGGGGATCAAAATGTAATTTAAAAAAGTTGTGCCACGTCAGCTGGCCAGTCAGCAGCCCCAGCCAACCAGGACACGCCAGGTGGCAGAGACGCTGACGCGGGAGGAAGCCACGTGGGTGATCCGCGTGTGCGCGATCGAACGGCTGAGATCCGTTCCCGCGTGCACAGACACCCCAGATCAAAAACGCGCACGGACGGCCCAGATTGCATCGTGCACGGAAGGTCCAGATTGAATCGCGATGAACAATCCAGATTCATTCCCTATTTAATCGCGATCGAACGGTTCAGATTAAAGGCGATGGACAGCTCAGATCAAAAGCGGATGGGTATAAATAACCTCATCCGTACCCAAACTCTAACCCTAGCCGCCAGAGCCCCTCGCCGGAAAAGATAGCCCAGCCGCCGAGGAGCCGACCGTCGCCACCCGCCGCCGTACCGGAGAAATTTCTGGTCGCCAAATGAGGTAAAAATTCTACCTTTTGCTCAAAATTTAATTCTAAACCCACCTATGGCAAAATCGAAGCGAAAGCACCTGCAAATGGGCTAAAAAACGCTGCCGAAGCGAAGCGGCGCCGCCGCGGGGTGTTTCGATTTTTGTCTCCAATGAGGTCCTTCCTGATTATCGTTTGATGTGATTTTTCCACCGTTGTGATCACCGTTCCCTCCTCTACAGGTTGACCGGAGCAAAACACCTAACTGCAACGTGAGCTGGAGGAGCCGCCGCACTAGAGAGCTCCACCGCCGGTGAGTTTCAATTTTCTACATTTTTTCGACCCATCGAAGGCCCTAAATGTGTTTTCTCATAGGAACCAATGCAAGTTTGGGTAAATTCGTCCGAAAATGGCCGAAAACAGCCAACCCAAGGTGGATCGCCGCCGCTCGTCGTTGCCGGAGCACGGCGAAACCGCCGTGCTGGAATTCCAAAATTGGCCAAGTAGGCCCTGGGTATGATTTTTGGGTTATTTGGGACATGTATAGGTACCGTAAGCGCGTTTCAGTTTCCAATGAAAAAATTCAGGGAACCCAAGGACCGCCCGTAGGTGTAGTGACAATCTAGTTTTCGACGTCAAATCAAGTAAAGACCCCTCACCCTATTTTCTATCATGGAATTGAAGTTTGAATAAATAATAATACTGTATTTTGTACAAATTAAATATATATGATAATTAATTATGGTTGTTAATGGAGCCCGAACTGGACATATTTCTCCGTCGATTCCTGTTTGATTTATTTTACAGTTTAAATGCATTATGGTATCTGGTTTATCTATTCTATGATTTTAAATGCATGTATCACTGCTTACTTCACTACTTACGTCACTACTGTTTGATTTTGGGAATCTAAGATATGTTTGCTTTGTTGGATGCACGTTACTTGTTTATGTATTCATATTTGAGTTGGTAATGCAGACTAAGGACAAATAGGAATGGGATGTGATTTGATAAATGGATAAGATGACAGCCTCACTAGATATCCTGGGAGATGGTGGACGGATCGGGTTCATAGGGAATCCTACCGTGAACGTTGTCTCATATCAGACGGGGTATGGAGACTTGGTCATTTGACACTCATACCGGACGGGTATGGGGACGACCCGCTTCACCCTCATACCAGACGAGGTATTTAGGTTTATTATTTTGGTGCTCATACCGGACAGGGTATGAGCACGGTTCTAGAATTAAGATTGTTAAAGAGAACGGTTCACGTGTCGGGAACCTCTATGGATCCCCATAGATACTAGTAGGCTGGTGAAAACGAGAAACGGTGATAATCAGTTATTATTAATGAATACGGATTTATGATGTGTTTTATGTTACTGATTATGCATGAAATTGTGATCTGTATGATATTATTGTCTTTATAGGTTGTTTTCACAGGTTCTCCAATGATAAGAAAAAGGGTAAGAGGTTTTATTTTAAATAATTGTATTGGTTCAAAATTTGTGCTCCATTGGTTGTTTTCGATTTTTTACCAACATTTGCTGTGATGGTAATATAGTGTGATGTTCTTACTGGGCTAGTGTAGCTCATTCCTTATTTAACCATTTCAGATCAGGAGGCCCTGGTTCCTGAGCCCGATCCACAAGAAGACAGCGAGTAAATGCTAGATGTTTTATAGTTTTCTTTATTTTTCTCATTTCTCGTATTTCTTTTAGAGAGCTTATTCAGTGACATTGTTTAGTACTTTTAAATTATTGTGTAAGGGATGTTAACCTTAATCTTTTATTTTACTTCCGCACTCAGATTATTATACATATTTCCTTTTGAATTTCCAGAGACGTTACATATTTTATGTGAATATTATTGTTTAGAGTTAGGTTAGAGCTATAACAGCAGGCAAGCTTGGACAAGAAACTATACAAACAAAATGGAATAACGGAAGCTTATCTATTAGTAAAAGTGGAACCGCCTAAAAATAATTTGTAGAATGTCCTTTAATGATGCAATTTGTTTTGTTACTAAAAGTAAGCTAATACTAACAGAAGGTCTTATACCAAATGCTCTATTGCTATAAGTCTGAATTTTTAATAGCAAAATTTTTGTTATTAAATGTAGCATATTAAAAAATATTTTTCTCGTAGTATACATTTATAGAACGAGTTAAATTTTCAAGATGTGAAAAAAAAAAAAAAAAAAAGAGGAATTGTAAGAAAAGTCCACATTTATGTTTGTAAAATATATAAAAATATCAAAAACTAAAATAATTTTGTAAATTTAAAAGCTTTAAAATATCACTAAAATATTTTGAAAATATAATAATTTAAAAGGTAAAATACTAATTTACTAAAAACTACTTTGACTTGAGTGTCTCCATCAGATCATTATGAGCAAAGCTGCAACCCCAACAACATCGTTTAAGGCTCTTCTTTTATTTTTGTAATTAATAAACCATTCATCTCTAACTACTCTCATTACTACTGCCTCTGCCTCCCTTTTTCCAATAAACTTTCTCATTCTTTCAACCACAAATTTTTTTTTTTTTTTTTCTGATACAAGAAAGAGGAAATTATGAAACTAATTTTTTCACACAGACTCATTTATGTTAATTTTTTTTTAAAAAAAAAATCTTGTAGTCGGAAAATAACTTTAGTTAAGTGAGATTATATAATATGGGCCAAAAAATTATTCATAATTTTAAATTGAATCAATTTAGTTACAAATATTTTACAACAATCAAATTTATTGTATAATTTAATCAAAAGGTAAGAACACGAGCTAGCTATCTATAAGTCGAGGCATAATGATTTCACCGAATTAAGAGAAATACTAAGAGGGAAAAGTGAATCATCTTATCCATGAAAGTCAGTTGTAAAGTGCTTGGAAGATTTAAAAAATGTAAACAACTAGTTTCTTGATACCATAGATCACAATAGTGTTGGTCTGCAAATTTAAAATGCAGCCAACCCATTTTCATGGTCTATCATTAGCTATTGATATGTTAAACGTTCGCTGCTTATAATTATGTAACAACTAGAATATATTATCATATGATAATGTCTTATGAATAGTTTGTGGATTATATAAATATACAATCTTAAGTACAGTTTGTAAACACCATTGTCAATAACACTTAATCTATAAAATTTATGAAGAGGACATTATAAATTATATATATATATATATGGAGAGAGAGAGAGAGAGAGAGAGAGAGTATTATTAAAGAGAGGATAAAAATTATGATAAATGTGGATATGGTTGTTAATAACAAATACACTACACTACACTAACTTGAGCAATTTTTAGTGTCAGTTAAAAAGCTATTGTGTTGGTTATGTATAATTAATCCTTAGACTTAGCATGTCATTTTATTTTGTATATGAATTGTTATAGTTTGATAGTTGAGCATCAGATGGCTTTCATAAACTCTAAACAATGAAGCCGATGATGGTTATGGAGATGAATGATCAATCATTTTATATTGTTAAAAATTAATATTTGCTTGATTAGAAATGAATTTTCTAATCAAGCAATTATGTAAGCTTACCATAGTATTTGACTAAAATAGAGTAACATAAACCATTGCTTTTGGTCTTTCTAGGATATAGAAAGATGTATGGCAGCAATAAGTGAATATGTTAAAAGGTCCTTCAAAATTTTAATTTCCTCATATAAGGGTCATGACATATGCTAAGTATCACATGTTGTCTCCAAGTTGCTTTGTACTTATCTCTCCATATTAATTACATGAAGGAAAAGAGAAGTTCTTTTATTCTATTGGGTAAGCATACAAAAGATATCATTGTTAGCTTTTATGTTGAACCTAAATTGTCATTTAACAGAACCCATATGTATAATTATTCTCAACCACAAGATAAAAAAAATATAATACTATTTTGGCATAAACAACCAAACTAATTTATTCGTTACGGGATTGTTTCTCCAATTAAAAAAAAAAAAAAAAAAAAAAGTTGTAGGGTTAGAAACCCTAGCCTATGGGTATAAAATTGAAGAGAAATGTGAACCACCATAATAAGCCCTTCTTCTCTCAATAATTTCAACTTTGAAAAGAAATTCCGGAGACAATTCTCTTGGTAAACAGCCGAAGCAAGAGAGTTTTCAAGAAATCTATCTCGATTACTTGAATGTATTCTGGTTGATGTAAAATATTGTGTTACATTCAATAATATGTGATCAAGGAAGAATTCTTTAAGATTCAGCATCAAACAAGGTAAGACACACATTGTTTTTTTTGTACCTTTTAAACATTTTAAATTACCTCTTCATTGTCTCTAAACTTAATTACCTCAAATACGCCATCATCCTTTAATTTGAATAAAAATCTAAAGCTTAAATTCACATTTTCTTTATTCATTCATTCACGATGAATTCTCAAATTAGTTGGCTTATATAAAAATTATTTAATCAAATATTATATAAAAAAAAATGAGGTCAATTTAAAAATAAATAAATTATTTGTCATCAAATATTATTCTTAATAGACTTAAAACTAATTTATCTAAAATAAAAAAGTATATTACTTTATTAATTTTTTTAAGGTTAAATAAAGAAGTATAAACTAAGAAATTGATCGATAAATTAAAAATAAATATAATATTAATGTAAAAAGTATTATTTTATGTCGATACTGATAATAAGATATGAAAATTAAGGGAGTAAATGGGATTAGAGACCTAGTAGTTTGGTTGTAAATAATGTACTTTACATATCGACTTATATAATGCTATAGCTAACATGTTTCATTATTTATTATGAGACAAACACTTATTTAAAAAAAAATTTGTCGAACTACTAGTTTGCATTTATTGTCTTACAAAAAAATATGTTTTGTTCCACTTAAACTTTATTCTTCTCTAGATGTATTTTAATCATAGATCCTATACTAGAGGAACTGAGTCAATCTTATTCATCAACAAATATCTAGTAACAAGCTCTTATTTTCTTTTTTGTTTCAATATTTCTCAACAAGCTTAAAATTTTTTTCTTATTACATGTAAATTCAAGTTGATTTATATGCAAACCTAAAAGTTGAGCCTAGCAATGTATGATATACCCTTTTGTGCAGCTCATTCAGACCCAACCAATGCAGGATTTGCTTAGTTTAAATAGATTCAAGTCATTAATGAGTCATAGTTGTAAAACCGTCAAAGATCAAATCTAAACAAGTAAAAGCTCATTTAATCTTATTAGAGTCGTTTAGATGGTCAAATAGATTACTCTTTCATAGTAATCTACTAGACATATATGTATACGCCAAGCAAGTCTCAACAGATTGCCTATAAATTTAGACCATGATCCATTCATAAATAAGTCAGTGCGTGCATAACCTCTTAAATTTATGTATTGAAACCACTAATTCACACACCTAATTATTTCTATAAGAAAAAATTATCAAAAATTTTAATTTTTATAATTTTAAATGTAATATTTAAACTATATCCACATTTTCACATAAATTTCACAAAAGTTTTTTATTATTTCAAATATAGCCTAAACATAAAACTAGATAATTTATGTACGATAATATTCCCATTCTGCGAGGAAGATTTTGCAAGACAACACTAATAATGTGCATTCAATTCTGAAGAATCATATCCTCTGTGCTTCATTTCCAAACATGCATTCAAATGAATGCGCACTCAATAAAGAGTTTATAGAATACATTCCGAATCATACAACCATTACAATTTGTGGAAAGTAATACCTTCGGTGAAGATCACATTTCTCGGCTACACAGGCTACACCTAACACAGGAATGAAAGAAACCAACTCTGAAATCAGGAATCATTATGAGCCACACTACAAAGAACCAATTAGAACCTTTGAATGGCTCCACAATGAGAAGATGATCTACTACTTTCTGTACAATGTATCTAGTTAGGGATCAAGAATCAACGACCGCCATCTACAAGCGCAAGCTATTTAGGTTAGGTTTAGTAAGGGTCTTCGAGAAATAATTGCGGATCTCTGGAATAATTCGCTGGATCAGATGAGAGTGCCTGCAAAGGTTCATCATAGAAGAAAATCTCAGCAGAAGTAACTTCTAACAAGTACTTTAGACAGACATGGACACAGAAAAAAATGAATATATTCTACAAGAATACAGCTTGCTGCACTACAGCCAAAAGATTCACGATGAAGAGACCACTCTCATCAGGTTTAAAGTCCAGCAAAAATCAATGCATCTGAAAACATGGGAATGTTACTTAGAATTGCCAGAACATGGCAGGTTAGTGAGAATGCTTACCCAGGCCTACCATTCAATTTATCGAACTGCCCCAAGATAAACAGGATGCATGCATGCCTCAACGAGATAGCATGGAAGGCTTCTGAAAGTTCATACATGCTTGAAACATTTTCCAATGATATATCCTGGGAATGAAAATAAAAATTAAAAAAATATATAAAAAAAAAAAACCGTGAGATGCTCCCTTTGAGATTCAAAAGCGCTATTACCCAAAACACTGCAAACCAACCAGTACAGATGCTCACCTGTGCAATGGTATACTCACAAAGTCGCTTAAGTCCCTCTAATAGATACTGATCAGCAGCTCGGAGGAGATCTTGTGAAATGTCTGATGTAACATCAACTGACCCCGTGTATATAAATCTGTTCAAGAAATTTACTTCTGTAAGTATCACCGCTTAGGGAAAAAAAGAAATTTGTGAGAACAGAAGCCCAATAATCATTATACCTCATCATTAACTCAAAAACTTCCCATCTAATATTTGGAATTTCAATATCCCTTGCATCTTTCTCCTGTACAATAAGCGAAGGATTATGTAACATATACAAAACATCCTAAATGTGAAGATATTTTCAACTACAGTATGTATTCCAGTTTTAATTTTTAGTAATGAGCTGATATAACACTTGGATTACCAGCCAAAATCTTTTGAACTTAGAGAATTCCCGATAACAAGTAAATTCAAATGGTAAACCCTGAACTATTAAAGAAACAACACTATCTCATCTCATAAGCAAACAGAGAATGTTCAAATGCAGCAAGCCTTGGCTTACAACACGAAGGACTACGGATGTGGAGCAGCCGAAAGGGCTGCTGGAAGGGATAAGTTGAGAGTTGGAAAGAATTGCTCACCCTGTAACCACCGTCAAACATTGCACGAAATGCATCTGAAGATGCAAGGAGACAGATTCTGTGAGCATAGAACCTTCTACCTACAATGGAAAAGAGCAATCTTCTATTTTAAAATGCAATTCATGATAATAAACTGATCATGACAACCACCAGATTCAAATGTGTACCTTCAACTAGAAAAGTAACATCAGACAACGTAGCATTGTTTACATATTGCTCCCCCAAGTAGACCTGCAGTGCACTTATTATGTGATAATAAGCATCAAATATGCACAAAAGAAATGTTCAGGTATAATTTATTCTCATATTCTGAAATTATGCAGGTCCATAGAGACAATATGCCTGCCCACAAACATACACTAGTTTATTTACTAACTAGTGCAGAGTGCATACAGAAAATAAGTGGTATGAGCAACTGGTCAGTGTATGCACAATTTTTTTTTTTTTTTCCCAAAAGCAAAGCCTGAGCCTTTCCAAAAAATGGATTAAGGCCAAAGGCCTTTGATATACACTAATTAGTTCTTCCTTCAGTACCAATTCCTTCTTTCAAACACTCTCTACGCTAGTAAAACTCGTATTTGTACATCCAACCCACAATTCACTGGGTATAAAAAGGGTCAACAAAACAGATGGGAACTCGAGGCATATTCCAATAAAAAGTAAGGCCACCAGTTTACAGGGGAACTAAAAGAACATGCATGCCAAAAGCTGACATGAGGGATATTCCAATAAAAAAAGGACACTGGTTTCCAAGGGAACTAAGATAACATACATGCCAAAAGCTGACATTGTTCGACAATGCCAGATTGCATCCCAGGGTAAAAATTCCAGAATTTCTAAAAAAGCTAATGAACCACAAAAACCTAAGCTCATTTAACCATGTAGATACTTCCAAGTTCCAACATGGAAAGCTTCAGAATATGCTCAACAATTAAGTCACTTATTTTCACAACATAAATAAGTGGATAACATGGAACTATGAGGTCCAGAAAGCTAACCTGTGGCGTAGGAGACGGAGGAGCAGCATCAACAGGAGAAAGAGTCATTGATTTGTTTGCTAACCTATATAGAGCTACAGCACCATCAAGTTGCTGCTTAGGATTCGTAGAACCAAGAAGCCCAAGAAGCAACTCCAATCCTGCATGAAACTATTGTATCATTAGCATCTTCAAGCTAGCATGAATATCTCAGCTTAACTTAGCAACACCCAAACCCTGATCGAATTGAAAATTACAACAGCCTCTGAGATAGCCGTGGGAGATTCACTAAGAACGTGACATGCCATTGTTATCTATAAAGATAGTTCTCTGATCATCTGGTGAACAAAGATGAGCAAGAGCCAAGGCAACTCGTCTTTGGACAGACTTTTCTGCTACACGCATTAGGTATAAGAGATGACTTAAACCCTACACAGAAAATCATGAGAAGACAATATCCAAGGTTAAAAATATAGGTGTCATGGAATCATAGACCAAACCAGTTTACATTGACTACATGCTTCCACATTTCAAAAAATGAGAAAAAGAACAGAATAAGAGATTAGAAAATACTAACCCGTCCACGAATATTTTCCTCCAATCTTTTCAATGTCTTTGCAACACAATCTTTTGTTGCCTGCAATTATATATGCATATTCCCTATCAGTTCTACTTGGTGTATATATGCAAATTCTATACAGTTCTACTTGGTGTATATTAAGTTGACAAGCATCTCAATATCTTAGCCATGTGAAAGTGGCACTGAATTGTGATCGTAAGAAATCAGCAACATTGAGTATTGAAATAAACCTATAAAATAGCAGCTAATGTTTGGAAATAAACAAAGGGAATAAAATACCTGAACAATAAACTCTCCATCCTGCAGCTTCTGAACACCTCCAACCCTAATAAAATCGGATACATTATCCTACGGATAGAACACTATATTAACTACAGATTGATGAAAATTGGAAACAAAAATTTAAGGACTTCAGCTCGAGTCCACAAGGATTCATAAGATATATATTGCACCTCATTATCTGCAAGGCCATAAAGAGCAAATGCAGCATTATGTTGCAAAGATCCATTTTTTGAATCAAGAAGCTTCAGCAGTGGCACTAAACCACCATTATGTGCGATACCAGCTTGGTTGTGTGTGTCCTGAAACAGAAACTTATCTGAGCAATATTGAAGTATCTGATTATCAAATCCCAAATATGCTACTCAAGATAAAGGACAGATAGCCATCTTAATATATTTATTCCTGAATTTCAATAATAGATATAAACAAGAAAATAAAAATAATAACCTGTGCCAACCTCCCCAATGCAAATGCAGACATTTCCCTCAACTGAACATCAGCTGACTGAAGCATCTCAATTAAAGGTCTAACTGCACCTCTCTGTACAATATGAACCTGCAAACATCCCACTTTTTAATGGAAAAAATATGAGGAAAGGAGAGTGAAAAAAAAACTCAGAAGCACGAAGGCTGGCATTAAGGAAAATGGTCCAATGAGGATAATGCTCGTCTTATCAGTGCTAGCAGGATAGATAGCCTATCCTAAGTTCAGAATCCAATTCTTCCCTATTCCAAGGTACTAAGGAAAGTTTTGGGGAGGAATTAACTCTCAAGTCTCAACTCCATAAGACAATGGAAAAGGAGGAGATATAGAATAGAGAAAAGGGCACCTTGCAATCTGAATCAGTTGCTGCAAATTGTCCTAGTAACAAGGCTGCCTCTCTTTGGCTTTCAGAACAGCAGGAACTGCTATAAATAAACTTTGAGTCGTTGGAATAGGAAAGTAAACAAAAAGAACCATGTAACATGTAAAAGAAAATAATAAATGCAGAAAAAGAATAGTATCCTATGACCATGCAGAGAAATATTACTAAGGATGACATTATCAGATCTAATGTACCTAAGCAGTCCAATGACTGGTTGAAGAGCTCCAGCAGCAAGAACTTCTTTCTTTATGTTTGGAGATGAATGTACCAAATTTCCTATAACACCAACCTGCAACCCATGGTAGGTCATTTGATAACACATCCAGCAAGGAAGTACATTTTGAAATTCCATATAAGTGTGAGTTCCTATAGGGGCTAATATAAAAGTCATGTGGAAAAATTCTATTACCGCTTCATAGTGTATGGCAGCATCTTCTGATCTTAGCATTAGAATGAGAGTAGGAAGAGCATTGCATTCAACAATCTGTGAGATGATAGCAGCCATATCAATTATTAATCCTCAAGCCAATCTTGTTAAACTCAAAGTTCAAATATATCAACTACCTGATTCTTATTTTCATCATTTTTGAACGCCAACGTGCGCAGTGCCCCCGCAGCTGCTCGTTGCACTTTGGTATCAGTAAATTCAAGCAACTCAACCAGAGGCGGAATGCCACCTTCCATCCTGTTTATCCAGAAGTGATGGCCATGAGAAAAGAAAGGTTCTAGAGGTGAATTTTGAAATTAAAGAACACAAATCAGCTGACCTAACACGGGTCTTGATACTGCTGTTCTCATGAGCAAGATTAGTGATAGCATCAGCAGCCCGTCTAATGACACTATTCACAGCACGAGAACCACAACCATCCTTGTGCCTCTTCAACAAATTCACAAGATGAAACAAGGCCCCGTTGTCAACTATGAGTTGCTGGTGCTCTGGCTGTTACCATTGAAGGCCACAAAAAGGCAAAAGGTTTAGAGATCACACAAAGTATGTCTAACCAAAAGCTATAACCTCTAACGCTTCTGCTCCATAAAAATTTTCAAGTATGGCAGGACTAACAATAAAATCCAGAAAAGATCAAGAAAACCCACTAAATCCTGAAAGCTAAGATCACCAAATAACCGAAACTAAGAAAATACCACACTATAGCTTCCGAAAATAAACACTACTACTATCCTTGACTTAAAAACTAAGGTCAATGGAAGTTTGAGCATTTGTTAACCCATGAAAGTTGAATTGCCAGGCTTCTTCCATATACAGCAATGCCTGTCTACGCATTCAGTAACCAAAAAGGAAGCCATTTCTAAAGGTTTAGCCCTTAATTGAATAACTTAGCCATTCGGACTGGAAAACAGTACATAAATTAATATGCTGCTTTGAACAATAAAGTGCCATTCTCAATGTTGCATTTTTATTTTCCCACACAAAAATCAGTTTAATTATTAAAGATCTGCAGAAAAGCGTTAGACAAACTAAAGACAGCAACAAGAAGAAAATGGAATAACCCGCCATTCCATGGCCAAGCGAACATCTATTTATTATCCACTTTACTCATGGTGCACAAAGAAAGCCAAATTCCAATTAGCACAAATTAAATAATTCCGATACTATAGAATAGCTTTTTGGAAGTTCTAAGCAAAAATTATGACCAAAACAAAAGAAATCCAAAGATTATGCGATATATTTGTGAAAAAATAATAACATAATCAAGCAACCTTAACTGCAAGAAGGCCTAGAGCAAAAGCACTCCCTTTCTCGACTTCGTGCTCGAACGGCTTCGAGCTATGGTCTCCCTCACTTATCAGTGGCGCCTGCAAATGCTTCACGAGACCCGGAACCGCACCTCCTTCAACAATCACGTTCACTACATCCTCTGCAAACGACAATTTGTGGCCTCAAAATCCTCAAATCCAAACAGAACACCCAGGAACACTACCACGTGATGGCATAATAAAAGAAAACAATCTAAACTAGAAACGAAGTGGCGAGATCCGGCGGTTTTGTTTTCTGTTCCCATCTTTGTTTTCTCTAAAATTTATGTTTACCGTTTTTGGCAAGCTCGGCGAGGACGTGAGTGGCACGTTTCGCGGCGGCGCGATCAGCTTCCTTCCAGGAGAAGGTAGAATCAAGGATAGTAACCTGGGCGCTAACCTCTCGCAGGAGCGCGTGGCGCGCATCTGCAGAGGAAAGGGAGATCTCCTGCTCCTCGCCGTCGGTTATTCCTTCTTCCAGTTTCCTCTTTTGCCCTTTCCTCTCCGGGATGCTCTGATCCTCGCGCCTCTGCTGTTGCTGTTCTTCTTGCTCCATCTACAAACAATTCAGGGGACTGGAAAGGAAGGAGCGAGAGAGAGAGAGAGAGAGAGAGAGAGAGAGAAGAGACGATCAGAAACAAGAGTTCCGATTTTGAAACGATGAGAAAGAGATCAGGGGCAGTTAAGGTATTTCGGTTCAACTAAAAGACGAAAAGAAAAGAAAAGAAAAAAACCAAAAAAATTTAAAGGTGTCGGGACTCAACCGGCCGCGTTTCCCGGAGTCTGGAATTTAGAGGGCGCAAACGACGGAGATGCTCATCAAAACGCACCGTATCGCTCCCGGCGGGAAAGCGAAACCTGCTAATGTGCGCACGACTGGTAAGCTTGAGGTATGAAACGTGGGCCCACGTTGTACGAAGTAATGAGTTTTACGAATCACTTGCTAAAATAAATACATTAGTAACTTTAATTTTTATGCTAAGATGATTACTCTTAACGTCCAAATTAATATGAGAAAAAGTATAAATAATTAGTATCTATTAGTGGTTCATAACCTCTTCTTCAATAACTTACCTAACACTTGGCAGTCAAAAGTTTTCAAGATTAAGGGTGTGCAATGATTTTTTCTGTTAGTCTAATCTGAGATTTTAAAAGTCTTAAAAAACTAAAATTTTGAAAAGAAATTGACTTAGTCAACCAAATTCCTTTTATAAATAGAAAATAGTAAATTATATTTTCAAAGTCTTAAAAATTAAAATTTAGAAAAGAAAAAAAAAAATTGAATAAGTCAACCTAATTCTTTCTATAACTAGAAAATCCAATGACTACTGATAAATTCACTTTAACCCAAAAACCAAATTGTATATATCCAATTAAAAGGATTACGCAAAAATTAAGTTTTAAATATAATATACAGTTAAATATTTGTAATATCTATTAATATAATTTGAAATCTTATGTTTTTCATTTGTTTCAAACTCTTTGTTTTCTTTCAATTTCTAACTATAAAAATTTAAAATAATTAAATCATATTTGAACGCTTTAAAAAATATGTCTAGTATTATTTTTTTGTATTATTTTTTAAAATATTCAAAAATTATCTCATCAATTTTACTTTTTTCTTTATAAAATAGAAGAAACTAAGTCATTTGAAACAAATAAAAAATGTTAAAGACAAAACTGTAACAAAAAAAAAAAAAAGTAATGGAAACTAAATTGTAACAAATGTCAAATTTTAAAAATTAATTTAATAATTTGTCTTTGTAGAAAATATCACAATTCATATCTCAACCCTTATTTAAATTCCAAAATAGAGCCTACAATAAGTATATACAAATCTATATTGCAACTCAAAATTTAATTACCTACAGTATTTAAAAAATATTTTCAAAAGGTACATCTCCATAAAAGTTCTCAACGAGTTCAAAGTAATTTTTTAATGTAGTCATATCACATTCAAAGTTCATATATAACATCGTTAGGTTGCATGTTCACCGTATCAAAAGTATCATGCTCAACATAGTCGAAATTTTTCATTCACAACACAAAAATCAAGAGCATGTTCGGATCATATTACATCCAAAATGATGTTCTAAATTCACAAAATAGAACACATGTAGAGTTATGCATTAAAACATTTCTCACGATCAAAAAGACATACAAAGTGCTTTATTTGCTTATCAAGATGTTATGAGATCATTTATATAAAATATTCAAGAACTTGTAAACTTTGTTTCAAAAAATTCTGACACATATTCCAAGCAAACAAAGCAAGCTAACTTGGATTTTGACATGATTTTTGATCCCTTGAAGAACTTCAAGAATTATTTTATTTTGATTGAAAATCCCTTATAATAGAGCAAATTGATCTTTGACAAAGGAGGTTCTAATAGATGTTATGTCAAACAGTATGTTTGTTGCTTCAAATTGCTTGTTCCTTTTTTTATAACGGAATTCAATTTTATGTATCTTTATATATTCTAGATTGTATTTATCATATGTTTAATTAGTTAATATATTATAGTTTTTTTCTTCTTTCAAGAGCTCTAAAACTACCTTAAATTTTATTTTATATGATATTAATTATTGAAAGATATTAATGATAAAAAATGTAGCAATATAATCTTTTTTTTTTTGGTATATTTCATCCTATTTTAAATTAATTAATTTTTAATGTAAACATATTTCTTAAAAGAAATATTTCTATTATTTTCATATTATCAAATTGCCTAGGACTAATGTAACGGCCCCGGAAATTTAAAATGAAATATGTATATTAAAAATGTCAAATGTGGAAGTGTAATAAAATTTTTGATTAACATCCCTTACACAAAATCAAAAACGTGCTCAAAATATAAAAGAACAAACTAACTAAAAGAAATACTCGAAAATAAGAACTATAAATATAATTACGGAGTCTTTAGGCGTCCCCTTCGTCGTCTTCCTGCGGAACGGATTCGGGAACAATGTCTTCCTGATCTGAAATGGTTAAATAAGGAATGAGCTACACCAGCCCAGTAAAGATATTACACTATCTCACTGCCACGGAGGTAAAGGTGGGTAGGAAATACAAAAGGACCAATGGAGCATAATTTATAACAAATTCTTTTATTAGTAATAAAATCTTTTACTGTCCACTTACCTCGGTGAGATCCATAAAACAACATATGAAAGCAATAACATTATCATCATCATGAAATCATATGAACTGTATAACATAATACTTACCACACTTTTGCATTTCAATCATTAAACAACATATTTTCCTCATTTACCAGCCTACTAATATCCATGGGGATCCATAGGAGTCCCGCTACCCGTGAACCTTAACATTTATAACCTGATTCCAGGGCCGTTCCCATACCCCGTTCGGTATGGGCGCCAAAACCATGAACCTCAATACCCCGTCCGGTATGAGGGTGAAACGGGCCGTCCCCATACCCTGTCCGGTATGAGCGCCAAAACACATAAGGTCTCCATACCCCGTCCGGTATGAGAGACCATGTTCTCGGTAGGGTTCCCTACGGACCCGGTCCGTCCACCATCTCCCAGGATATCTAGTCAGGCTGTCCACATTATCCACTTATCAATTCACATAACTTTTTTGACCTTTTCTTGGTTTCAATCATCCAAACACACACAACATGTAAACTAGTAATGGACACCAAACAAGACAACACAGTATCGGGTTAAGCATAATACCGACCATAATAAGGAAACCATGATTCATGCATACGAGACCATAATATAATTACATCAAACATCATGCTGCATTTAATACTGGAAATTAAATCAAACAATAACAGCCCAACCCCGTATCAGACTCGGGCTCCATTGGCAACCTTAATCAATTATACATCTATAGAGTCACACAGTACAGTTTAATTATTTATTTAGCTTTAATACTGTGATAGGAAATAGGGTGAGGGGTCCTTACTTGTTTCGGGGTCTGAATACGGCTCTACAGTGCGCCTACAGGCTGTTCCTAATTTTTCTTGAATTTTTTCCTGGGGAACTGAAATGCACTACTAGTACCTGTACGTGTCCCAAAAAATCCCAAATTAGACATAGGGCCCCTTTCGGCTAATATCGCAATTCCGGCACGGCGGCTCCGCCGTGCTCCGGCGACGGTGCCGTCGCTTGCGGCGATGATTCGCCTCGGGTTGGGCATTTTCGGCCACGCTTGCATCGGTCCCTGCGATAGAACAACCCTAGGGCCCTCGGTGGGCTGAAAAATCACAAAAAAACGAAACTTACCAGCGGGGGTGCTCTCAGGTACGACGGCTCCTCCGGCGTGAGCCACGTTTTGATGTTTGGCTCCGATCAACCTGTAGAGAAAAGAACGGTGATCACAGTGGTATAAAGTTTGCATCAAACAGAGGTCGGGAAGGGCCTCATCGGAGGAAAAAATCGAGGAGGGGCGCGGCGGTGCCGCTGGATTTCGGCTGGGTTTTCCGGCCGTTTGGCCGGTGGTTTGGCTCCGGTTTGGCCATAGGCGGACTCAGCGTCGAAAAACGAGCAATGAGGAGAAAAATTACCTCGATCGGTGGTCGAAAACTTCCCCGGTGCGGCGGCGGGTGACGGCGGCCGGCTCCTCCGGCGTCTGGTTTTTCTTCTCCGGCGAGCACTGGCGGCTAGGGTTTCTTTGGTCAGGTGTGGGTTGGGGTATTTATACTCTTTGCCTTTTAATCTCGACCGTCCATCAAGATTGAATTTGGGCCGTTCGATCGCGATTTAATTGAGATTAAATTTGGGCCGTTCATCGCGATGCAATCTGGGCCGTCCGTGCCTGATTGAATCTGGGCCGTCCGTGCGCGTGAATCTGGGCCGTCCGTGCGCACGTTTGATATGGGCCGTCCGTGTGCGTAGGAACGAATCTGGGCCATCCGATCGCGCGCACGCAGATCGCCCACATGGCCCGTTCCCTTGTAAGCGCCACGCGGCACGTTCTGGTTGGCTGGGACTGCTAACCGGACCACTGACGTGGCTGCTGATGTGGTGCTGACGTGGCACAACTTTTTTAAATTACGTTTTGACCTCTGGTTTTCGATTTTCTTTTCAAAAACACCTCCATAATCCAAATTTTCACCCCTTTTTCCCAAAATCAATTTCAATTAAATCCAAATAATATTTTTACCCAATTTTATCATTATTATTATTTTTATTTTTATTGAATTAAATTAAATTAAATTAAATAAAAAAATTCAAATAAATAAATAAGAATAAAAATAAATAAATAAAATATTTATTTTTATTCGGGTGTTATAACTCTCCCCCCCTTAAAGAAATTTGGTCCCCCAAATTTGTCTTTTACTCTTGGTCGAACAAATGGGGATACTGGGCTCTAAATTCTGATTCTAGCTCCCAAGTAGCCTCCCTGGGCGTGTGGTTCTGCCATACGACCTTTACAAATTATATTTTCCGGTTGCGGAGTATTATGCTCTTTCGGTCCGTGATACCGACCGACACCTCTTCATAAGACAAGTTCTCTTTGAGTGGAAGCGGTTCATGAGCCAAGACATGAGAAGGGTCCGGGTTGTACTTACGTAGCATGGATACGTGGAACACATTATGGACTCTGGAGAGCTCTGGATGTAGTGCTAGTCAGTAGGCAGCAGTACCAATCCTGTCTAAGATTTCGAATGGTCTAATATACCGGGGGTTTCATTTTCCCCTACTGCAAAACCTACTAATTCACTTGAAAGGAGTGACCTTAAGAAACACCCGGTCGCCTTTTTCAAACGCTAGGTCTCTCTTTTGGGTATCTGCATAACTCTTCTGCCTACTCTGAGCTGTCTGAATGTTCTTCTTGATTTTAACTATCTTGGACGTGGTCTCCTCTACCAACTCCGGGCCGAACAATCTTCTATCGCTCACCTCCTCCCAGCAAATCGGTGATCTGCACGGGCGCCCATATAATGCCTCATATGGAGCCATGTCGATACTTGCTTGGTAGCTGTTGTTGTAGGCAAGCTCTATCAGGGGCAGATGGTCATCCCAATGGCCCCCAGAGTCAAGGATACAAGCTCGGAGCATATCCTCAAGCGTACGAATTGTCCTCTCTGATTGTCCATCAGTCTGGGGATGGAAAGCAGTACTAAGAGATAGCTTTGTTCCCATAGCTTACTGGAAGCTGCTCCAAAACCGAGAAGTGAACCTGGGATCCCTGTCAGACACTGCTGTCACTGGAACCCCATGCAATCTGACTATCTCCCGGATATACATCCTTGCCAACTTGTCCAATGAATCGGTCATCCTGATGGCTAGGAAGTGGGAAGACTTGGTAAGTCGGTCAACGATTACCCATATGGCATCGTGTCCTAAACGTGCATTGGGTAGCCCCGATATGAAGTCCATGGTGATATGTTCCCACTTCCACTCCGGGATCGGTAAAGGCTGAAGTAACCCACCTGGGCGCTGATGCTCTGCCTTGACCTGCTGACATACCAAACATTTAGATACAAAGTCGGCTATGTCTCTCTTCATCCCATGCCACCAAAACTGGGGTCGCATGCTCTAGTACATTTTGGTGCTTCCTGGATGCATGGCAAACTTCGAGCTATGGAACTCCATCATGATGTCTCTTTTTAACTCATTGTCATCTGGGACACACACCCTGTCTTAGAAACGAAGTAGTCCATCGGTAGATATTCGGAATTCTGAGCTCCCTCCCTGTTCTGCATCCTTCTTGCAGGCTACCAGGGCGGGGTCAACTGTCTGGGCTTCCCTTATTCTCTGAATTAACTCGGGCTGGACTGTCAGGCGGCCCAAACATGTGACTCTCTTCAGATCATGAAGTCGAACTTGTTGTGTGGCCCTAATTGATCTGCATTCTGAAACTATCAAATAGGCTAAGATACCTGCACTTTTCCTGCTGAGGGCATCTGCTATCACGTTGCCCTTACCCGGATGGTATAAGATGTAACAATCATAGTCCTTAAGGAGTTCCATCCACCTTCTCTGACGCATGTTGAGATCCTTCTGAGTGAATATGTGTTTCAAACTCTTGTGATCGGTATAGATCTGAAAGGTCTCTCCTTACAAATAATGGCGCCAGGTTTTCAAGGCATGAATGATCGCGGCAAGTTCTAAGTCATGGGTGGGATAGTTCTTCTCATGATTCTTTAATTGTCTGGACCCGTATGCTATAACCTTTCCATGTTGCATCAGGACACAACCCAGGCCCAGATAGGAGGCATCACTATAAACTGTATATCCTTCCGATCCACTCGGTAAAGCTAGCACGGGTGTAGTGGTCAGCCACCTCTTTAATTCTGAAAAACTTCTTTTGCAGTCTTCATTCCACTCAAACTTGGCATTCTTCTTTATGAGTCAGGTTAGAGGAGCTACTAGACTGGAGAATCCTTCAACGAACCTACGGTAATAACCTGCCATTCCCAGGAAGCTACGGATTTCCTTAACTGATGTCAGCTTCTCCCAACCAAGCACCGCTTCAACCTTTTCAGGATTCACTGATACCCCTTCATTTGATATGATGTGTCCTAGGAAGGCAGTCTGCTTAAGGCAGAATCCACACTTACTCAACTTTGCATATAGCCTCTTGTTTCTAAGGACCTGCAAAACTTGGGCCAGATGGTGAGCATGTTCTTCTCTGCTTTTTGAGTAGACTAAGATATCATCGATGAACACGATGACAAATTGATCCAAGAACTCTCTGAAGACCCTGTTCATCAGATCCATAAAGATTGTCGGGGCATTGGTTAGCCCGAATGGCATGACCAGGAACTTATAGTGTCCGTACCTAGTCCGGAAGGCCGTCTTGGGGATGTCTTCTGCTCTTATCTTCACCTGGTGGTAACCTGATCGTAGGTCTATTTTAGAGAAGACTTGTGCACCCTGCAGCTGATCGAAGAGGTCATCAATCCGGGGGAGGGGATACTTGTTTTTGATCGTGACCTTGTTCAATCCTCTGTAATCAATGCACAATCTCAACGTTCCATCTCCCTTCCTTGCAAAAGTGACTCCGGCACCCCAAGGGGACACATTGTGTCTAATAAAACCACTGTCTTGCAATTCAGTGATCTGTTTCCTCAGTTCTTCCATCTCAATGCGGCTCATGCGGTAAGGAGCAACCGAAATGGGCTGGGTACCTGGTTGTAGGTCTATAGTGAACTCGATTTCTCTGTCCACTGGCAGACCGGGCAGTTCGTCCGGAAAGACATCTGGAAAGTCTCGGACTATAGGAATCTCTTGAATACAAATTTCCTTCTTGGGCTTGCCTAGTCAGAGAAAACAACAAGATTAAGGCACTAGAAGTTAAGAAAACTTGTCATCAAGGAATACGTACTGAATAATTTTATTAATTTATAAATGGCTCCTCGTTAGGAGGATTAAATACAACTTTCTTGTTGAAGCAATCTATGGTGGCGTGATACGCCGCTAGCCAATCCATCCCTAAGATTACATCAAAATCCCCCATGTCTAACCCTATCAAGTCTATACTCAGTTTTCTATTTGCTATCTTCACGGCACAGGCCCTATAGATAGCTTCCCCTAGTAGTGTTTCACCCCCAGCAGTAGACACAAACAACAGTGATTCAAGTTTATCAGGTGATACATTAATTTTAGAAGCAAAAGCATGTGAAACAAAAGAGTGCGATGCACCAGTATCAAATAAAACATGAGCAATACGGTCACAAATAGTATACATACCCTATACCATATCCGGGTCGGCGTCGGCATCTTGCTGGGTAAGGTTGTAAGCTCTGCCCTAGATAGGAGGCCTCCCTTGATTCTGGTTCCTTGGGCATTCTCTGGCATAATGCTGGGCACTGCCACAAATGCGACAAGTGTTGTTGAGGCGGTAGAAGGGTCGGTCCCCGTGATCTCTGCCACAATGTTGACAGATCTTCCCACGTGCTGCCCCTGGAGCCTGAGGAGGGGCCTGGATGACTGGTCTGGGCCTCTTGTTTGGTTGGGCAGGCGCCGTGGTTGCTGGCCTGCGGAATGGAGCTAAGGGTCGGGAACTCCCTCCTGGCTGAGGACGGGTGCTGAAGCTTCTTTCCACGATCTGTGCCTTTGCTAGGACTGCTGAATATGTCTTGAGCTCCAGTACTACCAAGTGTTGCCTGATCTCCGGGCAGAGACCCGACTGGAATCTCCTGGCCTTTCGGCCCTCATCCATCAATGTCTCCAGGGAGTATCGGCCCAGCTCGACGAACTTACAAGCATACTCTGATACTGTCATGTTTCCATGAACTAGTTGAACAAACTCCGTTTCCTTTAGGTGTCGGATGTGCTCAGGGAGATATTCCGTATGGAAGGCCGTTAGGAACTGCTCCCAAGTGACTGGTGTAGGCAGGGTGGCCTACTTGAGCTCCCACCAACGTCCTGCTTTCCCTACCAACATGAAGGAAGCAAGGGCAGCTCTCTACTCAGGGACTACTCCCAATATCCTGAAAGCTCTCTCAGTCTCCGCCAGCCAGTACTGAGCCTCTTCAAAAGAGGATCCCCCTGCAAAGGTGGAGGGGTTCAGTCTCCTGTACCTCTCTATGTAGCCCGGGTCGATCAAGGAATGAGCGGAGTCCCGTGGAGGAGGGACTGGACCCGGCTGGGGATAGACTGTGGGGCCCTGTGGTGGCACCTGCTGAAATTGTAGGGGCACTAGATTGTACTGTGGCGGTGCCGGGCAGTACAGTGGCTGGGGCACCGGTTCATACTGCGGCGGTGGTGCCGGGTGGTACTGTGGTGGAGCAGGCTCGTGCCGGGGTCGCTCGGGATCCGCTTGCTGTAGCGGTGGCTCAACCCGTGGTAGTGGGGGAGGTTCGGGTAACTCCCTTCTCTCCTCTCGACCTTGCTGGGCAGCCATGATCCTTTCCAGCATTTCAAATATTCTGTCCACATCTTCCCAAAGGGAATCATCCCGGGCTGCTCGGTTTAGTTGGGGTCTTCCTCTCCTCATCTCTCTGCACCTACATTTCATAAGGAATGATTGAGTAACGGTTTATCGGTGAATATTTCTCTAAGCATTATTGTGTAAGGGATGGATCCGGGGAACGCGGCTCTGATACCAACTGTAATGGCCCCAGAAATTTAAAATGAAATATGTGTATTAAAAATGTAAAATGTAGAAGCGTAATAAAAATTTTGATTAACATCCCTTACACAAAACCAAAAACGTGCTCAAAATATAAAAGAACAAACTAACTAAAAGAGATACTCGAAAATAAGAACTATAAATATAACTACGGAGTCTTTAGGTGTCCTCTTCGCCGTCTTCCTGTGGAACGGGCTCGGGAGCAATGTCTTCCTGATCTGAAATGGTTAAATAAGGAATGAGCTACACCAGCCCAGTAAAGACATCACACTATCTCACTGCCACGGAGGTAAAGGTGGGTAGAAAACACAAAAGGACCAATGGAGCATAATTTATAACAAATTCTTTTATCAGTAATAAAATCCTTTACTGTCCACTTACCTCGGTGAGATCCATAAAATAACATATGAAAGCAATAACATTATCATCATCATGAAATCATATGAACTGTATAACATAATACTTACCACACCTTTGCATTTCAATCATTAAACAACATATTTTCCTCATTTATCAGCCTATTAGTATCCATGGGGATCCATAGGGGTCCCACTACCCGTGAACCTTAACATTTATAACCTGATTCCAGGGCCGTTCCCATACCCCGTCCGGTATGGGCGCCAAAATATATAAGGTCTCCATACCCCGTCCGGTATAAGAGACCACGTTCTCGGTAGGGTTCCCTACGGACTCGGTCTGTCCACCATCTCCTAGAATATCTAGTTAGGCTGTCCACATTATCCACTTATCAATTCACATAACTTTTTTGACCTTTTTTTTGGTTTCAATCATCCAAACACATACAACATGTAAACCAGTAATGGACACCAAACAAGACAACACAGTATCGGGTTAAGCATAATACCGACCATAATAAGAAAATCATGATTCATGCATACGGGATCATAATATAATTACATCAAACATCATGCTGCATTTAATACTGGAAATTAAATCAAACAATAACAGACCAACCCAGTATCAGACTCGGGCTCCATTAGCAACCTTAATCAATTATACATCTATAGAGTCACACAGTACAGTTTAATTATTTATTTAGCTTTAATACTGTGATAGGAAATAGGGTGAGGGGTCGTTACTTGTTTCGGGGTCTGAATACGGCTCTACAGTGCGCCTACAGGCTGTCCCTAATTTTTCTTGAATTTTTTCCTGGGGAACTGAAACGCACTACTGGTACCTGCACGTGTCCCAAAAAATTCCAAATTAAACCTAGGGCCCTTTTCGGCCAATATCGCAATTCTGGCACGGCGGCTCCGCCGTGCTCCGGCGACGATGCCGCCGCTTGCGGCGGTGATTCGCCTTGGGTTGGCCGTTTTCGGCCGAATTCGGTCACGCTTGCATCGGTCCCTGCGATAGAACAACCCTAGGGCCCTCGGTGGGCCGAAAAATTACGAAAAATCGAAACTTACCGGCGGGGGTGCTCTCGGGTGCGGCGGCTCCTCCGGCGTGAGTCGCGTTTTGATGTTTGGCTCCGATCAACCTGTAGAGAAAAGAACGGTGATCACAGTGGTATAAAATTTGCATCAAACGGAGGTCGGGAAGGGCCTCATCAGAGGAAAAAATCGAGGAAGGGCGCAGCAGCACCGCTGGGTTTCGGCTGGGTTTTTCGGCCGTTTGGCCGGTGGTTTGGCTCCGGTTTGGCCATAGGCGGACTCAGCTTTGAAAAACGAGCAAGGGGGAGAAAAATTACCTCGATCGGCGGTCGGAAACTTCCCCGGTGCGGCGGCGGGCGGCGGCGGGCGGCTCCTTCGGCGTCTAGTTCTTCTTCTCCGGCAAGCACTGGCGGCTAAGGTTTCTTTGGTCAGGTGTGGGTGGGGGTATTTATACCCTTTGCCTTTTAATCTCGACCGTCCATCAAGATTGAATCTGGGCCGTTCGATCGCGATTTAATTGGGATTAAATCTGGGCCGTTTATCACGATGCAATCTGGGTCGTCCGTGCCTGATTGAATCTGGGCCGTCCGTGCGCGTGAATCTGGACCGTCCGTGTGCGCAGGAATGGATCTGGACCGTCCGATCGCGCGCACACGGATCGCCCACGTGGCCCGTTTCCTGGTCAGCGTTGCCTTGCCAAGCGGCGCGTTCTTATTTGCCGGGGCTGCTGACCGGGCCGCTGACGTGGCTGCTGACGTGGTCTAGACGTGGCACAACTTTTTTAAATTGCGTTTTGACCCCTGGTTTCTGATTTTCTTTTCAAAAACACCCCCAGAATCCAAATTTTTACCCTTTTTCCCAAAATCAATTTCAATTAAATCCAAACAATATTTTTACCCAATTTTATCATTATTATTATTTTTATTTTTATTGAATTAAATTAAATTAAATTAAATAAAAAAATTCAAATAAATAAATAAGAATAAAAATAAATAAATAAAATATTTATTTTTATTCGGGTTTTACAACTAGAAAATATGTTTTTTTAACAATATGATGCATTGGCCTAACATCTAAGAATCGAGTATGATGACTTTGAATATTAAGGACAGAGCTACCTGTAATTAATTTTATGATTTTTTTTAGTGAAGTCAAGAATATAACTAGGCCAATTTGTTTTTACAAAACTTGGCTTTCGTATTGGCTTCACTGTAGTTTCACTAGGTTAATGTTTATTATGACCCTTGGTTGCTTAATAACAAGTAGTTTATTTGAGATATTAGTTAGGTTTTCATAAAACAAGTCTAGCCTACATATTGGATGTTCATTCCCTAGAGAACATTTCCAACCTTGAAATTTTATGATCTTTTTTTTTTTTTTAATTTCATAGAAGGATTAGAGAATGAAGATAAGGTTACCTTATGATGAAAAGAAAAAAAATGGGCTTGTCCAGTAACCAACCAGTAAGAATGGCCAACACTCATTCTACAATGAGCCTATGAACACCTATTTCTTAAAGGATTTTGTAGTGAAAGAGAATCGAAAGGTGTGGGCACTTGAGTCATGGAAGGAGACCCAATTAACTTTTCGTAGTATTGATTTTTTTAGGTTTTTTGATAACTGGGGAAGAGAAATGAATTGAAATATCTCAAAACATGAACCAAATTGGATCCCTTTTTCATACTTGTTACTTTTCCTAATTGAGGTATGATGGGGATAACTAGTGGTGCATTTTTCTGGGGAAGAATGAGCACATGTAGGTATGGAGGTAGAAAGGAAACTGATGTAGGTTATAGGAGAAGGAGAAGTAAGGATTATTGTCATGGTGAGAGTTAAGCAGTAATTTCCCCTTTTCGAGTTTACTAAATATTGGCCTTCTAGAAAATTTGAACTAAGTTAGGCAAACTATGTTAATTTTTTATCCACTTATCTTTTCACTTTGGAAACTTAATTTTCTTGGCTCTATTTTGAATTTCAAAAATTTTTAACTTTTCATTTCTTATATTCCTTAAACTTTAGAATTCTATGTCAATAACTTCAAATTCCAGTTACTTCACATTACAACGCTAAAAATTGGATGTTATAACACTAAGATTTTGGACTAATGTGACAATCACATATTTAACTATGTTTTGACACACTTCATTTGAATGGTTTATTCATGCCAAGTTCCTTTCTAATCATATAAAATTTGTCTTCATTAAGTGGTTTAATGAAGATAATTGATGGCTTTCTAATTATATAAATCTATTTTGACTCCAAGTTTCAACTATGCCTTTCTTGTTGAGCTTCTTTGGGCCTTTCTTTTATTGAGGGCAATCCATTGCAACATGTGTTGCCTTGTTGCAACTGAATAAATGATGTGGTCCGTCTTCCTTAACTCCCCCTTGAGAGTGAAGTTTCTAACTCTTAATTTTTTTTTCTCTATAATTCAATTTAGCCTTCTTGAGAGAACTGCAAGTTCTTCATTATCATTGCTCTTTTTTCACTTTTTTCACATGGTGTGGAAGCTTGAAACACTATAACTTTTTTTTTTCTCATTTTTATCTTTTTTTCTCTTCAAGGGTAACTCATGAGTGATAAAGCAGCCTAAAAGTCCATCCAAACTAAGTTTGTTGACCTCTTTAGCCTCAAAACGACATCATTTTTAGTGTTGCAGAGTTGTATTGCAGCTACAGGTCCAAGCTTGGACTTCTTCCTCATTTCTTTTTCTCTTTTCGACCTTTTTTTCCCTCTTTTCTTCACCAATGTAACCTGCATCAAAATTTTTACTCACTAATTGATTTTAACTCAAAATTTATTCATTTTTTTTTCTAAAAAAAAAATTAAACAAAAAGTATATAAAAATATAATAAAAATCTAACACATCAGTTCATAATAGCTTTTTAAACTTTAGGGTCTACAACTTAAATGTATATTCTTATTCTAGCATTCCAGTTAGTTATAATTTATTCTATTGAATAAGAGGATTTATTGGTAGATTGATGCTCTTCGCATTAGATTGTCATTTTGAGTCTCATCTCTAGACGCTGAAGTTATAAATTTAGCGATTTAACTCTACTACCAATTGTTGTTCCAAACTATTAATGCAACTTAAAGAGGATGAGTGCATTGTGTTTCAAAATTTTGCTATTTTTTAAGCTTAACCCAACCACTCAACAATTTTGAGCTTTTAATAAGATATTTCAATTAATTTAACAATAATGCATAGAAAAACAAAGTCAACTCAAATTTAATTAATATGATTCAGGAATTATAGATTTTAAAAAATTAAGAGTGAGTAAGAGAGAGAAGATCTAAACACAATTTTATAGTTTTCGACCCATTACATGCATGAGCCTTCTCCTTGAGTCTCCAAGACCAAAAGAAGAAATAGGAAGGAGCTTTCGGGTTCCTTGTGGATGCTTTTTCTCCTGGTTTGATTGAGGGAAATTAAAAAAAAAAAGGAGGCGATTGGTGAGGGAGAGAGGCGATTTTGAGAAAGTGAAATAGAATCAAGGGAGAGGAAAAAAAAAAGAGGACTCACGATTTTAGTAGAAATAGAGAGAAAGAACAAAGATTTGAGGAGAGAAAACATTGAGAGTGTAGAAAAATGGTGGGATTTTTGGGCTTTGTTGAGGGAAAAAGAGGATACTTTTTGGGTTTTTGTCGGTGAAAATAGTGAAGAAAAACATAAATCAAGGATAATAAAGCTTCATCCTTTGAATGGGATTATAGTAAATGATTTCTCTTGGAATATGATTTGAATGAATGATGTATTTTTCTGCATTTATGTTTCATTGTGTATGAACATGGTTTGTATGGATTATCTTCCTTAGTGAATTAATATACTAAAAAAAATGGTTTGTGATATCCCCGTAAAATAAGCCAATTTGTGAGGATCATTTGTTGGAAATGTGCCCCATTTATTTCATATGCAGGTCATTTTTTTTTTTTCATATTATGATTATACTGTTTTCAGTGTGGTTTTACTATAATACGTTTAAATAAAAGAAAATAGAAAATCATTAAACTTATCGGGGTTTATATAACTTTATGGTGGAGGAACTTGAACTAAAATTAGATTGATTCATTGCTGGTTATTCTATTTCGGCTCTTATACATGCTGCTAATATGGTAGCGGCGTGAATTTTTCTTGTAGCTCAACTTCTTCATCTTTTCATAGACATACCTTGCATAATATATCTAATTCCTTTGATAGGTATAATAAAAGTATTATTAGGAGCTACTTTAGCTCTTGCTCAAAAATATATTAAGAAAGGGTTAACTTATTCTATAATGTCTCAATTAAGTTATATGATGTTATCTTTATTGTTTGATGACTATACAATAGGCAGATGAGCATTAGTTAATAAAAAATGTGACCAAATATATGAATGGAAAGTCCGTTAGAAATTAATTTGTTCATTTCTTAAGAGTAGGATTTAGTATTTTGCTTAGTAAATAAAGATGATTATTGTAAAAAAAAGTGATAATACAAATGGTAAATTCAAAAGAAATAAAAATTAAGAATTAAAATAGAGTAACATTTTTGTAATGGTTCAACTCTCATCTAGAGTCGTTAATGCAAGGACACAGTAAAATAATAAAATAATTTAAAAATTATATTCTTACGCAGTAGTCTAAATTAAAAATTACATGCCTGACAACATTTAATCTAATCATCCCACCTTCACGAGGCACATTTAATATCCAAAATAAACTTATAAAAAAAGAAATAAATAATCTTAAGTTCTTACTAAAATAATTAACTAAATATCCTAGTAATTTTCTCACTATTCAGTAGCGTGATCTTGGGTATTCTGATATAAAAAAGATGAATGATTAATTAAGTGAGCTTAATATGCTCAGTAAGCATGTAAATACTAACAAATGATTGGGCAATCTATATAAATTTTTAGAAAACATAAAACTACCGACGGAAAAAATTTAAAAATATTTTTCTTTTTAATTGTAAAAACACATAGTATCTACACCTTAATTCATTCATCAAACCTTGTAAATCAATTTATTCAATAAATATTTAGAATTCATTATCTCAATATCATAATTCATGACATAAACAGTTTAGGAAACATCGTAATTCAGTATTCTAGTATCATAATTTAAGATATAAACAGTTCAGTAAATATCAGAATTTAGTATTCTAGTATCACAAACTTTACACATGACTATATATTCATTCTTATCGTTTTTACATCTTATTAAAATTATTTCATCGCACAATGTTATTTCCACCAGTATCAATGAGGCCAGTAACCCTTTAACCATGTGGATACATCACAGTTCATAATTTATAGTTCAGTTCATAGTTCATAGTTCATAGTCACACAATATTTATTGTTTAGCCATATCTGGCTAAAGTTGTATATACGGATAGGGTTCACCATAGTCACACGCTAAATTGGCCACACATTAAATGGGTCTTCCATATCATTTACAATGTTTTTGTTATTATATCTTAATTTGAAACCAATATAATACCTTACTAAAATCTCTTAAATGCATTATTTCCTAATTTCATTTATTGACCTATTAATTCTTTAATTTTAAACTTTATTATATTTGAATAGTCAAGTCTACTACTATACATACTCTTCAAAATAGTCTTTTGTGTATCCTGAATATTCTCATAGTTCATATAATAACAACCAGTACATGTAAAAATTCAGTTATAAAATATAACATTGCAAATCATCAGTAAATTTAGTACTGACCATAAATAAGAACACAAAAATCAATAATAAAGGCTCTTCAAAATTTTACACCAATTTATAACTTCAAATAAAATAATTAATTATTAGACACTATAGTTTTAATCTCTTAAACACATATCACTAGCTTTTTTTTTTTTAATTTTTTCTTCTTCTTATGCCAAATGGGTGAGGTCTTATCTACTTGGGCCTGGGTGTTACAATTTTACCTATAGGCGAGAAATTAACCAAGTAAAAGAATCATGTAGCTTGCCAATAGAGAACATGGAAGGATTAATTATGAAGAATGTGACTTTTTTTATGTAATTTTTTTCTCTTTTTTGATGTATTTTAATTTTTTTCCACCCACATACTTTGTAAATATTTAGTGTAGTTAAAAACTAATTATGCAAAGAATGTGACGTTTTCTTTAATGTAGTTTTCTCTCTCCTTTGAAGTATTTTAATTTCCTCCCTCCATGCCTTAAAAATATTTAATGTAGTTAATTTTAGTAAATGTTACTAACACATGCTTCATGACGGATGAGATTTTAATTTTGCATCTAAATTAAATCAATAATTAGTTTTCATCACAGTACTTTACATCTTCTTACCCTAGATCATCGATGAACTTTGGATCTCAAAGTTAGACTAGTATGAATTAGTTTAGTGTTTCAATTATGTTTTCGATAACATAACGACTACCAAAAATTAAATTAGAAAAAATATTTTTATGAATTCTTTTTATAGCCTTGTGTCAGCTACATTATGATACCTCTCATGAGCATTAACCAAACTAGATATTAGATATGATCAAAAGTTTAGAGAGCCATGTGAGAATTAATTAAGAATACATTATTCCTTTCCTATTAAAAATAAGATAATTTATAATTTTATTACCATAAAACCAAGTGATTTATGGAAAAATATTTTCCTTTTACTTAGGATTTATCTATAATAATATTAGTTCATAATGATTGTTCAAGAGGGTTTACTATTTTCTATATGTTGTACTTTTTTTGAAATATAATAAATAGAAAGACACGAACACAAAAACTGTTGAAGCATTTATTTTTTTTTTAAGAAATAAATTCATTGAGTTTTAGGGGGTTAAGATATATTACTAGATGTCATTTAAGGTTTATATATTCAAATAATTAATAAACATGATTTATTTAGTTATGTATAAATAGATAAGCTGATTTACTTCCCTAGATGATTGAACTTAATGAGTTATATGCATAAAGTTTATTAAATTTTTCCAAGTTTAGGAGATAACAAACATAATATATGGGACTTAAAAATGGTTTAAATTCATTGCATAATAAAGGATGAACTTTAATTTGTTTATTTTGTAATTTAAAAGTGTGTGAATGGGTTAAATTAAGGTCACAATTCATCAAAAATGAGAAAAACAATTAAAATAATTAATTTGGGACCTTTTTGAAATAAAATATCAAAGTCAAGGTCCTTTTAGAATAAAAAGGGACCAAATTGAAAGAATTTTAGGTGACTAGGGGCCATTTTACAATTTTAAAAAAATGGGCCACGTATGACCGCTGACTCATCCACGCGACCAGTAGGATTCCGCAATGTGGACGCCATGCCAGTAGGTGACATGATGCAGATGACACGCTAGTAATCTGCGTACTCATGATCGGGCAGCTCTCCTTTTGCCACATGGATAAAGATGGACAGTGCAGATCTATTAAGGGAAGGTATTTAAGCTTCAACCCTATCGGCTCCAAAAACCTTAGCCAACAGGGGGAGACTAGAGAAGAATAAAGTGACTGCTATAGGAGGTAGCAGATGGGTAGAACATGATGACATCGTCACGTTGGAACCCCAAACCAACCTCTGGTAAGTGATTTTTCCCCTTTTTTCTCACTTGTTCCTTTTCCATTGTTGTTTTTAGCATTAATCTCTGATTTCAGCTGGAAATCCTGTGCCCAAGAATGAAGCAGTCCATGTCGGTGGCTAGGAGATAAGTGCAACTCTAGTAAGCCACCTCTCCTCTTATTTGTGCCTTACCTTTTTTTATTAGCATTTTGAAAAGCTTTGTTATACAATAATTAAAAAAAAAAGACAATTTCGAAGGGGGGAATGAGTGCCAAATCGTGACCAATAACCAGAAACTGTTGTGCTTCAAGCCTCCGATTCCGATAAGGCATCGAATTCATTACTGTACTTATTTATCGAGGTTCAAATTGAATATCTAATATGTTCATTGTTTTTGAAAAACATAATAAATAAATGAAATAACAACAAGTGCCAACGGAGCTGTTTGTCTAAAAGCTCAAAATTCCTATTAAGAATTTCGAGTATTTAGCATGATTGTAAAAATATAGTGACACTGAAATTATCATTGCGCAGAAAAATTTAAAATTTAAAAGCTATATTCCTTACACGTTAACTTATAATACCCAAAACACCTAGTAGAATGTTTAAGAATCTAAAATAAGAAAACTGCTACGAAACAATAATTAACCTCAATTCAAGTCTGGCAGAACGAAAATGAATAATATAGCGTCTTTCACTGTTCGGGATCTGGTCTTGATTTTCTTAATCTAAAATAGTTAATAAGAAATAAGTGAGCTATATTAGATCAATAATAATATCAAAAACCTTACCACGACACAGTAACTAAAGGGTTATAAAAACTTATAAAACAATTGATGGAGCATACTTTTTTAATAAAATTTGAATGCTAATGCATCCCTTATCTATTTTTACTGAAAATATTATCATTTTTTTCTCTTACAAATAATCTTCCAAACACAATACACTAAGATATAATCAGAATCATAACTTAATTATAATAGACACGCAATACAATAAACATATAACATTAGGTTCTTTACCATCTCACCCAAACTAGGGTTATTTACTATCTCTATTTTTGTCATATTATTTTTATTTCCAGTAACAGTATCACTGGAGGCCCATAGGGATCCCTGCTACACACATAAATATTTTCTTTATAAATCATCGGTCATCTCCATACCCCATTCGATAATGGGTGCCACAATTAAAGATCATCTCAATATCCCATCCGGTATGAGTGTAATTATTTAACTTCTAACTCCGTCTAGTATGGGACTTTGTAGTCTCATACGACTGATAACACAGTCTACGATAAGGTTCACCCTATGTACCAAGTCTGTACACTTTTTTCTATGATACCTGGTAAGTCCTTGATTTCATGTCATCAATTTACGCATGTATATATTTCATTATTATCTAAACAATTAATAGCTCGTAAGACCGATACATCAAATAATACAAGAGTATGTAATCCATGTTTCGATACCCATTGAGGATAAAATCGTAAATAAAAGTGAAATAAGATGGCAAAATAAAATAAAAATTTTATACGATGAAATAACATAAATAATAAAATGAAATAAATAAATCAAGGCAAAACAAAATAAAATAGAATATAATAATGAAGTGGAATGAAATAAACTAGAACCAAATAACACAAAACGAGATGGAATAAAATACAACGATTCAAGATGCGTGATTAATACATTGATTTTAGATGGATATAATGAAATAAAAATTAAAACAGAATGGGCAAACTGAAAAAAAATATAGAAAATTGAAAGATATATAAATAAAGAGAATGAAAATAAAAATAAAGATAAAAATAAAGAATAGAAAATACAAATAAAACTAATAACGGACATAAACTAATTTGATTTATTGGCTCCATTGGCAACCTGTATTTAATCATCAAGTAATCATAAAATTGTTTAGAATCACTGCTTATTATCGATTAAAATTTGATTTAATAGTAACTGGGGAAAGTGTTGAAGTATTCCTATTTTGGATCGGGGGCTAGAACATTGTTTCTCTCAACTACGACTTGCGGTAGGTCCTGACTCTCATATTTTTGAGTTTTCTGGTGGAATCAAGGTGTTTGTGTTAAAGTGATGCAAAAATAAGTAAAAGGTGGTGACAAGGAGTGAGAACACTCACTAGGGTCGATTTGAGGTTCCAACACGATAGTGTAACTGGGCTCCGCCGTCTGGTTCTTCTTCTCTGGCATTCCTCTCTCTCAGTTATATCAAATCCTAGTGGAATTATGGTTGAAATCAACTTAAAATGTGAAAGGGAAAGGTTTTAGTGAAAAAGAAGGAAAAAATCGGGCTTATCGACATCGATTGGGTCTCCGACACAGCAGCACTACTGTTGTTCCGTTGCCTGCACTTTCTCTGGTCTCCCCTACCGATTCCTCTCTAATCGGCTGTGTCGGCTAAGGTTTGAAAGGTTAGCTAAAGAGAGACTTAAATACCTCTCTCCATTTAATCTCGACCATCCACTTGGGCTTACGTGGTGCTATGAGAGCCATCCGATCGGGGCCACTTAAGGGAAACCCAACTTTTTCTCCTGCGAGTGGTCCTGACTGTTGGATTGACTAACCCCTAAAATCTGAGCCTTTGATTGCGCAGGCCATTGGATCGATGAGTGGTTCATCCAAGTCATTCATTTCAATTCAAACGGGCGTGAATTTGGACTGTCAGTGTGTGTAGGAATGACCACTAGCCATTTGATCCTCCTGGCACGCGGATTGCCAGTGTGGCTTTCCACGTGGAGTCTTTATTAACGTGACTGCCACACGGCATGTGGCAATTTGCCGCGTTGCTAACTAGGCTTCCACGTGGCCCATTTTCTAGAATTTGTATAGTGACCCCTGGTTACTCATATTTTCTTCAAACATGTCCATTTTTATGAGAGAATGGACTTAACTAAGAAATTTTGTTTTTCCAAAAGGTCCCCAAATGAATTTTATTTATTATTTTTGTTTTATTTTATTTTAGTTTTTTTTTATTAGTTATTATTATTATTATTATTATCATTATTTAAGAAGAAATCGATTTCATTATTTTAAAGTTATGACTCTCCCCCTTAAAACAAATTGATCTCTCAAATTGCTCCCCCTCACTAAACAAATGAGGATATCTAGTTTTGAAATCTGATTCTAACTCCCAAGTAGCCTCGTCCGGTGAGTGATTCTGCCATAAAATTTTGATAAAGGGATTTCACTATTACGGAGCACCTTACTCTTTTGGTCTAAGATGTTGATGGGTGCCTGTTCATAAGATAGGTTATCCTGAAGTGAAAGTGGCAGCATTGACATATGAAAGATATTATGAACTCTGGATAGTTTTGGTAGTAATACTAGTTTGTAGGTAAACATTCCAATTCGGTCTAAAATTTTAAATGATCTAATGAACCAAGGGTTTAATTTCTTCCTTTTTTTAAACCTAGTGATGCCTTTAAGGGGAGTGACTATAAAAAAAACTCAATCACCTGTCTCGAATTCTAAATCCCTCATTCAGGTGTTTGTATAACTCTTTTGTCTGCTTTGAACTGTCTGAATATTTTTTTCTGATTTTAAAAATTTTTATTGCAGTCTCATCTACAAGGTTTGGACCAATTAACTTCATGTCACTTACTTTTTTCTAATAGATTAGTGACCTACAGGGTCAACCATACAATGCCTCATACAGGGCAATACCAATACTTGCTTAGTAATTGTTGTTGTAGGCAAACTCTATCAAGGGTAAGTGATCATCTTAATGCCCTCCGAAATCCAGGATACAAGCCTTAAGCATGTCATCTACTGTGTAAATAGTCCTTTCTGATTGCTTATTCGTTTAAAGGTGGAATGTTGTACTGAGAGATAATTTTGTTCCCATCGCCTGCTGAAGACTGGTCCAAAACTTGAAGGTAAACCTGGGGTCCTTATTCGATACTATTGTCACTAGAACTCCATGCAATTTGACTATCTCTCGAATACAAATTCTAGCTAGCTTATTTAAAGGGTCTGTTATTCTAATAGCTAGGAAGTGAGAGGACTTAGTTGATTGATGATTACCTAAATTGCATCATGACCTGAACAAGTTTTGGACAATCTTGTTACAAAATTCATGGTTATATATTCTCATTTTCATTCCGGAATCGGTAGCAGTTAAAGTAGACCGCCTGAGTGTTGATACCCTGCGTTAACCTATTGGTATGTGAGACACTTGGAGATAAAATGAGCAATATCCCTTCTTATCTCGTTTCACCAAAATTAGGGTCACATACTTTGATATATTTTGTACGTTCTAGGTGAATGATGAACTTCGAACTGTGAACCTCTACCATGATGTCTCTTTTCAAATCGTTATCACTAAAAACACACAACCTGTCTTGAAACTTAAGCAACTCATCGGCAAAAATCCAAAATTATGAATTCAAACCTTGTTCTGTATCCTTTCTAATGACTGTTAGAATGGGATCAGCCAGCTGAGCCTCATTGATCTTTTGGATTAACTCGAGTTGGATTGTTAAGTAAGCTAAACATGTGGCTCATTCTAAGTCTTAGAGTGTATCCTCTGCATGACCTTTCATCAATTTACACTCGAAGACCATCATATGAGCTAATATATCTGCATTCTTCTTACTAAGAACATCGGCTATCACATTACCCTTGTTTGGGTGGTACAAGATCTTACAATCATAATTTTTAAGAAATTTTATTTAATACCTCTGACATATGTTGAGATCCTTATAGGTAAATATATGTTTCAGACTCTTATGCTCTGTATAGATTTCAAATGTCTACCCATACAAGTAATGACGTCAGGGTAAGATATGAATAATTGTTGTAAGCTCTAAGTCACGAGTGGGGTAATCCCGTTCATGAGTTTTTAGTTGTCTGGACCCATAAGTTATGTGTAACGGCCCCGAAAATTAAAATGAAATGTATATATTTATTCTGAGTATGAAAACGAAATAAAATAGATTATGATTAACATCCCTTACATAATAATCAAAACGTATAAACTTATGAAAGAATAAACTAACTAAAAGAAATACTATGAATGAATACTATAAGGAAAACTAATAAATTCATAGGCTTCTACTCACCGTCTTCCTGCAGAACGGGCTCGGGAACCAAGTCTTCCTAATCTGAAATGGTTAAGTAAGGAATGAGCTACACTAACCCAATAAGGACATTACACTATCTCACTATCACAGAAGTAAAGGTTGGTAGAAAACAAAAACGACCAATGGAGCATAATTTATAACAAACTCATTTATCAATAATAAAAACCTTTACTGTCCACTTACCTCGGTGAGATTCATGAAAACAACTTATGAGAAACAATAACATCATAAACATCATAAGATCATGCACACTCTGTAACATAACACATATCATACTTTTGTATTTCAATCATCAGACAACCAATTTCCTCTTTTATCAGCCTACTAGTATCCATGGGGGTCTATAGAGGGTCATCGCTACACGTGAACTATTCACATTAATAACTTAATTCCAGGGCCGTCCCCATACCCCGTCCGGTATGGGCGCCAAAACCATAAACCTCAATACCCCGTCTGGTATGAGGGTGAAACGGGTTGTCCCAATACCCCGTCCGGTATGGGCGCCAAAACACATAAAGTCTTCATACCTCGTCCGATATGAGAAACTACTTTTCCGATAGGGTTCCCTATGGACCTAGTCCGTCCACCATCTCCCAAGATATCTAGTTAGGCTGTCGATATTATCAATTTATCAATTCACATACCTTTTTTTATGTTTTCTAATCTCAATTATCCAATCAAATATAAACACGTAAACCAGTAATGGACACCAACAAGGCAACACAACATCGGGTTCACAATAATTCAAACCATAATAAATGAAACTGTGATTCATGCATACGAAACCATAGAATAAACATATCAGGCACCATACTGTATTCAAAACTGTAAAATAAATCAAACAACACCTGACCGAAAAATACATCAGATTCGGGCTCCATTAGCAACCTTAATTAATTATACATAACTATTAATTCATAACATACCATTTTATCATTTATTAGGCTTTAATGCCGTAATAGGAAATAGGGTGAGGGATCCTTACTTGTTTCGGAGTTTGAAATCGGGTTCTCACTGCACCTACGGGCAGTTCCTAAATTTCCTGAATTTTTCTCCAAAAATTGAAACACACTTTCGGTACCTATACATGTCCCCAAAAAATTCCAAATCAGACCCAGGGCCTTTTCGGTGAATTTCAGAATTCCGGCACGGCAGCTCCGCCGTGCTCCGGTAACGGCACCACCGCCCACGACGGCAATCTGCCTCGGGTTGGCCGTTTCTGGCCGAATTTGGCCAAACTTGCATTGGTTCCTGTGATAAAACACCACTAGGGCCCTCAGTGGGCCAAAAAATTCCAGAAAACTGAGACTTACTGGCGGCGAAGCTCTCGGCTGCGGCGGCTCCTCCGGTGCGAGTTGCGATTTAGTGTTTTGCTCCAGTCAACCTGTAGAGGAAAGAACGGTGGTCACAGTGGTGTAAAAATTACATCGAACGGAAACCTGGAAGGGCCTCATCGGAGGCAAAAATCGAAGAAACTCGCGACGGCGCCGCTGGACTTCGGCGGTGTTTTTCGGCCAATTGGTTGGTGGTTTGGCTTCGATTTGGCCACAGGGAGGTTCAGTATCGAAAAACGAGCACAGGAGAGAAATTTTTCCTCGTTTGGCGGCCGAGAAATCCTCTTGTGCGGTGGTGGGTGGCGGCGGTCGGTTCCTCCGGTGGCTGTGTCATCTTCTTCGGTGAGAGTTCTGGCGGCTAGGGTTTGGGGTTGGGTGTGGAAACGATTATTTATAACTTTTCCCTTTTAATCTGAGCCGTCCATCACGATTTAATCTGGGCTGTCCGATCGCAATTAAATTGAAAATAAATCTGGGCCGTCCATCGCGATGCGATCTGGGTCGTCCGTGCATGATCAAATTTGGGACGTCCGCACGCGTGAGATCTGGGCCGTCCATGCGTACTTTTGATCTGGGTCGTCCGTGCGCGTGGGAACGGATTTGGGTCGTCCGATCGCGCGCACTTGGATTGCCCACGTGTCTCTGTCCCGCGTGACTTCCCGTGCCAGCGTCCCTGCAACGTGGTGTGTCCTGGTTGGTCGGGACTGCTGACGTGGTACTATTTTTTTAAATTACGTTTTGACCCCCCAATTTTCGATTTTCTTTTCAAAAACACCTTCAGAATCCAAATTTTCACCCTTTTTTCCCAAAATCAATTTCAATTAAATCCCAAAAATAATTTTACCCAATTTTAATATTATTATTATTATTATTTCTATTAAATTAAATTAAAACTTTATAAATTAATTATTAAAATAAAATAAAATAAGACAAAATTCCAATAAAATTAGAATAAAATAAAAGAAAAATTTTGGGTGTTACATTATGACTCTCTCGTGTTGCATCAAAATATAACCCAAACCTTGATAAGAGGCATCGCTGTGTACTGTATATCCCTTTGTTCTATTTGGTAGTGCCAACACAGTTGCACTAGTCAATTACTTTTTAAGTTCTATAAAGACTATTTAACATTCCACATTCCAATCAAACTTAACATATTTCTTCATGAGTCATGTCAATGGAGCTGCTATACTTGAGAATCCTTCCACAAACCTACGATAATATCCTGTTGTACCCAAAAAACTCCTAGCTTCCTGACCGTAGTTAGTTACTTCCAACCCGTCACGGCCTCAAATCTTGTTAGGATTTACTAACACTATTTATTTCATTATTATGTGCCCCAGGAAAAAAGTTTGTTCACGCCAAAACTCACATCTATTAAGCTTTTCATATATTTATTTTTCTCTGAAAATCTGCAAGACTTAGGTTAGATATTGGACGTGTTCTTCCCTGTTCTTAGAGTAAACCAGGATATCATTAGTGAAGACTATGACAAATTGATCCAAAAAGGGTATGAAAATTCTATTCATTAAATCCATGAAGATTACAGGTGCATTAATCAATCTGAATGGTATGACAAGAAACTCATAATGTTTATACTGGGTTTTGAAGGTTGTCTTAAGAATGTCTTCTGCTATGATCTTTATCTGAGGGTATCCTAAATGCAAGTCGATCTTAGAAAAAATCTAGACACCTATAACTGATCAAAAAGGTCTTCAACCTTAGAGAGGGGATACTTGTTCTTAATTGTGACCCTATTTAGTTCCCTGTAGTCTATGCACAACCTCAATGTCCCATCACTCTTTCTTGTGAATGTGACTCAAGCACCCAAAAGAGATATGCTGTGTCGGATGAAATCGTTATCTTGCAACTCTTTGATTTGTCTTCTTAGTTCTTTTATTTCGACACGACTCATCCAGTATGGGGCAACCGAGATGGGTTGGGTTCCAGGTTGAAGATTAATGATAAATTCTACCTCTGGATCTACTAGCAGCTCTAGTAGTTTATCAGGGAACACATCAGGAAAGTTTCAAACAACATGAATGTCTTGAATGCAAATCTCTTCCTTGGGTTTACTTATCACAGAAAAGAAATAATTAAATAAATGGTATATAATTAAATTTAATAAATTACCTCCATACACCAACAATATTTGAGATTTTATTAATCAATAAAAGGCTTTTCATTAGGGATGTTGAATACGAGTCTCTTGTGGTAACAGTCATCGGTAGCATGATAGGCTGCTAACCAATCCATCTCTAGAATTACATCGTAATCCCCCATATCTAGTGCTATTAAATCTACTTTTAGTTTCCTATCTACTATTTCTATTATACAAGATTTGTATACAACATTTCTCAATAATATTCCATTCATAGGTATCGACATTAATAATATATAATTAAGATGTTCAGGTGGTACATTTAAATATTGAGTGAAAACATGTGAAACAAAAGAATTTAAGACACCAGTATCAATTAAAACATGTGCAAGATGTTTACAGATAGTATATGTACCCTGAATCACATCTATGTTGGTTTTGACATCTTACTTGGTGAGCATATAGATTCTTCCCTAAACTGTGGGTCTGATTGGTTTTGATTCCTCGGACATTCTCTTGTAAAATTTTGAACACTTTTATATATGCAGCAAATATTATTGAGATGATAACAAGATTGATCCCTATGAACCTTATCACAGTGCTGGCAAATTTGACCAAGTCTTATTATTAGGGCCTGAGGAGGAGCCTCAGGTGTGAGTCTTGGCCTCTTGTTCTGTTTGTTTGGTGCAACTAGTGTTGGCCTATTGTGCGGGATTGAGGGCCTAGAGCTACCCACAACTAAGGAAAAAAATCCAGATATTTCACTTGATCAGCTGTGTTTGGGCTAAAACCATCAAATATATGATATACTCAAACACATACAATTGTTGTCTGATCTCAGGGTTAAAACCCCATTTAAACCTCCTTACCTTCCTACCTTCATTTGTCATACTATCAGGGGAGTATCGGCCCAACTCAAGAAACTTCCGATCACTCTGTAACTAACAAACTTCCCTAGATTAACTATGCAACCTCCATTTCTTTTAGGTGATGAAGGTGCTTTAGAAGGTACTTTACATTGAAGGCCGCTAAACATTATTCTTAGGTAACTTGAGTGGGCAAAGTAGCCTATTTGAGTTATTACCAACATCCAACCTCACCCACGAGCATATACGTGGCAAGGATGACATTCTATTCAAGAATCATCCCAAGTGTCACAAAGGTCTCCTCAGTCTCTAT
Organism: Carica papaya; assembly: GCF_054855325.1. Lineage (NCBI taxonomy): Eukaryota > Viridiplantae > Streptophyta > Magnoliopsida > Brassicales > Caricaceae > Carica > Carica papaya. The sequence goes on along the minus strand of NC_142311.1, from coordinate 14,357,388 downwards.
CAACCAGTACTCGGCTTTCTCAAAAGTAGATGCTCTTGCAAAAATAGATAGGTTAAATATCTTGTACCTTTCAATGTAACATGGGTCCATCATGAGCAAAACTAGATCCTGCTGGAGGGCAATTGGATTATGCTGAGGAGGGATTGAGTGGCCTTATAGAGGCACCAAATTGTATTATTGAGGTACTAGATTGTACTGTGAGAATATTGGGTTATACCATGGGGGTATAAGTCATCTTGATGTGGAGGTGGTTCATACTATGGTAGGGGTGGAGGTGGATCAGAAAACTCCCTTCTCTCCTCCCTAGCTTGCTGGGCAGAAATCAACCTTTCGAGCATTTCGAAGAGTCAATCAACGTCCTCCCATAATCAACCCTCCCAGGCTACTATGTTCAACGATTGCCTTCCTCTTATCATATTTCCTTAACTACATCATATGACAATAGCTTGATATTCGAATTGTTTTGAGGTTTACTCTTAACATGTATTAAATTATTTTAGCTCTATGTGCAAGAAATGATTCCGAGGAACGCGGCTTTAATATCAACTGTAAAAGTCCAAAACCCTTATTAAGAAATTTGAGTATTTAATATGATTGTAAAATCATAGTGACACTGAAATTATCATTGCACAGAAGAGTTTAAAATGTAAAAGTTACATTTCTTACACGTTAACTTATAATACTCAAAAAGCCGGCTAGAATATCTTAGAATCTAAAACAGAAAAAACTATTACAAAACAATAATTAACCTCAATTCAAGTCTGACAGAACATAAATGAATAATATCCTAGCTATTCTTTCACTGTTCGAGATTTGGATCTTGATCATCTTGATATGATATAGTTAATAAGAAGAACTACACTAGTTCAATAAGAATATTAAAAACTTTACCATCGACACAGTAACCAAAGGGTTATAGAAAACCATAAAACAACTGATGGAGTATACTTTTTTAATAAAATATGAATGCTAATGCATCACTTAAATGTTTTTACTGAAAATACAATTATTTCATTCTCTTACTAGTAGTCTTCCAAACACCATACACTAAGATATAATTAGAATCATGATTTAATCACAATAAACATGTATTTTAATTAATATATAATGTTATGCTCTTTACCGTCTTACCCAAACTAGGGTTATTTATCATCTCCATTTCTGTAATATTATTTTTATTTCCAGTACTAGTATCATTGGAGGGCCATAAGGACCCCTGCTGTATGTAGATACATAAATATTTTCTTTGTAAATTATCTGTCCCGTTCAGTAATGGACGTCACAATTAAAAACCGTCTCAATACCCTGTCCAGTATGATCGTAATTACTTAACTCCCAACCCTGTCCAGTATGAGACTTCCCAGCTTTATAAGATTGATGACACTGTCCACTGTAGAGTTCACTCTATGTACTAGGCCTGTACATTATTTCCCATGATACTCGATAAGCCTTTGATTCTATATCATCAATTTACACATGTATATATTTCACTATTATCCAAACAATCGATAGCTCGTAAGACCCATACATCAAATAGTATAAGAGTATGTAATCCATGTTTCGATATCCATTAAGGATAAAATCGTAAATAAAAGTAAAATTAGATGGCAAAATAGAATAAAAATTTCATACGATAAAATAACATAAATAATAAAATGAAATAAATAAATCAAGGCGAAAAAAAATTAAATAAAATATAATAATGAAATGGAATGAAATAAACTATAACTAAAATAACACAAAACAAAACAAAATGGGATGGAATAAAATACAAAGATTCAAGATATGTGATTAATACATTGATTGTAAATGGATATAATGAAATAAAAATTAAAACATAATAGGCAAACTGAAAAGAAATAGAAAATTGAAAGATAAATAAACAAAGAGAATGAAAATAAAAATAAAGATAAAAATAAAGAATAGAAAATACAAATAAAACTAATAATAGACATAAACTAATTTGATTTACTGGTTCCATCGGAAACTTGTATTTACTCATCATGTAATCACAAAATCGTTTAAAATTGTTGCTTATTATCGATTAACTTTGATTTAATAGTAACAGGGGAAAGGGTTGAGGTATTCTTACTTCAGATCGAAGGCTGGAACACTGTTTCTCTCAATTGCAATTTGCGGCAGCTCCGGACTCTCAGATTTTTGAGTTTTTTGGTGGAATCAAGGAGTATGTGTTAAAGTGATGCGAAAATAAGTAAAATGCGATGAAAAGGAGTGAGAACACTCACTGGGGTCTATTTGGGGTTCCAGCACGGCAGCGGAACCAGGTTCCCCTGTCTAGTTCTTCTTCCCTAGCATTCCTCTATCTTTCTCTCTCTATTGGTTATGTCAAATCCTTGTGGAATTACGGTCAAAATCAACTTAAAATGTAAAAGAGAGGGTTTTACTGAGAAAGGAGGAAAAAATTGGGCTTACCGACGTCGGTTGGGTCTCTGGCATGGTGGTGTCGTTGTTGCTCCATCGCCTCTCTTCGGTCTTCCTTACCACTTCCTCTCTGGTTGGCTGTGTCGGCTAGGGTTTGAAAGGCCGGCTAAAGAGAGGTTTAAATAACTCTCTCCGTTTAATCTCAGCTATCCGATCGAGGGCATTTAAGGGAAACCCAGCTTTTTCTCCTGCGAGTGATCCTAATCGTTGGATCTGTTAGCTCCTCATATATAAGCTGTTGATCAGCAAGTCGTTGGATCAATGCATAGTTCATCAAAGTTGTTTGTTCAAATTCAGGCGTATGTGAATCTGGACTATCTGTGCATGCGGGAAGGACTAAAAGCCTTTCGATCCTCCTAGCACGTGGATTGCCAATGTGGGCTTTACGCATGGAGTCTTTGTCGACATGACTGCCATGTGGCGCATGGTAATTCACCTTGTTGCTGACTAAGCTTCCACGTGGTTCATTTATTATAATTTGTATAGTGACCCTGATCACTAAGATTTTCTTCCAACATGCCCATTTTCATCATAGAATGGCCTTAACTAAGAAAATTTATTTTTCAAAAAGGTCTCCAAATGAATTTTATTTATTATTTTTGTTTTGTTTTATTTTTCTTATTAGTTATTATTTTATTATTATTATCGTCGTCATCATCGTCAACATCATCATCATTATTTAAGAAGAAATTGATTTCATTATTTTGAAGTTAATTATCCCGAGCTGGGGATGTTACAGTTTGACTTGTACTGCGATTCCGTTATGCATATCTTCTTGTTGTGTGAATTATTTCATGATATTCAGTTTTCGAACTGTGTTGTTGTAATATATTGATGTACTGGGTGAGTTCTTGCGTGCGTATATTAATGCATAATAATTTTATGTATGTTGGGTGTACGTGGGTAAGTGTGTTCATTGGTTTATGGTGTTAGACTTCGATGTTGATGCACATTGTAAACGAATTTGGTTGCAAGTGATGATTGACAAGATTGTGAATATGCATATGTATATTGAATAGGGAATAGTGAATTATTTGAATATGGTGTTTAAATTGAGAATATTGAGAGATCTTCATTTTATAATTTATGAGATTATTGGCATGTGAAAATACTAGCATCGAAATAATAAATATAGTAATGGAATAATAAAATCAGTTTTACAAAACAATGGAGATATAAAAGAACAAATCAAATGATTGAATTAAGGGAAATTAATACTATGGGTGCAATGTTTGGATATTTGTGCTTCGATGATTTAGTAATTATGTTTTGGTTATGTGGGGTGAACCCTATTATGTATACGGAGAAAGCAAGGCCCATAAGGGTTGGGGTATGGTGGCGATCGACTGGTTATGGTACTTATACTAGTTAGGGTATGAGGACGGCGAGAGTATTTGATGCCCATATGTGTTGGGATGTGGGGGGTAGTCGATGATCGTGGCGCTCATATAGGATGGGGTATGAGGACAACCAACGATTGCTTATTAATTATGGAAGTGTTTGAGTATCCACATGAAGAGGGGATCCCTATGAATCCTTAATGGTGCTGTTTGAAAGGCACTATGCAATGGGATTTAAAGGCATGCAAGATTTTAAATCTCAAGCAGAAATAAAAGGTGATTTGACTTAAATTTACGTATTGTGTTTGATTATATATTTATTATGATATGATAGTATTTATGCATGAGAATGCAAGTTGTTTTTATAGGTACGTGATGTTTTTGATGGTATTGTAAAATGAGAAAGGTAGAAGGAATTTCTTATAATAAAATGAATTTTATTAAAATTTATATTTCGTCAGTGTTTTACTATTTTCTATAATGCATTAGAAAGTGGTTATGTTGTTTGGTTTTCGAATCCTTATTGACTTAGTATAGCTCACCCAATTTATTATCTAAATTTTTCATATCAAGACGTTTAAGATCCCGCTCCCAAATAATGAGAGAATCGCTAGGAGATTATTTCTTTCTTTTTTACCTTAATTCAAACTATTTAAGGTTATTTATTTTCTTGTAGTAAGTTTTATTTTATTAGTGCATTAAACACGCCTCACAAATATTAGATATTTTGAGACTATATCATGCAAGGGATATAGTTTTCATTATTTAAATATTAGTGGTGTGAGATGTTTTCCTAAAATACTAGTCATTACCCATTTGTGATGCAACGGGAACCTGAATTGAGGTTCAAGTCATTATATTTGATATCAGAGTCGCATTCCTCATAACCATCTCTTGCATGTGAAGCTTATGATAATTAAAAATAGAGATAAGTTTTAAAGAATTAAACCTTAAACTTTTATCTTGTGATGTAGGAAATTGAAACATAAAGAGAGGAAAACTCCCATTGAACAGAGTCTCCCGTGAGAGATCGTTATAAGGGGACATTGATCGACTCCATGAAATGGTCCAGTGGTTGGTCTCTACTTAGTAGGCCAGGGAAGAGGGGAGAGAATTACTTGACCTCCCTTCACCCCTACCATAGTATTATCCACCTCAACTCAGCAAGATCTAGTGCCACCTTAGCACAATATAATTCTACCTCAGTATGATCTAATCCCTTTGCAGTACAATCCAGTCCCTCCACAGTACAATCTAGTCCCTCTGCCTTGTAATCTTATTCCTCTCTAACAAGACCCAGCTTTACCCATGATAGACCCAACATATATCAAAATATATAAAGACTCAATCCATCTACTTTTGCAGAGGCATCTAGTTTTGAGAAAGTTGAGTACTAGTTAACTGAAATTGAGAAAGTCTTCACGAAACTTGGGGTGACTCTAGAACAAAAGGTCATCCTTGCAGGGTGACCCCAGAAAAGAAGGTCATCCTTGCCATATATATGTTCATGGGTGAAGTAGGGCATTGGTAACAACTCAAGCAGACTACCTTACCCATTCCTATTTCTTGGGAATAATTTTTGGTGGCATTTAATATTGAGTACCTTCTGGAGCACATTCGTTACCTAAAAGAAATGGAGTTTGCACACAGCTCAGTCAAGGGAACTTAACACTCACTAATTATCCCTGAAGGTTCCTCGAGTTGTCGTTATTCCCATGATAGTATGAAAAATAAAGGTAGGAAGGGTAGGAGGTTTGAGCGGGGCCTCCGCCTGAGATCCAAAAATAGTTATAAGTCTTGGAGATCTCCATATACTTGAAGGTGTTGGCTAAGGCACAGTTGGTCAAAAGGAATTTCTAGAGTTTTTCCTCGAAGGTGGGTAGTTCCAGATCCCTCGCCCCACACTAGAGGCCAACACCAACAACATTAGACTACCAAAATAAAAGACCCAGAGTAGCGTCACAAGTCCCTCCTAGAACCTAGTTGCAAAATGCAATTAAATTTGCCAACACTGTGGCAGGGATAATAATATCTAGCCTTGCTATCGCCTCAACAACACATGCTATAGGTGTGGGAGTACTTATCATTTTGCTAGAGATTATCCAATGATCTAGAGACATGTTAGGCTGGTAGTTCAGGGTAGAGTGTATGCTCTCACCCAGTGGGATGCTGAAGCCAACCCAAAAGGGATTCACGGTATATATATTATCGGTAAACATCCTGCATATGTTTTAATTAACACTGGTACTTCACATTCTTTTCTTTTATATAGTTTCGCTTAATTTTTGAATTTGTCTTCTGTATGCCTTGATTTTATTTTATTAGCTGCAACTGCGAATGATATATTAATAACAAATGTTGTATAGAAATCTTGCAACATAGAAATAGCAAGTAGGACATTAAGTGTAGATCTAATAGCACTAAACACTGGAGATTTTGATGTGATTATGAGAATAAATTGGTTAGCAGTCTATCACATTACCATTGACTATTATCGCAAAAAACTTGTATTCAACATCCCTAATGAAGAACCTTTTTTCTAATTAATAATATCTCAATTATTGTTGGTGCATAAAATTAATCAATTTAATTTAATTGTATGTCATTAACTTACAACTTCCTTACAGTGAATAGGCAAACCAAAAGAAGATACTTGTATTAAAGATATTCCTATTATTCAGCATTTTTCCAATGTATTCTCTGATGAACTACCTCGTTAGTAGATTGAGAAGTAGAATTTGTCATTGATCCCCAACTGGACACCCAACTTATCTCAGTTGCCCCATACCGAATGAGTTGTGTTAAAATGGAGGAAGTAAAGAAACAAATAAAAGAGTTGCGAGATAATAGGTTCATTCGACATATCATATCCCCTTAGGGTGTTGGATTTATGTTTGCAAAGAAAGATGATGGGACATTGAAGTTGTGTATAGACTACAGGGAGCTGAACATGGTCACAATCAAGAATAAGTACCCCCTCCTTAGAATTAACGACCTTTCTGATTAGTTACAGAGCGTCCAAATCCTATCTAAGAATTACTTGCATTTGGGGTACCATTAAGTAAAGATCACAGCTAAGGATATTTCAAAGATAACTTTCCAAACCAAGTATGGACATTATAAGTTTCTTGTCATGTTATTTGCATTGACTAATGCACATGCACTCTTTATGTATTTAATGAATAAAATATTTAGGCTAATTTTGGATCAATTCATTATAGTCTTCGTTGATAGCATCTTGGTTTTCTCTAAGCATAGAGAATAGCATGTCCAGCATTTGACCCAAGTCTTACAGATTCTCAAGAAAAGGAGACTATATACCAAGATGAGTAAATGTGGGTCTTGACTTAAACAAACTTCCTTCATGGGGCAAATAATATCTAGAGATGGAGTGTCAATGAACCCTCGCAAGATTGAGGCTGTGACGGATTCGAAGCAGCCGATTACAGTCAAGGAGGTTAGCAGTTTCCTACGTATAACATGATATAACTGTAGGTTTATGGAAGGATTCTCAAGTATAGTAACTCTTTTGACACGACTCACGAAGAAAGATATTAAGTTCCAGCAAGATGAGGCATGTGAAAGAAACTATACAGAACTCAAGAAGCAACTGACCACTGCATCTGTGTTAGCCATACCAGATTGAACATGAGAATATACAGTATACAGTGATACTTTCTACCAAGATTTGGATTGTGTTCTAATACAGCACGAGAGAGTCCAAATCTTATCTAAGATTGACTTACGTTTGAGGTACCATTAAGTAAAGATCACAATTGAGGATATTTCAAAAATAGACTTCCAAACCAAGTATGGACATTATGAGTTTCTTGTCATGTTGTTTGCATTGACTAATGCATATGCATTCTTCATGGATTTAATGAATAAAATCTTTAGGCCATTTTTGGATCAATTCATTGTAGTCTTCATTGATAACATCTTGGTCTACTCTAAGCATAGAGAATAGCATGTCTAGTATTTGACCCAAGTCTTACAAATTCTCAAGAAAGGAGACTATATACTAAGTTGAGTAAATGTGGATTTTAACTTAAACAAACTTCCTTCATGAGGTAAATAATATCGAGAGATGGAGTGTCAATGAACCCTCGTAAGATTGAGGCTGTGACGGGTTCGAAGCAGCCGGTTACAGTCAAAGAGGTCAGGAGTTTCTTACGTATAACATGATATAACTGCAGGTTTGTGGAAGGATTATCAAGTATAGCAGCTCTTCTAACATGACTCACAAAGAAAGATATTAAGTTCCAACGGGATGAGGCATGTGAAAGAAACTATACAGAACTCAAGAAGCAACTAACCACTACATCTATGTTGGCCTTACTGGATGGAACATGGAAATGTCCAGTATAAAGTGATACTTCCTACCAAGGTTTAGGTTGTGTTCTAATGTAGCACGAGAGGGTTATAACTTATTAGTCTAAGCAACTAAAAACACATGAACGGACCTACTCCACTCATGGCTTGAAGCTTATTGTAATTGTCTATGCCCTAAAACTTGGCCCCATTATCTATATGGGGAGACATTCAAGATCTATATTAAATATATGAAATACATATTCACCCAAAGAGATCTTAATATGCACTAGAGATATTGGATGGCACTTCTGAAGGACTATGATTGTAAGATCTTATATCATCTAGGAAAAAGTAATGTAGTAACCGATACCATCAGTAAGAAAAATGCAAGTTTGTTAGCCCATATAATGATCTCTGAGTGGAGATTGGTAGAAGTCATGCAAAAAATACAACTCCAAGATCTAAAACATGCTATATGGATGACTCATTTAACAATTAAACTCAGGTTGATCTAGATGATTAAGGAGGCTCAGTTGATTTATCCCACCTTAATAGCCATCAGAAGGGATACCGAAAGGGTTTGAAGGCAAATTCTAAATTTTTAATGATAGGACATTCAGGTTCTAAGGCAGGTTGTGCGTTCTTGATAATGATGAGTTAAAACGAGACATCATGACTAAGGCTTATAATTCAAAATTTACCATATATCCGGGGCAATATCAAGGTGTACCAAAATATACAATCCTAATTTTGGTGGAGCGGTATGAAAAATATCGCTGAGTTTGTCTCTAATTGCCTCACCTATCAACGAGTTAAAGTAGAATATCAACAACTAGGGGGTTTACTCCGACCGCTATTGATTCTAAAGTGAAAATAGGAGCATATTATGATGGACTTAGTAATAGTATTATCCAACGACCGTTAGACCCAGGATGTCATTTAGGTAATTGTTGACCGACTCACCAAATCTTTTCATTTCCTAGCCTTGAAAATGACAGACCCCTCGGACAAATTGATTAAAACTTACATAAGAGAAATAGTTAGATTACGTGGGGTCCCCATGTTGGTAGTATCAGATAGATTTCCCAAACCATGGGAACCAAGCTGTTTTTAATATAATATTTCATCATCAAATAGATGATCAGTTAGAAAGAACCATTTGTACACTGGAAGATATGCTCAGGATTTATATCTTAGATTTCAGATATCATTGGAGTGACCACTTGCCACTGATAGCCTATAATAACAGTTACCAAGCAAGCATCAACATGGCCCCTTAAGAAGTGTTGTATGGTCGATTTGCAGACACTAATCTGTTAGGAAGAGGTAAGTAACAGAAAATTATTTGGTCTACATCTTATAGATGAGACCACAACAAAGATATCTAATATTAGAAAAAATATCCAGGTGGCCTAAAAAAAATTTACGTGGACACTCAAAGAAAGGACTTGGAATTCAAAGTGGGCGATCGTGTTTTCCTGAAAATTATGCCTCTCAACGGAATTACTAGATTTGAAAATAAAGGGAAATTGAACCCTTGCTTCATCGGGCCTTTTGAGATCCTAGAGAAAATTAGACTGTCAGCCTATAGATTAGCATTTTTCCCAGAGATGTTTAGAGTTTATAGTGTCTTCCATGTGTCAATGTTACGAAAGTACATGAGAATTAGAATCAAAATTTCTAGCAAAATACCCCTAGTTGTTTGATGTGTCATAGTAATTTGGAGGTCAAAATTTTCTTTTAGTGGAAGAATTGTAATATCCTATACTTAAAATTGTTTAAATTTATTGCATAATGAAGGACGAACTTTTATTTGTTTATTTTGTAATTTAAAAATGTTTGAATGGGTTAAATTAAGGTCAAAATTAATCAAAAATGAGAAAAACAATTGAAATAATTAATTTGAGATTTTTTTGAAATAAAATATCAAAGTCAAGGACCTTTTAAAATAAAAAAGGAACTCAATTGAAAGAATTTTAGGTGACCAGGAGCCATTATGTGATTTAAAAAAAAAGGGTCATGTAGGATCCTTGACTCAACCATGCGATCAGTAGGATTGTGCCGCGTGGATGCCACGCCAGCAAGTGACATGATGCGGACAACACACTGGTGATCCACAAACTCATGATTGAACGACTCTCCTTTCGCCATGTGGACAGGGATGGACGTTGCAGATCTATTGAGGGTATTTAAGCCTCACCCCTGTTGGCTCTAAAAAAACCTAGTCGATAGGGCGAGACTAGAGAAGAAGAAGGTGGACATTAGAGGAGGTAATAGACGACATCACCACGCTGGAACCCTAAATTGACCTTCGGTAAACAAATTTTGCCCTTTTTTTCTTCATCATCATTTTTTAGCATTCATCCCCAATTTCAGCAAGAAATCATAAGCCTAAGAACAAAGTAGTTCACGCTTGCTGCTAGGAGCCAAGTGCGACTCTAGTAATCCACCTCTCCTCCTCTTTTTGCCTTTTCTTTTCTTATTAGCATTTTAAAAAGCTTTATTATATAGTAATAAAAGAAAAAGAAGAAAAACATAAAGCCTGTAATGGAAGCCATGCTTCGACTGACAACTTAAAACTGTGACGCTTTAAGCCTTTGATTCTAGTAAGGCTTCGAACCCATTTTCTTACTCATTTATTGAGGGTTCAAATCGAATATCTAATCCGTTCATTGTTTTTTGAAAAAAAAAATGAAATAACAACAGGTGTTGATAGAGTTGTTTGATTTGTTCTAGGATTTCGTTACACATATCTTCATGTTGTGTGAATTATTTCATGATATTCATTTTTTGGACTACGTTATTGTAATATATTGATGCACTAGATGAGTTCCTACGTGCGTATATTGATGTATAATAATTTTATGTATGTTGGGTGTATGTGTGTAAGTATGTCCATTAGTTTATGGTGTTAGGCTTCAATGTTGATGCATACTATAAACAAATTTAGTTGTAAGTGATGTTTGACAAGACTTTGAGCATGTATATGTATATTGAATAGGGAAAGGTGAATTGTTCGACTATGGGGTTTGGATTGGGAATATTTAAATATCTTAGTTTTTTAATTTATAAGGTTATTGGCATGTAAAAATATCGGTATCGAAATAATAAATGTAGTAATGGAATAATAGACTAAGTGTTACAAAATAATAATCGAATGATTTAATTAGTGGAAGTTAATACTGAGGATGTGATGTTTGGATATCTGTACTTTGATTATGTGGTAATCATATTTTGGTTGTGGGGTGAACCCTACTGTGCATACAGAGAAGGTGATGCCCATAAGGGTTGGGGATGATGAAATATCTCAGGCGTGGGATATTTGAAATTCGGACAAATAATAATTTTTTTTTCATTTCATATTTTAAAATTTTTATTTATTAAGAAAATGCAAAAATAATGAAGAGAAAATTCATTATGGATCTTTTTGAAATAAATTTAAAAAATCCAAGTCAGTCTATAATTTAAAAGGGGACCTGTTTGAAAAGAATTTGGAAAACTAGGGCCACTTCATAAATTGAAATAAATGGGCCATGTGGGAAGGCCACGTCAGCAGCATGGCGAATTAAAATGCGTCGCGTGACAGCCGTGTCAGCAGGCACCTCCATGCGAGAAGCCACGTTAGCGATCTGCATGCTTGAGGAATCGAGCAGCTTGGGCTTGTTCCCGCTTACACGAATGGCTAGATTGCGATCCTGTCAAAATTTGAACGAATGGCCCTAATCTTACCATGTGGCGATCTAACAGTTGACCAATGAGCGAATGAGATTCACTCTTGGAATCCAAAATGAACAACTGAGATTTGCGCACTTAAACCTACATTAATGGATCCTGATCAGACGACTCTCCATTCGCCACATAAGCCCAATCGAATGGCCAAAATTAAGAGAAGAAGTGTATTTAAACCCCTTCCTTGTCGACTCTAAAACTCCAGCCGATAAGGAGCAAATTGGAGAATCAAGATGGTCGTTGGAGAAGACGAACTAGACGATGGAGCTCAACAGCGCCGTCGTGTCAGAACCCTAAATTGACCAAAAATTTTAAACCTGAGAACACCACATTTAGCCACGATTAACGACGAGAGGTGGTGTTTTTAACCCCGATTCTAAGTAAGAACACCTCAAATCCTCCCCCTATGATGGTTTAATTGAAGCCCTAATTAAATAAAAATAATAATATTTAATAATAATCTAAACTGTATTGTTAATCCAGTTTCCAGGCTGTCGATTGAGTGAATTAATTCTAATTTTGCTTATAGTTAATCTGTACATTTTAGTTTATTTTATTTTCTTTTTATTCATGATTTATTTTATTATTTTCATTAATTTTATTTTGTTATTTATATTCTGTGTTATTTTCTTTTATTTTATTTTGATATTCATATTTTACTTTATTTTTTTTAATTTTATTCTATTATTCATATTTTGTGTTATTTTTCTTTTATTTATTCATATTATTCATATTCTATTTTATTATGTTTTGTTTATTTTACTTGTTATTTATATTTTATTTTGTATTCTTTTATTTCATTCTGTTTATTTATATTTTATTTTATTATGTTTTGTTTATTTTACTTGTTATTTATATTTTATCTTATTTTTTCTTTTTATTTTGTTATTCATATTTTATTTTGTATTCTTTTATTTCATTCTGTTTATTCATATTTTATTTTTTTTTATATTACTTTATTTTTTATTCATTTTATTTTATTTTATTTTATTTTGTTCATTCATATTCTATTTTCTTTCATTTTATTTTGTTTATTCATATTTTATTTTATATATATTTTATTTTATTTGGGTTTTATTTTATTTTATTTTTTTGTTTTATCTTGTTTTGGTGTTTTATTTATGGTTTTATCAACATATTCTGTTTTACTACTTTAGGCATTTTATTTTCTTTCATGTATTTAGTCTCATAATGTATAGTAATTTGGATGTGTGTACTATGAAGCATGAATGCGTGTGAGTTGAGGTAGGTGTTCGTTGATGGTGTATGGGGGCTACGACACCATACTACACCGAGTATCAGTGAAGTAATAATAATAATAATAACGTATATATTCAATAATGAAATGTATATGTAATAATGTTTGTGCATATAAAATGATGAAGTGAGTAAACCGTTTACCAAATATCATAGGAAAGAGTGTATGGACTTGATACATATGGTGAACCTTACCATGGATGTATTATCAATCGTATGAGACTAGGAAGTTCCATACCAAATGAGATTGGGAGATGGTTTAACGATACTCTTACCATACAAGATTTAGAGATGATAAAAAAAATGGCGCCATTACCGGACGGGGTTTGGGGACAACCGATAATTATAAAAGAAATGATAAATAGTCACATATAGAGATGATCCCTATGGGCCTCCAGTGATACCGGTAATGGAAACAACAATATGTGACAGAGGTGAAATAGTAAAGACCAATTGTACCGGTAATGGAAACAACAACATGTGACAGAGGTGAAATAGTAAAGAACATCAAACATATACATTTATCGAGATGTATATTGAATTTATATTTCATGATGGCCTGATGATATTTTGATACTACATGTTAATAGATTGCTGGTAATGAGAATGGGATATAAATGTTTCAATAAATAAAAAATAAAAAAAAGGATGCATCAACATTGAGTTTTCACCAAGTGAGAATGCTCAATTGGTTTTCATGGTTTTCTATAAAACTTTGGTTGCTATAGCAATGGTAAGGTTTGTGGTATTCTTATTGAGGTAGTGTAACTCACCCTATTTTTATTAACCATTTTAGATCAGGACGATCAAAATTTGAATCCCGAACAGTGTGAGATTAACTAGGATACCATCCTTTCCATTCTATTCCACCAGACTTGGATTAAGATTAACCAATTATTTTATAGTAGCATTTGTCTTAGGATTTGAGATAGTCCCGTAGGCCTTTTGGGTTTTGCAAGTTTATGTACAAAAAATATAACTTTTAAACTTTAAACTCTTCTGCGTAAATGATAAATTCAGTATTACTCTATCTTTATAATCATGCTAAATACTCGAAATTCTGAATGGGGGTTTCAAGCTTTTACAGTTGGTATCAGAGCCGCGTTCGTCAGAATTATTTCTTGCATATAGAGCTAAAATAATTTAAGGCATGTTAGGAGTGAACCTCAAAAAAATTTAAATCTCAAGTTATTGTCATGTGATTAGGTAAGGAAGTATGAGGAGAGGAAGGACCCCTTTGAACAGAGTAGCCAGGGAGGGATCATTATGGGAGGATGTTGATAAACTCTTTAAGATACTCAAAAGGTTGATTTATGCTCAGTAGGTTAGGGAAGAGAGAACGGACCTTGATCCCCCTCCACCCTTACCACAATATGAACTACCTCTATATCAAGATGAACCCCCACGATACAACTTAGTACCTCCACAATATAATTCAATACCTCCACAGTATAATTCAGTACCTCCACAGTACAATCTGATGCCTCCACAGGACCACTCAGTCCCTCGTTAGCATAATCTAGTTCTCTTTTAGCAGGGCCTAGCTCCGCCCATGATAGACTTGGGTTACATTTAAAGGTACAAGATACTTAAACCATCTACTTTTGTAGGGACATCTACTTTTGAGGAAGCTGAACACTAGTTGATAGAGACTGAGAAGGTTTTCACGACACTCGGGGTGATTCCTGAATAGAAGGTCATCCTTGCCAAGTATATGCTCATGGGTGAGGTAGAATGTTGGTGGCAACTCAAGCAAGCTACTTTGCCCACTCCGATCAGCTGGAAACAGTTTTTGGTGGCCTTCAATGTCGAGTACTTTTCAAAGCACCTTCGACACCGGAAAAAAATGGAGTTTGCACAGTTAGTTCAAGGAAATTTGTCAGTTACAGGGTATGCTTGAAAATTCCTTGAGTTAGGCCGATACTCCCCTGAGAGTATGACATATGAAGGCAGGAAAGAAAGGAGGTTTAAATGGGGTCTTCGCCTTAAGATGAGACAGTAATTATATGTGTTTGAGCTCAGTACATATTCAGTGATTTTAGCCAAAGTACAATTGATCGAGAGAAATATACAAATTTTTTCCTCAACGGTGGGTAACTTTAAGCCCCCAATACCGCACTGTAGACCAGCACCACCTGCACCGAACCAGTAGAACAAGAGACCCAGGCCCGTATCTCAGGCTCTTTCTCAAGCCCCAATAATGGGACGTGGTCAGATTTGCCAGTACTGTGGTAAGGATGATGGGGATTGACCTTATTATCGTCTCAACAACACCTGCTGCATATGTGGGAGTGCTCAATACTTCACGAAAGAGTCTCTTACGAATCAGAACCAGACCAGACCCGCAGTTTAGGGTAAAGTCTACTTGCTCACCAAATAGGATGCTGAAACCAACCTAGATGTGATTTAGGGTACATATACTATCTGTAAACATCTTGCACATATTTTAATTGAAACTGGTGCTTCGTATTCTTTTGTTTCATATATTTTCACTCAATATTTAAATGTACCACCTAAATGTCTTAATTCTATCTTATTAGTATCTATACCTGCGAACGGAACATCATTAAGAAATGTTATACATAAATGTTATATTATAGAAATAATAGATATGGAACTGAGCGTAGATTTAATAGTACTAAACACGAGGGGCTTTCGATGTAATTCTAGGGATGAGTTGATTATCAACCTATCATGCTACCATCGATTGTTACCACAAGAGACTTGTATTCAACATGTATATTACCAATTAATAAAATCTCAAATATTGTTGGTGTATGGAGGTAATTTATTGAATTTAATTGTATACTATTGACTTAATTATTTCTTTTCCACTATAGGCAAACCCAAGAAAGAGATTTGCATTTAAGACATTCCTATTGTTCGAAACATCCCTAATGTATTCCCTGATGAACTACCAGGGCCGCCAGTAAATTGAGAAGTAAAATTTATCATTGTCTCTAACTTGGCACCCAACCCATCTCGATTGCCCCATACTAGATGAGCCATGTCGAAATGGGGGAACTAAGAAAACAAATCATAGAGCTACAGAATAATGGTTTCATCCAACACAACATATCTCCTTGGAGTGCTGAAGTCACATTTGCAAGGAAAAGTGATAGGATATTGAGGTTGTGCATAGACTATAGAAAACTAAATAAGGTCACAATTAAAAACAAGTACCCCTTCCCTAGGATTGAAAACCTTTTTAATCAGTTACAGGATGCCCAGATTTTCTCTAAGATCGACCTGCATTCAGGATACCATCAGGTAAAGATCAAAGCGGAAGATATTCCTAAGACAACCTTTAAAACCGGGTATAAACATTATGAGTTTCTCATCATGTCGTTCGAATTGACTAATGTGCCTGCAATCTTTATGGATTTAATGAACAAAATTTTCAGAACGTTTTTGGATCAATTTGTCATAGTTTTTATCGATGACATATTAGTTTACTCCAAGAACTGGGAAGAACATGCCTAGCATTTGACCCAAGTCTTGTAGATTCTCAGAGAAAATAAACTATAAGCTAAGTAAATATGGTTTTTGGCTCGAGCAACTTCTTTTTTGGGCCACATAATATCAAAAGAAGGAGTGTTAGTAAATCCCAACAAAGTTGAGGTCGTGACAGATTAAAAGCAATTGACTATAGTCAAGGAAGTTAAAAGTTTCTTGGGTATGGCAGGGTATTACGAGAGGTTTGTGGAAAGATTCTCAAGTATATCAGCTCCCCTGATATGACTAACGAAGAAAGATGTTAAGTTTGAGTGGAATGAGAAATATAAAAGAAGTTTTACAAAACTCAAGAAACGACTGACTATTGCACCTGTGTTGGCTTTACAAAATGGAACACAGATATATACAATATACAGTGATGCCCCCTAATAGGGTTTGGGTTGTATTCTAATACAACATGGGAGAGTCACAGCTTAAAGGTATAGCTAAATAAAAACTCATGAATAGAACTACTCCATCTATGCAAGGGTAATGTGGTGGATGATGCTCTCAGCAGGAAGAATGTAGGTACATTATCCCATATGATGGTCTTCAAGTGTCAATTGATAAAGGCCATACGGAAGATATAACTCCAAGACATGGAACGAGCCATATATTTGGTTCACTTAGCAGTCTAATCCGAGTTTATCTAAAGGATTAAAGAGGCTCAGTTGGCCGATTCCACTCTAGCAGCCATCAGAAAGGACATAGAATAGGGTTTGGATTCAGAATTCTGGGTTTCTACTGATGGTTTGTTTAGGTTTCAAGGCAGGTTGTGTATCCCTAATGATAACGATTTGAAAAGAGACATCATGATAGAGCCTCATAGTTCAAAGTTCACCATACATCTGAGAAGTACCAAGATGTATCAAAGAATGCGATCTTAGCTTTAATGGAACATGATGAAAAGAGATATTGATGATTTTATCTCCAAGTGTCTCACATGCCAACAGGTTAAGATAAAATATCAACACTTAAACGGTTTACTCCAACTACTACTGATCTCAGAATGGAAATGGGAGCATATCTCCATAGATTTTATAATAGGATTGCCCAAAGTCCCTTCGGGTCATGATGTAATCTGAGTAATCATTGATTGATTAGCTAAGTCCTCTCATTACCTTGCTATTAGAATGATAAACCCCTTGGACAAGGTAGCTAGGGTTTACATTCGAGAGATAGTTAGACTACATGGAGTTCCGGTGACAGTGTATCAGACAAAGACCCCAGGTTTACCTCTAGATTTCATATCAGTCTTCAACAAGCGATGGGGACCAAATTGTCTCTTAGCACAAAATTTCATCCTCAAACGGATAGCTAATCAGAAAGAACTATTCGCATACTAGAGGAGATACTTAGGGCTTCTATTTTAAATTTTGGATGACACTGAGATGATCACTTACCTTTGATAGAGTTTGTCTACAACAACAATTATCAGGTAAGTATCGGTATAGTTTCATATGAAACACTGTATGACTGAACCTGTAGGTTACTAATTTGCTGCAAGGAAGTAGGGAATAAAAAGTTGATTGGTCCATAACTTGTTGATGAGACCACAACAAAGATCGCCAAAATTAGGAAGAACATCTAAATAGCCTAGAATAGGCAGAAGAGTTATGTTGACACCCAAAAAAGGGATATAGAGTTTGAGGCAAACGATTGGATTTTTCTTTAAATACTTTTCTTAAGGACATCACTAGGTTTGGAAAGAGGAAAAAACTAAAACCCTCGATTCATCGTACAATTTGAGATTTTAGGCAGAGTTGGGACGTCTGTTTATAAGCTGGCATTGCCACCATAATTATCTAAAGTCCATAATGTCTTCCATGTGTATATCCTACATAAGTACAACCCTAACCCTTGCATGTCTTATCCTACAACCCGCTTCCACGTTAAAAGGACTTGTCTTCCGAAGAAATACCCATCAGCATCTTGGACCAAAAAGAAAGAGTGCTCCGCAACAGGGCAATCCCTTTCATTAAAGTTTTATGGCAGAATCACTCGTAAGACAATGCTACTTGAGAGCTAGAATTGGACTTCAGGGTTAGATACCCCTAATTGTTCAGTGAGTAATAACAATATGAGGGACCAAATTTTCTTCAGGGGGAGAATTATAATATCTCGAGCTTGGGCTATTTGAAATTCGAACGAATAATAAATTTTCTTTATTTTTCATTTCATATTTCATATTTTAAATTTTTTATTTATTAATAAATTATAAAAATAATGAAGAAAAAATTCATTTGAAACCTTTTGAAACAAATTTAAAAAATCAGGGCCAGTCTATAATTTACAAAGGGACCTGTTTGAAAGGAATTTAAAAAACTGGGGCCACTTCATTAATTGAAGGAAATAGGCCACGTGGGAAGGCCACATCAGCAGCATGGTGAATTAAAATACGTCACGTGACAGCCGTGTCAGCAGGCACCTTGATGCTGGAAGCTACGTTGGCGATTCATGTGCTTGAGGGATCAAACGGCTTGAGCTTGTTCCCACTCTCACGAATGGCCAAATATATTCAGTAATGAAATGTATATGTAATAATGTATGTGCATATAAAATGATGAAGTGAGTAAACAATTTACCGGGAATCATGGGAGAGAGTGTACGGACTTGATACATACGGTGAACCTTATCATAGATGTAATAGGAAGCCTCATACCGGATGAGGTTGGGAGATGGTTTAACAACGCTCTTACTCTATAGGGTTTAGAGATGGCTAAAAAAAGTAGTGCTCATTACTAGATGGGGTATAGAAACGACTGATAATTATGAAAGAAATGATATATATCCACGTGTAAGGAAGATTCGTATGGCCCCCAATGATACTGGTAAAGAAAACAATAACATGTGACAGAGGTGAAATGATAAGGAACCTCATACATACACATTTATCGAGATGTATATTGAATTTATATTTCATGATGGCCTGATGATATTTTGATGCTACATGTTAATATGATTGCTGGTATTGAGAATGGAATATAAATGTTTTCAGTAAAAAGAAAAATAAAAAAAGGATGCATCAGCATTAAGTTTTCACTAAGTGAAAATGGTCCATTGGTCGTTTTCATGGTTTTCTATAAAAATTCGTTTGCTATAGCAGTGATAGGGTTTGTAGTATTCTTATTGAGTTAACGTAACTCATCCTATTCTTATTAACCATTTCAGATCAAGACGATTAAGATTCAGATCCTCAACAGTGCAAGATTAACTAGGATACCATATATTCCATTCCACCAAACTTGGATTAAGGTTAACCAATTATTTTATAGTAGCATTTGTCTTAGGATCTGATATAGTCCTGTAGGCCTCTTGGGTTTTGCAAGTTTATGTGCAAGAAATGTAACTTTTAAATTTTAAACTCTTTTGCACAAATGATAAATTCAGTATTACTCTATCTTTACAATCATGCTAAATACTCGAAATCTTGAATGAGAGTTTCGGGCTTTTACATGTGGTGGCAGTCGACTGGTTATGACACTCACATGGGTTAGAGTATGAGGATGGCCAGAGAATTTAGTGCCCATATGGGTTGGGGTGTGGGGGCAACCGATGATCGAGGCACTCATATAGGTTGTAGTATGAGGATAGCCAACGATTGTTTATTGATTATGGAAATGTCTGAGTATTCACATATAGAGAGAATCTCTATGAATCCTAAATGGTACTTATAACACCCAAGTTATATTTTTGTATTATTTTTATTTTTATTTTTTTTGTATTTGAATTTTTTAGATTTTAATTTAATTTAATAAAAATAAAAATAAAAATAATGATAAAATTGGGTAAAATTATTATTTGTATGAAATTGATTTTGAGAAAAGAGGTGAAAATTTAGATTCTAGGGGTGCTTTTGAAAAGAAAATTAGAAATCAGGGGTCAAAACGCAATTTAAAAAAGTTGTGCCACATCAGCAGCCATGTCAGCAGCCCGGTCAGAAGCCCCGGCCAACCAGGACACGCCGCGTGGCAAGGAAATGCTGACACGGGACGGGCCACGTGGGCGATCCGCGTGCGCGCGATCGGATGGTCCAGATCCGTTCCCGCGCACGGACAGCCCAGATTTCATGCATACGGACGACCCAGATTCAATCAGGCACAGACGGCCCAGATCCCATCGCGATGGACGACCCAGATTTAATCCCAATTAAATCGCGATCGGACGGTCCAGATATAATCTTGATGGACGGTTGAGATTAAAAGGCAAAGGGTATAAATAACCCCACCCACACCTGACCACAAAACCCTAGCCGCCAGTGCCTCGCCGGAGAAGAAGAACCAGACGCCGGAGGAGCCGGCCGCCGCCACCCGCCGCCGCACCGGAGAATTTTTCAACCGCCAATTGAGGTAAATTTTCTCTCCCTGGCTCATTTTTCGATGCTGAATCCGCCTATTGCCAAACCAGAGCCAAACCACCAGCCAATCGGCCGGAAAACCCCGCCGGAGTTCAGCGGCGCCACCGTGACTCCCCTCTGTTTTTGCCTTCCCGGCCTCTGTTCGATGCAAATTGTATACCACTATGATCACCGTTCTTTTCTCTACAGGTTGATCGGAGCCAAACATCAAAACACGACTCACGCCGGAGGAGCCGCCGCACCCGAGAGCACTACCGTCGGTAAGTCTCAATTTTTCGTGATTTTTTGGCCCACCGAGGGCCCTATGGTTGTTTTATCGCAGGGACCAATGCAAGTTTGGCCGAATTCAGCCGAAAATGGCCAACCCGAGGCGAATCGCTGTCGCAGGCGGCGGCGCCGTCACTGGAGCACGGTGGAGCCGCCGTGCCAGAATTTTGATATTGGCCAAAATGGGCCCTAGGTATGATTTGGAATTTTTTGGGACACATGCAAGTCCCAGTAGTGCGTTTCAGTTTTTTGAAAAAAATTCAGGGAACTTAAGGACGGCCCGTAGGCGCACTGTAGAGCCGATTTCAAGCCCCAAAACAAGTAAGGACCCCTCACCCTATTTCCTATCACGGTATTAAAGTTTAATAAATAATTAAACGGTATTCTGTGACTTTATAGATGTATAATTGATTGAGGTTGCCAATGGAGCCCGAATCTGGTAAATTGTTAGTCAGTTGTTGTTTGATCTATTTTTCAGTATTGAATGCAGTATGATGTTTGATCTATTTAATGCATGAATCATGGTTTCTTTTATTATGGTTGATATTATGGTTAACCCGATACTGTGTTGTCTTGTTGGGTGTCAATTACTGGTTTACATGTTGTGTGTGATTGAATGATTGAGACCAATGAAAAGTGCAAAAAGGTTATGTGAATTGATAAGTGGATAATGTGGACAGCTTGACTAGATATCCTGGGAGATGGTGGACGGACTAGGTCCGTAGAGAACCCTACTAGGAACGTGGTCTCTCATACCAGACGGGGTATGGAGACCTTATGTGTTTTGGCATCCATACCAGACGGGGTATGGGGACGGCCCGTTTCACCCTTATACCGGACGGGGTATTGAGGTTTATAGTTTTGGCGCCCATACCGGACGGGGTATGGGCTCGGCCCTGAAATCAGGTTATTAATGTAAATGGTTCACGTGTAGCAAAGACCCCCTATGGATCCCCATGGATACTAGTAGGCTGGTAAAAGAAGAACCCTATTGTCTGATTATTGAAATGCAAAAGTAGGACATGTGTTCTGTTACAAAGTGTATATGATTTTATGATGATTGTCATGTTTTTGTTTTCATGAATTTCACCGAGATAAGTGGACAGTAAAGATTTTTATGTTAATAAATGAGTTTGTTATAAATTATGCTTCATTGGTCGTTTTTGTTTTCTACCGATCTTTACTTCTGTGGCAGTGAGATAGTGTGATGTCTTTACTGAGCTAGTGTAGTTCATTCCTTACTTAACCATTTCAGATCAGGAAGACGTGGTTCCCGAGCCCGTTCTGCAGGAAGACGGCGAGTTAGACGCCTAAGGACCTTATAGCTCTATTTATAGTTTTTATTTCGAGTATCACTTTTGATTAGCTTATTCTTTCATGTTTTGAGTACGTTTTTGGTTATTGTGTAAGGGATGTTAATCATAATTTTTATTACGCTTTCGCATTTAAGATTCTTAATACATACATCTTCATTTAAATTTCTGGGGCCGTTACAGTTAGTATCAGAGCCGCGTTCCTCGGACCCATCCCTTACATAATAATGCTTAGAGAAATACTCACCGATAAGTCGTTACTCAACCATTCCTTATGAAATGCAGGTGCAAAGAAATGAGGAGAGGAAGACCCCCACTAAACCGAGCGGCCCGAGATAATTCTCTTCGGGAGGACGTGGACAAATTATTTGAGATGATGGAAGGGTTCATAGCTACCCAGCAAGGGCGAGAGGAGAGAAGGGAGTTACCCGACCCTCCTCCACTGCCGCAGGTTGAGCCTGCTCCTCCACAGTACCACCCGGCACCACTGCTACAGTACAAAACGGTGCCCCAGCCACGGTACTACTCGGCACTGCCACAGTATAGTCCAGTGCCCCCATCATGTCAGCAGGTGCCATCATAGGACCCCCCAGTCTATCCCCAGCCGGGTCCAATCCCTCTTCCACAAGATCCCGCTTCTTCCTTGATCGACCCGGGCTACATAGAGAGGTACAGGAGATTGAACCCTTCCACATTTGCAGGGGGATCATCTTTTGAAGAGGCACAGTACTGGCTGGCGCAGACTGAGAGAGCATTCAGGACCTTGGGAGTAGTTCCTGAGCAGAGAGCTACCCTTGCTTCCTACATGCTGGTAGGGGAAGCAGGACATTGGTGGGAGCTCAAACAGACCACCCTGCCTACACCAGTCACTTGGGAGCAGTTCTTAGCGGCCTTCCATGCGGAGTATCTCCCTGAGCATATCCGATACCTAAAGAAAATGGAGTTTGTTCAACTAGTCCAGAGAAACATGACAGTATCGGAATATGCTCGTAAGTTCCTAGAGCTGGGCCGATACTCCCCGGAGACATTGATGGATGAGGGCCGAAAGGCCAGGAGATTCCAGTGGGGCCTCCGCCCGGAGATCAGGCAACACTTGCTGGTACTGGAGCTCAAGACATATTCAGTAGTCCTAGCAAAGGCACAGATTGTGGAAAGGAGCTTCAACACCCGTCCTCAGCCAGGAGGGAGTTCCCGACCCTCAGCTCCGTTCCGCATGCCAGCACCTACTGTGTCTGCCCAACCAAATAAGAGGCCCAGACCAGCCATCCAGGCCCCTCCCCAAGCTCCAGGGGCAGCACGTGGGAAGATCTGTCAGCATTGCAGCAGAGATCACGGGGACCGACCATGCTACCGCCTCAACAACACCTGTCGCATATGTGGCAGTACCCAGCATTATGCAAGAGAATGCCCGAGGAACCAGAACCAAGGAAGGCCCCCTATCCAGGGTAGAGCTTACAACCTTACCCAGCAAGATGTCGACGCCGACCCGGATGTGGTACAGGGTATGTATACTATCTGTGACCATATTGCTCATGTTTTATTTGACACTGGTGCATCGCATTCCTTTATTTCACATGTTTTTGCTTCCAAAATTAATGTATCACCTAATAAACTTGATTCATTGTTGCTTGTGTCTACTGCCAGATGTGAAACACTACTAGGGGAAGTTATCTACAGGGCTTGTGCCGTGGAGATAGCAAATAAGAAACTGAGTGTAGACCTGATAGGGTTAGACAATGGGGATTTTGATGTAATCTTAGGAATGGATTGGCTAGCGGTGTATCACACCACCATAGATTGCTTTAACAAGAAAGTTGTATTTAATCCTCCTAATGAAGAGCCATTTACAAATTAATAAAATCATTCAGTACTTATTCCTTGATGGCAAGTTTTCTTAACTTCTAGTGCCTTAATCTTGCTATTTTCTCTAACTAGGCAAGCCCAAGAAGAAAATTTATATTCAAGAGATTCCAGTAGTCCGAGACTTCCCAGATGTGTTTCCGGATGAACTGCCCGGTCTGCTAGTGGACAGAGAAATCGAGTTCACTATAGACCTATAGCCAGGTACCCAGCCCATTTCGGTTGCTCCTTACCGCATGAGCCGCATTAAGATGGAAGAGCTGAGGAGACAGATCATTGAATTGCAAGACAGTGGTTTTATTAGACACAATGTGTCCCCTTGGGGTACCGGAGTCACTTTTGCAAGGAAGGGAGATAGAACGTTGAGACTGTGCATTGATTACAGAGGATTGAACAAGGTTACGATCAACAACAAGTATCTCCTTCCCCGGATTGATGACCTCTTCGACCAGCTGCAGGGTGCACAAGTCTTCTCTAAAATAGACCTGCGATCAGGTGAAGATAAGAACAGAAGAAGACATCCCCAAGACGGCCTTCCGAACCAAGTACGGACACTATGAGTTCCTAGTCATGCCATTTGGGCTAACCAATGCCCCGACAATCTTTATAGATCTGATGAACAGGGTCTTCAGAGAGTTCTTGGATCAATTTGTTATTGTGTTCATCGATGACATCTTAGTCTACTCAAAAAGCAGAGAAGAACATGCTCACCATCTTACCCAAGTTTTGCAGGTCCTCAAAAACAAGAAGTTATATGCAAAGTTGAGTAAGTGTGGATTCTGGCTTGAGCAGACCGCCTTCTTAGGACACATCATATCGAAGGAAAGGGTATCAGTGAATCCCGAAAAGGTTGAAGCGGTACTTGGCTGGGAGAAGCTGACATCAGTTAAGGAAATTCGTAGCTTCCTGGGGATGGTAGTTTATTACCGCAGATTCGTTGAAGGATTCTCTAGTCTAGCAGCTCCTCTAACCCGACTCACAAAGAAGAATGCCAAGTTTGAGTGGAATGAGGACTACGAAAGAAGTTTTTCAGAATTAAAGAAGCGGTTAACTACTGCACCTGTGCTGCCTTTACCGAGTGGATCGGGAGGATATACAGTTTATAGTGATGCCTCCTATCTAGACCTGGGTTGTGTTCTGATGCAGCATGGAAAGGTTATAGCTTATGAGTCCAGACAGTTAAAGAATCATGAGAAGAACTATCCCACCCATGACTTGGAGCTTGCCGCAATCATATACGCCTTGAAAACCTGGCGCCATTATTTGTACGGAGAGACCTTTCAAATCTATACCGATCATAAGAGTTTGAAATACATATTCACTCAAAAGGATCTCAACATGCGTTAGAGAAGGTGGATGGAACTCCATGATTGTGATATCTTATACCATCCGGGTAAGGGCAACGTGGTAGCAAATGCTCTCAGTAGGAAAAGTGCAGGTATCTTACCCCATTTGATAGTTTCAGAATGTAGGCCAATTGGGGCCACGCAACAGGTTCGACTTCAGGATCTGAAGAGAGTCACATGTTTGGGCCACCTGACAGTCCAACCCGAATTAATCCAGAGAATAAGGGAAGCCCAGTCAGTCGACCCCGCCCTGGTAGCTCGCAAGAAGGATACAGAACAGGGAGTGAGCTCAGAATTCCAAATCTCTGCCGATGGATTACTTCGTTTCTAAGACAGGGTATGTGTCTCAGATGACAGTGAGTTAAAAAGAGACATCATGACAGAGTCCCATGGCTCGAAGTTTGTCATGCATCCCGGAAGCACCAAAATGTACCAAAGCATGCGACCCCGGTTTTGGTGGAATGGGATGAAGAGAGACATAGCCGACTTTGTATCTAAATGCTTGGTATATCAGCAGGTCAAGGCAGAGCATCAGCGCCCAAGTGGGTTACTTCAACCTTTACCAATCTCGGAGTGAAAGTGGGAACATATCACCATGGACTTCCTATCGGGGCTACCCAAGGCACGTTCAGGACATGATGCCATATGGGTAATTGTTGACCGACTTACCAAGTCTTCCCACTTCCTAGCAATAAGGATGACCGATTCCTTGGACAAGTTGGCAAGGATGTATATCCAAGAGATAGTCAGAATGCATGGAGTTCTAGTGACAGTGGTATCCGACAGGGATCCCAGGTCCACTTCTCGGTTTTGGAGTAGCTTTCAGCAAGCTATGGGAACAAAGCTGTCTCTTAGTACTGCCTTCCATCCCCAGACTGATGGACAATCAGAAAGGACAATTCGTACGCTTGAGGATATGCTCCGAGCTTGTGTCCTAGACTCTGGGGGCCATTGGGATGACCATCTACCCCTGATAGAGTTTGCCTACAACAACAGCTACCAAGCAAGCATCGGCATGGCTCCATATGAGGCGTTATATGAGCGCCCGTACAGATCACCGATCTGTTAGGAGGAAGTGGGCGACAAAAGATTGTTCGGCCCAGAGTTGGTAGAGGAGACCACGTCCAAAATAGTTAAAATCAGAAAGAACATTCAGACAGCTCAGAGTAGGCAAAAGAGTTATGCAGATACCCGGAGGAGAGACCTAGCGTTTGAGAAAGGTGACCGGGTGTTTCTTAAGGTCACTCCTTTCAAGGGAATTAATAGGTTCGGCAGGAGGAGAAAATTAAACTCCCGATTTATCGGACCTTTTGAAATCTTAGACAGGATTGGTACTGCTGCCTACAGACTAGCACTGGCTCCAGAGCTCTCTAAAGTCCACAACGTGTTCCACGTATCCATGCTACGTAAGTACAACCCGGACCCTTCTTATGTCTTGGCTCATTAACTGCTTCTACTCCAAGAGGACTTGTCTTATGAAAAAGTACCAGTCGGTATCACGGACCGAAAGAGCAGGATACTCTGCAACCGAGAAATATCATTTGTAATCGTGTGGCAGAACCACACGCCCAGGGAGGCTACTTAGGAGCTAGAATCAGATTTTAAAGCCCAGTATCCCCATTTGTTCGACCAAGAGTGAGAGACAAATTTGGGGGACCAAATTTCCTTAATAGGGGGAGAGTTGTAACACCCAAGTTATATTTTTATATTATTTTTATTTTTATTTTTTTTTGTATTTGAATTTTTTAGATTTTAATTTAATTTAATTTAATTTAATAAAAATAAAAATAATAATAATGATAAAATTGGGTAAAATTATTATTTTGATTTAATTGAAATTGATTTTGAAAAAAAGGGGTGAAAATTTAGATTTTGGGGGTGTTTTTGAAAAGAAAATCAGAAACCAGGGGTAAAAATGCAATTTAAAAAAGTTGTGTCACGTCAGCAGCCATGTCAGCAGCCTCGGCCAACCAGGACACACCGCGTGGCAAGAAAATGCTGACACGGGACGGGCCACGTGGGCGTTCCGCGTGCGCACGATCGGACGGCCCAGATCCGTCCCTGCGCGCACGGATGGACCAGATCAAATGTGCGCACGGACGGCCCAAATTTCACGCATACGGACGGCCCATATTCAATCAGGCACGGACGGCCCAGATCGCATCGCGATGGACGGTCCAGATTTAATCTTGATGGACGATTGAGATTAAAAGGCAAAGGGTATAAATAACCCCACCCACACCTGACCACAAAACCCTAGCCGCTAGTGTCTCGCCAGAGAAGAAGAACCAGACGCCGGAGGAGCCGGCCGCTGCCACCTGCCGCCACACCGGAGAATTTTCCGACTGCCAATCGAGGTAAATTTTCTTTCCCTGGCTCGTTTTTCGATGCTGAATCCGCCTATGGCCAAACTAGAGCCAAACTACCGGCCAATTGGCCGAAAAACCCCACCGAAGTCCGGCGCCGCCGCCGCGACTCCCCTCTGTTTTTGCCTCCGATGAGGCCCTTCCCGGCCTCCATTCGATGCAAATTTTATACCACTGTGATCACCGTTCTTTTCTTTACAGGTTGATCGGAGCCAAACATCAAAACGCGACTCACGCCAGAGGAGCTGCCGCACCCGAAAGCATCACCGCCGGTAAGTCTCGATTTTTCGTATTTTTTGGCCCACTGAGGGCCTTATGGTTGTTTTATCGCAAGGACCAATGCAAGTTTGGCCAAAAACGGCCAACCCGAGGTGGATCGCTGCCGTAGGCGGCGGCACTATCGCTGGAGCACGCAAGAGCCGTCGTGCTGAAATTCTGATATTGGCCGAAAGGGGCCCTAGGTCTGATTTGGAATTTTTTGGGACACGTGCAGGTACTAGTAGTGCGTTTCATTTTTCCGGAAAAAAATTTAGGGAACTTAGAGACGGCCCCCGTAGGCACACTGTAGAGCCGATTTCATGCCCCGAAACAAGTAAGGACCCATCACCCTATTTTCTATCACGGTATTAAAGTTTAATAAATAATTAAACGGTATTCTGTGACTTTATATATGTATAATTGATTGAGGTTGTCAATAGAGCCCGAATCTGGTAAATTGTTGGTCAGTTGTTGTTTGATCTATTTTTCAGTATTGAATGCGGTATGATGTTTAATGTATTTATTTTATGGTCTCGTATGCATGAATTATGGTTTCTTTTATTATGGTTAGTATTATGGTTAACCCGATACTGTGTTGTTTTGTTGGGTATCAATTACTGGTTTACATGTTGTGTGTGATTGAATGATTGAGACCAAGAAAAAGGGTAAAAATGTTATGTGAATTGAGAAGTGGATAATGTGGACAGCCTGACTAGATATCCTGGGAGATGGTGGACGGACTAGGTCCGTAGGGAACCCTACCGGGAACGTGGTCTCTCATACCAGACGGGGTATGGAGACCTTATGTGTTTTGGCGCCCATACCGGACAGGGTATGGGGACGGCCCATTTCACCCTCATACCGGACGGGGTATTGAGGTTTATGGTTTTGGCGCCCATACCGGACGGGGTATTGAGGTTTATGGTTTTGGCGCCCATACCGGACGGGGTATTGAGGTTTATGGTTTTGGCGCCCATACCGGACGGGGTATGGGCTCGACCCTAGAATCAGGTTATTAATGTAAATGGTTCACGTGTAGAAATGACCCCCTATGGATCCCCATGGATACTAGTAGGCTGGTAAAAGAGAAACCCTATTGTCTGATTATTGAAATACAAAAGTAGGACATGTGTTCTGTTACAAAGTGTATATGATTTTATGATGATTGTCATGTTATTGTTTTCATAGGTTATTTTCATGAATCTCACCGAGGTAAGTGGACAGTAAAGGTTTTTATGTTAATAAATGAGTTTGTTATAAATTATGCTCCATTGGTCGTTTTTGTTTTCTACCGACCTTTACTTCTGTGGCAGTGAGATAGTGTGATGTCTTTACTGGGCTAGTGTAGCTCATTCCTTACTTAACCATTTCATATCAGGAAGACGTGGTTCCCAAGCCCGTTCCATAGGAAGACGGCGAGTTAGACGCCTAAGGACCTTATAGCTCTATTTATAGTTTTTATTTCGAGTATAACTTTTGATTAGCTTATTCTTTCATGTTTTGAGTACGTTTTTGGTTAATGTGTAAGGGATGTTAATCACAATTTTTATTACGCTTCTGCATTTAAGATTCTTAATACATACATCTTCATTTAAATTTTCGGGGCCGTTACAGTACTAGTTGAAAGGCATTATGCAATGGGATCTAAAGGCATGAGAGACTCTAAGTCTCAAACGGAAATAAAAGATGATTTGATTTAATTTACGTATTGTGTTTGTTTATATATTTGATATGATATGATAATGTTTGTGCATGAGAATACAAGTTGTTCCTATAGTTACATGATGTGTTTGATGGTATTGTGAAATACGAAACGTAAAAAGAATTTTGGATAATAAAATAAATTTTATTAAAATTTATTTATTTTCAGTGTTTTACTATCTTCTTCAATGCTTTGGTAAATGGTTATATTGTTTGGTTTTTGAATCTTTTTTAAGATAGTGTAGCTCACCTAATTTATTATCTAAACTTTTCATATCAAGACATTCAGGACCTCGTTACCGAATAGTGAGAGAATCGTTAGGAGATCGTTTTTTTTTTCTTTTACCTTAATTCGAACTATATTTAAGATTATTTATTTTCTTACAGTAAATTTTATTTGTTTAGGGCATTAAACACACGTCACGAATATTGGGTATTTTGAGACTAAGTCATATAAGAGATTACTTTTCAATGATTGAATATTAGCTACATGAGATATTTTTCTAAAATACTTATCATTACCCATTTGTGATGCGACGGAAACTTAAATGAAAGTTTGGGTCGTTGCACATAAATTTTTAATTTGTAACTAAGGAATATTAATTTGATTAACATGTTTAACAAAAAAAATATATGAAGTTAGAATCTAATTTATTTAACTAAAGTACATAATTAATTACTTTAATTTAAATTGAAAAAAACTGTGGGTTAATTATTTTATTTTGTGCTCAAGTTATAATCTAATTTATTTACTTAAAGTACTTAATTAATTACTTTTAAGTTTAAATTGAAACAATTGTGGATTAGTTATTTTATTTTGGGCTGATTAACAAGTGCTGTTTAGAACAACTAAATAAATTTCAATTTAGATCCAAATATAGATTAAAGGAGTATTTTCAGATTGAAGTATTTAATTAAGAGCCTTAAAAGTAAAAGTTGTAGGCTTTGATGTTCTATACGATTTTTTCTTATCAGTTTTAATGAGATTAAAATAAATAAAAAAGTAATATTTAAGTTTTACTAATCATTAGGATATATATATATATAATATTTAATATTATTAATAACAAAATTTATAATTGTGTAAATAAATAAATTAAAATATTTTATTATTTAATTTAATTTACGAAAAGGAGGAGTCCACAAGATTGGCACTCCAATTTGTTG
This sequence comes from Carica papaya, assembly GCF_054855325.1. Taxonomy (NCBI): domain Eukaryota; kingdom Viridiplantae; phylum Streptophyta; class Magnoliopsida; order Brassicales; family Caricaceae; genus Carica; species Carica papaya. The sequence continues at coordinate 14,326,176 of NC_142311.1, read as the reverse complement.
ATAATATTAAATCTTAAACATACACATGATTATTTGAAATTTAATAATTAGAATCTCTGAATTTTAGGTTCTTCCTTATATTTTTTCAATTAACTTTTTTAGATTATCTTTTTTTTTTCTTTATATATATAATAGCTTCAACTTAATCTTTCTTATTTTCTTTTCTAAAAAACTTATTTTATCAGAATATATTGAACTTAAAGAGTGTCTTCTTTCATATGTTTACATATACGTAATTATATCCATAAATATAGTACTAGTTATCAGGGAAAAATTAAAGCTAAAGAGTAATCAAAATTAAAATTAATAATGTATAGAAAGTTAATATATAATAGAACATTATAATCACAAGTAATACTTTTTAACAATTGACGGTGTGTGACTCATTCAAAACGTTACCAAAAATTCGAAGCTCCTTTAAATTTTTTTGAAGCGTCGATTATAATTAATTGAAAAGTTTTATAGAACGTAAATATTTGTAGTTGATGTGTTATATATATGTATTACATGGTAAGTTATATTAATTTCTAATTATATTGTTTTACTCAAATTGTAAAAAAAAAAAAAAAAAAGTCACCAAAGTGGGATACATGTTTTCTAATGAAAATTATTTTAAGTATATATATACATAGATATAGATTGTGTAATGATAATACTATATTTATTCGTAGTATAAAATATGGATAGCATGAAATTTGAGGAGTTAGTGGAGGCCCTCAACTCTCTTTGTCTGCGTATATGCATTTCTGATTCCAATCAAAATAATAAAAAATGAAAAACTTAGGTATTCATGGATTAACAAATTAGAATATGAAAAAAACAAAAAAACAAAATTTTGATTTCATTTGTAAATAATACATATTAAATTGAATTATTTGATATTTAGTGAGTGATAAGTAAAAAATTGGGATTCTAACCCAAATCAATGAATTTACCTACCAAAACCACAATCATAAGTAGGAAATCTAAGTGGTCTGCATATAATAATATAAAGGATAAAGGCATTATATATATATATATATATGTATAAGTGGGATTTTTCTCTAGAAAAAGAAGAAAAAATTAGGTTTTTCCTTTTTACTTAAGACATCAACTGCGTTACGGTATAATTATGGCTTATAATTGACCACCGCCTAAGCCAGTCAATTCCAGGCTTTATCTTATTTTGATAAATTGTTGTTTACTCAATCATGATGTTGCTTTTCTACCAAGTTCATTGTTTTTTTATTTAGTAAATTCCATATTTTTATAAATCAACGACTGGGTAATCCCTCCCACCGAAAGCTACTTCATCTTCCTGGTGTTCAAGTTGTCGTGCCAAAACAAACATGTTTTTAATTTCTGACTAGTTGTACTCGTGCAAAAGAATGCTTTGAATTAATTCATTGTAACATTTGGGGACCGTATCATGTTTGTTCACTTTCCAAAGCTCGTTATTTTTTTACCATTGTTGATGATTGTAATCGAGCAGTTTGAGTTTACTTACTAACTGATAAAAGCCAGGTCAGTAATTTACTTCACAATTTCTACTTAATGACCCGACGACAGTTCGAAAAATTTGTCAGGATCATCCAGAGTGATAAAGGGACCGAATTTGAGTCTCGGGTGATGCAGTCATCTTACGCTTCAGCTGGTATTCTCCATCAAACATCGCTGGTAGACACTCCCCAGCAGAATGGTTGGGTGGAACAAAAACACTGACACATCTTTGAAGTCGCATGGGCTCTATACTTTCAAGCCAAACTTCCTTTCGAGCTATGGGGAGACTATGTCCTCACAGCCACTCATCTTATTAATTGCACTCCTAGCTTTGTTCTCAACAGTAAAACTCCACATAAAATTATGTTTTTCGCCTCCCCTGCATATAACCATCTTCGGGTTTTTGGATGTCTCTGTTATATTGTTGCAAATCCACGGGAAACCAACAAGTTTACTCTTCACGGTCGTCGTCGTTGTCTTCCTCGGATATCCATACAGTAAGAAGGGTTGGAAGATACTGGACCTGGAAACCTTTATAATTTTCATAACTCGTAATGTCCTCTTCGAAGAAACTGTCTTCCCATTTGCTCATATTCGCTTCGACAAAGAGTCAGAGCTACAGTCATCGTCTCCCTCTCCTTTGCCTTCTACAAGTCAGTGGGATTGGCATTATCCGAGTTTAGTTTCCTCGACAGGGGGAGTTCCTGTCAACACTGCCCCTCCTCCATCTTCGTCTGAGTCACATCCCCTTGACCCACCTACAGTTGATGTTTATGGGACAGATTTGGGTCGTGGTAAGAGAACCAAGCGTCCCCCGGTCACACTTCAGAATTTTGTCCGTCACTTGGCTCGTCTTTTAGCACCCAGTGAAAGCCACTCAACAGACACCCGGTACCCACTAGCCAACTATATCTCCTATGATCGGTTTTCTACTGCACACTCATTTTTAAGCTATTGTTACCACTAGTGTTGAGCCTCGAAACTATTCGGATGCTGCCCGCGACCCTGAGTGGTGCACTGCCATGCAAGAAGAAATTATTGCTCTAGAATGAACCAATACCTGGACCATCGAAGATCTTCTTCTTAGAAAGAAACCCGTTAGCTCCAAATGGGGTCTTTTAGATTAAGTACAACTCGGATGGTTCCATCGAAAGATACAAGGCCCATGTCGTGGTCTGCGGTGACACTCAAGTAGAGGGACTCGATTACATTGAGACCTTTACCCCAGTTGCCAAGCTAGTTAGTGTCCGCACCCTACTTGTTGTTGCTGTGGTCAAAGGGTGGGAGTTATACTAGCTCGACGTACACTACTCATTCTTACATGGTGGTCTTTAGGAAGAAATATACATACATTTGCCCCTGGGTTACCTCGCTTCTGGTCCAAATAAGGTCTATCGCTTGCGAAAATCATTATATGGCCTCCAGCAGTCTCCGAGAAATTGTTTGCAAAATTGACCTCCACCTTATGCACTTACGATTTTTTCCAGTCACATACTGATCATACCTTGTTCACCTATCATCGCCAGGGTATCTTCCTCTCTGTCCTTGTTTATGTTGATGATTTGATCATCACCGGGAACAATCCCGAAGCTTGTGCTTCTTTAAAATGTTACCTAAATGAGTGTTTCCACATTAAAGATCCTGACAAGTTAAAATATTTTCTCGGCATCGAAGTTGCACTTGGACCCTCTGGTCTGTTTCTGTCACAACACAAATATGCTATTGACATCTTATCTGAAGCCGATTTAATAGCTTCCAAACCAACAGACTTTTCCATCGAGAAAAATCATACTTTGGCAACCCCCAACAGTCCTCCTTTAGCTGATTCTTCTCTGTTTCACTACTTAGTTGGTCGTTTTGTTTATCTCACTATCACTTGGCCTGACATCTGTTATGTCGTTCACATTTTATCTCAATTTCTTCATGCACCCCGTCAAAAACATTTGGATCATGTCCTTTGCATCCTGCACTATCTCAAAGGTAGTCCTAGTAATGACATCCTCTTGCCTGCAGACAGCTCCCTTTAACTATCCGCCTTCTGTGACTCTGATTGGGCTGGTTGCTCGCTCACTCGTCGATCGACTACAAGCTACTTTATCAAGTTAGAAAATTCTCCAATCTTTTAGAAGGCCAAGAAACAACCTAGCATTGCTCGTTCCTCCACCGTGGTCGAATACCGTGTTATGGCCGTAGCCACATGTGAATTGTCTTGGTTAAAATCCTTTTTGGCTTCGTTGGGAGTTTTTATGACTCAACCTATGCGTCTATTCTGCAATAACCAAGCTGCATTACACATAGCTTCCAACCCAGTCTTCCACAAATGCACAAAACATATTGAAATCGACTGCCACTTTATTCACGAACAGCTCCTGGCTGGTCGTCTCACTACAGCACATGTATATTCCTTCGATCAGGTTGCTGATATATTCATAAAGGCCTTCAGACGATCCCAGTTTCGGTACCTGTCTCGCAAGTTGGGCATGTGCAACCTTCATGTGTCAACTTGAGGGGGAGTAATGATGTGTCTCGAATAATAACGTGTCTCGAACGCGATATTCTCTCTCGGGCAATCTCTTCATATCTCATGTATATATCCTGCATATATATTGTATATATCTTAACCTTGATTTTCGGAGACTAAGTAGAAAAATTCTGATCTTTCTATGTAAACTTACTCGCCTATATATTAGGTAATCATGTTGAATAGAAAACTCAACTCTTCTTCACAAAACCTTGCTGCAAACTTAACACAATTCTTCTATATAGTTATATAGTTTCACATATTGAGACTTGTAAAGATCATTCATTTGTTCAAGCACTATTTACGTTGCTCGTCGACACTTTATTGTGCGTCAAATTGAATTTTAATTTCTATTAACATAGTTTCTTTAATTTAATATCCACATACTTTTATTATGAAATTCTTAAATTATTTTCTATTACTAAACAATATATTAATTGACTAATGAGGATAAACATTCGAATCTTATCTTGTACATGAGCTCATCCTGCTAGGATTACATTCACATCATCAGATGATGAGTACTCATTATTGCTTAAGTAGTTACCAAGATTGGAATAATTAATGCAATCATTTTCATAGCGCCTTTGCTTAACATTATAATATGAACCATTATTTTTATCTCTTGAATCCCGACAGGTGATTTTCACACATCTCCTTTCATATATCAGAAATATACTCAGAATCCTCTCCAAACTCTTGTTTGAACTCCTTTTTTGTGAGTCTAATCTTTGTTAATTCGAAATAATCGTTTATCATTATGCAAAATTACATATACAAACTGCTCATTTTTATCACCAAACTCATAAACATCAACAAGTTGTACATCTCTAAGTTTTTTACCAAGATTTGACTTGGGGTCGACATTATTATTCTCTGCATCACAAGTCGAAACTTGAGAAACACATTTTAGATAAATGTCTCTTGAATATTGCTATCAAGAGGAATTATACTTTCATATATATATATGTATATATATCATTTATGTTCCCCTTAATATTACCCTTGCTATTAAACTCATGAAACTCATGTGTCTGATTGCATGCTTGGGCATTATAGAGATTGATCTTAATCCCTTTACTAGACTCTTACTAGGTTTAAAACATTTTTTCCTATTAACTTATCTAACGAAATTGATGTTTTTTTTTATAGATTTTAAAATTTTCTTGTTATATATTTGAGTCTCGCTTTAAAAGATACATTTATAATGAACTTTAAAGTCAATCAGAATTTCACCCATTCATGTAAAATATGATTATTGAATAAAGTATTAATTACTTAATTAAGAACTAATAATATAAGGCACTAAATAACAACTATTTCTTTTTTTTTTAGTTCATTCTTCTTATCTTTTTTATTTATATATCAATCATTCATAAGGTCTCAGATAACAATAGATGTAAGGTTCATTCATATCAATTTTATTAACATATTTTTTTCCAGAAACATGAGGTTTTATGTATGGGATCGTCAATTTTTATGACAAACCAAACAAATATGAATTGAGAAAGACAAAGTTGTCTTTGTCAAATGCATTGTAAATAGATAATGTAAGAAAAAGATGACCTACTCTATGTGCACCACTTTTTTAGGTAGATAAAGAACATAACTATTTAGTTAGAAGAAGATGAATAATGAAAAATCTTAAAACTCTTTCAGGTAGATAGAAGTTATCTAATTGATTGAAAGAGAAAATATATTTCTGTAAAAACTTTAAAACTTGTCACTTGTGTATGTAAAAGAGAGATGCTTAAAATTTTGTTAATCTCGTCTATCTTTGTTGGTCGTACTGACTTAAAATATTAAATAAAATTGAATAATGAAATTTAATTCTAGAGGTATTTTCTTTAAAAAAAGTTGAATTTTTGTTGTAAGGGGTAATATGAAGTAAGTTATTTGTGACATTGCAACACGTTAGTATTCTCTTGTCCATGTTAATTGTAATTATGGCAATAACGTAATAGGTCTGCCATGATAGACGCATAGAGTGGTAGATGCCTGAACAAGTCTTGGGTTTTGAGTGGTTTTGGCATGACTTACTGTGAATCCTGTAAGCTAGTGAGAGATAAACATAATCGGTAGGTAGGACTGTTTGATATGCCATAAGGAGAGAAATGAAAGTAGTCTTATTAGAAGACAAACTAGTAGGAGGTGATGCATCATGGTTGCCTCTTCTTAACCACAAAACTTGTAAAAAGAAAAATGCATTAAAAAATGATTGATGTATATGTTTGGTAGAACACTTTGAATAATACACCACGAATATAATTTGCCTTGTAGAAGGATAGCCTTTAGTAACATGTGCAGTGCTTAAAGTCACTCGTAAAATAATTAGTGAAACTGATTGAGAGCATTTGAACATAACCTAACTTAGTATTGTAATCCTTACTAGTTATGTAACTTAAGTGTCTTGTTAATTAGGTCCATTAAGGATGGGTAGTTGAGAAATAATATGGAAATAATGTTGGTTTAATAGCTTGATATTTCACTTGTTCATATCAAGGTTTAAAGTTACAGTCCTCCTTATGGTATCTATTGTGTTGATTGGATCAAGATGGATAAATATTTATCTAAATAATTTTTAAAAATAGAAGAAATTATTTCCAAATATCCTCCATTTTATATTTTATTACTTATTATTTATTATTCTAAAAAAGCTCTATTTTGTTCACCAACTGCCGTCCTCTGACCTGGCCCTCGCTTTCCCGCGTCAAAAAAAAAAAAAATTCTTTCCTCTCCAACAACTCCACTCTCTACCCCTTCCTATTCCTTGCTTGTATCCTTTCAATTTCCTCATGTCAATTTTCCCTCACCATCACCATGTCTCTTCTTTCTCTCCTCCTCCTCCTCCTCATCTTCTCCTCTCTCTCCATCTCCCTCTCTGCTCAATCCCCTCCCAGAGGTAAAACCACTTCACTTCTTCTCTCTCTCTCTCTCTCTCTATATATATATATATATGTCTCTAAACGCTTTCTCAATTTCAGGTACTCTCATTGATTGCGGCGCCACACTTCCTTCCCTCATCGACGGCCGTCAATGGCTTCCAGACCAAAGCTTTATTTCGGCGGGGACTTCCAAAATCGTTACAACCACTGTCCTTTTCCCTACCTTATCCACCGTCCGTTCGTTCCCTCTGCGGAACAATCTCCGCCGTAAGTTCTGCTACGTCGTGCCGGTCTTCCGTGGGGCTAAATACATGGTCAGAACCACTTACTTCTACGGAGGGGTCAACGGCGATGTTTCGCCCCCGGTGTTCGATCAAATCGTCGACGGAACCCTCTGGAGCCTGGTCAACACTACAGAAGATTATGCCAACGGTATGTCCTCGTACTACGAAGGGATTTTTGTCCCCAAAGGAAAGACGATGAGCGTGTGCATCGCGGCTAATACTTACACAGTCTCTGACCCCTTCATTTCGTCTCTGGAATTCGTGATTCTTGGCGGTTCGCTTTACAATTCTACGGATTTCGAAAAATTTGGATTGCATTTGGTTGCCAGGCACGGTTTTGGATATAATGGACCCATTATCCGGTGAGTTCGAACTTTTGCCTTTATTTTTTTTTTTTTGGGCTTTCGTAGGTTTCTGTTTGATTTTGATTTTCAGCTCGATTTAGTTGATTTTGTGATTAGTGAATTCAGAATTTGTTGGAAGTTTTTGCGACTTTGGCGTCATTTGGCAAGTACAGTGGGAAATATCTACTTTTTCATCTTTTCCCCGAAATTTAAAGAACAAGAGAAGACCTTTTGAAACTGATTTTGGAAAATCAATCTTCTATTTTTTAAGAGTGCTTTGGTTCGGTGAAAGGAACGCTTTCTGAGAAAACTATCCTCCTGTTAAAAGATATAGTTCCTGTATTTTGTAGAAAAATCGATTTGTAAGCAAAATATTTAGTAGAACATGCTAAAAGATGTTCTTATTCGGGACAGAGGTTTAGAAATGGAGAAACTTTAGGTGACAAATAAATAATTAAGATAGTTAAGAGAAAATTAGACATCAATGTAACAAAATATAATGAGAAATAGACTGACGAAATAGGTCAGACAAGACAATTATTAGAAAGAAGAAACAAAAAGAGATAATAAGGAATAAAGTTCTGACAAAGAAATTCTTAATTCGTTATCGTCTATTCATTATTTCTTAATAGCTACTAGCATTTATATAGGCATGATCTACAACTAATAAGGATAATTATAAAAGAAAAAATCTAGAATATCTAATTCCTATAATATTTAAAATGCATAAAGGTAGGAAACTAATATTATAATGCTCTTAAAAGATTGAGGCTTTTGATAATTTTCATAAAATTGAAAGTTAACAAAAATTAAAAGGTTCCTTGGGATCATAACAAGGAAAAATGAAATCATCCAAAGAAATCCATTTAATACAGTCATCACAGGTAAGAACCATTTCAATAACAACATTAGGTTTTACATAAGTATTGAAAAGAGGAAGTTGCTCAACATGATAGCACAAACAGAAACAATTTCAAGATAAACTAATTTTTCTTGATCTGCCATTAGTTGTTCGAGTGGAACTTCCAAGTTTTTTTCTCTTCTAGTTGAGAAGAAGCGTTAGCTGAAGATCTTACTTAATTTTTTGTATTCATGTAGAATGCCCATTAATTCTTTGATATTTGCATATAGGTCGAATACATATTCAATACTGCTCTAACAACAATCTTCATATATACAATGACCGTGTAAAGAATTTTTAATGAACACAACCTTGTCATAACATTTATATTCGATACAAGCTTGTTTAAGTGGAAGTATATATCAATACTTTCTATGGATACGTAAGGACAAAAATTTGACATAACTTATCATGAGTAACCGAGTAGATTATATAATGAATTGTAACCAAAAGTTTGTCTGCTTCCATACCAAGCTGTTCCATTTAGCTTTGATATTCGCTGAAACAAGTATGATCAAAGTAAACTCAAAACAGGTAGAGCAAACTAGAAAACCTTAGGAATCACCTTGAACTAAAGAAAATCAGTCTTTATAGGACTGAAATCAAATTGGTCAAATCAGATTGTTGAAATAAGGGTGAACTAGTCAAAACAAGGTGGCAAAAGTCAAGCCCACTCAAGGTCAGGTGGCATGATTGTCACATGCCGGTCTCTAGTAACTGGTGGGGTCAAGCTTCTGGCTATGCCTTTGTCTGGTGATGAAATTCTAGATAGTTGGTGATACTTGTGATGGCAGGAGCAACAGAGATCTGGCATGGCATTGAACAAGCTGGGAGACTAAGAGTGACTGAAGTGATTTTTGGTGGTTTTTGGTCATTGGTGCTAGGTATAGGCTGGTTGATGCTGTTTGAGCCTGGTGGCTGTGGTGCTGCCAAATCACTGCTCAATAAACAGTGATAAATAGAAGGGTTATTTGGCTGTTTGGTTTCTTTTTCTGTATTCTTTGTTTTTTCTCCCAAGAGTTTTTCTGGTTGGATGTGGTGGGAGAATCCGGTGTTTCTGTTTTGGAGTGTAAAGTGCAGAAGGTATGGATAGATGTTGGATTTCGATTCCAATTGATGCAGGATGAGTAGTTGTTAAATTTACTTCTTCCACAAATAGTATAGAAGTAGAAAAAATTTAATTGAAAGTAAAAGAATAAAGATAGAGTAAATTAGAGATCAATGTGAAGAAAAATATGGAGGAATAAACTGAACAAGATAGTTTAGATATAAAAATAATCAAAAGAATGAACACATAGAGAGAACATAGAATAAAACCCTAACAAAGAAATTTTTAATAATGAATCATCTGTTTCTTTTGGTAGTTACTAGTATTTATATAGGTATTAACTTACAAGTAATAAAAAGAATTATCAAAAAGAAAATTTAAAAGATCTATCTTAAGTTTTTGCAATAATTGGTCTAATTGTTTATTTGAGGATGAAAAATCTTTCTCTGGTTGTTGAACTAATGAAATGAGAAAAAGTGCTATTCTTCTAAAGTTTATGATTTTATGTTGCAAAGTGGACATGTGACCTTCTAACAATATTGAAGTTCAGTCAAAAAATAAGAAAAATAGAACTTCTGCCTTGCATTATTTTTCTTATTAGTTCTGGGTGTTTGGTGTCATCAGATACCCTGATGATGAGTTTGATCGTTTTTGGGGACCATATGGAGAAAGTAATCCTTCTACAGCGAGCAATAGAAGTTTATCCATTTCTGGTTTCTGGAATCTTCCGGCTTCTAGTATATTCGATACAGCGATAAAAGCTATCCAGCCAGAATCCTTAGAGTTGAAATGGCCGCCAGTCTCCCTTCCAAACTCAATATACTATATTGCTTTGTACTTTGCAGATGATCGTGATACATTGGAAGGAGGCTCAAGGGTGCTTGATATAAGCATCAATGGTGTAACATATTACAGAAATTTGAATTTGACTACAGCAGGTGCTGTTGTCTTCGCAAGCCAGTGGCCTCTGGTTGGTCCTACAACAATAACTTTGACTCCTGCTGCCAGATCAAATATTGGTCCCCTGATCAATGGTGGAGAGATTTTCCAATTACTGCTTCTTGGTGGAAGAACTCTTACACGGGATGGTATGACCAAGGATTATCATTTTTCTTATTTAAGTAGTTGACATGATTTTATTTCAATGAGGAACTTTCTGCCTTTTTTTAGAATCCCCTGACTACTGTTATTGTTGGATGGGCTACATCCCTAATGAGCCAAAATAGGAAAAAATGTAGCTAAAGAAATAATGTGCCTACAGAGACGATGATAAAAGAAAATAAAAATTTAGTTAAATACTAATCCAATTTAATCGTCAATTTTCACTCCTATCATAAAATATGTGCCTCTTTCTTGGACTATGTCTCTTACCCAGGAAGTGGATTTAAACATAAAATAGTTTTCTTCCTCCCCAAAAAATGGCTGGGTTTTCTCACCGGTAGCTTTTCTATGAGTTTTTCTTCTCGAGTTTGATACCACTAAAATGGGAGTTAATTCTATATATATATATATGTATATATTTGTTTACAGTTAAAGCTTTGGAAGAAGTTAAAAAGAATCTTCAGAACCCTCCACTTGATTGGAATGGTGATCCTTGTTTTCCTCGAGATTATTCATGGACTGGAGTTACATGCTCCGAGGGACCCCGGGTTCGAGTGGTTACTTTGTGAGTTTGGATAATATGTGACTGATTCTGTTTAGTGCATACTTCACTTTGTAACACTTTTTTTTTCTTTGTAATCGTAATAGTGGGACTGGACCCACATACAAAGGTCCATAACAGACTATATGGCCATCTGAGCTACAGGCTTTTAAATGGTTTTGTCTTTCCTTTTCTACAGGAATTTAACAAGTATGAGCCTTTCAGGTTTGCTGTCACCTAGTATTGTGAACATGACTGCATTGATGGGCATGTAAGTACTTCAAGTTAGCTTCATATTTATGGAAATATTAGGTGATATATTTTCTTAATTGAGGTTCAAATGTTATCATAGTTGGCTGGGGAATAACAACTTGTCAGGATCCTTACCTGTTCTCGGTTCACTTAAGATGCTGGAGGCTCTGTGAGTCGAAAAACTTCCTTTATTATTATCATTATTTTCTGTATCATCTCTCTTTGAGATATGAATTATCTAATTTTTTTTTCATATGAAGCTAGTACATTAGTATCTAATTTAATTTGATAATTACATACTTCTTGGGGATTTGTATGCAAATGGGCTGGAACTTTTGAGGGAAGGGCTGGGGGTTAGCTGGGAGATACTATTGCAAGATATTTGGTTTTGCCTTACTCCAATTTAAGTGTCATTCTCCCTTTTGAAAGGCATTTGGAAGACAATCAATTCAGTGGACAGATTCCTTCATCAATAGGGGACATGCAAAGCTTGCGTGAGCTGTAAGTCTCATTCCTAAATTACAATATCCACATGTTTTAGTTCCTTATTTTTCACTGTATCAGTTCATCTGTGCACCTAATTGCATATCATTGAACTTGCACCAGAAATTTTAAAACAGCATCATCATGATGCAAGGGAAACTCACTATTTAATCAGAGGGGATTATCACTATCTGTGTCATATATACATGGCATTGGTACTTACATATTAGAGAAGCATCCATGCAAGAAAGTTAGTGTCAGCTAAATCTTGACTAAAAATTGTGAAGATTTATCTGCATATAAACTTTGGCTGGGGAAGAAAGCTAGGGTATAATAATAGATTTCTATCGTTAATTCATAATTAGGGTTGCAACAAATTTTTTGGAGCTCCTGTATATGTTTATGGTTGTAGCAATTAATTTTTTTCCTAGCTACCAACACTTTCCATTTGCTTTATTTCCTAGAATGGGAGTTCTTTATACTGGTTGCATTTTCAGTCACTCTCTAGGTGGCTGGCTGATGTGAAGTTTGTAGGTCATAAATATTGAGGCAAATTTATCGATTTTAGAATAGGCTTGAGTTTCCTTACTTCCAAAGGACTTTTCAGGAACATATCGCCAAAAAGGTCTTGTTGGTAACTGATTGAGAGGGGAAAAGTTCTTGTGACCATGTTCTCTCCCTTCATTCCCATGATCCAGAATGGAATACTGGAAATTTTGCTTCTGTAATTTAAGATCATTAAGGCAATTTTTAGCTCACTGGATGCTCAAAACAACTATGCATGAGCTTTTCCCAGTGCATTAAATATACTTGTATTATCGAATATACTGCCATATTTTTAGCAACTTTTCTTAGTGAGACTGGTCATTGCTGGAACTGATGCCCTCTTGATTTAAGCAATATATTTTGACTTTTCCATTCTGTGCATGGTAGGAGATATCCTCTTCGTCTCAGTCAATTGCACCCCGGTAGGGACCATTGATTTATTGCATTTGTGCCTCATTTTCTCGTCCAAATGGCCCTGTTTCAGTTACTTGACAAAACATTTAGATAGCTAGATTCCCTATCTCATTATCCTACAGTGTGTAAAGGAGAGCATCCATATCATACTGCAGATTGAATCTTAAATGCAATCCTTTGGGTGGAATGGTGGTGTTAAATCATATGGCAAACGCATGCTTAAGGTACAACTGGAAAAATTTTATCCCTAAATTCTAGATAATTAGTCGTGTTTGGGAGAAATTCGATTGACCTTAAGTTAACACTATCAATTATGGAAAGGTTTCATGGGATGAAAGAAAGAAAGTACACTAGGGACAAGAAAAGAAGCAACACCGTTGTGCCAACCGATTTGTAAATCCATAGGTTGCTTGCCAGATTTCTTTCACCAGCCAGTTAGTTCACATTAATTTTCTTTTTTACTACAAATGCTTATACATGATATTTATGGTTGACGGGGTATATGGCTCATGATTTTGGAACTATGAAGTTAGTTGAACTAAAGTATCTTTCAGTCTCTGTTGTACTTAAATATTGTACATGATTTCCTACCTTATGTCAAGATAAGAGCAAACTTGACCAAAAAGTTGTGTTTGTTCATTGATGCATAAGTTGCTTTATGATACAACTGGCTTGTCCTGTGTTCTGTTTTATTTTTTTGAGTGTCTGATACACACAACACATACATATATATAGAAATATATATACTTCTTTCATTGGGTATGAAGTTTGGATTATAAGTTTGAATTGAACTTTGTTCATTTTTTTGATAAGTAATTTGGCTATAAATTAGCTGTTGTTCAAGGATGTCATTTGGCATCTTCTTTAAAGTTAATTTTCTATCTATTTTCATGCCTTGGGAGCAAACAAGTACTTGTTTTCACCAAAGAGTAAAATAATTTCAAAATAAATTTTATGAATAGTTTTGTAAACAACTATGGCTAAGTGTTGGACATTTTCTTCAAGTGCTTCTTTCTGTCCTTTTCTGGAGTTTGTAATGTGAAAATTTGTTTTTGCTCAATAGTTGCTTTTGTTTATCCAGATTCTTGCAAAACAATAACCTGACTGGTCCAATTCCGAGTAGCCTTATTGGAAAACCTGGACTGGACTTTAGGTAAGCAAGAAATTTGACAGTTACTTACATGTGAATCATTGCCAATAGGCTAACTCTTTCTATTTCAATATTAGGTTTTCTGGGAATCCGTTTTTGTCACCTCCACCTTCATAAGCAAGTCATTTGCATGCATCTGGAGTTTAAGGTGACTTAGCCTCATTTGCAAAGAATCAACATTTTACCATTTTTTGTAGTTGTATATGAATGGAATTGAATAGTGGCTCTATTGCACTTGGAAAAGTTTGCTGCAACATGTTGGCTCTCCCTTGTTATTTGGTGCAATTTGGAGGCTGTGCAATTGTATACCTGGAGTTGTTTATACGGAGTCTGTCTGACTCTTTTATTTACTCTTAGTATTATCAGATCATACTGTAAAATTGGGCGTCATGAGAGTTCATTGCTTAGCTATTCTTTTTGTAATTAATAGAAGCATTCCGTGCTTGTTATCCTTGAAACAAAATGAATATAATTGTGAATGTGATCAATATAATTCTTTATGTGACTCAACTCTCTGGCAAATAGAAGTTTAGTGATAGTGTCCCTTTTGCTTCTATAATACAGGTTATCTGTGTTGACCAAATAACACTTTTTTTTTTTTATTAACTAGGAATACTCTACATTGCTATGATGATTTGTCGATCTAAGATGTGTTATTCCTGCTAATAAGACTGATTTTGGTAGGTTCCTTTAACTTTTGAAATTCAAATTGAATGGCTGTTTGATCTTATGTACTGAGATCTAATATTTGTTTTCAGATGGTACTTGAAAATAGAAAAATAATGAACTACTAGATTGAAGTCCCTTTGTTTTCATTCTGACCCAAAAAGCATGGAAAGAGGTAGTACCGTAGACGTTAGGGTCACAGTGAGCCAGCAGGCTCCCGAGTACAAGAAATTGGACTCTTGATTGTTACTGAAGATTGCGCTTGAGTGACTGGAGACAAAAGCTCATTGATCTTTTGACAATTATAAGCAAACAAAACCATTATAGCCTTTGTGCAGGTCCTCTTTTACCAAAAACATTTCAGGCATTCATTAAAGTTATAAGACCATTTATCAGACTCCTTTAGCAGAACCTCCCATGTAGGACCCCACGGTTTACAGGCCCTGCATATTTGCATGTGGCATCACTGATCTATTACTAATTTCTATCCACTAGAGCCATTGAATTTGTGAAAGGAAATTGTGGATGATCCAATAAAAAAAAAATAAAAAAAAAAAAAAAAAAAAAAGAAGAAAGAAGAAAGTATTGTGTTAATCCCATTCAATAAATTAAAAAAAGTCAGCATTTACATTGTAATACATCAGATCCAAGCATAATCAACATTAATCTAAACATAAAAGCTGAGAAAAATCTCAAGCTGAAATGAAATAAAACAATGAAGGATATTGGACATTCTAGATCAGATTGAGCTACCATTTTCTAGTCTTTTACCTCTCCAATCTTCCTTTCTTGAGGGGAAACAGAGGTGGTAATGCAGGGCTCTTCATTTGTGTGCAAATTGGAACATTAACCATTGGCCTTATTCTAATGCTAGCTGATCTAGTTCTCTCCAAACCTTTCTTTATCCTCTTCACATGTTTCTCTCTATTCCCAGAACCGTTCTTCCCTTCCTCTGCATTAACCGCATCAGCCAGCGAGCTCGAAGAAGATGATGTGGAAGAAGAAGAAGAAGATGGTGACAAAGAAGAGGCACGTTGCTTCTTCAACCTTAGCAACTCTTTCCATAAAACAGTACACTTCGGAGGCCTTGGAGATGGGTCCTCATCAACAAACCAATTTACTCTATTCTCCTCCTTGCTAATCCCTTCCTTTTCTTCTTCCACTTCTTCTTCTTCTTCTTCTTCTCCTTCAGCATCTTTTGTCTTGAGACTGATTTTCTTGAGCTTCTCCGAGTGCTGCATTTGCCAAAAGGGAAGGAGCTTCCCCTCAAAGAAAAGTTCATCTGCAGTTAGCATGGTGTGGCTACTCACATTGGTTGACAGGAACTCAAATTCTGCATTTCTTGACTTTTCTCTCTCCATTTCTAAATCAATCATGCCGTCTGGAGAGTGTGGAGTAATTGAGATGAAGTCGTTGTCGTCGAGGAACTCAGCAGAGAAAGATATGCGAGGACTGGATGGTGAGTCGATGGTTTTAGAAGTTGGTTGGAGGGTTTCCGGAGAGGCCATTTTTGGCTGTGAAGAAGAGGGTTAGTTTGTGAAGTTTGCGTTGTGTATATGAAGATTTGTGGGTTATAAAGGGAAGAAGGGTTAGACCAGGTTTGTCTTGTTATTGCCAGTAAATGTTTTTAATTTAAGGGTGAGATTATAAAAACAAAGTGGTCTGGTGTAGTAGAAACAAGTGAGCTAAGTTGGTGTTTAGAATAAAGGAACAGCACATGGACACCTTAGGAAGTAGAAAACAAAAAGGCATTTTTACCTAAGTTTTGCATGCAAATTATTTATAAAGCCTCTCATTATTGTAATATTTGCCTTTTCTAAATCCCAATCCTCCCAAAATAAAATAAAAAATAAAAAGAAGAACAACTAAGATGGTTATATTTCCTCTACTTTTTGCCAAGGCATATATAGCTTTACAATTTTTAAGCCAGAAAAGCTTGATTAATTTACTTTTAAAAAAAAAAATAGTCAATAGAGATGAGTTTTGACTCTTATGTTATTGCATTTGCTTGCAAGATGATAAACATGGGAAGAGTCCTACACGTGTATGCACATGAGTGTAATTTGTACCCATGTGAACCCTTAATCAAAGAGATATATATAATAAATATTTTATTTTGGTCAAAAATATCCTTTGAAAAGTGCTGGCTTTTGTGGGTGTTCCCTCTTAAACTATGAGCTTATTTGTCATCCAAAAAAGAAAACCAAAATGAAGCAGCAGCTACCATGTTAGCCTTTTCAAAAGCTTCCATTAAAGATTTGGACATCTCTAACTAAATCCAGACAGCTCATAAACATTGGGAAAATCTTTAGGGTATTATATAATCATATAATATCATCATGTATACGCAGACATATGCACCGATTACTAAGTGGTCCTTGTTTGTCCTTAATCATAATTGAAGGAGATAATAATACTACTACAGTCTAATATAATACTCTACTCAACATGTGACAAACAACCCAGATCAGCATTAATTTCCCACATTGAGAAAGTGAAAACTTGATCAAGTGGAAGTTTTACCCTTTGCTTTCAGATTTCCAATTTAACAGACAGCTTGCTTGCTTGCTTGCTCAACTAGGACCAGTAAGGCGGCAGAAACTTTAGATATAAAATTCTTCTTTTGTGATTACGTGTACAAGATGATAATCACTATCCAATTGAAAGCACTAGTAGCAGTACATATCCATACATGATAAAGATAAGGACTCTCCACATTTCTAATAGGCCCTCGCAAGAAATTTTTGACTAGTTTGGATCGTTTTCTGTAAGAAAAGTGAAGGAATTGATGTGCATACATATACATGTATGTATGTATATATACTTGAACAAAATGGCTTGTAGGACTATGGAACATGGAATTGGAGGGAAAAAAGTCATCTCGATGGGTGACATGTATGGACAATGTTATGTTGCTTCTTAGAGTTAAACATAGAAGATGAAAGTGATTGAACACAAATTATTGCCCATCTAATCCTAGAAGTCAGTCATAAAAGATGCTTGGAAAATTATTACGTCCCTGAGATATCTTCACTTTGTAGCATTGAATTTGACTCCAAAATTATTGACAAGATTTATATTTTTATGAAATTTCACTAAAAATTAGCCACCAACACTTTGAGAGGAAAATAAAGAATGTATCAAAACTAATAGAAAAGTGTACTCTTAGGTTTGCAGATTATAAAAAAAAAAAATAAAAAATAAAAAAAAATTAGATTAAAGATTGAGAAAAGATAAAAGAAATCAGTCCGAGTGCACCACAAAAATATAAATCTATCATTGGGTTGAATAAAATAAATTTCCAAGCATTAATGAATTCGAGATTGGGTGAGATGAAGCTAATACGACAAATTTATCAACTACTTTTGTAGATTAAACTAATATGAAAAATTGATTAGTAATTAACTAGACTCGAATATGAGAGTAATCAAATGTAACCTTAGGTCCGGTTTTGGGCACTTTTAGTTTTGACCTTTACATTTTAAAAATATTTTTTTAACTATATGTGTGAAATAAAAAGTATTTTTTAAAAAAATTAAAATTAAAATATGCTTTTAATAGATATAAAATAAAAATATGTAGATAATTTGAAATTTTTAGAAGATAGTTTTGCTTTTTAATAAAAATTTACAATTCAAAATTCAAAAGTCATTTTCGGCTGAGCATATTGTTTCTGATTTTTATAAATAAAATGAGAATATTTTTTATAATTATTTTTAACTAAAAATACCTTAACAAACAATTATTTTAATAATATTTTAAAAATCACAATACAAATTCTACCCATCTCAAACAAACAATCACTTAATTATGTTACAATTTTGATCAATTGACTGATTCCTTTCTACTAAAATTAAAAGCTAATCCCATTTAAATTTAATATGTTTTTGAAGAATTATGACTTTAGCATCTAATAAGTTTAGTTAAGAAATAGTGGAATTCATATTAAAAAAATAAAGAATTAAAATCATATAGAATTTACTAAGATCCATTTTAAATTCATTTATGCCAAACATAAATAATATCTTAATAATACTTAAAGCCTAGTGAAAATGGCAATCAAATGAATAAAATTCAATGTGCATTTGTAATAAATAAAATGAATAATCTAAACCAAGCACTTCACTCTTAATGAAGTAATTTTGCAATAAATAAAATTTAATTATCCTATTGAATTAAAATATATGATGATATACATACATACATACATACATACATGGGTATGGTCATTTAAGTTTTTTTTCAATATGAAAAGTTTAAACCACCACAGGAGAAAGTAGGTTTGTGAAAAGTCTTGGATGGGTATGGGGAATTGAGGAAAGACTCAACTTTGTAATTATAATGAGATGGAGATTTAATTTATTAGTCTGGTTTTACGCAAAACCCACCTCTTATAATATATGCTTTCTCATGCTGCTACCATTATTTATTTATTTAACACCTTAATGTACATTTTAAATTAATCACTATTTATGGCACTTTTACGTACACTTAATTTCAACATAAATTGTATTTTAACTGACTCAATATTTATGTCAGATAATACGTATTTCAAATATTAACATTACACATATAAATATATATATATATATATATATATATATGTCCAAATAAAAAATAAAATAAAACCATGACTCCAAAAGAAAAAGAAAAAAGCTTCACCCACAATTGACTAATTTGGATTAAGATATCAAAATTATAATTAATTTGATAAAGTTAAAAGAGTAAACCTGAAAATTAATTATGCGTACATGTCAGAGAGGATCTGCATGCAAGAATCAGAGATTTGCTAACAGTACTCGTAAACCTCCTCTCTACTAATCTTTTCAACTTTCAATCTCCTTCTCCGGCGGTAACTGCTTGCCCTTGGCTACAGCCTCCGCCTTGATGACGGTATTCAGGTCGACGCTGCGGAGGACGATGGTTTCATCGTCTTGGAGATCAAGGATGACTTTGACAAACTCGTGAGTGGAGTTAGATTCTTTGCCGTATGACGTCCCATAGCTCAAGATGGATGCCCACACCGTAGCCAATGGCTGAGGCAACATTAGTGCCTCTTTAACCCCTTCTCCCATAATCGTAGCCTTCCCACTCACACCAGGTGCTCTCCACAGCGCAGTCTTCGTCTCAGCATCCAATTACAAGTCACGCACTATGCTAACTCTCTCATTCTGTTTTAACAGTTGTCAGATTCTTCTTCGAATTCATTATCATATTTAGCTTCTTCCAAGTCTCCAAACTTCCTCGAACGAACAAATTTTTTTTTTTTCTGGTGTTTCAGGTTGTAAAGAGGGAAGTTGAATGATTTAGATCGAAACGATGTCGTGTGGTTGTTGGGCTTAGGAATTACGTTGGGTTAAAAACTAAATGAGGTGGATCGTGGAATGAAACGGTTTATGTTGGGTTTCAAGAGGCTGAAAAACAAAAAGGTGATGTGGGTTTGAAGTTATGTTTTTGGATATATTTTATTGAATTTTTGGCAACTTACTAATTTAGTCCTCAAAATTTTAGATCATTTGAAAATTTAGTTACCAAATGTATTTTATATTTCCAAGTAGTCTTGGAATTTTAACAAAAAAAAAGAAAATCCATATGTTTTGTTTGGAAAAAAAAATCATTTTTATGGTAAAAATCATCATCATCCAATTCATCACAAAAATATATTTTACCTTAAAAAGTCACAGTAAAAAATCCAAATCATCATAAAAGAATCGTAAAAAATATGGGTAATTTAAATTAGATCAAAGCTACAACTTCTTCTTTTATTTCTTTTACATAGTAAAATAAAAAATTATTTGAAAATAAATTATCCGCTTTATACTTGGAATATAAAAGAAAAAAAAAAGAGAGAAGTTAATGAAAATATAACTAAGAGAGAAATGGTCAACCAATCTATGTCTCCTTCCTCCCACCTCTCTCTCTCTCTCTCTTTATATCTATTTGTTCTCATCACTTTTTCTCTCTTCCTTCCCTGCTATCATTATGGGATCAACCTTAATAACCTTAAAATCTTGACCATGATAGGAGGTGCAAGTATGATGGTTTCCTTTGTCAACCTTGAATTGGTAGATCTTGATGGTGAATTTATTTGAAATGAAGATATGGATTGGACTCCTCTAAATTCGCTTCATTTGAAAGGTGGATAATGCTAAACACTTTGAGGATGAACATTGGACCCTTCTAGACTATTAATGGAGGATGCAGTAGGGATGAAAATCTTGTTAGCTAGGTTATTTAAGGTAATCGTAACACTTTTTTTGTGAACACGACTTAAGGTTATTACCCCTGCGACTAGCGATAGCAAAAAATTGGTCTTTGTACGAGTTGGTGCGAATGATATTAGTTAATAATTAATTTCTTTTCTACTAATAAGTTAATTAGTTACTACATCAGTTGTTTATAAGTTCACTCCATGATTAGTTTTGGTAATATATCTATAAATAGCTATTATGCATTTATTAGTGAGAAATTAATGAAATATTATTTTCTATTTGATGTTATTGTATTAGAGCATCGATTTTTTTTTGCCCACTTCTTGATAATTTTCCACTCATTCTCTTTCTTTCCAATTTTAAATTCATTCTTTTCTTTTTTTTTCTCTTATTTATAACCTTTACTATTTTTTTCCCTCTGATTTTCTTTCCTGATAAACGAGTTACATGGAAAATCTCATTTCTCAGCTTTAGGGTAAATATACCATCAATAGCCAACCATTTTTTTCTTGTTGCATCATTCAAATAGTCCCAATCTAATGCTAGTATCTCAACGACTCACAAGAGATAAATATATATCCTGGAGCATGACAACGATGATTGCATTCTTGGTGAAAAATAAGTTAGGGTTTGTCAATGAATCTATTGTTTCTTATTAGAATTTTCTCAATTTATGGATTTGTAATGACAATATGGTAATTTCTTAGATTCTGAAGTCCGTACCAAAAGAAATTTTAGTGAACATTATTTTTTTTAGTCTACATTTGAAATATGGATTGATCTTCATGACAACTTCTAACCCATGAATTTTTCAACTCAGGGAAGATGTTATCAACCATGTACAGAATTAAAACTTTGTATGTATTTTACAAAATTGAAATATTTTTTAGAAGGATTAAATATATATTTGACCTATTTAAACCTATGGAAAATACATGTGTGGGGAAATTGATAAACTAAATGGGTACTTTTAAAGGGGGATATGTCTTATCATTTCTTGTGGAATTAAATGATAAGTTCTCTTAGTAAAAAGACAAATCTTGCTTGTTGATCCTTTTTCTCCTATTAATGAAGTTTTCTCTTTAGTTTTTTAAGAAGAACGATAACAACTTATTAGTTTTATCTCAACTTCAAAACTCATTGAGCCATTTGTTAGAGTGGCTTTTATGATTAAATGTGAAAATTTTAAATGATATGATGGGAATAAGAATTCGAGAAGAGAAATATCTTTTTATATTAATTGTACTGTTACTGGTCATACAAATGAATATTATATAATGTTTATAGTTGTTCTCCTAACTGTAAACAGAGACAAAATAATTCACTCACTATTGACTAGGTTATTGCACAAGCTATAGATAGATCAATAGTTAGAGTTGATAATTTTGTTCAAAATCTCAACCTCTCTTAATATCAACAAAATGATTATGTTTATGTCCAGTCATATGATGAACTTTGTTAAAGTTTTAGAGTCTTAAGAAAACCTCTCTATTTCCCACAGTGCACGTATTTGTTTGTTTGTTTCCTTAAATTCAAATGTTATTTTGAATATAGATTGGATAAATGACTCATAAGCATCAAAATATATCACTTTTAATGCAACCAGATTTAGTTTTTTAAAACTAACTTAGAATTCTAAGATTACACTACCAAATATTGTCACTATTCCAATAAGTCTGTGTAGAGAGTTAAAATATTGATTTGAAGGAATTACTTTAACTACCATAATTAAATCAATTTAATATATATAAAGGGCTCTTTAAAATGGTTTAGATATCACAATTATTTTTTTCTCATAATTATTATATGATTCAGGAGTCCTATAACAAGAAATGACTGACATAGCTGGTAAATAGAAAGACCTTTTTGTTTTGGATTTTGAAAGGCGATCAATCAAAAGTAGTATGTTTTATTTTTATTGATAAAGCCAATGTACACACATGACACAAAAGGTTAGGACATTTATCTTTTTCTAAACTTGAATAATTAGCATCCAAATTACAATTCACTAATAATTCTAGGTGTATGGATAGAAATATTTATCATGTACGTCCTCTAACCAAACAAAAACAATTTTCATTTGCATCTCACAATGATGTTCTCAAAATTCATTTGACCTTGTATACTATGATGTATAAAAATCATTCTCTATATAATTATGTAATAGATACACGTATTTTTAATAAGATAAAAAAGTTAGTTATTTATAATAAGACTGAGTAATTATGACCGATTCAAGTTGTAAAAGATGATTTTATTAATAGACGTAGATAAAGAAGATGTAAGTTGGATAAAAGGAATTTTTTTAACTTTAAAAGGCATGGCCATTTATGCAATATGCTAGTGTTTATCTTAGTATGCTACTACCCAAGAGAGATTTCTTGCTATTCTAAATTATGCATAATATCTTAGTATATGCTATAAAATAAAATACCAGTTTTAATTAGATTTACTTTAGTAATTTTTTTTTTTAAAATCCAGTGCTTATAGAAATATTAAATTAAGTAATTATCAATCAGAGCTATAAGATCTGCTAATTCATCTAATACTTTTTTGCTAAATTATGAACGTAGACATAATTAAAAGTATATTAAAGATGGATAAGAGTTGTGAAGAGATAAATAAGATGGGAATGTAAGAGGAAAAGTAGGAGCAGAAAACTTAAGGAGGGGAGGGGAGGGGATGGCAAAAAAAAAAAACCCATGACCTGTCAAAAACATGAACTGAAATGGAATTAATGCGGGTTGGTCTATGGTGAGTTTAAGTTCCCACCAAACAAAGAGGAGCAGGCTGGAGTTTGAAAACCAAATATCCATTCAAATTTGACTTGCCTTTATATATATATATATATTATATGTTTAAATTTGTAATAAAAATTCTAAATTATATGTTTCTTTATTCGCATGACCATATGGCTAAAGATAATTTTGGAACTTTTATTTATAATATCCTTCAATCCTTGTTATGTTTTAAAGAGAATATTTTAAAGTGATTTTTCTCCTAAAATTTCAAGGAGAATTTTTCAAAAACAAATAAAAAATCATCTACTTACAATCAAGTATGATACTATTTCAATTGTCTTTTTCTTTTTCTTTTTCCATTTTCTTTGCCTATTCCTATGAGATCTCTAAGTTCCATTTCTATCGTTTTAGTTTCTAATGCAATTATTCTTTCAAAAACTCACTAGATTGACATTAGCACAAACTAAATAGTTATCTTTCATGAAAGTTAACTTAAATATTCTAATGGCAAAGTTGATACCAATTATTTTTAAAGAAAGTTGTTACATTTTCTATGAGATGTGTCAACTAAGCGTCACCAATTTGTTAAACATATATATTAATCATAATTGATGCAAGATGTTGGGAAAAATTAATCTTTGAAGTATGCACAATCAATATAAAATAAAAGCATAAAAGAAAATAACACAAGAGTTTACGTGTTTTGATAGTGTGCCTAGATCCACGGGCAAGACCAGTAAGAAAAATATTCCACTATGATAAAAAAAAAAAAAAGTACAACACTCATAGGTTAATAAATCTATATATAGGAAAGCTTTTCAGATTTTTTTATATCCTTAGAATACACATAATATTAATCCATATGATAATTACAACCCTCATTATTAAAATTATCAAAATTTAAGTCATCAACAAATCTTTCTCTTGGCTTGAATTCTCTTCAACATCAAAGGAAATGACTTTCTTATTGTTTTGTCTTGTCATGGTGCCTGCTCGAGGGCACTAATGAGTATTATACACTTGAACTAAATCTAGGCAATACCTAAACTTGTTAACTGGGATTGCCTTGATCATCATATCTGTGGGATTCTCCTATATACCTTCTGCACACCTATGATACTCTGTGATACAATGTCTTACATGAAGTGATATCTGACATCGAAATGTTTTGTTCGATCATGGTACATTTGGTTCTTGGTGAGATGTATGACACTATGACTATCACAAAACACTGTCAACTTTTTTTGTGGTAATACAAGATCGCTCACCAAACCCTATAGCCAAATAGCCTCTTTTACTACTTCTGTTAGAAGCATATATTTAGCCTATGTGGTAGACAAGGTTACTGTAGCTTACAACGTTGTCTTCCAGCTGATAATAATTCCATATAGATCTTTTCTTATCCAAATCCCCTGTAAAATCTAAATCAACATAGCTTACAACTGAGTCATTCATCTTGGCTTTGTTAAACATTAGACCCATATCTAATGTACCCTTTAAGTACCTCAGAATCCATCCCACTGCCTGCTAATGTTGTTTCTTAAGATATGCCATGTATCTACTCACTACACTAACTGCATGTGAAATATCAAGACGAGTACAAACCATGACATATATGATGCTACCTACAGCACTCGAGTATGGAACGCTGGACATATACTCCATGTCTTTAACTGTCTTCGGTGACATGTCTACAGATAACTTGAAGTGAGTACCAAGTGGAACAGTTACTAGCTTTGCATTGCTCATATTGAAACGCTGCAGTACTTTCTCAACATATGACTGCTGAGACAAGAAAAGTTTTTCAGCACTTCTATCTTTAGTAATCCCCATTCCCAGTATCCTCCTTGTAGTACCCGAATCTTTCATCTCAAACTCTTCACTCAACTGTCTTTTCAAATTATCAATATGCGACATGCTTTTAGTAGAAATAAGCATATCATCTACATACAATAACAAATATATAGCAGAATCATCTGACAGTCTCTTATGATACACGTAACTATCATAGACATTACGAATGAAACCATTATATCTCATGAATGTATCAAATCTCTTGTACCATTGTCTGGGCGACTGTTTCAAACCATACAAAGATTTTTTAAATAGACAAACATGTTTTTCATACCTGAAATGACAAATTCCTTAGGCTGACTCATATAGATATGTTTTTCTAATTCACCATGTATAAATGCAATTTTTATATCTAACTGTTCCAACTCTAAATCATGAAGAGCAACCATAGCAAGTAAAACTCTGATGGAATTGTGTTTCACAACTGGAGAGAACACTTCATTAAAGTCAATCCCGTATCGTTGAGTAAAACCTTTAACTACCAATCAAGTCTTGGATCGCGGTGCTTTTGCCCCCAGAATGTCTTCTTTCTTTTAGTAGCAATAAACATATCGTCTATATACAATAGCAAATATATAGTAGAATCATCTGACAATCTCTTGTGATACACGCAATTATCATAGACACTACGAATGAAACCATTATATCTCATGAATGTATCAAATCTCTTGTACCATTATCTAGGCGACTGTTTCAAACCATACAAATATTTTTTAAATAGATAAACATGTTTTTCATACCTAGAATGACAAATTCCTCAAACTGACTCATATAGATCTGATCTTCTAATTCACCATGTAGAAATGCAATTTTTATATCTAACTGTTCCAACTCTAAATCATGAAGAGCAACCATAGCAAGTAAAACTCTGATGGAATTGTGTTTCACAACTAGAGAAAATACTTCATTAAAGTCGATCCCTTATCGTTGAGTAAAACCTTTAACTACCAATCGAGTCTTGTATCGCAGCGCTTTTGCCCCCAGAATGTCTTCCTTCTTTTTGAAAACTCATTTACAGCCTACTACTTTTTGTCCCCTTAGCAATGAAATGAGTTCCCAAGTCTAGTTCTTATGATGTGACTCAATTTCTTCACCCATAGCGCCAATCCATTGATCTGCATCTGAATTGAAAATAACTTCACTATAATTGCAGGTTCAAGTAAAACAACTGTCTTTGCAACTACTAAGGTATATGCAACCAAATTTTCATACCTCTATGGTTGTCTAATATGTCTTCTCTCCTTGTCTGTTGCGATACTATAAGATTGTTGTTGAGCACTAATACTATCTTGTACTCTGTTTGACTGAACTACAAGAATTTCAACCTATACCTCCACTTGTTCTCTAACACCAGAATCTGATGTTGCTATTGTATTCTCCTTCTGATTGTCTAGTGAAGCAAACTTATTAAATGCCACATCTCTTCTAATAATAAACCCTAGAGACTCTGAATCATTGTGTCATAACATGTAACCTTTCACTCCAGAAGCATACCCTAGAAATATGCATTTCTTTACCCTTAACTCAAGTTTACCATCCCTTATATGAGCATAAGTAGGTCAACCAAACATCTTCAACTGAGAGTAATCAGTAGGTGAACTAGACCGTACCTCAAAAGAAGTTTTGTACTCGAATAGTTATGGATGAAGATCTATTAATTAAGAAATAAGCGGTATTCACAGCTTTTGCCTAAAATTCATGTCCCAAGCCTAAATGAGGCAGCATACTTCGTGCGTTATCATAAAGTGTTCTATTCATGCGTTCTGTAATACCATTCTATTGTGGTGTCCCAACACAAGTGCGGTGTCTCACGATTCCTTCCATATTACAGAATTTATCAAATATATGATTATAGAATTCTAACCCATTGTCAGTCCTAAGACACTTAACCTTCTTCTCTGTTTGTTTCTCAATCATAGTCTTCCATTTAACAAAAGTTGGAAATGCATCTTCTTTAGACTTCAGAAAGTATACCCAAACTATCTGAGAATAATCATCAATTAGAGTCATAAAATACCTGGTACCATCTTTGGAGGGAGTTTTGTATGGACCCCATAAGTCAGAATGGATATAATCTAATTTATCCTTGATTTTGTGTGTTGCCTGCTTCTTGAGCTCCACCCTGGTCTGTTTCCTAAACACATAATCTTTACAGAAATCCATAACTTCTTCTTTATAATCGTTTAACAAATTATGTCTGTCCAATATAAAAAGCCCCTTGTCATTTATATGACTTAGACCGTATATGCCACAACTTAGTCTGATTTTCTAATACAATAGTAGCTTTTCCTGAAACTGTATTGCCTTGAAGAGTATATAATTTAAATTTCAAACTGTCTTTCATTAATACCATTGAGCCCTTGCGCACTTTAAAAATACTTTTCTTTGCATGAAACCTGCATACTTGAGAATCCATAATAGAAAGAGAAATCAAGTTCCTCTTCATCTGAGGAACATGTCAACACTCGATGGTTCTGATAACCCCATCAAACATTCTTAATATGATATCACCAATTCTGTCTAGAGTCAACAGACTGTTATTACTCATGTACATAGTACCATTCATATGTTTGTATATAGCAAACCAATGTTTGTGTGAACACATATGGAATGTAGCACCAGTATCAAGAATCTAATAATTTTTTCTATGATCAGAACTCACAGATAAAACTTTTCCAGCACTACTACTATCACTATCATCAGAATTGTTTTCGTCAACTAAATTAGCAGAGTTCTCGTGCTTCATTCTTTTTTTCTCTTTCAACTTTGGATAATCTCTCTCAAAGTGACCTTACTCCCCACATTCATAATAGTTTGCCTTTTTAGCTCTAAATTTTGATCTACCCCTTGACTTATTTCTTTTTTTTTTGTTCTTCCCTAATTCACCAAACTCTCTCCTTCTGTTTTATACTTTAGGAAGTTCTTTTTCAACTCCTTTGATTTTAATGCGTTACTAACATCATCTAGTTAAATATTATCATTCCCGTACAATAGAGTGTCAAAAAAAGTCTCATATGATGGTGGTAGTGAACATAATACAATTAGGGTCTGATCTTCATTATCAATCTTGATATCTATATTGTTCAAGTCCATAATGATATAATTAAATACATCAAGATTTGTTTAATGGGTGTACCATTACTCATTTTCAAATTGTACAGCCTTTTTTTTTAGATAAAGACGGTTCGTCAGTGATCTTGTAGAGTATAATTCTTCTAATTTCCTCCACGCAGCTGAAGGGAAAACTTCCCTAACAATTCCCCGCAAAACATTATTTGTTACACTCATGAAAAGCACATAAGGTTCTATCTTGCATATCTACCTTTTTTGGCTCTCTCATACCATTTAGAAATATTTCCTCAATTGCCTTCCACAAACCTTGTAGAACTAGTAATGATCTCATTCTAATTTTTCATAAACTAAAGCTCGTTTCACCATTAAATTTTTCTACCTTATACTTCGTGGATGTCATCTCTAATCCCTAAACTGTGCACTAAAACAAACAAATAGAGAGAAATAATAATGTCATAAAAATTTGAAAAAAAAAAAAACTCGCAAGGAGTCATTGTTCCACAGAAAACACCAAAAGCAACCACCAGAACACCACACGCGCCTCCATGCACCACCACACAACTTCACACGCTACCACGTGCTCCTCCACATGCAGTCACATGCACAGCCGCTAGAGGTTTTACACACCGCCACCAACTGCCACTCGTCGCTGCCAGAAAATACCAAAAACACACAATAACGTGTGACTCGATGGATCAGGCATGAATATGGTGAAAACGCGTCGAAAAACTACCAAAAAAATCACAAATTGGGCCTCGCACAAACCAGGTGCCGCAGCTTTGGTTTGTCTTCTCTGACGCGCATTCTCCCTCACTGACTCTGGTTTCACGAACAAATAAGGCCAGACGTCGTGGATCTGCCTTGGGTTTCTCTTCTTCAACCCTCTTCATGCGAACCCGATTTATTTTTCTTCCAGTAGCTGCAGAACAGTCTTCTTCCCCAAGTCGTGAGATCCCTCTTCTCGATCTACTCTAGTCGCACCAACAGTCCCGCACTGCGACAGCAATGAAGCTTCTTCCACTACCGCATACAGGAAACGTACAAATCGAATATGATATGTTGTGTTTCCTCTTCTTTGTCAGAAACCACCATGCCGAAGATTATTTGGTTGTATAGGTCTGGCCGAACAGGTTCACGCTGACTTTTACACTTTTTCTAATTTTCTCTCACTAACTTGTGTTCAAAACAGAGCTTTGATACCACTTGTTAGGAAAAATTAATCCCTAAAGCATGCACATTCAACACAAAGTAAAAGTAGGAAAAAAAAATAACATAGGATTTTACATGATTCAGTAGTGTGCCTATATCTACAGGCAACATCAGCAAGAAAAATATTCTACTATGATCAAAAGAGAGTATAACACCAATAGGTTAGTAGACCTATATACAGGGAGACTTCTAGGATTTTTTATGTCCCTAGAATACACATAATATTAATCTTTAAGATAATTATAAAAATATTCTCATGATTAAAATTATCAAAATTTAAGTCATATCAACAGAAGATTATATGTTGAAGCTCTAAGAGATTAATATTCCTATAACTATTTGGAAAATAAAACAAATATTTCCTCTCGAGATCTTGAATCCATTAGGAGATGGATTTAAAAGGGAAGAAATTCAACTACAATCCAAGATCGAGATAGTATCAAACTGAGAGAAACTATGAACGTACAATGGTTATTAAGGTATAACTATTAGTTTTGTGTTCATTGAGCAATGTTTATATACTCTATATAAGTACTTATTAAAAATTTATATTGGTGACATGACTAAAAGCTTATAAGTAGAGCGTTATACCAAGGGAGAGTTAGTATAGTTGGTGTGAGATTATCTATAAAGAGATGGATGACCAAGATAAATCAACCTGCAGCAACGCCCAACCCAGTGGAGAGGATGATAGCCAACGAAGACTTGGAAAAGGTATTACCATGCCAACAAGAACAAGAGCGAAAAGGCTGCAACAAGTCCTTTAACTTTTTATCTAAGAATGGATCAATGATGAAGATGAGTTTGGATCAAGTAAAGAAGCCAAAAAGAAGAAGAAAATAAGTCCATTAATCGAATGGTATAATGGTCCATATAACTCAATTCAAGTGGAAGATTTCATAAATAATAAAGAAAAAAATTCCCATAAAGGATAAATCTTCTTTCTTTGAGATTTTATGTCCTAATCTTGAAGAAAATCTTCTCCTTTAAAGGGATAATCAGCTAAGAGGGAAGATTTCTTACTAAAATTTGTGGTATCTTAAAGGAAAAGAAAATCAAATCTCATTCCTTAAAGAACCAAATCCCTCACAGTTTAAAAATGCATAAATGGCCTCATTACTTCTTTAATGGTCAGCCTTAGTTTACCATATTTACTTCCTCTAATTCCTCCACAATTAATCAAAATATTTTTATTTAAAAAATAAAAATCCTATCTAGCTTATTCTAGTCAAAGTCTTCTTAATTTTTATTATTTTCTCATTCAAGATAAGATTTAATTTCCTTTTAATTTCTACCATTAATTTAAAAGATTTATTTCCTTGTAATGCACATGATCTACTCTATAAATAAGTCATAAATTCACAATTGTAATCATTCAAGTTTTAATCAATAAAATTATAAAGTTTCTTTCAACTAGTAAGGTGTCTTCATCTTTCTTGCTAAGTAAGGAGTTTGATCAACTTTTTAAGGTATCTCTTATGGTGTTTTTCCTATTCCTACTCTTTAAATTGCTCAATGATCTTAGTTCCTATCACTCTATTAATAGAGGGTTAAGTAGGGAGGGTTTTTATATAATTTAAGTCTTTAGTGTCTTAATGAGCATTGTGTGAGTTTTGGATTACATCGTTGATCCTAGGTTCTGCATCATTTGGTATAAGAAGTTAGACTCCATAAAAAGCTCATTATCTTTTACATTTATTCTTTACTTTCTTGCACTCTTATCATCATCCATATCAATAAGAAAATTTATATATACATACATACATAGACCTAAGCAAGAAACAACAACTTAAAGTTTTCTTCGCTTATTACTTTTTTGTTGAGCATAGGTCCCATCATCACCTCATTTGAATTTCTTTCCTTTTTGTGATTATGTTTCTTATTTAGTTATAAAATAATTAAAAAAACAATAAAAAAAAAGAAAAGAAGAGAAAGAAGAAAGGAAAAAAAAGAAAGAAATCTTGATCACTCAAACCACTAATTGAGAAAGTACTTACCTTTTATGCTCAACTATCTTTCTTTATAAAAGTGCAATACCGATCTCATCAAAGCAAACTTTCTTTTCGTTTTTCACCCAAAAATAACATGTATCCATACGTACACATCTCATTAAGCATAAGACTTCATTGTTATTATAAAGTGTAGTTTACAACGGGAATAGAATTTTAGGAACATCTTCAATTTTCCTCCATAAAGGCAAAATTGAATCCATACATCATTTTCAATAATTGTCTTTTCTTTTGCATTCTTAGTTTTTTAAGCTCTAGTTCCAAGACACATCTAAGCATCTAATTTGCATTCTAGAGCTTAGCATAAAATATAACACACTTACTCTTCATCCGTGTGCTAAAACTCTTCTTTCTAGTATTTATGTGATATATTTCTTTTGTAGGACTCCTTGAAATGCCTTAAAACAACACTTAAGTACCTTGATTCAACAAGACCCTATCTGACACTCAACTTGCAAGTTGAAAACTCAGTGGTAAAAAGTAAGAGTATGTGAGCTCATCAGAGGATAAAAGCCAAATTGAGTGAAACACAAGGGACTTGGTAAGAAAGTCATTATTTCTTTTCACTAACCTTTTTCTTGCAGGATAAGACTTAAGAATGTCTAGTCAAAATCAAAGTTTCACCTATATAAGACTATTCATGGAGGCGATGCAAGTCGAACTAGCACGACTTAGTGAAGTAATGAAAGGTATAAGGAGTAGTCAAAGTGAAGTGAGACATGAGATTCTTAACACCGAACGGCCTATAACTCAAATCCCCAATGATGAGCCCAAGTTCTATAACGGATTATGGGGAAAAAGATTGGGTTAGAAGGAGTGAAGATAGGATGGAAAATAATATTAGTTCCATCAAAATGAATATACCACCCATCAAAGTATGAATGGTGCAAAAGCTTACATGGATTGGAAAATGAAAGTAGAGCTGGTCTTCGACAACCACAACTATAATGAAGAATAGAAGATCAAGCTAACAGTTGTAAAATTTATTGATTATGCCCTATTGTGGTGGGACCAACTAATCATCACTAGATGACATAATGGAGAATGACCAGTCTCTACCTAGAAAGAGATGAAGGTCATCATGCGAACAAAGTTTATACCCTCTTATTATTATAGAGAAATGCATCAAAATTTGCAACGTTAAATGTAGGTATCTATCTCGATTGAGGACTATCACAAGGGGGAATGAGATAACCATGATTAGAGTTAATATCGAAGAAGATACCAAGGCAACCATGGCAAGATTCTTAGGAGGTCTTAATAAAGATATTACCAACATTGTGGAGTTGCAACACTATATGGAGTTAGAGGACGTGGTACACATGACCATGAAAATCAATAGACAACTCAAATCTAAAGGGAATGGCACATCTCATGCCACTCCCACCTACATCTCAAAATGGCCAAGGAAAGAGGAAAAGAAGGGGGTCGAAGTAAAAAGGGTGAAGCCAACTATGGCCGACCCTAACACCCTGTTTGGATAAATTTTAATGATGATTAATTAATGTATGATAATTGCAGTAGTTGTATGCTAATGACATATAATGGGAATGACAAAAAATTTTATGTTTGGATGATTGTATATTAATGTATGTTAATGACATATTTTTATTTAGATGATAGGATGGTATGGTTGTATTTTCAGTCAAATTACTAATTTAACCCTACCTATTTATGTAATAGTAAGTAGTATATAAGAAGTATATAATAAAAAAAATTAAATTGTTTACCAATATAATTATATTTGTATTTAAATAAATAATTATTACAAATTAAAATTTTATATTTAATAAAATAAATAATAAATTGTGATGATAAAAATAGAATTAAGTATATTATATGGGGGTATAAAAGAAAAAAAAGTAACATGTCAGTCACATATCACCGATTCAGTAGTTTTAAAATTTATCCCAAATTTGCCAGTCAGATACCGTTTGTTATTAGTGGAAGTTCAAACAAACATTATTTTTTCACACCCATAGAATACCATACATTAAAATCCTATCATTTACTATGATTTAAACAGGGGATAAAGGTAAAATCCCTAACTCATCTTAGAAACATAGTACCATTAAATATTGCAAGTGTCTAAGAGTTGGACACATCGCCTCTCAATGCCCAAATAAAAAAATTATATTGTTGAGAAACGATGATGAAATCAATAGTGCCAATGACTGTGGAAGTAACAATAATGATAATATGTGATCACCAGAAGATGTAGATGAAGAACATGAGTATGCCACACAAGGAGACACTTAAAGAAGTATGCGAGGACCAACTTAAAATCAAAAGATCTCTAAAAAAAAATTAACAATCATACGCTCGAAAAGAAAAAAAAAACAAAAGAGGACAAAATAAAAAGAAAAGGCCCACTAAGTGATAAAGAGGCCAGACGAAAAAGTGAAGGCTTAATGAGAGAGAAAGAGACCCAAAAGAAAAAATAAGGCCCAACAAGAGAAGAAATGAGAGAAAAAAGAAAAGAGTGTCTATTTATAAAGGAGAGAGTTCATGAGTGCTTATTGTGAGAAAAGAAGTCTAATTGTAATTAGATACAAAAGAGATTTATTTAAATTTGACTAACTCTAACCCCTCTTTATCTAGTGTTATGATGTCTCTTTTGTAGGAGTTCGAGGACATGTTCTCAAAAAAGATACTAGATGGGTTAGCACCGTTATAAGAGATTGAGCATCAGATCAATTTTGTTATTAGTTCCTTAATTCCAAATGGACTAGCCTACTGAAGCAATCCTGAGGAAACAAAAGAGATTTAAAAGCAAGTGGAGGAGTTATTAAAGAAGGGCAATGTTGGTGAAAACTTAAGTCCTTGTGCTGTTTAGTCTTATTGGTACCAAAAAAAGAAAAGTCATGGATGATGTATGTAGATTATCGAGTTATTAATAAAATAATAGTAAAGTATAGACACCTCATTCCTAAACTCAATGATATGCTCGATGAGTTGAGTGGAGCAAGTATCTTTACCAATATAGATTTGAAGAGTGGATACCATCAAATCCGAATTAAGCCTGGTAATGAGTGAAAGACTATCTTTAAGATTAAATACAATTTTTATGAGTGGTTAGTTATGTCTTTGAGTTAACTAATGCTCTTAGTACTTTTGTGCGATTAATGAATCATATTCTACAATCGTACATTAGTAAGTTTATAGTTGTTTACTTTAATGATATTTTGATATATAGTAAATCATTAAATGATCATCATGAGTGTATTAGAACTGTCTTTGAGACTTTAAAAAAAGAAAGACTATGCAAATATTAAAAAATAAACTTTTTTTGCAGTGATAAACTAATCTTTTTAAGGTTTGTTATCGGCATATACAGTATTAAAGTTGACGAAAAGAAAGTAAAAACCATCAGAGATTGACCCACGCCTAAGACAGCAAGCCAGGTGAGAAGTTTCCATAAGTTATCTAGTTTTTAAAGACAATTTGTAAAAGATTTCAGTTCCATAGCTACACCTTTGAATGAGCATATGACAAAAGATGTCAAATTTATATGGATTGATAAACAAGAAAATACTTTTACTTCATTGAAAGATAAATTATATACTACTCATATTCTAACATTGTCTAACTTTGAAAAAAAATTTGAGCTTGAATATGATGCCTTAGGTATAGATATAGGTGTAGTACTAATGCAAGAAGGGTGTCTCATTGCCTATTTCAATGAGAAGCTTAATAAAATATCATTAAATTATTCTACCTACGATAAGGAGCCATACACCTTAGCGTTTTAGAGGTGTGGCACCATTGTTTGTTACTAAAGGAGTTTGTGATCCATATAAATTATGAATCTTTAAAACACTTAAGGGGATAAGGTAAGCTCAACCACAGACATGGTAAGTGGGTGGAATTCATCAAGTCTTTTTCCTATGTAATCAATTAAAAATAAGGTAATGATAATATTGTAACATATGTTTTATCATGGAGGTATGTTTTACTTTTAACTCTTAGTTCTAAATTGCTAGACTTTAAATATATTAAAGAACTGTATGCTGAAGGTAAAGATTTTACTAATCTTTATAAGACTTGTGAAAACTACACATTCTAAAAATTTTATGGACATGATAGGTTTCTACTTAAAGATGAGAAATTGTGTGTGTTTGTATCCTTATTAAGGGAATTACTAGTGCGTGAGTCATATAGTGGGGGATTTATGGGGCACTTTGGGGTAGCCTCGACCTTAGACATCTTTTACTAGCCTAACATGTGTAAAGATGTGGAAAACATTTGTGAAAAATACACTAGATGTAGACAAGCAAAATCTAAGTTTTTACCTCATGGATTGTATATTACTCTACTTATTCTTTCTGCATGTTGGACTAATGTTTCTATGGACTTTGTTTTAAGTTTACCAAGGACTCATCGATGAAGCGACAATGTATTTATTGTGGTAGACAGGTTCAGTAAAACGGCATACTTCATCCCGTATCATAAACCAGATGATGCAACAAATATGACAAATTTATTTTTTAAAAATGTTGTATGCTTACATAGTGTTCCTAGGACTATTGGGATGTTAAATTTTTAAATCACTTCTGGCGTGTCCTGTTGAACAAGTTGGAAACTAAATTATTATTTTCTATAGCTTATCAACCATAAACAAATGGGAAAACTGATGTCATAAATAGGACTTTAGGATTTTTTTTATGTGCTGTTGTGGAGAGAAATTTAAAAACATGGGAAGATTGTTTACCTTTAATAGAGTTTGCTTATAATAAGAATATTCACTCTTCCACAAAGTGATCACCCTTTGAAATCATGTATGTATTTAATCCACTAACCTCTTTTGATTTGACCCTTTTACCTTTAAAGGAACTCTCTAATATTAACGGACAATAAAGAATTGAATTAGTCAAGACCATGCATGAAAAAACAAGAAGATACTTGGAGAAGAAAAATGAGTCATATGCCCGTAAAGCCAATAAAGGAAGGAAAGATTTCCTAAACAGAAGAAGTCAAAATTAGATCTTAATGGGGATGGTCTTTTCTGAATCATATAGTGTATTAATGACAATGCCTAAAAAATAGACCTTCCAGGTGAATATGGTGTTTCTACTACATTTCATGTTACTGACTTTTTCCTTTTTGATGCAGGTCCATATTCGAGAATGAATTTTTTTAAGAGGGAGAGAATGATGTAAGAATGGTCCATAAATAGATGGACGACCACCACAACAAAGCTCGACCTAATAAAGAGGATGACAACCAAAGAAGACTTAAAAAAAATTACCATGCCAAGTGGACCCATCACAAGAGAAAGAGCAAAACTGCTATAACAAACCCTTCAACTTTTTATCCAAGAATGGATCAATGAGGAGGATGGGTTTGGATCAAGTGAAGAAGTCCAAGAGAAGAAGAAAACAAGTCCATTAACCTAAGGGTATAATGGTCTATATAACTCAATCCAAGTGGAAGAAGAATAATGGGTGTCGAATCCACCAAAAATAAATTCTTAATTAACTAATAAACTAATATTCTAGTAGTGGTAAGAAGGGTCGAATCCATTGAGAATTGGAAACCATTTTTTTTTCCTTAAACAACGAATAAAAAGTAAATAAAGGGAATGTTTTTAAAGATTCAACATCAATGCAAAATATGAAATAGAAAATAAAAAAATAATATAAATTGAACTCTTTGATGCAAATTAAAAACTAAATTAATTATAAAGAGGATTCCTAGTTGATGAAATAACTTGCTCTAGTCATAGTTAATCATAGATATAAGAATTTATTTTATGGAATAGATACAAGAATTCGTTTTATCCAAAATATGACAAATCAGTTATAGTTATTGGAAACATTCCGACAACCAATCGTTCTTTATTTCTAAACCAACCAAAAAACATTCGTTAGTTGGTTTTTTGCTAAGTAGTCTTTGGAATGTCCACAGGATTTAACTTGGCAATGGCCTTGGGAACTAAAAAGACCTCATTCAAGTTCTTGGATTCATCTACGTGAACCGGTCAACTAGATTACTTACCTCATCAGTGCAATACCGATCTCTACTGGGTGTCAAAACCACTCAAATAATTACGGATTTTAGGAGTTCGGCTAGTTGCTTATGGTTTCTCTTCTTGTATGATGGGCCATGTTCAAACATATTCAAAACTGTAAATATATAGGTGCAGAAAATAAATAAACACCAGCTCTGAAATAAAATTTAAATTAATTTGATTAGATCTCATAAATAAGTTATTGAAGTTTGCTAGATCTATCAACTAGAAAAAATAAATAAATCAGCCACTCATGATAGATTTTTTAACACAAATGAATTCTTAATGGTAAAGAGAAGAAGAAAGATGAAGAAAAAAAATTGCGGAGGCAACAAAAGTTGTTATGTGCGGCGTCGGGAAGAAGAGATGTGATCAACCTACTTGGCAGCTACCATCTTTGTAGAAAAAAGGCTAGAGTTTTTTTTTTATTTTTTTTATTATGATATTTTTCCTTAAATTTTGGTTTATCCCAAGTTTTTTAGAATAATCTTTCCTTAATTTTTGACCTCAGATCTTGGCTGAAAGAAGATTTTTTTTCAAATTTAAAAAGTGTGTGTTTTCATTTAAGTCAGCTGCTATGCAGGATCCTTAGCCTTGCCTAAGGCTAAATTGTATAAGGCATGACTCTTTTCATGAATTCTTCCTATTTTTTTATGTTTCGTCATTATCTCATGTCTTGCAACAAAATATAAAAAATAACTAGGATCAGATAGCATACTATCAAGTTTAACAACTTAAAAGTGAATGATAATAATGTCGTTTTTAGGCACTATCAAAGAAAATAAACAATAAAGAAAAAAATATTTTCCCATAAATGATAAATCTTCTTCCTATGAGATTTTATTCCCTAATCCTATAGAAAATCTTCTCCTTTAAAGAGAGAACAAGCCAAAAACAAAGATTTCTTATTAAATCATGTGATATCTTAAAAAAAAAAAAGAGGAAATCAAATCACATTCCTTAAAAAACAAAATCACCTACGATTTAGGAAAGATATATGTGGTCTATTTGCTTCTTTAATTGCCAGCCCTAATTTACTATATTTACTTCCCCTAATCCCTCCATAATTAATTTAAATATTTTTATTTAAAAATAAAAAATATTATCTAACCTATTCTAGTCAAACTCTTCTTAATTTTTATTATTTTCTCATTGAAGATAAGATTAAATTTTTTTATAATTTTTATCATTAATATATGAGATTTATTTTTTTATAATGTACATGGTTTATTCCATAAATAGATATTAAATTCACAATTGTAATCATTCAGGTTTCAATTAATAAAATTATAAATTTTCTTTTAACTAGTAAGGTGTCTTCATCATTTTTATTGAGTAAGCAGTTTGATCAACTTATTAAGATATCTCTTTTAATGTTTTTTCTATTTTTATTCTTTTAATTTTTTAATAATTTTAGTTTCTATCACTCTATTAATAAAAAGTTAAATAAAAAGAGTTTTTATATGATTAAATTTTTTATACTTTAATGAGTATTACGTAAATTCTGAATTATATTACTGATTCTATGTTCCGCATTAATAGCAGTAGATTATCATAGTATATATAAAAATAACATAACGGGAAGCTTCATCGAGCTTGTCTTTAATTTTTGAAAATGCCTCCACAATCACGGTGGAGGTATTGCAGCTTGAAAAGATTAATTAATTTTAATATCGTCTCAAAAAATTAACAATCAGCTTACACATACAACGAAGTTGATTATTATGGCCAACTTTCTTGTTTCCACGTATATATTGTCTAGTGGCTTCTCCAGGGAAAAGTGGATAAACAAAAATATACAACTGCTCAATATTATATTTGATATATATATAGATATATATATATGTCACGAGTTTAACGGATTAAGATCATATTAATCGATTGATATTGATGACGAGTAAATATACGACAAAAGACAAACTGGTAAAAATCTAGTTTGGACACGATGGATAGCATCTATGATATTGATGTGTACTACTGAATCAAAATATGAATAAAAGCTTTAATTACAAGTCAATTTTCTTTACATATGTGTATAAGATCTATCCTTGAATTGAATTGTGGATAGTTACATATACAGTCATCCCATTACTGTACCTGTTTTTTTCACTTAACTCAATGACCTGTGTACATGTGTGTCTGTATATATATATATATGAAATTAATACAACACATAATGATACATGGGGTAGAATTCAAACTACTGGTATATACGCATGATGTCTTTTTTTAAATTTTTTAATGAAGGTTGATGTACCTATCAATATATATGTATATATATATGTATGTATATGATGTGTATATATATGTATTCGTGTGTGTGTGTGTGTGTGTGTGTGTGTGTGTGTGTGTGTGTGCATGTGCCGTGTGTGTCTCTGAGAGAGACGTGAGATTTGAGATGCAGCAATTATGAATGCTGAAAAGGCGCTTTCAACATGCAGTAGAAATTAAAGGCAGAGAGAAAAAGCGCACGTGAAAACTACCACCAAAAACAAGAAAACAAAGAAGACTAGAGATGGACCACTTCATCAAATTTTAAATTTACTTACATATATATATATATATGTATATATATGTGTCTTCACCATTGACATGTGACTTGTCTTGCTTATTTCGTGGATCTAAAAACTTTTCTGAAAACATTTTTTAAAATTTATTTTGTGAGATATTTTTTACAATAAATTTGCCCTATATTGCAATATTAATTAATAAGTATTGATGTTTTAGATATCATATATTATTATTAGAAAAGAAAAGAAAAGATTATAATCTATTAATTATATTAAAAATAACAAATTCAACTTCATAATATTAATTTTTTAGTAATTAAATATAATTAGAAATAAAAAGTTCAAAATTTATAACCTAAATAATACAACTATTTATCAAATGCTTAAAGCAGCCTAATGAAGTTATATATATATATATATATATATGTATATATCTCCATCAGGTGTCCTCTTTTATATTCCATGTTGTCAAAGTACTTCTGCCTTGCTTCGATTACTGGTCCACTTAATTGATGCGTCACGTTAATGTCCAAAATATCTTTATTGTCAAGCAAAAAATATATATATATATATATAAATTTAACAATCATGCTTGGGCAGGTGGTGTATATAAAATATGTTATATCAACTGATTGGTTCATTAAATATATTCAAAGTTGATAGTAATCATATTCATATATCCTTTAAGCTAATTGAGCTTATTATATACACGTTGATAGAAGGTTAGTTTCTAATAATTATGATATTATATACCTTAAACCAGAATTAGTTTATAAGTCACTCTTTATTAGAGAATATTTTGAAGTAAAGAAATTTGCTATTCTCTCACACACAAAAATACAAACTCTCTCTTGCTCTCACGTGTAAACTTTGAGAAATTTCATAAATTATGAGGCACAACTTTATGAAAAATCGCATTTTAACTGCTTTTAACTGACAAAATAATTTTTCTTGTTGGAATAATACTTTAAATAAATCTCACATTTTTAATAAGATGATTATGTGTTACTCATGCCGTACTCTTTTCTTTTCATAAGATGATTGTGTGTTACTCATGTCATATTCTTCTCTTGACTGATTGTTTGCATAGACTTCAAGTCTCTTGCATCATCACAAGTGATATATGATACCTTGATATTCAGGAAAAAATTATTTTTGTGGTAATGTATGTATGAAATTTGCATAGGTAATGTTTGTTTTGCTAAGTATTTAATATTTGAATGAAATTTTATATTATTATTTATCGCCTCAAACAAATCATTCTTCTTCATTTTTATCAATTCTTTTATGGGACGAGAGTTACATGCGATTCTAGTACGTGGCTTGTTATAGATATATGGTTTAGGGCTTCATCTATTAAACTTTTATGTGACGTATTTTCTAAATATTGCAATAAACCAAATGTTTAGAATGTGGCAAAATCTTTAAATAAATATATGTTAGTTCATTTTTCTCTTATTACAAGGTCAATTCATGGATTAGGTAGGCTCATGTTTCTTACAATTTTTTTAATACCATACCCACCTCAATTTTGTTTACCACTAATTATTGTGCTAATAATAAAGTGAGGTGCCATAAGTATGGAAATAAAGAGGGGAGAGAAGCCACTAGAAAGGGTACCAGACTAACACCCTTCTATTATAGGTAAATACACCTCCTAGTGCGCCACACAACTGTGTGGCAAGCTAGTGGCTGCCTTTCAATCCAAGAGCATTTCGAAACCCTTTCTACAATTCAATTTGATTTTATCTCTCTGGTCTTATTCGGGATGTCTTATTATAGGTTCTTATAATTTTTAATATTTTAATGTCTCTAATCTTTTAAAATTGAGCATATTTACCATTACAAAGTTTTACTGTTATTCTTATTATCATTATGATTTTTTTGATCGAGCAACATGTGCCAAAAAAATAGTACCTATAAGGAACATCCTTCCACAATATTGAAGTCTCTTCAACATAATTGTGAGATGAGACAAATCCATTTCTATCTATTCTTTTAGTTTCTTATTAAATCAATCTTTCAATGGGATGTGTTACAATGAAGTAGTAATTTTATCATGACATATAATGTTCATCTAGGGGTTTACCACGTGTGCTATCCCTATCACTAACTTTTTTAGTTAGAATATAATTTAAAGAAGCACAAAAAATTAAAACTTAAAAAATTATTTTTAATTGTTAGTTTTACTTTCAATTAAATTTTCATTAGCAAATCAAAATCTTACGGAGATGATGAACATCCATACTTGAAAGAATATTGTTAGAAAAATATGTGTAAATTGATTTTTCATATGTTTTCTTGGGGAAAAAAACATTTATATTTTAACGATAGCTTTAGTATTTGTTACTTCATTAAATTAAATTATATTATCTTTTGCTAGGTCATAATTTTCTAAATCTAATGGAAGCAATTGAAATTAATTATTAACTTAGAGGACACACAATAATCATAAATGCGGCAGTGGCAAGGTGGCCAAAGCTTTTCTTATCTGCGTTGATTCCCAGTTTAAGATCTAGGACTTGCTAAATCCTTACCAAAAAAAAATTATTCAAGGGAATTTAATTAAAAAAAATGATACTCATTTAAAAATTAGACTTAAATTTGTTTTGAGGGAATTTATTTTACATCCCCCCACTTAAAAAATGCATATTCACTTAAACTTAAACTTTATTTGTACTCTTTAATAGGAAGTGAGAGAATCTAGAGAATTTATATGTTTTGATAAAAGATAACTTTTACCCACCAACCAAATAAAATCCTTGTAGAAGGGAACTTAATTTTTAATCCCCTTTGTTGGGAATAGAGGGGGTTAAAGAATTCATATCCTTTTCTTTGGGCCAAGGGAACTCAAAGAACTTAGACTACTTAAAAATATAACTTTATAGCCCCCAATTATAGTGATGTAATTTAATGAATTACTAACACAACTACCTTCCTCACCTCTTTTCTTGTCATCGCATGCCCTAATATCATAATGAACATCGAAAAAAGAAAAAAAAAAGAAAAAAATGCAACATTAGACAAGGTGGCCTCCTTTAGACAAGGTGGTATCAGAACAAGACTCTTCACCACTCAAGAATCATCTTTCATTTAGAGGTGTTGTTACAAGTAAATTGGAGATGGAGATTGAATGTGGTAGTTGTTTAAAAAAATATGTTAAACTTGGAAAAGTCGTTGAACATGATTACTGATTCTAGTAAAGAAGTCTCTTATTCTCTTTGCCAAAGATATGAGTTTAAACCCTTGTAATCATTGTTTGTATGGTAAACAACATAGATTTCTTTTATTAATTCATCTAACAGAAAAATATATATTCTTGAATTAGTTTGCTCTAATATATGCGGTCCTGTTGATGTGGAAACTATAGGAGGTAGCAAATACTTTATTATTTTTATTAATGATACTTCATCAAATGTTTGAGTGTTTGTTTTGAAAATAAAAGAGCAGGTTCTTTAGTACTTTAAATAGTTTTATGCCATGGTAGACATTTATGTATTTACCTAATGAGCAGAGACAGAAGCTTAATGATACGACAGTTTCATGTATTTTTCTGGGTTATAGATATGTTGAGTTTAGATACAGATTATGAACTCCATTAAAGAAGAAAGTCATCAGGTCCAGAGATATAATTTTTAATGAGTACAAGACCTTATTAGACTTTGAAACATCAGAGAAGATTACAAGTGAAGATATTCATCTTTTTGTATTAGTTTCTCCTTCAATCAAATATGCCATAGATGAGGGAGGATTACATGATTAAGAAAGGATTGAAGATATGTCAACATTAGATGATGTTGAGTAGGAAGAGCATCCCCTTGCACCTTAAATTACATAAAAATCCCAGCTTAGAATATCAAATAAAATATATCATCTTTCTACTAAATATCTCAATTCTGAGTATATTATAGTTACTAAAGAAGAGGAGCTAAGAAAG
Organism: Carica papaya; assembly: GCF_054855325.1. Taxonomy (NCBI): domain Eukaryota; kingdom Viridiplantae; phylum Streptophyta; class Magnoliopsida; order Brassicales; family Caricaceae; genus Carica; species Carica papaya. The sequence continues at coordinate 14,282,007 of NC_142311.1, read as the reverse complement.
CTTTTAAGAAGTTCATAATCATAAAAAAAAAGCTCAGTGGTTGAAAGCAGTGTAGAAGGAGATAAGTTCTTTAAAGCAAAATAATACTTATGAGCTACTTGAACTTTAAAAAGGTATAAAAACTTTGAAAAATAAATGGGTGTACAAGCTTAAGATGGATGGTGAGAAGCTAGTGAAATTTAAGGCATATTTAGTAGTAAAGGGTTTCAATCAAAATAAAAAGATCGATTTTAATGAGATATTCTCTCATGTTATAGAGATAATTTCCATTAAGATAATTCTTAGTTTGGCTGCTAGTTTAAATCTTGAGTTTGAACAGTTATATGTGAAAATTGCATTCCTTCATGGTGATTTAAAAGAAGAAATCTACATGAATCAACCTAAGGGATTTGAAGTAAAAGGGAAAGAACACATGATTTGTAGGTTAAAGGAGAGTTTGTATGGGTTAAAACAAGCTCTGAGATAGTGGTACAAAAAATTTGATTCGTTCATGGTGAGTCATGGTTACACCAGAATATATACAAATCATTATGTGTACTTAAAGACATTCCCAGATGATAAGTTTGTAATTATATTGCTTTATGTGTATGATATGTTAATAGTAGGACAAGACATTAAAAATATTAATGGTTTGAAAAAAGGATTGTTTGGCTATTTTAATATGCAAGATTTAGGACCAGCATGATAAATTTTGTATTTGCAAATAATTCGTGACAGGAAAGCTAAAAAGTTATGGTTGTTACAAGAGATGTATGTTGAGTAGGTTCTAAACATATTTAATATGAAGAATGTTAAGTCAATTAGCACACCATTTGCTAATCACTTCATATCTAGCAAAGAATAATATTTTTCTACTCAAAAGGAAAAAGAAGAAATAGCAATTGTTCCTTACTCATCTGTAGTTGGGAGTTTAATGTATGTTATGGTTTGCACTCAGCCAGATATTATTCATGTTGTTGGTTTTGTCAACAGTTTCTTTCTAATCTTGATAAGGATCATTCGGAAGTAGTGAAATAAATTTTCAGGTATTCGAAAGGTAATTTTAAGATATGGTTATATTTTGGAGGCTCAGAACCAATTCTACAAGGATATGGATATGCAGATATAGTAGGTGATTTTGATAGTAGAAAGTCTATAGGATAAGTGTTTACTTTTGCATGGGGACCTATATCATGGCGGTCAAAACTGCAAAAGTGTGTTACTCTATCTATAATTGAGGTAGAGTATATAATTATGACTAAAGTAGGTAAAGAGATGCTCTAGATGAAAAGATTCCTCAAAGAGTTGAGTTTGAAACAAAATGAGTATGTGATAAATTATAATAGTTAAAGTGCTCTAAATTTGAGCAAGAATATCACATATTATTATTGAACTAAGCATATTGATGTGAAATACTATTAGATTTGTGAAATGGTGAATAATTAAGAGATGTTATTAAAAAAAGTCACACTAATAAAAATTTAGTTGATATATTGACCAAGGTGGTGACTCGTGACAAACATCAATCTTGGAACTAAGCAGTAATTGAGTAGTGAATGAGTAAATATCTCCACATGAGCTGTAGGGGGAGATTGTTGGGTTGTGTTTAGCCCACATGGGCTAATTAATAAATACAAAAACAAAGATAAGGTTGTCAGATTTAGGAGGAATGGTTTTCTCCCTCTTATATGTATATATATACACATAATTGAAAAAAAAAATGGCCCTAACTTCAGTTTTTTTCCCTTCATGCTCTTAGATAAATCGAGAAAAAGAAAGAAAACAAAGGGTTTTATTTTGGTTTCTCCTCTCTCTTACACACGGACCAAAGGAAAGAAAAAGTGCTACAAAGTTTGGTAATTTTTATTTTGCTCTATTCTGTGGATTATCAAAGATTACAAATAGATTTTGGAATCGCTTTGGAGATTTATTCTCTAGGATTCTTGATGTGATCATTCAAGAAAAATCAAATTAGTCTAGGAAAGTATTGATGTATTTTCTCTATTATTGGTGATCTCAAGTGTGAATTACTTGATAATATCTTGTATTTGATTCTTCGATAGTGAATTTGACTTAAAATTTAGTCCGTGATTTTTTCCTCTACACTAGAAGGTTTTCCACATAATCTTGTGTCTATTTATTATGTGGTTGGTTCTTTATGTGCATCAATATTAATTTACAGGTTGGTTGGCTCGAAAATATTAATTAGACTTTTGGGGATTAATTTTGTGATTTTCTTAATTTGTACAAATAAGATTAGAACTTTTTGGAATTCCCAACAAGAGAGGGATCCTCCACCTTTTCTACAGAATGGTGAACCAATTAAGTTAGCATTGATACAGTCCCCATTTCTTGTTGTTATATAAATATAGCTTTTAAATATCTTTTCCCTGTAAATAAGGAAAAGTAATCAATAGCTCTAAGTTTGATAACTTATATACTATTTTTTTTTTGACTAATAATGAGTATTACACAGGGAGGTATGCAATTCGACTATGAAAAGTTATATAACCCATTTGAATAAGCTTGTTGATTTATTCAATCAGGCATAATGCTTGATAGAAGACTATAGGAGTGGGATATAAGTAGTTACATAAGTACTTATTGAATTTACATAGTTTCTCATTTAAGAGTGATTATGATTGGTTTTTTTTTTAACATTTTAAAGTGGTCAATTTTCATTGCATATAGTTCATAGGGATATTTTAATGTTGACTCAGTGTCTATTTCATTAAGGATAATGATACCATGCACGATGGTTAAAAAATCCTAGGGCCTCAACTTGTGAAGTGAACAACAAGATTAATGGATATCGAGATCCTTTCTAACATAAATCCTTTAATTGTTTAATTAGTTATAATTATATAGAGAATTAAGAATGAGAGTGTAAGAGCTTAGAAAAATAAGGGGACCAAGTTATTACATTTGTTGTAGTTTTGGAGGTATTTATGAGGGTTATTCATGAGAGACTTATAGCAAGCGCATAATGAGTTTTAGTGATATAGGTGGCTCTTAACAGTCTCACAAAATGAAAATTTTAGTAAAGTTATGAGATCTCTAACTTTTTGGAGATGTCAATTATTAATAACAAGCTAACTTTTGTACCATTTATTATATAACGACAAGTGGAATAAAATTATATGGGAATCAAGGGGACCCTCTAGGGTGATCAATAGGTCTTTTAGCATGGATGGGGTTAAGACAAATTTATAGCTACACATTTGCTTAGAGGTGTTCACTCGATAAATCTAGTTTATAACCTTTAGAGGGATGTGGCACATTAAAATGGTATTTCCTCACAATATCTAGCATCTATTTAGGGCTGGACATAATAATGTTACCATTAATTCTCTCTTTAAAACTAAGTGTAATATGATAAGAAAATCAAATCAAATAAAAAATATCTTTCTTGATTAACATAATGTCCTTATAAAAGAGTAGATGTAGTAATTCCATAAAAAAATAATAATAAATATTCTACAAAAGACCACAATTTTGATATGGAAGGGCTTTTGTTGAGATGAAGACGAAAATTAAGAAGTAAAACCTGATGTTGTAACTGAGTAGAGAAGTAGAACAAGTTGCTTCTAATTATTCTTTATCTTAGTACTTCCATGGTATTTTTGGTATTTTGTTTTATTAAACAATGATTTTGCTCCAATGGGTGTTTTCTCACTGAGGAATGTTGGTTTCTTCTTGGTTCGAGGTATGGTTTATCTCGAAAGGGAATTAGTAGGTATATATTACTCAACATTTTTTATTAATTTGAAATGAAAATAACATATGAATTGTTTTTTAGAAAGAAAATTCACTGACTCGTATGTATCATTATTTCATAAATAAAGTTATGGATTTAATTAAAATTAATATTTTTAATATAATATTATTATTATTAATTCTTTGTCATAAAAATATTGATTTTTGTTTATAAATTTTGACAAGTTAGTACTTAAAAATAAAAATAAAAATTAAAACGATTAAAAGAAACTTTAGATTTTCCATCTTTGATTTTGACCCATCATTAAGAAAATAGTTGCTTTTAGATTTTTGAAAGACATTATTATTAATTGACCAATCCAATTACATTTCAGAAATTCATGATAAGATCCTCCTAATCATTGCTTAAGCTGTAAAGCAAATAATATAATGGTTTTAGAAAACATTTAATTTTATAATTACAAAAAGAAGCAAACTACATATAAATAGGAGTATTCATTAATCAGAAAAAGTAGACTGAACCAAATTAAATCAAGGTTAGAATAAAAGAGGATCATACTTATTATTATTTTCTATTTTTGTTTTAATTATAAAATTTAATAAAATATTTAAAATAAATAATAATTAAACTATAAAACATGGGAGATTTTTCAGTCTCTTTGTATTGGAACAGTGCAATGCATTATAAGGTCAAGTAGAAAAAAAAAAAAAAAAAAAAAAAAAAATTGATTTTGCAAGCACCCAAATTCTGTATCTCACAATAAAATGGAAATAGAAATAGAAATAGAAATTATGGGCCCATATTTTATCCTGTGTGGGACCCTTTAGAAGAAAATCACAAGGCAAGAATCTACAGATTTGCATGATCACGTCAGACGGACGAGATGATTACCCCAATGCATCCTTTCTGGCTTCTGGGCCCACACAGAAAATACGTTATCCAATAGAAACAGCGCAGATGCTTTCGCCATAAAACATTATCCGTATTTATCGACTATCGCCACCTGTCCACCGGTTTGCACCCGCAGTGTTTTCTTTTTAAAAAAAAATAAATATATTAATTAAGTGTTCGTGTTAATCACACGTGTATACGCGTAGTATACTAAAATAGATAAGATATTTTTTGTATTTTTTTGGAAATATTTAAATTAATTAAATAGCAGATACATGTTACGTATTTTTTAAATTAAATAAATAAAATAAAATTTTCTTAAGAATATATTGAGATGAAAATTTTATTGAAAAAAGTAAAACCTTTTTTTTCCTAAAAGCTAGAACCACCAAGATGAGACACTATTTTCTTTTTAAAAAGAAGAATATCATGTTATTAAAGATTAAGTAAATTAAAGTACTAAAGATAGAAAAAAAAATCATAGTATTAAAGAGGAAGTAAATAAATATACTAAATAGAAAAAAAAATTGCAATATCAAAAAAAAAATTAAAATAATAAAAGATAAAATAAAATAAGATATTAGAAAGGAAGCAAATCCAATTATATTATTTATAATTAATTGTAACTAATTGTTTATTTTATCTTTTGTCTTAAACAATCTACATACATAGAACTGTAATATTTAATAAAATACACATCAATCAAAAAACTATTTTTAAAATGATATCAAAGATTTAGACTAAAAAAATTTCAAAATTCTTTTACAAACCTTATTTATCATTCATTGTCGAACTAAAAGAGCTTAAAAGACTATAACATTCATAACTGACCACCACCCTCCTGTCGCCAGCCACTACAAGACTGGCCACCTCCACCACCAACTAACCTTCATAGTCAGTCGTAGAACTAGCCGCAACTCCCTGCAACCGCTAGTCTCCAACAACTATCCACAAGCATGCACTGTCGTGCACAACTCTCTTTGTCACCTTCATCACGACCAAACGTGAACGATTTCACGCAGCTATGTATTCTGAGTAAGATCTTTCCAGTAATTTTTGCTCTTTGATAATTAATTCCTATCAAATTTTTTGTAATGTGTATATATTAAAAAAAATAAAATGTTAAACAAAACGAAGTAATCCATTGATTTTGATGAATTACAGAAACTTACTCTTCTATTCATGATCCATTATGAGTTATGAGCTAGCATGAATCGTTTGACTCAAGTAAGATGAATAAACCAAGAAAATACTATTAATGATAGACAAATAATTGAAGATTAAAGACTAAAATCATTTTAGAATTGTTTATCTTTGTTGTAAAATAAGGAATTCATGACTTAAGGCTTAAAAAGATTTTTCTTGAAAATTCATTTTAAATTATCTTTAAAAAATACAATTTTTAAAAAATAAAAACCATGACATTTTTAAAAAGATTACACTTGTGAAAAATGATTCTTAAAATCATTTCTGAAATGAGATTTATATATTCTAATCATTTTTTAAGTAAAAGATTTTATGAGAATATCTATCTATCTCATAACATATGTGATTCGAAAATCACCTTCATATACTTAAAGAACATTGCCTTGAGAAACTGATATAATCTCAGAAGTGATTTAGTAGAATAAAACTCAAAATACATAGAAAAATATGTTTTTGATATTGTATGTGATTGGTCATATGTTTGTGTTATATTATAGTATGAATTACACTAATATTGGAGTCACGATATCATTTTGAATGTTAAAGGTATAAAAAAAATAGATTTCAGATTATCAGGGAAAATAACATGCTATCAAGGAAAACAATGTTCAGTGAGAAAATTATTTTAGGAGTTCACTAATATTTTAAGGTCAATTTGATGATTTATTTAGATTGTAAAGTTTAAAAAAAAAATCAAACATTATGTCTATTTTTATGACATATACAATAGCTAAAAGCTCTTTTACATAGAAACAAAGCATTTTACTTTTTTTGTAAGGTTTCCTAGCTTATATATGTTATAGGTTGCGTATATTGTACAAGGACAACACTAACCTTCATTAATAAGCATCTATTTAAAAAAAAAAAGATTTTGGTATCGGTCAGCAAAGTTAGAACAAGTTTGTAACTAAACATGTTTTTTAAAAAAGTCTAAAGGGCAACTTTGGTATTTGAACTTCATTAAGACTCATTTTAGTTAATAAGTTTTTTTAATGGTTGCTTAACATCCAAATCCTTTGATTAATCGTGTGGAATAACTTGTTAGGCGAAGAAACCCCCTAAAGTTAAGACTTATTGTTGGTTTTGGTCAATTGTGTACTACTTCTCTGTTTTAAGATGTATTAAAACTCACAATGTTAAGCTGATGGACAAACTATTCCATCAAATGACTTTTAAAAATATATTTGTTTTTTATTTGTCCATAAAGTCTGTTCAACCTTATAATGATAAATAATCATATAACTCATCAACAACTAAATTTCTCTAAGTTAATATATCATGAAAAAAAATATGAAAAAAATGATTAATTAAGACTTTAAAAAGTGGAAGGAGCTTTTGGGAGGCAAAATATATATTATAAATAATTTGTAATGACCATGATAAGAATGAAAAAGTAATTTTGTTGTAGTTCATATGATATATTATGATTTGGTGATATTTGTACCATAAATTAATTTTAGAGAATACTGTTCTATCGTAGAGTTCATCTAATAAGTGTATTATAACAATAATAGAGAAATAAACATAATTAATAATATGCTTTGAGGCTTAGCAATTAATGTATATTCTCCAAGTGGTTATTATTTTTTATGATAACTATAAGAGAAGTAAAAGAGCGAACATTAGGTTAGATAAAACTTGAAGTTAATAGTTCCTAAATAATTTTTTTTTATACAACTGAGTGTTTATTAGGTTTAGTGTTCACTCATTATGCATTTAGTAGTAAGAGAATTTTGTGGTTGTGTTATATGGTACCCAAAGATTCATAGTGAACTTCGATGGGAGCTTCTCTTGAAGCAATAACGCGCTGATCTAGTTGCCACCGAAGCCACAAAGGACTATCTAAATTGATTCTTTTCTGCCGATAAGCTCCAATTGCATCATAGGAATTACAAAAAAAGGGCTCTTTCGTATACTTATAGTTATTATCGTCAATTCTTTCATTTTGATAGTTTTTTCGATTACATGGATTATACCTATTTGCATAAAGTGGTAATCTTTTGGGCTTTGGAAAAATATAAGAAAATATTCATTTAATAAATTATGAAATAAAGGTAGTATTGATGTACTAAGAGAAGTATATGTCGTAGTTAGAGGTATACTTATGGGATGGTGTGATTAATGTACCAAGTTCTTTGATGATACTTAGGTATTTAATTGACAACTTGTTTATTTCCTTTTGTATCTTCCTTTTTATTTCATAAGACCATAATGGCATAATCGAATAACTTGTGCCTAACTCAAGTAAAATAAATTCATTTTTCTTATTGAATTCCCATACAAATTTCTTAATGTTTTGAGCTACTGGATTATTAGTATTGTTTTTACAACCCTTCAAATGAATACCAAGATTTTAGCCAATAAACATGACACTTTTTGCAACCTATATATAGTTTCAATATTAATTAGTGCACCACCATTATCAACCCTTTTGTAAAAAAAATTTAATGAGTTTAATTATAATGGTTTAATGATTAAATTTTTTGGCTAATAGCACCCAAACAGTTATAGTGCTACACGAATATAAAAGAATGTAAAAAACCAAGTTGTACTCTCCTATCACTTGCATTATTAAGGATTTTTTTCAAGCCTTAAATCCCTTATAATATTTAGGGATGAACGTGTGTGCTCTATTAGGGAACTAGATTTTATAGCTTATATATTTTCTTTAGGTTTATTATCTTTGCAGTTATGTATTGATTTCTTGGGCTATATCTTTTGTCATGATAAAAAATTTTGTTTCAAATTCTTTTTGTGCATATTTCCTTATTCATTAGTATTTGGTTGATGTGGGAAAGAATAATGGGTATTTTTTGTATATGTCTTGTGATTTTTTTATTAGAATAAAAATATTTTTTAAATCAATAGATCTATAAATCTAAATACTCAATCTCGTATTGAATCAATAAGAAATGTAAGTGGAAACATATCTAAATCCATATCGGAAAAATTATTTGTATTTTGTGATAGAATCTTTCGAATTAACATGTTACCTCAAAAATTATTTTTTTTTATGACAAAATTTCAAAAAAATAAATGACGATCTTATAATTCGGGAACCATAACCACCTATTTATATCAATATAATTTTACAATTTCTATTTCGCTCATTATAAAACGAGAATATTACAAAAATAGTATCTATACATTATAACCTTATACTTAAATTTGATGCATTAAGACCTAATACTGTTTTATCATATTTGATCATTTTTAAACGGACCCATAAATTGATAGTCTGTTATGCATAGTAAATCCCACATTAGACCCATTTGTTGAAAAATCCAACATTCTTATATTGCTTAAAGATAGACTTCATAGTGTTTGGTTAAGCTATGGACTTCTGCCAATGTATTAGGCCTCTAAACAAGGACCATGACAATAATTTTTTGTTTTAAAATTTTGAGGAAGTTGTTGACTTGGTAGCATTTTAAGAGTACAATACGAGCAACATGAATGGTAAGTTTTTTATAGTTTTGAATCTATTCACTTTGCTTTAATTTTATCAATTCTTTTTTAAAAATAAAAAACCTTTATTAGAAAGAATAGAAGTGTAACATCATCCAAGAAAACCTTTAAGGTCCACCTTAATCAAACATTACATATTTAAACCAAAACTACAAATAAACATTTAGGAAAGTCAGTAAATTAGAGTACATGGAGCAAAAACATGTCTAAATAAAGATTGCCCCTTCCAAATAGCTATAAAAAAACCATAAGAGAGTGTCCCCCCTTCACCCTCAAGAAAAAAAGGCATAAACATTTCATTTGCCCGTTGAAAAAGTAGTTGTCAACTTTGAAGAAAAGAGCATTGACACAATAGGATGGAAATATAGTTCTTCTTGAATTTGATTTTATAGCTCTTTTGGTTTTGGTAGTGTTTTATGTATAAAGAAGATTATTAGATAAGTAATGGCCAATTATTTTCTAAAATAACAAAGAGAATTTACAATACTGATATGTAACATATGCTATTTATTTTACAATTTCTTCTACTTATATATTCAATGGATACATAGAATATGTTATTAGCTATGATTTTATTTATTTATTATTTTTATAATTTCTTCTACTTATATATTCAATTATAATTATTTTAACTAGGTAAGCTGAGGATCCATGTGTTGTAAATGTAACAAATATATAAGAATTAAAACATGATTTATATAAGATTAGGTATATATAACAATCATTCCTTATTATATGTTGATACGTAAGAGGTTGAAATTTCACATCATTTGACAACAATCGCCATAACAAAACAAAACATAACACCATCATACATATATATATATATATGGTTGGTCAAGAGTCAAATCTTTTGTTTCTATTTTAATTTCTCGAGCATATCAGAACACCAAATACATGTGTCAGATTTTGCCACCGCATAAGTACATTTAATTAGAGAGGGCAACACAAAGGCGCGTCTGAATAGTTTTGTTAATTAATTGTTTTTGCTTAATTACTCGATTTTAATTAAATTAATCAATTCCAAAATAAGAAACTTCACGTAATTAATTACTATTTATATATTTAAACACCGACTTATTGAATCAGAGATTTTATGGAGCCCAACTCAAGCTTCATTTATTCCCACGCACATGCACTCTTGAAGAATTACAGAGTCAGCTCCATCATTTTCTAATCCTTTTTATCCTAAAAATTAACTAATGTTTTTATAGTAAATAACTAAGAAATAATTTTCATAATATTTTTTTAATTATTATATAATACATACAATAATTTACTATAAAAAAAAACATATAATTATAATGTAAAGGAAGAGAAATACTAATATCAGTCAAGAAATAATTGGGTACTTAATTTCTTCAATTTATGTAAATAGTACTCCGCACTATCATGCTACCAGGAAAATTAATGGACAAAAAAAAAAATTTAAATTAAATTAATACCAGAAAATTATAATTAAAAAACCTAATGAACAAGGTCTTGGACTTTATGTTTTTAAAGGATTAGTTGTTAATACAAAATATAAATTTCACATGCAGCTTTTTTCCTCAACGTTCCTCCCCCTCTATCAATAAACAACAAAATCTTCAATTACTACATTTTTCCTGGTTTACTTACCGAGATCCCGAAACACCAAGATAAAGACACATGAAATTATATCAAAAAGGCCAAAAAAACAAAAAAAAAAAAAAAAAAAACAATCAACTTAATCCTCAATCGCCACCTCACGTTTCGATTTCATTACTTACCGTTCTCTTCATGGAGTTCTTACAATGAGCAATCGCACCTTGAATCGCGTTCTGCAATTCCTCCATCGATGATACATCGGTGTAGTGCTGCATCATTCCCACACCCGGAGAACCGCCCCGGGCAAGCACGCCCGAGTGGCTCGGCGACGACCGCATCGAAGATGGGCAGCTCGAAATGCAGCTCCTCCTTCTTGGATACCTCAGGTTTCCCGAGAAAGAGTGAGAAAATCCGCCGCCGTTTGATTCTTTCCTCGACGTCTTGCTTGGAAACTCCATCTCCTTTACAGATCTCTCCGGTTTCATGAACAGGGAAACTGAACTAGTATTAGTGATTGTCACTTTCTGCTGCTGCTGTTTCTGCGATAACTTCTCGTACAAGGGCTTCACTTTCTTCAAATACTTTCTTATAACCTCTCTTGCTGTTGCGCTCATTCTCTTCACCGACGACCCGGATTGTATGTTATCCGAGTCACGGTTTTTGGGTTCCTTCTTAAACACAGAGGAGATTCTTGAAAGAGAGAAATACTTGTTATTATTGGTCTTCTTGTTCATGTGGGTATGGTGGAATTGACCACCGTTGAGTCTCTTGAGCTCGTCGTCCTCTGCAACTGAGCTGGGTCTGGAGGAGTCAAGGTCGCGAGCGAGGTCGCTGGTGAAAGAAGAGGAGGAGTCGGTGGAGCCGGTGGAGTCACGGGAGGCAGTAGTGCTTGTATCAGAGGAAGAGGAGATGCTGGAGGATGACAAGAGGAGAGTTCGTACCATGGAGATGCGGGGAGAAAGGTGCAGAGGAAGAAGCTGACCTTTGTAGAAGAGCTCGTCGGCGGGGCAGAGAGCGGGGGAGGATTTGCGCGGAGAAATGGAGATGGTGAACTCGAAATCAGAAGATGAAGATGAAGAGAAAGAGTGGGATGGTGATGACGGCATTGTATGAGATCTCATTGATCCTTTATCTCTTTTATTCCCCATCTTGGATCCTTTTACTACTCTGTTTCTACTACATTATATGATGAAGCCCATCAGATCAGTAAATCTGAATATCAAAGAATATGTACACATACATATATTTATATATATATATGTGTGTGTGTGTGCTGTGTGGAGAATGAGTTAGGTTGAGTTGAGAGCAAAATTGAAAGAGGAAGCAGATGGGTGCTTCTTATAATTTCCTGCTTATAGCAGGAGCGGTGTTTTTATGGAAAAATGATAGAGCAATAAATAATACAAGAAAAGGGTGTTGACTTGACACGCTTCCAGGAGAGTAGCGAAACGCGCCACCTAGGGAAAATTAGATGGGGGTCGCATGGAACGGGAAGAGCGTGAGGTCAGGCCTTCGCGTGAGAGAGTGGAATTTTAGTGGTGTGTCGCGATTGGATGCAGTTAGGTTTATCACGTGCTCTAAACGTGAAAGGTGGGCTTGGATATATTTTATTAAATAAATAATATTCTGTGCTTCTCCAATTTCCCTAATAAATAAATACATGCTTATTTTAAATTTGTTACTTACAGTGCGGGAGGCGTAGGGTGATTACGCTGAGTCATCCCATGTTGAAAAAGTGGCTTAAAATAATTTGTTTTTTCCTAAATTTATTTAACCCAAGTATTATGCGGTTGACAGCTGTTTAAGCTCTAAAGGTTTTTTATGACACCTTTTGGCTGTTGGTTAAACCAAAACATGCATGGGTTTATCATGACAGCAAAAGGGTAGGATCCATGACTTTTAAATTAAATTTAAATGAAAAATGTTCTAATTCCAAATTAATTTATTCCTTAAGAGATAATAACATGTCAATCAAAATTAAATATATAAATTATATTCTAAATCATTTTAATGTCCTCTCCATCATTAGATATGTTTTTATAGAATTCAAGACGTACAAATTAAATTGATTCGATTACATATGGAATATGTCAATTATGATATAAATATTTTGCATGTTAATTAACTAAAACATAGATTTGAGTGAGAAAATAATAAACTCTGAAATAAATACAATGTAAATATAAGGATGAAATGACTCAAATCACCAACTAGTTCATCCTCATAAACATATATAGGAATAAAATCAAAGTAACATGTCACAAGTATGGATAGAACAAAAAATTATATTTGTAATTTATATGAGGTAAGTATGGATAAACTATATATTTATGCCATATCCATACTTAAGTTCATATTCAAATACTAATGAGATTATTTTTCTAGTAAGTATGAGGTTATTAAAAAAACAGAGAATGAATAATTTGCTGATTTTTCTCATTGATGAATGATGTAATGAAAAATATACTAGATTGACAGCTATGTGCAGTGCAGCTTGATTGTCACAATATAACAGTGCTGATCCTCAGTGTCTCACTTTCAGATCCCGTAACATATTTAAGATCCATACTTTTTCACATGAAGTATTGGCCATTGACCGATATTTTGCCTCTGCGAATGATCTAGACACAATCTGTTGTTTCTTTGATTTCCACGAAATGAGGGATGATCTAAGAAAAATGCAGTAACCAATCAAGGATCTCCTTGTGTCAGGACAAGTACCCCAATCAGCATCCGAGAAGGCTTTAACTCGAATGACTGATGATGAAGGAAAAGTGAAGACCTTGTCAAGGTATTTTCTTGACATATTGTAAGATGCGTAGAGCAGCTTGAAGATGATTTGTCCGAGAAGCAGCCAAAAACTAACTTAACTTATTGACATAGTAGCAAATATCAGGACGAGTGATAGTCAAATATAGTAATTTACCAATTAATCTCCTGTAACTTGTGACATCTTCAAGAATTTCTCCATCATCTTTTGACATTTTAAGATTAAGTTCCATAGGAATCGAAAAAGGTTTGCATCCCAAATATCCAGTCTCAGTTAACAAATCGAGAGCATATTTTCTTTGACAGAGTGTGATACGATCATTGTTTCATGCAACTTCTAGTTCAAGGAAATATCTGAGAGGCCCTAGATCTTTCATTTTGAATTTCTGTCTCAAAGTGGATTTTAAACTATTGACGGCTCCATTTTTGCTAGCTATCACAATATCGTCAACATATACCAGAAGAGCCAGGAAAGTACCTTATTGACTTTTAATGAATAGTGAATGATTACATTGTGACTGATGAAATCCTTCTTGACTCAAAACAATGGAGAACTTGTGGAACCATTTTCGTGAAGCTTGTCTTAAATCATAGATGGATTTACGCAATCGACAAACAGCATGTTGTGGAAAAATCTCCCCCTCTCGAGGAGAATATCCTGGAGGAATGGACATGTAAACTTTTTCGTCGAGATCTCCATGAAGAAAAGCATTAGTAACATCAAGCTGAGTAAGACTCCAATTAAATACAGCAGCAAGAGACAACAAAATTTTCATAGTAACCAATTTTGCAACAGGAGAAAAAGTTTCAGTAAAGTCTATTCCAAACTATTGTGTAAAACATTTCGCAATAAGGTGTGCCTTGTGTCGTTCAATGGATCCATCGGCCTTATATTTGATCTTGTACACCCATTTACAGTCAATTGATTTCTTGCTTGGTGGAAGAGAAACGACAGTCCAGGTATGATTGTTCTCTAAAGCACGTAACTCCATGTTCATGGCATCTCGCCATACTGGTGTCCGGAATGCCTCGACAAAGGTTTCTGGCTCAGTGTGGGAAAAAAGAAAAAATATGTAATTAAGGTAATGAGGCTTGATTTTACTATAGGTGAGGAATGAAGATAAGGGATGATGGGTTTTGGTGGTCGTAGTGTGGTAGCAGTGATAGTAAGACAAGTGGGACGGTGGTCTAGTGACACACTGAGGACAAGAAGAAGTAATGGGAAGAGTGGGGTGGGGGGGGGGGTAGTGGTGTATCAATGGGCGGTGAAATCCCACTGTCAAAAGGAGTAGGAAGAACTCTATCATGAAAGATGTCATTGTGGGTGTCAGTGTGTGGTAGGGAAGAAAAAAGGAATATATCCTCATGAAATGTGACGTGTCATGAGATGTGGATTTGATTGCTTTCAAGATCAAGGAGCTTATATCCTTTATAGCCAAAGGGATAACTAAGAAAGACACAATCACGAAAGCGGGGTGAAAATTTATGTCTGTAGCTCTCGAGTGTGAAACTGTAGCATAAACAACCGAAAGTGCGTAAGTGGTCATATGAATGTTTCTTATTATTTAGTAACTCAAAAGGTGTTTTATTGGAGAGTAAAAGTGATGGAGTGCGATTGATGATGTATACGTCAGTCAAGACACAATCCCCACAATAAGTTAGTGGGACATTAGATTGAAAGAGCAAAGCACGTGCAACATTCAGAATCTGTTGGTGTTTACGCTCAACAACTGAGTTCTGCTGTGGAGTTTCAACACAGGAATGGAAAAAAAGGATTCCCTTGGATTTGAAAAAAGACTGAAAGCTTAGTTCATGCGCATTGCCAGACCTCACTGATTTAATTGGAATTTTATATTGTGTGAGGATAAAAATGTAAAAATTAGGAAATATGGTGTGAACATCGGATTTATTTTGAAGAAGGCATACCCATGTAGTCCAAGTGCAGTCATCAATAATGGTGAGAAAATACTTATGTCCTTCCGTAGTGGGAACAGAAAAAGGACCCCGGATATCAATGTGAATTAAATCAAAAGGATTATCAGATAATTTATTTGTGGAAATGAAAGATAAACATTTTTGTTTTGCAAGATGACAAACTTTACAATGATAAGGAACATTCCTTAAAACATCATAAAGTTGTAATTTTTTTATTTAAATATTAAAGTTTAACAAGAGATGGATGACCCATTCTAAAGTGCCAAAGGCAACTTTTAGCATTAACATGATCAAAGTTAACTGAATTACAAGTAAAATTCTTAGTAATTAAGTAGTAGAGATTTCCAACACGGTTACCCTTCCCAATCGACAATCCCTGAGTGAGATCCTGAATGACACATTAATTAAGGGAAAAATTAACAGTGCAGGAATGAGTTGTGATTAAACTACTAACACTTATGAGATTGAAAGTAAATTCATGAATATACAGGACATCGGATAAGGTTATGGATTCTGTCAAGACCACACTACCGACTTGATTGACTATCACGAAGCTACCATGAGGTAAATTAATATGGAGGGGTTCAACATGCTTATGGGTTATAAAGAGGAATTCAAGGCAGCAAGTGTGATGTATGGCTCCTGTGTCAAGAAGCCATACATCACACTTGAAGGTGTCGATGGAGGCAGAGGTGGAGGCAACTTCCGGAGCCGGTATGAAAGAGGCAGAGAATGGAGCATAGAGGCGTGCGCTTAGATGGGCTATTATGTTCTGTATCTGTGATGGGCTAAGTATGGCAATAAAAGTGGCGGAGCTGAAGTCAGAGGCCGGAGACGCAGCGAAAATAGGGGCTGTCACGGACGTGACTGAGGAAGAAGACCCCGAGCTGTGCCCTTTCACGTGGGCCTAAGAAGATTTGGGAATGGGTTGTGGTTGCTGCTGCTGCTTATGGGTTTCAGTAGTGGGCTGAGGGAAATAATGGACTGCAGGCCCTCTAGGCCCATTTTCATGTTGAGTTGAATGATTGTGAAAGGATGTGGCACGGGCCTCAGTGAGTGAGCTCCTGGATTTGGGCTTATAACCGATGGGGTAACCGTGGAGCTTATAACAACGGTTCACAAGATGGACCATGAGCCCACAATGAGAGCACAAGGGCCTTCGTCTTCCACCTTGTACTAGGGCGACAGTGCCCGCACCTGTAGCTACTTCTGAACCAAAAGGCACCCCTTCGATTCCTATAGAGCAATGCCGCTCCTCCTGCACTACCAAGTTGAAGGCCTTCGTAATCGGAGGAGAAGATTCCATCATCAGAATCTGGCTGCGTATTCCGGTGTATGATTCATTGAGTCCCATCAGAAAGAGCATCACCAACTCTTGTTCTTAGTAATCGTTCCAAGCCCTCATTCCACCACAATGGCATACGGGTGCAGGCTGATAGGTTTTTAGTTCATCCCACATAGTCTTCATTCTGGTATAGTATGCATTCACAGTGAGGGAGCCTTGCGTGAAAGCGTTCATGGATTTTTTCAACTGGAATATTCTTAGTGCATTGCTTTATTGAAATCTATGCTATAAATCAGACTAAATAACTTGAGCATTTTCAAGGTAAAGCAGACTATATGTGATGTCCTTCGCGACTGCATTGAGAAGCCATGAAATCACCATGGAGTTGCAGCGAGACCATGTTCCTGCCATGGAGTCTGTACTGTCATGTTGTGGCACCGAACCGTTTATGAAACCCAGCTTGTTCTTCGCGTTCAATGCAATCTGCGTCGCACGCTCCCAAGTGTTGTAGTTGTTTCCATTCAAGACGTGGGTGACCAGGATTAATCCCGGATGATCACCATTGCGGAGGAACAAGGGGTTATGAATGTCGTCGCTCATTGCAGCTTGACCAGCTTGCGGATTGTGAGCGGTGGAAGAATCTGATTGGGGGTTACTGAAATCACCACCTCTGGCCATTTGGCGAGATAAATCGTGGTGCGATTTGGCAGCGAATCAAGAACAATATTACTCTTATACCATATTAAAAAAATAGAGAATGAATAATCTGCTGATTTTTCTCATTGATGAATGATGTAATGAAAAATATAAATAATTGTACAAAAGAGAAAAAAGACAGAAAAAGTTATAACAGAATGTACAACAAAAAATATCACTAATTTTAATTCTGATCTTAATAGAGGTTAAGATAATTTATTGTGTGCGTCTTATTTTATATCACTATTCTTTAGATTTTTATCATTCTATTAAAAATATATAAACACCTAATGGTGGATGTGATCACTAATTTTAAGTTTTATATAAAATAATAGTATATTAAAAATATGCTAGACACATTGATGCAAAAATTAAGGATATTCAAGATGATCTAGGACACGGGGTGGAGAACAAGAAAGGTCATGCTTTATACCTTAGGATTCTACAGGAATTAAGGGAAAAATTTTACAAGTTATGGAGATCACTTATAAAAAAGATCATATGAATAAATAGAAAGCAAACAGTGGATTAGTAAAAATATGTGATGATGATAAAAAGAAAGGTAGTTGTTACTTGTTATTAAATTAATTTCTAAAGTTTAGTATTTGTTACAATTTACTCTCTCATATTTTTTAAATATAATTTTGTTCCTTATGCTTTATATTTATTTCAAATACTTAGTTTTCTTACATTTTCTAATAGAAAAAGTTAAAATGAAAAGACCATATTAGGATGCTTAGGATGTGTTTAAATAACTTTAAGGATGGTTCATCAATATGTAGTATTGTATGGTAAGTGTAGAGTATGATAATGTTAAAGTTATACCATATTTGCAAATATTGTGTATTAATGTATAATAATGACAGCTATTTTTGTCGGATTGATAGAACGGTATGCTTATATATTTGATCAAATTATCTATTTTGTCTATATTTTATTGTATATAATAATAAATAAAAAAATAAAAAGAAAAAATAAAAAATATATAATTAAATAATATTATATATATAATTAAATATATAGATATATGTAAATATATAATTAAATATATTATATATGTATATATATAACTAAATATATTGTATATATGTATATATATAATTAAATAAATAATCATCCAAAACCTTATTTTTGAGAAGAAGAAGAGGAAGCATTGCATAAAGAAGAAAATAAATTAGTATAAATGTAAATAATAAAAAAGATTAAGGGTATAAAGGAAAATAAAATTATCCAAACCACACAAACCTATTGATTTGGTGGTTTGAAAAAATAAAAAAATAGTGACTTTTGAACCATGCAACACCCATAAAAAAATTGTATCATGTGTCTGAAAATACAAATAAATAAGTAAAACCATAAAGAATTATATCATACATTAATATACCATCATCCAAATAAGGTCTTAAAAAAAAACTTAAAAAAATGAATTTGATATATTAATTAAATTAATAAATCAATAACAATATTACACTTATTTTTATTATTACTAATTTAAATAATTAATTAAATTCATTATTTAAATTATTTAAAGTATCCAAATATAATTTAACTATTTTAGATTTTTCCGTTAAGAATGGAATGAAACTAGATATTTAGAACAAATAGAAAATGTTAAAGACTAACTTGATGAGAAACCACTAATAGTCTGATTGGATAATTTGTATAATAATTCATTAATGTTGGGTAAGGTTCGGTATATGCAATATTTATTAATGTTCAAAGTTAACCATGTTTGGATAATAATCTATTAATGTCTGATAGTGGCAGCTGTTTTTGTTTGGATTGACAGTATGATGTACTTGTATATTTGAGTAAATTATTTATTTTGTCTCTACTTTATTGTATATACTAATAAATAAAAAATATTAAAAAAATAGTGTTAAATATATAAATATATAAATATATCTAGTCAAATATATACATAAAATATATATATATAATTAAAGATATATATATATATACAAGTAAATATATTATATACATATATATATATAATTAAAATTTTACATACATGGAAATGTTTGCATGCAGAAAAATGACCAGAGAGAAAGAGAGAGAGAGAGAGAGAGAATCTGTGAGAGAAAAAAAATAAAAAATTGGAAAGTTGCATATTGGAGTGGAAGCAAGGGTAATTTAGTAAATAAAAAAAAATTAAGGGTATAATGAGAAAAAATAATCTAACTATCATAAAACTACCGAATTGTTAGTTTGAAAAAATGAAAAAAATCATGGTATTGAGTTCCATGATTCAACTAGTAAAAAATTATACTATGTGTTTAAAAATGCAAACAAAAAAAAAATCATGAAAAAATCATATTATCTTTACTGAATCATAATCCAACATGCCCTAAGTACTAAATTGTAATAAATGCAAAAATTTAAGAACTAATTTGGTAATTTACTCAAAAAAATTATTCTTTCACCATGTTATTCCGGAATAAAAAAAAGCATTGACAATATGATTCTTGCAAGTATAAGAAATGAACATATTCCTAAACTAATAATGATTAAAAGCATTAACATTATAACTTTAATGAATATAGAAAACAACGTTATTTTATAATAAGAACCATTAAACATGAAGTAAGACGACATTTAAGGGAAATTTTAAAGAGGAAATGTGAGAGAAAATAAGTGTCCATACATGTGTTTATTTGTGTATATATATGTGTCTGGATATTAATGTAGATCTTGAAAAACAACTAAGATGATCGTGTCCACATACCATTATACTTGATACCTTAAAAGGTATGAAGATTTTCAGTTGATCAACTGAAAGA
The DNA here is from genome assembly GCF_054855325.1 of Carica papaya. Lineage (NCBI taxonomy): Eukaryota > Viridiplantae > Streptophyta > Magnoliopsida > Brassicales > Caricaceae > Carica > Carica papaya. The sequence goes on along the minus strand of NC_142311.1, from coordinate 14,261,711 downwards.
CTTATTGTAGGAGTTCCCTTTTTGGATAAGGGTTAGAATAGAAAATTTTGAATTTTTTGATTCTAAATTCCTCACAAGAAGTCATGTTATTCATAGTATGTAATACCCTTAATTAATTAATTTTAATGTAATTAAAATTTATGTATAAATATAATTTTTTAGTTTTTGAATTTTTATTTAATGTAAAAAAGAAAAAAATTAATTTGAGGATGAAATTGAAAATAATTTTGGGGAAAATGGGTGAAAATTTGGATTTTAAGGATATTTTTAAAAGAAAAATAAAAAATAGGGAGGTCAAAATGTAACAGCCCTAGAAATTTAAAAGGAAATGTACATAAAGAATATGAGTACGGAAGCGAAATAAAAGGTTCTGATTAATATCCCTTACACAATAACTTAAACGTACTAACAATATCAAAAAAATAAGTCCTCTAAAGGAAATACTAGAAATGAAAGACTATAAGGAAACTAATAAACATCTAGGCATCTACTCGCCGTCTTCTTGTGAATCGGGCTCGGGAACCAAAACCTCCTGATCTAAAATGGTTAAGTAAAGAATGAGCTACACTACTCCAGTAAAGACATCACACTTTATCACTATTACAGAAGTAAATGTTGGTAGAAAACCAAAAACAACCAATGGAGCACAAATTTGAATAAATTTATTTATCAATAATTAAACCATTTACCGTCCACTTACTTAAGTGAGATTTATAAAAAACGACCCATGGAAATAATAACATCATAGATATCATGAATTCAAACAACAGTTATCCCCTTTTTATCAGCCTACTAGTATCTATGGGATCCATAGGGGTCCCTACTACACATGAACCATTCCCTTAACAAATTTAATTTCCAAGGCCGTCCCCATACCCCGTCTGGTATGGGCGCCAAATAATAAACCTCAATACCCCGTCCGATATGAGGGTGAAGTGGGTCGTCCCCATACTCCGTCCGGTATGAGCGCTAAAACATTTAATGTTTCCATACTCTGTCCGGTATGAGACAACGTTCCCAGTAGGGTTCCCTATGGACCCGGTCCGTCCACCATCTCCTAGGATATCTAGTGAGGCTGTCAACTTATCCATTTATCAATTCACACCATTTTTCTATTTTTTTCTTAGTTTTTCATTATCCATTCAAACATGAATACTTAATCAAGCAACGAGCATCCAACAAGGCAAACATATCTTAGATTCACAAAATTCAGTAGTAGTGAAGTAAACAGTGATTCATGCATTCAAAATCATAGAATAAATAAAACAGATCCCATAATGCATCTATACTGTAAAATAAATCAACAGGAACTGACAGAAAAATATGTCTGGTTCGGGCTCCATTAGCAACTGAAATTAATTATGCACATCTACTTAATTTATACAAAATACAGTTTTATCATTTATTAGACTTTAATCCCGTGATAGAAAATAGGGTGAGGGGTCCTTACCTGATTCGACGTCAAAAACTGAATTTTCACTATGCATACGGGCAGTCCCTGGATTACCTGATTTTTTTTTTCGGGAACTAAAACGTGCTTATGGTACCTATACATGTCCCAAATAACTCAAAAATAAGACCCAGGGCCTACTCAGCTAATTTCAAAATTCCGGCACGGCGGCTCCGTCGTGCTCCGACAACGAGCGGCGGCGATCCGCCTCGAGTTGGCTGTTTCCAGCCGTTTTCGGTCGAATTCAGCCAAACTTGCATTGGTTCCTGTGAGAAAACACCCTTAGGGCCCTCGGTGGACCGAAAAAACACCGAAAATCAAAACTTACCGGCGGCTCCTTCGGCTCGAGTTACGATTTGGTGTTTTGCTCCAGTCAACCTGTGGAGGAGGGAACGGTGGTCACAATGGTAGAAAAATTACATCGAATGGGAATCGGGAAGGGTCTCATCGGAGGCAAAAATTGAGAAAACCCACAGCGGAGCCGCTGGGCTTCGACGGTATTTTTCGGCCAATTGGCCGGTGTTTTTGCTCCGATTTGGCCATAAGTGGGTTCAACATCGAATTCTGAGCTAAGGGGAGAATTTTTTACCTCGTTTGGCAGCTGAAAATTGCTCCGGTGTGGCGGCGGGTGGTGGCGGTTGGCTCCCTGATGGCTGGGCTGTCTTCTCCGGTGAGGGGCTCTACCGGCTAGGGTTAGGGTTTGGGTGCGGATGAGATTATTTATAACCATCTGCTTTTAATCTGAACCATTCATCACGATGCAATCTGGGTCGTCCGTGCGCTATTTAATCTGGGCTGTCCGTGCGCGTGCAATCTGGGCCGTCCGTGCGCGTTTTTGATCTCGGCTATCCGTGCGCGCGGTAACGGATCTCAGTTATTCGATCGCGCGCACGCGGATCGCCCACGTGACTCTCTTTCGCGTGGCCTCCCACGTCAGCGTCTCTGCCATGCGACGTGTCCTGGTTGGCCGGGGCTGCTGATGTGGCGCAATTTTTTTAAATTGTGTTTTGACCTCCGGTTTTTAATTTTCTTTTCAAAAATACTTCCAGAACCCAAATTTTCACCCATTTTCTCAAAATTATTTTCAATTGAATCCCTAAATAATTTTACCCATTATTATTATTATTATTTCTATTTAAATAAATCAAATTAAATTAAAACAATTTATTATTATATAATAAATTATTATATTCATATAATAATTACAAAAATTAAAATAAAATAATAATAATAATAAAAAAAGAAAAAGGTTGGGGTGTTACACAAAAAAGTAATTTAAAAAAATTATACCACGTATGACGTCTAGTTAGTAGCCCCGACGAAGCAGAGCGCGTCGTTTGGCAAGGCATGTTGACGCGGTGCCACGCAGGGGGCCAAATTGGCGATATGCGTGCCTGCGATCAGACGATACAGATTCATTCCCCCGCGCACCGACGGTCTAGATCCATTCCCCCTTTAAATACGATCGGACAACCCAGATCAAATCACATTAAACGGTCCAGATTTAAATGCGATCGGATAGCCCATATTAAATAGCGATGAATGATTCAGATTCACTCCCTGCTTAAACGCGATCAAACGGTTCAGATCAAACGCGATAGACGGTCCAGATTAAAAAGAGACAGATATAAATAACCCTCTTCACACAAAACCCTAACCCTAGCCGCCAGACCCCCCGCTGAAGAAGAAGAGCCAGTCACCGAGAAGGGATTCGACTGCCAAAAGAGGTTGACCGGAGCAAAACACTTAACCACGAAGGTGAGCCGGCGGAGCCGCCGCACCGAAGAACCTCGCCATCGGTAAGCTTCGATTTTTTAATTTTTTTAGCCAACGGAGGCCTCTTAATATATTTTTTTGTAGGGATTGGTACAAAACCAGCCGAAACCGACCGAAAACAACCAAAAATAGCCAACCCGAGGCAAACCGCCATCGTCGGAGCACGGTTGAGCTACCGTACTAGAATTTCTGAATTGGCCAAAAAGAGTTTCTAACACTGATTTTGGATTTTTTGGGGTAATTCTAGATACTTAAAGGGTGTTTTAATCCATAAAAGAAAATTTAGGGAACTCGGGGACTGCCAATAGGTGCAGTTAAAAACTTAGCGTTCGTACACCAATTCGAGTAAGAATCATTTACCTTATTCCCTGTTATGAAATTGAAGTTTAATTAATAATAGTACGATATTTTGTGTAATTTAAAAAATATTCATAATTAACTACATGTTACTAATGGGGCCAGAACCAGTTACTTATTACTGTTTGCTATGTTTAACTAATTGCCTGATTTTAAAGTTTTCGGATGCATGATAATACACTAGAATTGGTATGATGATGCAATTGTATTTTTTTGATGCATGGATTGCTTGTTTTATATGATTACGATTAAATTAGGTAACTGAAAATTAAAGGTAAACAGAAAATTATCTGGTTAAGTAGATTGATGAACGATAGCCTTACTGGATATTCTAGGAGATGGTGGACGGATCGGGTACATAGAGAACCCTATCGTGAACGTTGCCTCATACCGGATGGGGTATCGAGGATTGGTAATTTGGCGCTCATATTGGACTGGTTATGAGGATGGTCTGTTTCACCCTCATACCGGACGGGGTATTGAGAGATGATATCTTTTGACACTCATAGCAGACGGGATATGGGGACGACTCGTCATTTGAAAATGTTGAATAAAGGTTCACGTGTAGTGGGGATATCCCTATGGACCCCCATGGATACCAGTAGGCTGATAAAAGAGAAAAAAATTTGTTCTGAATGATTGCATATGAGATTATGGTATTGTTTATGTTCTTGATTCTATAGGTTGGTTTTGAAAATCTCACTACAGTAAGCATGCGGTAAATAGTTTTTATTTATGATAAATGAATTTACTTAAATTAAGAGCTTAATTAGTTATTTTTATAATATCTACCAACCTTCATTTCTGTGTCGGTGAGTAGTATGATATTCTTACTAGACTAGTGTAGCTCATTCTTTCATTAATCATTTCAGATCTAGAGAATCAAGATCTAGAGGCTGATCCACAATAGGGTTGCGAGTAGGATATCCAGTTGTTTATTTTCCATTTATTTTCTTGATTTTTCGTTATTTCTTTTGAAATGGTTATTTTCGTATCCCTATTGGGTAATCTGAATAATTTGTAAGTAATGTAAACCTTAACTATTTATTTCGCTTCCGCAATAAATTTATAATTTATTTCTTTGGAGTTCACGAGCCGTTATATAATAACTAAGAATTCAAAACTTAGTATAGTATAGGGAAAATGTAAAGCATCCTAGCTTATCAGACCTACAAGTTGACTTCTTATTCAATATTCCTTATTATCTATTCTTTTTAAGTTCAATATGATTATTTTATCATAGTAAAGAAATTTTAAGCATTTAAATAAATTAAAAATTGAAAGTTATTAAAAAAATTGTGCATTAAAAAAATCGAGAGTTACTTAAAAAAAATAGAGTATTTACACCAAATAAAATAATTTCAAGTCTATACTAATATCAAACCAGCATCGCTTCTTGTGATGGTCGGTGACTCTTAGTAAATTCCACCATTGCGAATTCCGTTGTAACATTTCGCAACTAATTCATGGAAATATTGTCTGTGAAGGTAATAGCACATAACTCTGTCGGTAGAGATAATTATCGCAAAAATTATTATGAAAACATGAGGAATGCATCGGTAAATTTGCAATGGTCTTCGCGATGAGAATTATTGACAATTTTACCAATAGCTTTGGATTATGTTGTTAAAAGCATTAGGTTGGAAAATTTATTTTAAAAATGGCAATGGCCGTCACTAAAAATGTTGGGTGGGAGAAAATTTGGAAAAAGAAAAATGGACAAAAATTAACAACAGATGTTGTAATGAAGGTATTAGAACAGTCGCTAAAACTACTTGGCAGGAAAATGGTTGGGATCTTGCTGCCAACAACCGCGGGGATGTTACCAAGACCATACCTTCCTCTTATTTTTTTCTTCATTCTTTCTTAAAGACGCCTCTTTCTCCTTCTCTTTTCCTTCTTAAAATGCCTAAAAATTATCAGAATATAAATTTTATGCTTTTATAAACAAATTTGACATTAATGTATGTTATGTTAGTTATTTTTTTTTAAATGTTTTTTTTTACAATTTTGTTCAAGGGTACTGATAAAAATAAAATAATCTTTTTAAAACATTAATTAAATTATAATGATCGCCTTTGAACTTTTAAGCATACAGACACATTTGCGGAACCCAATTAGTTTCAAATACTATGCACCAACTTCCTGGGCTCAGGGTCCGACTTCATAACTTTCTCAAATTTTAAACAGAAAAAATAATAAAATTATTTATTGTAGTATCTTTTATTCAAAGTAAATATATTTCTTAGAAAAAATTATAATATTCTAATTTAGAAAAACATAATTATATTTAAAAGTTATACAAGAAAAAAAAAAAAAAAATCACTCTCTTATCCAAGGAAATATTTTGCTCCCAAGAGAAAATCTGTCTAATATCCGATAGCCACTACCTATTTAATATTTTGTAGTTGTGTAACTAAACATATGATTACAATCCCCTCATTTATGTCATTATAATTAACTTTTATGGATAAACCAATTAAAGATTAAAACTTTGAAAATGAAAAATAAAAAATTTAATTACGTAAATTAGAACAATGTGATCTTCTCGTTATCTCCTTATCCATTACTATTCGAAACAATTAAAAGAATTCGTTAATGAACAAGCAGAGAAAAGATAAACGTTAAAATAATATTTATTAATTTAGATTAGCTCATGTAAAAAAAAAAGGTAAAGCGATATAATTCAATACTAAAAACTCATATAATGTTAAGTGTAAATTCAGTAAAAATTTAAAATATAAGTTAAAATAGACTAAAATTTAATATAAAAACTTCAATATAAAAAATTAACTAATATATAGATTGATATGATATTTTTTACAAAATTTGTAATACGATCTAAATCACATGTAAATCTTGACATATTATTGAGGGTGAATTTAATAAAAAAATTAAATATATATAATTAATATACGTAATAAATTAGTACCTAAGTTTAAATAGAGAAATTAATAACGAAGAGACTGATATGAATAAAGCCAATCCAAGACCCACTAACTACCTAGCCGAGGTCAGTTGGGCTCATTGAAAATGGGCTCAGTTGGTCCATAAAGGCACCGCACTGCCCATAAGTCCGCACCTTATTGGTCCGTGATATACCTTTCCCTTTCACTTACGTTACGTTACCTTAACCCCTCTATGTCTATCTATCTGCACCTCTCTTCCCCTGGAATTTCCTTACCTTTCTTACCTCTTTTGTTCCATTAATCACCTTTACGTTTTCAGTTTTTTTATTCTAGACCTAACCCTAGGTTTGATCTTCATTCATCTTAAATCTTTCTCTGATCAGGACGTTTTCAATTCACGATTTTCGCTGATAATAAGGTCAGTATTGAATTCGCTTACCGAAGTTTGGATTGTTCTTCTTATTGTTGATATGCAGTTACTTGATATATATTTAAAACAATTAATTCTTAGTTTTACTTACTACGATGAATTTGCTGTTTTTAGCTTGGTTTTTGTAGAATTTCTTTGTGTTTATGTCAGGATCTAGAAAACCTAAAATACCAAAGAATTTTGACTTTTCTTTTCTGTCTTCTAATGGTTGTTTATAAATCGATGAACTAATAATACCTGTTATAGAGCTGAGCGGGCTTAATTTCTTTCCAGCCACAATCCCCTCGATCAACCTATCTGGTTGAGTGAGCTTAAAAAGATTGCCTCTGCTTCCGATATCCGGAGATTGGAGAAGTTTGTTTTTTTGGCCCAGGCTTCTGTTGGATAATTGCTTGAAGACAATTTGACAACTGCAACGTGAGCTACTTTATCTCTTAGCGCAGCGTCACTATGAAAGATATCAGATAATTCCTCATCAAAGCTTTTTTTTTTTTTTTTTCAAATATAAAAGAACAATGTTTCCAATTCTGCAGGTCATCTTGAAGAAGAATCGGAGCAGCTTTTTTAAGAACTAGGTGAGGATTTCGATGCATCTTAAAGGAGAAGGTACAGTCTGATGCGTTATCTTCTCCAGCACCAAATAAGACCTGCCATGAAGTTTGCATAGAATAAAATTTCCTTTCATATCTGACCAATTGGGGATTTATCCCTCTGTTTTTGAGCAGGAACTCAATCTATTCATAAATGTTATTCAGACTGAAAGCTTCAAACTTTAAGCCCCATCTTGAATTGAACCAAAATAATCGAGCAAGATCACATTGGAATAACAGATGCCAGTGAGATTCAGTTCCATTACCACAGAGATAAAAGCCTGATAAGGAATTTGCAATACCAGGAAGACTTTTGTTTAGAAATCTGTGTCGAATAAGCTTCTGTGTTTCCTATAGTTTTGTACTCCACAGGGATTTCCAAAAAGAGAAGCTAGCTGGACTTTTGGGAGATATTATCACGGCCGAGACTGGCTAGGTAAGCACTCCACCAAGAACTTCCCTTTAGGTTCTGAAGTTTATGCCCATTTATCTTGAGGAACTGGGTTTCAAAAGTCTGATATTTGTGATTGTTGGCTAATTTCTGGTGCAAATAGAGTTTGTAAGTTAGACATCTCCCAGTTTCCTGTTCTATTATTAATGAGCTGGGTTACAGTGGTGAAACCAGAGACACTACAATGGGAGGGTTTATGACCTGGAAGTTGGGAAAACTGTGGATCCATCCAGATATTGATTGTTATTCTGTTTCCTACTAACTTCCAAGCCCCTGTAAGAGGTTTTTGGATTTAAGAGTACCTTTCCAGAGGAAAGAGTCAGAACTCCTGGGCAAAGCTTGAATAAACTGTGAATTTTGTAGGTACAGGAGTGAGGATTTATCATACTAGTTTGCATCAACTTGATGCCCCGTTCCTCTGAATTCTTGGGAGTATAATAAATTTTATTCCAACTAACTGGATTATAACTGTGAGCGGTGGTGGAATCAGAAGTTTAGCAGGGGGAGGGGGTGAAATAATAACACTTGTTGAAAATGAATGTGGGTGCTTCGCCTTGTGGTATGGTAAATTTAACTATATTTTTTAATTTTAAAATTTTGTATGAAAATCTTAAATAGTAAATTAAGCTTGCATTTCATATTGATTTAACGGTTGATGTAAATATGTATGTTTTTTATTTAATTATTCTTAAGTTAGTATATTTATATTTATTAATATCTTAACTTTATATTACTTAAATTTAATTTTCTATAATATTAATTTACATGTATTTTTTTAAAAATAGAGAATAAATATGTACAGTACATGTGTTAATTTATATATATATTTTTAGGGAGGTTATATGTATTTTACATAAAATTTGTGGGGTTATATGTTGGAAGAGTGAATATTATAATACATACGGTATATATATGAAGTTGTACAAATACTTTTACAGGGTTATACATATTCATACAAGATTTTTAGAGGCCATATGTTATTTTAAAAAATTTTGGAGGGAAAAACTACTAATATATATGTGTGTGCGCATGCGTGCATTTGTGCGTGTGTGCGTTTATGTAGAGTTGGCTTGGAGGGCCATGATTTCCTGATGCCTCACCAAATGACCCAGTTCTTGATTTATCTTAGGAGGTTAAATAGAAAGTAGGCATAATGTAAATAAGGATAAAGTTTAGAACTGGCTTCGTTAAGGTTTCCTGGTCTGTGTAAGTGAGTCTTTGGTCTAGGACAACGAGAGCTTAAAGAAGAAACTTAGAGAAACTTTATTAAGAGCCAAAACTTGGGGATTTTTGATTTCACTAATTAAAGCAATATTTCAGTAGTTGAATAATAATTACGAATATTAAACAACTAAATCAGGAGACCTTATTTATAGGCACCGAAATACAATTAAAATAGAAATCTAGAAAAATAAGAAAAATAAGCTAAAAAAAAGGAACTAGGAAAATATGACATCTAGGAAATATTAAAATAATCTAAATAATTAACTTACCTATAATAGAAAAATAACTAAATAGCATCCTAATTAATAGGAAATAGTAAACCCATACTAAAATGACTCTATAGTTAAGAATTCCTGAATAAGCTAGCCACCGTAATCATATATAAACATTATAATAAAATAAATATATAATAGCATCCTAATTAATAGGAAATAGTAAACCCATACTAAAATGACTCTATAGTTAAGATTTCCTGAATAAGCTAGCCACCATAATCATATATAAACATTATAATAAAATAAATATATACTATTATAGTTTTTTAAAAAGTTTATTAAAAAAACCTACTGAAAAGAGCTGTAATCTCATCTTATCTGTAAACCAGTTTCCATTTCTATCTTTAAGTGCTTCGATATGATTCCTTTCCTCTAAATGGTGGTGGAAAGACGGAAAAATTTCGTATTTTTCTGTCTCTATGAACAATCCACTTGATTCTAGACTTTTCCTTCCATAGAATCTCCTCCCTGTAACCATTGCCTTGACTTCCAGTCATACAATCATGCATCTGTTGAGAGATTTTCTGGAATGGTGTCATTTTTTTTAAGAAATTTAATGTAGGGATAGAATTGATTGAATTGTTTATGGAATACGTAATTTTGTGAATTTAGTTTTACTTATAAGAATATTCTTGTCTGGTTAAAGGAATAAGATGAGATTGAACTTAACATTGCCTAAAGTCTTTTAAAATCTGATATTGATATATTTTTTCAAACACTACAAAATAGTGCTATGATTTTTGAGATAAAATCATGCAATGAACACCTGAGTCATGCAGCTCAAATGGGATCAGGTCCATTATGTTGATTTCGGTTTCTCGTGTTTGGTCCAAGCTAATTTACCACTGTCTTTGCCTACCCCAAGAAAAGTCAATCAATGAATAGAGGTTCTTTTTTTTTTTTGAAATAATGAATAGAGGTTCTTTTTAAATCTTCCAGATGTAATGGTTTCCTTTTTCTGCTCATGCTTAATGCTTTTTAGGGACAAACTGTTGTTACCGTTGTGGCTAATGTTGCAAAAATTATCTTTTGATCTTTTACTTTTTTCTTTTAGAATTTTGGAAATGTCTTTTGCACGGAATTACCCTCCTCAAAGAGGCATCTCACATGAAGATTGTTGGCCCTCTTCCAATAGATACAATTTCCACAGCCAAAACAGAAGCAGAAACTGGATAAACAATCATGTTAGGAATCATAACAATCAACATGATCTTCCTGGGAACTATAGGGAGCATGTTAATCACTCAAATTTGTCTCAGCCTAGTGGACCTCCTTCTTTCAAAAGGAGAAAGTTTTCAGCTTCTACATGGGAAGATACTGGGAAGCAATATCTGCTGCCCAGCTTGTATGAGATTCCTGTTCCATCAAATTGGAACGGTGGAGTCCATTCTCCAACAAGGTCCAATGCAGAGGCCTCTACATCTACCAGCTGTAAATTTGACTGCTCGAAGGTGGAAGATGATGAACCTGTCTTTCTGTCAAGGGATGAGATTGAAAGATACTCTCCGTCTAGGAAAGATGGTATTGATGCTCTGCGTGAAACTTACTTGCGGTATTCATACTGTGGCTTCATTCAGAATCTTGGTTTGCGTCTTGAGTTGTAAGTTCTCTATCTTAACTATTTCACAATTAGGCAATTGTCCTGCTGAATTAAGACACATTCTGGAAAGCATCAGTTGTTGCTAACTCATTTCAGTTATTGATTATATTTGCTTAAACATCTTCTAGTTGATATTTATGGTTCTTTGTTAAAGTTATGTGATACAATGAGAAACTATAATGTGTCTGTTGCAGGCCACAAACCACTATTGGCACGGCTATGGTTATATGCCACCGGTTTTTTGTTCGACGATCACATGCTTGCCATGATAGATTTGTGAGTCTCTCTCTCATTCTTGCTCCAGAATCTTTGATCTGTTCTTACTCCTGAATTAAGGACAACTTCTTTGCATGATTTTTAGTCTTTTGTTTGTATACCTGATTAAGTACTTACTGTGCTTTTTATCTGAATATGTGACAGTTGATTGCTACTGCTGCTCTTTTTCTTGCTGCAAAGTCTGAGGAGACTCCACGTCCTTTGAACAATATGTTGCGAGCGTCTGCTGAAATTCTTCATAAGCAGGACATTAGTTTCTTGTCCTATCTGCTACCTGTTGTAAGTATCTTCAAAAGCTCTTCAGTATAGTCACTTTTTTCTACTCCCCTTTGGCTTCTAAATTTGTTATGTGGCTATGTTGTAAACAGGATTGGTTTGAGCAGTATCGAGAACGGGTGATTGAAGCAGAGACTATGATATTGACAACTTTAAACTTTGAACTCAACGTGCAGCATCCATATGCTCCCTTGACATCTGTTCTTTACAAATTAGGTCTAGCACAATCTGTGTTGGTGAATCTGGCCTTAAACTTGGTCAGTGAAGGGTGAGTTTATTATTTTAATACTTTTAACAATATGAGCTATATTGTGGTTGATGGTGGTTTAACAAGTCTGTTATATCTATCATTAATATTTCACTTAGTTTCAGAGGTGAAACTAACTACTTTATGTCCAATGTCATCATGATGCTATAAAATTTGGTTCATTTCCCTCGTCAGGTATTATTGTGCATTTTGCTTTTATTTCATTGAGTAGTTTCAAAGTTGAGGTCATACGGTTGGTATGTTTGATGTCTTTTAATAGATTTGTACAGCCAAAATATTCCAGATCATGTAATAAATGACTAGGGGTGTTCAAGAGGGCAGACATGCATTTCTTGTTTCTTTTGGTTAAAAAATGTTATTTGTGTCAAAAATTAACTTCTTCAGAAAAGCTAGTCTGCGTGGTTATTCTAGTACTGGATATTGATTTCTTTGGCATGACATAAAATTGCAGGATCTTCACAAGAATAGCGTGCTCGCCTGTATGATATTGTTAGCTGCGGATTGATATGCTGTTCATGGAAAGTTTTACTTTAACATCTGACATGAAATGGCAAAATTCTGTTAGCCATTTTTTCTAAAAAATATACTTATATATTGCATCAAGTTGGCCACTTGCCGTGAAAGATAGCCTCACAACCTACAGATTTGTCATTTTGCATCTCCATAATCATTTTTAATCCCATTTTCTTTATTTGACTTGAGCTTCTTGAAGTTCTATTGCGCAATTTTCTAATCTTTTGACGTTCACCTTCTTATCCATCAATTCGACCAGGATGATTATGTCGAATATCAAAAGGGACTTTTCCCCTAGCTCTTTTAAAATCTGCATATTTGTCTTGATCTATTTTTTTTGTCAATATTTTTTCTGTGCTTTCTGACTTTTCTTTAAAATTTTATCCACATTTCCTTTTGCAAGCTAGTTTCAAAAAGCTTTCTAAATTTAGTTGATTTTAATGAAATTACCTTTTTCAAGAGCTTTCCTTATTGTAAGATTTTAAAAGTTCAAATATTAATTCATGAGCAAAATGTTTATTTGGTTTTCTATATCATTATTGTTCATTTTGAGTTTATGCATGGTTAGCACATGGAAAAATTTCATAGCAATAAGTTTTAGGCTGATTAAATGCCCAAGAATTCATAAGTTTGGTGTGGAAAATTTGAAGATGAGATGCATTCTGTCATTACATCCTCGAGGATAGAGGATTTATATTCTGTAGAAGGTAAAAGAAACAAATAGTTGGCTGTGAAAAAGCATATCTAGTAATTACTATACCCAATTACATCTACCGTTGAGGTCGACATGGCCGCACCACATGTAAGTAATGGGTTTGTATATCAGAGGGAGGATATGGCCCACCACATTGAAATAATGTGTGTGGGCGTCGAGCTAGGCTTAGCTTGATATATGTGGTTTATCTTCCTCTATGCCCTTAGTTATCTATCTCTCGTGGTCTGCTCTCAAGAAAGGATAAAAAAGATCTTGGGCTGGATGGATATTATTCTTTTTTTCTGCTGGAATTGCCCAGTTATTAGACTAGTCATAAGCTGTGAATTGGGAGCTATTGAAATTTGTTTTTTGCTCTCATGCTATATTACACGGGATGCATAGCCCAAGGCTTGAATTCACTCCTTCAGGTAGGGAGGGGAAGTACTAACCAACCTAACAAAAGGTGATTTATCAGAGTTACCAAAAACAGTTGCATCTATTCTATGGTGTGCATGTTTTTGGAATTTTCTGTTTCTTTTTTTTTTTAATTTTTTAAAGTAAGTTTTTGGAATTTTCTGTTGACAAATATGGTCTTTAGGCTTCAAAATATTTGTCTTTTGGAGAGAAAAGTGTATGATATATGAAAAAAAAGCAATAAGGTGGTGTGACCCGAATATAAAAATGGAATTTACAGCTCAATTGTATATCAATTAGGTACCCTCGAATAACAATTAAGAGGGTGACCCTTAAAAAAAAAATGCGAGATCTTAAACCAAAGCCTGCTAATTTTGTGAGAAGGAAAAACTATTTTCTCATACACTCTTTTATTTCTCTCTTTTCTAAATAACCAGTAAGGTATTCAAGGTTATTGGAGAAGTAAACTTCTTATCTGTCCAGTTACACTGCTGAGCCCAGATCTCAATAATTCTGACCCACAATCACTCAGTTCAACTCAAGGATCTAAGTTGGCAATATTTCTCAGTCCTCTGTCTCTCTCTGTCTCTGTCTCTGTCTCTGTCTCTCTCTCTCTCTCTCTCTCTCTCTCTCTCTCTCCCTCTCTCTTTTCCTCTCTTCTGGAAAAATGTGTTATTTCTGCTTAGTCAGTTTTATATCGTTGTTTTTTGATGTGGCTTACTGGTTTAGGTTGTAAAATTTACCACTTTCTACTTTAATACTTGTTCTTTTTTTCATTTATTATGTTTATACATATGTACACACGTGTATTGATAAGTGGTACTCTTGTCAACACACTTGGCCATTGGCAAGTGGTACTTATTCACCTTCACAAGTTGGAGTTCGGATGTCCAAGACTGTGAATCCCTTGGATTCTAATGTAAAAAAGGAAAAAAAGTTAGTATTCACGTTAAGAAAAAATGTGGAGAAAGTCTTGAGGATGAAGGATGAGATAATATGAAATCATTAATCAAATAATATATCTGGTCTTCATATTGCACTCCAACTATTATCCTTATTTGTTAGTAGTATTGAAAAATATGCCATTGTGATTATAATAATAGGCATTATTATCTAGTTTATAGATTTACAGTGAAAGAAAACCATTCCAGGGAGGGTGACGTAAACAAAATCATACTTTTAGGACCAAGTTAGTTCGTTTGTTTTCTCTTTAGTTCTTATATCAATAAATCTATTTTTGTAAAAATTCATTTGTTTATTGTAGAAGATGGTATTCTCTATTAGGAATAGGATGGTAACTTTGGAAAAGAATAGGTGTGGATTGAGAAACATGGGGGGAAAGAGCCAGAAATCTCTATATATAGCTACTCAAGAGTTATCCAAAACCTTTTTTCTTGTATTTAATTAATTGAACAGGATGACTATGGTAGCCTGTTATTATTAGTGTCATCTTATTGTGTGAATTATTTTTTAGTTTATGTGATCCTGATTATAAAATATTTGTGAGTCACCATAGATCTAAAATTTTCAAGCTGGCTTGTCAAGTAGGTTCATTGGCTTCAGATTGCTTTCAAGTTTCAGTTGTTTGGGGTTTCAGTTTAACTTTGTATTTGGGGTTTCAGTTTAACTTTGTATTTTAGGTTTTTCAAGTAATAAACCATTCGAGCATCTGATCATTGGATTTTCAATAATTCGAGAACTCAAGTTGTCTGAATATCAATTCGGTTTGAGTTATTCAGGTTTTGAGTTGTCAACTTTATTTGGGGAAGTCAGATTAGGTCTGCTCAGGTTTCTAGTTGGAGTCTGTCTAGTCAATTGGGGTGAGTTTGTCGTCTCTACTTCTGGCATGCTATATTAAACCTGTATGCCATTATCTATTTTATGCATTTCTTGGGGCATATATATCATGCATAATTTAAAATTATACATAAAATGATTTAATGACTTTTATGGTGCATTACAGTTTATTAAGAAGTGTCTGATGGTTGATCCATTGTCAACTTAATGTCACTAGTACTTTTCTGCTATCAAACTACATCTTATCACATTATTATTGGGAAAGCTACCTTTGTAAATCCATTTAAATAATGAATTAAAGTTTATTGCTTTAATTTCTTTTCTTTATTTTCCTATAGCAGTTTTACAAATTTTCAATTGGTAAAACCCAGGAATAAAAGATTTAATTGCTGGAAAGATCAAAACTCTATGATGTTAAAACCTACCTACACTAGAAGATCTCGTTGGGAGGCATTGCTGTAGGCATGGCTTCTAAATTGAGATCCGTCTTTGTTTAGTTCAAATACATGTACGATGGTTGAAAATATAAAATGTAAGCTATATAGTTTCCTTTAACTTCTAAAGAATTGCATTATCTGCATATATGACATTCGTGTTGTTGTTCATCATCAGTGTAATTCAAGGTAAGCAGTGCATTACCCTGTAAGGACCCCTTAGACTTCACATCCCTCATTAGTCAGCTTAGCTGGAACTTAAGATATGCTCAAGAGTCTCTGATCAATGTGGCAGTGGCATTCATTTCATGGGACTTAGAATTAGGAAGTTAAAGATGTTACTATATATGAAGAGTCTCAATAAGTTGTGTCACTTATTTTGGAGAAAAAAAAGTTGTGCCACACTAGGGTTTGGCTCTTTATTATTGTTGTTGCCACGATTAGTTCTATTACCGTTGTGACTGTGTTATAACTTCGTAGACGGTTACATTGTAGATATACTTACTGATCTGTGAATACTTATCTTTTGTACATAGGTTTGCCCCCTCGGCGCTCTACTTAATACTATTACTCACTTTTATCTGAAAAAAAAGAACTTGGTAGACAGTTATAAAGCTGTATAAGAATGGGTTTTTTGTTTTCTTATTCATTTTTGTTTTTCTAACACATGTAAATATTGAAAGGCTTCTTTTTGTATATTCCCCCTTTTGGGTCATTCCTCAATTTGAATATGGGCCCTAGCATGACCAACTTATGAAGAAGAGAAACATTTGTTTTTGTATTAGCTCCATTCTTGCAATTCTATATATGTGTGTGTGTGCGTGTAATATTTGCCCATTTGTTGACTGCAAATTTTCCTGTCTTCTCTTTTGCCAAACTGGTCACAAGCCTGGATGGGGTGAAGGTTGCAGTAGGTTGAAAGCCAGTATTAAGTGATCACATTTGATGAACATGGAAGCCAACTCTAACTAGTTTGGGATTAAAGCTTAGTTGGGTTAAACTGCTCTCTCCCTTAAGTTGCTCAAACTTTTTCAACAATACATATTTCTCTTACAGTTCGTAATATTTTTGAGATCCTGATCACTTGCAGACGTGGATGCATTTCCTCCGGGTTTTGATTGTTTGTACAGTACATAGGCGCCTTTCTATATCTAAGAAGCAAGCATTGCCTTGAGCATGGTTATCTGTGATTTGTAACATATTAACATTTTCGAAGATGCATATTTATTGTACAATTTGTTCCATACACCAGATGCAAATGTCACTTGTAGTTTATCTTATGCCTAACCGTATGGCTTTCAGTCAAGGATTTTGGTGGGTATTCTATAATTGAATGGCATGCCATGCTCTCTGAGCCCATTGAAGCATGAGATTTGACAATCCTGTCTAGATTTAACGGATGAAGAGAAGTTTTGGAGCATTTTGCTTTGAGAAGTTACTGTTAACAAATTTACCACAACTCTGCTGTTAGTTTCTTATTTGATTGCATATGTTTCTGGAGTTAAAATCCCCCGCAGCAGAGTATGGCCTGGGAGTTGATGTGTTCTCTAGATGAGTATAAGATGTTTGCTATATAGTTTTGGTACTCTATCAGCAATGATGCAGAGATTCTTGGAAAATATTCTGCCTGGGTTGGTGCTATTTTAGTTGGTAAGAAGAAATGACTTGTCTTTTTTTCTCTTGAAAGCAATGTTTTGATTAGTTTCTTGTAGTTTGGTAGTTGATGTTGTTTTGAGCATTGTCACAATATATGCTTAGTTGTGCATGATGGTGGCAGTTCGTATTTAGTGTTGCTTCCAGATGGCTGGTTTGATTCTCGATCTCATTTATCATTTCATAATGAAGGATGGCAATGCCATTGTTTTTCCTATATCTTCCTGAAGACTCGAGTTTGTGTTTTGTAGGCTTCGGAGCTCATTATGGCTTCAATTTAAACCCCATCACATTGCTGCTGGAGCTGCTTACCTTGCTGCCAAGTTTCTTAACTGGGATCTTACACCCTATCAGAATATCTGGCAAGAGTTTGAAACAACCCCAGCGATTTTACAAGGTACCAAATTAACTATTTTCACCAAAGTGGTAATAATCATTTAATTTTGTGAGAATGTGTAATTGTTAAAAATAGGAAAAAAAAAGGTTCGACAACAAGTTTTCAGTCTGAAATTAATTTTTACAACATGGTTTTTTGTTCGTTTAACATGTATGATTATTGGCCTATGCTGAATATTTTTGTTAAACGGAACCTATGCCATTAAACAGGTTGACTTCTGAAGTAGTCAAGTATATATTTCTAACTGAAATACTGCAGTTATTTGAGTATGTGGCAACTGTTTGATGCAGATGTGGCAGGGCAGTTGATGGAGCTCTTTGGGGACACATAAATACTGGTACATTAGGATGCGATTATATGTTATTGTTGCTTCTAAAAGTGACAGGAAAATGGATTATGAAGATTGGCTTGGGTGTAAATGGGAAGGATGTGCAGCAGAGATGGCAATATATTTGTCTTAAAGAGGGGAGGGGAGTAGAATCACATCAGAGTTTAAACGGGGATATGTTACTCGTTCGTAATTTTAACGGAGTTAAAAAAACACGGCATACAAATATTCTTTTTTACAAGTTACAAATAAGATTTCTTTTAAGGCTTTTGTTATTATTACTTTTTAAGACAAAAATGTTTAAATGCTTAATTTCTGGGTTGTGGAATAAGGTTTGCTAAAAAAGTTGTTCATTTTCTGGCAGGACTTTGTGCTTTAGAAAGATATTTCGTTAGCATATGAGCAAAACCTTTTATCATTTTTGTCAAAAGATTTTATAGTTACATAAAATAGAATTATTTGTTAAAAAATTAAATAATTTTTTATTAAAAAAATAAATATTAAATTGAAAATAGACATTACTTTTTTTTTTTTTGGGACTAAAAACGAGGTCAAATACTATTTAGTCTTATTTTGAAATCGAAGAATTCTGAATCATCAAACAATCATTTTTAAAGTGAAGATTTGATTTGACGAGAGAAAACAAATATCTCTAATATCATATAATTAGCAATTGTGCTGTTATATGTAAGTCTGGACTGAACATACCGTGCCAACCTATTATTATAAGTGCAAATGAATTCATTTGTAATATTTATTGGACAACTGCCTTTAAGTGAAAATCTGATATATTGCACAAGACAAAATAAATTTCCTCTCGAAGTACTAAAATAACACCCCTCTCAGTCTCCAAAAACACTTCCCTTTACTCTTTTCACTCGATCTACTACTTCTTAGCTCCATTGCTGACTTGAAAAAATTAATGCATAAAGGCAAGTCTCAAACTGTGGTTTTAAACCTTCTTCTATTTTATAGGTCTATAGAAAAGAGAATTGTTCTTGATCTAAGCATAACACTAATGAGCACTTTGGAACCTACCACAAGGTCAAGTTTATACACCAAAATTTTACAATATCGTAAAGATATTACTTAATTAATTAACTAATGAAAATAAAAGAAATGAATAATTTAAATACTAAAGCAATAAAACAAAACCATCATTTATTTAGGCTAATATGAATTTTTGTGGACTTATTTTTAATTACAAATAGCCTTCCATAAGACAGTGAAAATGTATGGCCGCCATAGTTCTTCTAACATTTTTTTTTGAAAAATAATCCTTAACTACTTTACTACCTGTAAGATTTTTCACCATCAATTGTGAAAGAATGATAGAAAGATAACATAAAAAGTTGTAGAGTGAGGGCCAAGAGCAACCCTCCTTTCCAGAGCAAAGGTAAATCTCTTCCGCATCCAACGCTTCCTCCCAACACCGATTCTTGAAAGTTTGTAATCAAGTAATTAAGCATTCAAATCCTCTTTTGTACCAAGGCCTTTCAAGCAGTAAAATCAAAATCAATGACGAGTTAGTGATTGAAGTTCTCGAGCAGTCAAATTTTGAGTTAGTTATTAAAATTAAAACTTCCAAACAATCAAATCCAAATTCATAGCAATTTCTTTGAAAACTTTAAGAATTTCTACAACCGTGGAAGCATAAAGAGTATAAGATCTCTTGACTTTTAGTATTCTCCCTTTAAAATTATCTTCAGGTGCTGATAATAGCGAAAAAGGGTAGATTGATACAATATAAGCCTCTGGTAAAATGCCCCCCCGTAACCCAGCAGATAAAGTACATTACACAGTCCGTTTTAGAGATTGGCGACTTACCCATTCAGTGACTTTGGCACTGGACGTTCCCAAAACAAAATTGGTACTATCGGGTCGGGTGAATTCAATAATAGACGCCTGGTGGCATTCCAACCTTCCTTCTCCTTTCAGAACCTATCCGAAAGAGAATCCAGTACTTCTTGGTCGTAAATATCTGAATAGGACGAATCGCCCCGTGAATATCTTTGCTTCGGAACAAAATAATTAGAATTAGGTTTGGTCAACTGGAATGTGTATTATCCATATAGCAGATCTTCCAATTGAGAAGATCCATCGACCTGAGACGAAGAGAAATGTCTATCTATTTTATTTAGTTATTCAGTTAAACCAATGATTCGTAATAGAACTTTGATTATTTGTTTAATTTGTTAAAATTTACTTTTATTTAAAAATTGAGTGATTTCTACGTCAAATCAAAAATACTATCAAAATATAATCATATTTGAGATTAAGCACACCCACATTTGAACCAAACACGTAAACAATCTTATTCACAAGCCAACCTACTCTGCCATCAAATTAAGAACATATTCAAGAAGGTCAAATAAGATATAATATATATATATATATTGCAAAAGGATAGAAACACCGTTTTTATCATATTTATTTAAAAATATTTAAGATAGTGTTATCATATCGATGGAAGAATATGTTTAGTTTTGGAAGAAAATTTGAGATTTATTATGGTACAAAATAGTTCCACTATTTTCTCGGGAAAAAAGTTGTTCCTCGAAAGTATAGTTTTTTTCTGTCACCAAATGTAAAATTACACTGCTTTCCAGAGTTTAATCCTGTAATTTTGAGGAAACTGCCTATAAGATTCTGAACCCCAAAAATTTGATTCTCCCAGCACCTATTTGGTGCGGTAGCACGGGATCTACAATTTGAAGTTCAACAGTTTTATGGAAATACGTTAGATCATATGTATATATACAAATTTTTGCCGCTAAGGGGACAAGAAAGCAAATTATCACGGACAGCATCATAACATATTCCAACTCGAACTATTACACCACACTGATCTTCCTGAGAAACAAAGAAACACATCTGAACGTGGTGAAAAATGGAGCTTTCCTTTATGTGACTATGAAATTGAAAGCATTATTGATGTATTATCTCCATAAACTTAGTTGCAAGAATGTTGAATCTCAGTATTCAAACACTTAGTCCTCACTTACATGATATCTCGGCTTCTTCAAAAACTTTCAGAATGGTTTAGCTGATGAGGGCTCAGAAATACTGAGTTCAGTGTACATGTCCAATATTGCTTTCCCAAAATATTCCTTTGCTTGAGGTCTCTTGATCTGGTAGTAGTAAGTTCACAACACACATTTCAAGTTAGTGTTTAAAGTCTCTTTAGTTCACTTTTTTTAGATAATATATCTTTAGATCATTCAGAGAAAAAAAAAAGAAAAGAAAAGAACAGAGAATTTTCTTGCCTTAAATGTTGGAGTGAGCAGACCATTTTCCGTAGTAAAAGGTTCAGTCACCAGAGTTACACCCTTGGCAAATTCAAAACCTCTCAGCTGCAAAGACATTATTTGGATAAAATATCAGTTGCCGGAAAGTTTGTTTAAAAGAGAATATAAACATCAAATTCATTTTATGCAATGCCTCAGCTTCTTTTCCAATAGCATCCATGTCCGCCAGGACTGCAGCCCTTGCTCTTGGGTCATTGCACAGTTGTCCCAAATCTTCATACTGCACATGGAACATTGGGAAGAAGATTCAACAGAACCAATGGGATCACCAAATAAGAGCTATGAGTTTCAATGAGATGAAATGCACTTAACACAATTTTAGCATGATAATAATTTTACGGTGCAGAAACATCCACAATTTTCTTTTAACTCTTTCTTCTCGTCAACTAGATTGAGCAGAATCAGAATTATATGCTTTTTTTCGGGTGAAAAGCAGAGAGATTAGAAAAGCAATTTCCCTCCTACAATAGCTAGAACAACAGATCCCTCCCGACAACGGCTAGAATCAAAGAAAATGTTATTATTGTTTAAACCATGGACAGTTACTATAAGTTGAGTGTATAACACTTAGACTACCAACTTAAAGGCAAATTTTAAGCTGAAGTCGCCAATATATCACGACCAAAAACTAGAACGTACTAAGCTTCTTGATTGCTTTTTTACATGAGTTTTGGTAGGGGGTAAATAGGCATGAGAAATATTCATCCCTAAGTTATAGAGTCCACCTTATGAGGTATTACGTTGCAAAGTCCTAACGATGAAAAAATACTAGCAGATTTAATAGTAGATTATATGAGCATATTTTACCGTGTGTGCTGCACACAAAGAGGTTGGATCTCAAGTAATTGAATCTTGTAGAAGAAAGTCTCTCCATGAAAATTGTTAGCTAATTGACCTTGACTAACAACATCTTGTACTACTAACTACCCTGCCAATATTTTTTTATCTAAAAAAGTGAATTTCCAATTCAATATACTAAAAATGAGCATGACTGACTAAATTAGAAATCATAGAAATAAGCATTAACATTTTACAATAAAAGAGGTTTTTATGAAGCAAAATAAATCTCCTTGTGCATTTTTTGACCAGGATATGTCAAAAACTGCTGTGAGGAGAACATGATGTTCAGCCTAAGCACACAATAAATCATGTCTTTTTCTTGGAACATCAAGAGATCAAATTGTTGCCGCGAAAAATAAATACCGTGTTAGATCAATGGGTGTCAAGCCATCATCTCTAGCCTGCATTTGAGTATGCCTAAACGTGTAGGGCAGTCAAAGAAAAGTTAAATATCATAATGTAGAGTACCTCATATGTAAGGTAATATTCACTTTACAGCATAAAGATGGTCGTCATGAGGTTATGTATTCATTGGCAAACTTGGTTGACAGTAAAGGAAATCTTAACATGGGTCCAGTTAAGATTTATGTATCAAATCTTAACTGGACATGACTACCTAGGGGTTTACAGTCTCTTATATCACGTTGACGCAATAAATCCAAAGCAAACTCGCTTGGGTCAAAAGGAGACCCCCCTTATTTTGAGAAACTTAGATACCTAGAAAAGAAAGGAGAATAGTAATAAAAAACTCCTTTTTCAAGTTGACGAGAGGAGACTGTGACAAATCAATAAAAGTGCAATTACAATGATATCATCAACATACAACAAGATTATAACTAAATGAGAACAATGCTTGTAGATAAACATAAATATGTCTGCATGACCTAAGGTTGAAGCCTCGAGCAAAAAGAAAAGATGTAAGACGTTGAAACGAAACTCGAGAGCCTTATTTAAGACCTAATGTAGTCTTATTCAGTTCACAAATATGTGACGGATAGTCAAAGTTCTTAAATACCCGAAGCTGCTTCACATAAAATTCTTTAAGAACATCGTGAAGAAAAACATTCTTGATATCAAGTTGATGAATTGGCCACTGGTAAGAAACAACATTGGACAAACTACGAATTTCATAATTGGACATAAGCTTTATCATAATTGATGTTTGATTGTTGACAAAAACCTTATACAACAAATTGAGCTTTCTAGAGAACTACCAGCTTTCTGTTTGACCTTATAGACAACTGCATCCAACAATATTAGCACTAGGTGGCGGAGTACAAGATACCACATTTTATTAGCAAGAAGAACATCAAATTCAATACTCATGGATCATCTCTAACTGCACAACTGGAAGAAGTAGGCCCAAAAGCACTGGAGGGTACAATAACAGTAATGGCTAGGAGTTTGAGCAGTGGATTTCATTTCTCCATCGGAATGGTAATAAAAAGTTTTGGTTTGAGAATCGTAAATTGTGACAGTAGACTTATAATTGATGACTGGAGATAATGAATAGTCTCATAAATTGAAGAGATTTTGGAATTGAGATGAATCAATAACATTAGTTGATGAGGGGAGGGAGAGAAAGCAATCAAATCCTTATCATTATAAAAATCCTGCACACGAAAAAACAACATTTTGGAAAAAGCAATGGTAACCTTTGTAATTGTCTGAATATCCAATAAATACACATACAATTACTTGTGAGAGAAAAAAATTAGAAAATACTATGTGGCTGTCATATGAGAGAGTATTCCAATATCAAGTAACCAGGATGTTTGATGGGGCTCCAGAAATTGGAATAAGGAGAACAACCTATAGACTAAGTTAGCCCGCATCCAGGGTTGTTGACACCTACCTTAATAGTAAAGGACATTCTCAGACAATATGATTATATCTCAAACAAAAATGGTACTGAGAACATGTGGAGAAGTGATTGGAAGGTTGGTCTACAGGAAAGGGACCAAGAATTCTATGTGAAAACCATTAATAAGAAAACCAGTGGATTGAGTGGTAGGTTGATTGCAGCATTTGCCACATGATCCCATGTGTCCCTTATAACTAAAAACAGATTGCCTACGACCACTTTGACTGGACTAATTTGTGGTAGAACGAGACTGCTGAGAAGCATTTGCAGCAACAAAGGCAAAAAAATTTTGTTGCCTCGAAGTGTCCTTTTTGATGCCGTGCAAGTCAAACCTCCTTGAAGTACAAGGTAGTTTGAAGTTTGATGGAGTGTAGCAGTTTCTGAAAACTTAGGCTGACGATGACATTTTTATAATAAATGGGAAGAACTTCCATGATCGAAAAACTGAATCATCTTCAGAGAGCTTATAGCCAATAGACACTAGGGAGTCGAACAAGGTCTTCATGTACCGAAGATATGCCAATTGACAAGTCAGATTTAAGAAGTATAGCATTCTGATTTGATCATTATGCTTTGGTTCAGGTCTATTCGATTGTAGATGTTCAAACAATGATTTTTGGACTTCCAAATATACAAACATCTAGTTACACAATTAAAAGAAAATTGAAGACAAATGCAAGTCCATTTGCAACCACCAATCAGTCACAACAAGGTAACCAATTCAGCTAATAGGACACCTATCAACAGTGAGAAACTATAAACGGTGTTTTCAGGAAAACAAGAAAAGAAAGAAGGAAAAATTATGAAGGTTTCTACCTTTATGCCTTCAGATGCAGCCCATGCTTTCAGAACTTCCTGTTCAACTGAGACAATGGCTACCAAAGAAGAATTCAGACTGTCACCTGAGAACAAAATTAAACATGAGTTGGCATGGAAGAGAAAAAGATCAACAAAAGGTGACAGAAAAAGCCTCATCTCTCACCATATACAAAACACTGGGCTACAAATTTGCATTTAGCATACACATTTTCAATTTTCTCAGGAGCTATATACTCTCCTTGTGCCAACTTGAAAATGTTCTTCTTTCTGTGCCAAAAAGAAGAAGCTCCAGTTAAATTCATGATCTATGGAGGAAAAAGTAACAGAATATACTCCAGCAAAGTTCATCACAGAATTGAAAGAAATTCATTATCTCTTGACATGAAAGAAATCCAGCAAAAGTAGATGTTAACTCTGCAGTCCACCTGGGGTCCCAACATATTTTAAGATGACCTTTGGAAATATTTAGAAATTACATGAAAAAAGATTTTATTGGAAAAGGCTTTTATATCATAAATAAACGGTGCCCAGTTGAAGAAAAATTGCCTGGGAAAGGCAACAGTGCATATGCAATAATTTCACGCGATTCGCAGTTTCTCAGTTGCGTTCAACAAATGCAAAGAATATTTACTGAGAAAACCTGCCAACTTCAGAATTATGTTTACAGAAAGAACACATCATTGCACAAGGCAGGTAGAAGCAAGGTAGTGCAAAAGTTTAAAGCTTTCTCCTGTAGGGGAAGATGGCAAATTATTCACATTCAATAAATCCAGTAGGTGGCAATACTTCCCTTCTTCATTCAACAAAAGGGATTTACTAATCCACCATCTTTAAAACTCTTTGTGAGATATAACAAATTAAATGAAAGACCATAGATAAGGCACCACAATCTCACCTATCAACAATCTGAAGACGACCTCCAGTTAACCATAACCCTATATCTCCAGTATGGAGCCATCCATCTTCATCAATTACTTCTCTCCTGTAGATTTTAATCTTTAATCAGATGTTTTAGGAATTAATATAGTCAATAAAGAAAAGTATAACCAGCAGATATGAAGTGAGTACGTCTGCATTTGATCCTTATAGTAGCCTTGGAAAATGGTAGGACCCCTAACACAGATCTCACCACGAGGGTAGGGCCGATCCCCAGTTGTGTAGTTCATTTCTGGGACATCCACAAGCTTTATTTCTGTAGCAGGAAAAAATAGTAATAAACATAAGAGTTAAATAAAGAAAACTTGTGAATAAAGCCAAGAGAGAAGAGAAAAACCATAGGAGAAAAACCTGTTTCTAGATAAGCTAATCTAATCCCAGGAGAAGGAAAAGAACACAATTTATTTAGGTTTGTGTTAGAAATGGAATTGTTAAATCAATACTCACTATTTTCTGTTAAGGGCCCTACAACTACGAAGATAAAACCTCTTCTCAAGATTTCTCAAAGGAGGAAAACTTAGAATCTGCAATCTGATATAGGCATTAACATGGACTCGACATTTTATTTTTATGTGTATTTGATATTAGGATAAATTTAATAGAATACATCAGAAATAAATCTGCACATATTTGTAGAAGAATGTAACTACGGAGATAAAGCAGGCGTAGATAAAAGAGGCGGCTATTTAACTAGAAATCTGAACAAAACTAGTGCGAAGAAAGAGGTAAGGGTAGCAATGTCGCTGGAAACCTATGTGCCAAGAAAGAAAAGGGGTAGAAGTGGGAATTAAGAAAATAGCAGCCAAAATTAATCAGGGAAACACGGGTAACGGTAAAAGAAGTAGTAAGGGTTGTGATGAAAGTTAGTTGGAATGCTAATGGATTGGGTTGTGGGATTAAGAGAAAGAAAATAAAAAAAGTTACAAATAGGGTTGTCCTGACATATTACTTGAAAAAATAGCATATTGATAGGATGATCATCAGGAGTATACTGGATTTAAGTTTTTAAGGGCTGGATAATTGCTCCGTCCTCAGGTGCTTCAAGAGGTGTACTCACGGTGGGGGATATCAGGGTTGCTAGCAGAGTGGATGTAGTTGAAGGATCCTTTCCATTGTTCGACTGGATTTAAAAGCAAAAGGATCATGTGGATACCTTGTGTTTATGGGCCTGTAATTCCACAACATAGAAGTCTATTCTGGGAGGAACTATCATATCTTTCAGGGTTATGCAATCTACATTGGTGTATTGGAGCTGATTGCAATGCTCGTACGTTTTCCCATGAAAGTTAGGAAGGATAAGGAGACAAGAACAATGAGAGGATTTAATGCCTTCATTTAGGATCGAGTTACAGGATTTACTAGTGCGTACCGTTAAATTCGTTTGGACTATGGTTAAAAGAAAAAGATTTTTATCGCACATAGATCAATTTCTAGTGTCATCATGTTGGGAGGATATATTCCCTGACTTAGTACGGAAAATTTTACCACGTCCAACATCATATCACTTTCGTATTTTTGGATTTCCAACAGGTGAAATGGGGTAGGACCTTTCAGATTTGAGAATTTGTGGATTCAACATCCTAATTTTACGGATAAAATGAAGGAATAGCGGTAAGAGGATTCAGTTAGTAAGTGAGAAGGGTTTAAATTTATGCATAAACAAAGTTACTTAAGGATAAGATGAAAAAATGGAATAAAGAGGTCTCTAATGATATAAGAAGAAGAAGGCAGACATCCTAGAGGAGTAGAAGTTTTTGGATGATTTGGCGTCTAAAAAAACTATCTCCCCAAGCCAAATATGCAGGATGGATAAAATCAGTTATGAACTTGAGGAGATTCTGATTAAAGAGGAGTAAAACTGGAAATAGAAAGCTATTTGAAGTTGGTTAAGGAGGATGATACTTATACTAAGCTATACCATAGAGTAGTTAATAGTATGAAGACAAGAAATGAGATTTAGGAGGTTGAATTAAAAGGGGGAGGAGTGGGGAAGGGCGACTATAGCGAGATAAGAAATAAATGGCGTGCAATCAGAGTTTTACAGGTAGTTATACACCAAGGAAGAAGTATCTAGGTCTTCTATTGAAGGAGTTGATTGACAGCCTATTAGTATTAATCTAGGTCAAATAACTTGAGCTATACTTTGAGGAACAGGAGATTCTGAAAGCTCTTTGGGCAAGGAATTCTAAAAAAGCCCCTAACCCTGACAGTTTTACAGGAGTATTTATCCAATCTTGTTGGAACATCATTAGGAACGAGATGGTCAAACTTTTCCACAGTGGCATTTGAATGAAAATATTTGCAGAAGTACGAACTTAACCTTTATAACCCTTATTCCAAAAAAAAGACAGGTTTAGAAGGATTTCGAATTACCGTCTTATGAGTTAGGTGATTAGCGTCTACAAAATGATAACTAAAGTGTTGTCTATATGCTTTAGTGAGGTTCTGGGTGATACTATATCACCAAACCAAAATGGCCTTAAGGGATGATGAACAAAATCTTGAAGGCGTCTCTCATAACAAACAAATTAGTAGAATATATGAGAAGAGCTAAGAAAAGAATGGCTGATCATGAAAGTAGATTTTAAAAAGGCATATAACATGGTTAATTGGGCTTCCTTGGATTTAATAGTGGAATGCAAGGGCCATGGACATAGATTGAGGAGTTGGATTATGATTTTATGTTGAGAGCATAAAAACTTTTGTTTCTTTTTTTTTTTTTTGATTTTATTCTATAAATAGAAAATAGAAAAAATTATTAAATAATAATAAATAACTAAATAAAGGAGCAATGATCAACTTTCTTGATTATTGCTCCTTTATTTAGTTATTTCAAAAACGCGTCGGTCTCCACTAAAACAAAAGTCTTATCCATTTGTAGATGGAGCTTCAACAGCCGCTAGGTCTAGAGGGAAGTTGTGAGCATTACGTTCATATATAACTTCCATACCAAGGTTAGCACGGTTAATAATATCAGCCCAAGTGTTAATTACACGACCTTGCCTATCTTCGATCTCGTTTGAAGTCATTATGAATAACAAGGCCCAAGATTGGTTTATGATTGGTAAGGATAGAATTGGAGGTGTCTCACCTTCATTTATGGATCACACAAAAATTTTCTTTTCTCCTACAAAATAATAAATTAATATCTAACGCATTTATGAGGATGTTTGAGCACATGTCAAGGTTTCACATCAATATGGCCAAATGTTGTGTTGGAGAAATAAATTCATAAAGCATGCACAATCACACCAAAATAAAAATATAAAAAAAAATTACACAAATTTTTTATGTGGTTAAACAGTGTGCCTACATTCACGAACAAGACCAACAAGAAAATTTTCTACTATGATAATTTGAAAGTACATCATCAATAGATTAGCAAACTTATTTATAAAAAGACTAATATAGTTTTTCTCAAATAAAAGCTCTCTAAAATATATATCAAATATTTTTTAAAATAAATACAAAAATATCTCGGTATAATAAACATAAACTATCCTCTAGAATATAGATAAATATCACCAAAATTCAAGACACATTAATCAATCTTCCCCTTGACTTGAATTCCCTCTATCATCAAAGCAACTGACTGTCTTATCGCACCATCTTGCCAAATGTCCCCACTGGGATGCTATTGAGTATCACATACTCCATCCAAGTATAGACCGCGCCTAAACTTGCTATATGATCCCTAAATAAAGTGACAGATGTCATCAAGTTCTTCACACACAACACCAATTATCTGATCTGCATCTGTACTCACTAGTTCCTGCAAATCAACTATTCCTGTAACTAACAAGTTATATGCATCCAAATTCTCATATTTATGTGCTTGTCTAATTTGTCTTCTCTCCCTGTCTGTTGTAATACTATATGGTTCTTGTTGATCAAGTACACGATCACCTTTTTTATTAAGATCCTGCACTTCATTCCCCGAACTATTGGACTAAACTTCTAACTTTGCTTGTTCTTTGATACTGTGATCAGATTCAGCTATTACTTTCCCCTTCTGACTGTCTAGTGAAACAGACTAATTAAATTTCACATATATATTGATAATCAACTCTAGAGATTTGGAATCACTTCACCATAACCTGTAACCTTTCACTCAATATGTATACCCTACAAATATGCATTTTTTTACCTTCGACTCAAGTTTACCGTCTCTAACATGAGTATAAACAGGAAAACCAAATATTCTCAACTCATAGTAATTAGCAAGTGAACCAGACCATACCTCAAAAAGAGTTTTACCTTTAATAGCTATGGATTGAGATCTATTTATCAAGAAACTAGCAGTATTCATAGCCTCAGCCCAAAATTCCTGTCCTAAACCTAAATCAGACAACATCTTTCGTGTCTTATCACAAAGCACCTTATTCATACATTCTGCAATACCATTCTGTTGTGGTGTCCCAACACAAGTGTGATGTCTCACTATTTCTTCTGTATTGTAGAAATCATCAAACACATTATTGCAAAATTTCAAACTCATTGTCAGTCGTAAAACACTTGATCTTCCTCTCTCTCTGCTTTTTAATCATGGCCTTCCATCTGACAAATGTTGAAAATATCTCTTCCTTGAACTTTAGAAAATACATCTATACCTTTCTAGAGTCATCAATCAATATCATGAAATATCTGGCATCATTCTTAGAGGGAACTCTGTATGGACCTCATAAGTCAGAATTAGCATAATCTAACTTATCTCTAGTTTTGTGCACTACCTTCTTATTGAATTTTACTCTGGTATACTTCTCAAACAAACAATGTTCATAAAAACACATGACTTCTTCTTTATACCCATTCAACAAACGCTACCTGCTTAAAACAGATAACCTATTGTCACTCATATGACCCAAACGCAGATAACACAACTGATTTTTATTACTACTCCATGATGTTACAACAATTTCTCCTAAAACTACATTTCCTTGAAAAACATACAAGTTCGATTCCAAATTGCCCTTCATGAGTACCTTGGAGCATTTACACACTTTAAGAGTACCTTTCTATGATATTTATAACCCTGAGACATCAATGTAGAAAGAGAAATTAAATTCCTCTTCATATGAGAAATAGACCAATAATCAATCATTTTTGATGACACCATCAAACATTCTTAATATGATCATACCAATTTCAGTTACAGATAACAAACTGTCATCTTCTATATACATAGTACCACTCATCTACCTGTAAGTAGCAAACTAATGCCTATGTGGACACATGTGGAATGTACTACCAGAATCAAGAATTCATGAATTTTTTTTTATGAATTCACGGATAGAACTACCCTAATACTGCTATCACTATCATCAGAATTATCTATGTCGATTATATGAGCAGAATTCTCATATTTTTTTCTTTTATTAAGTTTAGGACAATCTCTCCTAAAGTGACCATTCTCCCCATGCTTAAAACAAATTTCCTTTTTATTTCAAGATTTTGATATGCCCTTTCTCTGTGCTCTTCCCCTGCTTACCAAACCTTCTCTTTTTGTTCTATACTCTGTTAAGTTCTTTTTCAACTCTTTTGATTTTAGTGCATTGCTAAAATCATATAGTGAAATACTAGTTTTCCAATATGTAGAATATCAACAAAAGTCTTACAAGAAGATGGTAATGAACACAATACAATCAATCATTTTCAATCTTAATATCTATATCATTCAAGTCCATAATTAAAGAATTAAACTCATTAAGATTTTGTTTCATGAGTGTATCTTTACTTATTCTCAGATTGTCCAGTCTTTTCTTTAGATAAAGGCGGTTCATTAATAATTTTACAGAGTATAACTCTTACAGTGTAGTAACTGAAAAAATAAAAAAAAATAAAAAAATAAAAAAAAAGAAGCGACGTCGTTTTGAGAGGCAGATGAGGTATAAATAGGAGAAGGGAAAGAAAAAAAAAAGAGGAAAAGAAAAGAAGAGAGAAAAAAAGGGAGGAAAGAAAAAGAAAAGAGAAAACAGAGAAGAGAGAGAGCGGGGGGGGGGGGGGGGAAGAAGGTTCGAGAAAGAGAAAGAAAGGAGCCGGAGCGGAGAGGAACAAGAAGGGAGAGAGAAGAAGAAAGAGGCCGGTGACGGTGCGAGCAGCGGGAGGAAGGAAGATGGAAATGGGAGTTACGGTAATTTTAAGTTTCATGCGTTAGTTGATGTGGATTTGAAAATTTGCCGTAGGTGGAGGAGTTTGTGTGAGTGTGAGTGGAGGTGTGTGAAGGAGACCGCGGAAGGAGAGAGAAGAAGAAATGTGGCATGGGAGAGAGGTCTGTGAGGGAGAGGTGATGTCGAGTATGAGGGGGGCGTATGGAGGAGGCTAGGTCGCGGGAGGAGAGAAAGGAAGGAGTGCGGTGTGTGAGTGCGGTGTGTGAGGGAGAGGAGATGTTGTGTGTGAGCAGGGGCGTATGGAGGAGGCTAGGCCGTGGGAGGATAGAAAAGAAGGAGTGCGGTGTGTGTGAGTGCGGTCTGTGAGGGAGAGGAGATGTGTGTGAACGGGGGCGTATGGAGGAGCTAGGCCACGAGAGGAGAGAAAAGAAAGAGTGCGTGGTGTGAGTGCGGTTCGTGAGAGGGAGAAGATCTTGAGTGAGCGTGACTGGAGGCGTATGGAGGGGGCTGCGGGAGGAGAGAAAGGAAGATGTGTAGTGTGTGAATGAGGTTCGTGAGAGGGAGGAGATGTTGTGTGAGTACGAATGGAGGTTTACGGAGGGGACCACGGGAGGAGAGAGAGGTGATTTCGGGATTTGAGAATGGAGTATCTAGAGTAGGCCGTGGAGAGAGAGAGAAGAAGGGATTTGGTGAGTGAGGTGGATTTGTGTAAGGGAGGAAGTAGTGTGTGTGGATGTAGAAAATTTGGGAGGAGGAAAGAGAGGCCGTAGAGCGTGGGAATGAAGTGTCGGAATAGAGGTGTGGGGGTGTCTCTGTGTAGGGTGAGGGGATGAGTGGTGTAGCTGTATGGTGTGAGGGTATGGGTTATATATAGGTTGGTATAGCTGCTGTAAATTTGGTAGTTGGCAAGGGAACATTAGAGGTGTGAGTGTGTTAAGTGTTAGTGCGTGTCTTATGGGGAGACGCGCGTAGTTTAAGTATACAGGTTAAAGGTATAAGAAAGCTTCAAGATAAGGTGGGGGAGTAAGGACAGGATGATATTGTATTTGAGTTGGTAGCATTGGGAGACGCCGATGTTGGTTGTCGCTACCTAGAAAAAGTAAGTTGATCGCCGATAGTGGTGATGGTCGGGAGACTCCAACGGGAAGGGGTTCAGTCACCGATATTGGTGACGAAAAATGATGATATCTGTGTTTGTGTGTGGCCTATTAGAGGTCGAGAGATAGGTGGTTTATTGGTGGTCGCCGATACTGGTGACGGGTAAGAATATTTGTACGCTTGAGGTGACGTTGGGGGATGGTCACACATGGTATGCATGATATTTAAGGTACCGGAGTAAGTTTTAGTCCTGCATAGTCCCATAGTGACAACAAAGTAGGACTTAGATTGGATGATGGGGTACATATAGAAATACTGAGTTTCATATTTATGTATATTATATTTGTAACTTAATTTTTACTGTACTGAGTTATATGAACTCACTCTCTATTATTCACAGATGATGTAGGAATGGAGTCGGGATCGAAGTTGCTGGTTTCCGAGCCTAACGTATAGAGCAACAGAATAAAGATCTTTATTGGCAGAATTGAATGTGTAAAAATTGGTAGTAAACTAGATAGTGTGTCTGTTGATAGAGTATACAGTTGTATTTCACGTGATGTTACATGTATGATTGTAGGTCTGTCTTGACTCTGAACAATAGATTGTGATGGTATTTATATGTACATGACTGATTTGAAACAAAATTTTCGTATTTGATTATGCATTTGTTGTAAACTACACCATTAGAAATAAATAGAAAAAAAGGGGTGTTACAGTTGATATCAGAGCAAATTAAGAATACTATTAACGGGTGTCACTATTCTGCAGGTAAACCAAGGGAGGTGACGAAGAAGGGAAGGGGCCGACCCCGTCATGAATCTGCTCCGGGGGCGCAGGGCTCACCAGGGGTTCCACGACGAGCATCGGGGTTTCCCCAGGTGCCACTCGCTGCATTTCAAGGGCCGCTCCCGTGCCACGCCGTGCCCCCTACCGCATAGCCGAGATCCGCTACTGGTCCATTTGCAACCCATGCGGGGCAGTCCAGCGTGCAACAAGAGGACTTTAACGGGCTATGCAGAGTAGTTGAGAGCCTACCTACTATGATCCGAGATAGAGAATTACGGTCGGAGTCAGCATCGGTGCCACAACAGGGAATTCACCTAGGTGTAGTGGATACAAGCAACATTGACAACTGCCGAAGGCTAAACCCCCTGCCTTCAATGGGGGTTCTGACCCGTTGGTGGCGGAAGATTGGATAAAGGAAACATAAAAATTATTTGAAGTGATAACCGTGACCACGGAACAGAAGGTACAACTGGCTGCATTCATGTTAAGAGGATCTGCTGAGCGCTGGTAGAAATTGAAAAGAGGAGCTCTGCTCTCCCCAATCACTTGGGAGGTGTTTCTAGAAGCTTTCAATGTGGAGTACTTAGACAAGGAAGATTTTCTGTGGTGGAATATGTCGAGAAATATATAGATTTGGGCCGGTTTGCGCCCGAGGTTATGATGAATGAGACCACGAAGGCCAGAAGGTTCGAGAAGGGGTTGCGGTCGGAATTGTATCACCAGATTGCTATGTTTGCATTACCTACATATCAGATGGTATTGAAAAAGGCACAGTTAGTAGAGGCACTGTATAAGGAACATGTTGACAATAATAAAAGACTTTCCAGTTATAGACGACCACCACCATCATCCGGCCAAACAGAGAAGAGGCAGAGAATGACACAAGATGCAGCCCCAAATCGTCAGATGGCTCTGAGTAACTCGATTTGTAAGCGGTGCGGTAAAAACCATGGGGATCGGCCATGTATGAGTGGCGGTCGGGGCTGCTATCGGTGTGGGAATACTCAACACTTCGTACGGGATTGCCCCCTGCCGAGAGAGCCTGGTAGACCGTTGGTTCAAGGACGAGTGTTTGCCACAACAGTTCCGGAGTCAGCCGCTACTTCAGAAGTAATACAAAGTATACTTTACATTTCAAATATTCCTGCTAGAGTACTAATTGACCCCGGTGCCACACATTCATTTGTATCGCCTAGGTTTACATCTAGGATAGGGATAAAACCTCGGGTGTTAGACCGGGTATTGGTAATATCTACGCCAACTAATAGCGCTTTATGTACTGATCTAATGTTTAATTCCTATAGAGTAGAAATAGAGGGGAGAAAATTAAAGGGAGATTTAATTTTACTAAACATTAAAGACTTTGATGTAATACTGGGAATGAATTGACTTGCTGCCCAACATGCTCATGTAGACTATTTCTGCAAGATGGTAGTGTTTAAGATTCCTAATGAATAACATTTTTCTGTATGGGAAAAATCAATGAATAAATAAGTTTTACGTTAAAATAATGTGTTAGAAAGAATATATGCATTAATTACAACGTTATCTATGTCTTTGATAGGGAACGAGGGTACGAAGCTTACACTCCAGGAGATACCAGTGGTAAGAGATTTTCTAAAAGTATTTCCGGACGACCTTCGGGGACTGCCACCCAATAGAGAGGTCGAATTCACTATAGAACTCCAACCGACACCCAGCCAATCTCTAAGGTTCCATAAAGGATGGCGAGGTCAGAACTAATGGAGTTAAGTAAACAGTTACGAGAGCTACTGGATAAGAAATTTATTCGGCTGAGTGTGTCACCATGGGGGGCCCTGGTACTGTTTGTTAAGAAAAATGATGAGACTATGAGAATGTGCATTGATTATAGGGAACTGAATCAAGTAACAATAAAAAATAAGTATCCGTTATCCAGGATCGACGACTTGTTTGATCAGTTGCAAGGGACACATGTATTTTCAAAAATAGATTTGCATTCGGGACATCATTAGCTACGGGTTAGAGCAGAAGACATCGTTAAGACGGCGTTCCGCACCAGGTATGGGCATTATGAATTTCTGGTGATACTTTTTGGGTTAACGAATGCTCCTGGAGTGTTTATGGATTTGATGAATCGGGTGTTCAGACCCCTACTGGATCGCTATGTCATTGTCTTTATAGACGACATATTGATTTATTCAAGGGATTCGATGGAACATGCGGAACATCTGACAATTGTGCTAGGGATGCTTCGGAAAGCCAAACTGTATGCAAAGCTCAGTAAATGTGAGTTCTGGTTGGATCAGATAGCATTCTTGGGTCATATTGTGTCGAGAGATGGGGTATCAGTGGACCCAGCGAAAGTAGAAGCGGTGGTAAAGTGGGAAAGGCCAAACACTATAACAGAGATCAGAAGTTTTTTAGGGTTGGCGGGGTATTACCGTCGGTTTGTGCAAGGGATTTCGAGTATTGCGACACCTCTTACTAGGTTGACAAAAAAGAATGTGAAGTTTGAATGGGATGAGAAGTGTGAGGGTAGCTTCTAAGAATTGAAACGCAAACTGACAACTACACCAATATTGGCCATTCCGTCGGGAGAAGGTGGTTTTGCAGTGTATAGCGATGCATCTCATGTTGGATTGGGTTGTGTATTAATGCAACAGGGGAAGGTTATAGCATATGGGTCTCGATAGTTAAGGAAACACGAAAGGAACTATCCAACCCATGATTTTGAGCTGGCTGCAGTGGTCTATGCCTTAAAGCTGTGGCAATATTATTTATATGGGGAAACCTTTGAAATTTACACAGACCATAAAAGTTTACAGTATTTGTTCACACAGCGGGAATTGAACATGCGGCAGAGGAGATGGATGGACCTGTTGAAAGATTTCGACTGTAGAATCAGGTATCACCCCGGACGGGGAAATGTGGTGGCAGATGCCCTCAGTCGTAAGAGTACTGGGGTGCTAGCTCATTTGATGGTATCTGAGTGGTGTTTACGGGAAGCCATGCAACAATTATGTATTCAGGAAGGGGGCAATGGAAGGTATGTGGCTAGTTTGAGGGCACAACCTACCTTGGTTCAGAAAATCAGAGAGGGGCAGTTGGTGGACACCGAGATGCAGAGGATTCGGAAGGGGGTAGAACAGGGGACAGTGAGAGATTTTGAGGTGAAAGATGGTGGGATACTCATATTTCAAACCAGAATGTGCGTTCCCAATGATTGTACGATACGAGAAGAAAAACTCAATGAGGCACATGACACCAAATTTTTCATACACCCGGGAAGTATTAAGATGTATAAAAACTTACAGAAAAGTTTCTGGTGGAGAGGCATGAAGAGAGATATGGCCGAGTATATGTCAAGGTGTTTGATATACCAGCAAGTGAAAGCGGAACATCAGAGGTCTGGGGGTTTGGTACAGCCCTTACCCATACCCGAGTGGAAGTGGGAACATGTCTCCATGGATTTTCTGATCGGGTTGCTAAGTAACCGCAAGAAACATGATAGTATTCGGGTGGTAGTTGATCGTCTAACTAAATCTTCTCATTTCTTATCAATGAAGGTGACTGATTCAGTGGAGCATTTGACTAGACTGTATGTCAAGGAGGTAGTAAGGTTACATGGCATTCCCGTATCGATTGTTTTCGATCGGGATTCCCGATTCACCTCCAGATTTTGGAGAGGTTTACAACAAGCTTTGGGTACTAAATTGAGTTTTAGCATAGCTTTTTACCCACAAACGGATGGGCAGACAGAGAGGATGATACAGGTATTGGAGGATATGTTGAGAGCCTGTGCCATCGACATGGGGGGAGATTGGGAGAATATACTGCCTTTAATAGAATTTACATACAATAATAGTTATCACACTAGCATCGGAATGACTCCTTATAAAGCTCTGTATGGTAGACCCTGTAGGTCACCGGTGTGTTGAAGTAAAGTGGAAGAAAGATAGTTGTTGGGACTGGAAATGGTAGAGGAAACCACGGCTAAGGTGCTGGTGATACAGCAGAATTTACAAGCTGCCCAAAGTAGACAGAAAGGGTACGCAGACAATCGCAGAAGAGATTTAAGCTTTGAAGTAGGGGATCATGTGTTCCTGAAAGTATCTCCCATGAAGGGTTTATTGAGGTTTGGGAAGAAAGAGAAGTTAAGTCCCCGTTTCATAGGGCCGTTTGAGATTCTGGAGAAGGTGGGAGTGGTTGCGTACAGGGTAGTGCCTCCTCCTCGGTATAGTGGGGTTCACAATGTATTCCACATATCCCTACTACGGAAATATCACCTGGATCCGAATCATATTATAATGCATGAATCGTTACCATTGGAGAAGGACTTGTCTTATGAAGAGGAACCAATCCGAGTTCTCGAGCGACAGGAAAGGAAGTTGAGAAGTAGGGTGATACCTATGATGAAGATACAATAGAGACATCACGCGAATGAAGAGGCAACATGGGAATAGGAGGACGAGATGAGACGAAATTATCCGAAACTGTTCGGAGGTAAGATAACAAAATTTGAGGGACCAAATTTTTTTTTTAGGGGAGAAGTATATGTAGTAATTGAAAAAAAAATAAAATAAAAAAAATAAAAAAAAAATAAAAAAAGGAAACGACGTCGTTCTGAGAGGCAGGTGTGGTATAAATAGGAGAAGGGAAAGAAAAAAAAAAGGAAAAGAAAAGAAAAGAGAAAAGAGGAAAAAAGGGAGGGAAGAAAAAAAAAAGAGAAAACAGAGAAAACTGAGAGGCGGGGGGGAAAAGAAGGTTCGAAAAAGAGAGAGAGAGGAGCCAGAGCGGAGAGGAACGAGAAGTGAGAGAGAAGAAGAAAGAAGACGGTGACGGTGCGAGAAGCGGGAGGAAGGAAGATAGAAATGAGAGGTACAGTAATTTTAAGTTTCATGCGTTAGTTGATGTGGATTTGAAAATTTGCCGTTGGTGGAGGAGTTTGTGTGAGTGTGAGTGTGAGTGAAAGTGTGTGGAGGAGACCGCGGAAGGAGAGAGAAGAAGAAATGTGGCGTGGGAGAGAGGTCTGTGAGGGAGAGGTGATGTCGAGTATGAGCGGGGCGTATGGAGGAGGTTAGGCCGTGGGAGGAGAGAAAGGAAGGAGTGCGGTCTGTGAGGGAGAGGAGATGTAGTTTGTGAGCGGGGGGGTATGGAGGAGGCTAGGCCGCGGGAGGAGAGAAAGGAAGGAGTGCGGTGTGTGTGAGTGCGGTCTGAGGGAGAGGAGATGTTGTGTGTGAACAGGGGCGTATGGAGGAGGCTAGGCCGCGAAGGAGAGAAAAGAAGGAGTGCGTGGTGTGAGTCAGGTTCGTGAGGGGGAGAAGATCTTGTGTGAGCGTGAATGGAGGCGTATGGAGGGGGCCGCGGGAGGAAGATGTGCAGTGTGTGAGTGAGGTTCGTGAGAGGGAGGAGATGTTGTGTGAGTACGAATGGAGGTTTACAGAGGGGACCACGGGAGGAGAGAGAGGTGATTTCGGGATTTGAGAGTGGAGTATCTAGAGTAGGCCGTGAAGAGAGAGAGAAGAAGGGATTTGGTGAGTGAGATGGATGTGTGTAAGGGAGGAAGTAGTGTGCGTGGATGTAGAAAATTTGGGAGGAGGAAAGAGAGGCCGTAGAGTGTGGGAATGAAGTGTCGGAATAGAGGTGTGGGGGTGTCTCTGTGTAGGGCGAGGGGATGAGTGGTGTAGCTGTGTGGTGTGAGGGTATGGGTTGTATATAGGTTGGTATAGCTGCTGTAAATTTGGTAGTTGGCAAGGGAATGTTACAGGTGTGAGTGTGTTAAGTGTTAGTGCGTGTCTTATGGGGAGACGCGTGTAGTTTAGGTATACAGGTTAAAGTTATAAGAAAGCTTCAAGATAAGGTGGAGGGGTAAGGACAGGATGATATTGTGTTTGAGTTGGTAGCATTGGGAGACGCCAATGTTGGTTGTCGCTACCTAGAAAAAGCAAGTTGATCGCCGATAGTGGTGATGGTCGGAAGGGGTTTGGTCGCCGATATTGGTGACGGAAAATGATGGTATCTGTGTGTGTGTGTGTGGCCTATAGAGGTCGAGAGATAGGCGGTTTATTGGTGGTCACCGATACTGGTGATGAGTGAGAATATTTGTACGCTTGGGGTGACGTTGGGGGACGGTCACACATGGTATGCATGATATTTAAGGTACTGGGGTAAGTTTTAATCCTGCGTAGTCCCATAGTGATAATAAGGTAGGACTTAGGTTGGGTGATGGAGCACATATAGAAATACTAGGTTTTATATTTGTGCATATCATATTTGTAATTTAATTTTCACTGTACTGAGTTATATGAACTCACTCTCTATTATTCACAGATGATGTAGAAATGAAGTCGGGATCGAAGTTGCTGGTTTCCGAACCTAATGTATAGAGCAACAGAATAAGGATCTTTATTGGCAGAATTGAATGTATAAAAATTGGTAGTAGAGTAGATAGTGTGTCTGTTGATAGAGTATACGGTTGTATTTCACGTGATGCTACATGTATGATTGCAGGTCTATCTTGACTTTAAACAATAGATTGTGATAGTGTTTCTATGTGCATGACTGATTTGAAAAGAAATTTTCGTATTTGATCATGAATTTGTTGTAAATTACGCCATTAGAAATAAAGAAAAAAAACGAGGCGTTACATACAGTTTCTTTCACATAATTGAAGTTGAATTCTCTTCAGCAATTTCTCGCAAAACATTATCATCCACTCTCATAAAAATCTCACATAAGGTTCTATTATGAAGATTTGTCTTTTTTGACTCTCTCATACCCTCACGATATCTTTCTTCAATTGTCTCACATAAACCTTGTAGAACCAAGGACAATCTCATTTTAATTTTTCAAATATTGAAACTCTTCCACCATCACATTTTTCTATCTAATACTTTATGAATGTCATAATTGAGAACCGGTTGCACACACAAGAAAATGAGCAGTAGAACGGAGAGTCGCGAATGGTGCATGAGGAAAACGGTGAAAGCATCTGCAGGGAATTAAACCGTACCAAGGAATATTCTAGAAGATTAAAACACGTAGTGTAATTGGGGAGAAAGTAGGATGCATGGCACTTTCCGACCAAAGATGACACGCGTTTGTGTCGCTTGAGGAGAAGATCTTGGCCATTAGATCTGCAGGGGTACTTAAGATAGATTAAGATTAGGATTTTCTAGTACCCAACGGATGCGTTGCAGCCACTCGAAATTCCTCTGAACATGACTCTCAAGTTTCTGGCCAAATGAGGTAGATTCAAAGCATTTTAGCCTCTCTTCTTTATATACAACCACATATTTGAGTATATTTTCATTATCTCCCACATATTTTCTTCTTTTTCTCTCTCCGTTTTCTTCCTCTTCCTCTCGACAGTCTGCTGGGAACTCACAGAAAGTCCAGAAAGAGAGATTGCTAGTTCCCAGCAGACTGTCGAGAGGAAAAGGAAGAAAACGGAGAGAGAAAAAGAAGAAAATATGTGGGAGATAATGAAAATATACTCAAATATGTGGTTCATTCTCTCTTCTTCTCTCTCTCTCTCTGTCTCTCATAAACCCGAAAATACTTTCCTCCTAAATCCAAACCATGTATCAGGTTCGTAACAGAGTAGTTCCTTATTCAATAATCAAAGTATTCTCTCTCACCAAGCACTTAAAAGATTATCCAAAACAGGTAAAGGTAAAAGAACACAAAAGCATTCTAGAATTTAAGTGATTATGTTCACCACCCCCAATCCTTAGTAGTGACTCTATCACTTTGATAAAAAACAAAGTAGCTCACCGCAAGCTGGACTAGGAGAGCCAACATGACCACAAAGGTTGTCACCCTCATCCATGGTGCTTATAACACATGAAGTCTCAGTCATTCCATATCCTTCCAGGACTTGTCCTCCAAAGCAGCTGCAAATGAGTAAAAAATAATTGTTGGTAGAGTGAGAAAGAGGTATAGAACCTGCAATGAGAAATCAGCTTACATTTTCAAAAACTCCAGGACATCAGGAGACAAAGGTGAAGCACCAGAAGTCATAAAACGAACACGTCCTCCAAGTCTGTCTTTTATCTTATTGAATACCAACTTGTCCCACATAGGAGATGCACTCTTTCCTGAAAAATACAAGAAAAATAAACAGCAATACAATAAGGTTACTTCAAAGACAGAAAATTATTAGATGCAGTTGAAGTTCATTTTAAAACGCAACCAACCTGTAAAAGAGCAATAGCTAAAACTTAAGGTACACGTACCAAATGCACTCACATAATTAGATTTAGAAGTTCTCCTGTGAAGTGAAAATTGCAACGATACATTCGTAATATAACACCCTTCCTACCATATACAAATCTTCGATGTATGTTCC
Organism: Carica papaya; assembly: GCF_054855325.1. NCBI lineage: Eukaryota > Viridiplantae > Streptophyta > Magnoliopsida > Brassicales > Caricaceae > Carica > Carica papaya. The sequence continues at coordinate 14,219,506 of NC_142311.1, read as the reverse complement.
AAAATTTTAAAGGCTAACTCACTCTACCAAGTTACTTTACTTTAATCACATTCAGGATGTATTAATTTCATTCCATACATTATTGCAGCCAAATTTCTTATTCTATTTTATTCCTTAATAGCTCAACTTACTATTTTATTTTATTACTAAATAACTCAACTTTCTTATCTCTAAATAATTTTTAAAAGAAATCTAAGCCAAAACTACAATGATTTTAGCCCCAGAATTCTTTTTTGCTTTTACATTATTAACCCTGACATAAATTTACAGTATTTTCTCCTTCATGTTCTCTCCTATAGTTCTTGTTCTCTTTAGCCTACTTTGTTCAATCTCTCTCATCCTTGGATTTTTCACCTTAATCATCTATTTCTTTGTGTCTTTCTCTTACTTTCTGTTTTCTCCAGTAAATTTCCCCCAATTCCATATGATAAGTTAGTTTCAAACCCTATCTATCCTACACCACACTATTTCTTGGCATGTGCAGAGCATGATACAGATGTATTGTTTTCTCTGTCAATACAATTAGACTCACATCCTAATGCAAAACCATGTAGAATTTTAAATTCTTCGGTTCTCTACTCACCTCTAAACCATCTTTCTTGTCCAATGATCCTGCACTGATACTAGTCATCGAATCACAGTATTTGGCTCTGGTCCATACATGTCATTTAACTCGCTCAAAAATATTACATTTGTAATTAGCAAACTTTTGCAATTCAGGATTCAACTCCACTCAACTACATTGGCATGCTTTACAGTTATCTACTAAATAAACTAAAATTTAAACAGATTTTAAAAATTATAGCTAAACAAAAACTTCCAGTACAGAAAAAAAGAAAAATCAAACTAGAGGAGCACTCAGAACGTTTTTGTATATCATGCTACTAAAACTTTTAGTGGCTTTTTTTTCTTGGATAGTCTTATATGAGTTATCCACATGTCAAATTTTTGCAAATATAAATTATCTACGCGTTAAAACTAACATTATTACATTAACTAATTAAAGATCAGATTACAAATATTGAATCTGCTAAAACTGAAAAGTTCAAATCATAGAATATGAAAGTGTACCTTACTCTAATATTTTTGAAATGTCAAATATGATGCAAGACATTACTACATTAAACTGTCATGTAACAAAGTCATACACCGCCGCCACCAATAACAACTTAAATTCATGTATATAAGGTAGAAATAGACTTTGCACTTGAAATTTTCCATGCATTATGTATCAGAGGCATTTAAATGATTTCTTTACCGCTCAACAGCGCTTGCTTCTTAGCATTGTAGGCTGCCTTGAATAGCCTCTCCTTGACAGCACCAGAAGACTTCACAGCATTTGTGATCCTGCAGAAACAACATTTAAATAGATGGTTTCCCAAAAGACTGGTTAGCAATCAAATAATTAATTTCAAAAACAAAAAAAGGTTGCATTTACCCAGCATATATTCTATTGTAAAGTCGAGGAACGCTGCAGAATATGGTGGGCCTTAGAACAGCCAAATCATCCATCAGTTTCATATTATCCTGGACATAGATTTTTTTAAAAAAATATAAGGATTACCCTCAAGGACAAAGAACAAACTTTTCCTTGTATCCTAGAGAGCATAATAGGATATCAAAAGCTACTAGTTTACAAATATCTGCAAACTACATGATTAAATTAGAGCCATTAATAATCTTCAAAACAAAATGTAGAGGATAATATATATTAATAACAATTAGAGATCAGTTGCAATATAAATACGAACATTAACCTTGAAATAGATAGCATATTTAGTAAATCCATCATAATGCAGAACAATACACACAATCAGGAAGAATGCAAATAATTTTAATTTTAAAGTGAAGCAGCGTCCAATGGAACATCAGTAAGATAGTAACAAAGGTAGGAACAAAGGTCAAACCATTTCTTTTCCAATCTAAATAAAATAGTAATGCTGATGCTGTTTCAAAGATATGAGAGGAGAACGTTAGAAGGTTCATACTCTTACCCCCTGGTAGAATCCAGTAGCGACACCGTAATGAACTACCATGACTTGGTTTGCGCGTTCATAAATGTGTGCCAAAGGAAGATATGATATGTAACTGAAAAGATACTATGTAATTTCAATAACACTAAATAGAAACAGGCAACAAATGCAATAATAAATTATGAGAATACACTTCCAAGAAATGAAAGCACTAGCACTTACACATCTGAAGGGTAGAATTTAGTAGTAAGAGTTGCGCCCGCAACACTTGCAATCAAGTTTCCATGGGTCAATATAGCACCCTTGCAAATTGTTTGCCAGAAGAGTGAAAAAGAGTTTAGTTTCTATAACAAGTGAACTGATATGTAATGATCCTAATAATTAAGTGGATAATTACAACGTATATGCTAATCTCTTAATAATCAGCAAATACTATTCTTTTGTTTTAGTTTTATTTTAAGTTTGTTTATGTCAGATCTTTCTAATAAATTTTTGACAGTTGTTTCTAATTGGCGCTTTAAGCTCATATAGCTTTTAGTTTAAACATAGTTTAAGTTTGAAAAATATTTAGATTACTGACTTATTTTTCTGACTATCAGAGTTAAAAAGTTAAAAAATGATAAGCAAATTAATGAGTTCTAATCTAAAATTTTAATTATATGACAAAAAATAACAACTAGTTATCTTTTTTATTAGAAAAATTATGTTTTAGTATCTTTATATCATAAAAACTTAAAAACAATTCTATTTTTATCCATTTAAGAGTTTTAATTTTCTTAATTATATTATAAAGATATTTAAATGAATTTACTAATATTTAATTAACTTTTCAATAAATCAATTTTATTTATAATAAAAGAAACTTTAAAGAAAAACTAAAAAATCACTGGCTGTGCAGCCCCCTATTTTTCTTTTAATTTGGGGGTTGCAGTGGTGGCAGCCCAATTTTTTTTTATCCCCTAATACTTTTTATTGAGTAACAGTGAAGAAGACAGAAGAATGATCTTTTTTTATGTTAGATTGAAATTTAGTATTTCGGAAATGAATATATTGGCCATGTTTAACGCAACTTGCTAAAAGTTCCCTAACAAAAAAAATGGTCCTAGGAGGTTCTTGGGCTTGAATTTTTTAGCATTTTTTGTATGTTAAGAAATTACTATGTTATGATATTTTTTATAAAAAAATTTTGCTTTAAGCATATTTTGCCCTAAAAAAAATGCAATCTAAAAACTTTATTTTGCCCTAAAAAGACTGCAATCTAAAAACTTTCTTACTTATCTATAATAACTACATGAAGTGTTAGTGGGGAATAGAAAGGAAGTTGCGAAGTAGGAAGGAAGTCGCAAAAATAACATTTTGCAAATCCTCTTTATGATTTCTCAATTTCCAAATCATAAACAGACCCTAAACCTGTTAACTTATTATAGCATTAGAGTTGTTGGTTATAGGAACTTGAGATAGTTTTTCTTGTTTCTTTTTCTCTAGGAAAGAAATACTATAGACTGAGAAAGAGAACTACAACTTATGGAGAATTAGATACCATCCAAAAATCCTTTGGATTAAAGGAGAAAATCCAGCAAAGCTCAGCACATGTAGTTAGCCAATCTCTATAAAAGGTAGACAAAGTGTAACATTTCAACATTTCAGGAGCACAATAACTATTCGGCAAACAATTTTCAGATTCAAACTACTGTCTATAAAAATCTAGCTGTCACGGTCTGCATATGATCTCAGGGCCTTTTAACATGAAGTCCCAAAGTAAGTAAACTATTTGCTTCCTAGCTTTCCAGCCTTCTTGGCCTATGATGAGGCTCATCTAAGAGAACCTCTGACCGAGAAAAATCCTTTGGATTAATTGTTAATGCTTTCATTCATATTAATCTCCGTATATATGGAAAAGCTAATTGAATTACATTCCTATAATAATTCTAGGAATCACAATTTCTCTTTGATTCTAATTCCTAATTCAAATCTAATTATAACTCAATGAATCATAGTGACAAACCGCAAAGCCCACAATGCCCCACCATCAAACCCAAACGGTATTTGGACCGAGTAAAAGCACATGTGCAGAACGTGCAGAAGAAGAAGAAGAAAAAGTGCAGAAATATGTTAGCCGGAATCAGCTCAATCTTATCTTCAAGCTAATCTTTATTTTTTTGAATTCTTTTCCCTAGTTATCAGTAGGTTCAGTTAGAAATTTATATTTTTAAACACTCATTTGCAGCAATAAGAGGCATCGAAAAATTGCAAATAAATTGTGGTTCTTCTCACCCAAACGAGAAAAATTTGCTTATCAATTAAACAAGCTTTTGATTGGAACCTATCAATTGGTATCAGAGTCATGCCCACCAACAAAGAAAGAATAGAAAACCTGGAAAACAGTGTGGGCGGAATGCAAGACCATCTAAGCCGAATGGAGGTCGACCTGGTCGACCGCATGCTTCAGCTTCAGCTCGAGCATACCGTCCGACGACTCACTGACTCCCTGATGCTCAATAGGGAGGGTGCTAGCAGCAACACCACCGACCATCCCGGGCAATCGCATCCGCCTCGCGAAGAAGTTCCCGAACGGACCGAAGGGGGCCGACCGCTGTTCAGGTCTAAAATCACAAAGTTGGACTTTCCCACCTTCGACGGAGACGATCCGACCGAATGGTGTAACTGAGCCGAGCAATTCTTCGACTTCCAGAACATCGCCAACGGCTAGAAGGTCTCTTTAGCCGCCTTCTATCTGACGGGCGAAGCCAACCAGCGGTGGCAGTGGCTTCGCCGCACATACAGAGAAGAAGGGAAAGAGGTCACATGAGCTTTTAGGAGGAGCTTTGGGCCCGATTTGGGCCGACGGTGTGCGAAGATTTTGATAAGGCCCCATCCCGTGTGAAGCAGTCTGGCCCATTATGCAAATACCAGAAGGAGTTTGAGAAGTTGGGCAATCGAGTGCAGAGCTGGACCCAGAAAGCGCTGGTGGGCACTTTCATCGGCGGGTTTAAGCCCGAAATCGTGGAAGGTATCCACATGTTCAGGCCCAAAACACTGAAAGCCTGGCCCGCATGAGGGAGGAACAGCTGAACCGGTAGAGGAGGTTGATCCGGGTTCCCCGAAACCCGACCGGTCAACTAGAAACCCTAACTGCTACAAACGTTCCACCCTGATGACTCTCGTAGAAGGAGGCTCAATGCTGCTGTGCACAGGGTTTGTGCTACCATTGTGACGAGAAGTTCACCGCAGGCCACCGGTGCAAACGGCCGCAACTCTTGCTCCTTGAATGCGGGAATGAAGAAGACGAAGAGGAAGCAAGGCCCGAGAAGCCAGAAATCTCCCTCCATGCCCTCACGAGGTGGTCGACTCCAAAAACCATGAAGGTCGCGCTGCCATTCAAAAACAAGAATCTATTGCCCTCATCGACAACAGATCAACTCACAACTTCATCAGTGAGCGACTCGTCAACTCTCTGCAGCTCCTAGTGGTGCCGACACCTCCCTTCCTGGTCAAGGTCGCAAATGGCGACCTGATAAGATGCCGAGCTGCTTTGAGGATATCTCGGTGCCACTAAACAGTATTCCCTTCTGACTCACTCTCTTTGCTTTACCATTAATCGGGTTGGATTTGGTTCTAGGCATATAGTGGCTGGAAAGCTTGGGTCCGGTCTGTTGTGATTGGAAAGCTGGGACGATGGAGTTCACCAGAGACCGCCGGCTCCACCGCTTGCAAGGCATGCAGACCGAACCAATACAATCCACTTCCAGCAACACCATGGCCAGAGAACTCAGCAAACTACCCTCTCTGTTTGCCCTCTGTGTGAAGACCGACGCCTCCACCACACCCACTGCCGAAGTCAGGCCTGATATGCAAGCTGTTTTCGATGAATTCCAAGCAATCTTCCGCACACCTGATTCACTACCACTAGCCAGAAAAATTGACTACCACATCAACCTTCGCGAAGGGGCTGAACCGGTGAATGTCCACCCACACCGGTACGCCTACTTTTAGAAGGCTGAAATAGAGAAACAGGTGGATGCAATGCTCAAGACCGGCCTCATACAATATCGCACCAGCCCCTTTTCATCCTCAGTATTACTAGTACGGAAGAAAGATGGCCTTGGTGATTCTGCACCGATTATAGGGCTCTCAATGCGGTTACCATCAAAGATCGCTTCCCTATCCCAACCATGGATGGCATGTTCGACGAGTTACATGGTGCCGCCTTTTTCACTAAATTGGATCTTACAGCTGGGTACCACCAAGTCAGAGTATATCCTCCTGATGTGTACAAGATGGCCTTCCGAACTCACAGTAGCCATTATGAATATTTGGTGATGCCCTTTGGCCTATATAACGCCCTCTCCACATTTCAGGCTCTTATGAATAACATGTTCCGACCTCCGTAAATTTGTTCTAGTATTTTTTGATGATATTTTGGTTTACAGTACTACTTGGACCCTCCACTTTGATCATGTAAGACAGGTACTAGAAGTCTTAACACAGAATCAATTCTTTCTCAAGCTAAAGAAGTGTGAGTTTCGGCTACAAAAGATTGAGTATCTGGGGTACATTGTCACCTCTGGCGAGATAAAAGTTGATCAGAAAAAGATTCAGACTGACTCACTGGCCTCCACCAATCAACACCACCGAACTCAGAGGCTTCTTGGGTTTAACCGGGTACTATAGAAGGTTTGCGTGCAATTATGGACTCTTAGCCAGGCCACTGACCAACCTGTTAAAAAAGGAAATTTTTGAATGGACATCAAAAGCAGGGAAAGTATTTGAGAACTTGAAGAAAGCTATGACCACTACACCAACCTTGGCTTTACCTAATTTCAAAGAGCCATTTACTATTGAGACAGATGCTTCAGGAGAGGGAACTGGGGTTGTCCTCACTCAACATGAGCGGGACTCTCGGAATATCAAAGTAGTCTTGGTTCGACTATGTAAAAGAAATGTTAGCAATAGTCGTTGCTGTACGATTTTGGAGACCTTACCTTCTTGGCCATACATCTTTTATCAAGATAGATCAGAGAAGTCTCAAGTATCTTATAGGGCAGCACATCACTACCCCAGAACAATAGAAATAGATGTCCAAGCTCTTCGGATATAATTATGAAATTCTCTACAAACCAGGAAAAGAAAACTCTGCTGCAGATGCCCTCTCGTAAAGAAGGAAGTCCCATCTTGCATCACCTATCCGCTTCTCACTATAATATCTAGGACAACATTCAGAAGGCAGCACTCGAGCATCTTTATATGTAGAAACTTAAGAAATTAGCATCCGATAATCCAGGGCAATCGTACACCAAGAAAAATGGGCTGGTCTACTATAAGAGTTGGGTAGTGGTACCCCCAGATACCGATATTAGTAAACAGTTACTCCAATAATTTCATAACTCTCCATTAAGAGGTCATTCAGGTGTACTCATAACTTACAAACGTCTAGCCCAACAATTTTACTAGCCCGCAATGCGCAAAACAGTTCACCATTATATTTCGGCCTGTGACACCTGCCAAAGAACAAAAGTGGAAACTCTCTCCCGGGCAGGTCTTCTTCAGCCTCTGCCAATTCCGTGTCAGGTATGGGATGACATCACCATGAATTTTATTGAAGGACTCCCCCCTTTCAATGGGAGAACTGTCATATTTGTGGTAGTCAACCACCTCAGTAAGTCAGCTCATTTTGTTGCTCTATCTTATCCATTCTCAGCCAAGACTGTAGCAGAAAGATTTGTGGATAGTGTAGTAAAATTGCATGGAATGCCGAGATTTATTGTAAGCGACCGAGACCCAGTATTTATTAGTCATTTCTGGTAAGAGTTCTTCAACTCTCAGGAACTCAGCTAAAGATGAGTTTATCTTATCACTCGTGAAGGACAATCCGAAAATAGTCAACCGATTGCTAGAATAATACTTACGCTGCTTTAGTCCCCAATAACCTCGCAAATGGAGCACAATACTTCCATCGGCAGAATTTTGGTACAACATGTACAACACTACCTATCACTCAGCCATTGGAATGTCCTCATTTCAGGCTCTTTACGGTTGCCTACCACCAGTCATTCCCAAGTACCAACCAGGTGCAACCTCTGCTGTCGAAGTTGATGTTCAGCTAACTGCTAGAGATGAGCTACTCAGACAACTCAAGGCCAATCTGCAAACAGCACAAAACAGAATACAACAGTTCTCCAAATCTAAGAGACGCAATTTTCAATTCGAAGAAGGGGACTGGATATTTCTTAAGCTACAATCCCACATACAGCAGTCAGCCTTCAAGCGGGCTTTTCAAAAATTGGTCTGTTGCTTCTATGGACCCTACAAAATCATACAAAAGATTGGACCAGTCGCATACAAATTACAACTACCTTTTGAGGCCCGAAACACCCAATCTTCCATGTTTCTATGCTCAAAAAGAAAATAGGAAACTCCCCCAGTTGGCCTGATGCACTACCAGCAATGACAGATGAAGGGGACCTCATTTTACAGCCAGATGCCATCCTTGATGCTCGTTGGGCAAAGCATGGCTCCCGCATTATAGAAGAAAACTTGGTCCAATGAAAACAACTGCCAAAAGAAGATGCAACATGGAAAAATGCTGAAGCACTGCAAGAACACTTTGGCAACCTCAACCTTGCGGACAAGGTTCCAAAAAAAGGGGGAGATAATGATAAACCTTAAAGGCCACAACGCCCCACCATCAAACCCAAACGGTATTTGGACTGAGTAAAAGCACATGTGCAGAACGTGCAGAAGAAGAGGAAGAAAACGTGTAGAAATATGTTAGCCGGAATCAGCTCAATCTTATCTTTAAGCTTATCTTTATTTTTTTGAATTCTTTTCGCTAGTTATCGGCAGATTCAGTTAGAAATTTATGTATTTAAACACTCATTTGCAGCAATAAGAGGCATCGATTGAGACCTATCACATAGTCCTAGTTTTATCTCAATTTCCTAATCTAAATTTAAATCTACATCTAAATACTAGATAGAAATTATTAAAGGATTCTAAATGAAATTACTAAAGAATTCTAGCTCTTATTAGTTTCTTAAAGAAACCAACCTCCTGCCTAACTATAGACTTAATCTCCTTCCTTTTGCTGCTTCCATGTGTCCCATACCTCCTTTTTTAGCAATTGCAACATTTTTCCCCTCCTCAAATTGAAGCATTTCCCATAAGTGCCAAAGTGGAACTTTTGATCATCTTAACTCATAACCCTTGCATCCTTCTTATCTCTAATCTCATGGTTCTAAAATTCCAACTAAAATTGCTTTGCACAAACGTGCTCTTAAACAAATGGTTCATTCATAGTTGAAATAGAGGCCCTTCTTCCTCGTCTTCCATCTCGTCCCTGCTCAATTTCTTGATAAACTGGGGCAAGTTAGATGCTCGTTTGTTGTTGTTGTCCTCTAATTTCCTTCGACTGCCCCTCCTTTCATATAGCCTTGCCAAAATCATAGCAGCAGTGATATCAAGTGGTTGTAGCAGCTTGACTTTAATAACGATATATTCATGATGGCCATTAATGAAGATCTCAACTTCTTGCTCGGAGTGAGGGCTTATACAGGTGTAGGAAGCTACTCAAAGCGCTGCTGGTACTCACTAACCATTTCCTCCTGCTTCAACTTAACCGGTTCTCCTAAATTATTTTTGCACATTGACATATCGAAACTAAATTTGCAATAAGATTTAAGTTCTTCCCAAGAGAACTCTGGTTACTCTTGCTCTAACTTCAAGAACCATAGTTTTTTCAATAGAAACTTTACAAATCATAGTTGTGCATCGTCTTCAAGGCGAAAAGAGGCTAAATCCATGTTATCTTCTTCAGTTGTCCTCTAGTATCAGAGAAAATGTTCACACATGTTAATCCACCCCAGCAGATCGGCTAAGTAATCATATCTAAGAAAATCTAAAGTCGTCAACTGAGCATCATACTTCCCCCTTCTGTAGAGTTGCTAAAGTCGGCCAGCTTCTTGTCATTTTTTTTCGAAAGCTGCTAGTATCAGCACTCTCCTTTATTGTGGTCAGCAGTTCTTAAGAGATGCTTTCAATTAGAGTGGCAAGCCTGTGCTGCTTCTCCTCTAAGCGGCCATGATACTCTTGGTATTGCTTCATTCCTTGTTTGATAGAAGAAGATTTATTATGATAAAGAGAAGAAAAAGTACAAAGAAATGAGGGAATGACGTCCTCCAGATGTTATAGACTATAATGAGCAAAAAAATTGTAAAGAGGTATGATACATAACGAATGTAAGAAATTAAGGACCATAAATAGACAATGTCCCAATTCTAAAGTTCAGAAATAGATAGTTAAGGTGTTTTCAATGAAGAAGCAGCAGATTCAAGCCTAAATTTTCTTCTTCTACTGTTTTCTTTGCTCTCTGTTTGTCTGGTTTTTCCAGCTTCTGTGTTGCTTTTTGTTCTCAACAGTTTCTGTTCTTCCAAACACACAGCCAGCAGCCAATAACACACAACCAACAGTTTTTAAAGAAGACAATCAATATATTTTAAGTTCCAAAGACGAAACTGCGCTTGATAGACTCTTATTCTTCACTTGGACACCCTACCTCTTCCATTTTTTCTGAATCCTGTAACTAATCTCAATTTTGAAAGAAATTTTATTAGAATATATACTTTTCACTCTCTCCTTCCATTCCTTTTACCCCTCACTATCTTTAGTATCCTACTATACCAACTTGTCCAAGTTCTTGATTTTGGATCCTTAATTTTAGAGATCTGGACCAAGAACTAAAATGAATCCAAGTGAAACCGCACCAAAAAACCAGTTCGAAGAATTTGATATATAGATCGTGGGGATGTTGAACAGTCCTGATAAGTTTGCTCCAAGAAGAATTTCAGACTTTTCTCAACTTGCGCTGGGAGAATTGACACAAAATAGACTAGAAAAGGAGCAAGATCATGTGGTTTTCAAGGCAAAACATTAAGAATAACAGCAAAGGTGGAACATGATGTCCATAAAGTTTTCAGGCGTCAGTGCGTATAAAAAGGAGAGAGAGAAGAAGGTAGTTCTAGTAGGGAAAGACATAGCATGCAACCAGAAGCTGGATAAATGATCAAGCTAGTGTAAGTCCTATGGTTCCCAAATATTCAAAATTTACAAAGCAGGCAGTGATGCAGTTGGCAACAGCGTTTGTGGATGCTGATTGAGGCTTCTAACTCCAATTACTAGCTACACTTACCAAAAATTTTAGTATGCCTACACGATTATAATAATAAATTTGTTTCAGTTTTCTTTTAATTAATTTTGTTTCAGTTTTATTTTAAATTTAAATCTTCAGTTATGTCAGTTTCCATCTGAGTTAGTTATCTTAGCTTTTCTCTAATTATTGAAATTATTTGTTATATTTGATCTATAATTTGTAACTTTTATAAAGTTTTAATGGTGGAAAAAAGTAGATGGAGAAGATCAGACAATGTTCTTGATCCTTGAGTTATCACTAAACAAGCCGAAATTATTTTAACAAAATTATGGAAAGGAAATTGCAGAAATCATATTATGGCTCTAACATTAGGAATTTCTAGTCGTTAAGTGATACCTTTGGTATACCAGTTGTACCACTTGTGTAGCAAATCGTTGCAACATCATCAGGCTTTGGTGGGATAAAAGGCTGAAGACTACTGCGACCCTACAAAGAAACCACTCAAATGAGGAAGAACCAATTTCACTCAGTTAAAAATGCATTCTATGACATCACTACATAATTTTATGTTGACCTCAACTTGTAGAAAACAAAGTCTAGATTCCAGAGCAGGAGCATAACAACGTGAATAAGAACGTGTCTGCAAGTGTTTAATGTCAACCAGGATGTTGCTAAAACGAAGGTTAAATGAATGCAGGAATCTAAGACAGAAGCTTGTAGCATCACTAATAAAATTATTCTTCTATAATTACATATGCAATCAAATGCACAACAACAGCAAAAATTGCAGAGAGGAAGTGGAGATGAAATCCGGCATATTCAGCATTGACTACCACGAACATCCACAACAATAATCCCATTCCAGTTATCCAGGCAAAATCATATATCTAGTGCCTTCCTAAGCACTAAAACCTTGATTCTGCTGTAGAAGTTAAGTGACACGATATAGAAGCATTTGTAATACCTGACTAAGGAACTTTGAATATGTTACAACCTTGACTTCTATTGATGTTGGAAGTGAAGGCAAATGGTCATTTACCCCTCCAACAACCTGTTCAAACAAAGGAAATAGAGATAATTTTGATAAAATGGAGGATTCAGTCAAAGCTGCAATTTTCGTCCCAAATAAAATATTCAGATAAAAAAGATCAGGCAGTTAAGCATACCACAATTAGGCGTGCAGTTGGAATATCAGACAAGAAGCTTAGCAACTGTAAATTCCAAGAGATAACATAGCAGGTATCATTTCTATCAGACAATTAAATTTCAATAGATTAACTAAAAATTTTTAAAATGATATAAATATTTATACTATGGTCTAAATGTCACTGAAAAAGTGAACTGGCTTTTCATAACATATACTGTAAGCATCCAAATACCATGTTTCACAAGAAGATTAAATCATTTTGGTTTTCCCAACTGAAAAGTGAAAGAAGGAATTACAATTATTACCCACCAGAATGCAGGATAATACAATTATAGGTAAATGTTTTTTAGATGAAGAAGGAAAAAAGAAAAAGAACAAGAAAAGAACATGTTACTGTGTGAGAAACATCGACATTTTATGTTCTGGACCATCAAAATTTTAAACCCTTGACTTTGTTAAAAAAACTTGAGGAAACTTTACACACTCCAAAGGAAAGAAGAAACAACAAAACATTCTCAAGAAAACAAAAAGGCATCAGAGTCACTGCAAGCATAACTAGGGAAGATATTGCTATGACATGCACAGCTCAAATATTTCTCCACCTTCCAGTAAACTATTTGTGCAAGTTAACCATCTGACTCCTGATTTAAGCACAAAATGGAAGGAGAAGCCATAAGGTTGAGAAAGAGAGCTGGAAAAAGGGATGGATGAAAACTAATTCAATAAATAATATGACCTTCTTAGAAAAAAAAATTAAAAAATAAAAAAAATAAAGACTATGAACTTTAAGATCAAATCTTAAAATTGATATTTTTTTCTGTATGCTTAGATATCAGTAAAAAATTATATGTTTTTTCTCCAAGACTTCTGAATATAAGATCGCATTCTTCTTCAAGCAAAATAAGATGAAATAATTTTGCTATAGAGAACATCATGTGGATTTCCAGCCACCTTATGGATTGATGATTTTCAGTCCCATCCACATTCGGGCTATGTTTGGAATATAAATGAATTTCATAAAAAGTGTGGAATTTATTTATAAATCTATATCTTTATCTATATTCTAACGACAAAGATATTATATTTGTAAATGAAGTCTCCATTTCTTTGAAGGATTTATTTGTTCCAAACATTGTGCCAATGAACTGATAATTCAATGCACTTTTTTTAAAAGCGTCTGAACCATGCTTTACACACATAACCTCACAGTTACCAGACTCTAATATCCGAAAATTACGAAGGCATTAACAGAACTGTAAGAATTAACATGGAACTACTAGTCCATAAGGTTGAATAAGAAGTTCAGACACTGGGAAGGTAATCTTCTCCTAAGCTTACATCATTTCAGCAAGCGCAGCCAAAAAGCAAAAAGGTTGAACTTACAGGATTCAATGTTTGTGGCACACAAAATATTGCTTGCAGGGAGGCATGATTTACAATGTACTTAACAGCATCAGGACCTGAAGAAACACAAAGTTCCACTTAAAAATCTAGAAGCCAAGCTTAGATAAACACTGTTAGAGGTTCAATGCTAGACCAGAGAGAGACCAAGTGTGTCATATAAGGGAACAGAAATATAAGAATATGCCGAACAGGCATGATCAACAATGATCCATTCTGGTCTGTTGATGAAGTACAATCCAACACAAGATCCCTGTTACAGACAAACCAAAGCTAATATTAATCAGAAAATACACCAGTCCTTGGAAAAGGTTTACTGAAGCATCAAAATATTCAAAATTTTAATTTGTTTTCAAATTATCACCTTTGGCACCCCATGATACATGAGGCCTGAACCTATGGCCTTTCGAGCTATACCTGCTTCTCCATAAGTCATCCATTTGTACCTTTAAGGGTCAGATACAAAAGGTAAGAGTAGGTAAATTCGACAAATTATTAATTTTTTCTATACAAATAGAAACTTACTCTCCAACTGTTCCATCAGCCTGAATTCTTGTTCCAAGATATTTGTAACCCCTAAAAATTTCAGTTGAGCGCCTGACATTCATGAAAATAGAGGAATCATTTCAAATACTTATGAACATGAAAAATAACATTATATGGATGCATAAACTATAAACCTTATGTACAATCTAGCCAAAAACTAGTGAGATACTCACACAAAATTATCATGCAGCGTACCAATATCAGGAGAGTCAGGAAATCTACTAACAAGCTTCAATGGAGAACGAGCAGATCTGCATCATGAACGCAGGGAAATAATCTTAAAATATTGATAGGGAATTTTCGAGCAATCAACAAAACATTGGTTGCCACCTACCTGCATACATCCCACTTTCCTGTCTGCAGTTTCTCCGGAAGCACAACACTGTATCCCTGCTCTGTTCAGATAGATAATAAACAAATAAGCCTCATTTATATGGTCCAAAATCTATCCATCCCTATGCAAGGAGCATAAGGCGAAAAGGAAAATAAAACAAGTAAATCCCATTAGATATCATATTTCTTTACCAAACTATCCCAGAACATATTGCTTCTTGCTTTTGACCAGTATAAGAGGTATGAACCAGATGACTGTTTAAAGAACAAAAAAATTAAAAAAAAAAAGAAAAATAGAGAGAATAAACTGCATTTTCATCCAATCCATTGAGAAGAAGATCTATCCCTCGTTTGTGAGTTCCACTTCTCTAGTCATACAAAATGAATAGATAATTTTGACACTAATTAGAGAATTGACCTTCAAAGAAGAAGTAACCTACAAAATAAGCCAAGTAAGTTTTAGTTTAACCTGAAACATAACTTAAGGCTATTTTGCCCTTGATAAACACTTCCTCATTAAGATATGCTTGACAAATCCACTGCCTACACGAATTCCCTCTTAAAGTTCGCCCTTTTTCTATCAGATAATGAGAGCCCTCTGGTTCTCAAGGAGTAGCAACAGTTTCATTTACTACCCTGATGGGATGAGACCAGTGAGCGAAGTATCAGCTTCTGCGTCCTCTTTATCAAGTTAAAAATTCCAAGAAAAAGAAGGATAAAACAGATCCCAGAAACATTAGCTTCCTGTTTCTCAGAAAAAAAAAAACAGCCGAAGGGCTCCATGCATATATATACGCATGTAAAAGCCAAGTCTCGATAGCTTTACTAGTCCAGAATACCAAGAAACCATATCATGGAAAAACCAACGAAGACGCGTTTTTAATGTCATCAATCATTTGACATCCAGTAGAATTAAATAAACTAGAGCTTGCGGTTATCCGATTATTACCAATAGGAAACAACCAACAATTAATACACCGAAGAGCAAATAAGCCACAAAAGGAAAAGGCCATTCAAATTACGTTGACAATAAGTTCCAACTAAAGACCTTCAGCGGAATATTCTAGTTACATTCTGTAGAAAAGAAAAGCTCTAACACCTGAACGCAACAGACCAAGGAAAGGAGAAATGAGAGATCTCCATTGCAAAAGAAATGGTAACAAGTGTCATAATCCATTTCCGCGGACGAGATTATGTAAAGAAGAATTGACGACCAAAAAAGAAAAACTACACTAGATAAGGATTTACATCTACACACATACACACAAAAAAATAATATATATATATATAGAGAGAGAGAGAGAGAGAGAGTACCAAGAAGGAACTCGCCAGCAGTTGGGTTTGTATGGAGGAGAGAGGGACGACTAACGCCAGGGATGAGGTGGCCGCTAATGGCCTTTAGGCGACGTTGAGAGTTGGTTGAATCCATAGCCATCTTAAACGTTCACTTTTCAGATTCCACACAGGGATCGGCGCCTTCCAGTTTCTGTTATATATCCACTTTCCGTTGTTCCTGGGCAGCTGAGAAAGCTTAGTTTTCAAAGGATGAGTAACAATGGCGTCACACATATGAGGATGAGATTAAAGAAAAAAAAAGCATCAGTGTTGAGGGGGAAAGCAAGCGAGCAAGCAACTAAACTTTGACGCGATTCACGTACAAATAACAATGTGTGGATAAAACAATAAGCAGTTTACACAGAAATAAAGCATATGCATCATTTGTTATGGATTAAAATCTGCCGGCATGGATATTCTATCTTGTTCACATACTGCTTCGCCTTTTTGGACGTTGATTTGGTAAATTTACAGTCGGTATATTTTGGATGGCAGCTTCTGTCGTCTGAATGTCAGAGCCTTGCAGATAAAAATTTTTATTCGAGCAACAAAAAGATTGAAAATGATGAAGAGAGGAAAATTAATGAATGCAATCTCACTGCAAATCGAATCAAATGAAATAAATTTGCATGGTACCTGTTTGATTGATGTTATTTATGATTTTTCTCAGCGAGTTATCACTTTTGGTTTAGCCATTTGTGCCCTATCACTATCAGACCTTTTCTTCATATGCATATTATTATATATAATAAAATTTAATTTAATAATCTGATTTTCAAACTATAATATAATATTTATCCAAAAAAATATTTTTTAATGTTGAACGAATCAAACACAGAAAAGTTTAACTTCATTTTTCTCTTTTTTTTTTTTTTTTCTGTAAAACTTCATTTTAAGAGAATTATTATGTTACTACTATACATACTGTGTGTATATATATATATTTTTTTTAGAAAACTATACAAAGTATATAATTTGTCAAGTAATCTGGGCCTAATTATACTTTCATAGTGATTTGCAAATTATAACATAATCTTTATCCCAAAAAATATATTTTAATGTCTATTATTATTGGACCAAGAAGCTCAAGTTGATTTTACATTTATTATTGTTATTATTATAGGAAATTATATTATTATTATTAGTAATAGTAGTAGTAAGATATAAATATTATAGAAAATAAGGTTATAAATAAAAACCAAGGGATGGTTGCGGGAGGAGATAAAGTGAAACTACTACAGAAGTTGGCACAAAAATAAATTAAAAAACAAAGGCATATAATGACTGAGGAAATAGATTTACTCCTTAACTAAGCTATTAATTTATATAAATTTTTTAAAGTATGCATTATTTAAATAAAAATACTATTTAAAAAATAATATACTTAAATAAATAATGTGTGCTAATCTTTTTAAATAAAAATAATATAATCTTATTTCGGGATATATACTCCTAAACTATTATACTATATAAAATTATTCAAGTCGTTCATGCATTATTTTTTAATTTAATGTAATATGTATTTTTAAATTTTGTTCAAATAAATATTTATCATTTACCTGCATAACATTATATAGATATATGATTTTGAAATTATTTATCAGCATACGCATCATATATTATCAATTAAATCTATTAACAGCACATTTAATTCAATGTGTCAATATAAACATATAAAATAGGAAGTTCTATATAAAAAAAATTTAATAAGGGTTGTTAATATGAATATATATATATATATATTGTAACTTGCCAAAATCGACTATCATTACACATTCTCAACAATAATCACTCTTAAGTTCTATTCATTATTTAATTATATTATTTTTTAAAATCAATTGTCACCAGACAAACACATGTTAATATAACCTCTTTATTTATACTCAATATCCATGTAAAGATCCCAGAAATTATAATAATTTGAATGCAGAAGCGAAATAAAGGTTAAGGTTAACATCCCTTACACGATAACTCAAAAGTACTAATAAATATCACAGAACAAATTCTCTGAAAGAAATACGAAAAATAAAAAAAATTAAAAAAAAAAAAGTATCTAGTATCTACTCGTAGCCTTCTTACGGATCATGTTCGGGAACCGGATCCTCCTGATCTGAAATGGTTAAATAAAGGGTGAGCTACACTATCCCAATAAGGACATCACACTATCGCCGTCACAGAAGTAAAGGTTGGTAGAAAATTAAAACAACTAATGAAGCAGTAGATTTAAACCAATACATTTATTTAAAATAAAACCATTTACTCTTTTTCTTACAATTAGGAAATTTATAAAAACAATTTATAGAAGCAATAATATCATACGAATCACAATTTCATGCATAATCAGTAACATAGAATATAACATAAATTCGTATTCATTAACAATAATTAATCATCACCACTTCTCGTTTCACTAGCCTACTAGTATCCATAGGGATCCATAGAGGTGTCCCTGCTACACGTGAACCATTTTCCTTAACAATCTTGATTCCAATTCCGTTCCCATACCCGTCCGGTATGAGTACCAAGACATTAAACCTCAATACCCCGTCCGGTATGAGGGTGAAGCAGGCCGCCCCCATTCCCCGTCCAGTATGAACGCCAAATGACCAAGTCTCCATATCCCGTCCGGTATAAGACAACGTTCACGGTAGGGTTCCCTATGAACCTGATCCGTCCACCATCTCTCAGGATATCTAGTGAGGTTGTCACCTTATCCATTTATCAAATCACATCCCATTCCTATTTGTCCTTAGTCTTCGTCACCAAATAAAACATAAATACATAAACAAGCAACATGCATCCAATAATGCAATCATATTTTAGATTCTCAAAATCAAACAGTAGTCAAGTAAGACAGTAATACATGTATTTAGACCATACAATATATAAATAAGATATCATCATGCTTTTAGACTATACAATAAATCAACAGTAATCGACAGAAAACAATGTCCGACTTGGGCTCTATTCGCAATCCGTAATTAATCAAGCACATCTATTTAATTTGTACAAAGAACCGTATTATTATTTATTTGAACTTTAATTCCATGATAGAAAATAGGGTGAGGGGTCCTTACTTGATTCAACGCCAAAAACTAGATGGTTACTGCGCCTACGAGCGGTCCCTAGGTTCCCTGAATTTTTCTTCAGAAACTAAAATGCACTTATGGTACCTACAAGTGTCCTAAATAAACCCAAAAATTAGACCCAAGGCCTACTCGACCAATTTCGGAATTCCAGCACGGCGGCGATCCGCCTCAAGTTGGTTGTTTTCGACCGAATTCAGCCGAACTTGCACCGGTTCCTGCGATAAAACACACTTAAGGTCTTCGGTGGGCCCAAAAAATGAAAAAAAACTGAAACTCACTAGCGGTAGGGCTCTCCGGTACGGCGGCTCCTCCAGCTCACGTTGCGGTTGGGTGTTTTACTTCGGTCAACCTGTAAAGAAGGAAACGATGGTCACAATGGTGGAAAAATCACATCGAACGTGAATCGGAAAGGGCCTCATCGGAGGCATTTTTTGAAACACTCTGTGGCGGTATTTTTCAGCCAATCGACCGATTCTTTCACTCCGATTTGGCCATGGGCGGGTTTAAAATTGAATTTCGTGCAAGAAAAAAATTTTTTACCTCGTTTGGCGGTCGAAAATGGCTCCGGTATGGCGGTGGGTGGCGGCGGTCGGCTCCCCGGTGACTGGACTATCTTCTCCGGCGAGGGGCTCTGGCGACTAGGGTTAGGGTTTGGGTGCGGATTGGTTTATTTATACCCATCCACTTTTGATCTAGGTCGTCCATCATTTTTAATCTGAACCGTCCGATCACAATTAAATAGGGAGTGAATCTGGATCGTTCATCGCGATTCAATCTGGGTCATTCGTGCGCACGGGAACGGATCTCAGCCGTTCGATCGCGTGCACACGGATCGCCTACGTGGCTCCCCCACGTGGCCTCTCGCGTCAGCGCCTCTGCCACCTGGCGTGTCCTGGTTGGTCGGAGTTGCTGACCGGGCAGCTGACGTGATGTAACTTTTTTAAATTACGTTTTGACCCCCTGGTTTCTGATTTTTCTTTAAAAAATACCCCCATAACTCAAATTTTCACCCCTTTTTCCCAAAATTGTTTTCAATTAAATCTCTAACCAATTTTTTTACCCTTTTTATTATTATTATTGTTATTATTTTTATTAAATCAAATTAAAATAAAATAATGTAAATTTAAATCATATAAATAATAATTATATTTATATAAAAAAATAATAATTAAATAAAAATAAAAATAATTAAATGTTGGGTGTTACAACTCTCCCCCCCTTAAAAGAAATTTGGTCCCTCAAATTTGCCTCTTACTCTCGATCGAACAATTGAGGGTACTGGGCTCTAAAGTCTGATTCTACCTCCCATGTGGCCTCCTTTGGTGTGTGGTTTTGTCATATGACCTTCACAAAGGATATCTCCCAGTTGCGGAGTAATCTGCTCTTTCAATCCGCAATGTCGACTGGTATTTCCTCGTAGGATAAATCCTCCTTGAGTGGAAGAGGTTCGTGAGCCAAGACATGAGAGGGGTTCAGGTTGTACTTGCGTAGCATGGACACATGAAACACATTGTGGACCTTAAAAAGCTCTAGAGGCAGTGCTAGTCTGTAGGTGATAGTACTAATCATGTCTAAGACTTCAAATGGTCCAATAAATCGGGGGTTCAATTTCTCCCTCTTGCCAAACCTACTGATTCCCTTAAAAGAAGTGACCGTAAGGAACACCCGGTCGTCTTCCTCAAACGTTAAATCTCTCCTATGAGTGTCCGCATAACTCTTTTGTCTGCTCTGAGTCGTCTGAATATTCTTCTTGATCTTAACTATTTTAAACGTAGTCTTCTTTACCAGCTCCGGGCCGAATAATTTTCTATCGCCCACTTCTTCCCAAATCGGCGATCTGCATGGGCACTCATATAATGCCTCATACGGAGCTATGCCAATACTCCTTTGGTAACTGTTGTTGTAGGCGAACTCTATCAGGGGTAGACGGTCGTCCCAATGGCCCCCGGAGTTAAGGACACAAGCTCGGAGCATATCCTCAAGTGTACGGATTGTCCTTTCTGACTGTCCATCAGTCTGAGGGTGGAAGGTAGTACTGAGGGACAACTTCGCTCCCATGGCTTGCTAAAAGCTACTCCAAAACGAGAAGTGAACTTGGGGTCCCTGTCGGACACCATTGTCACTGAGACTCCATGCAATCTGACTATTTTTCGAATGTATATTCTTGCTAACTTGTACAAGGGATCGGTCATCTTGATGGTCAAGAAGTGGGAAGACTTGGTAAGCCGGTCAACAATTACCCATATGACATCATGTCCTGAGCGTGCCTTAGGTAACCCTGTCACGAAGTCCATGGTGATATGTTCCCACTTCCACTCTGTGATCGGTAATGGTTGAAGTAACCTGCCTGGGTGCTGATGCTCTGCCTTGACCTGCTGACATACCAAGCATTTAGACACAAAGTTAGCTATGTCTCTTTTTATCTTGTTCTACCAAAATCGGGGTCGCATACTTTAATACATTTTAGTGCTGCCGAGATGCATGACGAACTTTGAGTTATAAGTCTTTGTCATGATGTCTCTCTTTAACTCACTGTCACTTGGAACACACACCCTGTCCTGGAATCAGAGTAACTCATCGGTGGAGACTCGGAATTCTGAGCTAACTCCCTGTTCTGCATCGTTCTTGAGGGCTACTAGCGCGGGATCAGTTGACTGAGTTTTCCTTATTCTCTAGAGTAACTCAGGCTGGATGGTCAGATGACCCAAACATGTGACTCTCCTCAAGTCCTGAAGTCGGACCTGTTGTGTGGCCCCAATTTTTTTGAATTTTGAAACCATTAAATGGGCTAAGATACCTGCACTTTTTCTACTGAGTGCATCGGCTACCACGTTTCCCTTACCCGGATGGTACAAGATGTCACAATTATAGTCCTTAAGAAGTCCTATCCACCTTCTCTGACGCATGTTGAGATCCTTTTGAGTGAATATGTATTTCAAACTCTTGTGATTGGTATAGATCTGAAATGTCTCTCCATATAAATAATGGCGCAAAGTCTTCAAGGCGTGTATGATTGCGGCAAGCTCTAAGTCATGGGTGGAATAATTTTTCTCATGACTCTTTAACTGTCTAGGCCCATAAGTTATGACCTTCCCATGCTGCATTAGAACACAACTCAGGCCTAGATAGGAGGCATCACTATAAACTGTATATCCCTCCGATCCACTCGGTAAGGCCAGTATAGGTGCAGTAGTCAGCCACTTCTTTAGTTCTGAAAAACTTCTTTCACAGTCCTCATTCCACTCAAACTTGGCATTCTTCTTTGTGAGTCGAGTTAGGAGAGCAGCTAGACTATAAAATCCTTCAACGAACCTGCAGTAATAGCCCGTCATTCTCAAAAAACTACGAATTTCTTTAACTGATGTCAATTTCTCCCAATCGAGCACCGCTTCAACCTTTTCAGGATTCACTGATACTTCATCCTTTGATATGATGTATCCCAGGAAGGTGGTCTGCTCAAGTCAAAATCCACACTTACTCAACTTTGCAAACAGCTTCTTTTTTCTGAGAACCTGCAAAACCTGAGTTAGATTATGAGCATATTCCTATCTGCTTTTTGAATAGACCAGGATGTCATCGATGAACACGATAACAAATTGATCTAAGAATTTTCTGAAGACCCTGTTCATCATATCCATGAAGATGGCTATGGCATTGGTTAGCTCAAATGGCATGACTAGGAACTCATAGTGTCCGTACATGGTTCGAAAAGCCGACTTGGGGATGTCTTCTGTCCTTATTTTCACTTGATGGTAACCTAATCGCAGATCTATTTTGGAGAAGACATGTGCACCCTGCAACTGATCGAAGATGTCATCAATCCTGGGAAGGGGATACTTGTTCTTGATTGTGACCCTATTCAATTATCTGTAATCAATACATAGTCTCAATGTTCCATCTCCCTTTTTGGTAAAAGTGATTCCGGCACCCCAAGGGGACACACTATGTTTGATAAAACCACTGTCTTGTAATTCAGTGATCTATTTTCTCAGCTACTCCATCTCAACGCAGCTCATGGGGTAAAGAGCAACCGAAATAGATTGGGTGTCTGGCTGTAAATCTATGGTGAACTCGACTTCCCTATCCACTGGCAGTCCGGGTAATTCATCTAAAAACACATCTGGAAAATCTCAGACTACTGAAATCTCTTGAATACAATTCTTTTTCTTAGGTTTGCCTAGTTAGAGAAAACAACAAGGTTAAGGTACTCGACGAATAAGAAAACTTGCCATCAAGGAATAAGCACTAAATGATTTTATTAATTTGTAAATGGCTCCTCGTTAGGAGGATTGAATACAACATTCTTATTAAAACAATCTACGGTGGCGTGATATGCCGCTAGCCAATTCATCCCTAAAATTACATCAAAATCCCCCGTGTCTAATTCTATTAGGTCTACACTCAGTTTCCTATTTGCTATATCTACGGCACAAGCCCTGTAGACAACTTCTCCCAATAGTGTTACACTCCCAGCAGTAGACACAAATAATATTGAATCAAGTTTATCAGGTAATACATTAAATTTTGATGCAAATTGGTTAAATTGGTTTTTCAATTCAATAGGTTAGGAAACTTACTAACTAGTTTCCTAAGATTTATTGATCGAATTCAGGTCATGTGTAACACCCTGCAAACCTTCGTACTTAATTTATAATTGAAAAAAATTATTTATTCAGGTCCTAAGGCTATTTGAACTTTTTAAATTATTTCGTAATTTTTATATCGCATTTCGTAAAATTAATTCGTATTTTTAAATTTTATTCTAAAAATTATATTATTATTATTATTATTTTTTTTTATTTCTTTCAATATTATTTTATTATTTTATTTTTAAAAATAAATTTTCAAGACAAAAGATGGAAAAAATGGCGAAATCCCGCTAGTAAACGCATGCAGGAAAAGACCCGCCTGCGCAGGCAATGCATGCCGCATGCACATGCATGCTCACAGCCAGCACAAGACGTGCGCACATTCCGTCCGCGGGAGGCGCGAGTCCGATCTGCACGTGCGTCCCATCGTGCATAGACAGGCTAGTCCACTTTCGTCCCATTGCGCACAAATAGGCGTGGTGCTGTGCGCCTTGTGCGCGCGTCGTCCATGCAGTAGGCCTGCGCACGCCTGCAATGCACAATCGACTGGGGAGGCGTGCTGCTACCTCAGGTAATGTGCCGCCATCTCCTTGGGTGTTGTGCATTGCCTTGAGCAGTGTGTTGTTATCGTCTTGGGCGGTGTGCCACCGTCGGTTGGGAGACCTTTTTTGTTTTCACGCCGCCATTGCATCGCGTCACATCACTCATTTCTAATTTTACTTTCTCTTTTTTATCAGATTTCACCACTTGGTGCAAATCTAACTGTTCTCATTTTCTATAAATAGGGATCTCTTTCTTCTATTTTCTTCATTATTTTCATTTCATTCTTCCATTATCCAAGAGCTTAAAGAAAGAAAGAGTGGTCTAGAGAGAGAATAATAGGAGAATAAGAAGGAAGGTGCAAGAAAACTTTTAGGTTTCGGTATGAAATTTAGTATTTACTTTTAAATATCTTAAAAAGTATTTCTAAAGTCAAAATTATGAAGGTTGAAATTATGATTTGCATGATTATGTTAAATGTTTTGATAAAGCCCGTTATATGATTGTATATACATTTAATTATTTGTATGTAATTTAAATGATATAGTTTTGTGATCAATTACTGAAATGTGAACAGGAAATTAAGTATGAAATGACATGAAAAATATGTATCTGTATTGACATGTATAATACATCAAGTGTTTCGTTAGACTGTTTATCTCTGAGGAGTTTCTATTTTTTTCCTCCCTCATCTGGTCTGCAAAGACGTGAGAGGACCGTTCCTTATACTGATGAGAGTGGTGATGTAATTATTTGGTAGGGATTACATTTGGCTAAGTACTGTCGTAGCTATAGACTATCTGATATGACCACTGTGATTGACACGACTGTAATCATAGATCATGTCACAGTTTAGCAAGCCAAAAATGTGTTGTTGGCAAATTAGTGTTTTATATATCTGATATGATCATTTCACATGAGTAGTCAGAAATCTGTATCTGTCCTCAGTAGATAAAAGTTGGAACAACTTCGAAAAATATAACACGAAAATATGAGCATATCATGATTTATTAATTTTCTCTATTATCAGTATGATTGATTTGATTGTTATGATTATAACATGATGAATATAACATTTTTATGAATAGATAAATTATTTTCATAAATTAAAAAATGACACTAACGTGACCACTAAAGGTAAGTGTTGATGACATAATCATTCACTTTTAAAATTTTATGATATTATTTAGATACTATTTTTCTTACTGAATATATAAAACTCATATTTTCTATGCCCTCTCCCCCCCAAAGATGAGGAAGATAGTCAGAAAACGATTGCTGACCTACCCCTTGAAGTGTATAAGGATCCCATGGATCCACAAACCTTGAGTACATGATTTATTTCGTATTCTAATGAGTTCATTCACATAGTAAAAGAAGTGACATTTTTTGTATTTTGATGTTTTGTATTTTATTGTCACTTATTGTCTCAATTACATATATGTAATTGAAACTCATATTTTTTTAAGATGTTTGTAATAATTTGCTCAATTGCATATAATTTTCTATCATGCACTCGTAATATATTTCTGTATCTAGCACCTTTATACCGTAATTAGTATTTGGGATGTCACATCATGTATCAAGAGATTTATTTTATTTATTACACAAAAAGGAAAACAAGATAAAAATAGAAAAAGTTAAAAGTAAAAAAAAATAACGAATAGAAATGAGGAAAATAAAAGAAAGATGTGATATTTAAAAAAAAATTCAAAATTTACTATTGAAACTCAAGCATTAGAAAAAAAAAATATGCAAGAAAGAAAATCAACATTTAAGACCGATAAGATGACACTCTAATTCAAGGATAATTTAAAATGAAGATTATTTAACAGGAATCGGCAAAATCTAAGAGCAAAGGAAATCAGGAAAATCCTCAACCTCTAAGGGACAACACTTCTACAATTTTGTAAAGTGATGAAGGAGCTAGAGAATTAACCAATAAATAATATTTGATTCGTAAAGAAAATCAATGTGTTTCGAAAATAATATATAAAAACATAAAAAAAAATGATGAACAAAAAAACCAAAAAGATAAAAATTAAGAAAATGAAAAAAAAAAAAGAAAAAATCACATAAGAAAATAAAGATAACCTGAAAACCTAAAAAGGTGGCCTACCTTGAAAAAGAAATAATTGAGCAAAAACAGAGGTAGGTAAAAAGAATAGAAAATATTTTCTTTAAATCCCGCAATGGGTAAAAACCTAATAAAGGATTAAGAAAAGATTTACCCTAAATCTTATAATGAGAATGCAAGAAATGATAGATTAATTAGAGATTTATCTTTAATCCCTCTATATGGTAAGACATCAAAGGAAAGAATAAGAAGAAATTTACCTTGAATCCTGTAATGAAAAACTAAAAAAAGTAAAGATAAAGGGAAAAGTAGTTTTAAATCCCTCTACATGAGAAAATACCAAAAATAAAAGATCATAAAAAAATTTTAACTTGAATCCTGTAATGGAATGCACGAAGGAAAGACTAAGAAGAGATTTGTGTTACATTGAGAAATATGAAGGTATTAGAGGAAATGTTGAAAAAAAATCTATCTTAAATATCTCTATATTTAAAGGATAAGAAGACAACAAAGAAAAGATTAAAAAAAATCTACATTGAATTTCGATATGAAAAGACAATAAAAGAAAAATTTACCTCAAATATCTCAATATGAGAAGACATTTATAGTATTTTGTATGTGTTTATCTTAAATTCTACAATGAAAAAGATTATGTTGACTCTAAATTTTTTAATAGAAAAAAAAATTACGTTTTTTATTTATGTTCATCTTAATGTATTAAAAATTTAAAAAAAATAAAAAAAAAAGGGAAAAAGGGAACAAAAATATGAAAAAAGAAATAAAAAGGAGAAAAATGAAAAATAAAAAATGAAAAATGAAAAAAAAATGAAAAAAAATGAGGACAAAGGAATTCACAAATTTTAGATTAAATAAGATTAAGGTAATCATAATCTTTACTTGTTCTTTTTACCAAGAAAAAAAAAAAAAGTCAAGTAGAAAAGAAAGGTCGTGATATTCTAGTTTTATTTGAGCTAATTTTTATTCTTTCTGTTTTGAAATTTATTATCATTGTTATTATGTGAGTTAAAAAAACAAGAAAAAGAAAAAGAAAAAAAAGAGAAACAAATTACAATTCCCATTTTCAGGAAAACCCAAATCCTATATAACCCCAAACAAACCCAATTTGTACATTAGACCCAAAATTGTTGGTGGCTTTATATATATATATATATATATATGAGAGAAACCTAGTAACTTTTACTTATTAAATAAAACCTCAGTTGTATTAAAATAATAATTTTTTAATATTATTTTGATTTCCTTTTTTCGATTAAGTATGGTTAGTGTTAGAGGATATAAGTTCATATTCATCTTATTCATGATATATATATATATATATATATATATATAATTTAATGGATCATAACTGTAAAATCTGTCTCTAATTTTATTTATAATTAAAAAATTCGTTATACTAATTCTTAAAAAAGACACATGTAAAATAGTATTTAATATTATAGACAATTAAAGTGTTGCTATATTAATTTTGTCACTTGGACTGTTTCTCTAAAAAATTAAATCAATAAATTAGAGATTTAGTCTGATACTACTTGTTAGCCTTGATTGCCTTGTAACCCAAGATGGAAGATGAATTGGGTTCCTCCGATTTTAACACTTTCTCGAGCTTCCAATTTTGAGCTCCTTTCAAAAGTGTTAGCATTGAAAGACTTGCAAAACCTACTATTTGTTAGTTTAGAGATCATTAATACTAAACATTTTGGTTGGATAAACGTCCACACTCTTCCTTGTATCTATGTGATAATCACGTTAATATGTTAAAATTTGATCACTCTTTTTTGTTTTTCTGTTATCTTTTTAACAATTATCACAATAATTTCATTATCTTAGGATATTAGCAAGACTTTTCTTTTTATATGTTGTGTTAACAAGTCGGTCATAAAAATCGTTCACAATCTGATGCAATATAATAGGATTAAAAACATCGAAATCGATAGACATTTTATCAAATAAAAACTTGACAGCGATTTGATGTATCTCATACACGTTATCAATTTTCAACTAATAAATATGTTAACTAAAGGTTCAAGAAATGCAGCATTCTAAGTTCTTATAGGCAAGTTAGAAATGGACAACATTCATTATCCAATTTTTTTTTAAAAATAGGGTAAATTAGGTCGAAAAGTATAAAAATAAACTATACTCTTTATAATTAATTGTAATCAATTGTTTATTTTATTTTCCGTTCTAGAAAATACAAATTATAATATTCAATAAAAATGCATGTCAAATAATTCTTAATATAGATAAAATAAAAGTGTATATTGTGTTTGAAAAAAAAATAGGTAAACTAAAGAGCCTTTTAAACACTAAATTGAAATATTTATGTTACGAACTTTATTATTCCTAGATTAAGAGGCCTCAAGCAAAGGAATACTTTGGAAAAAGAAGGATGCGTACACTGAATTCGGTACCCACCATCCGACATCTGCCAAACCATTTGAAAGTTTTGGAGAAGCCAAGATATTTGGTAAATGAGGACCAACTGTGTATATATTGAGATTCAACATTCATATCAAGGGATTGAATTCATGGTCCCGTAAACAAAGCTCCATTTGCCTGAAAGTTCCAGTTGGAATATGTTATGATGCTGTCCGTGATAATTTGTTTTCATGTTCCATCAGCAGCAAATTATATGAATCGATATATGTGTATGCATGTGTGTGTGTGTGTGTGTGTGTGTACATACATTTATAACATACTTTCATAAAACTCTGATTTTCAAATTGTAGAGTAGGAACCACTGCAGCAAACAGGTGCTGGAAGCAGCAAATTCTATCTACGTACGTTGCAGGCGGGATGGATCTTAAAGGTGGTTTCCTCAAAATTACAGAAATGAACTTCAGAGAGTAGTATAATTTTTATTTTTTGGTAACAAAAACAAGAGGCTGAATATTAAAACAGAAAATGCACTTTCCAGGAACTAAATTTATTCCAAAGAAAACAATGGAAATATCTTGTACAAAAAATAAACTTAATACATCACAAGTCTGTGTCTAATAAACATCTACTTCCAATTCTCTGTTTCACTCTTCTCAAAAAGCTAAGAATAGATTTCTGCTTTTCACTTCAAAAAATTTAATTTTTTAAAGTTTGACTTCGTTTATATTTTTCGGATTAAAAATAAAAATTGGACCAAACAGACATTTATAAGTTCATAAAGCTTATAATTACCGAATGCAAGTATCAAGGTCCTTAAGTCTGCTTATAAAGAAAGACAAAGGTAACATCTCAATCCCCCTTCTGTAAACCAAAATAATAATAATTTTTTGAACTTTTCTTATTTTAACTCATAAGTCACTAACTTATAACTAAATAGAACAAAACAGAATCCATTCCAGTTAACTAGTTCGATAAAAACAAATCTACAAAGCAACCTCAAAAAATCCAGTATTAGAAAAGAGAGAAATCTTTGAAGATCCTGTCATTGCCTTAATGATCACAGAAGAAGCACGAACAGCAGTGGTTTAATTGCCCAGAAAGCTATCGCAATTGTAACCACGCCAGACTGGTTACAAAAATGTTTCCAAGTAATTTCTGGCATTTCTGACATATTTGGAGATATTCCAGTAACTTGTGATGAGACTACTGATGTGATAGGTGAACCTTCAACGGTGAGCCTGGGAGATTTTCAAATTTAATCCTATTATGTAATCAGGTTCCAACTGATTCAATTCTCATAACAAATCAGAATGATCACACACAAAGATCTTAACAATTCAAGATGAGAATTACATTCCAAAAAAAAAAAAAAGAAACAATTCAAGATGAGAGTGGATGTGAGAAGATTATTTTCTACTTATATATATGCAGATTCAGAAAGAAAGTTAAGTAGGAATCAATTGAGAATTAAACGCAAAAGAGTCACTCAAAAAATAATAAAAGGTAAATAAAAAGGGGAAAAAAAATTAGAAAGAACATTAAAGTAATTAATATTTCCACCATCCATCTTCATTATTGCTAATCACTCGTGATGGGTGAACAAGTCCACTCATCTTGGGCAGGATGGGTAGGATGGTAAACAACTCAGGTCAGTTTATGTACCGAAAATTAGTTGAGTAATTAAGACTTTCTTATTCTACATTTAGAAGAATATGACCATAAAGCACCAGAAGAATTTAGTGAAAAAGCTTAAAATATTTTTGGAGCTTAAAGCTCAATGAACATAAAGCAACAGAAAAAATATGATTGATCTAAAACTAATTAGTAAAACTAACAAAGGCAACAAGCTTAAAAACTTATTGGAGTTTGAACTATGCTTGGAATACATCTAGAAATATTGTGGATTCATTTATAAATTCTATGAGGAAAAGGGCCTCTATGCCCCATCAACAAGTAATTGATGGTACAAGGAAACCTCTGAAAGTCTATCAGAGGAGATATCATTTAAATGGTAAACAATTAGCTGGTGTCTGGGTTAGAAGTATCTAAATGCTGACAATTTTAATTTTCCAATAAGACCTAGGTTAGTTGTAGCAGGAGTTATTTCAATTCCAGACTGTCCCTTAGTTTGTTCAGCGCAATTCTCGGAGAACAGATAGAAAAACTTGTGCTAATTCTCGAAGAATGGATAGAAAAACTTGTGCTCCGAGAATGTTTGTATGCACAAAACTACTATCTGAATTGAATTACAATCAACACTTAATCCAAATTTCTTTCTCAAAATTCTCTTTCTCATTTTCTTCTCTCATGCTACTTCTCTGCTCCCTTCTTTTCTTAATCCCTGATAAACCCTATTTCCACTGGAGTCTAAGCCTAAGGCTCCTGACAAACTCACACCTAATTCAACTAGAAAATGGTAAGAATCTACCATAAAATAGTAAAAGTTAATCTCCTATGGAATTCCATATAAAATTAAAATAACAAATCTAAAAAATTCCATCAAATTTCATAAATTTAGAAAAATGGTTCCAATTTTAAAAAAAATTCTATGAGGTCAATTTTTTTGTCATCCTAATACAGTTCACATCATTTTCTAATTGAATAGATGTAAATTTACAAATGAATTCTATATAATTGTTGGATTTGTTCCAAATTTAGCCTAATGCTCAAGGAACAGAAAGCACTAGAGAGTTAAGCCAAGTAGTCAATTTGGACACTTAATTGTTTAAATCCATGCAATTAAGCGCCATGTTTCCGACAAAATTAGATAGAAAATACATAATAAGGAGAATCATCTTCTCAACTCGATTGCTATTCACGTCACTCAGTATAGGACGGTGACAGGAAGGAAAATTTATATTTACGGGGGAGAGGGAGAAACCAACTATTGTTCTAGCAAAATCACAAAAACAAAAAGCAAAAAGAAAAAGGCCATACCATGGAGAGATAATATTGATATCATAAGTTGTTATCAGCGGGGGTAGGTTGGCAGTTTCTCACCCAATCAGATAAAGTTGCAACATTTCTAGAGATATCCTCAATGGTGTCACTCTTCAAAGCTAGAACTATATCCTCTTGATAACTTTCCTTTGCTTCCTCCAGCAGAACTTGAAATATTTCACATTCGATATTGTTTGAGAGTTTGGCACCTGTGTAACCTCTGCAGTACCGAAAACTTTGATGAGACATCAAAACCAACTAGAGAACATAACAGA
Organism: Carica papaya; assembly: GCF_054855325.1. Taxonomy (NCBI): domain Eukaryota; kingdom Viridiplantae; phylum Streptophyta; class Magnoliopsida; order Brassicales; family Caricaceae; genus Carica; species Carica papaya. The sequence continues at coordinate 14,187,716 of NC_142311.1, read as the reverse complement.
AAGAAGAAACAGCACCTTTTACTCAAACGATCATACAACACAGAGTTTTCAGTTTGAAGCACGATCACACGATCAAACCACCGTTCAGGAAAGAAATCACAGCCATGATAATCCACAATGTTTCCCCCTTCTTCCATTACATCCTCGAGCTCATCACACACCTGCAAAACCAAACATTTATAACCAAATACATTATTGCTATTTATAAATCATTAAGAATGAAATTTAGAAATAAATGCTATTACTAGAAGTATTGACTGGCTTGTAAATTTTGGAAATTCCATAACAAAACGATTTTAAATAATTTCATAGAACAATTAAACAACACAATTTCTCATGACGAATAAAAAAGATAAGAACCTATTTCCTACTTCAAACCCAAGTAAGGTGTTTATATGCAACTTCTATGAGGTAAGTTTTATGTACTTTTCAAGGAGATCATTGTTAGGGATTTTCACATTAGAAACCAGGTTAAGAGCCTCCACCTATGGATCACATAGAGCTTATTTCACATTTAGGAAGACAACAAAGATGCCAAATAGATTTAGCGTAACTAAAGTGGCTTAAAAGCAAGCTAATTAAACAATTTTAACCCCCAAACAACAGTGAAAGTTAATTGCAGTTTTGGAGAATAGCTTTGCATGTCAAAGCCCAGAAGCTTACATTTTAGAGCTGCTATCAACTAAAAATATCGATGCAGATATTCCAATATGGTTTTAAGGAGTGAGGATATCAGAATATTTACCAGGTCTTCATTGATAACATGGCACTGGAGCTCATCATCCCATCCATCATGCAAGCCCTTCTCTTTGACCAAGTCTCCAATATTTATGTGGTGGAACTGTGTGGCTTCTGCTAACGCAGATGACATCGTTGTTTTGCCAGTTCCGGGTGTGCCCGTTATCAGTATGTTTGGCTTCCTTCTCTGTTTGTTGCTTTCTTGTGTCATGATCCTGGTACCAGCGGCTGTATAACCTGTGAGAAGAGGCTGCCCTTCAGACAGATTTTCATATTTTAAATTTTTTTTGGAGAAATCAAACAAGGCCAGAGAGCCAGTTGCAAACCCAGCTAGGCAAAGAAAAAAAATTAAAAGGGCAGATCAACCGGACCTTGCCCCAAAACAAAAATAACATACTAATGAAATTTGCCTACAAGCAACTGAAAAAGAACAATTGAGATTTTGATAAGGCTCCCAAGTCACAGGGCAGAAAGTTCTGCGACTGAGTTCCTTTCTGTCATAAGTAATGCAGAATGGATTATATTGTATTGCTGAAATATGCTAAAGATTCTACTTATTTTAAATATAGAACCACTGTATAATTTAAGGGTTTACTATTATAGTTTTCAAGATTTTTCTTAACTTTTCTAGGATGATGCAATGGCACCTTGGACCTAAGGATTGAAATGCCTAGATTGGGCAATGTTAGATTATCAATGGAGCATAAGAAAAACGTTAATATGGAAGGGTATAGGGAGGACCGAATCAACTTCTATATCCCACTCAACGTATGTAATACCTAAATTTAGTCACCAAAAAAATTCTTTCCTCTAATTGAATCTACAATTCCTAAAAAGAATGCAAAAACAAAAACTAAATAATTAAAACAAGGAAAGAAAAAAGTCAAGAACTTACTGATAAATTGATCCCCGCTCCTTAACTCAACAAAACTTATGAAGATCCCTGCTTCTTCAAAAACTGGAAGAAACTAAAAAAACTAGCAAAATGCTAATTCTAGAAGAAAAACCAAAGCTTTCAATATTATTTCACTAAAATGAATTGTGTTTATAACCTACGGGCAAAGGCCTATTTATGACCCATTCCCAGGAATTATCCCATTTAGGAAAGCGTTCAGAGATGAAATTACTTTCCTGTTATAGACGTTTCTCATTGATGCAAGATTGCATCTTTAGAACTAATTCTGGGTTGTCTAGGATCACATCACACGTTAATACCAAAGGAAAAACAAGAAAGAGGGATCCAGGAAAGAGGAACCGATGGTGTAGGCGCAGTGCAGTGAAGCAGGCATAGGCTAAAAAGCAGGCAGCTGGTTCAGAAAATAGATTTAGTGTTTTATTTTTGGCTTTGTCTGTGTATATATATTAACTGAGACCGAACTGGAACAAATTGGTTTATTCAATCCCTGTTCTCCTTTATAGAGAACTGATAACTGCACACCCTTAATAATCATCATTCTGGCAATAAAACCTCTTATTGAACCTGATCTCTAACTCTCATTTTCTAACGAGTCACCATGCAATTAGTCAAGTAAATCAACAAGCTTATGAAGAGGAAACATATAGTGATTCAATTGATAGTGCTACTATCAACACACATATGACAAGACCCATTCTTATTTGGCACTAGCAAAGCTGGAACAACACAAGGACTCACGCTCTCTTTTACTAAGTCTTTGGATAAGGGCTCATCAACTTGCCTTTATAATCTTTCATACTCTTAATCATGTGATATGCTGCCTTATTGGGAAGTATTAAGTTAGGAACTATGGTTGTCTCTTGTAGGAAGAAGACCTGAAGAAATTTCATTAGGAATGGCTCCAACAAACTCCTTTAAAATTGGTTAAACTAGAGAACTTATCACACTGCACTTGATTCTTCCTCAAGTAAAAGAGCATAAATCTCTTCAGTTGCTTAATCTGTAAAGCATCTAAACAAAAACATATTCTCTCCTTTTTTAAGGATTTTGGAATGAATTATGGATTCATTAGTCTGGAGACAATGCTTACTCCATCGTTCACAAAGGTACAAGTGTTCTAAAATCCATCACGTATTGCTCTCCTATTCGATTGTAGTGATCTTCCTAATAATAAATGGGATACATCAATAGGAGCCACATTAAACCAGATTTCATAATTATAATTCTTCCCACTAGAATTTAAGTAAACATCTCCTATCCACCTCTACATCTCCTCCCTTGTGAAACCATTTTATGTTGTACAGCTTTGGCTTTACTTCCATCTTTAATTTGAATTTGTCCACCACTATAGTCGCAAAAGCGTTAGCATAGTTTAACCATTAATGACTTGATTGCAAACTGCCATAGGAAGTGCGTATAGCATAAAAAAGACACTCTCTGCTAATCAACATCTTGTGCTTGATTATTGTTACATATATTGTCGAAGAACTAACAATTCACCATCATTTGCATACACAGGCTCTTATCATATTCATCATAAATAGACTCTTCATTATCTTCATATTATGCAGTCTCTTCCTCAATCAAAGGGAAATTTTTTATTGAGACATTCATAAGCTGTATGTCCATAACCTTAGCACTCAAAACACTTCTGAGAGGGCACAGTTAAAGGTCCAACTTGCTTTTCACTCTTCGAAGAACTTTTTCACTCGTTATTTCTTTAGAGAAAAATGACTTGGATGAAAAAACATTTCCCTGATAATGATGGAATGATAAAAAAACTGGCTTGGAAAGTCTTTTCTTCACTTCTTTTATTGTTTTCCCACTATCATTGAGAGCTTGCCTATATAACTAAATGACAAATACAGTTGTGTAACAACCAAGGTGAGATGAGATGCAAAAGATCCTGCAAACATATAATCAATAAACTCAAAGGGAGTTGCCACTAACTAATCCATTTAATGTATTAGACACCAAACCACACACCGATCAACTTTAAAGAAATTTGGTTCAAGAAATAGTCCCAAGTGAGAAAGTATTAGGCACTCACTTGGTGGCATAGGCTCATCAACTTTGCCAAAAACATTTTCTATTTTAGTTTTAAATGAAATATATAAAAACCTAATTAAACATAAACAAAGAAAAAGGAAACAAGTTAGGCACCCAAAGTAAGTAGTTTTCTAAACCAAAAACCTACCGATTTTAATGGATAAATGAAACATGCACAGCAACTAAAAGACTTGTTTGACTCATTTTGGACCTCCAAATAACATCATATATGGTACAAAGCCATGGAAGTGCAATGAAGCATAAATGAGACTAAGCCTATACACAAACATCTAAATTAATTGTAAATGCTTAAAACTGATGCTGCAATGAGTTAGGCAATAACAAGCAGTCCTAAAATGCAAGCAAAAGGAAGGAAACATTAAGGAATCAAGAGCTATTGAATTGGTCATTGATCCTCCTATTCAACTAGAATATGTGCAGGCACATTAATTGGGATATATCGAATCAAATTGGCCTGAGCACTAGTTTGCAAGAAAGGAAAATAAAACAAATAATAAAATGAAATCCTCAAAATAGTCTATGTAACCATTATTTTATGGTAGACAACAACTAGAGAAATAACAAGTTTCGGATTCATGCAAATTGAAATTCAAAATCAAAGAGGTACTCAAACTATCATTGTATTATTATGACATCGACAGGAAAGATGATGACCAAATAACATAAAGCACTAAAACTAAAAATGATCAGAATTAATAGAACAACATATTTTAGCTTGGAATATTTATACATAGACAAATATCTTCAATCCTTAGAATCAAATCATTCTCTTTACTAAATCAACTCTAAGATATTTCCAAATCTCTATCTCTAAGGATTTACTTTAGAAAAGAAAAAAAAAAAAAAGGATTATACCCCTTTTTGTGATTCAGAAGAAAGTCGAGTATCCTTCTCCTCTCGGAAATCCGCTCCAATCTCTTCTCTGTTTGCTCCGATATTCTCAATCTCACACCAAAGTTCTCTGATTTTTCTTCAACTCAAAACACCCAAACCGGACTCCCTCGGTTTTCTCTAACCCGAAGCCCTAGCCATCAACATACACCAATTTCTCGCCCAGAATGGTCTCTCAAATCAGCTCCTTTCTCAAAATTTCTCACGGTTCCCAAATATTTTCTAGAGCCCCGAAGACCTCCCCTGTTTCCCCTCTTAAACTCGTGTCCCTCTCTCCCTCTCTCTCCTCAATCACTTTTTTTTTCTCTCTCCCCCTTCTTCCAATTCCTCCGCTTCTGGTTCCTTTTTCTTTCTTACTCAAGTCGCCTCTAAAACCGAAGGCCTCCCCCTTTTTTTCACACACACCGCCCTCCTATAACCACATGCTCATGCCTCTCGTTCTTCACGTAACAGCTTCTGCCCTCGGCTTAGGAGTTTTCGCGCGTGGCTCTCTGTCTGTTGCTCAGCTACGTCTCTCCTTGTCGTCCTGGGAGCCCCTTCACCCGTACTCAGCTTTTTCTCTCCCTCTTTCTCTGCCGTTCTGTAGCTGGTCTTCGTGTCTCTTTGTCGTTCAGCAAAACCAGAGAAGAGGAAGCTTATGTTTGGAGTTTAGAGGATTGTGGGGCTGGGCTGGACCTTGAGCGGACCGAAATGCGGTTGCAATTTCTGGGCCACATAGGATTAAAGGGGGTTGGGCTTTTAGTTTGTATGGGGATTGGATTGTGAATTGGGGGTTCTGGATTAAGTGGGATAGTCAAGGTTTTAATTTTTGGTTTTATTGGATCGGTTGGACATGGATTTCAGAGAAGTGAAAATTGGGAATAAGTGGAACAAAAAAACATCGAGTTTTGGGTTTTTTCCTTTCATTTTTATTTTTTATTTTTTATTTTTTAATAATAATAACAACAACAACAAACCCTAATTTTGTAAAAAAAAAAAAAATTAAAAAATTGAAGGTAATTTGAACAAAATTAGAGTAATAGAAGTTCCAAACACATCTTCAAACTTTTTTCTCAATCCTCATAAGTAATAAATATGTCATTGTTTTGTCAAATCGCATTTGACACCAACGTCCAATATAACGGACAATAAAAAATATATACATACATAGCAATAGAATTATACATCTCAATACAAAATATAAAAATTGTATTATGAGCTAATTAGATTATCTACGTTTATATAGAAGTATAGAGATAACATATATACAAAATTCTAACCTCTAAAAGTTTAACAAAATTTACATAGTCTACTCCCAAAACTAATCCACCTACAAGGAATATAAGCAAAATTCCTCAATATACTCATCAGAATCTACATCTCTCGAGAGGTTAGAATTGGGTGAGTTCCAATACTCAATATGACAAACATTATTAATGTCACACAAATATATTTTAAAAACATTCCTTAATGCAAAGTTAAATAAAAACAATGATATATTCAATGTTAATAAACCATAATTCTCATACTATACAATTTTTACAATAATAGTACAATTATCAAGAGACACTCAATATCGTATTCATTAGGTTTACATAATACACACACATGATTAGCCGCCTCTTTAAAGTATTATTACTGATTTTAAAGTGTAAATGCAGCCGTTTACTTTTATTTTTAAAGAGGACACCAAGTCACCGACTAATTAAAGGTGTGTGCAATCAATTAATTTACAATCTAGTGACGTAAAAAAATACATATAATCGCTCGGTTCTCTCTAGTTGCCATCCTAAAATTTTCAGTCCGGTTGCCATCATTCAAGTCCTTGAGCCCCCAGGACAATGAATAGTAATCAGTTTAGAGCCTTCGAGTATTAAACCCAATCTCACAACTAGAACCCAATACTACACACAAAAACATAGTGGTTCCTCTGTTAACCTCAATGTCCCTCCAAAAAAAATATAGTAAATTGGATTTAAACTAAAGTCTTTACTATTTAAATTTTAGACTCTTTAAGTTTCTTAATTTAATTTTCTAAATTTTATATTAGTTTGTCCAAATAATTATTAAAGTTTTAAATTTAAGTTTCATTTAGATTTTTAAATGGATTTTATTTTATTCTTTTAACTTTAAATTTTTATTGTCCTCTATTTTTCTTATTTTAAATTATTTTATTTATTATTTTTTATTTAGCTTAATTATTCTGAATTAATATTACTTTACCATTTCCTTTTAATTTCCAAAACCATACTAATCTTTCCCAAATTTATTCCAATTGTAACTTTTTAATTTAATTTTCCCAAAATTTATTAAATTGCAATTTCTTTCCCAAGGCCCATTCTGTTCAGATTCTATAGCCCAACAGATAAATTTCTCTTGCTAGACACATAGCCCAATGGGCTTCAGCGAAGACCCCTCAACATGTTTATGCCTATTAGGTTAGCATGACTCACTGCTCTGTTACATAGGGCAACTGGCCCATGGGGCATGAGTTGACATGTAGTGGCACACCCGTACATGTCCATGCGCGTAAATGCACACATGGTGCCAGAAACAGTGTGTCTGCACACTCACACAACTCTGCTAGCATTATAGGAACGGTTAACTGAGCCTTTCACCTACCTATGCAGCAAATGCTCAACAACTTTGTGCCAGGAATGTTTCCTTGTGCTTTTGAGTGCCCAGAGACCACCATCTTACGCGAGTTTACACGACCAAGTCACAGGTGCACATCAATTCGGCACATTAGTGCATAACATGCTTGACAAAAGCAATTTGGCTTCTCTCATCGTCCCCTATCCCCTTTTGTACCTAATCACCATTTGGTTCATCTGTCAATATTCATTCATTAATCATCAGCATTTAAAAATCATTCAAACACAATTAAAATATATCATTTAAATGCATTCATGTACCTGTTGGAGATAAGAGGAGGAGGCTATAGAGACTAATGAGAAGACTCAAGTTTTCCTATTGTAGTTCTTACAAAAAAACTTCAAGTACATGGTTATTTATAGGCACTATTACAACTATTAGAATTAATTGTAACCACCAACAAATATAATAAATATAATTTATGACTCATAACTACTACCAAATCAAAGGATATATAGAGACTATAATTTATGAAGTTCAACTACTAATAAACTAATTACTTATGTTCTAATTTGTAAATTAATTCTTAACATTCTTCCTTAATTTGTAAATCTCCTTTTCAATCTAAGATTAGTTTGTAGCTTTTGAAATACTTCAAACTTGAGCGGTTTGGTGAAAATATTCACCACTTGATCTTTAGTTTTTACGTGATTGAGCTCTATTTAATTTTTAGCAATGCAATCTTTAATAAAATGATATCTTGTGTCTATATGTTTGCTTCATTCATGAAATATTGGGTTATTAGCTAGTGCTTGTGCGGACTTATTGTCAATAAAAGTTTTATTAGCTTCGTTCTGTATTAAATAAAATTTTTTCAATAATCTTCTAAGTCATATAGCATGACAAGAACGAGAAGTTACTGCCACATATTCAGACTCACAAGTTGATAGTGTAACAATGGTTTGTTTCTTAGAACTCTATGTAATTGCACAATCACCCATAAAGAATACAAACCAGTTGTACTTTTTCTATCATCAATATCTTCAGCGAAATTGCTATCACAAAATTTTACAAGTTTAAAATCATCAGAAGATGAATAAAATAACTCAAAATCAATAGTACCTTTAAGGTAACGTAGAACTCTTTTAGCAACATTCATGTGGGAAGTGGTAGGAACTTCCATAAAATGACTTATTAGTCCAACTGTAAAAATAATATCAAGTCTTGTAAATGTGAAATATATCAAACTTCCCATAAGAATTTTTAAGAGAGTGCGATCCATTTTTTCTCAATTATCAAACTTTGATAAGTTGACTCCACATTCCATAGGTGTATTCACAGGATTGTAATTAAACATTTTGAATTAAAATAAACTTTTCTTGCACAACCTTCTTAAGAAATAAAAATGCCATCTTTCATTTGCTTCATCCCAATATAAGTCATTTCAAATTTAAGTAACATGTTTTTCTTGAATTCTTCAAACAAACTTGGATTGTTGCTCGTGAAGATGAGATCATCTACATATAGACACATAAATAGAATATCACTATTAGAATGATATTTCACATAAAGAGAATATTCATTAAGGCAACGAACAAATTTATTATCTTTAAAATATTTGTTTATACGGATATTCAATGCTCTTGGCGCTTGCTTTAGCCCATACAAAGCTTTCTTCAATTTTGACACTTTATCTTCATGCTCTTCAACTACGAAATCCAATGATTGTTCTACATAAACCTCTTCATTAAGATAACCATTGAGAAATGCAGATTTTACATCAAGTTGAAATTTTTTTCCACTTTATTTGAGCTAAAATAGCCAAGAGCAAGTGAATAGTCTCCATATGAGCAACTGGTGCAAAAACTTCATCATAATCAATCCCATACTTTTGTTTGTATCCTTTAGCCACCGGTCTTGCCTTGTACCTTTTCACATTTTCTTGAGAATCTTTTTTAGCTTTATAGATCCATTTGACATCAATAACTTTATGTCCCTTAGGAAGAGTGGATAGCTCTAATGTGTTATTATTTTATATGGATTTGATCTCTTCCTCCACGGCTTGTCTCCATCTTACATCTTTAATGGCTTCATCAAAATTCATTGGTTCACTATCAAGAAAAAGACAAAGTAAATCATTTATATCAAAATTAATGATCTCCTCAGTTTCATCATAAAGATATTGAATGCTCTTCAACTTTCATGGCCTTTCACTTAAATTTTCTTAAGAAATGGGTGATGCAACATGAGTTGGAGAATGAGGTTAAGTTGCCTCTTGCAAAGGTAGCATGGTCTCTTGGTCTTCCTTTTCAAAGTGTGGAAAGAAATCATAAGCATTTTCTTTTTTCTTCTCCCAATTTCAAGCCACTTTTTTATTAAATTCAACATCTCTACTTACCATGATCTTGCCATTGCTTGGATTATACAATTTATAGCCTTTTGAGTTTGCATCATACCCACTGAAAATATGTTTGACACTTCGATCATCGAGTTTGGATCTCTTTTATTGTGGAACATGAGGATATGTTATACCTCCAAAAACTCGCAAATGGTTGACATTAGGTTTCATTTTGCTCTATGCTTCTTGGGGAGTCATGTCTTTCAAACTCGATGTTGGAGACCTATTAGATAAATGGACTGCACAAAAAATTACTTCGGACCAAAATTCCTTGGGCACGTTTTTTGCTTTCAACATGCTTTTAGCCATATTAAAAATAATTCTTTTCTTTCTTTCCACAACTCCATTTTGTTGTGGTGGTCTTGGAACTGTTAAAGGGTGACGAATTCTATTAGATTAACAGAAATCATGGAATTCTTTGGAAGTAAATTCACCTCCTCTATCTATTTTCACAACTACAATCTTTTTCTACAAAAATTTTAAAAATTTTAGAAGTAGCAAAAATATCTGATTTTTGTTTTAAAAAATATACGCAAGTTTTTCTATTAAAATCATCAATAAACAGTAGAAAGTATTTATTTTTACCAAATAAGAGTGGATTGATTGGCCCACACACATTGGCATGCACAAGTTGAAGTAGCTTGGTTGCTCTTGTAATAGCTTCTTTTAGAAAACTCCTTCTTGAATGCTTTCCAAGTAGACATGTTTCACATAATTGATTAGGATGGTTGATTAATGACATCCCTTTCACCGTTTTTTCTTCTCCCATCGCCTTGAGTGCGCCATAGTTCAAATGGCAACATCTTATATGCCAACACCATTCTTCATCTTCCACACTAGCCTTCAAACATCTTACTTCAATAGTTTTGAGAATTAAGATAAACATTCAATTCTTGGACATATTCACCTTAGTAATCAAATTAACACTTTGATCTCTAAGCCAAAGACAATAATTTTTCATGTGAATTTTATATACATTTTAAATAAGTTCGTTAAAACTCAAAATATTACATTTTAACTTTGGCACATAGTAAATATTAGTAGTAAGTACATGCCCACCATTTTTTGAAGAGATTAGAATTGTACTTTTCTCTTGAATTTGAACTTTTGAAGAGTTTCCAAAAGAAACATTGCCATTAATCTTCTCATCAAGCTCCACAAATTTTTCTTTTTTGCCGCATATGTGATTACTTGTTCCATTATCCAAGTACCATGAATTATGGGTATCACTATCTCCCTCTTTACATGCTAGCAACAAAGTTGTTTCTTTCTCATCTTGTTTATCATCGACAAAGTTGGCTTGTTCCTCATTCTCGTTTAAAGTGTTACGATATTCCCAAGCATAATGTGCATATTTGTGACAATTGTAACATTCAATATTTGATTTGTTAGAATTTCTATTGCGATCCCCCGAGTTTTCTGAATTTTTCTATATAGATTAAAACTTACTTAAAAATACCCTAAAAAAATCTAAAAGTTGGATTCTTATAAAAAAGCTAGAAAGACTCAAGTTTTTCTATTGTGATTCTTAAAAAAAAACTTCAAATATATGACTATTTATAGGCACTATTATAATTACTAAAATTAATTGTAACTACCAACAAACATAATAAAGCTAATTTATGACGCACAACTACTACCAAACCAAATAATATATAGAAACTCTAATTTATGAAGTTCAACTATTAACAAACTAATTAATTATATTCTAATTTAAAAATTAATTCTTATCAGTACCCACTCACACAATCCATTTTAAAATGCCAAATTGTTTTTAATTTGTAACGAGATTTACCGAATGAATCGCACTCTATAAATCCATATTTGTATTAACCAAATTATCATCGATTTTACTTCAAAGGAGTCGTCAATATAAGCTAGAAGACACAAGGAAATCGTCTGGTTTTAAAGACGGAAGGAAGGTTCTGCAACACGATGAAGCTGTTGCAGAAAGTTGGAACTAATTTCCAGATTTTTAAAGTTTTAAATTTGTTTAACCGATTTCTAACAGGTTTCTAAAGTCCTATTATGATTCCAGATTACATAAGGTTCACTAAACTAATTAAATGGAAGAGAGGAAAAAAAAAAAAACAGGACGGTAGCAACCTACTCAGTCTGCAACTTCCGGAAATTTACAGAAAAATGGCTTCGGTTGATGCATTCTGCACGAATTTTGGGACTTTCTAAAATTTGTAAAGGCTGGCTATATGTCTAAGGAGAAAAGGAAGAACATATTTTAGGAGAATGGAAGACTTACCACAAGGAGAAAACCAATTCCTACACACAACGTCACTCGAAAGCCCACCAATTCTGTTTTCCTAATCGTCCCCACCACCAGAACTTCTAATCGCTCTCAACTTGCCAAACTTTTTTTGTTTGTTTGCCAGTAGAAGGAATGAAGAAGTTATTCGGTTAGGAACAAGTTATTTTAAGGAAACTTGCCAGCCGATCCTAGGCCTCCATTTACATGCAGTCGTTCCCCACTATGGATGCAAGGAATAGTCGACAACATGTTGTAGGGGAAACTGAAAATGCGACACCTGGCTCGCCAAAGGCTTGATTCAGCCAGGTGGTTATGGCACTGCCACCAACCTAGAATAGTGGTGTCAATTTAGGCCAGGCAAAAAATGGCCTCTTGTGGGCTTGCCAATCCGCAGGCAAAGTCTGCGGGCATGGTCCACAGGTGCAGGATACGTGCCACCTGCGAGCTCGCGGGCAAAACATGCAAAGCTGTTTTGCATGTTTGCACGATTCTGTGGGCAAGCGGATATGGATATTGGGATTCTGTAATTGGATTTTTTGTGGACAGGAGTCTCACGGAAAAGAAATCGCCCATAACCCGCGAAATTCTACTTTGTTTTGTGAGATAAATTTCATTAATGTGTAATTCCAATTAAAATAAATTAAAAGTACAAAAATAAAATTAAGATGTATAAATCTTGCAAAGTGTAAATACATGAAATACCTCTTTTATTAAATGAAGTTTCACAACAGTTTATAACTGATGATTACATCACACTTCAATTGAATAGTCCTCTATACATCTAGTGTTATTAGTCTACCAAAGAGATACACAACTTGTTTGAGAAAAAAAAAAAAACATAAAACTATTTAATTTCCATTAATGTTCAAATTCCAATCCCCAATCTCATTATTATGAAACATATATAAAAATGTCTTGTAATAACTATCCAAGCATAGGAAAATATAAAAATATAATGCTTAATGTCTTTTATGAAATTAATTTATGATTTTAAAATATTTTGACTAGTTAATAAATATTACATTGAAAACTAACAATTTGAGCATATACTCAAAATATACTGCAATTTATTGCATAGAGTTGAGATAAGGAGGTGTACCATTCAATGTCAGCCCTAAAGATGAATTGCCCACCAACTATGGACGGCATAGAAGATTCTAAATGGAGTGCTTTATAGATAAATGAGACAAAAAAAAAAAAAAATGTATTGTCATGTTGTTCCGAAGAAACTTAAGCTACCATTCTATAGCTTTGCCAATTGTAAGTACACACTAGCCATTTCACATTATCGCAAAATTCTTTTCTCGTTATTAGTTATCATTTCTTCTAAATAAGTTGAGCATTCAAAATTTTCATGCTCCACTTTGAGAAAGAGAGTAAATTAAATAAATATTTTAATAATTCTCTTACTGCTCAGAGGCGCGATCATATGTATTTTTATATGAAAAAAATAAATAATTAATATAGTGAGCTAACACGCTCGGTAAGTAAGTAAGTACCACAAACACTAGAGTAACTCATGTAAGTTGGTAGAAAACATAAAACTATCAATTGAAAAGATTTTTAATATGTTTTTCTCTTTTATTTAAAATATGTGATACTAAGAATCTAACTAACCTGTAAATCTACTGAATCATCTAATTCATAAATTTATCTATAACTTGTTCCAGAACTGATGTGATATTGGATAGCCCAAATTTAGTGTCAAGGACGCCAATATGCATCGAGAAAGAATCTAGCAAGCTCTGACTCAAACAGGAAAGTAAATTCCAGTTTTCTAAACGGAAACACTTAGAACATGAAAGTAATTTCATTGCGAACTACTTTTCTAATTAGAATTATTTCAAGAGATAGACCAAGTTTGTCCAAGCGAGAAGGTTTAAGGCCAAAATGAGATTAATGGGCTTTAAGAATTATAAGAAAGCCCACGCGCGAGCAAGGAGGCCCACATGCCTGTCGAACATGCGGCCTAGCTCGCATGATCCATGAACTCGCCTGCATGGCGGCACGAATCGCATGCACGAGCACTTAGGAGCGCCGACACATGCGGCCCTCTAGGATCGCACGAAACTGATTATGCGCGCAGGCCCAAAGGGCCGAACTTGCGCACTCTGCACGCACAGACCCGCAAACGACCCAATTAGCCCAAGCCCACTAGCCTGCGATTCCCGCGGGCCTTTTCCCGCTCAGCATGTGCGGATCATCAACTCCCGGCCCATCTGGGTAACCCAAACCAAGCTGCCCCCCCCCCCCCCCCCCCCCCTTTTCCCTTTTTAATTATTTAATGTTTATTTATTTATTTTATTATTTTAAAATTTTAAAAGGTTTTTAGGACCCACTTTTTAAATTACTCCTATTTTAAATTAAAATCTCACATGCCTAAATTAATTTCCACATGTATTTTACATGAAATTCACATGGAATAAATATTAGATTATTTTTTATTATTTTATTGTAAGTCTATTCTTTACAATTATTTAATTAATTTATTTGGGATAGAATAATTATTTTATTATGTATTTATCCTATATTTAGATAGAATTTTATATAGAGTATTATTTTATTAAATTATCTAAAGAGTTTGTACTCATTTAGATTACTCGAGAAAGGTTATAAATAGACATTTGTCCTTAACTACTTGGAATGCATTGGCACAAAAATTTCTTAGTAGGTATTTTTCCCCGTCTAATTAATTAATAAGATTGTTAAATTTTTGCAGGGAGATTCAGAGACCCTAAATGAGGCATGGGAGAGATATAAAGATATGTTAAGAAGATGCCCTTAAGAGAAATTCTCTATTTTGCAGAAAGTACAAACCTTCTACAATAAAATTAATAGCCAAGTCAGAAGCATGATAGACACTTCATATGGAGGTTCAATATATATGAAGTCACCTAGAAAAGCTAATGAATTGATAGAGGAGATGGTTGCCAACTCAAGTGAATGGCCTATTGAAAGACAATGTACAAAGAAAATAGCTGGAATTTATAATATAGATATTTTTACAGCAGTAATGGCTCAAATAGAAGCATTGAATAAAAATCTACAAGGGCTGCAATTGCAAAAATCAGCTATAGTGGTAGTTGTTTGTGATTTTTTTTGAGGAGGGCACTCAAATCAAGAGTCTCAAGCAGGTAACACATTTTCTGCAAATAATGTGCGTGAACAAGTTAATTTTGTTAATACTTTTCGCAAACAAAATGGGCATTTCAACAATACTTACAATCATGGTTGGATAAATCACCTAAATTTCTCATGGATCAACAACAATTAGGGGTGACAACCACCACCAAGATTCCAGTCTCAACAACATCCTCCACCACAAGAGAGGAGATCTAACTTGGAGGAGCTGTTGACAAAATTCATTAATTCTACTGAAGCAAGATTGCAAAATCATGAGCTTCCATTAAGAATCTAGAGACACAAATTGGACAGTTTGCCAATGTTATTGCAGGTCGAACTCAAGGGTCATTACCAAGTAACTCCGAGACTAATCCTAAAGAGCATGTAAAGGCCATTACACTTAGAGATGGGAAGGTGTTGGAGGAGCCAAAATAAAAGGTGAGAATTGATAATATAATTCAATCGAACCCGGTTGAGGTAAGTGAGGAAGGGCAAGGTAAGAAAACCACTAAGCCTATAATTCTCAATTCAAACTCTAGTGTAAATATTAATAAGTTTCCTTACCTAGATAGAATTAAGAAGGAAAAGAAAAATGCTAAGTTTGCTAGATTTTTAGAGATCTTTAAGAAATTACGGATTAACATTCTATTTTTTGAGGCTTTGATGCCAATGCCACAATATACAAAATTTCTTAAGGATATCCTTTCTAATAAGATAAAGATTGAAGAATATGACATAATAATGCTTACTAAAGAGTGTAGTGCCATTATACAAAAGAAGTTGCCTACAAAGCTTAAGGATCCAGAGAGTTTTTTCTATACCTTGTGAAATATAAAAATTTAAATTTAAAGATGCACTATGTGATTTGGGTTCTAGTATTAACCAAATGCCATTATCTGTTTGTAGGAGACTCAACCTTGGGGAGATGAAGGAGACATGCATGGCTCTGCAGTTTACAGATAGATCAACTAAAAGACCTGTACGAATCATTGAAGATATTTTGGTAAAAGTAGGAGAGTTTATTTTTCCTTTATATTTTATTATACTTGATGTGAATGTCGAGTATGAATTATCATTGATTATAGGTAGACCATTCTTAGTCACAACTGGCGCATTATTAGATGTAAAGGATGGTAAATTAACCATTCGGTTCAATGAGGAGGAGATAGTCTTTAATATCAAGAAGGCAATGAAAAAACCTTCCATTAGTTTGGATGATATGTGTTGTGCAATTGATATAATTGATGAGTGTGTAAATAAGTAGGAAATTTTATTATTTACCCTAGTGTATATAGAACATATTATTAGTATTCTAGCATCACTCTTTTATTTCAGAGATTGTTCTAAGTTAGGTTTTTTTTCTTCTTCTTCCAGGAACACTCAAAAACTCCATTAGAGAGGAGATCAAGCTCAAGAGGAAGACACAATCCCGAGTTTGATTTTATTTTATTATATTTTCTTTTAGTTTAAATTTTTGTTTTCTCGATTTAATTATGGAGTAGATTTTTTTATTAAGGAAAACATAAATCTTAAACTATGAAGGGTATTGATTTTGATTAATGATATATGAGTTAGTTTTATCCAAAATTATTGAGTTTAATGCTTGTATGGATTTTTTGTTTGTGTCAAATAGAGAAGTTAGGGTTTTCAATGCATGATTATTAGGGTTTTGCATAACAGGCAAATAACAGATTTGTTCGAATAGATAATCTGAAATTGACTTGTGGCATGTATTCATGTTCCTGAATAAGGTTAAATAATTGGGTTAATTATATGCAGATTTATATAAAAGTGTCTAAATGAGAGTTTCATTAAATCTGAAAGGTTATGTCCCTAAATAAGGTTAACCAAGCTTTAGAAGTAACCCGCTAATCTTAACTCATATTTCGTTATAAATATTGATAACCAGACAAGTTTAAGAGGATTGTGGACCCTAACACTGTTTTACTGATTGATTATCTTTGATTTACTACGGTTATTTAAGTTTCTTCAAGTTTATTTAATTTGATATTTTACTTTAATATACTCTTATTCAATTATCACTTCTTAAATAATAGTTTTTAGTATAATAATTAATTTATAAAATTTGGTCTTCGTGGGAATATATTCGGATTCTCATATCTATATTACTGATACAATTAGTGTATTTGTTAGTGTTGTGTAGGATGTATCATTATCACTCTATTGATAGTGGCTTAAGTAGGAAGAGCTTTCATAGGATTTAAGCCTTTGGTGCCTTAATGAGCATTGTGTGAGTTCTAGATTACAATATTAATCCTGGGTTCCTCATCGTATTCTCTTTTACCACGTGGATACCAAAATAGATAGTAGACCCCCATTCCCTAAAGAGATGTGTGTATCAAATAAAAAATAATAGATCTCCATTCCCCGAAGGGATATGGGTACTAGATAACATATAACAGATTTCTAATCACGATGTCTAGTATGGGAGTTCCTAGTCACGTCTAACTAAGGTCATATCCATGAGTTGGGTTCATCCAGATCGCACACCAAATCGACCACACACATGCACACACTCCTCTTTGATTCCGATTGAATGGATTTTCCAAGTCTTTTAATGATCACTTATTTATTTTGTCGCTACAGAATTTTCTACTTTAAAATTTAATTACCTCTAAGATTAGTTTGATGCTTAATTATTATACTTACTAATTATGCAATAATTTAATTTAACCTAAATTCCAATTTTCCTAATTTCTTAGTTATAGTAAACATCCTCACAATATCTAATACATATAACAATAACAAAATAGAAATAGAATGAAAAATAACGAAATAACACAATTTAACTATTATAATATGAATTATGTTGGAATACTGCACGCAATTATTAAATTAATTAATTAAAAATTGCCTAATAGATATTGTTAATTAATCAACATATCAAATTATTTATAAGTATATATGCACTTAACTTTTTCCACTCTCGAATTTGATTCCTAAAAAATTTCCTAAATGCAAAATCTACCCATGTGTAACCATCAAAATCTCCATATGTGCTTCCATGCCTTGTCACTGGCGCTCACACTTGCCATTGCCGAACCACCACATGTTACGCCAAGATTGCCACAACTAGTCAAAAATCACAACAGACTGCCTCGTGCGCTTAAATACAACATGGATATAGTGAGAATGCATCAAAACACACCTGGAATCGTAAAGTTGCTACTGACCATTGCGAGTTTTCCTCTTCTTCTGCCATGCATATTGTCTCTTCATCTTCTGGCTTCATGTAGTTATTAGTTGTACAGATCTAGGATGACACACGGCTGCCGATTGATCCCTCTCTTCTGCCTGGTCACGACGGGATAAGTTGCCCATGCTGCTGTCAATCTCCTTCTCTGGTTCCCCTAACTCATTTACTATTATGTCTCTCTCTTTCTCTCTCTCTCTCTCTCTCTCTCTCTCTTTCTTTCTTTCTCTCTCTCCCTCTCTCTCCTCACAACTCTCTTTTTTGTAGGGAGAAGCAAGAGGAGTCCTGCACGTCTCTTTTTCCTCTTTGTCGTTCGATAGAAGAGGGGTACATGCCTCCTTCTCTTCCCTGGCCAGAGGTGTGTTCGCCTCTGGTCTATTGTTTTTTTGTTTCTAATTTAAAATGGTGTTATTTTGGAAAACCCCAAAATGATATTGTTTTGGCCTCTCTTATATATTTTTTTATGATGCCAGATGGGTTGGACCCTATCTACCTAGGCCTGGGTGTTACAAGTGTTAAGTGTGTGATTGTTATCGTATCAGTATAAAGTGTCGTCCATCCATGTTAATAGTTGAAGTGCTATCATACGATGGAATCTTAGTGTCTAAGTGTTAAAGTGTAAAGGATCAGCAATAAAGTGTGTCTTAAGTGTACTGTATAGAGTTATAAAGTATTAAGATACAAGTGTAGGATTTCAAGTGATAAGTATAAAATGCTTCAAGTGTTAAACACAAGCAAAAAGTGAAATTTAATGGCACATTCGATAAGAAAGAGTAACACAAGAATATATAAAATACACAAAACTGAGTTACAGCATGAAATCGAAATAATAGTGTCATGAAAAATATACCAAGTTTAAAGATTGATATAAATATGAAATCAAATTTAAATGAAATTTTTTTTGAAATTAATCTATAGTTAGTGAATACATAAACTCGTTTTCAAAAATCAAGTAATCTAATCATACAAATTTTATAACTATTTTCAAATCGAGAAAAATTGATAGAAGGTGAAATGAAGAAAGGTTTTGGAAACTATGTTCGAAGTAAACATTTTACACATTATTCTTAAGTATGTCGTCGAAATATTTTTTTTTTGAAAATTTAGTTTTAAACTAGTTCATCATCTTCTACATATTGTTTCCGTATTTATTGTTAGATTATTATTTTATTCTCACTGAGTATGTGAAACTCACCCCATTTTACCATGATAATTTTATATAAGTATCATGATTTAGTGAAGAATTGGACCAAAAGGTAATGATTAAAATCATGAAGCACGTGACCCCCAAGGTTGTTTTGGGAAGAAAACAAAAAATTTAGAGTGTTAAAATTTGAAGAAGATTTAAATTAAATTAAAATTTCTGCAAGACCTTAAATTAATGACCTTGGAACAAAATTTGCCCGAATATCAAATTCAAGATAATATATGTATATATATATATATATAATCTTTAGAAATTTAATAAGAATAAATTCCAGAATTTTTACAACGGACTATATGCATGGGGAAACACCAACAACCGAATTTCGGAAAAATATTGATTAATAGTAATTTACTTTAGCCCCAAAAAATATAAATTTACTTGAAAAATATTTCTAAAATTCAAAATATTACAAAAATAAAAAAAAAACTTTTGAATAGAGGTTAAATTGGAAAAGATTTAGAAAACTGAGAAAAATTCATAATTTAAAAAGGACTGAAATGAAGAAGATTTATAAAATTAGGGGAAAATTATAATTTTTAAAAATACTAACACTTAGACAGCTGAGCAATCTTGTGTAGCCAATTAGGAATGGCTACGAGGTTGGCCATGTGAAAACACAGTTGGGGATTTAAATCAACAGTCCACATCAAGCCACGCAAATGCTGAGTGGAAGATCAGACACTTAGGAATCATGTAGATAAAGACGATCCTGATCGTGCAACGTCGAACAAGAGGGGAAGATTAGATAGTGGAGGTTTACTCTCGCAGAAGGAGCTTATAAAATTACTAAAATACTCTTAATGAAACTCTAGATCGAACAACCATAAATCAACCCCAACATCAAACAACTCAAAGTTCATCTCACCTCGTGTAGAAGTCCAAAATTTGTTGAAAATAAAACGTAAGATCCATTGTTAGATTATTAGTTTTTTCTTATTGAGTATATGAAATTCACCCCAATTCACTATGGTAATTTCATATCAATGTTAGGATGTAGTGAAGGACTGGACAAGAGGGTAATGATTAAAATCTTGAGACACTGAGGAGTTATTTGAAAATAATATAGAGTATATGGTCTAAGTGATAAAAAATCTTGGGAAATTAGTGCATCATGTTACCTTGAAAATTATCTTGCAACGAGAGATGTTTAGAATGTTTAATTTAATAATATATAAACCATTGTGCATTGTATAACATATTGAAAATATTAATTTAATTTTTGTGTATCGACTTGTGCTGCCCCAATGAGAGTGCGGAACATCACAAATCGACCATCTAAAAGAGTCCTTAAAGTCTTGAACTCTTGGGAATTTCACTTATGGAAACCGATCGCTCTTCTTGAAATAGTTACAGCTGATTACTTATCTCCTAAAACATATTTAACATGTGAAAATCAAAACTTCTTCTCCCACAAAATAAGGATCCTTAAAATCTTGGGTGATTGACCAAAAGCTTCTACAAGGAATTCTTGTCGATCATTGCTTTCACCATGGATATACTTCAACTTCAAAAGGAATCAAGCATGGACAATTATCAATTCATATCTAAAGTTCTTGCCAAACACTCTTCTTATCATAACCGAAACACCAACCTCATGAATGATAAGAAGCAAGATATGGTCAACCAATTGAAGAGAGAAGAATCCTAATTATATGTATTTTATCATGTGTAAATTATGATATCTAAGAGTCCTATATAAGAATTGTAATTAGGAGTCATTGATCATTTAAGAGTCCTTCTCCTTTAGGGAGTCCCACGGCCTACATCTGTAAATAGGCCTCATCTATTCAGTTGTAAATCATTCAAATTAGAAATAAAACTTTTAAGCTATTCAAGCTTAATGCAGCCAATAGCTACCTTACTCGTAGGGAGGTTTCTTCAACTTTATTGTTGAATGGAGAATTAGTTTTAACTTATCAAGTCAACTTTATGCATTTTAGTCAATTCTTTTTCTTAGTTTGATTTCAACTTATCAAAAGTACTCTTGTGGCATTTAGTCAATTCTATTTCTAGAATTGATTTCAACTTGTCAAGGTCTTTTTGTGGCGTTTTAAATAATTTTTTTTTATCTTTATTATCTTAGTTCCAACCATAGATTGATTGTGGGTTAAGTAGAGGGAGTTTAGTTTAAGGATTAAATTTCTATATTAATTGAAGACCTTTAGTTAAAATTAAGAATAAAGAAGAACATAAAAAGATTCATAGTTGGTAACAACTTTATTTTCTCATTAGGTTAAAAAGAGTTCAAATCTACAGTTTAATAAGTTATAGTTTAATTTCTTTTTAGATCTTCATAATGGTATTTATGAAGTGTTTTGAAAGAAAATTATCAAATTTATTTGAAAAAAAATTTGGGGATTAATTTATGCGAATTTTTCTTTCGATAATCTAACCATATATACAAATTATAATATATTGGCATTGTTGAAACACATTTTCGCCAGCAAAATTTGGAAAATGTGAGAAATGACAATATTTAAGGGTACTAATTGCTCTCACCTATCTCAAACTTTTGTTTAATGAGCAGTTTTGCTTGAATAACTAGTTTTTAATGTCATTCACTTTATTTATCAAAACTTTCGAGCATGTAATGATAGAAATTCAAGAAGTATCTTATGCTCTTTTTCTTGATTCCTAACTTCAAATCTTTTAGGTTCAACTTGTATAATTACTTTTTGAGATAGAAAAGTTTTAAGTTCTAATTTTCTATTTATTATACTTTAAGTATTGTAAGAAATGAGGGGGAGCTCCTTTAGTAAAAAGTGTTTGAGGAAACACTTACTAAGAGTGAATTTGGTACCGAGTATAAGAAGAATTGTTCTGAATTTAATTAATATTATTTTATGGTTTCTTATAAACTAGACGATTTTGAGGCATAATACCAGAGCCTTTCGCATTGGAAAACAGATATATATATATATATGTATGTATGTATGTATGTATGTATGTATAGTAGAAGACATAAAAGGTAGTGTAAATAAGGCTGGTGGTTTGATTAAATTATATATATATATATATATAGCCATAATAACACCTAAACTTCTTTAAGCATAAAGGTCACAATAAAAGAAAATTAATAATTTCTCTTTTAAAAATCATTAAAGTTAATTATCATTAAAGTTTAGTTCTTCGAATTCTTTAAGTTAATTGTCTTGAAGCAACGTATGCACATAATTAAAGTTTAGTTATTCTAATTCTTCAAGTTAATTGTCTTGGGAATTCGACACTATTAATTCACAACCTCATTTTTTTTCTCATCCAACAGTTTTTAAGTATTAATAAAATATTCATCTGTAATTTAAAAAATATTAAGACATCTTAATTTATAATTTTATTCTGATCACGTGCATGTGATGAATTAAAATAAATATACTCAATAATATTTATTTTTCACTATAAATAAGATCTCCATGACACTAATTTTCTGTACCTAAGAAAAAAAGAACAAAATCAAAATGAATACCACAAAATCAGCTTTACTAGTTATGTTTTTTCTTCTATTTATAATTTTCACAATAAAACCATCATTTGGATACGTTGCACCTAAACCAATAGTTGACATTGATGGCAAGCCTGTCCTCTACGGGGTTGACTACTTTGTGGTGTCAGCAATTTGGGGAGCTGGTGGTGGTGGACTCACCGTTTATGGCCCTGGAAATAAAAAAAAATGTCCTCTGAGTGTTGTACAAGATCCGTTCGATAACGGTGAGCCAATAATATTTTCAGCAATAAAAAATGTTAAAGATAATATTGTTCGTGAATCTGTTGATTTAAATGTTAAGTTTAATATTACCATAAATTGTAATGAGACAACTGCATGGAAAGTTGATCATTTTCCAGGAGTGATTGGATGGACGGTGACGCTTGGAGGAGAAAAAGGTTATCATGGTTTTGAAAGTACACATAGCATGTTTAAGATCAAGAAAGCTGGGCTTCCATTTTCGTATAAATTTCATTTTTGCCCTTCATACCCTCGTACACGTTTAATTCCTTGCAATAATGTGGATATTTTTTTCGACAAATATAGAATTAGGCGTCTAATCCTTACGAATGACGCAAAAGAATTTGTTTTCATAAAAACAAATAGGTTTATGAATTATCCAAATATTGTGATATGACGTTGTAATATCACTAGTTATGGTTATATGCATGTTAAGCTTGACCCTGTTCTAAAATAAATGTTGTAATGTACTTATGATATTCTACTTGGATGAATAAATATATAGAGTTTGCTTAATTAATAATGTTATGATTTGATGAACCACTTTAAGATTTATTCTTTTCATCCAACTTTATATGCTTCATTTTTTCTTTTTCAGAATTTTAAGAATTTTGTTAAACAAAGAATATTATAAATGAAGTTATGATGTTAATAAAGATTATAAAAATTACCTAACATGATAACTGCTATTGTTTTATAAACTTAAGAGTTAACCAACATATATGCAACCTTTGTTAAACAAATTCAATGTTTATTTTTTATTATGATTGTTAGTTAATTTGAATTATCTATTATTTAGAAAGTTGATAAGTGATGTACCGCATATCTATGGATTTTATTTATCATCTAGAAAGATGATAAATGACCAATCTCATGGGAGCATATGGAAACCAGGTGGCAAATATATATGTATGAGTATATATATAATTAAAAACAAAAAAAAAAGAAAAAACAGATTAAGAAGAGAGAGGGCCAAGCGGAATCAACGGGAAAAAGAGAAGGGTAGCTTGGTGTTGCGTGATGCAACAATCGAAAAAGAAAGAAAGACAAGAGCAATCGTCGTTGTTTAAAGAGAGAAAAAGAAGAGAGAGAGAAGAAGAAGAGGAAGAAGGAAGGAGAAGAAGAAGAAAGAAAAAGAAAGAAGAAGAAGTAAATGAAGAAGAAGAAGAAGAATAAGAAAAAATGAAAAAGGAAGAAGAAAGAAAAAAAAAGGAAGTTGAGGGAAAGGAAGAAGAAGAAGAAGGAAGGAAAAAGGAAGAAAAAAAAAGAAAGAGAAAAAAAAGAAAGAAAAAAAGGGAAGAAGGAAGAAAAATGGAAGTGTGGCAACCAAATCTGATGCTGGTACGCCACATGTGGCAATGCACGTTGATTCCATCATCAGTGTGTGGCATTATCGGTGACATGTGTGTGATGGCGTGTAGTGACGCTGGTGACCAGGACTGCATGTCTGAAGATAAAATATATTCCTCTTTTTGCGTGTATAGTTTTCGAAATTATTCATAAATTAATGTATTTTCTATTATAAACAAAGAAAATTATCCAAACAATATCCAGATTTTCGAGAAGATTGTAGACCGAGGTAGAAAGGATTCCTAAAGCTTTTTCAGTCACACCATTGGTAAGAATTATGTGTATTATATATGGAGACATAATATTGTGCCTATAAATTATAAATGATGTGTGTAAATATAAATATGTATAAATTATGTATGTGTATGTTTTGTGTAGATATGAATTAATGAGAACAAAATTGATAAGTACAGAACTGAGAAGAACAAATGCATGAATAAATATATATATATATATTGTGTGTGATTGTGTCTACGCATTTAAGTATAAATGTGTGTATATATTAATAGAGATTGTGTATGTGTGGATATAAATATATATTATATGTGAGACATGTAGTGAGAGTATATATCTGTATTCTAATATATATGTGTATTAATATGTGCATATATATGTTATGCATGTAAAATATATAGCCAGTGTGTGTACGTGTGAAATTTGGATACACTGCACTTGCTGTGTGATCTGGTGCATATTTACGATTTACTCTACTTGCTGTGTGATCTAGTACAGTTGCGCGAAAAATCTGAGTATCCTGTACTTGTTGTATGATTTAGTACAAGATGATTTAGAAAGTATTTGAAATGTACGGCTCTGATGTGTATGATGATATTGTGTATTTTGTGTGTGTGTCTGTTTGTATTTAATTATACATAGAAATTGAGATCTTAGGTATAAAATGAGTGAATTGAAAATGAGAGAGATTTGGAAAGAGTGTAGAGTATAAAGACCTTGCATACCTACTCGTTTAGTCTTCATTGATGAAGGGAGGATGCATCTATGGCTGAAGTTCAACGGGTATGGTGAACCTGCACATGGATAATATTTGAAACCTAGTCCAGACATGGACAGGTATTGGTAAGTGTTTGGTTGACCTAGCAAATGTAATTGTTGTGGCCAATGTGAGATTGTGTGTCCTATCCATACGATGGGGGGATCCTTTTTGGCTCTCCTCAATGAATATATAAACGACATCACGCGATAAAACCTTAGATGTGATATTCTGAGTGTAAGTGTAATTTGAAATGAGAATAAGAATTATGTTAGAAGAGTTAGAATTAGAATATGCTTCGTGTGAGAATTTGTTTTGTTGTGTATTTCGATTATGATGTTTGTTTGACATTTTTTTTATGATAAATATTATTACATTTTATATATTGGATGAATGTATGTACGTAAGTCTCCGTTATAGAATCTTTTTTCTTACTAAGCTCATGAAGCTCACCCCAATTCACCCTCATCCAGTTTAAATGAGATGAGGAATAAGTTTAAGATCAATAGAAGATGGTGAAGAAAAATCTCATTAGTTTATATTTTAGATTTGTAAATTAATTTAGATGCTTTAATTATTGTAAACAAATAATTATTCTAAGAAACCTTAGAGATATATTTCCCAACAAGTGGTATCAAAGCTCGAGTTTAAGCTAGGTTAGAGAGAGAAAGTCATATCAATTAGTGAGAGAAAGCAAAAAAATGAGAAGACAGAACACAAAAAAAATTGTAAAAATTGTGTTTCTTCCCTTAAGACTAGAGGCGAACGACATAGGGAGAAAACTAGAGCATGGCTCAGCGATGTGCAGTATAAATCCTGATATGGTTGTGCGGTAGCCTCAAAGCAAACCTGACTAGTGGCTTGGTGCGTGTGGTGTAGTGGTGGGGGGCTTGAAGAAGAAGAGGATCTGTATGCAATGCTGCCAGAAAGCTTGGTGAGTGAGACACGAAATCTGACTGGATCTTTATGAAGATGATCGAGGAGAGTTTAGAAAAAGCCGTTTGTGCACAAAACTAGAGCCAAATAGAAAGAGAATACACGTTAAAGAGAAAGGCCCAGTCGTGGTGGCCTGTTTTATATGGAGGCAAAAAAAGAAGAATTTTCGGCGTGATCTCACCATATCTATGTTGGATTTGGAATTTTTGGTTTTTTTGGGGTGTTTTAGTGATTTCTAGCGACGACGTGTGGTGGTCAATGACAATGCATGGCAATTTTGGCGGTGACGTATAGAGGTCCAGTGGAAACGCACGAAACTCCGATGGTTACGTTCGATGTTGTTTTCTGCATGGTGGTACTTCCCTGTGAATGATTATTTATTTCTAACAATGATATTTCTTTTTATTTTTCTATTTATTAGTGCACAATCTATAGATTCGAGATGACATCCACGAAGTATAAAGTAAAAAATTTTGATGGTAAAACAAGTTTCAGTTTATGGAAAATTAGAATGACGTCATCCCTAGTACTATAACGTTTATGAAAAGTAATTGAAGAAAGATTCCCAGATGGTATAAGAGAGATAAAAAAGATAGATCTACAAGATAAAGTCATATGTGTACTTTTCATGAGTGTAAATGATAATGTTATGTAGGAAATTATTAGGAAAATTTATCATTTAATTGCATGGAAGAACTTAGAAGAATTATACTCTGCAAAATTGTTGACAAAAAACCTTTATCTAAAGAAGAGGCTATAAAATATGAAAATGATTGAAGGTACATCAATTCAACATCTTGATGAATTCAATTATATCATTATGGACTTGAATGATATAAATATCAAGCTCTATAATGAGGATCAGAATCTAATTGCATTGTGTTCACTAGCACCATTATATGATATATTTATTGACACTCTGCTGTACAGGAAAGACAACATTTCCCTGGATGATGTTAGTAATGCATTAAAATTAAATGAGTTGAAAAGAACTTCCCAGATTATAAAACAGAAGAAGAGAGTTTGGTGGAAAGGGGAAGAACATAAAGAAGGAATAAGTTAAAGGGTAGATTAAAATCTAGAGCTAAGAAAGAAAATTGTTTTGAATACGAGTAAGGTCATTTTAAGAGAGATTGTCCCAAGTTGAGAGAGAAAATGGGAAAGAAGTAAGAGAACTCTACTAATTTAGTCAGTGCAAATAATTCTGATTATAGTAATAATAGTAGTGCTGGAGAAGTCATATTTGTGAGTTCTGATCATAAAAAGAATTCTTAAATTCTTAATACTGTGGCTGTATTCTATATGTGTCCATAAAAACATTAGTTTTGTACATACAAACAGATGAATAGTACTGTGTACATGGGAAATAATAGTCCATTGACTGTAAATAGAATTGATGACTTCAAATTAAGAGTGTTTGATAGAGCCATCAGAACCATCGAATATTGGTATGTTCCTTAGATGAAGAGGAACTTGATTCTCTTTCTATTATGGATCCTCAAATGTACATATTACAAGCAGAGAATGATATTTTTAAAGTGTGCAAAGGCTCAATAGTATTAATGAAATGCAGTTTAGAATCTAAATTATATACTTTTTAAGCCAATATAATTTTAAGGGAAGCTGTTGTAGCATCATAGAACAGTTATCAAAATTAGACTATCCTGTGGCATATGCACCTAGGTCATATGAGCGACAAGGGACTTTTTGTGTTAGGCAGACAGAATTTGTTAAACGATTATAAAAAAAAAAAAGTTATGAATTTTTATGAAGGGAAATAGACCAAGGTGAAGTTCAACAAATAGGCAACGCACAAGACTAAGGATAAGTTGGATCATATCCATTTTAACTTATGGTGTTCATACAAAGTTCCCTTCAAAAATATTGTCAGGTATTTTATGACTCCGGTTGATGATTATTCTTGGATGGTTTATGTATATTTTCTTAAGTATAAGAAAGACGTATTTCCAACTTTTGTCAAATGGAAGACCATCATTGAAAAGCAAACAGAGAGAAAATCAAGTGTCTTAAAACTAATAATGGGTTGGAATTTTACACTCATAAGTTTAACAATTTCTGCAATACAAAAAGCATAATGAGACACTGCACTTGTGTTGGGTCACCACAACAGAATGGTATTGTAGAACACATGAATAAAATGTTTTGTGTAAAACACGAAGCATGATGTCTTACTCAGGCTTAGGATAAGAATTTTGGGCAAAAGCTATGAACATTGCTTATTTCTTAGTTAATAGATCTTCATCCACAACTATTGAATGTAAAACTCCTTTTGAGGTATGGTCTTGTTCACCTACTGATTACTCTCAATTGAGGGTGTTTGGTTGTCATATTTACGCTCATGTAAGGTATGGTAGACTTGAGTCGAGGATAAAAAATGCATATTTTTAGGTATGCATATGGAGTGAAAGGTTACAGATTGTAATGTAGTGATTCAAAGTCTTTAGGGTTTATTATAAATAGAGATGTGACATTTAATAAGTCTGTTTCACTAGACAATCATAAAAAAATACAATATCAGAATTAGATGCCGGTGTTAGAGAACAAGTGGAGGTAGAGGTTGAGACATTAATAGCTCAAATCCAATAGAGTACAAGGTAGTACAACTGATTAATAACAATCTTATAGCATTGCAACATACAAGAAGAGAAGACATATTAGACCACCACAGAAATATGAAAATCTATTTATATATGCCTTAGTAGTTGTAGAGACGGTTGTTTTACGAGAATCTGGAAGTTACAGTGAAGTTATTTTTAATTCAGATGCAAATCAATAGTTTGGTGCTATGGGTGAAGAAATTGAGTCACTTCATAAGAATCAAACTTGGGAGCTTATGCCATTGCCAAAGGGACAGAAGGTAGTAGGCTATAAATGGGTTTTTAATAAGAAAGAAGTCACTGCGAGGGTAGAAGCGCCTCGATACAAGTCTTAATTAGTAGGTAAACATTTTACTCAATAAGAAGGTATGACGACACACAGTTTCCAACTGAGAAACTATGCAGCCAAACACAACTGAATCAGATAAATGAAACATAAAAATTAAACTAAAATATAGTAGAAGTTATTTATCTCTTGTACATAACGTAATATTAAATTACATTCATGAGAGTATAAAATTCTATAGAGTCAAAACTAAATACAACTTACACAAACAAAGTAGAATACAAATATTTTGATTCAGGGACTAGCATTCATCTTCTCTTATATGAAAAAGATGAGAATTTAAATGGAATGAGCAAAACAATGAGCTCAGTAAGTATATCGAGTAGGCTACATCCTAGGCATGTAACATACCAACATACAGTCAATTAGAAATATAAGACTTTTCTTTCCCTTTTTATTTGAAAACCTTAAAATGTAGAGAAATTCAATTTCCTAATTTCTCCCTCATTTTTCCCTCCTAACTTTAACCAGTCTTTTTCCCTCACTATTCCCCCTTATTATTTATCTCTTAAAATTCCTCTATCAATTTTATTCCTCTAATTTCCAACCAACCATTTTATCACTCATTATCCCCCTAATTTTCATCCTTTCTTAATTCCTTAATTGTAAACATTTATATCGCACACAATTATCTCATCATATCTTTGGTCCCAAATCTTCATATTTATCCCTCAGAATCACCACAAGAATTTCTTGTAAGTTTCTTGTCAAATCGAGACATTCGTAACCCCTCCGTAGGTATTCTCAATTCTTAATTTGCCCCAACACAAATACTAGATTAAAGTTATTAAAGTTTTAGAGTTTTTATTGAGATTGAATGGATGTATCTATTATCCGATTGGTACCATTGTGATTTCTACTATCATAAGGGGATGAACACACACAGCCATGCACATGGTCACAACAATCCGTCGTCAGGTGACCCAGAACATAATACACACACCAACCACGTCTGGAAGGGTTTCTACCCACCCAAGGAAAGTTCACTGCACCACTGAATTTCAGCCATACCAATCTTAAACGAGTTATTTCTAAGTTTTCACTTCTTTTAATTATTTGTATTTTCTTTTTTTTCGTTTGTATAGTTTTTTGTTTCTTAAGGTTAGTTGGTTGTTGTTTGTTTTAATATTTAATTGTGTTGTTTTATTTGTAAATTTATTTATGTTTTAATTTTCCTAACAAACTAATTATATTTTTTAGAGACTTTATACACTTTCTTAATTAATCATGCTCGATATCTTAAACTATTCTAATTCTCACATTTGTTTCTTTTCCATCCTCATGGAACTATTCACTAACTCCCCTAATCATTAATTTTCCTGTTTTATTAGTTTTATTTTAAATTCTTAATTTTATTTAAGAATATGTAATTTTTGTTGATCTTATTTTATTTGTGAGAATTGTTTTATGAGTTTATGATCTTATTGGTGAATGTACACTATTATTACTATTCTAGTCAAACTTTTCAATCTCATCATAATATCAAACCAATCATAACATTATTTAAAATATGCAATCTTCATTCAACAATCAAGCAACAAGTAAATGATAAATTAAAACATTTAATATCACCATTTTTCAAAATTTCCACGTATTTGATTATTAATCCCAATTTCTTTCTTATTCAAAAATTAATTAGGTTTCTTTAAAAAACATTTTTGAAAACAAGCGAATGTGGTTTTAGGATACCTACTAAATATACTTACCTTCCTGGACGACTAAGGCATCAATTTACGCTCCTTTACGCTTTTCTCCAAGTACAATTCATCCTACGTGAAACTACACATTATTATTAGGAGAATTCCAAATATCAGAATTAAATCTAATAATTTCTAAATTACATATCACATTTTCTAAATCTAAACTATTTAATTAAATCCTGAATTAACTTAAAGCAGATAACACAAGATCGCGTGTTTCTAGGTTTTACCTCGAATCGAGTTTGGGACTTCTGAGGGGAACATATCCTGATTCACCACAATATACGATTGGACCGGTTCTAAAAAACTTCACGGTCAATAATGCAGTAACCCAAAATGTCCTCGGATTATAGTCTTTAGTTTTCTCTATTCTCGATTATCACCCATGTGTTTTCCTCATTTACAAATGGAATACATATATTATTAGGGTAGTAAAAATCGAGAACAATACAAAACGAAACAGAATTAACTTTACCTTTAGACATGCGGTCTCTAAAATCACCGTGCACCACCATATACATGTCGTCAACATCGCCACACATTGCCGCACGCATTAGTAACGCACTGTCACCATGTTACAAATGTCATATTTGAAACAGATCTACTGTCTACTGTGTGTGGTGCACTAGCAACAGATCTAGACGCATTGTGCTGCTTTCTTCTCTTTCTTTTTTTCTATATTCTTCTATTTTTTCTTTTATTTTTCTTTCTTTCTTTTTTTTTTCTTTTCTTTTTCTTTTTTCTTTCTTTTTTTTCCTTTTTTTTCTTGTTGTTTTTTTTCCTTCGTTTTTCTCACGACTGCTTCTTCTCCTCCGCTGCATGCGACACAACCACTACGTCGCTACAAAAGATTAAAAAACTGCCACTGACTCGAAGCTCCTTCGGATCCAGAATGGATCTGGCCTTTCCGCGGTTTGCCCGCTCGGCATGTGTACATGTTAGTTTCCCTCGATTTCGTTCCCATTTGTTTTGTACGCCATCCGACCCTCCTCTAGTCATGGTCGTTGTATGCAGAGCCCCGTTCTTTGTCGTGTACACCAAGGCTAACGCTTCCTTCTCCTTCTTCTTCTTCTTCTTCTTAGCTTCTCTCTCCTTTGATTGCAGCAACCATCTCTTTTTTTGCGACTGTGTACACCCTTCTCCTTCAGTCTCACGACACCACAACTCCTCTTTCTCTCCCTTCCCTGATCGATCACCACTCGAGCTCTTTCTCACATGGCAACACTCCACCCTTCTTTCCTCTTCTTTAGTCGCGGCGACAATTACCTCCCTCTCACTCTCACTTTTTTCTTTGGTCTGCTACTGTTCAGATTTGGGAAGGGGGTTGGGTTAGGGTTTATTTAAATACTCCCCTTCCCTCTCACTCTCATGTGGCCGAACAGCGTGGCCTATCTTGACACCTCACTTGCTGAGGTGTCCAACATTTCCTAAAATTCTATTTAAGGCCTATTTGTTTTTATATTTAACTCATTTTAGTCCTTTTTAATTACAAAAGACCCCAAAAATTTTAGTTTTTCTTCCTTTAAGTCCCCAAAACCTTATTTATCTAAATTTGAGTTTAATTTAATTTATAAACTCCATTTTTGCAAATTTATTTAATTAACAGGTGTTATAAAAGGGATCGACTTTAATGAAGTGTTCTCTCTAGTTGTGAAATACAGTTCCATCATATTCTTACTTGCTATGGTTGCTCTTCATGATTTAGAGCTGGAGCAATTAGATGTAAAAATTGCATTTCTACATGGTGAATTAGAGGAGCATATCTATATGAGTTAGCCCAAGGGATTTATCATTTCAGGTATGGAAAAACATGATTATCTACCTAGGAAATCCTTGTATAGTTTGAAATAGTCGCCTAAACAATGGTACAAGAGATTTGATACATTCATGATAGATAACGATTTCATTCGTAGTGCCTATGATAATTGTGTGTATCATAAGAGACTGTCAGATGATTCTGTGATTCGTTTGCTATTGTATATAAATGACATACTTATTGCTGCTAAAAACATATCATAGATTGATACTCTAAAAAAATAGTTGGGTAAAGAGTTTGAAATGAAATATTTGGGTACTGCAAGGAAGATACTGGAATGGGGATTACTCAGGATAAAAGTGCTGGAAAAATTTTCTTATCTCAATAATCATATGTTGAGAAGGTACTGCAGCGTTTTAATATGGGTAATGCAAAGTTTGTAACTGTTCCACTTGGTACTCACTTCAAGTTATCTGCAGATATATCACTGAAGACATGGAACATATGTCTAGTGTTCCATACTCGAGTGTTGCATCATGTATGCAACGGTTTGTACTTGTCTTAATGTTTCATATACAGTTAGTGTAATGAGTAGATACATGGCTTATCCTAAGAAACAACTTTGGTAGGCAGTGAAATAGATTCTAAGATACTTAAAAGGTACAACAAATATAGGTATGATGTTTAAAAAAGCCAAGATGAGTGACTCAATTGTAGGCTTTGTGGATACAGACTATGTAGGGGATTTGAATAGGAGAGATCTCTTATAGGTTACATGTTTACTCTATTTGGAAATGTTATCAACTAGAAGGCAACGTTGCAAGGTACAAGGGTCTACCACAGAGGCAGAATATATGGCTCTAATAGAAGTAGTAAAAAAGGTTATTTGGCTATACGATTTGGTGAGAGATCTTGGGTTAACACAGAAAAAGCTGACAATATTTTGTGACAATTAAAATGCCATACATCTTACCAAAAACTAGATGTACCATAAGCAAATAAAGTATATTGATGTCAGATATCACTTCATATAGGACTTTGTATCACAGAGTATCATAATAGTGTAGAAGATATCTACATAAGAAAATCTCGCAGATATGATGAACAAGACAATTCTAGTTAGCAAGTTTAGGCACTGCCTAGACTTGATTGGAGTATATAATACTCATTAGTGCCCCTAAGTGGGCATCATAACAAGATATAATGATAAAAAAGTCATTTCCTTTTATGTTGCTCCATTGTTTTAAGCTCTATTGAATCAATGTACACTAAAATCTTATTAAGGTTTCTTGCAAGTTGTTGTTTCCCTTACATCTTTTCTCGACCTCTCTTGCATTTTCTTACTCTTGTTACTGATTTTCATACAAATCCTTATAGATCATAACTTGTAATAGAGTCGGGGTGTTTTCTTCCATTTTGGTCTTCTGTATCCAACTCTACATGCTTTCATTTTTTTTAGAATTTCAAGAATTTTTTTAAAGAATAATATAAATGAAGTTATGATGTTTGTAGAGGAACTTGACACTAAGAAAATTGTTATAGTTTAAATCATTCAATAATTTAATTTCATATAAGAAAGTTGCAAGGTTTTAAAACAAAAGTTTAAGCCTTCTTTCTCCATTTTGACTAAAATGTAAATCTTATATACATATACATATATATGTATATAGTTAGAGAAATTGTTGATAGAGTATAAGTTAATTAAGAACATTGGGAATTTCTCATTTGCTTCTTCAACTTTAGCTCCCTTGCTTTAAACTTACTTGTGATCCAACTCATTTTTCAAATGTTTATATTGCTCCCATACAAAACCATTTTCTCTCAAAAGTTCAAATATGTCACATTTCAAAAAAGGTCTTGCCATGGACTAGATGTACTCAATGTGTGAAGAAGCATAAGAGAACATTGATCATCTTTTTTTTCTCTCTGTGGATATGCCAATAAAACTTTGAAACTTTATCCATTTAGGTTATGTGACAACTCTCATAATGATTTTCAACTTTGATTTCTTGCTATTTCATAGGCCTTTAACATCATTTATGGAATTGATTCTTATATGTACCATGGAGTATATGGTGGAGGCATAATCAATAGCTTCGTCACCATAAGTGGATATCACCTTTTCTTTTGGTTTAAAAGCTTGAAGACGATATAAATAAGTTAGACTTAGCCCAAGAGATTGATTCTTTCCTGTAACATGATGATGGATAGAATCTTGCTATTTGTACGTCTTAGACTCCACCAGTACCAAGTATGCTTAAGCTTAACTTAATTGTGATGCCTTTCTTCTCTTGGGCATGCTGGATGGGTAGGACTTTAGGTGGTTTGCAGGGATGCTTGGGGTTTTGCAATGTTTGTAGGAGATAAGGCATTTATTAACTCCAAAAAGATAGATATAGTTAAAGCATTAACACTATGTTATGTCCTTCAATTGGTCTATTAGCTTGACGTCTCTAATATAGTGGTGGAGGAAGATTCTCAATGAGTCATCACTCTACTAAACTCACATGCAGCTTTATAGTTGGAGATTGGCTTGTTAGTTGATGATTTTCTTTACTTATCTTAATTTTTATTGTTTCAATTACTTAGATTCCTATGGTGACTCATGCATTAACAAACAATGCTTTTGTAATCCGAATAGAAATTCTGTGACTTTTAAATGTTATAATTTGTGGTTCTTTTTTTTTTTGTAGCAGGGATGAGTTTTGTCCTACTCGTTTGAATGTATCTTTCCACTTTTGGCTCAAAAAAATTTCAAAGAAAAACAAGTTGAACCCAATAAAACATAAACAATAAGAAAAAAAAAAAGAACAATAGAGCTTATTTAAAAAAAGAAGGAACAAAGGATTAAACGTGGTTGATAAGCCAATTTTTTTTTTAATTTCTTTTTGTCATCATGTCTTCCATTCTAGTAATTTTTTAGACTTCCAGTGTTTATTTAGTTGCAAAAAAGTATAGGGACCAAAATAAAAATTCTGAATAGCTGAGAAACTTTTCAAGTATTTATCCCATAAAAATACTTACATATAGAAATGTAATAAAGTAATTGAAAAAATAGATACATGCATGTATTTCATATAGAAGAATATGAAATAAAATATCAATTTATTAAATATAAAAATGTTAGAAACTACAAGCACATTACCTGCCTACAAATTCATTAAAGAAAATATACAAATTAAAGCACCAACAAAATAACAAGTCAATATTGGTATAGCTATCGAAAACTTCATTTTAAGTTTAAAAAAACATCTTAACTTGCTTTCATGAGTAATGTACCAAATCCTGTAGCAAATTTAGCACTTGAATTTTTAAGCCATTTGTAACATATTAATAAATTTTGTGTAACCCTTTGTTGTGTGCAACTTATTGTTTATAAATAAAAGAGGCATTTCATGTATTTTGCCAAGTTATGTATTTTATTTTACTTTATTTTAATATGTTTTAGATATAAAATTTCACAGATTCTGATAATAAAACCATCTCTTAATTTTTCACGTGAATTAGTGTTCGTGGGTTATAGGGGATTTTTACCCATGTGATTCATGCCCGCATGATTTCAAACCACAGGATCCTAGCCTGCAAGTCCACTAACCCATAGAACCACTCGAACATGCAAATTTGCTTTACATGTTTGGCCATAAGCTCGTGGGTGGCATGATCCAGTGCTCGTGGACTTTTCCCGCGGGATGACAAGCCTGCGTGAGGCCATTGTCGACCTGCCTGTGATTTGACACCACTATACAGAATAGTGGCAATGCTACAACCACCTGGCAGGGACGAGCTCCTAGCAGGCCAATTGTCGAGCTATAGCTTCCTTTCTTGGCATGTTGTCGGCCATTTCCTTACATCTACGGTTGGGGATGGCTGCATGTGATTGGAAGGCCAAGATAAGCTAGAAATTTCATTTAAAGTCTTCCTCTACTCAAACATATTTTCATTCCTTCTACCAGAAAACAACAGAGAGAGATTAATGAGCAAGTTGAGAGGAATTGGGACTTCGATGGAGTGAGGAAGTTAGGATACAGAACCTGTGTGTGCTCGGGTGAGGGTGTGAGCAAAAACCTGGTTTTTTTTATTGAAGTAAATCTTCCAGTTTCCTAAAATACATTTTGTCACTTTTCCTTAGAGATAGACACAATTCTTAATGGTTTTAAAATTCCAACATTTGTGCAGAAGGCTTCAACCAAAGCCAATCTTCTGCAAAATTTTCATATTTGCAGACCAAGTAGGTATGTTGATGCAAGAACCATCACAAAGAACACTCTAATAAAGGAGGAAGACACATAAGAAATTGACCAAACCCATGACGAACTAGTACCAAGGGGGAAATAAGCCCAACTACGCGTGGGTCCGATCACTCGATACCGAGCCCGAAAACTCCATGGAATGTTCAAACTGATAGTCCAGGAATGGGTGAGCAACATGATCACCAATGAAGCAAAAAGAAAGGCCCAACACCCAATACAACAGTGGAAGACACATTCAGCACACGTAAACTACCTTCGACACGTGTGCAATGCACATGGGAGTCCACCCTTACATGCAGGAACCTCACCCGTGTGAGGTAGCATGTGAAGCATGCGACAAGTGCAGTCCGCACGCTCAAAGCATGCGACATATATGCAAGAACTACACAGCATGCGTGCAGCACCCCGAATGTGCGCGAGCTCGGGGTCATACACATGGCCACCCATGCGCGTACGACCAACGACTAGGGAAGGAAGGACATGCTCGGTTGACAGGCCCATCCTGCCCGATGCACGCCCAGCACGTAGGCAGCCCAAGCGTATGCCCAACAGGCCCATGCCCAGTGCATAGACCCAACCCGTGGGCCTGTTCTGCGCGACCTGTGCAAACTGGCTAGCCCAGCCCACACGGATATACCGACCTTCGACCCAGTGTCCCTCCACTAAATTTTTATTTTTATTTTTCTTGGACCCCATTTTAATTTTTCCATCTGTTTGATATGAAAAACACATGGGATAAAATTTATTTTATTTTAATTATTATTTTAATATAAATTCTATTCTTATAATTATTTTAATTATTTATCTTGTAACTAGGTTAGGATAGAGTATTATTTTATTAATTTTTCAAGTTGTTATGATCATTTAGAACTATCCCAAGAAAGCCTATAAATAGTCCTTTGCCTATAGGTTATAAATATAATTCATTTGAGAGAAATAATATTGAAAGCTGTGGCTTCTCTTCAAGAATTAGCATTTTGCCAATTTTTTTTAGCTTCTTCAAGTTCTTCAAAAAGTAAGAGTCTTTAAAAGTCTTGTTGAGCTAAAGAGTATGGATCAACTTTATTAGTAAGTCTGTGGTACTTTTTCTTTCCTTATTTTATTTTCTTTAGTCTTTGTTTTTGCATTCTTTTTAAGATTGTAGATTCAATTAGATGGAGGAGTTTTTTAGGCGGTTAAGTTTCGATATTGCATACTTTGAGTGGGTGATAGAAGTTGATATGATCATCCCCGTGCCCTTCCGTGTCATCTAGTACCAAACCTTAGGCTCCTAAAATCCAAATTATTTTTATTGTTCTTCAACATTCTTGTTATTTAAATTAACATTCAAATTTATTTTGATTGTTAATTCGTTTGCATATTCCTTAAATCCGTTCTATCTATTCGTTTCAAATAATTTTGTGTTTGTTCTATTATTAAAAAATTTATATATATTAAAATACAAAAAATATCTTAATTGTACCCCATAAGGCAATTAGTACGTTATTTGTATTTTTGCATAACAAAAGTAGAATAGCCGTCTGATTGGTGACAGGAAAAACTTTGAGAAATCGAAGGCAGAGTACCTTATCTAACAAGTGCAAGCGAAAACTTTTGTTTTTATTCCGCACATTATCCATATTTAATTTTTGAATTGTATTTCTATAATCTTGCATCAGCATCGTATAAAAAAACTTGGCCAGTCGTAAAGTGTAGCCGATAAATTGGGGGTAGTATAAATAGAAGTACCTGTCGATTCTTTCCATCGGGATTGATCAGATCCCTATATATCAGTTCGTCTTGTTAATCTTTGTAATCTATGTTTCTGTCTTTTATTTTGCTTTTATTCCATTATTAAAATTAAGTGACTAATTATTACTAGTTGCGTAATTACAAGAGGCACATTGTTCCTTTTTCTGTGTGCTTGTTTCTATAAATCAGAATCCTTTAGGGTTCCTTGTTGTGTCATAAGGACTAACATATATATTTAATTCAAGTGATTCCAATTTCAGACACTCAACTCGACGAACCAAGCTATCAATTGAGAGACTGCAAGGTAAACACGAGCGGAGGTAAGGGAGAGGTTTTACTTTCACGGACGTTTTTTTCCAAGTACTTCGATATATTTTAGATCATTACAAAAATTCCCAAGTAGAGCATGAACAATGGGAGAACATATTCCACACCTACTACCTGGTCAATGACAATGTGTGTCGTATGATTATTAATGGAGGAAGCTGCGCCAACGTAGCCAGTACCCTGCTCGTGGAAAGATTGTAACTTGCATACACTACTCATCCCAACCCCTACCGGTTACAGTGGTTGAATGAGAGCAGTGAAGTAAAGGTAATCCAGTAAGTCATGGTACCCTTCTCCATCGATAAGTATAAAGATGGGTTATATTGTGATGTTGTTCCTATGCACGCCAACCATGTGATACTTGGCAAGCCTTAACAATTTGATAGATAAGTCCAATACTATGGTCGGACCAACTGCTATTCTTTGGAAAAAGATGACCTCACCTAAGTCCTCATACCCTTCTCACTCCAAGAGGTGCACGAGGATTAGGTAAAGGTCAAAAGGGCCTTCAGGGAATACTTAGAGAAAGAAAGGGAGAGAAAGAGTCATGGGTCCTCAAAAAGGAGTAAACTAAGCCTAGTAAAGGCCCGAGAGAGAGAGAAAAAAGGAACGAGAGTCTTTATGTGAGGGAACAATAGGTGAGACAAGCAGTCAATGAAAGGAAAAGCCTCATAATAGTGCAAACGAGATGTGTGCACAATGTGCATGTCTTGTGCTGGCCGCGCGCGTGAGCGAGATCCTTCCCATAGGTGTTCCTGCGGGATTTTATTCACCGTTTTCTCTGTTTTTCCCTAAATTCTATTTAAATAATGAATAAAATATAATTTTTTCACGATAAAATAAAATAATTAATTTAAAGAATTATTTAACCGAATAAAATACGAAACTAAAATGCGAAATATTAAGGAGTTTTAAATAGCTTTAGGGCTCAAATAAATATGGATTCACATTACAATTAAGCATGGAGGTTTTTCGGGGTATTACATTCTACAAAGAGAAAATAGGTTGTGTGTACCAAGCTATTCCATTAGGAAATTATTGGTATGGGAAGCACATAGTGGGGGACTCATGGCACATTTTAGGGTAGCCAAGACCCTAAACATGTTACAAGAACATCTCTATTGGCCCAATATGAAGAAAGATGTCGAACATATCTGTGGCTAGTGTATTGCTTGTAGGCAAGCTAAATCTAGAGTGATGCCTTATGACCTATACACCTTGCTACCTGTACTCACAGCCCTGTGGATAGACATCTTTATAAGTTTGTGCTAGAGTTGTATAGGACAAGG
Organism: Carica papaya; assembly: GCF_054855325.1. Taxonomy (NCBI): domain Eukaryota; kingdom Viridiplantae; phylum Streptophyta; class Magnoliopsida; order Brassicales; family Caricaceae; genus Carica; species Carica papaya. Next base: position 14,147,307 of record NC_142311.1, on the reverse strand, counting down.
AGAGATCATGATAGTATATTTATTGTGGTAGACCACTTTAGCAAGATATGCCATTTCATTTTATGCTACAAAACAAATGATGCCACAAACATCGCTAATATATTTTTTAAAAATATCGTGAAACTTCACAGTATACTTGAGACGATTTGGGTGACAGAGACGTTAAGTTCCTCAACTACTTTTGGAAGGTGTTGTGGGAAAAACTAGGAAAAAAGTTGTTATTCTCCACTACATGTCACCCCTAAACTGATGGGCAAACCAATGTGGTAAATAGAACCCTAGGATCCCTTCTAAGAGCCATAATAGGCCACAACTTGAAGATTTGGGAAGACTATCTACCTATGATTGAGTTCGCCTACAATCTAAGTATTCACACTTCTACTAAGATGTCACCTTTCAAGGTAATATGTGGTTTTAATCCTTCAACTCCATTAGATCTAACCCCCTTTCCTATACAGGAAGCAAAAAGTATATATGGACAACAATGAGCCAAACTCATTAAAGCCATACATGAGAGAACTCGACAATACATACAAAAACAAAATAAATCCTATGCCTGCAGCTAACGAAGGAAGAAAAACACCTAGTTTTTCAGTCAGGAGACTACGTACAGGTTAACTTGAGAAAGAAAAGGTTCCCCAAATAGCAAAAATCTAAGCTAGATCCCTGGACCATTCCAAGTTTTGGAGTGTGTCAATGACAATGCATATAAGATTATGTCAGGTGAATATGAAGTTGTCTACTACTTTTAATGTATTTGATCTCTTGCCTTTTGATATAGGTGAAGATTCAAGGATGAATCCTTCTAAAGAAGAGGGGGATGATGCAAGAACCATCACAAAGTACACTCTAATAAAGGAGGAAGCAAACAAGAAACTAGCCAAGCCCATGACGAACTAAGACCAAGGGGGAAACAAGCTCAGCTACCGGTAAGCCTGATCACCCAAAGCCAAGCCCGAAAACTCCATAAAATTTTTAACCTGATAGTACAGGAATGGGTGAGCAACATGATCATTGATGAAGCATAAAGAAAAGCCCAACACCCAATACAACAATGGAAGACACGTGCAGCACACGTAAACTATTTTTGGCACATGTGCAACGCACCTGGGAGTCCACCCACATATACGAGAACCTCATTCATGTGAGGTAGCACACGAAGTATGCGATAAGTGCCGTCCGCATGTGCAACACACGCAGCATGCATGCAAGACCCCTATAGCATGCGCGCAACATTGTACATGTGCCCAAACCTGAGGTCGCGCACACTGACACACATGCACACATGACCCACACCCTGGGAAAGAAGGAGCCGTGTAGCCAGCAGGCCCATCCTGCCCGGCCCCCACCTAATACGCAGGTGGGCTAGATGCGTGCCCAGTTGACCATACTTGGAGTGCAGGCCAAAATTGCGAGCCTATTCCGTGTGACCCGCGTGGACCAACCTGCCCAACCCACGCTGACGGATTAACACACGACCCAACCGTTTTAATTAATTTGCCCATGTCTTTACATGGAAAACATATGGGATAAAGCTTAATTTATTTTAATCATTATTTTAATATAAATTATATCCGTAGGATTGTTTTAGTTATTTATCTCTTAACTAGATTAGGATAGACTATTATTTTATTAATTTTTCAAGTGGTTGTGATCATTTAAAACTATTATGTAAAATCTATAAATAGGTTTTTACCCATATGTTGTAAACACAATTCATGTAAGAGAAATAATATTGAAAGATTTGGTTTTTCTTCAAGAATTAACATTTTGCTAATTTTTTTTAGCTTTTTCAAGTTCTTCAAGAAGTAGGAGTCTTCAGAATTTATATTGAGCTAAGGAGCGGGGACTTATTTATCGGTAAACCTGTGGTGTTTTTTCTTTTCTTGTTTTATCTTCTCTAGTATTTGTTTTTCTATTCCTAATGGGTGAGTCCAACAAAAATAAAATTCTAATTAACCAATAAAACTTAATCGTAGTAGTAGTAAGAATGGTCGAATCCATAGGGAATTGGAAATTAATTTTTCTTCCTAAACTAGCAAATGAAAAGAAACAATGGGAGTTTTTAAGTAGGATCCAACAGCAATATAATTTATGCAAAAATACAAAACAAAAAATCACAAAGATGTAAATTAGAAAGTAGATCAATCAATAGAAGGATCCCTAGTTAACGAAATAACTAGTTCTAATAACGTAATTGATCATTGATGTAAAGATTTATTTTATTTGAAATATACTAAACTAGTTATAGTTGTAGGAAATGTTTTGACTACTAATCATTCTTTATTCCTAAACTAACCAAAAAATGTTCGTTAGTTAGTTTTTCGTTGACAAATAGTCTTGAGAATATCCATAAGATTTAATCTATCAACGGCCTTGAGAACTAGAAAAACCTAATTTAGATTGCTAGATTCATCCACGTGAATTAGTCAACTATATTACTTATCTCTTTAGTGCAACATCTGACCGCTACAAGGTGCCAGAACTGCTCAAACAATTACAGATTTGAGTGGTTCAACTAGCTACTTTAGTTTCAACACACATTCGACTGGTCATATTCAAACATATTCAAAATAGTTTATATATGTAGGTGCAGGAAGTAAATAAATACTAATATTTAAATAAAGTGTAGATTAAAGCAATTCAAACATATTCAAAATACATTAGTAGAGTTTACTAAATTTGTCAACTAGGAAAAGAAAACAAATTAGTCACTCATGGTGGACTTTAATACAAAAAAGTTTCTTGAATGGTTAAGAGATGAAGAATAAGGATGAAAGGAAGTGCAGAATCTGTAGAAGATGCCGTCAACAGCGTCAGGAACAAGAAGTATGATGATTCTACTTGGCAGCCATGATTTTTATAGCCAAAAAGGGGGCTAGGGTTTCTTCTTTTGTTGATTATGATTTTTTTCCTTAATTTTGACACATCCTTAGCTTCCCAAAATAATCTGCCAATGATTTTTGGCCTTCAGATCTCAGCTGAGAAGATTTTTTTCATATTTAAAAAGCCCACCTTTTTTTTCAAATAGTTTGCTGATTGCAACATAAGCCTTAAGCAAGGCTTGTTTTGTTATGCGTGGGACCCTTAAACTTATATGATGCCTTAGCCTTGGTCAAGGGTTAGTTGAATATAATCTTGGTTCCATCTTGCTACCTTGGCTATGAGCTATGCCAAAGGGTTAGTTGTGCTTATCCCTTCCTATTGAGGTATAAGTCTTGGGCAATACTTGTGTGCGTAGGCCAAAGTCTGCTGCTATTGTGGGGTCTAAACCATTCCCAAGGCTTAAACAGTGACAAATGGTTGTCCTGCAGTTCTTGCTCCTTTTTCTGCTGTTCTTCAAGATTTTAAGTTATGTCTCCTATCCTGCGTCAAAATGAATAAAATGACTTAATTAGATAGCAAGTAATTCAGTTTAAGCACACAATAATGGATGAAACGGATGTTGTTTTTGCGCACTATCAATTCATTTTAGGATTGTAGATTCAATTAGAAGGGGAAATTTTTTAGGCGGTTAAGTTTAGATACATCATACGTTGAGTGGGTTATAAGAATTGATCCAATCTTCTGCACACCCTCCTGCATCATTTGTTGTTGTTCCTTTTTGTTTCTCTCTTCTGTTTGCTATTCCAATAAGCTTTATATGATTTAAAATCAGAATAGGATGTTAGGACTTTAATAGAAACTGACTAAACAAATTAAACACCTTAAAAATCTAGAAAGTTTCTGAAAGAACCCTTTTTTTCTGCAACAGTCCCGACGTGTTTTAGAATACTTTTCTGCTCTTAAAAACCTGACTATTTCCTCATGCATTTGAGCTTGAATCCGTAACTCCTTCAAGGTAAGATAAGTAATAGTTTGATTAATGCAAATATGGATTTTTAGATTGCATTTCATTCAGTAAATTTCTTTAAATTTCAAAAGTAAGTTGGCATTTTAAAATAAAAAGGGTGAGCGAGTATATGACTGCATTTTGATGATTATATGAAATGTTTTGAATGGAATTTCAATATTGTTTGTTGATAATTAAACGCTGTAGATGAGGTAAATGGAAATTGGAAAAATAGAAATGGGAAGGGGTCAGTAACAGAAGCCAAATTGCTTCTTTCAAACGTGTCAGGCCCCAAAGTGCTGATGTTGTTGTGCACACACGGCCTTGTCGTTCTGGTTCATGGAGGAGACATTTTCTAGGCACCCAGAACTGCATGGAAATGTCTTTAGCACAATGCTTTTGAGCAGGTTGCTGTGTAGGTGAGTGAAGAATGATGTCGAGCATCTGCAGATGCCAAAAGGAACGTGTGCGGGTGTGCCCACTACATATCAGCCCATGCCCCATGGGCTAGTTGCCTTGTGCAATATACCAGCAAGCCATGCTGGGCCAACAGGCATAAACATGTCAAGGGGCCTTCAGACAAGCCCACTGGGCCACGGGCCCAGTAAGGATGATTCATCTCTTAGGCTGTATGGACAGAATGGGCTTTTGTAAAATAATTGTAAATTTTAATATAATTTTAAGGATCAAAAGGTAACAATTGCAGGGAATAAATGAAAGATTGGGATCATTGGAATTGTAAGATGTTCTGAAGTAAAATAAATTAAAACTGACAAATTAAGGAGATAACAAAAAGTAAAACAATTTAAAACACTAAAATAGAATATAATAAACAAATAAGTAAAAATAGTAAAATAAAAGCCACTTAAAAACCTAAGTAAATAATTAACAAAAATTTAAAGCTTTAGTAAATAATAGGTCAAATTAATATAAAATTTAAGGAATTAAATTAAGAAAATTAAAAAGAGTCTAAAACTTAAATAACAAAGAGTCTAAATGAAGTCTAGTTCACTGTATTTCCTTTAAGGGATATTGAGGTTAATAGGGAAACCAGGTGTGGTATTGAGTTCAAGTTATGAGACGAAGGTTCAGTGGTCTATGGACTCTGAATTGATTTATATTCATGTTCTGGGCTCAAAGACATAAATGATGGTGACCATAGTGAAAATTGTGGGATAATACCCGGAGAGAATTAAGGAATTATATGTACATTGTTTTACGTTATTGTATTATATGGATTGATTACACCCACTCTTAACTCATTGTTGTCCTGGTTACCTTTCTTGGAAATAAGTATAAACGGCTGTACGCGTAGGTTTGTAATTAGTGTAATAAAGTCATATTTTAAAATCGGTAATAAAACTTTAAAGATGTGTCTAGTCTTTTATATATGTGTGTTATGCAAACCTATTGAATATGGTATTTAACATCATTGATAATGGTTTGTATGTCAATTAAACTCATTGAATATGGTATTGAGTGCCATATGACGATTGAATAGAATATCGGTGTTTATATAGATATATAGTATATAAAAGTCAATATAAAGTAAATAGTTATGATATATTACTATTTCTCTTGGAAAATTGCATTACAGAACGTTTTTAAAATATATTTGTATGACTCTAATATTGTATATCTTACTGAGTATTGGAACATATCATCATTTAAAAACTCTTGAATCCATAATTGTTCGGGTTGTTTTGATTCTTAATGGCGAATTAGTTTTCATACTAAGGGAATATGCAATCTAGTTTGAATGAGTCATGTGGTTGAATCCATTAATTAGAATCAGGTCCTTCTAGCTCTCAAGGCTGTTGGTAATTTAAATTCTAAAATCATTTCCGTGATTGTTTATTAACAAGAATTAACTAACAAATGTTTTTTTTTTTATTTCGGATTAAGGAATGATTATTTGTGGGAACGTTTCTGACAACTAGAACTGGTTTACTAAAGTTTGGAAGAATTAATCATTACATCAATGATTAATTTCATAATTGAAACGTAACTACTTCTTTAACTAGAATCAATTCATATCTACTTATCACTTTAATTGTTTTCTAATAGTACTTGTTGCATTGATTTGGAACAAAAAGACTTCCCCGGCTTTACTTTTTATTCACTGGCCATAGAAGAAAAGTGGTTCTCAATTTTCTTAGGATTCGACCTTATTCGTCACTACTACAAATTCAATTTGTTGACAGAATAGAAAATTATTTTTAGTGGATTCAACACCCATAAAAGTTTTGTGTTATTGTTGGGGAGTTGAAGTAACTAAGTGTGTTCTTTTTTTTTTTATAACCAGATTTGATTGTGGAGAACATTTCTTATATGTTCTAGAGATACAGAAAACATGTAACACCCCGTCCATCACTGTGCTAAAATGATTTGGAAACTATATTTATTCGGGCATTTGACTGCTTTAAACTTAATTAATTTACGTTTAACATTTATCGTGATTCGTAATTTTTATTTATTTAATTTTTATTTAAATTTTATTTTAAATAATTTTACTTTATTTTATTTTAAGTAATTTTAATTTAACTAAATTAAATTGAAAATAAAAATTTAGAAAAAAATCAGAAAATGGCAAAATAGGGAAAATTCTTGCAGGAAAAATCCTGCGAGAAGGCTGGTACGTGTGCACAGCACGCACGGGACGTGCACACAGCGTGCATAGTGTGGGTTCAGGACTTATGCACGCATCCTGTCGCACGCGGACATGCATCGCACACTATGCCTGCATCATTCACACAGCAGGCCTACGCGGATAGGTCCTGTGCACTTGGGGATACGGGCAGTAAGCCTGTGCATGCGATAGTAGGCCTGTGCGCTTGCAGTGCGTCGACTAGAACACTACAACCTCGGGCAGTGCGCCGCCACTGCCGCCGGCGGAGGAAGCCCTCTTCCCTCGTTCTTCACCGGATTTCATCACTTGGCGCGAATCTAATGATTATGAAATTTTATAAATTGACCTCCCCCTTCCCTTCCTGTCCACACTTCCATTTCTACCATTTTTCAAAGGTTTAGAGAGAGATAGAGATAGAGATAGTAATCTAGTGAGAGAAGAAGAGAAAGAAATGAGAACGATGAAGGAGAAATCATCGAGATTTCAGTAAGGAATCTAGTATTACTTTCAACGTCTTAAGGAGTATTTTTAGATAAACTAATTTAATATGATTGTTAATTTGCCTATTTTGTATGCCTCTTTGTTCAGATGAGTCAAATTGTTCTGGTTTTCAAGTATGCTATGTGAATTATAAACACTTAATGAATTTACATGTAATAAGTATAATATGTAATCGGTAACAGTAAAAGTAAAACAAAAAAGAGAAAAGTGGAATGAAGCTTGTATGCCCCGAAGTGTATCTGTATTGACATGCATATTGCATCAAGTATCTTGTTAGGCTTTTTATCTCTGAAGGGTATCTATTCCCCTTACCCTTTGAGGTATCTGTTTCCCCCTCCCCTATCTAGTCTAGAAAGACATAAGTGGACCACTCCTAATGGATGACGGTGTATCCTCTGATGAGAGTGGTGCTACACTATTTGTAGAGGTCACCCGTGTCTAAGTAATGTCGTGACTATAGATATCTGTTAGGATCACTATGGTTGGTACGACCGTGGTTATAGATCGTACCATGGTTTGGCCAGCCGAAAATATGTCTGAGTAAATTGTTGTATCTATATCTGATCTAGTCATTCCACTTGGGTAGTTGGAAATCTGTATATACCCTCAGAGGTAGAAGTTCTAATGACTTCGCGAAGTATGATATAAAAATCTTTGCATTTTATGATTTATTTGATTTTTTCTATTATCTAGTATGATGTATGTTTGATTTTATGTTCTAACGTATCATATTCTTAACAAATAAATAGTTTTTTATAATGTGAGATAGGTAAACGAGAAAGTTGATCGATAAGATAAAATAATTAACTTTTGAAATCTTACAGTATTAATTTAATACTATTTTTCTTACTGAGTATATGAAACTCACTCTTTCCATGCCCCTCCCTCCCAGATGAGGAAAAAAGTGAGGAACCGCAGACAGACCTACCTTTAGAAGTCTATGAGGATCCCATGGATTCACAAGTCTGAGTGCATGACTATTCCCCTACTCTGATGAGTCCAATAGCATAGACAAAACATAAGGGCCACTTCTTTCACTACGTTATTGGACTCATCAGAGTGCGAGAACAGTCATGCACTCAGACTTGTGGACTACGAGATCATCATAGACTTCCAAGGGTAGGTCTGCCTGCGGTTTCTCACTTTCTTCTTCATCTAGGGGGGATATGGAAAGAACGAGTTCCATATGCTCAGTAAAGAAAACAGTATTAAATTAACATCATAAGTTCAAAAGTTAATTATTTTATTTTACCGATTAACTTTCTCGTTTACCTATCTCACATTATAAAAAATTATTTATTTGTTAAGAAAATAATACGTTGGAACAAAAAATCAAACATACATCATACCAGATAATATAAAAAATCAAATAAATCATGAAATGCAAAGATTTTTATGTCATACTTTGCGAAGTCATTATAACTTCAACATTTGAGGATAGATATAAATTTTAAACTATCCAAGTGGAATGATTAGATCAGATATAGATACGGCAATTTGCTCAGGCACATTTCCGGCTGGCCAAACCATGGTACGATCTATGACCACGGTGGTAACAATTATAGTGACCCTAATAGATATCTATAGTCATGACATTACTTAGTCACGGGTGACCCCTACAGATAGTGTGACACCACTCACGTCAGAGGGCACGCGGTCATCCACTAGGAGGAGTTCTCTTACGTCTTTTCAGACTAGATAAGGGAGAGAGAAACAGATACCCCGAAGCGCAGGGGAATAGATACTTCTTAGAGATAAAAGGCCTAACGAGACACTTGATGCAGTATGCATGTCAATATAAATATATTTCGGGCCATACAGACTTCATTCCACTTTTTTCATTTTCTTTTCTTTTTACTTTTACTGTTACCAATTATATATTATAGTTATTACATACAAATTCATCAAGTGTCTGCAATTCACATAACATGCTTGAAAACCAAAACAATTCGATTCATCTAAACATAAAGACATACAAAACATGCAATATAACAATCATATTAAATTAGTTTATATAAAAATACTCCTTAAGACGTTGAAACTAATACTAGATTTCTTACCAAAACCTCGATGATTTCTTATTCACCGTTCTTCTTTCTTTCTATTTTTCTCTCACTAAATTACTATCTCTCTCTCTCTCTCTCTAAACGTTTGAAAAATGGAAGAAATGGAAGTGTGGAGAGGAAGGAAAGGGAGAGGAAAAATTATAGAACTTCAGAACTGTTAGATTCGCGTCAAGTGGCAAATTTGGTGAAGAGAGATGAGAAAAAGATGCTCAGTACAAAAAATGAGAGAGAAAGGTCTCCTCTAGCGATGGTAGCAGTACGCTGCCCAAGGCAACGACGGAGCATTGCAGGCTAGCGTGTAGGCGCACAAGCTCCAAGTGCATAGGGCTTATCCGCGCAGGCCTGTTATGCGGACGACGTGCACACAGTGTGTGGCGCTTGTACACGCGCGAGGTGATGAGTGAACAACCCGTCTACACGCGACAAGATGTGTGTGTAGATCCTGACACCGCGTCGTGCACGCAGATAGGACGTGCGCGCACAATGCCCAGCACTTGCGCGAGCAACCAGCCTTCTCATAAATAAATGTTTGATTTATTTTCTGTTCTAACGTATCATTTTTTTAATAAATAAATAGTTTTTCATAATATAAGATAGGTAGATGAGAAAGTTAATCGGATAAAATAATTAACTTTTGATATCTTACGATATTAATTTAATACTATTTTTCTTACCGAGCATATAGAACTCACTCTTTCTATGCCCCCCTCCAGATGAGGAAGAAAGTGAGGAATCACAGGCAGACCTATCTTTGAAAATCTATGAGGATCCTGTGGATCTATAAGTCTAAGTGCATGACCGTTCCTGCACTTTGATGAGTCCAATAGCATAGTGAAAGATGTAGCCCTAATGTTTTGTATTTTGTAGCCACTTCTGGCCTCCGTTTATGTATGTATTTGGAACTCATATATATTTGTAAGGGATTTGTTATGATTTCATTCCGCTGCATAAAATTTATCATGCACTCATTATTCTGAATATGTATCTGACACCTAATTTCCTTAATTAGCACTTGGGATGTCACAAAATCGCAAAAAGCTTAAGAAAATAAACTAAGCTAAGAAGGAGAATGTGTCAATAAGGCACAGGTTTTGAAGAAAGCAGCGCAGGAAAAGTAGAATAGATGGCACACAAGTGTACATTGAAAGAGTTGGCTAGACCACCTATAAATCAGTAGCCTATTTGCGTCACTTACGTAGATCTAAATGTTGTTTTTAAACTTAAATCTATCATGATTCACTTACTACCCAAGTTGAGAGGTCTGGATAATGAGAACTCGCATAAGCCTCTTAAGGAGTTTATTTAGTGTGTTCAAGTATGAAGCTACAAGGGGTATCCGATTAATGTAATAAATGAGAGTGTCCCCTTTCTCCTTAGATGGTGTAACCAAAGACTAACTATTCTACTTACCTCCCGACTCGATTACAACCTGGACATACATGGTGAAATCATTTTTAGGCAAGTTTTTTCTTACTCCCTGAGCTATCGGGATAAGACAAAAGGATTCAGAGAGCCTTCATGACTACTGGGAGAGGTTCAAGCGACTATGTATGAGTTGCCCACAGCATGATATATCAAAACAGTCCCTTATCCACTATTTTTATAAAGGGCTACTTCCCTCCGAAAGGAGAATGCTGGATGCAACTAGCGGTGGTGCTATAATAAACAAGACACCGCGAGAAGCTAAAGAGTTAATAGCGATCGTGACAACCACCCTGCAATAATTCAAGACCACACATGACACCCTGAGGATGGTAAATGAGGTAAATATCTCTTCCCTTAGGTCTTAGATTTCCCAGGTAACCCATTTAGCTTAGAACATGGTTGCAGGAAACACCTCACGAGCAAGAGTTTGTGGAATATTTACACATGTAGGGCATCCCACAGATATGCATCCTATGCTCCAAGAGGATGACCAATAACGCATCAACGCAGTAGGAGGATTCCTAAATCAGTCACAGAGGAGATACAACCCATTCTCCAACACGTACAATAAAACTTTAAACAATATCAGCCAAGGTTATCCTAGCAGCAACAATTGTCACCTCCAAAGTAAGGTATTTCTCTTGAGGAAATAGTTAAATCCCTTATCACTAACACCCAAAAATTTTAACAGGAGACAAGGGCTAGCATCCAAAATTTAAAAATTCAAATAGGCTAACTGGTGACATCCATGAGCAAACTAGAATCCTAAGGTAAATTACACTACCAGACATAAGTAAATTCAAGCCCCAACATAAGTACAGTTACACTATAGAGTGGTAGAGAACTGTAGAAAAATCCTCATCGTGTAAGCCTTGGGTAAGGCGTATAAAAGGGTGCAAAGCCAAAAACCTTGGGCAAGGCATCGGAAGTTATAGTTGATGGCAATACCCACCAAACAAAATTGGACTTTGACCAACTAGCACCATTTACAGCCACTCTGCCCTTCCCAGAAAGGTTTGCTAAATTAAAGAAAGAGGAGGATAAAGAAATTCTAAAAACCTTCATCCATGTCGAGGTAAATATTCCCTTACTTGATGCGATCAAATATATACCTTGATATGTCAAGTTTCAGAAGGAATTATTCACCAACAAGAGAAAATTGAGTTATAATGAAAAGGTAAGTGTGAGGAAGAATGTCTCGGTCATTATATAAAGGAAATTACCTCCCAAGTGCAAAGACCAAGGTATGTTTGCTATCTCTTACAAAATAGGTACATTAGACATAAGAAAGGCCATGTGTGATCTAAGGGCTTCCATAAACATAATGTCGTTGTCCATCTACTATAAGTTGAACACTAGGCCATTGAAGGAGACTGATGTCATCATCCAGCTAGCCGACAGGTAAGTTGTTTACCTTAAGGGGGTTTTAAAAAATGTATTGGTTCAGGTAGACAACCTTATTTTTTTAATTGATTTTTATATGCTAGATATGGTGGATGAAGAATCCTCGAACTCATGAGATCTTTTGTTAGGTAGACCTTTCATTAGCACTATCAAGACCAAAATAGACGTACAGGATGGTACCTTCACCATAGAATTTGATGAAGATGTAGTGAGATTTAATGTTTATGATGCCATAAAGTACCTTACTAATTTATCTTATGTATACGGTGCAGACGTCATAGATTTTTTAAATAAAAAATATCTCGATTTCTGCCTTGGCCATGAGTTGAATATTATACTTTGTAATCGTTTAAATGTTGATAACTTAGGGGCTCTGGAGGAAGATTATGTTACTACTAAGAATCTGCATGAGGCTAATTAAGAGCACTTAAATAGAAAAAAAGGTAATGCCCCGAACATTAGTATTCTTGTTTCTCACACGAAAGTTCCACCTACTATTTTGTAGGCACCCAAGCTGGAGCTAAAGTCACACCCAGACACTTAAAGTACATGTTTTTGGGAGAAGGAGAAACGTTTCCGATAATAATATCTAATAAGTTGAGCAAGACGGAAGAAGGAAGACTAATTAGAGTGCTATAAAAATACAAGGAAGCAGTTGGGTGGTCTATTGTTGACTTTAAAAGGATATCACCTTCTATATGAATGCATAGGATACTGCTAGAGGAAGACAGCAAACCCAGCAGGCAGGCACAGAGACACTTGAACCCACCTATGATAGAAGTTGTAAAGAAAGAAGTCTTGAAGCTACTTAACACTAGAGTTATTTACTCGATTTTAGATAGTAAATAGGTAAGCTCAATACAAGTGGTGCCAAATAAAATGAGGATAATAATGGTAGAAAACTAGGATGGTGAGAAGGAATCAACCAAGGTATAGAATGGTTGGAGGGTCTGCATAGATTACCGGAAGCTAAATGCTTCCACCAGAAAGGACCACTTTCCCCTCACTTTCATCGATTAGATGTTGGAAAGGTTGCTCGGACAAACACATCATTGTTACCTAGATGGTTATTTAGGTTTCTACTAGATCTTAATTGCACCTATAGATCAAAAGAAGACCACTTTCATATGCCCTTTTGGCACTTTTGCTTACAGGAGAATGCTTTTTAGACTCTGTAATACCCTGACTATGTTTAGAGGTGCATGGTCAGCATCTTTTTCTATTTTCTGAACCATATAATAGAAGTCTTCATGGATGATTTTTACAATTTACAGAGACTCTTTTAATTAATGCCTCGTTGATCTCACAAAAGGTACTAAAACGATGTCTCAAGTTTAACTTTGTCTTAAACTTAAAAAATGTCATTTCATGGTTGATCAAGGGTTGACCTTGGGACATATGGTGTCTTTAAGGGGAATAGAGGTGGATAAGGCAAAGAGTGACGTGATTAAATCCCTACCTTACCCCACGAGTGTGTGAGGAGTGTTGTCCTTCCTTGGGCATGCAGTGTTCTATAGCATTTCATCAAGAACTTCTCCAAAATCACCCTCTATGACGACTATTGCAAAAAGTAGTATTTGAATTTGATGCATCTTACAGGGAAGTGTTTGATGTGCTTAAGGAGAAGCTAGTGTCAGCACATATCATGCAACTACTGAACTGGGAGCTACTATTTGAGATAATGTGTGATGCTAACAATGTGCAGTCCTTAGGCAAATGATAGGCAGAGACCTACATGTGATCTATTATGCCTCAAGGATGCTCAACAATGCTCAGCTCAATTACTCAACCACAAAAAATGAGCTATTGGATATCGTGTTCGCCTTAGAGAAATTTCGCTCCTACTTGCTGGGCACTAAAGTCATTGTGTTCTCGGACCATGCAGCATTGAAGTACCTACTTGAAAAGAATGAAGCAAAACTGAGACTAATTCGGTGGATATACCTATTATAGGAATTTGATATAGAAATACGAGATAAAAAGGACATGGAGCATCTAGTTGTTAATCATCTCAGTTGACTACCATTAAATGAAGAACCTTTACCATTGAAGGATGAATTCTTGAATGAACATTTTTTCTCAATTTGACAATCAACGCTGATATTGTCAATTATTTAGTCATCAATACACTACCAAGTGATCTATCCAGAGTGCAGAGGGATAAGATCAAGAAAGAAGTTAGACAGTAAGTGTGGAATGATCCTTATTTATGGAAATACTGTGCAGATCAAATCATTTGTCGATGCATCCCTGAAGTAGAAGTTCCTTCCATTCTAAAATTTTGTCACTCTCATGCTTACGGAGTACATTTCGGCCCTAAACGGACAAGTGCAAGGCATGGGAATGTGGCTTGTTTTTGCCTTCATTGTTCTATGATGTGTTTATCTATCATAAAACTTGAAAAAATTACCAACGAACAGGAAACTTAGGACATAGGGATCAAATGCCACTGATTCCCATCTTAGTTTGTGAAATCTCTAATGTATGGAGGATAGATTTTATGGGACCATTCCCATCCTCTTTCAGCAACTCCTACATTTTGCTTGTAGTAAACTACATTTCTAAGTGGGTGGAAGCTAAGGCCACTAGAACTAGCAATGCTAAGACTATCATTAACTTCATCAAAACTCATATCTTCGCCAGGTTCAGGGTGCCTTGTGCGATGATAAGTAACCGGGGAACACATTTTTACAATCAGGTTGTAGAATTCCTCTTCAAGAAGTATAATATCACCCACTGCAGCTCCACTGCATACCATTAGATAAGTAGAAGTTTCCAATAGAGAATTAAAGTTGTCTTAGAAAAAACAGTCAATCCCAACAGGAAGGATTGGAGCTGCAGCTAGATGATGTTTTATTGGCCTACAGGACAACTTTCAAGACCCCCATCGGGATGTCACCCTATCGTCTAGTCTTTGGCAAGGCTTGCTATCTTTCCGTTGAGTTGGAACCTAGAGCCTATTGGGAAATTAAGAGTTGCAACATAAAGCTAGAAGAATCTGGGGAACACAGGAAGCTGCAGCTACAACAACAGGAGGAGATAAGAAACGATGCTTACGAGAACTCAAGAATCTATAAGGAAAAAACAAAGTCTTTCCGTGATAGGATGACCTCCACAAGACAATTCTCTATAGGGCATAAGGTCTTACTTTATGACTCTTGCCTAAATCTGTTCCCTGAAAAGTTACACTCAAGGTGGTTAGGTCCATTCATTATCACCAACACATTCCTTCACGGTGTAGTCGAGATTGAGAACCTAAACATGCACAAAATTTTCAAAGTAAATGAGCACTGTCCTAAGCCCGTCTACCAAGAATTCATTGCATAATAGGTTGAAGAACTCACCTTGGATATCCCTAAAGACAACAACTAACAGAGACATGCAATGTGTAGCCTAGGAAAGTAAACAAGGGCGTTTAATGGGAGGTAACCCATTTGGTTTTTGTTTTGTTCTTAAAAATTTTAATTACCTTTGTTGTTAATAAATAGATCTAATTGTTCTAACCAAAATTTGTTTTCCCTCATTTGTAGATCATTGAAGGAAAGACACTGCACAAAACCACTGGGTTTTCCGGCTAAGAGGACGCATAAGCCTTGTCCAAGGCTTATACTGACCATTCAAGCCTTGTCCAAGGGTTAGCATGTGCCTTTCCCAAGGGTCAGTTGCATCCTTTGTTAAAATATTAGCATCAGCCTTGGATAAGGCTTTTGTCACGGTGGCACCTAAGGCCAAGTTTGGGAATATTCACATAAGTCTTGCCCAAGGTTTATGTTGCAGCTACATCTGGGGTTGATTTTAAATATTTATACAAGACTTGCCCAAGACTTATACTAAGACTCTAGCAGTTTAAAAAAAAAAACTATCTTGAGATGTTCGCACAAGCCTTGACCTAGGCTCGTGACATTTAGCGCCCATTTCAGTTTAATTTTTGTTTCACCCTAACCTTTTTTTTAGCGGGATACTCACTTCTCCTCCCCACTCTCTCACCGAACCAAAATCCCTTTTTCCTTTACCCTAATATAAACTTCCTTCTCTACCTCCGAATCCCACCTAACACCTATTTTTAACAAACCCCCAGCTCAACGAAAATAAGGCAAAAGGAATCTGCTAAGAAACCCAGCGAACTCATACCCAAATGACGACTTGCTGATGGGATGACACCGCAAAAACAATTACCTTCTATAGCACCCAAACCACAGGTCGCACAAGGGGAACATGCTCCATCCCACGATGCAAGCACCTCTGTGACGACTAATCAACAATGTCACAGCACTGTAATCAATGTTTTTTACTCCCCAATAAGAGGACCCAACACTCAAAAAGTCGAACCAAGCTAAGCAAACAAACAACCCGATCGACAACAATCTATAGCAGAAGAGCCCACTGGTGAAGATGCAGAACTTGAGAAAACTCAAAAGCGGGCATGGGTCAAGAAGGGCAAACATGTTCTCGCACCTTCTGAATCCAAACTGTGCAGCCACCTCACCTTCCAAGATGATTTAGAAAATGAAAGGTATGGAGAAATCTGTAAACTTCCCATTGTGCGTAGTAAGTGTGTTCACCACCTTACTTTAGACACCCTAAAAATTAGAACTAGTGTCATGAAACTGATTTATGCCATCAACTAGGCAAACTATTTTAAAGTTAATGTACCAACATATGTGGAATTAGTCGAAAAAGTTTACACAACCTTTCAATTTCATAAACCCACTACTTTTAATCTTAAAACACCCAATATAATTTCCTTCTATTTGATGGGCAAATGCTTTAACTTCTCAATTTCCCAGTTTAATGACGCTTTAGGTTTTTTTGAAAGAGAAAGTGAACACTCATATTGTGATTTCTATGATTTTCATCCTATCACTGTGTATTCTGGATTTTGCGACAACTCGCCAGATACATATGGCCCTAGTACATCTAAAGGATCCATATTTGCGCCATCCATACATGAAATATATTCATAGGTTCTTGATTAATTCTTTTTCAGGCCAAAATGATGCACCAAACATCTTGTCAAAAATTGAGTTGTACTTTCTGTGGTGAATGGTCCATAAGAGAAGGGTGAACCTGGGTTTTTTGTTTGCATTGTAGTTCTTCAATGTTATTTCTTTCAAAATATCTCTAATTCAAGGTTCGATCATAACCAGACTTGCCCTCTTCACCACTGACTTTGATATTGAGGAAACTGACCTGCACATTGCTTGCCCACAAACGCCTTTAAATTTAGGTTCATTAGATGACATGGGTTGTTGCACCTTAAGGACGTTGAACCATGCTCTACCCCTCCAGGACCACCCGTGTCTAGAAACATGAGAGTCTACAGCAAAAAAAAAGACCATACAGAACCCGCTGCCACAAACTCTATACCTACCGACATCTAGCAATTTGTGGAATTCATGTTACTGCATGTTCGAATGATTGACGGACACTTACATAGTCTCAAGCAGCTAATCCACCAGTTAGCATACAAAGTTGAGGTGTTGGCCTAGTCCCTACCCTAATTAGCAAAGGTCGACCCTCCGCTCCGAACCAGATGATGCCTTTAGTGTGTCCCACCTCCGAGCCACAACACTAGGGGAGTTCCTTCGTCCTTTCTCTTTTATTTTATTTTTTTATTCATTCTTTTTTTGCACCACATTGGGGACGATGTGTAGTTTAAGTTCGGGAGAGGGATTTACTACATTTTTAAGTTTTCACTTTGATTTTTGTTATAACATCTCTACTATACTCAAAATTTTCAGGACACCCATTGACACACATTTTTAGCCTTGCCCATGGCATACATAGGTACACTTTCAACATGTTTTTGATCCCATCTTCTTCACCACTGTATTAGTTATTCCCAAAATAACTCAATTGTGATGTTTTAAGAATTAAATACATTCACGGTAACCTTCTAGGATTTCTAGCTTGTTTTTTCAACTTTCCACATCATAAATGACTATCTTTAATAATATGTCTTGACATAACTTATTTTTTCATCTTTTCACACCATAAATGACTATCTTTGATAATATGTCTTAACATAACTTGTTTAGGAATTGCACTTATTTAGCGATTACACTTAACTGATTTTCTCTTATCTTGAAGTGAATGTCAGTACCTAGAGAAACTACACAACTACTTTTCTAGATTTATGTTTAAAAAGCATAGGGTTCATGTTAAAAAAAAAAAAAAAGAGAAGGAATAACACTACTAATAATCTATTCCTCTAGCCAATTTAGTAATGCTAGTAGCCACATGAAAATATGACCAACTGAGTAACCGGTTATATTCATCATAAATATTTGTCCTCGCATCAAAAGGTTGGTGACATTTCAAGTAAGTAAAAGAGCGCTCAAGAGCTAATCCAAATAAATTTTTTGTTCTAACATGAACCCATTTGCATGAAACTTTTATGCCCGGATAGGTTTGGTGTGGATGTGTACTAAACGTTGGCTATTCTCCTCAAGATAAAAATATGTTTAAAAACCTGCAAAACCTTTTTATTTTATGTTAGGTTACTATTTAGAGTAATTGTTCATTGGTGTGATTTCATGAAACTCAAAAGTCAAACTACTAGTTGATAATTGTTTTTGTAATTCGAGGATTGAAATATAATATATGAGTTTTGAGGGGATGGTTGGGGATAGTTGGGTTGAGGGTGAAATGTTGAGAACTATTGAACGGTATTATGGAGTGCTTGAGGGCAAGCATAAGATAAGTGAGGGGGAATTTAAAAATATGTATAAACAACATCTTTGTTACTTACTTTGAATGTGTAATTAAGCTGTTTATTACTTAGTATAGATGGTTTTGTCTATTTTGGTGCAAGTCAAAGCGATAAAACTCAAATCTAAAAAACTAGCCCAAAAGAAGTAGCTTTTATGTAAAAGCAGTCAGCAGTTCTAGTATAAGGCTTGGGCAACGCTTATACCTTAGCATGGCAATAGGTCTCAGCTCATAAGCCTCAGGCAATGCTTGCATTCTTGTGACAATAGAAAGCACCAATCCATGCATTGATAAACCTTGGGCAAAGCTAAATCCTTGATAGCCATAGGAAGTACTAGCTGGCACAAGGATAAGCCTTGGCCAAGGCTTAGACTCTGGTAGAAATAGATTTGATAGCCTAGTGTGCTTTCAAATTTAAAAAGAAGATCCCATTACAACCTGAATGCAGGAAATCAGAATAAAGGAAGAGATAATTTTGGAAAGTAGGAAGAAAGCCAAAATCTCCATGAAAACCCTATCTTCATAAAGGCATGCCTTGATCCTCTCGCCTTTAACTAAAAAAGGAAACAAAGAATAACGAACGTTGTCGAGGACAACATCATGCCTTTATTTTATAAATCATTCTTTCTTTCTGTTAACATTAAAAAAACAATCTTCTATGTATTTAGCTCATCATGAGCAGCTAATTAAACATCTTTTCTAGTTAAAGATTTAATCGAAGCTCTAGTTTTGGATTGTGAGACCTAATTATTTTACTTATCTTCTTATTTAAGCTTAAATATTTGTATATATCTCTGTACATATTATTATTGTTGTCTGTTAAACATTAAAAAGCGCCCGTTAGGCATGCGACATAGCGGCATATTGCCATTCAAAAACTCCCAAATCCGTAATTGTTTCGGTTATTTCAATGCTTAGTTGCGAATTAGTTTTCATACTAAGGGAATATGTAATCTAGTTTGAATGGGTCATGGAGTTGAATCCATTAACTTGAATCAAGTCCTTCTACCTCTCAAGGCTGTTGGTATTTTAAATTCTATGATCGTTTTCAGGATTATTTATTAACAAGAATTAACTAATGAACATTTCTTAGTTGATTGAGAATTAAGGAAGAATTAGCTATGGGAACGCTTCCGACAATTAGAACTGGTTTACTGAAGTTTAGAAGAATCAATCATTGCGTTAATGTCAATCTAATAACTTGAACCTAAC
This sequence comes from Carica papaya, assembly GCF_054855325.1. NCBI lineage: Eukaryota > Viridiplantae > Streptophyta > Magnoliopsida > Brassicales > Caricaceae > Carica > Carica papaya. Next base: position 14,127,527 of record NC_142311.1, on the reverse strand, counting down.
TACTTCTTTAACTAGAATCAACTCATATCTACGTATCACTTTAATTATTTTTTGACAGTACTTTCTGTTTTTTGTTTAAGTCTAATCGATTAATTTACTTCACTACATTGATTTGGAACAAAAAAACCTCCCTAGCTTTACTTTTTATTCAATGGCCATAGAAGAAAAGTGGTTGTCAGTTCTCTAAAGATTCGACCCTATTCACCACTATTACAAATTCAGTTTGTTAATATAATAAGAAATTATTTTTCGTGGATTCGATACCCATCACTTGGATTTGGTATTCAAAAATCAGAAACCATAATGAATGGTGTCGTCAGGAACAAAAAACAAACTTTAATGAAAACTAATAAGAATGTCCAACATGAGAAATTGGGCAAGTGTTGGAAACAAATTTGGGGTAAAATGGAAATAATAGAATAAACTTGAGAAATGTAGTTCTAGAAACATAATTTTAGAAAAATATTTGTAACAAAGGTGATTAGGGGAAATGAAAAAGAAAATTGGTTATATGATATTTACCTAAAGATCTACATAAATCAACAAGCGAAATTTTGGGTAGATTTCATAGAAGTTAATTAGAATTTATAATTATAGTTCAAGTGAGTAGTTTGCTAAACCTAAGATTAAAATTTAAACATAGTTGCAGAGCAAAGCAAAGCAAAAAACACACTTAGGAAATAGGAGTTCAAAAATAATAATGGCAAGAAAGGAATAAGAAATTAAAGGAAGTTAGAAATATATGCCTATATACACGTACGAGCTTAAATAAAGTAATTAAGTATGCAAAAGATTCATTTGATATTCCGTAGATAAGAACATTAAGAGAAGTCACCTAAGGGATTTAAATTAGTTTTTTTTAACTAGCTAAGGGAAGAGTCATGTTAAGTGGTCATATTGGCCATGTACTGCTATGGCAAGTGTTATTGTCCTATACTGTGATAAGTGTTCAATTGTTACCGTAACTATGTACATACATCCATGTTCTAGTGGATCCTTATTGCTCTTCATTGTAGTGATTAAAGCGACATCATATGATGAAATCTCAGTGACTAAGTTTTAAGGTGAATATTATAACTGTTAGTTGTGATAGTTAAAGTGAATACCGCACTATTAAATGTGATTATTAAAGTGAACACTATATTATAAATTATGACTGTTAAAGTGAATACCGTACTGTTTACTGTAACTATTAAAGTGAATACTGTATTAATTGTAACTGGAAAAGTGAAAAATTGTGACTGTTAACTACAACTGTGAAAATGTAACTGATAAAGTGTTAATATATAGGTGTTAGAATGTAAATATTGTAGTTGTCGAAGTGTAAGTGTTAAAGTGTAAAGTGTAAATGCCAAAGTCTAAAGAGTTAGTGTAAAAGTGTAATATATAAGTGTTAAAATGTAAATATTGTAACTGTCAAAGTGTAAGTGTTAAAGTGTAAAGTTTAAAAGCCAAAGTCTAAAGAGTTAGCGTAAAAGTGTAGTATATAAGTGTTAAAATGTTTTAAGTGTTAAATATATCATGTTAAGTGTAAAGTGTTGGAATATAAAATGTATAGAGACTAGTGATAAGTGTGAACATTCCATGTGATAAACATTAGTGGTATCTGGAAGTCATAGTTCCTCCAAATATGAGAAAACAATGAGAAAATATACAAAATGCACAAAACCAATTTAAGGAATGAAATGGAAATAGAGGTGTTACGAAAAACATGCTACATATAAAAGATTAATATAATACGATGTCAAAATTTAGAACTTAAAATGTAAAGTTGGTGCATAGCTAGGGACTATGTAAACTCATTTTAAGATTTAAAAATCTAGGAGTGCACATTTAAACGATGTGCCTAAAGTGAGGATAAGAGAATAGGTGGAATATGATGTAAATGAAAGAATTTAGTTACTAGGTCTGAAGAAAAGCTCTACATATAGTTTTAAGGGATTTGTTGAAATATTTTTAGAAAATTGTGTTTTGAATTGAGTTATCATTCTTTTATTAGTATGTTGCTTGATATCTATAATTAGAATAATATTTCTTTCTTACAGAGCATATAAAGCTCATCCCAATTCACACCTTTATTTTAAATCAGTGAAAGAATGAGCAGGTGGATAACGAGAGGAGTCGTAGATGTTGGGGTCTAACTGACACATAAATTTCCGAAGTCTAGTTCCTCATGTAGTCGTTTAATAGTATTTAAAAAATATAAAGGGATTTATAAAGTGTTTTAAATTAATATTATGTATATTGTTACAAAAAGAAAATTTACTCAAATTCTAAGTTATGCTAACGTTCATGCCCTGGTACGAGTAGGGGACGTTATAGTCGGTATAAGAGCCCACATTCCTGAGATATCCCTGCTCGCATGAGGCATAGGATTTTATGAGGCTTAGATTTAAAGAAAGTGAGATAATACCAAAACCCTAATAGATGCTTTAGGGGAAAATTAATTTGAAAGATAAAGACGTGTACAGGTAGGTGACAGTTAGAGTGTGAGGGCGTGATATTCCAAAGTCCTAACATTGAAGCTATATAAGTTAGAATTTGACAAGCTTAAAGTCAAGGAAGTATGGCTTCACTCTAAAGCCCACTAGAGGATGAAGAATGGGATATAACCATAGTCGAACATAGAGAATACCAATAAATACTAATAGAGACCTAAGCCATTACTGAAGGATCTGACCCAATAGAAATGAAGAGATAGGGAGTGCAAATAGGAGCTGTACATCCCCACCTGGGATAAAATGCATAAATGACGACCAAACCTTAATAAAGACTATAGAGAGGATTCTTAAATGTATAAATAACATATAATAAATCTCTGGAAGAATGCCTCTTAAATTCACCAAAGGTCAGTGAGAAAATAAATGCCTAAAATTAAATGGAGAGATGAGAACAAAGACAAATGCCTTTGGACAAATTGTGATGATACCGTGGTGTCAACTAAAGTTTCAGCAACTCCTAGAAATCAAACATACTGAAGTTGGTAGGTATCACTAACCTACTTATTTTTTTAAAAAAAATAAAACCAAACATCTAGATCCTTGAAGTATTCTGAGGGAGGAGCTAATATGCTAAAGGTGAACCTTAATATGCTACCAACAGCAGGCCTAGCCTTAGCCCATAATAGGATAAGCAGATTCTGACTTCCAGAAACCTAATAGAAATACATCCCTTTTAGTGATATCATCACCTGTAGGAAACCTAAATCTAACCAATTGCACTCATTGGGAAAATAAAAGTGTGTTTAGCCCTGAAAGGGACTAAAAAATAGAATACATTTTAGTGAACCCAATGTATGATAACCAAAAACTCTTAATCATAAACTTTGTAGTCACAGATTGAAACATTTATAGATTTAGGTTGAGACATCCTTAGGACAATGGGCCTAGATGAGTGCAAGGATCCACACAACTTACTAGGAAAAACTAAACTCTTCACTTAATTATCCAAATGAAGAGAACCAGTTCTATGTGGGATGACACCAAGCCATTTCTTGATGTCCACCAAGTTCAAGTTTTAAGAGGTTGGAAAACATGCACAATTGACTCTTGATGATTGCTAAATTTTGGAAGAATTTAAAAATGAAAATAATATTAAGATTATTGAAGAAATTAAGAGTCATAAAGATATTAGAGAAGATAAATGACTTATACTTGAAGCAAACATAGTAACCCTAATTAAACCCCGATCAGTATCTGAGAGGAATGATTAATTCTATAAACTATATGGCGGGATAATGAATGTAACCCTAAGTGAATTAATTCCAAGATTGATAGTGAAGTGTAACATCAAAAGAACACATGGAGTCTGACTAAGGCTATAATACAACCTTGTGTGGTTGAAATCCTTTTGGCAAAATACAAACTTGAACACATAGGGAGTTGAAATAATTTAAGAAAGGGTATATGATTTAAATGGAGACCTTGGATAAATGTAAATTTGAGGGGACCAATTTTTTTAAAGGAGGAAGGTTGTAATGACCCGAAAAATAATAACTATCCCAAGGTAAAAAAATTTAAAGACATATATAATTTTTGTGAATATTTTAATAAACATAGTTTCTGGAGCTCTCTGAAATAGATCATGACATTTAGGGATGTTAAAATCAATTTTCAAAAAAGTAATAACACAATCATAAGAGAAAAGTTATATAAGGTCAAACTGAAAAAAGATTCATGAAATGGGGGAAATTTTGTAATTTAAAAAGGACTAAATTGAAGAGAATTTCACAAATGGGGGGAATACTAAAAAAATTAAAATGTGTGACACCTAAGTCGGCAAGGCACCTGAAAAAGGCCAACTAGATGCAGCCATTGAACGCGCGCAACAGGCAGATGGAAACTAATGGCAATGATCGAGCCATGTAGGTGATAGGGTGGAAGATCAAGTAAAAAGAATTTTAATGGAGACGAATGGGTGGGATCGAGCCACGTCGAGAGGAATGGTCGAGATTCAAAGATGCACGTGAAAAGATAAAAATGCTTGTAATCACACACTTCCAAAGGCTCATATTCACCCTAATGATCGAATAGCTCTCGATAACCCTATAAATGTACTCTTTTCTTGACTCCCTCGGGTAGAAAGAGCTAGAGAGGGAGAGGGGTCAACGCGAGAGAAAGAGAGATCAACAAGTAAAGGGAAGATTTAGCGTCGAGAAAGAGAGGGAGAGGGGTCTGCGCGAGAAGAGAGATCGGCGAATAAAGGGGAGATTCGACATACTGAGAATGAAAGCGAGAATCAGTTTCGGTTGGTGGAACATCGAGTCACCATTGCGACTCAATAGCTCCACGAAGAGCTTTCCTTTTCGGTTTGATTTTTTTTTTTCATTTGTGAATCTCCTAATCATGTTGTACATTATTATGGGAAAAAGGAGATCTCATCTCGCTGCCACAAGCTAGAATTTCGAACCTAGGGTTTACCTCTAGTAAGAACGACTTAGTTCCCTAACTCATGGATCCTATTTTCGAACTATTTGATTGCTCTATTAATCAATTTTAAAAAGATAGGGTTCAAGAGTTCATCGGATCTTGTTAAACAACACTTTGTTTTCATAACTTAAATTCTAGATCTTCTCTAGTTCGGTCTTTTAGGTTTATTTTAGCCCATGTTTGTAAAGTTTAAGTTAAATCTCACCCTGATTTATCAATCTCATAGACATCTAAGAGTTACAAGATTCTAATTAGTTACTTAATTTAGTTTCTCTAATTGTCTTGATATGTTGATGATTTTTTGAAAATGAATCAGCACTGTGAACATGAATTTGGAGATACTGTAAGTAGAAATTTATGATTTTCAAGTGGCATAATATCATTTGAATGGATGGAATGTAATTAAAATGGGTTAAGGGACCAACTGAGTAAGCAAGTTGCAAATAGGAATAGTTACAAAAAATTTGTATGAATCAATAAGGAATGATAGAAATGGTAGTAATCGAATTGAGATTAAATCCTAATTGTAATTAAATGCCTTGTGAACTAATTAATTTGTGAAATAAATTAACTTGGATTTGGTATTCAAAAATTAGAAATCACAATAAAACAATGTTGTTAGAATTAAAAACCAAATTTTGATGAAAACTAATAAGAATGCCCAACGTGAGAAATTGGGCAAGTGTTGGAAACAAATTTTGGTAAAATGGAAATAGTATAACAAATTTGAGAAATGTAGTCCTAGAAACATAATTTTGGAAAAATGTTAGTAAAAAGGGTTATTGGGGGAAATGAAAAACAAAAATGGTTATAAGATATTTATCTAGGTACCTAAATAAGTCAATAAGTGAAATTTTGGGTAGGTTTCAAAGAAGTTAGTAGGAATTTTTAACCGTAGCTAAGGTGAGTAGTTTGGTAAACCTAGGATTAAAATTTAAACGTAGCTGCAGAACAAAGCAAAGCAGGAAACATACTTAGGAAATTGGATTTCGAAAACAATAATGGGAAGAAGGGATTAAGAAATTAAAGGAAGTAGGAAACATTTACCTGTGTGTATATACACATGCATGCTTAAATAAAGTAATTAAGTGTGCAAAGTAAGAGAAGTCACCTAAGGGATTTAAATTAGCTTTTTTTTTTTTTTTTTTAACTAGCTAAGGGAAGAGTCATGTGGGAGAACTTAATGGATGTTAAGGGTCAATGTGAATAAGTCACCTAAGGGTTAATTTATCTTGAAATGATTGAGAAATAAGGGACACTTAGGAATTTAATAAATTTCATAATTATTATGAAAAGTCACATAGAGTACTTAAATAAGTTCAGAATAATAAAAAAAATGGAACATTTAGGAAATTTAAAATTATTATGGTAAGGTCCTATAGGATATTTAATAAATTTTTTGAAAATAATTAAAAACTTGTCGCTTAGGGAATTTAATAGAATTCTAACTCATTATGGAAGTGTCAAATATAGTATTTAACTTGAAATAATTTGAAAACTAATATGAAATGGTCATGTAGGAGAGATAATAACTTTTGAAATATAAGAAAAAGTCAATAGAAGATTTTTATTGAATTTATAATCGTTGAGAGAAAAGTCATGTAAAAGAGTTCATAAATTTTGGAATCATTAAGTATAACCATTAAAGGGAATTTGTACACGCCATAATTTAGGAAGAGTATTCTCAAATACAACCACATAAAAAACACAATTATGGAATCCAAAGCAAATCAAAGGAACAAACCAAATTTCACAAGTAACGAAACAAATTTCACAAGTAACAAAACAAGTATATGCCATGTAATGAGTATGAATTAGAGAAAAAAAATTAAACTTTGGTAGCATAGAAATGTAACAAACAAAATAAGTATAAGTGTCAATTTAAAAGTCGTGAGTCAATGTAAAACGTTAAGACATTAAAACACGTTTGATAATATATCTTGAAAAGGTTTGTGTGTGCATGACTTAAATTTGACAGGATAATTGGTGAACCTTATAACATAGACAGATAATCAACTGTAACTGTTTACTATTTGCTATTAAGAGAACACATTGGCAAAGTATTTCCATGACAAGTGTTACTGTATTATGCTAAGTGTTCAATTGTTCTTGTACTGTGTAAGTGTTCAATTGTTACTGTAACTGCGTACACACATAATAGTGCCTTAAAACAACATCATTATCACCTACTTTTGGGTTGTTAAACTTGATGGTATGCTATCTAATTCGAACTATTTTTTATGTTTTACTGGACAAGATATAAGGATGAAATGAGGAAAAACAACATGAAAAGAAAAAGAGTTCTTAAAAAGAATCATCAGTCCAAAAACAAGCTTTGGAGAAAACTTGAGTCCAGTAGACAGACAACTTAGTCTTGGGCAAGGTTAAGACTCGTGCACAGTAATAGATTTATATTAAAACGTGCACTTTTTAAATTTGAAAAAAGATATCATTCCAGCCAAGATCTGGGGTTGAAAATCAAGGGAAAAATATTTTGAAAACTTTAAGATAAGCCAAAAATTAAGGAAAATTATCCTAATTAACAAAAGAAAAAAAAAAAACCTTAGCCCCTCTTCTATAAAGAGGGTGGTTGCTAAGCATGTTGATCATCATTCTTCTTCCTGACGCTGTACAGAGCTTTAGTGGCAGATCCTACACTCTCTTTTCATCTTCTTCCTTCTCTTTGATCATTGAAAAAAACTCTTTTGTATTGAAATCCACCATGAGTTGCTAGTTTATTTCTCTTTTCCTAGTTGATAAATCTAGCGAACTTCAAAATGTATTTGTGAGATCTAATCAAATTAATTTGATTTATATTTCAAATATGATATTTACTCACATCTTTCAACTATATATATTTGTTGTTTTGGATTTATTTGAATAGGGCCCATCACATGTGAAGAGAAACCGCAAGTAGTTAGTCGAACTCCTCAAATCCATAATTGTTTGAGTGATTCAAACACCAAGCAGCGATCAGTGCCGCACTGAGGAGGTAAGTAGTCTAGTTAACTAATTCACGAGAATGAATCCAACTACTTGAATTAGGTCCTTCTACCTCTCAAAGTCGTACAAGTTAAATCCTGTGGATATTTTCAGGACTGTTTAGCAGCGAAGAACTAACTAGCAAACGTTTCTTGGTTTGTTTAAAAATAAGGAAGGATTTGTTGTTAGAATCTTTCCAACAACTATAACTAATTTTTCATATTTTGGATAAAATGAATCTTTGCATCTATGATCAACTACGTTACTAGAATTAGCTATTTCATTAATTAGGAATCTTTAATATACTTGATTTAGTTTCTAACTTGTAGCTAAGAGTTCGATTTATATTATTTTGCTTACTTTCTATTTCATATTTTGTATTGTTGTTGAATCTATAAAAATTCCCTTTTGTTTGCTTTTTATTCCTTATGGATTCAACCCCTCTTACTACTACTATAATATTATTTTACTAGTCAATTAGGAATTTAGTTTTGGTAGATTTAACACCAATCAATTTTTAGTGCCGTTGTCAAGGAGTTGCAATTAACTAATTATTTTTTTCTTTTTCTGACTAGGACCGATCATGGAGAACCACTTTTTACAATCTAGAGATTGAGAAAACCAAAAATCTAAGAAAATAGACCAAAGAAAATAGGCAGACACATCAAGACAACACTTTATCCCCTACACCCGAAACAGAAAACATGAAACAAAAACGTACATTGAGGGAGCTTACAGCCCACCCACAAACCAGCAGCCCCTTTGCATCACCTGCCAGATTTAGATGTTCATTTTGACTTAAAATCTAGTTTGATCCATATACTACCAAGTTTCAAGGTATAGAGAATGAAAAACCACACAAATATATTAAGAAATTCCATGTGGTCTGCTCCAGCATAAAACCCTAAGGCGTATCTGAAGACCAAATCAAGCGACGAGCATTTTCATTCTCCTTGGATGAAGTGGCCAAAGAACGGTTCTTTTACCTATATCCCGGATCAATCACGACTTCAGTGGAGATGATAAAAGCCTTTCTAGATCGCTTCTTCCTTACTTTTAGAGCTGTCGGGATAAGGAGGGGGATATGTGGATCAAGCAAGAGATTCAGAAAGTCTCTATGATTATTAAGAAAGATTCAAGCGATTGTGCATAAGTTGCCCACAACATGATATCTTAGAACAATTTCTCATTCACTATATTTATGATGGACTACTACCCACAGAAAGAAGAATGTTAGATGCAACATGTGGTTGTGCTATAGTGAACAAAACACTTCAAGAAGCTAGAGAATTGATAGCCATCATGGCCGCCACTTTGCAGTAGTTCAGAAACACGCGAGACACTTTGAGAAGGATGAATGAGGTAAATATTTCTTCTCTTGAGTCTAATATTTCACAACTAACTACTTTGGTGTGAAATATAGTTGTAGGTAATACACAACATGTTATTGTTTGTGGAAGTTGTGTGTAATTTAGATATTCTACGAACATGTATCCTACACTTTAAGAAGCTAACCAATAGCATATCTATGCCATAGGAAAAATTTCTGGTCAAACACAAAAGAGATATGGCCAATTTTCCAAACACTTATAACTTAGGATTGAGGGATCATCCTAATTTTAGTTATGGAGTAAGACAACAAAATTTCCAGCAATATCATCCAAGACTGCTCCACAACAATAACCAGCACCTCCAAAATAGGGTATGTCTCTTGAAGAAATTGTTAAATCACTTGTTACTAACACCTAATAATTTCAACAGAAAATAAGAACAAGCATTCAAAATCTGGAGATTGAAGTAAGCCAATTAGCAACATTTATGAGTAAGTTAGAATCCCAAGGCAAACTACCATCTCAAATCAAAGTTAATGCAAGAGAAAATATAAATACTATCACACCGAGAAGTGGTAAAGAGTTGGTAGAAAATATCAGTTAGGTAAGCCTTATGCAAGGCTTACAGAAAGGCACATAATTAAAAGTTACAATTGATGGCAAGACAGATGGAACAAAGCCAGATTGTGACTAGCCAACATCGTTCATAATCTCTCCACCATTTCCACAAAGATTTAAACAATTAAGGAAGGAAAAAGAAGATAAGAAGATCCTAAATTTTTTTTTACAAAATTAAGATAAACATTCCTTTACTCAATGTAATTAAGCAGGTACTTGATATGTTAAGTTTTTAAAGGAGTTGTGCACTAACAAGAAAAGACTGAGCTACAATGAAAGGGTAAGTATTGGAGAAAATATTTCAGCTATAATTCAGAAGAAACTACCCCCTAAATACAAGGACCAAAGTATGTTTATTATTTTTTATAAGATATACACTTTAAAAATGAAGAAAGCCATGTTTGATTTAGGAGCATCAATAAATGTTATGCCTTTGTCTATTTATTTAATGTTAAATGTTGGTCCATTAAATGAAATAGGTGTTGTAATTTAGCTAGCTGATAGATCAGTTTTTTATCCTTAAGGAGTTTTAAAGGATGTGCTTGTTAAAGTTGATAACCTCATTTTTCCTACTGATTTTTATGTGTTAGATATGGAAAATGATAAATCATCTAATCCCTCTAATACTTTGTTCAGAAGACCTTTTCTTAATATGACTAAGATAAAGATAGATGTACAGGATGCTGTGTTCACTATGGAAGTTAATAGAGAAATGACAAAATTTAATGTTTATGATGATATGAAGTATCCTAGTTATGTGTCTTGTATGTATGGAGTGGATACTGTAGGTCCTCTAAGTCAAAAGTATTTTGATTCAAGTCATAATGATAAGGTGAACATTGTGTTTTCTAAAAATTTTAATGTGGAAAGCTTAAAATTTTTAGAAGAGAGTTTGTTGCTGAGAAAAATCCACAAGATATGTTGTTCGAATTAGAAGCACTTAAACCTTAAAGGAACAATGCATCGTGTGCTGATCTTCCTAGTTCTGCCATAAAATTTCTACCTTCTATTTTACAGGCACCAAAATTTGAGCTCAAACTGCTGCCTGAACATTTGAAATATGTGTTCTTAGGATGATAGGAGACCCTTCTAATGATAAGTTCTAATGAGCTAAGCAGGCTATAAGAAGACAAACTGATTTGAGTGCTTAAAAATTGACAATGTCCAGCCTAAGATATTAAACAAAGGTGCTTAATGAGAGGCAACTCATCCATTTTGCTTCATTCTTTTTCAATTTTCATTATTTTTATTAGTGATTTTAATTTATTTACAACAATTTTTTCTGAGTTAACATGAGTTATTTGGTGATTAAATTGTAGGGACAGAGAATTCATGTGCTGGAGTTGAAAGAAGCCAAACTCTGAAATAGCCTAACAAGCCTTGCCAAGGCTTGTGTCTGGCCCATAAGACATGATCGTATGCTTGGGAGATATGGCCGCATGCATGCCTGACATGAATGTGTGTCAATCTACACATAAGCCTTGCCCAAGGCTTGTGCCAGACCCTTAAGGCATGATCGTGTGTTACCAAAAAAGTGTTTCTGTGAGGAAACCACATCTGTATGCCTACCCAGAATGGTCGTGTCATGTCTACAAAAAGGAAAACAACGAAATTCTAAAAAAACACGATCATGTGCATGTTCGACACGACCGTGTGTCATTCCCCACATAAGCATTGCTTAAGGCTTATATCACATGACAACACATTTGGTAGTTCTCAAAATGTGATGTTTCCCGGTGCATCCCACCTCCAAGTCAAGTAACTAAAGGAGTTAATCTGTCACTTCATTTTTATTTTTCATTATTTGCTTCAGATTACAGACAATATATAGTTTAAGTGTAAGGGAGAGGCATTCTACATTCTACATTCTACATTCTGCATCTTAAGTATCTAGTTTTCCTTTTTGCCATATCATCCTAAGTACTTTGACCACAATTAAATTTTGCTATATCACACATATACCTCCAACAAATTTTGACTCCAACCTTCACAATTGCCTCTCTATTATTTTTAAACAACTCAAATGAGATATTTCAAAATATGAATCGCACTTATAATTATCTTCCAAGAACTGTAGCTTTTATTATTTTTATTTTTTCACACTATGAATAATTATCTTTGATTACATATTGAACATGACTTGTTTGAGGGTTGCCTATTAAAAAACAATTAATTTTATCTTATTTTTAGGTGAATATCAATACTTAAAAAAACTCCTCTTCAACTTGTCTAGAATCATGTGTTTTAAATAACTAAATCAAATTGGCTATCATGTGATGAGTGACATAGAGCGTCAAACGCACTCACTTTTAAAAATAGATGGAGTAAAAGTGTAAGATAAAGCGTAAAATGCACTCACAATCAAAGAAAAAAAGGGCACAAATAATACTCTATTCCTTTAGTCAAATAACCACGAGTAGCACTAGTACCCACTTAAAATTGTGACCAACTGAGTAACCGGGTGCATTCATCACGAATGTTTTCCCTCGCATCAAAAGGTCGATGACATTTTAAGCAAGCAAAAAATGCTTAAAATTTTCTATTTTTGGCATGAACCAATTACATGAATCCTTATATCTGGACAAGTTTGGTGGCTATTCTACTAGGTATTAGTTATTCTCCTCAATAAAATTTTTGTGTGCTAAATTTGCAAAACTTTCTTATGTCGTGTTTGGATGTTGTTAAAGTGGTTATCATTAGTATGGTTCCATAAAACTTAAGCCTACAAATTACTAGTTGATTGTTATTTTTGCAACTTGGGGATTGAGGTATAACAAACAGGTTGTGATGAAATAATTGGGAGTAAGTGAGTTGAAGTGAAGAGATGAGGATTGATGGAGTGTGCTGTGTAGTGCTTGAGGGGAAACACAAGATAAGTGTGGGAAATTTTGATAGTGCCTTAAAACAATATCATTATCACCCCCTTTGGGTTATTAAACTTGATGGTATACTATCTAATCCGAGTTATTTTATTGTACGACATGATATAAGGACGAAACGAGAAAAAACAACATAAAAAGAGGAAGAGTTCGTGAAAAGAGTCATTAGCCCAAAAACAAGCCTTAGGCAAAGCTTGGGTCTGACAGGCAGACAGATTAGCCTGAAGCAAGGCTAAAAGCCGTGCACAACAATAGATTTAAATTAAAAGTGCATTTTTTAAATCTAAAAAAATATATTATTTCAGCCAAGATCTGGAGCTGAAAATAAAGTGAAAAATATTTTGAAAAGCTTGGGATAAGTCAAAAATTAAGAAAAATGATCTTAATCAATAAAAGAAAAAACACTAGCTCCTCTTCTATAAAGAGGGTGGCTGCCAAGCAGGTTGATCATCATTCTTCTTCCTAAGACTGTACAAAGCTTTAATAGCAAATCCCACACTCTCTTTTCATCTTCTTCATTCTCTTTGATCATGGAAAAAAACTCGTTTATATTGAAATCTACCATGAGTAGCTAGTTTATTTCTTTTTTCCTAGTTAATAGATCTAGCAAATTCCAGCAATGTATTTGTGAGATTTAATTAAATTAATTTGAGTTTTATTTAGATCCTGCACTTATATATATTTTTTGTTTTCAATCTGTCTAAGCAGAACCCATCATATGTAGGAGAAACCACAAATAGCTAGCCGAACTCCTCAAATCCATAATCGTTTGGGTGGTTCCGACATCTAGTAGAGATCAGTGCCACAATAATGAGATAAGTAATCTAGTTGATCGGTTCACGTGGATGAATCAGATAACTTGAATTAAGTCCTTCTTGCTCTCAAGGCTGTTGACAAGTTAAATCATGTGGACATTCCCAGAACTGCTTAGCAGTGAAGAACCAACCAACGAACGTTTCTTGGTTGGTTTAAGAATAAGGAAGGATTTGCTATTGGAATGTTTCAATAACCATAACTAATTTGTCATATTTTGGATAAAACAAATCCTTGCATCTATGATCAACTATGTTATTGGAGATAGTTATTTCATTGACTATGAATTCTTCTTATAATTGATTTATGTTATTGGAGATAGTTATTTCATTGACTATGAATTCTTCTTATAATTGATTTATGTTATTGGAGATAGTTATTTCATTGACTATGAATTCTTCTTATAATTGATTTAGTTTCTAACTTATAGCCAAGAGTTCAATTTATATTACTTTTCTTATTTCTTATTTTATATTTTGCATTGATGTTAAATCTATAAAAACTCCCTTTTATTTTCTTTTTATTCGTTGGTCAATGAAGAAAATTAGTTTCCAATTCCTTGTGGATTCGATCATTCTTACTACTACTACAATATTGTTTCGCTAATTAATTAGGAATTTATATTTGGTGGATTCGACACCCATCAATACATCCATTAATGTGAGCAGGGATGACTTAAACTATTTAAGCAACCAACCAAACCAAGAAAAGAATCGGCAATAAAGAGTCCAAATTTCTATGAAACAATAAATGAGAAAATCTCCCTCACTCGTTAGAGATTTTTCCCACTCAAGAGAGATTTTTCTCTCCATATCTTTCTCAAATGGCAAAAGGGAAATAAAGATCAAGGAATTTTGGAAATCTAATTTAAGGATAATCTATTCATATCATTCCAAGTTTCCAAGTTAATATCATATCTTTGTAAAAAAAAAAAGTAAAATCAACATGTGAAAAATTAAAGGCATTGAACACAATATCATAATGGGATACTTCTTTCCAAAAGGGCATGTTAAATTAAAAAAAATTAATTCACAAGATCTTGGATAAAATTATGGACAAATTTTAGACATTTATCATAAGATCATGTACAAATTTAGTTTCTTCAGGAAAAAAAAGATCATTGTTAAATTACAATATCTTCAAAAGATCATTCCTAAATTGAGAGATCTTCAAGAGATCTCCCATATTTTAAGTCCATATCATGTTTATTCAAGAATTTTTCCAATGGATGACAATATCTCAACAATATTTGAAAGAACTCTCCTTTAATTCAAGATGGGAAACCATTTCTACATTGATTAGTATTATATTATTAATTGTGTAATTTATTATTTTCTTAAAAAAAATAATTGCAATTAATTAGAAGATTTTATTTCCTTGTATTTCACTTAGCCTGCAACTATAAATAAGCCTTAAGAATTGTAATTCAAGAATTCAAGTTTCAAAATAATAAATTTATAAAGTTCTAGTGTCAATTAATGAGGTTTTCTTCAATCTTCTTGTTGAGTGGGGAATTTGTGTGTATGTATGAAGATAACTTATGATATTTTCATCAATTTCTTTCTTAAATTGATTTTAACTTATCAAGATTTTTCTTGTGGTATTTTAATCAATTCATTTATTCATATTACCTTAGTTTCAATCATAGTTAATTGTGAGTTAAGTAGGAGGGCTTATCTAGTAATTAAGTATTTGGTGCTAATTGAAATTATGTGAGTTTTTTATCACATTGCTGATCTTGGGTGCTGCATCATCCATATTGGTAGCGGGGATCCCTGTTGCTCTCTATGATAGTGATTAAAGCATAATCGTAAGATGAAATCTTTGTGTCTAAGTGTTAAAAGTGAATATTGTAATTGTTAACTGTGACTATTAAAGTGAATACCATACTGTTAATTGTGATTATTAAAGTGAATACTATATTATAAACTGTGACTGTTAAAGTGAATACCGTATAACAAGCTATAACTGTTCAAATGAAGAACCATGACTGTTAACTGCAACTGTTATAGTATAATTGTTAAAGTGTAAGTATTAATGTGTTAAAGTGTAAATGTTGTATCTATCAAAGTATGAGTGTTAAAATGTAAAGTGTAAAAGTGTAATATGTAAGCGTTAAAATGTTAACATGTTAAGCATATCGTGTTAAATATAAAGTGTTATAATATAACGTGTACAAAGACTAGTGATAAGTGTAAAACATTTCACGTGATAAGCACTAATGTTATCTAGAATTCAAAATTCCTCTAAATATAAAAAGAATAATGAGAAAATATACAAAATATGCGAATTTGATTTAAGGAATAAATTATAAACAGAGATATTACAAAAAACATGCTAAGTATAAAAGATTAATATTATATGATGTCAAAATTTAAAAGCTAAAATGTAAAGTTAGTGCATAGCTAGGGGCTACGTAAAATTATTTTAAGGTTTAGAAATCTAAAAATGCACGTGTAAAGGATGTACCTAAATTGAGAATAAGAGAAGGGATGGAATATGATTTAAATGAAAGACTTTAGTAACTAGGTTCGAAGAAAAAACTGTACATCTAGTTTTAAAGGATTCGTTGAAATATTTTTAGAAAACTATTTTTTAAATTGAATTATCATATTTTTGTTTGTATGTTATTTTATATCTAGAATTAGACTACTATTTCATTCTTGCTTAGCACGTGAGCTTACCCTAATTCACACATTTGTTTTAGATAAGTGAAAGAATGAGTAGAAGGATAATGAGAGGAATTGTAGATGTTGGGGTCCAATTGACATAGAAATTTTTGATGTCTAGTGCCTCATGTAGCCTTTTCATAGTATTGGCAAAATATAATGGGATGAATAGAGTGTTTTAAATTAATATTATGTATATTGATAAAAAAAATTACTGAATTCTAAGTATGCTAACATCAATGCCTTGGTAGGAGTACGAGATGTTAAAAAAATGCAGATAAAATTCACTGAAACTTCAACAAATAAAAGATCATAATTGTTGTCAAAAGCAACTTTGCATATGGAAATAAAAGATCATAATTAGTTGAAAAATACAACGTCAAATTGGTACTTTCATAAAAAATAAGTTATGACACAATAAAAATTGAGAACACAATGAATTTAAGGTGATTGTCAGATATATATATATATATATATATATGTAAGTGAGAAATAGAAGATTTGGGAAACATACTTTCATTCTTACAAATATATGTAAGAACTCTATATGAGAGTTTGGGTCGTTATATGTTATCTCTTCAACTTCTTGATAAGGTAATTGCAACGAAGTCCAAAGCAACTTATCTAAGAACCACTGTTTGGGTCTATTGAATCCAAACCAATAGTTAACATTCATGACGAACTTGTTCTCCACGGGTCGACTACTTTGTGGTGTCGACAATTCGAGAAGCTGGTGGTGATGAAGTCACCGTATTTGGACCTAAAAACAAACACAATTGTTCTTTGAGTGTAAAAGTAAGTATCATTAGACACAAAGAGTGGTAAACTAGTAAAGTTTTTAGCAATCAAAAATATTGATGACAATATTGTTCGTGAAGCTACTAATTTAAACATTAAGTTTAATATTTTAATAAATTATAAAGAAACAACTATGTACAAAGCTACTCGTTTTGAATGAGTTGTAATGCTTGGAAGAAAAGATGAAGGTTACCATAGTTCTAGAACTGCGAATAGTATGTTTAACATCTAGAAAGATCGATTTCCATCTTCATGTAAATTTCATTTTTGCCCTTCATATTCTTGTGAACATTTAACTCCTTGCAACAATGTGAGTATTCTTTTTTACAACCATGGAATTAGGCGTCTAGTGCTTAATAAAAAAGAAAAAGACTTTGTTTTTGTGAAAGTAGATAAGTTGATGAATATTTAAATATTGTGATATTCTGTTGTAATGTCACTAGTTATAAACTCTATATATGCATATTAATTCTAATCCTATTCTAACATAATTATTAAAACGTATTACTTTTGTTTTACTTGAATTAATAAATATATTTAGGTTGCTTCATTAATAATGTTATAGTTCAATGAATCTTTTTAAAATTTATTTTTTTCATTGAACTCTATACACTTTAATTTTCTTTTTTGAAAATTTAAGAATTTTTTTAAAAAAATAATATTATAAACGAAGATATTTATAAAAATTACAAAATTACCGGACATGGTAATTACTATTGATCGATAAACTAAAAAGTTAATCACAATACATGTACCTTGTATCTCTGTGATCATGGTATTTGAAATTTTGTTAAAAATAGAATTTAATTTTATCATCAAGTGATTAAAGAGGAATTTGATACTTTAAAACTTGTTATAGTTTGAGTTATTTTAAAAAATTTAATTTATAAAAGTCCAAACCTCTATAAGAGATTTTGAGCGTTTAACCTGGTCATTATAATATAATAGTACTGAAATTTTTATTTTGCAGAAGAATTAAAAGTTAAAGGTTACATTCGTTGTACATTTATTTAGAATGCTCAAATAGGGCTAAATGAATGTTCGTTACTTAAAACAAAAAAATTACGAGGTAATTATTAACCTCAATTTGAATTTAGCAGAGCACAAAGAGATAATGTCCTAGCTAGTCTCTCGTTATTCGAAATCTGAGTCTTGGTCGACATAATCTAAAATGATTAATAAGAAAAAGATGAGCTATACTAACTCAATAAAAATATCAATATTTTACTACTGACACAAAAATCAAAGAATTATAGAAAACATAAAACGACCGATTGAGCATACTTTTAATGAAATTCGAATGCTAATACATCCCTTATTTGTTTTAATGAAAACGTTACTATTTCCTTTCCCAACTAGTAGTCCTTCAAATATAACACACTAAAATAAAATCAAGATGATAATTTAGACACAATAAGTATACATTCTAATGATATGTAATGTTGGATTCTTTACTATTTGCTCGAAATTAGGTTTTTTCTTATCTTGAATCACATTTGGGTTGGCTTCGATATCCTACTGGGTGAGCGTCTAGACTCTATCCTAAACTGCGGGTCTAGCTTGATTCTGATTCTTCGGGCACTCTCTTGCGTTATGTTGGGCACTCTTGCATATACGACAGGTGTTGTTGAGACGATAATAAGGTTGGTCCCCATGATCCTTACCACAGTGCTGGTAAATTTTACTATGTCATGTTATTGGGGCTTGGGGAGGAGCCTGAGGTACGGGTATTGGCTTCTTGTTCTACTGGTTCAGTGTAGTAGGTGTTGGTCTACGATGTGAGATCGGGCGCATGGAGTTGCCCATTGCTGAGGGAAAAATACGAATGTTCCTCTCAATTCACTATGTATTGGCCAAGATTACCGAATATGTGCCAACACATACAACTATTGTCTGATCTCATGATGAAGACCCCATTTGAATCTCTTTGCCTTCATGCCTTTATCTGTCATACTATGAGGGGAATATCGACCTAACTCTAGGAATTTTTGAGTGTACTCTATTACTAACAAATCTCCTTGGACTAGTCGTGCAAACTCTATTTTTTTCATATGTTAGAGATGTTTGAGAAGGTACTCAATATTGAAGGCTGTCAAAAACTGTTCTTAGGTGACCAAAGTGGACAGAGTAGCCTACTTGAGTTGCCACCAACGTCTTGCCTCACCTACGAGCATATACGTGGCAAAGACAAGCTTCTGTTCGGGGATCACCCCAAGTGTTGCGAAGGTCTTCTATGTCTCTACCAACCAGTACTCAACTTCCTCAAAAGTGGATGCTCCTATAAAAGTAGAAGGATTAAGTCTTTTGTACCTCTCAATGTAGTTCGAGTCCATCGTAGACGGAGCTTGGTCCTATTAGAGGAAAATTAGATTATTTTGGGGAGGAATCGGGTGGCCCTGTGGTGGCACCAGATTGTACAGTAAGGGCACTAGTTTGTACTACGAAGGTGTTAGATGGTACTGTGGAAGAACTGGGTTGTACCGTGGGAGTACTGGATCCTCTCGATGCGAAGGTGGCTCAAGCTGTTGTAGGGGTGAAGGGGGATCAGACAACTTCATTCTCTCCTCCCTAGCCTGCTGGGCAGAAATCGATCTCTCAAGTATCTCAAAGAGTCAATCAGTGTCCTCCCATAGCAATTCCTCTCGGGCTACTCTGTTTAGCAGGGGTTTTTCTCTCCTCATGTTTCCTTACCTATATTACATGACAATAGTTTGATATTCAAATTGTATTAAATTCGTTCTAACCTTATGTGTAAGGAATGTTTATGAGGAATCTGACTCTAATACCAACTGTAAAGGCCCAAACTCCTATCAGGGATTTCGGGCATTTAACCTGGTCATTATAATATAATAATACAGAAATTTTATTTTATAGAAGAATTAAAGGTTAAAGATTACATTCCTTGCACGTTTATTTAGAATGCCTAAATAGGGGGCTAAAGAAATGTTCAGAACTTAAAACGAGAAAACCACTACAAGGTAATTATTAACCTTAATTCAAATTTAGTGAAGCATAAAGAAATAATGTCCTTCCTAGACTCTTGCTGTTCGAGATTTGGGATTTGGTCGTCCTGATATGAAATGATTAATAAAAAAGAAGTGAGCTACACTAGTTCAGTAAAAATATTAACACTTTACCATTAACATGGAAATTAAATTATTGTAGAAAATATAAAACAATTGATGGAACATGCTTTTAATTAAATTTGGATGCTAATGCACTCTTTATTTGTTTTACTGAAAATGTTACTATTTTCTTTCCCAACTAGTAATCCTTCAAACATAACACACTAAGATAAAGTCAAGATGATAAGTTAGACATAATAAGTATATATTCTAATGACATGTAATGTTGGGTTCTTTACTATTTGCCTGAAATTAGGTTACTTACCATATTCATTCTTGTCATACCATTCCATTTACCCTACCGGTATCGTTGGGGTTCCATAGGGATCCTTACTACACATGGAAATAAAATATTTTTTTTTTACATTTCTTCGACCGTTCCCATACTCCGTTCGGTAATGGACGCCACGATTTAAAGACCATCTCAATACTCCATCTGATATGAGCAAAAATGATTACTCTCAACTCTATCTGGTATGGGACTTTCCAACCCCGTACGGCTGAGAAAACATTCACGGTAGGGTTCACCCTATGCATTAAGTCCGTAAACTCTCTCTCAGGATTCCTAGTAGGCCATTTTTTTTCAATTTACACATACATATTTTCCATTATATTTAAACCACGTAAGACCCGTGCTTCTACTAATAGTAGAATATAAAATTCATGGTTCGAAACCATTAAGAAGTAAAAAAAACGTAAATAGAAGCAAAGTAAAATGTCATGATAGAATAAGACCTCCTATATGCAACAGTATAAATAACAAAATGAAATAAATAAATAAGGGCAAAATTAATAAGGCAAGATACGATAATGAAGCAAAATGGAATAAATAAAATAACACGGAGTGAAACAGAATGAAACAAAATACAACGATTCAAGATTCATAATTAATACATTAGTCCTGGATGAACATGGTGAGATAAGAATGAAAACATGTTAAACTAACATAAAAGAAATATGCAACTACAAATAAGAAAATAAACAAATAAAGACAAAAATAAAATGAAGATAAAATAATAAATACAATCAGATAAGAACTGAGGCAACAATAACGAATAGATAACGTAAAGTAAGGTTAGTGGCGAACACAAATAGTCATTTAACCGGTTCCATCGGCAACCTGTATTTAATTATCGAGAATTCGCAGAACAATCTAGAACCATCTTTTATTATCCGTTAACTTTAATTTAATCATAACAGAAAAAAAGTTGAGGGATTCCTACACTGGGTCAGGGACCAAAACATCACATTTTTTAGCTACGATTCGCGGTAGCTCCCGGCTCTTGGGTTTTTTAGATTTTCTAGTAAAATTAAGAAACACACATCAAAACAGTGTAGAAATATGTAAAATGCGGTGAAAAGAAAGACAAAAGACTCACCATGGTCGGGTTAGGTTTCTGGCACGGCAACACCATCGAGCTCCGCTGTCTGGTTCTCCTCCTCCGGCATCCCTTTCTCTCAGCCAAGCCGAACCTAGCGGATTTGTGTTGAAAATTAAGTTAAATCATGGAGAGGAGAGTGTTTTACAGAGAAATGGAGGAAATTTTGACCTTACCAATCAGTTTACAACTTTTAGTGCGACGACACGACTATGCTCCGCCATCTCTCTCTTGGGTTGCGGCTTTCCTTAGCTTATTCTACATTAGGGTTAGTTTAAAGATCTGGGTGAAAAAATAGGATGAACAGGAAGGAAAATCATGCTTACCAGTGCGTTTTAGGTTTCTGGCACGGTGGCGCCGTCGTTACTCCAGCAGCCGAGCTTCCTCCAGCAGTCAAGCTTCCTCCGACAACCTTTATTCTTCTTCTCTAGTCAGGGGTGTCAACTCAAGTTTTCGGTGCCAATTGAACAGAGGTTTATATACCTCTCTTCATTTGATATGGGTCGTCCAAACTAGTGAACATTGAATCGAATCTGTTTAGGAAATCGATCTGGATCGTTTGCTTGCGCGGGAGTGGATATGAGCCGTCAGATCATCCTCGCATACGAATGGCCAGCTTGGGCTTCCCGTGTGGAGCCCGTGTCGACGCAGCCACCATGTGGCGTGTGGCGATTCGCCGTGTTGCTAACTAGACATCCACATGGTCCGTTTTCCTGAATTTAGACAGTAACCCTTGGTCACTCATATTTAATTCAGATCGACCCCTTTTCTTTTTATAGAGTGACCCTAATAGAAAATTTGTTTTTTTTCAAAAAGGTCCCTTAAAATATTTTTTATTAATTATTTAAATTATTTATATTCAATCTATTTTGTTCTTATTAGTTATCATTAGCACTATTATTATTCTCATTATTCTTGACTTATATAATAAGAAGAAGAAAAAAATTAAAAAAAATTAATATTCATTATTTTCAAAATTAATTCTTCCCAAGCCCTGGGATGTTACATAATTCTATAGAAGAGAGGCGGAAGATGTTAAAACAAACGTTGAAAACTTTAGAGATAACCAACAGCTTTGTTAAATTAGAAACTCTAACACCAGTCTCTTTTTGGAAAATGATCCAGAAGATCATCCAAATCAGCTCTTAGTATGCTACTTAAAAATAGTTGCTTAAAACACTAGAAATTAAGTTTTAGAGTTTTTGGAGTAGATCCGAATTTCTCTTGTTTATATATATATATATATATATATATATAAGTTTTGTCTAACATCACAAAAAAGAGTATACATATATATATATATATGTATATATAAACGGTCTTATTAGATTCTTCTCGTAATAAAATGTACCGGGGTTGCGGCTTAAACCACTTGTTGACCCACATCACCAAAATTGGAGTTCCAGCCCAACTAATTTGGATCATTTATAAGCTACTGAATTTTGTTTAATAAAACTAATTTACTTTAGCATGATTTTGTTAAGAACTAAAATTTAGAATTAAAAAAAAGTCAGAGTAAATAAAAATTCTTTAGTTAATTGGTTCTAAGTGCTATACGTATAATTGTTACCTCAACCAGCTTTTATTTATCAAATCAATAATACCACTTAAGAAAAGATATATCTAAATAGTTCATTTTTTTGAAACGCGATAGTTTTTTTTTTTTTTTTCTATTTCTTGAAATATATGATTAATGTAATTATATTAAATATATTTATTTTTTTTTTTTTAAATTTTTGATATATAATGTACAGAAAAAATTTACTGAATATGAATTGTATATATTAATTACTTATATTCATGCTGTTATATTTTATTCCTATCTTTCTCTGTCATACATAACTTAAAATTGTATTAACACGTCAAATAAAATATTATAAATTGTATATAAATTTATTTGATCATTCCTAAGTATCTTATGGTCAATGTATAAGTTATTGATTATAAATTTTAATACACGTTATTCTATATAATAAAAAGAATTTATCGCAAATTTTTATCAAACATGTGATAATTAGATATAATAGACAATATATATTATTTATTTTAATTATATGTTAATAGTTTTAAAATTGTTACAACATAAATAAACTAAAAACTCTTCATATGCACTTGTACATGTATGAATGTAATAAAGAATGTGGACAAATACTTGAGGAGTCCTTGTACTACTCAAAATTATTTCTTATATTGGCTCATATATAATTGTTTTTGTTCAAATATATTTTTAAAGTTTTAAAATTGGTTTGAATTAGTCAAAATAATTATTCATTGTGTGGTTCTATGAAACTCAAATCAATCCTATGAACTACTGGTTGGTGGTTGTTTTTCAATTTGAAATTTGAGATGTAACATATCGATTTGTGATGGAATGGTTGGGAATAGATAGGTTAAAAGTGAAGAATTAAAAGTTGGTGATTTGTTTTGTGTGGTGTTTGGGGGTAAACACAAGATAACTGTGAGGAATTTGATAATGCGCATAAATATCATTTTTGTTGCTTAATTTAAGTGCAAAATTAAGTCACTTATTACTTAACTTGAGAAATTTTGTCAATTTTTAATGCAGGTGTAAATATAGGATTCAACTCCAGAAAAATAGCATAGCTGAGCTTTGCACAAAAATATTTGTCAGTCTGCGATTAAGCCTTGGGCGAGGCTTGCACCCTAGTGGTGTCAGCAGATACTAGTTTTTTTCAATTGAACTCTTTCAAATTCTAATCATATCCTTATCTAAAGACATGATGCTGAGCCAAAGTGGCATTTTTAAAAGCTGAAAGATAAGATCAAAATCAGAGGACCCTATCTTCACAAGTGTTAATTATTATTATTATTATTTTTCTTTAAATAAGGGAAGAATAGAGATGAAAAAAAAAAACAAATTTTTTTTTCTTATTTTATTTTTTTGTAAAATTCCTCTACTAACTTTAAAAAGTTGCTGGTGTTCAACATTCAAGACGAGCAGTTAGATACTCTAATTTTCAGTGGAAGATCTTGTTAAAAAACTTTTTCAAATCAAACTAGAAATGATAAATCTAAACATGTAATCTCGTACAAAATCAAGGAGAAAGGATAAACAGAAGTGTATTTAGATCCATCGCAAAAGATTCAATTACGTCATGCGGTAAATACTTTCGAATCAATACGTGACCTCAAAAGCTATTTTTCTCTGGTGACGAGGTTTCAGAAAAATAAAATGGCACACGTGTGATTTGGGACTATACTGCCTATTTATATTGACATACTTTTGTATTTTTTATTTTGCCTATTATAAAACGAGAAATCACAAAAATGGTATCTGCAGATATTAAGCTCATACCTAAGTCCGATGTATTAAGGCCCAATTCTGTTTAATCATATTTGATCACTTTTAAATGAGCTCATAAATCGATAACATGTTACATATAGTAAACTCTACATTAAGCCAATTTATTGAAAAATCTAACAATCTCCCACTTGGGCTTTATATGGCACTTTAACTATATGTTAAATAATCGTAAAAGTATTTAGAATTGTGCTATTAATACCTGAATGCATCACCAAATAATCTCGTCCATCAATCATAATGATATATGATCAAAGTGGTCTTCGCTACAGTTATCGTAGCTAAACCCATCAATAGTTACGTATATTAGTATAACCGAACAACATGGATCAAGCATGAATGTGCGACATAGAAATTATATGCTATGTGATCTAAGTATGTCTATTTTAAACTAGTCCTACCTTAACCTTAGTGAGATCACCTGCAAGAAAACTTAAAGATAATATCTAACCCAAAAAACCAAAACATAATAACTAAAATAAAATCATATATCCATAAACCAAAATCATAGTACAAATTTTATGACATGTCTTATAAAATAAATACAATTATGGTACAAGACTCCTACTAAACCTATACATCATCTAAGGATACAACACCCATATGAGCAGTGTGCTCATGAAAGATCCTAGGTGGTAATCCCTTAGTAAGCAGATCCACAATCATGGAGTTTGTTCCAATGTGTTCTATCAATATCCGCTTACTCTGAACTCTTCCTATAACAATAAAGAACTTGATTTCTATATGTTTTGACTTAGTCGAGCTCTTGTTGTTGTTAGAATACATAACTGCCGACTTATTTTTACAAAATAACTTTAATGGTCTTTATATGTCATCAATAATATGCAATCCAATGACAAAATTTTGCAGCCATATTCCATAGTTGGATACCTCATAACAAGTTACAAACTTTGTTGTCATAGTAGAAGAGGCTACAAGTGTTTGTTTAACACTCTTTTAGGAAATAGCTCCCCCAACAAGCAAGTAGATATAGCCTGATTTTTTGTTGTCTTAACATCCAACAAAATCAGAATCAGAATAACTAATGATATCCAACTGATCTGACCTCCTGTATGTGAGCATATAATCTTTTATTTTCTGTACATACTGTATGAATCATTTGACAGCTTTCTAATGATCCATACATGGATTATTTAAATATCTACCTAACATTCCAACAATGTACACAATATCTGGATGGATATAAACCTGTGTATATATAAGATTCCCTACAATTGAAGTATAAAGAATCTTTTGCATCTTCGTAGTCTCTAGGTCATTCTTGGTGCATTGACTTAGAGTAAACTTATCTCTTTTAAACACAGGAGAGTCACTTGGTTTATAATCTTGCATACCAAACCTTTTAAGAACTTTTTCGATATAACTTTTTTGTGATAATCCAAGCATGTCCCTAATGCTATCCTTATGTATCTGAATTCCTAATACAAAAGAGACATCCCCAATATTTTTCATCTCAAATTTCTATGTCAGAATCTCTTGATTTCGTGCAATAAACCTATAACATTACTGGCAGGCAGTATGTCATCGACATATAAAATTAGAAAAATATACTTACTATCACTAAATTTTTGGTATACACAATCTTTCACCAAATTCATCTAAAACCAAATGAGATGACGACTTGATAAAATTTGTGATATCATTGACAGGAAGCCTGCTTAAGTTCATAAATGAATTTTTTTAGTTGGCAAACCATTTGTTGTGCATCTCCAGATACAAAGTTTTCTAGTTGCACTATGTAAATCATCTTATCAATGTCACCATTAAGAAATACTATATTAATATCTATCTGATGTAACTGAAGATCAAATTGTACCACTAAAGCCATTATAGTCCTGAAAGAGTTTTTCAACAAAATTGGAGAGGAAGTCTCTTTATAATCGATGCTTTTTTCTGTGTAAAACACTTCTCCTCTCTCGAGTGGATCTCCTTAATGGCATAGGTTGTTGAGGGTGTAATGTTTGTGCTTCATGAATAGTTTTCTGAACAGGAATGAGAGATACTATAATATTGTCTTAATCTGGATTTACTTCTTTAACAATTCCTGATCCTAATCATTGTCAAGAGCAACTGAGGTAATAGAAATATCGACCTATTCATCTTCAAAGACAAGGTCTCAAACTCTTTCTCTCCCTACAAACTCAACATCTTCAAAGAACTAAGCATTTTCCATCTAAAAAATTATTTTAGCAGTGGGATCATAAAACTTATAATCCCTTGATGGTTCTGAATAACAGAAAAAATAGCAACTAACAGTTCTTGAGCCTAATTTCTTTTCTAGTGGCCTATAAGGCTTGGCCTCAATTAGACATTTCTAAATGTGTAAATGTTTCAAAGTAACCTGTTTGCCTATCCAAAACTCATAAAAGGTCTTTGTAGTTACTTTAGTTGGAACTCTGTTAAGTAAATAGATTGCAGTCTTTAATGCTTCTCCCCATAATGATTCAGGTAAGGTAGAATGATCAATCATACTCCTCACCATATCTTTAAATATTCTGTTTTTCCTTTCAGCAACATCATTCATGCTTGGAGAACCTATCATGGTATATTGTGGGACGATACTAAATTCTTCTAGGAATTGAACAAACAGCTCTGAACGTTGTTCACTCAATCCATCAGATTTACCATAGTATTCACCACCACGGTAAGATCTAACAGCCTTAATCATTTTGTTGAGTTAGTTCTCAACTTTTACTTTAAAATTCTTGAACACATCCAGAAATTGGGACTTCTCATAAATGAGATATAGGTAGTCATATCTAGAATAATCATCTATAAACGTTTTGAAATATTATTGACCATTCCAAGAAGCCATAAAGAACGGTCCACAAATATTTGTATGAATAAGTTCTAATACAATGGACACGTGTCACAATCTATAAAATCAAGAAGATCTAGAATTCTATCTGACACAAATTTTTCAATTCTCCTTTGGGAGATGTAACCTAATCTCTTGTGCCATAATGAAGCGAAATTCTCCCTGGTTAATTTTTGTTTTACACCTCTTGTATCAACATGTAAGGATTCATTATAAGAAGTAATTGTATCAAGCAAATAAAGATTATTATGCTCTGATAAAGAATCTTAACCAACTAGATTTGAATTAAGAAAAAGACTAAATTTTTCATTTTTAAATGAACATGAATAACCAAATTTATCTAATATAGAAATAGAAATCACATTTCATCTAAATGGTGGTATAATAAAAGTCTCTTCTAAATGTAAATAAAATCAAATCCTTAACAACAATCTAAATTTGTTAATTACTTCCACCTCGACTGGTTTATCGTCACCCACATTAATGAATCTGGAACCATTACTTGGTTTGCTGCAATGGAGGCAATCTTACATAGATACACTGATGTGAGTTATGGGACCAGAATCTATCCACCAGGTGTGTCTAGGTACAAAAGTTAAATTAACCTTAGAATAACAAAATTAAGAAACATATATTTCTTTACTACCCATGATAGTTAGCGCATTACTTCTTCTGGTGTCTTAGAGCTTTACAAAAAAAATAAACATTTTCGGTCTGGACCTTCTGTTGCTTCTTCTGTTGTACTGAAACCGCAACAGATTTACCTTTTTTTTTGTTCTTCTTATCTTTTGAGATCACTGCCAAATGAACATTCTCTATTCTCTCATACTTAAGTCTTTCCTCCTCTTGAACATAGTGTAAAATGAACTCATTTAGATTCCAGGATTCGTTCAGACAGTTGTGTGTCACTTTGAAATGATTGAACTATTGTGGAAAAAAAATCAAAACAAAGTACACAAGTACTTCTTCTGACAATTCCACTCTTAGTGCCTTGAACTTTGCATGCACATGTGATATCTCCATTATACGCTCTTTGATGTTTCCATTTCCTTTATACCTCACGAAAACAAGAGTCGACAAAAGTATACATACCTTGGGCTTATCACTTATACCAAAACGTTGTTCTAGAGAATAAAGAAAATCTCTAGTTGTTGTAATATCATCGGGCATAGTTCCTCGAAAAATTTCTAGAATGACTTGTTCCATAACCAACATACTCATATGGTTTGACTGATCTCATCTTTCAAACTCTTTCTCTTCTTCAGGGGTAATGTCAGGAGTTATCTGATCAGGTTGATTAACCCATAAAGCACAATGCAGATCCATAACTCCAAGCATAAGTGGAACACTATTCTTTTATTACTTGAAATTTGTGTCGTTCAGCATTGAAATGATATTTACATTCCTGGTAATACTCCCAGCAGTATAGGAAACTAAACAAAGACCATACAAAAACAAGGTAATTAACACTCACATAAAATTATAAATCATAAAATTTAATAATGAATTTTAAATAAAGATATATTCTCATTTCAAGATATCGAGCACTCCATTAACACTCTATCTTTGGACAAAATATTAACTTGTAAGTGGTACCATATAACAGTAATTAAATACATACATTATGAACATATCAGACAATAAACTCTCATTTGGGCTGATTTAAAGTTCACATATTATATTGAATAAATTTCATGTATTCATTACCACAAAAATAAAATATAATAATGTTAAATATTAACATTTTTTTGAGTTCATTAACATTCACATAAATTACACTCATGCAGCTATTTACATTATGAAATAAATAAATTATCCATAAGAGAGATCACTTTGGTAACATGTTGTGCAAATCAATTTATTTCAATATGTATATGCACATATCAATATTAAAATTCAAAATTAAAACCAAACTTAAAGTGAATTAGGAAGAAAATCAACCACAAAATGACCAAAAATACCTTTCAAAATTTTATTTTTTTTATCAAAAAGTTGATTATTGACTGGTCAAAGTCAACATTAATCGTTGATCGGTCAAACATTGGTTGTTGATCGGTTGACCGTTGACCAGGTTTGGTCTAGGTCGGGTTGGCCCAGCCCAAACCCGTCTGGGCTTAGGCCCACCCGAATGGGTCTCTCATTTTTTTTTCTTCCTTTTTTTTCCTTCTTGTGACCAAACCCACATAACTTAAATTTAAAAACAAACTTAAACCTTTAAAACCCATTTTAACCCAACCAAGTTTTTTTCTCTTCTTCCTTAACGACCGGTTTTTAGCCGTTACGCGCGAGATTCGACAGCCATTTTGATTGCCGAATTGTCATGTGACTGCCAAGCTTTCTTCTTCATGCAACGGCCATCGGCTGCTACTTTTCTTTTTTTCTTTGTTTTCTTTGCTGTATATATATACATATATATACGTCCTAAACACACATATATATATATATTCTACTTTATTTTTCTGAAATCCATATATATAATCCTAAATCCAAAATACATATATAATTTTCTTATTTCAAAATACATATATATATTTCTAATCCTCATATATATATATATACATATACATATACATATATATATATATATATTTCTTTTTTAAATCCTGAATCCACAATCCAAAATCACAAAAAAAATTTGAATTTTAAAAATTCAATACGAGAAATGCTCTCATACAAATTATTAGATTTTTTTTTAAATCAAACTAGATCACATAAATCTAAACATGCAATCTCATTCTGAATCAATGAGAAAGGATAAACGAAAGCGTATCTGAATATATCACGGAAGATTCGATTGCATCCTGCGGTAGATACTTATGAATCAACACACGACCTCAAACTGGCGCACGTGTGATTCAGAGACCATAACCGCCTATTTATATCAACATACTTTTACATTTCTCATTTTGCCGATCATAAAATGAGAAATTAAAAATGATATCCACGCATATTAAACTCATACCTAAGCCCAATGCATTAAGGTCCAATTTCATTTAATCGTATTTGATTACTTTTAAACGGGCTCATAAATCAATAATCTGTTACACATAGTAAAACCCATATTAAGCCCATTTGTTAAAAAAGTCCAACAGATCTAATTGAAGTTTCGATTGAAAGACTGTTAGATTGAATTAATTTATTTCTTTCTCTTTCTTATTTTCAGTATTTATATATTTTTCACACATACGAAAATTATTATTTCTTATTTATTACAACAGGGTCCATTGTGCAATTAGCATAACAATATATTGTCAATCAAGATTTCTGAATCCATAATTATTCTGATTATTCTGAAAACTAATGGTAAATTAGTGTTCACATTAAGGAAATATATAATTTAATCTGAATAAACCATTGGTTAGTTGAGTCTTTTTAATTCTTAATGTTGTTAGTAAATTAGCTCTAGAAGTGTCTCTATGGTTGTTTATTAGTAAAAGTTAATCAATGAGTGTCTCTTAGTTAATTTAAAACTAATGATAGATTGGTTATTAGGAGTGTCTCCAAAAACTAGAACCGATTTATTAAAAATTGGTAAGAGTCGTCTTCACACCAATGATCAATCCTATGAATTGAACTTAAATTATTTCTTTGACTAGAATTCATTCATATCGATTTTTGTTTCATTTAACCTGCTGATTTATTTTTTTCTTTATCTTAATCATTTAATTATTCATTTTTAGTTCAAAAACAAAAATTCTCATCTTTTTTATTTTTATTTTATTTTAATTGTTAGCCATAAGAGAATATTAAATCTCAATTCCATGTGGATTCGATCCTATTCACTGTTACTATAATTTAGTTTATTGTTAGAATATAAATTTATTTTTAGTGGATTCAACATCCATCACTTACCTTGTGCCTCTGGAGGTTACCATGGCCCTTGCTGCAAGGCATCATTATGCCCTCAAAGGTCCCCTAAAAAAATGGTCGTGGTTGCTTTTTGGTTCTTCATTTTGACTAAAAGGTAAATCTTCTTTAGAAATATATATAATGAGAGAAAGTTTTAGTAGAATATAAGTCAGTTAAAAACGTTGAGAACTTTTTCATTTCCTTGTTCAACTTTAACTCCCTTGATTTATAAATTTTGGTTGAGCTACCTTTCCAAATGTCTATATATTACTTCAATGCAAAATCATTCTCTCTTAAAAGTCATATACGTTCTAATTCAAAAAGGTCATATCATGGCCATATATGCTCAATGTATAAAGAAGTTGATGAGAACATTGATCATCTTTTTCTCTTTCATGGATATGCCAAAAAGACATGGAAACTTTATCCACTTAAGCTATATGACAACTTTTGTAATGGTTTTCATTCCTGGTTTCTTACTATGCTTATAGTCTTTTAACATCATTCATGGAATTGGTTCTTATGTGTACCGCAGAGTATATGGTGAACTTGTTTAATAACTTCATCACGAGAAGTGGGTTTCATCTTTTCTTTTAGTTCAAAAGTTTCAAAGCAATATAAATAAGTTAGACTTAGCCCAAGAGGTTAATTCTCTCCTGTAACATGATAACGAACATAATCTTCTTATTCCTACCTCTTGGGCTCCAGCAAGATCAAGTATGTCAAAGCTTAGTCATGATGCCTCTCTTCTCTTGTGCATGCTGGATGGGCATGACTTAGGGTTGTTTGCAAGGATGCTTGGGTATTGTTGTGTTTGCCGGAATAAGGCATTTATTATCACTAAAAAAGTACATCTAATTGAAGCATTAACATTGTGTTATGTCCTTCAATTGGTTTACTAGCTCGACATCTCCAATATAATAGAGGAAGATTCTCAATAAGTCGTTACTGTACTAAACTCATATGTAGCCTTATCTTGGGAGATTGGTTTATTAGTTGATGGTTTTCTTTACTTATCTCAATTTTTATTGTTTCAATTACTTAGATTCCTATGGGTTATATATAATTCGGTGACTCATACATTAACAAATAGAGTTTTTTGTAACCCCAACAAGTATTTTGTGACTTTTGAACCACCTAATTTGTGGTCGCCCTTTTGTAGCAGGAATGAGTATTTTCCTACTTCCTAATGGATTTTTCCATTTTTAGCTCAAAAAAGTTCAAAGAAAAATAAAGTTTAACCTTTAAAAACAAGAAGAAGAAAAAAGAACAACAAAACTGCCACTAAAGTATAAAAAGAATAACAGAGCTTGTTTGAAAAAAGAAGGATTGTTCTATGATGGATCGGTATCTAGCATAGATTGGTATCACAGTTGACAAGCGAAAACTTTCTTTTTAAGTTGTTCTTGTCAGCATGTCTGCCATGTCAATAACTTTTTATGCTTCAAGTGTGTATTTTAGTTGAAAAAAATGCTAGAAAGCAATATAATAAGTTTTGAACACTGTTCAAGTATTTATTTATCCCCATACAAAATACATATTTAATAGAAATGCAATAAGGTAATTATTAAAAAACTCACACAGTGCACGTATTTCATATAGAAGAATATTAAATGAAGATATTTTTAGAAAAAAGAACATAAAATAAAAATATCAATTTATTCAATATGAAACTACAGCCATATTCGTAGAAGAAAAATATACAAATTAAAGCACCATAAAAGCAACAAGCTAATATTGGTGTCTATTTATCATTACACAAACTTCAGCAGCATCAACCATCTTAATTTGCTTGGTATTGTTACCAAAAGATTACGGCACCATTAAAAATGAGACAACAGAATGAATTCAAGGTAACTGTCAGAATACATATATATATATATATATATATATATATGAAAGAGAAATGAAAAAAATATATATTTTTTCATTTCTTATAAATAGATATACATATATGTATATTTTAAAGAAATAGTAAAACTTTGAATTTTTTAGAAGTGCAAACTACTCTTTTCATATTCTTATGCACATGCCTGTATAAATGTTTTAAAATGGCTATATATAAATCAAGAAATAACATACATGCG
The DNA here is from genome assembly GCF_054855325.1 of Carica papaya. Lineage (NCBI taxonomy): Eukaryota > Viridiplantae > Streptophyta > Magnoliopsida > Brassicales > Caricaceae > Carica > Carica papaya. The sequence goes on along the minus strand of NC_142311.1, from coordinate 14,093,908 downwards.
TGTATTAAATTAATTTTAAAAACATACATGTATGAATATTAAATTGATTTTTAAGATAGTTTAATTTTTTTCTTCCTAATGTGGCTTAGTGCATGAATGTAGAAATGATTAATTTAGCTTGATGATGTGGCTTAATTGGTGAGAAGGAGATCAAACTTTATTTATATATATATGCATGCATGTATTTGTATGTACATATTAATTTATCAGGTCAAGTTATTGTATTGAAGTAGTTAGCTGGTGAAGTTATGAAGTGCACCTTTAAACTATTTTATGGCTGAAAAAAAAAAAAAAATGTTATCATTTTTTTAAGAAAATAAAATATAAAAAATTTTAAAAGCCAATAATTAAATTATCAGAAAAAATTATTAAAATTAAATTTAAATACCAATATATTTTAATTAAATTTAGTTACTCAAATTAAGACTTAATTATAGAATCAAACTTCTCCACATTAGTACAAAAGTTTGCTTGATTTAATATTCTTAATTATATATTGTCTTGAACTTATTTCTTTTTGAATTTAATTAATATTGTTTTATGTATTCTTATAAACTTGAAGATTTTGAGGCATAATACCAGGGCCTTTCACATTGTAGCACACACACACACACACACACATATATATATATATTTGTACAGTAGAAGAGAAAAAAGGTTACTAAATGGCGCTGGTGGTTTGGTTAAATATATATATATATATATATATAGCCATTATAACACCTAAACTTCTTTAAGCATATATGTTACAAGAAGAGAAAATTAACAATTTCTTTTTTAAAGATCATTTAATTTAATGATTACTAAGGTTTAGTTCTTCGAATTCTTAAAGTTAATTGTCTTGAAGCAACGTATACACATCATTATAGTTTATTTTTTCGAATTCGTCAAGTTAATTGTCTTGGGACCTTGACGGTATTAATCCACAACATTATTTTTTATTTATCATCCAACAGTTTTCAAGTATTAATAAAATCTTCATTTGCAAATTAAAAACTAGTAAAATATCTTAACATATAACTTTATTCTTATCATTATGTTTTAAGAACATGGTGAATTAAAATAAATATACTCAATAGTATTTATTTTTTACTATAAATAAGTTTTCCCTGTGCTAGTTTTCCCGTACCTGAGAAAAAAAGAATAAAATAAAAAATGAATGCTACAAAACCAACTTTACTAGTTATCTTCTTCCTTCTATATATAATTTTCACAATAAAACCATCATTTGGGTTTGTTGCGCCCAAGCCAATAATTGATATTCATGGCAAGCCCGTTCTTTACGGGGTCGACTACTTTGTGATGTCGATAATTCGAGGAGCTGGTGGTGGGGGACTCACTGTTGATGGACCTGGAAATGAACAAAAGTGTCCTTTAAGTGTGACACAAGAACAGTATGAAGGTGAACCAGTAATATTCTCAGCAATCGAAAATGTTGAAGATAATATTGTTCGTGAATCTACTGATTTAAATGTTAATTTTAATATTACAATAAATTGCAATGAGACAACTGTATGGAGAGTTAATCGTTATCCGGGAGTGAATGGATTAGTGGTGACACTTGGAGGAGAAAAAGGTCATCGTAGTCTTCGAAGCACATATAGCATGTTTAAAATCCAAAAAGGTCGATTTTCATTTTCTTATAAATTTCATGTTTGCCCTTCATACCCACATTTAGTTCCTTGCAACAATGTAGGTATTTTTTTTGACAACCAAGGAATCAGACGTCTAGTCTTTAAAGAAGAAGCAAAGGAATTTGCTTTTATAAAAGTAAATAGGTTAATGAATTATCCAAATATTGTGATATGATGTTGTACTGTCACTGGCTTGATCTTGTCTTAAAATAATTATTATAATGTACTACTTGTGTTTTACTTATATGAATAAATATATATATTTTGCTTAATTAATAATATTAGAATTTGATGGACCACTTTAAGATTTATTCTGTTCATCCAACTCTATATGCTTCATTTTTTCCTTTTTGAAATTTTAAGAATTTTTTAAAGGAAGAATATTATAAATGTAGTTATGATGTTTATAAAAATTACAAAAATTACCCAACATGATAAATACTATTGATTTATAAATTAAGAGTTAATCGTAATGTATGTATCCTATGTTAACTAAACTTAATGTTTATTTTTTACGATGATTATTAGTTAATTTAAATTATTTATTATTTAGAAAGCTGATAAGAGATGACGCTTATATGTAGAGATTTTATCTACCATCCACGAGGATGATATGTGTTGAACCTAATCTATAAGGAATTCCTATATATCTTTTGGTTGTAATTTGCCTATTTAGAGGTTGGTTTGTTGGCAAAAAATTCAAATAAGTAAATTCAAATAAATATCTAATTTTTTTATCATCTCCTCTAAGTTTATTCTTATTTACTCTCATTGAGTTCTAAAAGTGGTATCAAAACCTCTCAAAAGTAAAGGGCAACAGCTTTATATAGCAAACAATGGATAACTTAAAAAAATTTGTGCAACCAATAATTCCACATTTTGATGGTCATTATGACTATTAGAATATGTTGATGGAGAACTTTCTGATATCTAAAGAGTATTAGACTTGCTTCTAAAGTAGTAGAACCAACAGGTGCTACAGACACTAGAAAAATGGTGCTTGAAGTAGTTAAATTAAGAGATTTTAAAGAAAAAATTATCCTTCCCAAGTTATTGACTACTCAATTTTAGAAATCATTCTTTGTAAAGACATTTCAAAATAAGTTTTGTTAATTTTAGCAATTAAGTGGATGATCCACTAACCTAGTATTTTATTTTTCCATCCATATATAATTGTTGAAGCCAACTTAAAAGACATCTAAAATAATAGATAACCATTGTAAAGGAAAATGTACCTTGATAGAGTAGGTAATCTAAAAATAATTTATAGAATCATTATATTTTATGGGTATTAAACTACAATAATAAAAACAGTTATTAACACATTCAATTACCTTGAATGTACTTTAGCTTCTCCTCTCATCAATAAAAGGAGCACAAATTCCCCTTTCAAGGTGTCTTCTATCAACTAAAAGTTACAAAGTTCTCATGCATAATAGTTAAATAGAGAGAAAAAGTGAGTCAGAGAATTAAGAATTTTTTCAAAGGGTCTCTCAATCATGTTATAGCTGCATCATCTCATAATGGTATATAGCTCTAACTTTTCTTTTTTTTTTCTTAAGATGTATTGAATTCAATAACAAATGACTTTTGCATAAAAGTTTCTTACAAATTTAGGACTGTTAGCGGGACATTTAGATGACTTTTAGATGGTTAAAAATATTTAAAGTTGCATGCATGTTTACTTCTAGTTTTAGTGATGTATGTTCATATTTGAAGTGATTTTTTAATTGTTTGCTTGTTTTTAATGCTTGATAAAAGTTTTATGTTAATTATCGAATGCTTGGAATGTAATTGAAATGATCTTGAGAAGAAAATTTACTGAAATAGAAGCAGTAAAAGATGGCAGATCGACTGTCTTGCATAGTCGTGCCGTGAAGGCAATGTGCATAGGACATTGCCCAGGCACACTAAATGCTGGGACAAGGCCCCCTAACATGCACACATTAAGCTGCGCACACACTCATAGGCTCTATTAAGCGTGCATGCATGCGAGAGAGCCATAGCGGACATGCACATGTATGTGCGGGATTGACCCAATATGCCTAAAGTGTCGAGGCAGCCATGAACACGTCTGGTGCGCGCGCACGCGAGCCACTTTGCCAAGTACCACGTGTCGAGAGTGTGCACATGATGGCACCTTATGTTACGAGAGGGAACGCGAGTGTGTTGCAAACTATGTTGTGCGAGCGTGCGCGAACATGTTGTATCATGAGAGTGTGCACGGGCATGTTGTGTCGTATGAGCAAGTGTTGGCACATTGTGCCACGATTAGGCCTAATGTCGTGTTATGCCATGGGTACACCTGATGGCATGCTATACCGAGTGAAGTGAAGATGTGGCCCACACATAAGGTTTTGCCTTGACACACCGGAGTGCCAAAATAGCTTGTCCTAGTGTTATGCGACCTTATTAGGCATACTTACGCACCGAGAGGGCCGTGTAGATGTCCTTTGCCTGACCCAGTTAGTGAGGGCATAGAGGGTTTTCCCTCATGGGCCCTCAGTCAGGATATGGGACCTATTGGGCTAGGTTTGATTAATGGGACTCAAACAGCCCTTAAAGTGTAAATAGGCCTCAATTGAGCCTGAGTTTGTTAATGGGCTTTATGGAACCTTGAATTTGGTGTTGGGCCTTGCAAAGTTTTAGATTCAGTTTAGTGGGCCTCAATAGGTCGTAATAGGTTTATGGGTCCTAATGAACCGAGAGTTGGTGAATGGGCCTAGTTTTATCTAATGGGCCTAATGGGCCGAAGGTAATTGAAAAGTGTTTTAGTGAGTCCAATGGGCCAGACAGTAAGACTTATGTGATTATCTGTAAATGAATGACAGTTTTGAGAATAGCTGAAGGAACAATCAGTTGTTGTTATGTAAATGTAAATCAACACAAAAAGTTATAAATCTGTTTAACTGTTATCACAGAGGGGTTACAATTATCTATTTGTTTACTGACCGTTGGTGAACCACACCCTATGAATAGATATTGTATTGGCTTTCCTCCTAACGAGAGTGAATCGTGATTGACTGTTGGGGTCACAGTGACGAAATATTGCTATGATCATAGAATCTTACTAAATTATTGCACTAAGAATCAAACTGCTCCCCCATTCATAGCAGTAGTTGGGAATCACCTCTCCTCTCCATTAATATATGTCTAAATGGCTTCACGAAAAAGTTTGTAAATAGTGAAAACCAAACTGAGTCCAATTAATTGGAATAGACAAAACTAGGTAAGAAGGTTTAAACTTGGTATGCTGATTGGTCAGTGGTGATCCCTTAAAAATTTTGATTGTTATTACACTGAACATTTTCAGTTAGGAATGGATTTAAAAACATCATTTTAAATGAATTTAAGTTAAAGTTTTACTATGAAATTTTTAGCAGATCTATTATGCAACAGATGTTTGAAATGATAAATATGTGTTTCATTTATTGCATTAATGAACCTTTAAAACATTAACAATATGGATTTAATACTACTTTGTTCTTATTGAGTTTCATGGAGCTCACCCCATTCCATCTCCCCCATATGTTATAGAGGAGGACGATTTACCCCTCGATCTATCTCTTGATGCTTATTTGGATCCTTTCGTTGACCCCTAAATGATGAGCGCAAAAGAGCATTGTACTATGAGAGGCAATTATTTTGTATTTTATAGGAGTAGCTTAGAAAGTGTTTGTAAATTTTGATAGCTAGCTTTGATGCCTCAGTACGCTTGTATTTTATAAGGAATAAATGTAACTTTCACATATAAATTATAAGACCACCTTTTACACTAAAGCTTAGGGTTAAAATGTTCAGAAAATCTCTGTAGGAAAATAAAGATCTAAAACCCTAGATAAATCCATTCTTACTAAATCCTTGTTTCTCTTTTACAGGCGATAATGACTCGAGGGAGATCATCAATTGAAAGACCTTAATCCCATGATGCCCCAACTAGGGCATAATTCACCGAGTTATTTTGGGCCATATGGGGTTTGACTGCTGTCGTGAGCCACAATTGTCATCACAATAACAACTGGCATCGTCCTACTGAGGACCAACCTAACCCTACTCATACAATTTCTAGCAACAATTATGAGTTCCAGAGATTAAACCCTCCCTCTTTTAATGGTGAACCGGAAACCATGGTAGCTGAGGCTTGGATCATACAAGTTGAGAAGCTCTTCACGGTTCTCGAACTTACTAAAGAACAAAAAGTTCCCTTAGCAACCTTTATGTTCACTGATGAAACTAAACACTGGTGGCGTCTCAAAAAGGAGACCCTACCCACTCCTACTACCTGAGACCAATTCTTATATGTGTTTCATAAGAACTTCTTCTTAGTATATGTTTAAGAGAATAAGGAGGAGGAATTTCAAGACCTTCTTTAGGGAAGTATGTCAGTAAGTCATTACCCTTTCTGATTTATTCAGTTGTCCCATTTCGCCCTTGAACTGATTGCTACTGAGAGTAAGAAGGCCAAAAAATTCCTGAAGGGTTTGACAGCTGACATCTACAATAGGGAAGCAATGATGAAGCCCACTATCTATGCTAAGGCTTTGGAAAATGCTTAGCAAGCAATGGAACTCCTTATCGCCTGGTAATGTAAATCAACCATGTTTAGGCTTAAAACTAATATAAATGAAGGCAACTCGACCAAGATCATGCTGATACGCAATTGAGGATGGCCTTTACTATAGTTGTTTCTCTGCCTCTACCTCCTCCCCTAAGTAATACTTCCAATCTTATACAGGTGTGTCAATACTGTGATAGGAACCATGACAATTGCCCCTACTAAAAGTTAAACAATACTTGTTATAAGTGTCAAAGTACCCAGCACTTTGTGAAGGATTTCCCCTAGAAACCAAAGGACTCTATTAGACCTGTTTACAAAGGAAGGGTCTTTCACCTCAATGAACTAGAGGCCGTAGTGACACCAACTGTTATAAGGGTACACTCTCTATGCATGATTCTATAGTTTATGCTTTGATTGATATTAGTGTCACCTATTCTTTTGTCTAGTAACTTTATTAGAAATTTGTTGGCAAAACCAAAGCCCTTAGAGTAAATTTTAATTGTAGAAACCCCTTCACAATCAACTTTAGAAGCCCATGTTGTATACAAGTTTTATAAGATGAGCATCTTAGGTAAAGAGTTAGCCATAGATCTCGTACTCCTAGATTTTAAGGCTTTGACGTGATTTTAGGCATGGATTAGCTGGAAGTCTATCGTGCTATCATAGACTGCTACAACATAACTATGACTCTTCATCTTTTCAAGAGGAAACTCTTTCATTGACACGTTATATGAACATTTATTTTGTAATTAAAATAGGTATTTTGAATTGTAATTATTTTTTTAATTTAATTTTACTTATACGTATTAACTCTTAAATAAAATACATGTCCCTTCCTAATGTCTTTTCGATATATAGGAAATTATGGATTCTTAAAACCCAATACAATCGATACCAGTAATTCATGAAAATCTGAATGTTTTTCCTCAGGAACTTCTGTGTATGTTATCCAGACGTAAAATCGAGTTATCCATTAACCCGTTACTAGGAACACTCCCAATTTTTAAGGCTCCCTATTGTATGGGACGTACGTAGTTCAGTGAATTGAACTGTCAGTCATTTGCACTACTAACCAAGAGGTTGATTAGGCCCAGTAGTTCCCCATAGGGTGCCTTGATGTTGTTTGCTAAGAAGAAGGGTGAGACTCTTAAGTTGTGCATCGACTAAAGGGAATTAAACTAGATTACTATAAAGAACAAGTATCCCCTACCCTGTATTGATGACTTATTCGACCAACTTCAAGGCACAATTGTCTTCTCTAATATTGATCTCTAGTCTAGTTATCATCAATTGCGAACCAGAGTTGAGGACATTCCCAAAAAGATATTCCAAACTAGGTATGGTCACTATAAATTTCGGGTTATGCCTTTTAAACTAATCAATGTTCCTGCAGCTTTTATAGATCTTATGAACATAATTTTCAAGCACGTATTGGACAAGTATGTTGTCTTTATCGACAATATACTGTGTATTCCCAGGATCCCATGGAACATGCTACCCATTTACCACATGTTCTGGAGACACTCCAACAACATAGATTATATGCTAAACTCAGTAAGTGCACCTTCTCATTAGATCGGATCTCCTTCCTTGGTCACGTTATTTTTAGCTACAGTATTTTTATGGATACCTCAAAGGTTGAGGTTGTGATAAATTTGGGTTGACTTGCCGATGCTTTTGAATTTTGTAGCTTCCTAGGTTTGGTGAGACCGTCGATTTGTTAAAGGTTTCTCCAACATTACTACCCTATTGACTCGACTCACGAGAAAGGGAGCTAAATTTCTTTAGGACCCTAGATGTGAAGAAAGCTTTCTTGAGCTCAAGCGTCATTTAACTTCTGCTTTGCTATTGATCATTCTCGATAATATCGGTGGATTTCAAGTTTATTGTGATGCATCACACCTTGGTCTAGGATGCGTACCTATCTAACATGGTAGAGTAGTAGTTTTTGGTTCAAGGCAGTTAAAGCCCTATGAATAGAACTATCCCGCTTATGATCTTGAGCTGGAAGCAATTGTCTTTGCTCTCAAAATCTGGTGACATTATTTGTACAATGAAACTTTTAAAATCTATATCAATCACAAAAAATTGAAGTATAGTTCACCCATAAAGAACTCAATATAAGGTAAAGATGCTGGATGGATCTTTTAAAAGATTATGACTGTAAGATCCTATATCATCTTGGAAATGGTAAAGTTGTCGCTGACACTCTTAATAGGAATAAGTCATCCCTATTAGCATAAATTATGATTTCAAGATAGAAGATGGTGCCTATCTTATTCAACTTTGGATCCAACACACTCTCATTTAGAGAATAGGGGAAGCTAATCAACGAATCCTAGTGTGGAAAGACATAATAACAAAATGGAACAAGGAGACCAATTTAATCTTAAAATGTTCGATGATGGAACTCTCAGGTGCTGAGATCATATATGGGTACTCGATGTCCCTGAACTTAAACTAGACATTCTGAAGGAAGCTCATACCTCCAAGTTGACCATCCACCCCCAAAAGCACTAAAAAGTATCGAGATATAAGGTTTCGCTTCTAATGTCCAAGTATGAAGCACGACATTGTCCATTTTGTCTCTAAGTGTCTTGATATTTTCTCCACACTGCCGTGCGGCACGGGATCAATACTGCACGTGTCTTGTCACATGCAGCGCAGCCGTCCTCACATCACCTCGTGCGCAGACAGGCACCACACACTAAGCGTGCGCCGTCCACGCAGCAAGCCTACGTGGATAGGCCCTTACGCGCCGGGGCCCCAACTAGCTTAGGCCCTGCGTGCGCGGCAGGATATCTCGTGCACCTGCAAGTTAGCCCTGCAGCACGAGGGGTGGTTGAGGCCACTGTCGCCTTGAGTAGTGTGTCGCCACCCACCTCGAACGGTGTGCTGCCACTCCTAACGTCGTCACCACTAGAGGAGGTCTTTCTCCGATTTTCGTGCCAAATATCTTTTTTGTCTCTCTTCACTAGATTTTGCCACTTGGTGTAAATCCAATGACTCCTATTTTCTATAAATAGGGGCTCTTCCTTCCCATTTTCTCCACACTTCCATTTTTCCACATTTCAAGAATTAGAGAGAGAGAGTGAGTGAGTGATCTAGAGAGAGAAAGAGAGGAATATAAGAAGAACAGTGTAGAAAAAAATTATCAAGATTTCAGTAAAGAATTTAGTATTTCGTTAAATATTTTAAAGGGTATTTTTAGACAAAAAGAAAAGATTTAAATTGATAATTTTATAATTTTTCCTGTTTTGTATGATTTGTGTTTATAGACTTAATGAGTTGAATTGTTCTTGATTTAAAGCATACTATGTGAGTAATAAACACTTGATGATTTACATTTAGTTATAATAATATGAAACCAGTAAGTGTATCTAAAAAATAAAAAAAAGTGGAATGAAGCATGAATGGTTCGAAGTATGTATCTGTATTGACATGCATAATGCATCAAGTATCTCGTTAGGCTTTTTATCTCTAAGGGGTATCTGTTCCTCTATCCCCATCTGGTTTAGAAAGACGTAAGAGGACCATTCCCTGTAGATGACGGTATATCTTCTGACGAGAGTGGTGACGCGAATATCTGTTAGGGGTCACATTTGACTAAGTACTGTCGTAACCGTAGAATATCTGATATGACCACTATGGTTGGTATGGCCGCAATCATAGATCGCGTCATGGTTTGGCAAGCCAGAAATGTGCCTAAGCAAATTGTCGTTATCTATATCTGATCTAGTCATTTTACATGGGTAGTCAGAAATCTATATATGCCTTTAGAGATGAAAGTTGTAATGACTTCGCAAAGCATGATACAAAAATATGAGCACTTTGTAATTTATTTGATTTTCTCTATTATTTGATATGCTGTGTGTTTGTCTTGATTATATCAATGTGATGTTTTCTTTAATAAATAAATTATTTTTATAAGGTATGATAGGTCTATGAAGTAACCAAATGGTAAGTATTTATGTTCGAATAATTCCCTCATATATTTATAAGAAATTTATATTAATTTGCTCTGCTGCATAAAATTTTATCATGCACTTATAATTTATTTCTGTATCTGATATCCATATACCTTAATTAGCATTTCGGATGTTACACTATAGATTTAATACATTAAAGTATATTATAAACAATATAAAATTATGCAAATAGCTAATAGACAAAGTAAGGATCATTGAATATGTTCAAGGAAATTATGCGAATAAAACTTAATGGAATGAGAAATTTGGGCATAAAGATTGTGTGCCTGAATTGTTAGTTTCTTACCTACTTATTGATTTGGTACATATGTGGACTAATATATATATATATATGTGAATTATGGTTCAATACCTACTAGGTTTTGGAACACATGTGAACCAATAGACATATATCTAAATCGTGGTTCCATACATGCTTAGTGATCCGATATATTGTGAACCGGTATATATGTGTATTTATGGTTCCATATCTATTTAGTCATCTAGTGATGTGATAATAACGGAGGAAATGACCAGTGACAAGCAGGAGATTTGAGACCACTTAAGGAAGAAAAAAGTTTAAGTGATTATGAGCTTCGTGGACATGTTCATAAGTGCTCCTAAACATACAGTGACCAAACTAAAGCCAACTAGGAACAAGCTCTAGATTGCAAGTTAGAATTACATACACCTGGAGCTTGGTTTAAGAAAATGTAGAATCAAAAAAGGTGGGAAACTAATAAGTTATTGTGTCTTATAGCCAAGGAAAGACTCAGCCACCAATTTTGACCCAAAGAGAAGCCCAAAAGATAGTGTGGTTATAGATCCCCGTAGCTTACATATGTGTGGGCTTTTATACATGTGATGCATGATCCCTACACATGCAAGCACCTAGCCCACATAGTCTCATACAAAGGACATGCGAGCAGCAGTGCCCACATACACCATAGTGTTCGCATAAATGCACAAGAGGCTGACTTCATGCACAACCTGCAGGCATGCATAGAAAAGCTATCCCACATGCCAACGCATGTTAACATATGTGCAAGACATGCATAGTGTGCATGCGAGCAACAGACTAGTCGCACGCCCATCAACCTCCGCACGCGTAACCCGTACCTAGGCAACAGACTCACGCGGCTCGCTTGACCCATTTGTGTGGCCCGCAGTCTAACCCGTATGCCTAATAGCTCACCTGCACAACTCCTTGGCCCTAGTCCTTTTTAGACTCCTTTTCCTCACTTTTCCTATTTTTACAAAGTCTCCAAGCTGCAGCAACTCCTATAAAATTAATACATTGTGATTAATATGCTTAATTTGAAGGAGAAATTCTATTTAAAATTGAAGAGTAGATCCTTGAAGATTTATGAGAATAAGACTATTATTTTATTAGTATTTTAATGTTAAACTTTATCCATAAGATTAATTAATTATTATTTTAGGATTTTAATAGGGATAAGATAATATTTTAGTATTTTATTTTAAAATTAGGATAAGGATTTTATGATTTTAATATTTATGTATTTGTTTTTCAATTAAATTAGGAATTAGAATATGGATAGGAATTCTAAATCCTATTCCAAGTAGAAATCGAAATTAAGATCCTATATAAAAGCCTTAGCTCAAGCATTGTAAACACAATAATTTTGAGAATTAATAGAGTAAAGCTTTGAGCTTTTCCTTAATTAGCTTAGTGCTAATTTTTCTCTTCAAGTTCTTTGAAGTTGGGTGAGCATTTTGAAGTCTTAATTAAACCGAGGAGTTGGGATCGACTTGTTGGATAAGTCTGTGGAGCCTTTGTTTTTCTCGTTTTTGTTTTTCTAGTTTTTGTTTTTGCATTCCTTTGTTTACGATTGTAGATTCAATTAGAAGGAGGGGTTTAATTAGGTAGTTGAGTTTTAATATTGCATGTGATTGGGTTGAGGTTCTGGGAGTCCAAACGATCCTTTCTATACCCTCCTACATCATTTAGTACATAAGTGGACCAATATGTGTGTGTGTGTGTGTGAATTTGTGGTTCCATACCTGATTAGTGATTTGGTACATATGTGGATCGGTATATATATTTGAATATGTGGATCCATACTTGTTTAGTGATTTGGTACATATGTGGACCGGTATATATATGTGAATATGTGGATCCATACTTGTTTAGTGATATGTTACATATGTGGATTGCTATATATATGTGTGTGTGAATTTGTGATTCCATAACTGCTTAATGATCTAGTATATACATGGACTGATATATATATATATATAATATATGCGAATTAGTTGTTTTGTACCTGATTACTAGTCTCGTACGTATGTTGACTGGTATATGTACGTGAATCAATGGTTCCATACCTGCTTAGTGACCTGGTACATATGTGGACCGGTATATATATATAAATTATAAAGTGAAGTGTGATTGTGACCATAACTGGTAGACCATTTCATTAACTGCAATTCCTAAAGTAAAAGACTGAAATTGTTTACAAGTATAATAGGATTACACTATTACTGTGAAACGTGATAATAAAACTGTAGATGAAAGCATAACTATGTGAATGTTTTATCTCACGTAATCACTAAAAATAAAAGACTAAATAAGATATGAGAACAAAAAAAAGGATTTTTGTGTATTATTTTCAGTTTTTAGAAGTTAGGTTACTAAATTATTTTTACTGAACATATGTGGCTTATTCTTGTCCATCTTTTAGAACTGAAAAAACCAAGGACAAACTCATGACCAACAATAACAGTTAAATTGTACAAGATTTGCATTAACTGCAGTTAGTGTCGATTGAATTTCGAACTCTAAACTTATGTTTAGTTTCAGAATTAATGATGCCTCACATTACTTATTAATTTCTTTTAAATTTCCCCTAATGTTTTAAGGAAGAAGATTATAGAAAAAAACTGAATTTTCTCCATTTTATATTAATTTGAGATAGTTACTATCAAGGGTTGGTATGCATGAACACTCATGACTCTATTCAGAGTACAAGCTATTACAATTGTTATTAGAGCACATGTTTTTAAGACCATCGCTTGTACTTGAGGCTTAGGATTTTTATGAGATTAAGAAAAAAGGAAGTTAGGCATTATGAACCTCAAGAGATGTTTTGGAACTTCCTCCAAAACATTTGTGAACATAAGAGATAGGAGTGAGGGATCCTAAGGACAAGACTTACAAGAAACTTCGACTTTTTAAAATTAAGGGGGGGGGGGGGGGGGGGTATGGGTTCAAGTCGAAACCAACAAAGAATGACGAATAGCATTTACCATAATCTATACATAACTAATTGCCCTATTAGGGGGACACTAAGTCAAACAAGGACCTTAGTAGGAACTAAAAGGAAAAAATTGCAAAACATAGGATAAATCTCTGAAAGAATAGTTCCCCAAAATAACCAGAGATCCAAAATAAGTGGAAACCTTTAGGCGCAAGTTATAGTTAGATACAAAATTTAGCCCTACTTGTATCGCACATATAACTGTGGAAAAGCCTAGAAGTCATCGCAAAGAAATGTTATCCAAAATTGTGGCAAAGAACGATGATCAGTGCTCCTGAAAACTATTTAAAATAAGTATATATAAATTATGAATAGGAAGAAACCCCGACATTCAACCATCTTTATCAAGAAAAGGTGACAATAAATCCAAATATACTCCAAGATCAAATTTTGATCAGTATACCATAAACCAACCTTCCTGCAATAAGAATTTTCGAACATAATATGACTAATAATAAATTTAACTTAGCCTGACCAAGATGTTAGTAGTCCATAAGGATCCAGTAAAACGAAATAGAAATATCCAATATGACTAAACACCAAAGGAATAAGTATGCATGGCTAAAATCCTTTACTAAAAGACTCTACTCCTGTAAGATAAACTCTTAAAAAAGGCAGAACTTCCTAGAAGCATGTTTTATAATTAGAACAATTAATGAGATAATCTCAGAAAGTTTATATAATATATAAATATACCAGGATAAATCTCCAAAGTAAATACTATCAAAATGGCACACTAGGAAGGTGAAGGACCTATAACCCATAACACCTGAAAGAATACTTTCCAAAACCATAAAGGAATAATTGATAATGCAATAAACACATGAATCATATCTTTGGATCATACCTAAGAATAACTGCTTTGAACCATTAGAAGCCATATAGTATCTAACTATGGACTTTGCAATGAGGTTGCTTAAAATTAAGCATACGACATAACCTAGGTGATAGTGGATTGACAAACAAAGTCCACCCACTTCACTATAATAAAGAGCTCAACTCTCAAAATAAGTTGGCCTATATATCAGGGAAATAGTAAGACTTTATAGAATTCCGGTCTCACTTGTATCTGATAGAGACAGATTTCAACAGGCATTACACACGAAGCTATTTTTTAGTATAACTTTTCATCCACAGATAAATGGACAATCAGAAAGGGTCATTCAAACACTGGAACACATGTTGCAGGCATGCACTAAAAACATCAGGAGAAACTAGGATGACCACTTACCATTGACAAAGTTTGTATATAACAATAGCAACTAGGCCAGCATTAAAATAACCCCCATGAGGCACGCTATGAAAAACCTTGTAGCTTACCAATATATTCAGATGATTTAATAAACTTTCATGTGAATTTAACATGCAAAATTCATGTAATTCTTTTTCCAAATTAATAAATTAAAATATCATAATAATTTCATCTCATTTAGTATAACACTATGCCTATTTGGTAAATCATCGGGAATGCATTCTGTTCATGCCAAATTAGTCACGTAATTCATGCACTTCATTCATGCTCTATCGAAAAAGTATGCAAAGAGTATAAAATTATATTCATCATTGTCATTTTAACTAATGGAAAGAAATTCATATTGTTTAAACAATTAACAAGACTCTAAATTTGGAGGGGAATCACAATACATAACATTTTTTTTTCTTTCATAGATTCACAGCCCCGAAGACAAAAATCCAAGTATAAACTGATAGGCTTTAACTTTAAAAGATTAACCATATAAAATAGAAAACACCAAAAAGATTTATAATCTCTTCCTTATCAAATTTTCCTTGCCCACTCACTCTCAAGTTTTCTCATATCCTAAATAATCTTGCCTACTGGACTTTTTTTTGTTCAAGCTAGTCCCATTGTTAGAAAACTTTTGTAAATCAAGCTAAATCTGATAAATCCAAACATATAATCTCGTACTGAATTAATGAAAAAAGATAAACGGGAGCGTACCTGGATCTATCACAGAAGATTTGATTGCATCCTGTGGTGGATACTTCCGAATCAACACACGGCCTCAAAAGCTATTTTTTTCCAATGACGGAATTTTAAAAAAATAAAATGGCACACGTATAATTTGGGGATCATAACTACCTATTTATATCGACATACTTTTACATTTTCTATTTTGTCTATTATAAAATGAGAAATTACAAAAATGATATCTGTACATTAAGCCCATATCTAAGCCTGATGCATTAAGGCACAATTTTGTTTAACCATATTTGATCACTTTTAAACTGACTTACAAATTAAGAGCCTGTTACGCATAATAAAGCCCACAATAAGCCTATTTGTTTAAAAAACCTAACAATCTCTCATTTAGCCTTTATGTGACACATTAACTATGCGTTAAATAATCATAGGATTACTCAAAACTGTGCTATCAATACTTGAATGCATCACAAAATAATCCCGTCCATCAATCATAATGACATAGGATCAAAACTGTCTTTGCTACAATTATTGTAGTTAAATCCATCAATATCAGTATAACCAAATGACATAGATCAAGCATGGATGTACGACACAAAAATTACATGCTATGTAATCTAAGCATGTCTATTTCTAACTGGACTTGCCTTAACCTTAGTGAGATCACCTGTAAGAAAACTCAGAGGTAATATGTAACCCAAAAAACCAAAATATTATAACTGAAATGAAATCATGTATCCATAAACCAAAACCAAAGTACAAAGTTTATGACATGCCTTACAAAATAAATGCTACTATGATATAAGACTCCCACTGAACCTATATATCATCTAAGGATACAACACCCATATGAGCAGTGTGCTTATAAAAGACCTTAAATGGTAATCCCTTAGTGAGTAAATCTGCAATCATGAAGTTTGTTCCAATGTGCTCTATCGATATCTGCTTACTCTGAACTCTTTCTTTAACAACGAGGAACTTGATATTTATATACTTTGACTTTATCGAGCTCATATTGTTGTTGGAATACATAACTACTGATTTATTGTCACAAAATAACTTTAATGGTCTTTTTATAATAATACGCAACCTAGTGATAAAATTTCGCAGCTATATTCCATAATTAGATGCCTCATAACAAGTTGCAAACTCTGTTGCCATAGTAGAAGAGGCTACAAGTGTTTATTCAGCACTCTTTCAGGAAATAGCTCCTCCAACAAGCAAGTAGATATAAACTGATCTAGATTTTCTATTGTCTTGACATCCAGTGTAATCATAATCAAAATAACCAATGATCTCTAACTGATCTGACCTCCTGTATGTGAGCATATAACATTTTATTCTCTGTAGATACCGCATAACACGTTTGACTACTTTTCAATGATCCATATCTGAATTGCTTAACTATCTATCTAACATCTTAACAATGTACGCAATATCTAGACGCATACAAACCTGTACATGCATAAGACTCCCTAAAGCTAAAGCATATGGAATCTTTTGCATCTCTATAGTCTCTAGGTCATTTTTGGGGCATTGACTTAGAGTAAAGTTATTTTTTTTAGACACAAGAGAGTCACCTCATTTACAATCCTATATGCTAAACCTTTTAAGAACATTTTCTATATAAATCTTTTGTAATAATCCAAGAATGACCTGAGAGCGATCTCGATGTACCTGAATTTCTAATACAAAAGAGGCGTCCCCAAGATCTTTTATCTCAAATTTCTATGTTAGAAATCTCTTGATTTTGTACAATAAGCCTATATCACTACTGAAAAGTAGTATGTCATCGACATATAAAAGCATAAAAATATACTTACTCCTATTGAAATTGTGGTATACACAATCTTCCATTAAATTCATCTCAAAACCAAATGAGATGACGACTTGATGAAATTTGTGATACTATTGACAGCAGCCTACTTAAATCCATAGATGGATTTCTTTAGTTTTCTAATCTTTTATTTTGCATCTCCATATACAAAATTTTCTAGTTGCATCATATAAATTGCCCCATCAATGTCACCATTGAGAAACGATATCTTAACATCTATCTAATGTAACTCAAGATCAAAATATGCCACTAAAGCCATTATAATTCTGAAAAAATCTTTCGATAAAATCAGAGAGAAAGTCTCTTTATAATCGATACCTTTTTCTTATATAAAGCCCTTAGCAATAAGACAAGCCTTGTATCTCTCCATATTACCTTTCGAGTCCTTTTTGGTTTCAAATATCCATTTGTAACCAATGAGTTTCGCATCCTTAGACAATGGGACAAGATCCCAAATGTCATTATCCTTCATGAAACTTTATCTCTTCATTCATAGCATCAATCCACTTTTGAGAGTTAGAACTTTCTACGGCTTGACGGAAGTTGATAGGATCATCTTCCACCGTACCAATATCAAAATCATGTTCTTAGATAAATACAATATAAGCATCTAGAATTGCACTTCTCCATTCTTTAGTGGATCTCCTTAATGGCATAGGTTCTTGAGGGTGTGAAGTTTGTGCTTCAGGAACATTTTTCTGAACAGGAATAGGAGATGATATGACATTGTCTTAATCTGGATTTGCTTCTTAAATGATACTAAGTATAAGAATCTGATACTGATAATTGTCAATAACAACTGAGGGAATAGGAATATTGATTCATTCCTCTTCAAAGACAAGGTTTTGAACTCTTTCTCTTTTTGCAAACTCAACGCTTTCAAAGAACTAGGCATTTTCTGTCTCAAAAATTATCTTAGCAGTGGGATCATAAAACTTGTAACCCTTGGATTATTCAGAATAACCAATAAAATAGCAATTAACAGTTTTGGATTTCAATTTTTTTTCCTATGACCTATAAGGCCTGGCCTCAACTGGATATCCCTAAATATGCAAATGTCTTAAATTAGGCATCTAAAGCTCATAAGGGGCCTTTGTAGTTGCTTTAGTTGGAACTCTATTGAGTAAATATGTTGCGGTCTTTAATACTTCTCCCCAGAGTAATTCAGGTAAGGTAGAATGACTAATCATACTCTTACCATATCCTTAAGTGTTTTATTTCACCTTTCAGCAACACCATTAATGCAAGGAGAACCTAGCATGGTGTACTGTGGGACGATACCATATTCCTTTAGGAATCGAGCAAATAACCCTGGTCGTTGTTTTGATCTGTCAGATGTACCATAGTATTCACCACTACAGTCGGATCTAATAGTCTTAATCCTTTTGTTGAGTTAGTTCTCAACTCCTGTTTTAAAACTCTTGAACACATTCAGGGATTGGGACTTCTCATGAATGAGTATTTCCTACTCTTGAACACAGTGTGAAATGAGTTCATTCAAATTCCAAGATTCTTTTTTATTGTATATCACCTTAAAATTATTGAATTGTGGAAGAAGAGAGATCAAAATAATTTACACCAATATTTCTTCTAATAAATCCAAACTGAGTTCCCTAAGCTTAGTTTGAATATCAGATATCTCATTTATGTACTCTTTTATGTTTACTTCTCTGTTATATTTTATGGAAACAATAGTCGACGAAAGTGTACAAGAGTATGTATCTTTCAACATTGGGAAGAAATCAATATTCATAGTGATATTTTCAGCGATAAAGTGAATTAAACAGAGAACATATAAAAATAAAGTAAGTAATACTCACATAAAACTGTGATGCAATACCTGCTGAAAACACACCTAAACTAGAGGAGTACAAAAAGCAAGCAAGTACAAATGAGCTTCTGAGAAACAAGAGAAAATAATTGTGAGGTAAAAATATTCTAAGTTACTCTGTTCCCGACCAAGTATCAAATAATGAGGCCAAATCCATCAGAAAAAGTTCTTGGACTAGGAAGAAACGACACCAGAAGGTGCTAGAAACTCGAATGGTAACAAGCTTTACTGTTAAGGAATGACTCGGCCCAAAAAACTTGATCCAAGAAGAAAGCCCAAATGTATTCTAGGTTTGGGTACCCATGAGGTACACATGTGTTGCAATGCACGTAAAGGATACTTGGCCCATACACCACCAGTGTTCCTTGGTTCTGTGGTGAAGCAGTCAAGGCGACCTTATACTCCGAAAGAAAATCAGAGATAGGCAACTTTCTCAACGCAGAGATTTAGAGGCCCACACATAAGTAAGGAGGCCCACACATGCGTCGGACATATGGCCCATCTCACACAGCCCATGAACATGCACTTGTGCCCGTACGGATCACGCATATGAGCGCCCACGCACGAAGTCATCTAGGCCTGCGCGAAACTGACCGTGTACACGCAGGCCTAAGGGGCCGAACACGCGCAACCCGCGTGGACAAGCCTGCGGACGACCCAAACGACCCAAGCCCAACCCGCGACTCTCACGAGCCTTCTCTTATGTAAACTGCGTGGACTGGCAAGCCCGACCCATTCAGGTAACCCCAATTGGTCGGCGCCCTTTTTTCATTTTTAAAATATTTAGATTGTTTTATTATTTTACATTTTTAAAAGGCTTGGGACTCACTTTTCAAATTACCCATGTTTTAAAATTAATTTCCACTTGTGTTTTATATGGATTTTACATGGGATAAATATGAGTTTATTTTAATTATCATTTTATTATAATCATGTCCCTTAGAATTATTTAATTATTTTATTTAGGATAGATAATTATTTTATTATGTATTTATCATAAATTAAGATAGAATTTAATCTAGGGTATTATTTTATTTAATTATCTCAAAATCTTGTACTCATCTAGATTGTCCGGAAAAGACTATGACTAGGCATTTGTCTCTAGGATGTAAACACACATTTAAGAATAAATTTGAGAGAATTCTTGGAAGATTTAGCTTTTCTTCTTTTAGTATTGTTGCTAAAACTAGCTTATTCAAGTTCTTCGGGAAGCAGGAGTCTTCAAAAGTCTTGTTAAGTCAATGGATGGGGATCAACTTATCGGTAAGTCTATGATATTTTTCCTTTCTTTGTTTTATTTTTCTTGTCTTTATTTTTGCATTTCTTTTAGGATTGTAGATCAATTAGAGGGAGGTGTTTACTCTAAGTGGTTATAGTTTCAGTATTGCATACGTTGAGTGGATTTCAAGAGTTGATTCAATTCTCCCCATACCCTCCTACGTCAAACTTTATATCAAAAAATTTAATAATAAATTTTAAATAAATGTATATTCTCATATTAAGATAACGAGCATTTCATTAACACTCTATTTTGGACAAAATATTAACTTGTAAGCGGTACCCTGTAATAGTAATTAAATACAGATTGTAGGAACACATCAAATAATAAATCTTCATTTGGGCTGATTTAGAGTTCACATGTTATACTGAATAACGGTCACGTATTCAGTACCACAAAAATGGAATGCAATAATATTAAATATCAACCTCTGAACCGATTAACATTCACATAAATTACACTCATATAACTGTTTACATTATGAAATAAATAAATAATCCACAAAAGATGTCACTTTGGTGATATGTTATGTAAATCAGTTTATTTCAATATATATATATGCGCATACTAATATTAAAATTTAAAATTAAAACCAAATTTAAATTGAATTAGAAAGAAAATTAACTACAAAATGACTAAAAATACCTTTAAAAAATTCTTTTTTTTTTTGTCAATCACTGACCGTTGACCTGTCAACTTCCGGCTGAGTCAACCTGTTCGGGTCTTGGGTGGGTCGTCCTAGCTCGAAACCCGTATGGGCTGTGGGCCACGCACAAACTGGCCTCTTTTCTTTTCCCTTCTTTTTTTTTCTTCCTTTTCTTTTTTTTGGGACGTGAGCCCATATAATTTCAATTTAAAAAGAAACTTAAACCTTAAAAACTCAGCCTATTTGGGCCTAAAATCCATAAGCCCATAATGCTTTTTTGAAAAAAAAAAAAACTTATTTAGACCGTCGGCCCGAAGCCCACCCAAAGCCTTTTCTTTTCTTCTTTCTCCTTCTTCCTCATGCTCGAAGGGGCATTACGGCTGCCTCTGTAACGGCCGAAAAGTTCGGCTGTTACGCATGAGATTCGGCAGCCGTTTCAGCTGCCAAATAGTCAGAAGACTATTTTGCACCCAACGGTGCGATCTTTTTTGGTTTTTGGGTTTTGGGATTTTCAAGTTCGGGTTCCTCTTTATGGGGTTTCAGGTTTTTCACATCATCTTCAAAATGCAGCGCCCGAAGGCCACTGCTTTTCTTCATCCTACTGTGACAAGAGACACAACCACCTTCCGAAATACATGCAGCAGCTGTTGGCTGCTGCTTCTTCCTTCCTTGCACGGCAACCATGGCTGCCGCTCCCTTTTTTTAACCAAATATATATATGCATATAAATATATATATATATACACACACACACATGTATGAATCCAACCACACAAAAATAAAACCCAGATCCAGGAAACAATGAAAGAAAAATTCAAATGTAAAAATATTTTAATTTCTGTTAATATATTTATCCAAAAATAAAACAAAAAATCATATATTTCCGAATCCAAACAAAAAAAAAATCAAATCATGAATCTCGAGGATCCAATAGGAGAAATGTTCCTATACCAATTCTTAGAAAAAATTTTCAAATCAAGTTAAATCTGATAAATTTAACCATACAAATTTGTATTGAATCAATGAAAAAAGGTAAATAAAAGCGTATCTGAATCTATTTCAAAAAATTCAATTACGTTTTGCGATACATATTTTTAAATTAACACACGGTCTCAAAAGTTATTTTTTTCTGACAATGAAAATTAAAAAAAATAAAATGGCACATATATGATTTGGGATTATATCTGACTATTTATATTGACACACTTTTATATTTTTTATTTACCTTCATAAAATAAAAAATTATAAAAATATTATTCACGTATATTAAGTTCATACTTAATCATGATACATTAAGATTCAATTCTATTTAAATATATTTGATTATTTTTAAATGAGCTCATAAATTGACAGTATCTTACGATAGTAAAACCTACATTAAATTCATTTGTTAAAAAGATCCAACACCCAAAAATTTCAATGTATTCCCTTATTGGGACTAAACTAAAAACTTTAAGTTGTTGCTAAGGCTAAAATGTAAATTATCTATTTCGAATGAATAGATTGTAAATAAGGCTAAACTTTTATCAGTTCTGCATTTGCAAGAAAATAGGGGGTATTGGTGATTTTCAGAAAATTGTTTCTTCTTCAGGGATCAAAAAGAGAGAGAGAGAGAGAGAGGTACCTGGGATACATCGATTCAGGGGTACATATATATGCATATATATATATATACACACATTGGACCGACTCAAAAAAGAAAAATTTCACCATCATTCTCGATTTTCTCACGCCATTTTCTTCTTTTTTTCTTCTTGTTTCTTTACTGCCATTCTTGAGTCTTTTTCTCTTTTTCCTCAATTGCCACTCCAGATTCTCTCTCTCTCTCTCTCTCTCTCTCTCTCTCTCTCTCATGGTTTTTTGTTTTTAGCTTCATCATCATCTTCTTCCGTTCACCTCCTGAAGGCATCTCCATATCCTTTTTCCTTTTTCTATTTTTCCACTTTCCATCACCATGCTTACCATTATGCTTAACCGCCAAAGAAAATGAATTCAATATTTTAATAAAATCCCTCTTTAATTAATTCCCTTTCAAACATAAATTTGGATTGCTTGTAAATTCTTTTTGTGCGAAGTAATTATTTATCTTACTATCCCAAGCTCTTGGAGCTTGCTTCAAACTGTATAACATTTCCTTTAGTTTGTAATCATTATTCTCTCCCCTTTCAAATAGAAATTCTTCTGGTTCTTCTTAATACACTGTTGTATCCACTTTGGAAAAAATATCGGTCGATGATAGTCCAATCTAATTATCATCTCTTCTATTTTGATCTTGTACTTGTTTTTTTAATCTCATTCATTTTCACATAATCTTTTCCATCCTAAAATTTTGGTTGCTTCTCAGCTTCTTCAAGACTTTGTGGCTCAACCAGGGTGAAACTTTATTACTCAAAAATTTCAATTAGACTTCTTACCCCTTTTAGAGTCGACTCAGGAATAATTGAGTCTTCTCAAAAATTTTATTAGAACTTGGACTCGAAGAACTAGACTCATCTTCATGAGGTGTTATCTTGATCATGTTGCTCGGTCATCAGAGTTGTTAGCTGACACACTATCTTCTCTTCTATTGCAACAAGGCATGTATAGAAAACATTTTCTGCATTTTCTTCTGTCATAGCAAGGTATATATAAAAAAGATATTTTATGCATTCTCCTTTTTTTATAGAAATTTGCTTGATCATGATCTTCAGTTCTGCAGTGCTTAACAATATGTCTATATTTCTTACACTTTTAATAATGTTTTTCATCTAACATCTCGATGTACTGTGATTTAATTTTTTACATATACTGCACCACATATTTGAATTACTTGATCTCGGTTCTCTTTTAGATTGATTATGTTGTTGATGTACATCTCGTTCATCTTTTTTAAAAAAATTCTTTTGATTTTTTTAAAATTTTTTAGTTTTGATACTTGTGCTAAAAGCACTTTTAACTGAATTGCTCTTATTTAGTAATTTTCTTACCTTATGTGATTTCAACGAATTCATCAATTTTTGAATTGTAAAAGTAGATAAGTCATTAAATTTTCAATTGCAACAACAATATATTTATACTTTTCATGTAAACTAATCAAAATTTTCTTAATTACCTTTTCATCATATATTTCTTCACCATAATACTGAATATAGTTTACGATTTTAATCACTTTTGAGAAATACTCGTTGATGCTCTCTGTCTCCTTTATTTGTAAATTTTGGAATTACCCAGTCTGTAAATTTATAATAATCACCCTTGTTGATCCCTAAAACTCCTTTTATAATCTATATCACACTTCTTTTGATTTAGTTGCACTAAATATACACTACATAAGAATTTAGCAGTTTGTAATAAAAGAAGCAAACATTAATAAAAATGGAAAAATTGTGGACAACCTAAGACCATCAGAAAAAAAAAAAAAAGGTAATTGATTATCTAGACTTAAACAATTATTTAGACTAAAACATTCAAAGGAAAGTTATTATAAGGTCAACCTTTGAAGTCTGAGGTTAAGTTAAAATACCTAAATAAAGAATTCGAATGACCCTAAGAAACAGAAATGTGTCAAATAATTGGAAAACAATTATAAACATAACAAAATCCTGGAAGCAACATAGGTGAAGGAAAGAAGCATTTGAGAGTGATAATTGAATACCAAAACTCGTTTGACCATGTATCAAGGAGGGCTATGTGCGTGTGTAGCCAAAATTTGACTGGATGCATTGTTAATGGGCTTAGGCCCATCTGATACGTACAGTCCCATAAGCTAACTCGCCCAAACCTCGGATGCCCTGAACAACTCACTGTTCCATTAACTAAATGAATGATACAATGCACACTCACTAGGTGAGAAGGGTAT
The DNA here is from genome assembly GCF_054855325.1 of Carica papaya. Classification (NCBI taxonomy): domain Eukaryota; kingdom Viridiplantae; phylum Streptophyta; class Magnoliopsida; order Brassicales; family Caricaceae; genus Carica; species Carica papaya. Next base: position 14,069,094 of record NC_142311.1, on the reverse strand, counting down.
AAATACTCGTCCCAGTCAAAAAACCAATAGCGATTCCCTTCTTCTTCTTCAACCTTTAGTCATCATCCTCCAAAGCCCTAGTTGCTCCATTTTTCTCATTTTGCAGGGGATCGATTTGGATACTTCGTGTGACTTTGCAACAAATTGTCTCTTCGATGGAGTAGATGTATTATGTATTAGTTTTCTTCCCTCTATTTATGATTTGATACATTGTTGAATGTAAACCTTAAGGAGTTAAATTGTTGGTGTACATAGAAAAGATATATTGTTGAATGCAAACCTTAAGGATTTAAATTGTTGGTGTACATAGAAAATGAGACCTTTATTTTCTTACATGGTATCATAGCGAGAATTTATCAAAGAATTGATTTAGTCTAAATCTGAACAAAAAAAAAAAAAAAGATGAAGGATCTGTTCGAGTTGATCTAAACCCAAATCCGAAATTAAAAGAAAAATCTATTTGAGCAGGTTTATCTAGACCTGAGAAAAAAAAGGTGAAGAACATAAATGGTTTAATTAGAAAGTATAGAATCATATATGAATATCATGAACAAAACCCCTTCATTTTTTAACCCAAGTATGTTGACCAGAATGGCTTTAGATCATTCAAATCTAGACAACCCCTATTATATAGACAAAACTCTAAATTCAAGTGCGATCTTGGTCCCATAATTGTTTAACAAAATAAATTATTACACTTGGGCTAGATCCATGCGTCGCACTTTTAGTATTCAAAATAAATTAGTGTTCATAGATGGAATCCTAATTGAGGCAAGGATCCCAATGATCCACAAAGAAAACATTGGATACGATGTATGACATCGTTATCACATGGATACAAAATTCTCTGGCCCCTAAGATTAAGGCCAACATAATTTATGAAAAAATTGCCCACAACTTTTGGCTTGACCTCGAAGAGAGTTATGCACAATAAAATGCCCCTATAATATTTGAGATAAAGCAAGCTACATGAACCTCTCATAGAACCAAGAACCAGTGAGAGTGTACTACTTAAAACTAAAAACTCTAATTGATGAATTAGTTAATTATGAGCCTATTCCGAATTGTTCATGTGGTGGATTAAAGGTTATTCTAGAATACCAGTAAAGGGATCATTTGATGAAATTTTTAATGAGTTTGGACTACTTTTACAAGGCAGTGAAAGCATAAATTTTAATGATAAATCTCTTGCCTAGCATGAGAGAGGTATTCTCAATAATACAACAAGAAAAAAAAACGAAGAGAAATTTCAACAGACTTAGTAACATACAAAGTTATGGCTTTTAGTGTTAAGGAAACAAAAATGTCTAGAAAAAATAGAATTCTAATAAAGATAAATATTATTGCACTCATTGTAAAAAAAGTGGGCATTCACGAGAGTGGTGTTTTAAGGCAAATCCAAGAAAAGCTATTTGTCCCAACTGCAACATTCCAGGAAAAACTTCTGAGATATGTTATAGGGTACCTGGATAGTCAAAGGGGCAGAGGCCTTAAGGGAGAGTGAAAGGACATAATGTCAACTAGGTGTCTTCTAGTGAGACGTGGAAATTCCAATAATAAGGAGCAACATGTACTAACCAAGGACTAATACAATCAATTAATGAATTTCATTCAGTAAAGTCAATCTTAAGTCAACATGACAAAGTCTTCCACAAATCCTCAAAAGATCCAAGTCCAATAGGATTTTTAGGTATGTGTCTATGCTTTAATATTTCTTTATTAAAATCATGTGAAAACATGCATGTTCCCTAGATAATTAACACTGGAGTATCATATCACATTATCCACACACCACTAGTATATACTAAAATCATATTAAATGCCATTTTTGAAGTTATATTGCCTAATGGTGTAAAGGTTGATGTCTCACATGTCGGGACAATTAAGTTAAGTAATGGCATAGTTCTTAACAATGTATTATGTGTGCCATCATTCAATTTCAATTTAATTTCTATAAGAAAGTTGACACAATATTGTAACTATTGTTTGGTTTTTTTGTAAGACATTATGTTATCCAGGACCTTTTGACTTAAAGGGGGATTGGAGTGGGGGGAATTAAGAATGGATTATACCAGCTTAATTCCATCGCATCACTAAAAGAGATAATAGGATCAGCCTTCACAGGAGCAACTTTCTTGGGCACTAGAGGGGTGAAAAAAATTAATGTATGACACTATAGGCTTAGACACCCTTCACAATTTAAGTCAATTTTTTAATCAAATGTATTAAAATCAAACAATTGTAAGCTTTTTTACGTTTGCCCTTTAGCTAAAATGTATAAACTAGTTTTTGATAATAGTAGTAGTAGAGCTTTAAAATGTTTTGATTTAATTCATTGTGATATTTGGGGACCTTGTATTGAGATATCTTATTATGGTTATAAATATTTTTTATCAATTCTTGGTGACCATAATAGATGTGTTTGGGTATCTTTGATGAAAAATAAAGCTAAGACAAGGGAGCACTTGCAACATTTTTGTGTGCTTGTCAAATCTCAATTTAATAAGAAAGTAAAAGTGATTAGGAGTGACAATGCTAAGGAATTTGAAATGATAAGATGTTATGCCAAAAAAGGCATTTTATACCAAACTTCTTGCATGCGGACACCATAACATAATGGTAGAATCAAAAGAAAGCATCAGTATATTCTCAATGCTACCAGGGTGCTAAAATTCCATAGCAGTTTGGACACAAAGTATTGGAGTGAGTTCATATTAACTACAATTTATCTCATTAATAGAATTCCCACACCAATTATAAACAATAAAATGCCTTTTGAGATCTTGTATAGAAAGTCACCAGGATATAACCATTTAAGAATTTTTGGGTGTTTAGCTTTTGCATCCACTTTAATAGAAAACATACGTAAGTTTGATACAAGAGCCAAGAAATGCATATTTCTAGCCTATCTTTTTGGTACCAAGGAATAAAAGTTGTAAGATATTGAATCAGCTAACATTATCATATCTAAAAATGTCATCTTTCATGGGCATATGTTTTTTTACGAAGATAGAGGTTGGATGAAGACATCTGAAACCTTAACAGAATCAAAGCATGAATCCATAGCCATAATAGGAATATATATTGCACCAAAACTAAAAAAAGTTAACGAAAAAAGCCAAAAGGAAAATTTAGAAGGCATTGTAGACATGTCTGACCAGTTACAGGAAGAGGTAATAATTGGACGAACATAAAGTCATGAGCAAGACATTGAATAGAAACATGTTTTTGAGGGAGATTCCACAAGTAAAACACCCACCAGAAAAAGATCTAACAAAGCAAAGAAGGTACTGGCATACTTGAAGGACTAAATATGTTAGCAAATTAGATAACATAAAAATGATATTGAGGAAATAAATGGGGATGGTCCTCAATCTAAAGGAGCCATTCCTATAGCAAGCACAATAGGGTACTCCATGATTAAGAGGGACACAAGAAATACATACTAGCAGCGGCATCCAAAGTTGAACCTAACTCATTTAAAGAACCCTACTAGAGTGATAACTGGAAATGAGCAATGGAGTGTGAACTTAAGGCATTAGAAGAAAATAAGACATGGAGAATTATAGACCTCCAAGTTGAAAAGAGGATTATTGGATACAAATGGGTCTATAAAGTCAAGTTTAAGGCAGATGGGTCCATCGAAAGATATTAGACAAGATTGCTTGCAAAAGGGGAACCTAAAAAGAAGGTTTAGATTACCATGAGACTTTTTCACCAATGGTTAAGATAACCATAGTTGGGACAATGCTTGTTTTTTAGTAGAGAAGGTTGGCATCTCAAGTAATTTGATATTAATAATGCCTTCCTGTATGACAATTTAGATGAAAATGTATACATGCAACTACCTCCTAAGTATCCCAAAAAAGTGAAGGAAAGGTATGCATACTACAAAAGATTCTTTATGGACTCAAACAGGCATCTCGATAATGGTATCCTAAATTTTTGGATTTTATCATTAAACAAGGATATAGCCAATCCAAGGTAGATTACAGTCTTTTCACACACACAAAATGTGGTACGAGTTTTGTTACCCTACTTATATATGTCGACGACATAATAATTATTGGTGATAATGTTGAGATGATAAATGAACTAAATAGGAAATTGGATAAAGAATTTAAAATCAAAGAGCTAGGGAACCAAAAATATTTTCTTGGGATCGAGGTCATTAGATATAAAAATAGAATAGATATTTTATCAGAAAAAATATGTATTGGATTTATTAAAGCATGCAGGGTTTTTTGGAGGGAGAATCTCTGCTCTACCAATGGAACAAAATAGTAAATTCTTCAAAGATATAGGTGAACGAATAGAGAATCTAATGATGTACAGAAAAATGATTGGGAAGCTTATGTACTTAACACTAACAAGACCGAATTTATCTTTTAGTGCATTTTTTAAGTTAATTTATGGAAAGCCCTAGAAGTGACCACCTGAATGCTGCATACAAGGCACTAAAATATATTAATAGTTATTGGGCAGGATGTCTTGATACAAAAAGATCCATCACAAATATTGTGTATTTCTTGGAAGCTCCTTAATATCTTCGAAATCAAAGAAACAAAAAAATTATTTCCAGATCTTTTGCAAAAGCAGAATATAGAGCAATGACAAGTGCGTGCCACAAATTAATTTATATTAGATATCTTTTGAAAAATTTTGGAATTGAACATCTAGAAGCAATAATGCTCTATTATGATAGTAAAGCAATTCTTCATATAGCCACCAATCCAATTAACATGAGCGCACGAAACATATCAAATTAGGGTGTCATATGATCAGATAAAAATGCAATACAAAAGTGTGATAACAAAGCATGTCAATAATAATCAACAGCTTGCAGATATTTTCACCAAGGCTTTGTCTAGCTAGTTACTCAAACAACATATGATCAAGATGGGAGCAGAAAATATCTATTCGCCATCTTGAGGGGAATGTTAACAAGCTCAGGCTCGTCTAATACATGCAGGCCTGGAGGTCAACTCGCCTGAAACTCTGATGCCCTACACTAAAATGCATCGTTTCATTAACTAAGACAATAATATAATCCGCTTCAGTGCACATTCACCAGGTGAGATGGGTGTAAATACTCGTCCCACTTGGAAACCCAGTAGTGACTCCCTTTATAACACCCAGAACCCTTGCACCTAATTTTATTGTTTTAGGATTCATAACCATTTAAATTCTATCGATAATTCATTTTTAATTGTTTTTTTAATTTGTTCCTGAATTATTTTAAGATCATTTTAAGATATCTCCAGGAAAAAAACAAGAAAAGGAGAAGAAAAGGAACAAAAAAAGCATGAAAATCTGCAAAAACAAACATGCGGGCCAGTGTGTCAGCAGCTCGCCAACGCATATGTCACACAATGTACACATACATCGCGTAGCATAGCGCTCTTGTATAGGCAGCATGACCGCTTGCCTGCTGCCAGTTGTGAACAACCATGCATGACATGGTCAATTATCATGTCGTGTGCTCCTCTATGTCATGCGAACCCACCATTGGTTTCTTGTAATCAACTGCCACCATTTGGCACAAATCCAACCCCTCTTTGACTATTTAAAAAGCCTTCGTCCCTCCTCATTTCTCACCATTTTTCTTCTTCATTTCTAGTAGATTTTAGAGAGCAAAAAAGAAGAGATTTTAGAGAGAGAAAAAAGTGGAAGGAAGTAGGAACTCTCATAAGGCTATTTTCTTCTTCATCCGAAAGGTAACTCTATTTACGGTTACGGTAAGGAATTCTTTAGTATTTTTATCTAAATTTCTAAGTGCACTTTCTAGATTAACTGATTTGTGAAAATTGATGATTTGGTGGATTTCTATGCTTGTTTTGATGATTGATTTCTTGAATATGAATATGTGAGATATTATTTATGAAGGATGTGTTATTTGATGATTTGAAAGGCATGTGGGATTGACCCTTTATCTTATATTTGGTAATGGTAAAGAGGGTTATTCTGGTCAAGTCCGGGTAAATGGGTCGTTGACCAGATATGTTGTTGAACCCCATCGAGTTCCGGATATGAGGCATTTGTGAATAAATGATGGATCTGAATATGGGATTGTTATAAATAAGTATCAAATATTAAAGCTATCTTTGAGAGGTTTCTATTAAATTATTATCTTTGGGGTTTTTGTTTCTCCCTCTTTTAAATATGATATTTGAGTGGACCACTCCTTGTGAATGATCGACATTTTTCTCTAATGAGATTGGAATCATGATATAATATATAGGGCCATAGTGGTGACGTACAGCCGTGGTCATAGATTACCCAACTTCATTATAGAACTGACCCAATATCATTATGGACCTGACCCAATACCGTTATGAAACTAACCCAATATCATTACGGAACTGTCCCAAAATGAGAATTGAACTTACCCTAATGGAGATTAAATTGATTTGGTCATTCACAATGGTAGCTGGGTATCTCCTCTGCTCTCAAGAGATATATATTGGAATGGCTTCATGCAAAGGTCAATAAAAAATTTAATAAAATACAAATATGATTGAGAATGATTATTTAGAAACTCTATGGTCACTTTGTATGATGGATCTACTAAATTATCCCGCTGTTGCTGTAATCTTAGCTGGTTCAACTAGTTTATATTGTAATACTTATTTATGCTTAACTCTATATTTTCTCTTCCTTTATTATCCCATATGTCGTTCATATTCAATTGTTTTCATAAAAAAGATAAACGATCTTTTCTAAATTTTTAAAATTGAGCACATCCTATGGAGGCTTCTGAGGTAAGTTATTTACTCAAGAAACTTCTTTAAAGTTACTTTTTTAAACCTTAGCAAGGTAGCTTAAATAATGTTTTCTTTAATGAGTTTACATATAACTCACCCCTAATCCATGTCCCCCTAGATAATGGAAGTGATGAATCATTCACTGATTTACTCCTTGAAACTTGTTTGGATCCCTTCTTAGATCCTTAAAATGGTTATGAGTGCCTTATTTTGTCTGTACTCTTATGACTCTTTTTGTAACTATTTAAAAGACTCGTATCGTGTATATTCATATTTTGGTACCCAACCTTTAGTCTCAAATGTAAATTAAACCTTGGGTTTTTGTGTACGGGATTTCTAATTTCTACTTCAGTGTCAAACTAGTTATTGGCCCTCGTATCTATTATCAGACTCCCTTATACCCCATCAGGTATTTAGGAACTTATAAATTGTATCAAAGTCTGATTCTCAAAAAAAAAATCTATTACACTGAGCTCTTTAGTGTAAACTTAGAGAAAAACCTTAGAAAATTCTTACAGTTAAAAATGACATTTTTTCTATCTTGTCACCAAGCTTGTTGTCTCTCTTTTGTGGGACCAATAACTCGAGGGAGACCATCCGTAGAACGCCCCGAGGCCCAGGACACTCCAACCCTGGCTAAGTTTACATAAATATTCCGAGCCATCCAGGGTTTTGACCGCAGCTGTTGGTTATAACCAAAATTAGCCTCCCCCTGCCAATGATTTTTGTCATGTAGACAGAACCATTTCATAAAATATCTTTGATTTTAGGGGATTAAACCCTCATTCCTTTGATAGTGACTTGATCCTTTAGTTGTAAAAGCTCAGATTCTGCAAATCGGAAAGTTTTTCTCTTTTTTGGACCTAATTGAGGAATAAAATGTCTCTTTCGCTGCTTTCATGTTTACAGGTGAGGATGAGCTTTGATTGTGGGTTAAGAAAGATATCTGGCCCACTCCTACCACCTTGGATTTATGGATGTCTTCCTAGAAAATTTCTTTCTGATGTATGTATGAGAGAATGAGGAGGAAAAATTTCAGGACCTACGTCAAGGAAGTATGACAGTCAGCTAGTATGTCATTAGATTTATTCAACTATCCCAGTTTATTCCCCTAATGATTGCTACTGAGAGCCAGAAAGCTCAAAAATTCTTGAAGCGTCTTAGAGTAAATATTTTTGACTGCATTGCCCTAATGAAGCCTAATACCTATGTCAAGGCCCTTGTGCATGTTCTTTTAGCTGAAGGACTCATTTCGGCCTAACATCAACGCATCACTCACATCTATACTCAACAGCAGCCCAAGTGGAGAACAACTGACCTTGGTCCCGACCGTACTGACAAGAAACATCGTATAGCACCAAATCCTGCTCTGCCCCCACCCACTATAAAAACCTTTCAGTTGGGCAAGCCCTGTCGACATTGTGGATAAGATCATGGTAACCGACCCTGTCGTCGTCTGAACACTCCCGCAATAAGTGCGGGAGCACACAATATTTTATGAGTGGATTGTCCCTAGAGGCTTGAGACATTGTGAAGCCAGTCATGTAAGGAAGAGTCTTCCATCTAGATAAGCCTAATGCCATTACTACACCAGCCATCATTCAGGGTACGCTTTCTATTTACAACTATACCGCTTGTGCCTTGATTGATACTAATGTTAATCATTCTTTTGTATCACATAAATTCGCTAGGAACTTAACTTAAATTGGAACCATTAGGACAAGTTTTGGTAGTATAACACCCTTTAGAGGACTTTTAGAAGCACACTTCATTTATGAAAATTGTAGAGTAAATGCTTTGGGTAAAGAATTAGCCATATATCTAATACTCTTAAACTTTTTTTATTTTAATATAATTCTAGGAATGGATTGGTTAGAGAATTACTGAGCTATTATTGATTGTGATGATAAAATTATAACCCTAGGCTCGCCCAAAAGAAAACCATCTTAAGGATCTAATGGAAATTTTTTATTTTGAATAGATATTTCTTTGAATGTATAAAATATATGTAACTGTATAAAAAGGGACTATTTCAAACTGTTACTTGCCTTTTTCTAACCTGTGTAATGCTTAGGCGAATGGATCCTAAGCCATCAATTCAAACAATACTTATTATCTATAACTTTTCAAATGTTTTAGTCCCTAAAACACAACCTATCTCAAAACCCACAAACCAGATGGGTCGAGCAGAACTTGTGGAGTTAGGACAACAAATTGCTGCTTTAAGGAAGAAGAACCTCATTAGACCAAGTAGATCTCTTTGAAGTGTTCTAGTGTTATTTATGAAGAAGAATGATAGGACCCTCTAAATTTGTGTTGACTATTAGAAGCTAAATAAAGTCACCATCAAGAATAAATACCCTTTGCCCCAAATTGACAACTTATTTGATCAATTACAGGGAACATCTGTTTTCTCCAAAATTGATCTCAAGTCGGGCTACCATCAATTGAAGGTTATGGCTTAAGATATTCTGAAAATGGTGTTCCACTGTAGATATGGCCAATTCAAATTTAGGGTCATGTCTTTTAGGTTAACCAATGCCCCTGTTGCCTTTATGATTCTCATGAATCAGGTCTTCAAGCCTGTACTGGATCAACATATCATCGTCTTCATTGATGACATCCTAGTATACTCTAAGAGCCCTCAAGAACATGTAGTTCACCCTCAACATCGACTTTACGCCAAACTGAACAGATGCTCCTTTCAGATAGATCGAATTTCTTTCTTTGGTCACGTTGTTTCTGGTGAAAAAAATTTTGTGGACCCTTTCAAGGTAGAGGTTATTGTTAATTAGAGCTAACCGACCAATATCATAAAAGTTTGTAGCTTCTTAGGTCTGGCAGTGTATTACTAGCATTTTTTCAAGGATTTTTTCTGTATTGCCACTCCCTTAACCAAAATCATCAAGAAATGATTTTTTTCATTTGGGATAAAAAGTGCAAGGAAAGCTTCTTCGAACTCAAGTTTCGACTCACCACCGCCCTGGTGTTGATCCTCCCTAATGATACTAGACAGTTTTAGGTTTTCTGTGATGTGTATTCATGCAACATGGTCAGGTAGTGGCTTATGGTTCCAGACAACTGAAGCTCCATTAGTGTAACTACCCCACACACGACCTTGAACTTATCGCCATTGTCTTTGTCTTGCAAATATGGTGTCACTATTTGTATGGTTAGACTTTTGAAATCTATATTAATCATAAAAATCTGAAGTATCTGTTTTCCCATAAGGAGTTGAACATTAGGCAGATGCGTTTGGATGGATCTTTTGAAGGATTACGACTACAAGATCTTATACCATCCTAATAAGGGTAATGTAGTTGTCGATGCCCTTAGCCAAAAAGAATCAGCCATGTTAGGCCAGTTGTTGGCTTCTAACTATATGATGCTCGAGATAATTCAAGATCTCCATTTGAGTCATTACGGCAATGGTGAATACCTTACCTAAATCTGAATCCAACCCACATTCTTTATGAGAATTCAGAAAGCCCGAATAAAGGATAATGAGATTTTGAAGCACATCGATAAATTTACCTCTAGGGAAGCCTACAACTTCAGAATGACCAATGATGGGTTATACAATTTCCAAGATCGAATGTGGGTACCAAATGACCCTAATCTCATATCATATGTTCTGAAGGAGACTCATGCATCTAAGTTGTCTATCCATCTAGAAAGTACTAAAATATATTGAGACATGAGGTGTCATTATTAGTGGCCTAGAATGAAAAAGGATATTGTTGATCATGTATCTCAGTGTCTCACTTGCCAAAGAATTAAGGCTAGACATCAGAGACTTGGTGGTCTTTTGCAAGGTCTCCTCATCCCCAAATAGAAACGAGAACATGTGACCATAGATCTCATCACGGGTTTACCAAGGACCAATATAAACCAAGATCCCATTTGGGTCATTATGGACGGACTGACCAAATTTGTCGATTTCCTTGTGATCAAGACAAATGATACAATCACAAAATTAGCCCAGTAGTATGTCGAGAAAATTTTCAGACTCTATGGTGTCCCTACTTCCATGGTATTAGACAGAGATCCTTATTTCACTTCTCACTTTTGAAATAGCCTCTAAAAAGCCCTTGATACCATATTATTCTTTAGTACTGCTTATCACCCACAAACTGATGGGCAATTAGAGTGGACTATTTAAATGTTAGAGGATATGTTGCGTGCTTATATACTGGACTTTGGTGGTAGTTGGGATCAACACCTTCCCCTTTATGAATTTGCTTATAACAACAATTACCACTCCAGTATTAGTATGACTCCATTTGAAGTTCTCTATGGTAGGCCTTGCCGATCTCTAACCTATTATAATGAAGTTGGAAACAGGCATCTCCCTGTGTTAAATTATATCCAAGAAATAATTAAGAAGGTCGATGTCATTCAAAATACCTTGTCACTGCTTAGAGTTATTAGAAAAGTTATGGTAATAACCAAAAAAGACTTTTGGAGTTTTCTGTTAGTGGCCATGTTTTTCTTAAGGTCTTTCCATACAAAGGAAAGATGTGGTTTGAAAAGAGGAAAAAGCTGAGTCCTTGGTATGTTTGACCTTTTGAGATCGTGGAGCATGTAGACCCCGTGGTATACTGCCTTACATTGACCCCAAAATATGCAGCCTTACACGATGTTTTCTATGTCTTCATGCTTAAGAAGTGTCACCATGATCCTTCTCACATCATTCCGTGCCTAATGGTTCCTATCCATGTGAATATTGCTTATAAGGAGTATCCTGTAGAAATCATCAATCGCATGAAGAATGTTCTATGCAACAAGAGGATTTTTATGGTCAAGGTGTTATGGCAGCACTACACTCCAGAGGAGGCAACATGAAAAGTGGAAGAAGAAATGCGAAAATGATTTTTTAAATTATTTTAAGAAACTTATTCAAATTTGGGGGACCAAAGTTTTATAAGGTGAGGGGATTGTAACACCTTGAAACCCTTGTGCTCAATTTTGATGTCTAATTCTATTGTTTTAGGCTTCATAACGATTTAAATTTTATCGATAATTCCTTTTTAATTTTTTGTTGAGTTATTTTAAGATTATTTTGAGATATTTCCATGGAAAGGAAAGAAACAAAAAAAGGAGAAGAAAATGAAGAAAATAAAAAGGTTGGAAACCCACAAATGTAAACATGCAGGCTCGCGCGCCGGCAACCCGCGTGCAGGTGCTGCGTGCATGCACACCGCGCATTGGGCGTGTACAGTGCGTAGCATGGTGCGTCTGTGTGGGTGGCATGGCAGCTTTGGTGCTGCCAGCCATGAACCACCATGCAAGACATGATCAATTGTCACGTCATATGCTCCTCCATGTCATGCGGGCCCCATCGCTAGTTGCTTGCACTCAACTTTAGCCATATGTTTTTTTAGATTCCCACCACGTAGTGCAAATCTAACCCCTCTTTGCCTTTTTAAAAAGCCTTCCCCTCATTTCTCACCATTTTCCTTCTTCATTCCTAGTAAATTTTAGAGAGAAAAATAGAGGAGATTTTATAAAGAGAAAGAAATGAAAGGAAATAGGAACTGTCACAAGGCTCTTTTCTTCTTCACTTGGAAGGAAACTCTAGCTACGGTCATGGTAAAGGATTCTTTAGTATTTTCATCTACATTTCTAAGTGCACTTTTTAGATTAACTTATTTGTGAAAATTGATGATTTTGTTCATTTTTATGCTTGTTTTGATGATTGATTTCTTGAATATGAATATATGAGATATTATTTATGAAGGATGGGCTATTTGATGATTTGAAATTCATGTGGGATTGACCTTTTGTCTTACCTTTGATAATGGCAAAGAGGGTTGTTCTAAGGAGTTTCAGCTCCAAAGAATATCCCGATGATCAAGTTTGGGTAAAATGGGTCGTTGGTTGGATGTTATTGAACCCCACTGGGTTTCAAATATGAGACGGTTATAAATACGTGATGGATTTGAATATGGGATTGTTATGAATAAATATCAAATATGAAAGAGAAAAAATTGAAAATATGTTTAATTGTTATCTCTTAGAGGTTTTTGTTTTTTCCTCATCTGAATACGATATGTTGGTGAACCACTCCATGTGAATGATTGGTGTTTTCCTCTAACGAGAGTGAAATCGCAATATGATATGTCGAGCTATAGTGGTGACGTACAAGCGTGGTCATAGATTACCCAATATTGTTATGGAACTGACCCAATATCGTTATAGAACTGACATAATACCATTATGGAACTGTCCCAATGTCGTTATGGAACTGACCCAATATTGTTATGAAACTTCCAAAAATGAGAATTTAATTTACCCCAATGGGGATCAAATTGATTTGGTCATTCATAGTGGTAGCTAGGAATCCCCTATTCCCTCAGTAGATATATATTGAAACGGTTTCGCATGAATGTCAATAAAAGACTTAATAAAGTACAAATATGATTGAGAATGGTTGTTTAAAAACTCTATGATCATTTTATATGATGGTTCTACTAAATTATCTCACTCTTGCTGTAATCTGGGCTAGTTCAACTAGTTTCTATTGCAATACACGTTTATGCTTGACTCTATATTTTCTATGTCTTCACTATCCAATATGTCAATATGTCGTTGATATTCATTTTTTTTCATAAATAAAATAAACAATCTTTTCTAAGTATTTAAAATTGATCTCGTCTTATGGAAGCTTTTGAGGAAAGTTATTTACTCAAGAAATGATGTATCTTCTTAAAAGTTACTTACTTTTTTAAACTTTAGTAATGTAGTTTAAATATTATTTTCCTTACTGAGTTTACATGGAACTCACCCCTAATCTGTGTCCCCCCAGATGATGCAAGTGATGAATTATGCATTGATTTACACCTTGACGCTTATTTGGATCCCCTCTTGGATCCTTAGGATAGTTACCTTATTTTGTCTACACTCTGATAACTCCTTTTCTAACATTTAAAATATTCATATTTTGTATATTCATATTTTGGTAGCCAACCTTTGTCCGTAAGTGTAAAATAAACCTTTGGTTTTTGTGTAAGAGATTTTTAATTTCCTCTTTAATGTCAAACTAATTATTGGGACTCTCATATGTTATCAGACTCCCTTATACCTCATCAGGTATCTAAGATGTTACACCCTTCTTCTTCTTATTCAACCTTCAACCACTGTCCTCCAAAATCGTAACCGCTTTGTTTTTCTCATTATGCAAGTGATCGGCTCAAATACTTTGTGTGATATTGCAGCAAATCACCTCTCCGATGGAGTAGTAATTTCTTTCCCTTTATTTACAATTTCATACATTGTTGAATGCAAACCTTAGGGATTTAGATTGCTGGTGTTTATAAAACATGAGACATTTATTTTCTTTCATGTATGGTGAACCCTACCTATAAATAGATGATTGTACTCAATATAAACATGGATGAGAGTGTGTTATATATGTGTGTCACTTAGCGAATGTTACTATTGTGACTAATTCAATGTGTATTATGTGTTTTTGTCTATGTGGTAGAGGGGTCCTTAGAGCTCTCACTAAGAAACAAAATAATATTTATAAATCTATACAGTTACATATGAGCAAGTAATATCAAAGTTACATTGTTAAAAAGCAAGAGAGAGGCTACTGTAAGCAAAGATTCATACATGATCAAAATCATCAACAACTACCATCATTATCATCTTCAACTTTGGAAGAATCATTGAAAAATTTACAAACAAAGTAAATTAACAAATCAATTGTGAAAAAGATTACTTCACAACTATAACTCCATAATAATAAATTGACTAACTTTTGAAGATAAAAAGTAATGTAAGGAAAGGTGTGATTCATTGTCAAATCATATTTGAAATAGAATATATAATAAATCTAGGAACATATCTAACTATGTATAAGAAGCAGATTTCAAAATATTGACGTGAATACTTAAATAAGCAAGCACAACATGGTATGCATCAAAGTGGATAGGAAAATAAGAATGCACTCTTGGAATAACTTTTGGAGGCATTCAAAATTCACAGATGAAAGAAGGCTTGCTTATAAAAAACCCAATAACACATTACCCATAGCAAAATCATACATAAGCTCAAACATTAACTTGTTATCCATAACAAAACATATGTAAGCTTAAACATATATAAGTTCAACTTCAAAAGAGCAACATCACATACCCACAATAGGGGAGATGAACTTAACCTTCCATAGGAAGTATGGGTAAAAAAACAATGTCCACCCCTTATATAAACCAACAAAGAATTCCCACATTCTGCATACAAGAAATTAAACTAGGTTTGTGATAATAATATATGTTTAAAATATATAAAAAATGTTACCTTACTTTTTATTGAATTCGAGAATCAAAATTAAGTTTTATCATCCATCAAAAAATAAGAGATTATTGAAATATTTGTACTAATTTTGACAATGTCAATTATTTAATCTCTAAGAATATTTTATAAGCTCTTGCAAAGTAAGTTGGCAACAATAATGACGGAAGAACATTATAATTGAAGACCTTCAAGTGAAATGAGGAACAAAGAAAAACATAAGAATAAATCATAGTAGGTAACAACTTTATTTCCTTATTGTGTAAAAAAAATCGAATCTATAGTTTAAAAAGTTTTAGTTTAATCCCTTTTTAGATCTTCATAGTGGTATTTATGAAGTGTTTTAAAAAAAAATCATCAAAAATGGTTGAAAATATTTTGAGATTAATTTATGAGAATTTTTTTTTTTTTTTTTGGGAATCTAACCATGTATAATGTGTTGACATTGTTGAAAAACATTTTTGGTGTCAAAATACGGAAAATGTGGGAAACGACAATATTTAATGGGATTAAATGATCTCACCTATCTTAAACCTGTGTCTAACAAGTAGTTTCGCCTGAATGCCTTTAAATGTCATTCCTCACTTTATTTATTATAACTTTTCAAAAAGAAATAAAAAAAGAGAGAAAATTAATAAACAAATAAGTAAATAAAAATAAACTAGAAAAAGCCAAATTCTAAATGAATAAATTCAAACTTGAAAAAGTATCTTTCTAATTCTCGAAAAATGAGGGGCAAAATGATTAATCGAGAAAAATCTCTTGTTCTTATTATAAGATCGTGTGATTGGATCCGCAAATGTTTAGAAAAAAGAATAATCTTCTACTTTGATAATAATTAAAAATAGAAAGTATTCAATTGAAACATGAAAATATGACTGAGTTCATCCTAGTTACTCTTCGGGACGGAGTAGGAGAAGGGAGGAGATTCTCAAACAAGAAGAATGACCCAATGACTTCAAAAAAATTGAACGAGGAGTCGCATGAGGTAAAAATCTCATGTACGATTCTATAGAGTGGCAGTAAGGGTGACTTATCTGTCAATTTTTTTACTATCACCCCCAAGAAATCAAACTCTTCCTACATAAAGTTGCTTGAGTGCGATTAACCGCTGAATTTGAAATTACAGCCTTTCGTAAACTTTATGTTTTTTATCTTTAACTTATACAACTACTCTTTGAAATAGAAAATTTCAAGTTTTAATCTTTTATTCATTATACTTGAGTATAGTAACAAATGAGTGAGAGCTCCTTTAGTAAAAAAATATTTAAGGCAACACTTAACTAATGGTGAGTTTGGCATCGATTATAACAAGAACTGTAAGGGTGAGCTCACCACTAGAATAATAAACATTGTGTAAGGTATAGCATGTCATCTTAGGAAAAACAAGAAATTATAATCAATGAGGTTATTGATGG
Source organism: Carica papaya (assembly GCF_054855325.1). Classification (NCBI taxonomy): domain Eukaryota; kingdom Viridiplantae; phylum Streptophyta; class Magnoliopsida; order Brassicales; family Caricaceae; genus Carica; species Carica papaya. Next base: position 14,052,614 of record NC_142311.1, on the reverse strand, counting down.
GATTCTCAAGTTTAAGAGCTAAGGAGATAATGTAAGCACGTATTGGACTAACCTTTATACATTGTGTTTGCATTTTGTCTCTCTTATTCTTAATTTTATTGCATTTATTGTTCTTGAGCTGTATTAATTAAGTTTAAGTTGAATTTATTTTTATACATCATATCCAAAATCAATTAGAAACAATCTATAAAAACTTAATTTGTTGAGAAGTTGTGTTAAGTTTAAAAATTAACAAGAATTTGATAAAAGACAATTCACCCCATTTATGGATTATATTGGTAATTTAGAACAACAATTTGTACTAAGAGTCAAAGTCTCTAAATTTGTAAGTTCAATGTTTAGAGAAAAAAAAACACTAAAATGGCACCTCATGTGAAGATTGTGACATCCTAAATGCTAATTAAAGTATAAAGGTGTCAGATACAGAAATAGATTACGAATGCATATAAGATAAATGTATGTAGCGGAATGAATAATTACAACCCCTTACAAAATAATAGAAGAGTTCCATATAACACTAAAGCATAAACAAAACTAATTACAAGCCTTTATAAAAGATGAATTTATCAGAGTGCGAGACAACTATGCACTCATAAAAATTCATGATCCACGGGATCCTCAAAGGCTTTAAGGAGTAGATCAGCGATTGATTCTTCACTATCTTCCTAATATGGAAGAGATAGAGAAATGAGTGAGTTTTACATACTCAGTAAGAAAAATAGTATTTAAATAACATCATAAGATTTCAAAAGTAATTAAAAAGTACCAATATTTACTTACCATCAAGAGTCATGTCAGGTTTAATTATGAAAATGATTTATTTTAATAAAGAAATCATCAAGTCAAGTCATATCATATCAAATTCATATCATATCAATCAAATTAATCATGTTAAAAAAAAAATCAAACAAATCATGACATGCTTTTTATTTTATTTTATTCTTCGTGCAAAATTATTTCGACTTCCATCTATTGAGGGCAATACGGATTCCTAACTACTTTGTGGAATGACCATTTCAATTCATGTTATAATAGCAATTTATAGCTTGCAAAACCAATAGCACATTTGCGGCTTGGCTAAATCATGACACGATTTATGACCATGGTCGTGCCAACCACAGTGGTCCTACATGTAAACTATGGTAATGGTTGTACTTCACCAAAGGTGACCCTTATAATCATATCGTGTTACCACTCTCACTAAAAAGTACGCTGTTATCCATAAGGAGCTCTCACACTTTGAAGATCAGATGGGAGAGAAACAGAAACTCCTCAAAGATAAAAAGACTAATGAAATACTTTATGAATTATACATGCTAATATGAATACATATTTCTCATGCTAAGACATTACTTTCATTTCTTTACCATCATACAATGTGTCATGCCTCAACATTTATCCCAAACAATTAATCATCCAAATTGGACGTGAAATTAATCGATTTACATATGTTTACAAAACATGCAATTAACAACATATAAAATAAATCATGCAACCATTTAATTTAAACTTCGTTACTTTTAATCTAGAAATATTCCTTATGATGTTTAAAGATAAATACTAAATTTCTTACCAAAATCTTGGTGTTTCCTACGCCTTTTCTCCTTCTTTTCCTCTCCTTCTCTCTCCAAATAACTCCCTCTCTCTAAAATCCTTTGGTGGATTGAAGAATGAAGTGGAAGTGACGAGAAAATGGTGAAGTGAGAGTCCCTATTTATAGAAAATGGGGACTATTAGATTTCTACGAAGTGGCAAAATCTGATGAAGAGAGAGAAAGTCAAGGTGAAATGATGAGATGTGACGACCAATGGATGTGACCGACAATTGGACGACACGATGTGACGGCAGTGTGAAAATCGGAGGTATGCCACCTAAATGACGAAGGCACATCGCCCAAGCGACAGTGGCAAGCCACCTAAGCTAACGACGGCTCATCGCCTAACCAGTGGCACACGCCGCCCAAAGGTGCACACGGCGCCCAAAGGGGCGGCACGCACTGCCTGAGGCAGGGCTCACTACCCCAACCTATCATGTACTGCAGGCCCAACATGCCGCGCAGGCAGGCTTACTGCGCGGATGGTACGTGCACAGAACGCGCGGAGTCACACACAGAGCCTGCAGAGTCGCGCACCCATCAACTCACGATGGGATACGTGCGCAGACCACGCCCCGCGCCCTGTGAGGATGGGACGTGCGCACAGGCGCACGTCTTGTGCTGACCACATGCATGGTGTGCGGAACGCGCAGGCGAGAAGGATTTCTGCCATTTTTCCTCCTTTTTAAAAAAATTTTTTAATTAATTTTAAATACAAATTTATCCACAATTAAATTAAATAAAATAATTTTAATAATTATCTAAATAAATACATAATTAAATTATGAAATTCATCCAAAACTCAAAATATAACATTCAAAGAGTTTTAAAATGGTCTTAGGGTCCGAATAAATAGGGGTTTACATTACAAATTAAGCATGAAGATTTCAGGGTGTTACCTTAGAAAATTTGGTCCCCTAAATTTATCATGAATAGGTCAGAAAACATCACTCGCATCTCACTCTCCAATTCTCATGTCGCCTCCTCCGAAGTATGGTGTTGCCACTGCACCTTCACCATAAGGATCCTCTTGTTGTGCAAAAGCTTGTCGGTCCAATTAAGGATATTTGAGAAAGCTCCTCATATGTCATATCAGCTTGAACCTGCATTTCTTGGTTAGGAATAATGTGAGAAGGGTCATGGTGGTACCTTTTGAGCATGGAGACGTGAAAAATATCATGTGAACGCGTAAACTCTAAACGGAGAGCAAGACAGTATGCCACAAGTCTGACACGGTCCACAATCTGAAAAGTTCCCACATAACGGGGGTTCAGCTTACCCTTCTTACTAAACCGCATTTTTTCCTTGTAAGGGAAGATCTTAAGAAAGACTTGATTGCCAACAACAAATTCTAGTAGTCTCTTGGATGTAATCAAGTTCTAAACGATGCTGGTTCTCGACTTTGTTCTAACAAATGGGAGAATGACAGGGCCTACCATACAGGGCTTCATATGGAGTCATGCCGATACTAGAATAATAACTGTTATTATAAGCAAATTCACACAAGGAAAGGTATTCATACCAGTTATCACCAAAGTCTATAGCACAAGCTCGTAACATATCTCCCAATGTCTAGAAAGTACGTTCAGACTGACTATCGATCTGAAGATGATAGGTAGTGCTAAAGTATAATCTCAAACCAAATGCTTCTTGAAAGCTATTCCAGAAATGGGATGTGAACCAAGGATCTCTATTTGATACAATGGATGAGGGACGCCGTAGAGTCGAACGATCTCCTCGACGTATAAGTGGGCCAATCTGTTGGTAGAATCCATGATTCTAATTAGTAAGAAATGGGCGATCTTGGTCAACCTGTCAACGATGACCCATATTGCATTATGACAGGAATAAGTTTTGGGCAAACTGATGACAAAGTTGATGGTCACATGTTCCCACTTACATTTCGGAATAAGGAGGTCTTGCAATAAACCGTCGGGTCTCTAGTGCTTAGCCTTAACTTACTGGCAAGTAAGGCATTAGGAGACATAGTTAACAATGTCTTTCTTCATTCCATGCCACCAATATTGACACCTCAAGTCCCGGTACATCTTGGTACTTCTAGGGATTGACAATTTGGAGGCATGAGCAGCTTTGAGAACATCTGTCCTGACAGCTATGGGGACACAAATACGATCCCGAAATCAACACAATCCATCATCTATGAGCATAAAATTAGGAAATTCATCAAAAGTAAACTTACTCAGATTTTTGGTTATTTCTAGATTGGTGAATTGATTTTCCCAAATCTTCATGAAAAGATTAGGCAAAGTTCGGATCTGGGCAAGGTAGGCACCATTTTCATAATGGTTAAGGTGGAGTGCCTCCATAGCATCAACTAATTTCTAACTTGAGGCCATGGTTTGGGCCAACAAAGTAGACTCCTTCCAGCTCAAAGCATCAACAACTACATTACCTCTATCGGGGTGGTAGATGATTTTACAGTTGTAGTTCTTTAGGAAGTCCATCCATTGCCTTTATCTCGTATTCAGTTCTTTTTGCAAAAATATATACTTCAAACTTTTATAGTCAGTATAGATTTTAAATGTTTGACCATACAGATAATGGTGTCATATCTTCAAGGTAAAGATTATGGCCGTCAACTCCAGGTTGCGAGTGGGATAGTTATGTTCATGGGGCTTCAATTATCTGGATCCATAAGCAACTACCCAACCGTGTTGCATCAAAACACAACCCAAACCCACGTGAGATGCATCACAATAAACCTAAAATCTTCTAGTATTGTCGGGTAGGATCAACACTTGAGCAGTGAGACGATACTTCAACTCAGTAAAATTTTTATCACATTTTTATCCCAAATATAAGATACACCCTTCCTGGTGAGACGAGTCAACGGAGTTGCAATCTTGAAAAACCCATCGATGAATCACTAATAATAACCTGTCAAACCAAGAAAACTACATACTTCTACGACATTGGTTGGCGGGTTCCAGTTTATTAATGTTTCAACTTTGGATAGATCCATAAAAACTCTTTCGCCATAAATTACATGACCAAAGAATGAGACTCGATTCAACCAAAAAGAGCATTTGTTAAATTTAGCATACAGATGGTTCTGACAGAGGGAATACCCTAGACAAGTGAACTGCGTGTTCTTCATGACTCTTAGAATACACTAAGATGTTATCAATGAACACGATAATGTATTGATATAGTGTATACTGAAAAACCATGTTCATAAGATCCATAAAGACATCAAGGGCATTAGTTAATCCAAAAGGCATAACTTTGAACTCATACTAACCGTATCGGCATCAAAAGGTCGTTCCCCCGATCTGATATCGATCTTCGAAAAAACTGTAGCACCTTGTAATTAATTGAAGAAATCATCAATACAAGGTAAATGATACTTATTTTTCATCGTTACACGATTAAGCTCTTTGTAATCTATGTACAATTGGAGGGAGTCGTCCTTCTTCTTTACGAATAACACCGAGGCATCCCAAGGGGAATGACTAGGGCAAATAAATTTTTGACCAAGAAGTTCAAAGAGCTGGTTTTTCAATTCTGCAAGTTCAGTACAACTCATGCAATAGGCAGGTTTTGAAATAGGTTGTGATTCAAGAAGCAAATTAATATAACATTTTATCTCTCATAGTGGAGGTAGACCAGGTAGATCCTCCGAAAAGACATTCGAAAAGTTACAAACAGTAGGAATGGTATATACAGTAAGATCGACATCCATACTCATGTTTATTCGGAGGTTAAAGAATTGCAAAACCAATTTATAGATTTTTATTTCATTTTTGGTGACTGCAAAGTTATAATCTTATTTTCACAGTTTATGATTGCCCTATACTTCTCTAACCAATCCATCCCTAAAATAACATTGAACCGTGAAAAATTTTAAAGTATAAGGTCTACTAACAGTTCTACTCCTGAAACTTTTATTTTACAATTTTTATACATACAATGAGCTTCTAATAAACCTCTAGAGGGAGTTTCTACTGCTAACACTTTATTTAAATGTTCAGGTCATCTAACTTATAAGTAAATGAACAAGAGATAAAAGAGCAGGTAGCACATGTATCAATTAGAGCGCAGGCATAAATGTCATGAATATAAAGCATACCCTGAATAAGAGCAGGAATGAGGAGGGCACCGGGTTCATCAAGGTGGTAACACAACCCTAAACTACTGGTCTAGCTATGTCCTTTGGCCGCTGGGGATAGTTTTTCACGAAGTGCTGAATGCTTTCGCACTTATAGTAAGCGTTATTCAAACGCCAACATGGCTGATCACCATGCAAGCAATCACAATTTTGACATGGTTGGGTAGATCGAGCAGGGTGTTTAGTAGGTGGAGGCAGAGTAGCGGTAGGGGCAACTTGGGGTCGTTTATCAGGATGGCTACTAATTGGGCCAGACAATCTTTTTCTTAGTTGTTGTGATTAGTGTTGTTGTTGAAGTTGGTGTTATTGTTGGGTACAGACTTAGACAATGCGTTAATGTCAGGCCAAGATAAGATCTTCGGCCAACTGGACATATTTCAGTACCTCAACATACGAGTTGGGTCTTAACATCGCAACCAAATCATAGATATTGGCACAAAGGCCCTTCAAAAACTTTATACCTTTGTGACTCTTAAGAGTGACCATCAGTAGGGCAAACCTAAACAGTTGGACAAATTGAACTGCATATTGAGCAACTGTGAAATTTTCCTCGCGGAGATCCTGACGTTCCTCCTTTTTCTTCTCTCGGGCATAGATTAGGAAGAAGTTTTTCAAAAATGCATCCATGAAAACCTCCCAAGTGGTTGGGTAGGTAAAACTTCCTTTTTTAAGCTGCCACCAATGTTTGACTTCACCTGTTAGAATAAAGGCTGTTAGGAGAACCTTTTGTTTCTCGATTAGGTCTAAGACAAAGAAATGTTTCTTTATCTGCAGGATCCAGGTTTCGACTACTAAGGGGTCGGGGCCTCCTTAAAAGTGGAGTGGGTTAAGTTTTATAAATTTTGCTATGTTGTAAGAGACGAACCTTTCAGCTTGGCGATAGTCAAGGGCATGGGGGGTGTTGGCATTGGTTTACTTGGTTTTGGCCTACGGCTGTAGTAAGACCCCGAATGGCTCGAAAGAGCTCAGTAAACTCAGTCCTGATCGGATGATCTTAGGTCTCAGGTCTTTCGGTACACTCTATAGAAGGTCTTCCTCGCGTCATTCTTATAAAAGAAAAGGAAGACACGAATTAGTGGTCTAGTTTTTTAGAAAAGGCATATCCTAAATATCTTAAAAGAGTTTCCTAATTATAGCCTCAGTTGTAAGGGATTATTCTTCATAACTGCTCTGATACCATTTATGACATCCTAAATGCTAATTAAAGCATAAGAGAAGACTATTGTTATTGGATTAATTTTTCGTTCACTGTAGGAAAGTCATTCCCTAAACTTGTACAGAAGAAACAAAAGGTACATAGGAATAACAAGTATGTACTCAATTAAAATTTTAATTTGTTGATTTGAGTGGGAAGTTCTGTTTTGTGTACATTATGATTTTGAATTTTACGTAGAAAATACATGCTACACACTTCTTAATTTTTGGTAATTAATTATGGTGGACAAATAGGTCAACTTGTGTGTACTTTCTTCTGAGACTAATCTGGTAGACAAAAGGCAATAAGTTAGGTAACATTGACTTAGCACCGTGCTTTTCTTTATTTTATTTTTTAATAAAGAGTAGTTAATTTTAATAAGCATATAGTGAACAAAAGCGAGTTATGTTAATCTTTAGTTAGGATTATTCTTTTGCATTTTATAGAGAAAGAACATATATACTCTATTGTATTAGAAATAACTAGTATTTGATTTATATATTATGACTTCTAGGTGTGCATATAATATCTCTATTTCACTCTTAAGTATGATGAAAAATAATATAGTGAGAACTAATGTGAGCAAGGAAAGGGAAAAGAAAATTCTTCTCCTTTAAAGAGAGAATCAACCAAGAAAAAAGAGAAGAGAGATTGTAGGTAGCTATCAATGGAACCTTCATGACCAACCTTAAATTACCATAAATCTTCCTTCTAAACCAATCATAATCTCTTCTAATAAAGAGAAAAGATCATATCAATCTTAGTTAGGAATTTTGATTTTTATTTTAATTAATTTCCTATGTAATTAAAATTTTAATTAATTTTCTAAATCACTCATAATCTCTTCTAATAAAGAGGGAATTCCATAACTATTCTAATTAAGAATTTAGACTTTAATTTTAATTAAGTTCATATATAATTGTAATTTTAAATTAGGAGATTTTTATTACCATTTTATTCACATGATATATTCTATAAATAAGTTCTCAAGTATTCATTTATATATAATTAAGTTTGAAAATAATAAAACTATGAAGTTTCAGTTTTCAACTAGTTAGATTTCTTTAGGTTGAATGAAAATTGATTCAACTTCTAAAGGTAAATCCTTATAGTGTTTTATCAATTTTTTTTCGAATTGATATCTAGTTTATCAAGTTCATACTTGTGACATTTTTAATCAATTCAAACTATTCTAATTATCTTAGTTGACATTCACGTGTTGAATATAGACCAAATATGGAGGATTTGTTGAGAGTTTTATGATTCTGAATACTAATGTTATATGAAAAGTTTCTAATCACGTTACTTGATCCTAAATTCCACATCAAAAACCTTACTGGATTTGGTCATGTAACGAGTGAATCATCCTTCAGCAACAAGAATAATGTAATCAGAATTTTGTAGAGTCTAGCTCAAGTATTATTTTGTTGATTTTATTTTGTAAAAACAACTTACTTCGGGATTAAGAAGGAATGATAATTTTTCTTTTCAACTTACTTCGGGATTAAGTTAAAACTAATGTTATGCATACACCATGTTCACCGTACCATAATCAGCTGGGCTAGAATAATTTACACCCTTCACCTTATAAGTAAAGAGGCTATGCGCGAATAAAAAAGAAATGAAAGAGCACAAAGATAAATGGAAAGGTTATGTTCAAACTCTTACCTATTAACCCTGTAACTTACTGTTTACTTTCTTTATTTCATGTTCTATTATATTCTGTTCAGACATCAGACAACACTAATCATATTTTTTGTTAATAAATTTGAATATTTGAAATATCTCTACATATTTTCGGAAGAAATAGATGTCAAACTTGTCCCAAAATTTCAAAACACGAGAAAACGACTTAGATCGAAGACAGAATCCTGAAAACAAAAAATTAGGACCATTCATATTTTTCATCAAAAGTTCATCATTTTATCAGTGAAGAATATCATCCACATGCAAATCCAACAAACCTGTAAAAAATCAAGTACTGCAGGAGTACTCAATACGCATTTCACACCTAAATTCGTCTCAATCTATATGTATATGTTTTTTCTGATGAAGCATTACAATCTAGTCTTTAGACATCAGAAATTGCTCCCGACCTGATTTGTAGTACTGCTAGAATTCTTGAAAAATTGTAGAAGGGTAAACCATCAAACCCCTAAAAAAAGAAGGGCGGGGAGGGTGGTTGGGGAAGAAAAGCCATCAAACCCCTATAATTTGGTAGAATGAAAAGGCAAAATTTATGTATTTCTGATGTAATCTTACAACTCATCAGTACAGAATTCATACTGGGCCATTTATAGACTTGGACATGATTCAAAAAACAAATAGCGAATGCAAAAGATTACCTACTTTGAGAGGAAGGTATTCATTTACCTCTTACTGCTATTTCTGACTGAAACGCATTTCCATAACCAAGAGTGCATATTGAAGCATCCTGAGTAAGCCCTGCCCATGACAGCTCCAGCAACAAAAGTGCCAACATATGGAACCTCTCCGGATGCTGAATAACATTAAGATGAAAGCTGTCTGCAACCGTGTGCGTCTATCTATACATCATGGTTTTTAAAGAATCATGTCCCCTTCAAGTAGAGCATTACCTTGAAACAAAGAAGCTTTTTACATGGGTTGGGGGCGTGTTTGAACTATATGGATGTCTTTTCCAACCAAGCATCCTTCCACATCCTGTGGACAGCCAAACTTCCTTTCAAGGAAAAAGCCAACGGCACCAAGACGCTGGCCGAGTTGGTGACGGAACACAGGATCCAGAGTCAATGGTTTCTTACTGTAATCTACAATCAAGCGGATAACTAACCCATCAGCAGGACCTGCAACAGATACCAGCTGCTCCTCGCTAAAATTTGCAAATGCCAGGGTTCGTACATGCCCATTAAACTTGTCAGAAGAAAGACGCCATGGGGTGCCCCGCGTGCCAGAAGCCAAAGTTTCACCAAGGCCAGGGGCAATCTCAGACTCCACAGAGTTATTGTCATCGTCTGTTGGGCTGCGTGTGTGAAGAACAAAAGAGAGATTTGGCGAAAGCATTTCTTGCACCAGGACGGCCATTGAAGCTTCCTTTTGAGGCACGCCAGCAGATCTACGACTTAAAATAGCTCTTCGTGTGTACAGTGAAGCCCACACTCGGCTAACTGCTTTTGAGAAAACTGATGGATTCAATGGACTAACATTAGGAATAGATTCATACAGTCCAGCAGCTGACATTCCAGCCAAGTCCTCAACATTAGCACTTGAACGGACAATTAGGCGCACATTTCCTGGAAATATTCTCGCGATGTTATCAATGATTTCTTTTGGGGGCTTGAGTGAAGAGATCAGTTCCTCAAGTTGGCAGCATAAATTGTCAAGTTCGCCACTTTCCAGGCTAGCAATTTCAACCATTTCCAGTAAAGAAGTAAACCTTTCCATTGATTGGCTTTGCTCCAGAGCTAATTCCATGGAGCCGAAAGGTATTATTACCCCTGAGGGGACACAAAAGGAAGTTGGTACCCCATGTTCACTGTATACTGTCATTGCCACACAAAAAAGAAAAATCAGAATAAGAAATTTCACAAGTATCAAGTTTAAGTCAATACATAATTTTCTTGTTCTTAACCAAAGTGCTATACACTATGTTTGATGAAGTCATGTCCATCATGTTTTCGACATACATTTTAGAAGAAACAGCATCATGAGCTTGGTTCAACTGATTCAAGATTAGCCTTTTCGAAGTTAAACTATTGAAATTATATACTGAACTTCTGAAGAATTTGGGAAACAGTAAACAATTTTTTGTAGCACATCTGTGGCTGAACAAAGCTCATCTGAGCAGCATATAACAATTAAATAGGTATAACAGTCTTTTGGTCCAATTCTCATTCCTTGTTACTTAATTTCTTCACGTAATTACTAGAGTAATCTTGACAATAAAATTGTATTCCAATTTCTCTCTTATCTTGAATTCTTTGGTAGCAGATCTTCAATTAATAGTTGAAGAAGTGAGAATTGGAGATCCAACTCCGAAAATTTTAAGATACAGATGGAGGTGGTCCAAACATAAAAATTATAATGCAAGATATCATCACCAATTTAGTAGCTAGTGAATGATAAGTAAAAATAAAATGGAAAGCAAACCAAATGGGACCCAAGTATCTCACATGTCAAGGCATGTAAAGGATAGAGCTATACATTGGCTTCAGTTTTCCTAGAATATCCTGAGATGAAACAAATAACTTTTGTAAATGAGGATCGTATATTAATGACAATTCACCTTTGGAACTGTAATAATATCTCAACTTAGAGCTAAATTTGAACTCCCTGGTTTCTGATCTCACAGAAGGTCCCAAAAACAAGTGTCCATTATTATTTTCAAAAACTTAGAGGAACTGACATACATTTTGTTAAAAGTCCCCAGTCATCAGAAAAAAATCAAGCATATGAAATGTATGTTTTAGAATGCAAATTTTAGGAAAGAAAATATCATACCAATAATATAGTACAAATAGAGCTTGAACAAAATAAATAGAGAAAAAATATTAAGAAACAAAGTTGGAGGTCTCAAATATTAGTAATCAAACTAATAACTCAAGAAATACATAATAATTAGATGAAGTTTACTAGATAATTAAGTCAGGCTACCTATTTATAGGTACCAAAATGGTCAAAATAGGAATTCTCAACTTTATCCAAGAATTTTATTTAATAGAAAAATAAGATAATTAATTGAAATATCTTATAATAGAGAATAACTAATAAGATTATAATCATATAAGAAATCATAAACTTATACCTTAATAAGCTCATAGATATTAGTTCCTAATAAGCCAAATATCTTAATAATATATAAGCATTATAATTACATAAGTATATTTTATTATCAGAATATTTTCTTTTTAGGATCTTTTTCTGCATCTAACAATCTTCGAATTGATTTAGCTCAACTTGCTAAATCATCAAATTTTTGGAAAGCCAACCTTGATTTGCAATGTAAAATTTTATACAGTAACATTTTAAAGGCAAAGATACAAGAGAACTTTTTTTTTTGGGTTCAGAAGAATGTATTAAATCTCTTAATATGTACATCTAATTCACACAAATTTTCCGTGAAACCTCACTATTGGCAAATAAAATATAATCGGTGATGTGTCAATCCGTCCAAAGTTGATCTGCGTCCATTCATTCTATAAGAAAAGCATAAAATATGACATAGTGATATTCTCTTCAGGAAGCCAAGGTATTACCCTTACTAGAAACTGCTGCCAAAGATGCTAATCGACCACAAGCAGCAGCCTTGGCTCCACATGTAAGCACATCTGCATCATCAAGTAGTATGACCCCACCAGAGGGAGCACCCTGGATAAGAATAATTACGTCATTTTGGCAATCAATAGCAACTAAAACCATAAGACAGCATTTTGAAGTCCAAAAGTGAAGGATAAAAAAGAAATAAAACAGTACCTGATTGGACAGAGAAGTTTTCCCAACTGACAATGATGGATTATGTCGAGAGACATCAAGTTTTGATGAACTTTCAGCCGAAAGATTTTTCACACTTGCATTTCCATGGGTATTTTCTGATGGCTTTAGATCAACACCTGCTGAGGATGCTTGCAACCTGCAGAATTTACCATATTAAACAGAAAGCAAGACCATAAAAGTGGTCACTGATACATCTAGTCCTTACTGAGAGAGAAGTTTTAAAGAACAAATCTCACAAAAATATACAAGTATGTAATAATTCAAGCTGAGGAGATGTTCAGAAAAGATAACCTCACAAAATTTCCAGCAAGTCTTTGTATATTGGCAATTTCTTCATCATCTTCACATGTCACAAAGACAACTTTCTCCTGAAGAACATTATAGAAACCGTAACTTTCATTGTTATCTATGCTGCAAAATCATTTTCTAGAATTGTTGATACAAGAGAAAGAACTTACTTGCCGAGCCCTAACACCAAGGTGAGATAGGTGAGGCAGTTCCTGCAGAAGTACAACTCCAACTATATTACTCCCAGCAGCAGTTACCTGCCAAGTGTTAAACAGTGACAATTCATGTAATGTCTGCTGCCATTTTATCGAGGTCCATTTGCATAGAAGAGAGTATATAAGGAGTTACAAACCTCTTCATCTCCATCAGCTTTATTGACCACAAGAATAATAGGACCTTTTGCTGATGATGGCAGTGATCCAGGGACAATGCTCCCAACCTGAAAGTGAAACAGAAAACATCATACATATATGCTGCAGGTCATCTTTCAGAGAAAGGTGAGGATATTCCATTCCTTAAACATTAATTTCAGAGCTTCAAGTGAAATATAATTGTAAAAATGCATCTCTTCAGTAACCAGCGACTGTTATACACTTTAACTTGACAGAGTTAGAATACCTGAATTAATGTTCCAAAAGCAGCTCCTGGGACAAGTACATCCCAACCCTGTGATCCAAGGGTACTTCTAACAGCTTTTAGGAGAAGGGTACAGAGTTTTGATACCTGAAAAATCACCCTACAACAACAATTTTTAGTTACAATCTAGAGAACACCATTATTTACATAGACAAAAGTAATTGCACAACATAGCCTTCAAACAAATGATTAATAATAATGTCGCTGTACCTGGAACGAATCTCAGCCTCAGTGAAGGTCCTTACAGTATTCTCAGAAATGCCAAAAGCTTTTCCTAGAATCTGAAGAGAAACAGGCAGACAGTTTTCCATGTTACATCAGTCTCTCGGCTATAAATTTTACTTTTGCCACTCAGAAACAGAAGAGTGTGATAGAATCTTGAATTTACCACCTGAATGGTTCATCATTGGGAAGCACCTAATGCTGATATGAAGGACTATCCTACAGTAGATAAGAACTTCCAAGCACACAAAGGAAACAAATTAATCTACCTGCACTTTCTGAGGAAATATTTGAAGCAGTGCTTCAGTATATTCCTCAGTTAACCTTCTTGCTCTATCAAGTGTAGCTTTGAGCCTTAGTGCCCAAATAGTCTTTCCATCTTCAGTTCCTATTTAAAAATAAAAAAGAATGAGTTGAACCGTTGAGGCATTTGTAGTGAATACACTCAGATTAAAAAGAAGGCAAGAAAGAGAGAACAAAAAGAATTTTATGTGGCTTGGCAATGTTGCTGTAGGCCTCATCGCCAAGTATGATTCTTTCACAAGAGTTTGGATTTTGGAGAAAATCCAAAATTAGCAATAGCTCTATCCCATAATTAAAAAGCCCTAGGCACAAAAAGAGAAAAGGTTGTACATGAACTTTTTTTGTGAATAACAGCCACAACTAAATGACATTTCTCATTAGCTAATAATTAGGTGTGATAACGAATAACCTCGTATATCAAATGTTTCCATAATTACTACAATCAAATGAATGACAAGGTACCTTCCTTTTCAAAGAGACCTTTCTCTTTCCAGGCAAGGAGCTCATTTCCAATAGCAGAACATTCTTCTGGTCTCCAGCCAGACAATCCCAGTTGACGGACACCAACAATTAGAGCACCTAGGGGGTCATTCCAAGAGCTTACATTTTTTGGTTCCACATTTTTTGCAAGCCAAGGAGCCCCTCCCAAATTTTCAAGCACATTTAGGAATCTATTTAAATCAATGGCAGCAGATTAAAAAGTAAATCAGGTATATCAAATTTCTAAACAAAAAACTACAGAAGATAACAACTAGCATGTAAGGAACAGACAAAGCAAAATTCCTCGTCATTTTGGAGGGCATATTAGATTATTTTGTTAAAACATTAGTGACTCAAAATTGGCTTTTTTGCCCCAAATGAGCAAAATGCATGAATTAAGTTATAACCAGCTTCTACAATTAGTGGGGAGTTAAGAGGTAGGTTGCTGGTTGCTGAAGAGTGTATCTTCTCTAGTGTACATACATGCATGGACAACATAATTGCAACAAGCACGTGATAGAATGAAAGCGGCTAATAATCAGCAGCCTAGGTAATGCACCTTTTCCAATTTTTTGATGTTCAGTAATGGTACTCAATAAAGTACTTCTACATACTAAAATGAATTTCAAGTGGCTAATAATCAACAGAAGAGATAATGGACCTTTTATAATTTCTTGATGTTCAGTAATAGTACTTGAGAAAGTATTTATACATACTAAAAATGAAATTCATTGATTCTTCAAAAGAAAATTATGAAAAGGTATATCTGACATGAAAAACTGATTATTTATAGAAACAGTTCATTAGAATACTACTTTTAACGTGAAAAAAATTCACAGATTGAACCAAATGTGTGAAAAAGCAAAGGTGACAAATCTGTACCACAAATATAAAACAAAACAGAACTTTTCAAAAAGATATGTTTTAGACAACAGCCCTATATATTACCCAACATAAACCCCAAAATTTCATCCGCATTAATCCCCATTATTTTAATAGCTTTTAGCCTAGTCATCTTAGGTCCAGAGTTCTCACTAAAGATTATGTAAGAAGAGTTATATAGTAATATAAGAAATTAAACTAAGGTGTTGGGGGAGGTTATTGGGGATTGCCAACATGCTTTTGTTGAAGGAAGATAGATTCTTGATGCGGTGATGGCTGCAAATGAAATGGTTGATGATCTTTTTGTTAATAAAAGGGACGGCTTGGTGTGCAAGTTAGATATGGAGAAGGCTTATGACTATGTTAACTAGACTTTTGTTAATTATTTACTTGATAGAATAGGTTTTGGGTCAAAATGGAGGAAGTGGATGAAAACATGCATTACTACTACATCTTTTGTCATACTAATAAATGGGGGTCCTTCTAAATTTTCCAAGGCGACAAGAGGCTTAAGACAAGGGGATCCTCTCTCTTCTCTTCTTTTCATCTGTGTTATGGAATCTTTTAATGGCCTTTTGAGTAGGGCCAATAATCTACAGTTGTTGATTGGGTGTATCAGTGGGTATGGGTGAAAACAAAACAGATGTGACACATCTATTTTCTGCTGATGACACTCTTATATTCTGCAAACCATACTTAAAGAATCTTTTACATTTAAGATATATATTATTATATTTTCAAGTGGTTTATGGGCTCAAAATTAATCTCAACAAATCCGAAATGGCCATAATTGGTGGTAGTGGTGTTGCGGGGACTTATGCAGAAATATTTGGGTGCAGAAAAGTTAAATTCCCTTTTAAATACTCAGGGGTTACTTTGGGGGCAAAATATAAAGATCAAAGTATGCGAGAGCCAGTCATTGACACGTATGAAAGGAGACTTGCGGGGTGGAAAAGGGGTTTTTTGTCTAAAGGAAGGAGATTCACCTTAATTAAAAGCACGTTGGCGAATCTTCCAATATATTATTTATCTACAATTACTATCTTGGTGAAGGTGGCAAAAAATTGGAAAGCATCCAGTGTAGGTTTTGTGGGACGATGGTATTGACGATCGGAAATATCATTCGGTTAATTAGAATAACATTGAAGCTCCTCTTCAATATGGGGGATTGGGGATTCGGTCCTTGGTTAAATTGAATGAAACTCTTCAAGACAAATGGCTTTGGAAGTATTGGAGGAAGAAAATAAAACGTGGAGAAGGATTGTTGAAGCTAGGTGGGGTGAGCATATGACTACAAGAAGAGGTGACAGATTTTCTATCCCTCACGGACAGGTTTTGTGGAGGAAAATTCTGATGCAGTAGCATTTGTTTAATCAGTGCATAAAGTGAAAGGTTGGCAGAGGTAACAAGATAAATTTTTGGGAAGAAGATTGGGTTTGGGATGGCACCTTACTGAGAAGATTTCCCAAAATTTATAATATCACTTAATCCAAATATATGACTGTTTTGGAGTATATGACTGTTTTGGAGGCTTACATGGTAATTAACAGGAACACGGTACGGTCAATTAATACTAAGAGGAATTTGAATGATTGGGAGGTTGAAAAGTTTAAAGACTTGATGTCTACTCTTGAATATGTGCAGGTGTCTGATAGTGATCATCAGGTGGTATGGAATCCGGAAAAAAAATGGAATATTTTCAATCACTTCATATTATAAGTTCTTAAATGAGATGGGTGCTGAAAACAGAAGAATATTCCCTGCTAAGCTGATTTGGAAGACTAAAATTCCTCCACGCATTGCTTTTTTTGCATGGGAGGCATGCTGGGAAAAAATCCTTACTTTGGACAGGTTGAAAAGTAAAGGCAAGATTATTGTAAATGGTTGTTACTGCTGTTTTAAGGCTCAGGAAACTTGCAATCATCTACTGCTGTGGTGTCCTACAGTTTCTAACCTATGGTGCAGGATTTATGGGTGGTTAGGTATCAATTGGGTTATTTCGGGTTCGGTTGGGGGGGGTAGATTTGAGCTTGGGATGGTTTATATGTAAAAAGAAACATTGCTAACATCATCCCTTTGACTGTTTTTTAGTTCATTTGGAAAGAGCAGAATAGAAGAACTTTTGATAGCATTGAGGGTAGTTATAATAGATTAATTGATAGATAAATACACTTGTTTGAGTCAATTATGCTAGATTATGACATCATTAATGATGAGCATTTTGAGGATGTCATTGGCACTCTAACTTCATCGTAGAAGTTTTTGTACATTAGTGATACCCCCTTTTTTGGTACCTTATGAAAAATACTTTACACTTTATATTTCAAAAAAAGTAATACAAGAAATTAAAAGATAAAGTTTTCCTTCTTTCCTTAATCCATTAATCCATTGCACCCTTGATGGAACCAGAGCTATGCTTGAGAAAGAAACACAATAGGTACAAAAAGGAACATTAGGTAACTAACATCATGAAAAATGTAAATGGTTCTTCTTAAGCAAGAAGAAACTTGGAGAAGATATTCCTGAGTGAAAGAAAAGACTTAAAATGGTGAACAGTATCTTCTTGAGGTTATAATTAATGTGTCCAAAATGGTGAATAGCAAGTTCTTAAGGTTTTATGGCTTTAAACTTTAAATCAAAAAATATTTACTTTACTATTATTTGAAGGACATGAAAATTTAACATCTTGACATGGTAACAAGTTGACAGAGGTCGCACATCAAGAAGTGTCAAACATTATGCTTTTGGAGTAAAATTGTACTAAATGCCTTCTATTTTCAGGTAAAATACAATGATAAATAATACCTCCTTTAGGTTTCACCATAAAGTAAAAAATATGTAATTTCTTATTATTTTTAAGGAGATGAAAATTAAATCTCTTGTCATGCGTATCCAAGGTAATGCTTTTATAGAAAATTTTGATCAAATGCCTTCTTTTTTTTCATAAAATTCCAGGCACAAAATGGTTTCCCTGGTAAACTGGAAATAAAGGGCAGCTCTCACCTGCTTAAGAGAACAAAGGAATAGTCCTCAAGGCCAATCTCACAAAGACGCCACTGCAAAATAAAAACCAGACTGATAAACTACCAAGATTAATAGTTCATTAACTTGAAAGAGCTTTATTCCTAAAAGTGCTCACCTTCTGACGCATGGCTATTGCAACATCTGAAGCATCATTCCTGAGGCCACTTTCAAGACCCTTTACCAACGTTTCTCTTAAAGCATTTAGGGACTGAACGGTCTTTATTAACTCCAAGGGATCGCTTGATTCCTCTAAAGCATCCAAATTCTGGAAAGACATTTTTTACTGATCATTTGAATCAGACATCAAAACCAATCACACTAAATATACAAGTTCGACTAAGTTTTTTTTAAAAAAAATAAAAAGAGATATCATTCCAAAGGTACTAAGGGTACAACAGTTACAGCTCAATCAAATGATCTAAAACTATCCCCAAATCCTCAAGATCCTGAATATTATATTCCAAAAATAAAGAACCGAAAAGATAACCATCTATCCTTGATGGTATTAAAATCATTTTCTATCCTCTCAAAAGTTCTTAAATTTCTCTCTTTTTACACAACTCACATTAGAGATAATGAAATCAGCATTAAATATTTTTTTTCCTCACACAATCTAGCCCAAGCCCACAATTCATCCTTAACCGACCCCGCTATAACCCATTTGATTCCCAACATTGCATAAATAGAAGTCTATAGATCATAAACCAGCAGACACCACAATAATATATGGTTACAAGATTCATCATAACATTTGCACATATAACATCTATTCACCAAGCATCTCCCCCTCCTCATGAGCATACCTATTGTTAAAACACTTCCTCTGCACGCTTCCCATACAAAAAAAGTCAATCTTAGATGTGCTTTAGTCTTCCATACTTGCTTAAACGGAAACACGAAATCTGCATTCACCTTTCCACCCCGAAGGTGACAATATAGGGATTTCACAGAAAAAATCTCATATTTCTTCATCATCCACTGTTTATAATCATCCCGAACCCCCACTTTTAATTCAGATAATAACAGATATAGTTGCTGAAAATCATCAGTGTCCCAATCATTCAAATTTCTCTTCACCTACGCATACAACCAGCTATGGTCTCCATTTTCCACATATGCCTTCCTTACCGTCATATTTCTGTTCTGAGCAATCTCGAAAATTCTTGGAAATCTGTCTTTAGTCTAACATTTCCAACCCAAATATCATCCCAAAACCTTATCATTAAACCATTTCCAACACACCATCTAGTGCATTCCTCAAAGGCTTTCCTAACTTTTAATATATTCTTCCCATAAACTACAGCCATGGGCTCTCCCATCCACACACCAACCATCTCTCCCACCCCTTGCACCCCATCTAGCCCCCACCACTTTACACCATAATCTGTCACCTTCCCTACAATTTCCCCATAACCATTTTCCTAACAAAGCATTATTCATTTGAACAATATATCTCAACCCCAATCCTCCACTTTCCATTGGGTTTTTTACCTCCTCCCATCTTACTAAATGATATTTCTTTTTATCTATCTCATCACCCCATAAAAATCTGCATTGTATTGTTTCCAGCTTTTTTGCAACCTTGGATGGAATAGCTAACACCGAAAGATAACAAATCAGTAAATTAGCTAAATTACTTTAATTAGTGTCAATCTTCCACCCTTTGACAGAAAATTCCTCTTCCAGCCCGCCAATCTCCTCTCAAACACCTCAACGACCGGATCTCAAGTTCTAGAGTCTTTGAAATTCGCACCCAAAGGAAGGCCAAGGTATTTCAAAGGCAAATCACCCACTCTACAACCCAGCACCTCCGCCAACTGTCTCTCCTCTCTCCTATCCCCAATTTTTACCAATTCCGACTTTACCATATTAATTTTTAATCCCGAAACCATTTGAAAGCACAGGAGTATACATCAAAGATAAAGCATGGTCTCAATACTTGATTGGCAAAAAATGATAGCATCATCCGCAAAAAAACAAATGCGATACCTCAATTTTAGTTTTCTTTGTGCCAACCAATACCCCTTTTACCATATTAAGTTCCTTAGCCCTTTCCAACAATCTACTAAAAGCTTCCATGACGATAATAAACAACAACAGAGACAGTAGATCACCCTGTCTTATCCCACGGGAAGCCTTAAAAAAGGAAGAAGCTCCCCCATTAACCATCACAGCAAACGAGGTAGTAGAAATGTACTGTTTTATCCATTTCCTCCACCGATCTCCAAAACCCAATCCGCCCAACATATAGTCCACAAAATTCCAATTTACATGATCATAAGTCTTTTCCATGTCGAGTTTGCACACAATACCTTCCCTTTTGTTGCTTACCAATTCATCAACCACTTCATTTGCCACCAAAATAGCACAAAGAATCTGTCTACCTTCATCAAAAGCATTTTGACTCTCCCCAATCATTTTCCCAAACACCTTTGCCAATCTTCTAGCCAAAACCTTCGATATTAGTTTATACAAACAACCCACAAGACTAATAGGCATATGCAAATAATGTGCAGAACACAATCACATATGCAAATAATTGTTTTACAACTTTAACCCAGTATAGTGCATGAGAAAAGATATTAGTTTCACTTTTTACTTTTCATGTCTTTTTATTTATTTCTTTTTTCCCTTTAAAGTGTGGCAACATATCACTGTCACTTGATCATCCTCCCATTTAGATGACTTAATAGGGCATGATTTGCCTTTTCGTTACTTCCAAATGGATCACCATGCAACCGAGAAAGGCACGTAGTAGAAGGAAAGGTGTGGTGAAACATCCATATCTCTTGATTATCATCTGATTCACATAACTTAATAGGCTCGATTCACCTTTTCCTCACTTACCAATCGATTATACAGCCGAGAAAAGTGAGCTAAGCATCCAAAGGAATGTCAGCTCATCATATCAACTTTCTTTAACAACACCATAGAGTTTATCCTGAAGCTGCAATTCTCAACTCAACATTCCTATACAAAGTAGCCTCTTGTACAGATGGCAGGAAAGAGGGATTAGAAGGAACTGTCAAAAACCTAGATTTCTGATGCTTTCCAATACATCAAACACTAGATAGGTGGAGGGATACTCTAAGTAAACTTTTGCAGAGGATCATCTCAAAGCCCCCACAAGCTAACTTTGAGCCCTGCCCCCCTCCCCCCCTCCAAAAAAAAAAAAAAACTATAAAGTTATTATTAGACAATCAAAACTAGTTGTTAAAAGATCATTTGTGGTAGGTTCCCCATAGTCATTACATTCTCTCTAAAAAATTCTTTATAGGAATTGAAAATTGCAGGAATTAAGATTACATCATACAGCATAATCATTGCCAAGTCTAGATTATGCTAATTATTATATACCTTTTTGCATTCCAGAAACAGTGATAGAGTGGACATGCCCCTTTCATCTAAAGATTCTCTAACAGATTCAAGTTGTTCAGTTAGGCTGCAACCGCATGAACCGACAGTCAACCAATTTGCAGTTGTTTACTAATTAAAAAGGATATAAATAAAACAGTTACATTCCATATTTAGAACAAATGATATCAACAATAACACAATTAGCAGACTAAAATTTTAAAACTTGAACATCTTGCATAAATCTCAATCTGCTAAATAGAGTAAAAAGTACATTAGTTTGACTGTAGCTGGATGGAAGTTTTGATTAATACGGAAAAATTTCTTTTTCCACCAAAAGTAAAATTGTTCAAATCATTCTAAGAGCTTATGCCAAAACAAGCAAAGTGGAAAATTATATATACTGATCTACACGACTATTCTACCTTCCAGCATTGAAGAAGTCCTTGAGTTCACTGTGAAATATCTTGAACTGCTCCACAAATGCTTCACTATAATCTCCAGGATTCTTAGTGATTCTTGCGAGCATTGCTTCCGTAGCAACTAAATCTTCTGGACCAGCATTTCTATGAAGCTTGTTTTGTATTGTATGTTTGATCTCTTGCTGGAATGTGAAAAATGAGTATCTATTAGCAAAGATTTCATAATTGTCTTGATAATTCAGCGAGTGCTTCATTTAGTATAACCTTGAGGTCATGTGGAATATCATTCCGATGGGCAATGTCTCTTATTCGAGTTAGAGGAACAGATGCAGTAAATTCTGCCTTAAAAGATGGCAAAGAAGGATGGATGTTGCGAACAACAAGTATTTCCTGAACAACAAAAGAGAACTAAACAATGAGAAAAGATGACTAAATAACATATTAACCATGTGAAGTTGGAGCACATATAAACTTTTAGAAGTAAAACTGTAGTACCTAACATAAATAAAGATATTAAAAGACAGATAACTTCTATATCCACAAGTTACCTATTGCATCTTCTACATGTAGATATTATTAATAAAGTTAGGATGGATCTTAAGATTGAAAACATAATTGAAATCTTAATTTTTTCTGATTATTACAGAGTTGTACAGATCTCTCCCATTTTATAGTACAAGGATCTACTAAAAAAAGAAACAAATCAAGCAATTAACTACACCTAATTAATTAAAAAACTTACGCCTAATAGACAAGTGAAATCAATCACTGATTTCCTGCTCTTAAATGTCAATCACAATCTCATTGTATTGGGGCTGCATAACAATTTTCTACCATTAAATATCAATGGTAATTCCTTAACATATGAGATTTCCACAGATAATAGAAAATAGAGCTATAGCCCAAAAAGTAAATGTAACACAATTTGGGCCATTTATATACCAAGTAGTCTTAAATACACTATTGATGCAGTGTATGTTGCATGGCCAGTCACAAACTTCTTCATACCCGCTCCCCAGAATTTGGATTCTCATATCCCAATTAGGGATAAAGGGATTTAGTTTGAGATAATAGAGCAACATATCCTTTTAAAAAAAAGAAAAAAAAAAGAGAGTACAATAACAAGGCACCTCGGAGATGTCACCCAAGTAGAAAAGAAGGATTTTCAAGTGGATCAAATGTATCATATAAGGTCTCATGGTCCCCAACATAAAAAAGACAGTTATCCTTAAACAAAAAACATAGGGTCTCTAACACTACCATATGATGTCCATTCATAAAAGAAAGCAACAATAAGTTCTGCGGGGCAATAACATCTTTACTCATCAAGAGAAAGCTGCATTCTCAGTTGCAAACATGTTTGCATTGGGTTCTAACTTAATGGGATGGACTTCATTCAGATCTGTGGATTTCTAAATTAAAAAGTTAAACAAAATTATTTATATCTTGTTATATTCCCTAAAGATATGGTTGAAAGCAACTGGCATATAAAATTCAGCAAAAGGTAAGACCATATGAATTGAACTTTGGAAAACAGTTTCTAGAAAATCTATTGTATCCTAGATTCTGAACAGACAATTACTATTTTTCACCTGAAAAAAAAATTGGAGTTATATGATATTAGAAACTACCAGAAGTGAAGGATCTTTCCTGCAGGAAATTTTTTCCAGTTCACGGAAGATAAGTCTAGAAATTTCAGCATGCCTGTTTGGTCGATGATGGCCTCCATCTTCGAAACAAGGAATCTGCCCTGTGTTTATCCACTGCTTGGAAAGAAAACATCAGATACAAAAGAATAAATAACAAAAACAAAAGAACAATATTATGCAGGAAAGACCTTCAAGTAAATAGCAGAGTATGTCAATGCCTCCAACCGCTCTTCACCTTGAGGACTGCCAACTATTAGCTCGCGTATGACTTCAAGCTTCCACCAAACGTACAAACAGAAAGAATATCAATAGCAAAGCAGAAAGTATGAAAAAATTTAATACTTGAAATTAAGTAATGACTAAATATGAGGACATTTTTTAAATTTTGTATCATCTCTCAAGTAAGAATGAGATCATAGACATTTTTTTCAAAATGAGAATATTTTCTATTTTTGCAAGCTCCAGACTAATCAAATTAGTTAAAAGACAAAGGAGAAGCATAATCGAAATAACAAAACCCTAGATAATTGGACTCTGTTTGATAAACTTACAAGCATGAGTTGCCAAAGATTAAGAGCTAAAAAAGTGTAATCACTATAGAGTAATGAAATCAAACTGAAAATGCAGTGCTTTTGAACGAAACAGTTAAGCAGAAGATATTCATAACTGCAATAAATGCAGAAAATCATGGATCATATAGAATTGAGTAATCATGAGAAACTCAATATACAACAAGGTGTAAGATCACAGAATTGATTTCCCTATCCTTGAAAAAACGTTAGTAACTGGAGCTTACCTTTCTCCACCAATTTCTTGCGCTACGATCACCCTCAACTAACTTTAGAGCTAAACCTTCAAGACCTGTAGTATCCCATTTCCTTTCAGATTCTCTATTTCTATGCTCCTTTGAACGCATGAATGAGACAGCCTTTCCTTGCCATTGCCCAACAAAAGGACTTGTCTCCACCTCTGTAAGACTAGCCGCAGCTTCTGCAGATCCATTTTCATCATTGCCAACTAGATCCTCCACTTCTTCTTCAGAAACCAAAGGCAACAACTCCATAGCCTCCGATGTTGCATTCCAGTGACAAATCAATCCAAAGTTCCCCCCCTTCGGTACCTTCAGGACACGGTTGTCACCACCTTCCCATATCATAGCTTCATCCCTTGTCACAATGACAAACTTACACTCAATGGATTCTCCCCCTTTCAACTGAAGGTTGCACGCCCATCCACTCTCTGTCCAATCCATTGGCACCTCCTTTTTCCATGATCCCAATTCCTTGGACGACCCCAAAATCACAACCCTCTCACCAAACTCAACTTGGTGGTCCAGCCTAATGTTCAACTGCACTTTTTCCCCAACCGACTTCGATTTCCTTTTCATCTTCTTCTTCTCTTCCTCTCTGGCAAGAAAAGATAATTGTATCATCCACTTTCTTGTAAGCATTTCCAAAGAAGCATTAGGCATTTTATTTAACAATTTTCACATGAAAAGTTTAAATAAAAGAGAAAAATATAGCAAAAGATTTCCACCAATGGATGCCCGATGCATGAGTTAGCTACCCTCAAATAAGCTGCTATCTCCCTATTTCTCATCAAAAATCAAAACATCCGTTTCTTCTCTTCATCAGCAATCGAGCAGCAGTAAAAAAACATAGTGAACCTTACAAAAGCACACCATCACTAAAACCAGAGAACGTCTAGCGTAATCATATAAGAAAACGGGATTATTGGCATCAACTTTAAAACAGTTGTTCGTTAAAATTGTTTTCTTCTATTAAACTATCATTGTTTTTCAACTTTTTATTGCTTCCAGGAGTAATGACTCTTTGTATTGCAGTTTTACGTGCTTTTTTTGTTATTTCAAAAAAAGAAAACAGTTGTTCGTTAAAATTGCTTTTGCTTGCTTTAATCATCATTCATCCACCAAAATGTTTGAACCAAAATCAAGCACATAATTCAAAATCCATTCACGTTTTCCTAACATCAAATATGTCACAGAAGCAAGCAGAACAGATAAGATTAGACAAATACCGAAACTCTATAGCTCTGGTGCATGAAAAACGAGGATAAGAGAAACTAAAAATAAAAAAGAAATACCTCATTTCTGGAGCAGAAATACCAGTAACCACCCAAAGCGAACGTCTCCGCGAACTAGTTACTCGGTCCCAATCTCGGTAAGGAAAAGGATTCCTCCGGTTCAAGAAAGTAATATGAGGTAAAGCAGTACAGGGAGGGAATCTAAATTGCTTCCGGAAAAGAGTATTACTAGACGTCTGTAAGGCGCCAAGAGATTCCATTTTTTTATTGCCTGAAAATGAAGATACTCTGTTTGCTGTTTGGTTCACTGAACTTGAGCCTGAAAATGAAATGAACGAAGAGACCTTCGAGCTCAGGCTGTGATCCCTGAACTTGAGCCCGCACGGTGCAGGTGCTTGGATCTCGAGAAAAAATTAGTAAGAGCAATGTATGGGTGAGTGTGTTGTATTAAATGATACGGGTCTGCTTCCTTCAAGGATATTTTTTCAAATTTATATTTATTTATTTTTTGATGTTTATCAAGGCTTTTAGGTAAAAGAGAAGCTCCTTTCGTTTATGGATATTATTGTAATAATATTTATTTTTCTTCACGTGATGATTTGACTGTTTCAAGAATATCAAGAAAAAAATATTTTTATATATCCCTTTTTTAATTTAAGAAAATAATTATAGGGGCTTTATATAATTTAAAATTAATACTATTATAATTAATTTTAAAATATTTTTAGAATTAAAATAATAATATACTAATTATTTAATATAATCATAATACATTTTTCAACTATAATATGCATATCCTTTTATATATTTTTACTTTTTCTATTATATAGATGGAATTTTTTTTTGTTATTTGAATTTTCATTATGTGTAACTAGTAATCAACACAAAATATATATTTATCACTATTTGATATCTATTAAAATTCTAAATAGAAACAAATATATATTTATTACATAAAAATTTTATATATTATTTTCTAAAAAATAGTATATTTTATTTTATTTATAACTAAAATTTACTAGACTCTATCTAACTAAATAAATCATATATTAACATAAATAATTATAGCTTATTTATTTTTCTCTATATATAATAATAATAAAAATTATTTACCCAAGCGTAGTATTAATGTATTTTTTAGAAAATCAGAAATCAGACACCCCAAAGCCCAGATAATACTTCCCAATTCCCCCTCCCCCAGCCTCCCGCACCAAGCTGCTGCATTTTGCTACATCCGATCAGCAGCTGCGACGAAGTCTCCCTCTCTGTTCTCCCTTCATGGATGTGCTCTGCGAAGAAGACGATCGTTAACTGGTGAGGACAAGCTTGCCAAAGGAAACTTTAATCGCGATATCGTTAACGATTAGTAAAATCTAAGACTTCAGCATTAATTCGCTCATTACAAGTAAACTCTGAGGTAGCTCTTAGGATTGCAATTTGTTATACAGCAACACCAATAGCGTCTCTCAGTCAGTCAATTCCCAGATCGTCTCCAAACAGGCTACTGCTTCCTCTCCTTCTCTCAAGTGGCAGTGATATCTAATCAACAAGAAGCAGCAGCAAAAGGAATTTTGGGCGCCGATTCTGTGTGCCTCGCACCCATTGAATCCAACACTGTGCCTTGCAATCACCTCCGACGAGCTCTACAAGAGGACTGCGGTAGCCAAATTCCGCTGCAAGTCGCCGGATTCTTCACCAGGTTTGAATTTTATTCGTTTTCTAAGACATCCTGTTTGATGATTTACCATTTTCGAATTGTTCTAGTTCCACATGGGCAGCTCTATAATCAATTTCCTTCCAAGAAATTGAAATAATGGACTTGTGTTATTTTCGATGCGTTACTTTTGTTGCTTAGGCTATAACTAGTAGGATGAAGATTTGTCACATTCTAGTTGGAAAGCTACCTGTAGGCTTGAAACCAAGTTTGTTTCTAGATTGGGTGTAATTTTTACGAGCTTTTATTTTTTTGTTCTCGGGGATTATTTGATTCATTACTACTTCGAAGACGACAATGGAGGCTGAAATTTATTGTGCAAATGTCCTGCAGGCATACAATTTGGTCAGCTTTTGTAAGAGTTTGGTTGGTTGAGAAGGAATTCATCCTTCACAATTTAGGCTTTTTGTAACTATTTATAACTTGGTATTGCTGTGAATACTTCTACAGATGGAAAATAACTTTCTTTTCTTTCGCATTCAGAACAGTGGATAGACTAACAAGCAGTTTGTGTTTAATATTTATAAATATTTTTATGTTAAAACAGTTGAAATTCTTGCGGCTGATTGTTGTGTTATACCAGGGCCTTCATAACAACTTGAGTCTTGAATGTGCTAGCAAACCAGGATAGTCTCCCAGAAGAGTTTCAAGTAGAGCAGGCAGCCATGCAAACAGCTTCTCTTCTTCATCCAATATTTCATTTCTACCACAGGTCTCTGTCTTCTTCTCTCTTGGTGTGTTTGAATGTGTACACGAGAAAATTGTGAGTGTGTTCAGGGTATTGCTTATTCAAAGTAGATTATTCACCTTATAATTTTCAAATCTGAAAGCTTTTTATATGAAAAATGAAAGAAATAGAAAAAAGACAGAATTGGCTCGTTAAAGGCCTACCTGCCTACTGTCTTTTACTTAAGTTATCTCATTCAAAGGAATGAGATAACTTAAGTAAAAGACAGTAGGCAGGTAGGCATAAGGCTAACATTAAAAAAAGGTTTTAAATCTTTGACTCATATTACAGGAGAAGTTATCAGAGCTCAAATGCTTTGATTAGATCTGAAGTCTCAAATTCCATTCAATTTGGCTTTGCTGGAAAAACTCAAGGCTCTAGACTAATAAAATCAGCATGGCAAAGTAGATTGCCTGCAGTCCTCAATGCAGATGATGGCCACCCATCTTTATCTGTTATGGAAGAAGACAACAGTGCAAACCATGCACCGACACTCAATTCAGGAGCAGATACTTTATTTAGCAAGTGGTCTCCTCCTGAATATCTATGGAGGGGATTATCAGTTCTTGTCATGGCAGGGCAAGTGATTATTAGAACTCTAAAGGGTAAAGTACACTGGAGGAATACTCTTCAACAGCTGGAGAGGGTTGGTCCAAAATCTGTTGGAGTATGCCTTTTGACCTCAGCATTTGTTGGAATGGCCTTCACTATCCAGTTCGTTAGAGAATTTACCAGATTAGGCCTGAATAGATCTGTCGGTGGGGTGTTAGCCCTGGCCTTCTCAAGAGAACTGAGTCCTGTTGTTACATCAATTGTGGTTGCAGGGCGAATTGGAAGTGCATTTGCTGCAGAGTTGGGAACCATGCAGGTTTCTGAGCAAACTGACACGTTGAGAGTTCTTGGGGCAAACCCTGTGGATTACCTGGTCACACCAAGGGTACTTGCTTCCTGTATAGCGCTACCATTCTTGACTCTAATGTGCTTCACTATAGGGATGGCATCTAGCGCCCTCCTGGCTGATAGTGTTTATGGGATAAGCATTAATATTATTTTGGATTCAGCTCAAAGAGCTCTTAAATCATGGGATATTATTAGTGCCATGATCAAGTCACAGGTTTTCGGTGCCATCATATCTATTGTGAGCTGTGCCTGGGGAGTTACTACCATGGGAGGCGCAAAAGGGGTTGGAGAATCAACAACATCAGCTGTCGTCATCTCTCTTGTTGGTATTTTTATTGCTGATTTTGCACTATCTTATTGTTTCTTCCAGGGAGCTGGAGATTCTTTAAAGAACTGTGTATGATCAATTACTCTTTATGCTTTATAGAAGATCGGTTTTCTTTCGATTAGTCAGTCTATGATATTTATTTGCTTCCATTTTGGTTGCCAGGGCATCAATTATTTTTAAGAAAAAGAAAGGGGAAAACGTAATATCTTATGTTGCGGATCTTGATAATTCTTTATCCCATTAGACAAAATTGCTAAGAAAATAAAAGCCTAATAGTATAATCCAATCATGCGTTCATGAAATTTCCTCTTTATGTTACTGTGGATGAAAAAAGAATTTTAGGTGATAGGGAGAGGAGCTTTCTTAGCTTGTTTGTGGCTGTTGTGGCTAGAGTTCAACGCTTGACTTTATGAAGGATAGGTTTTTGGCTTTGTCTTTTTTTATGGGATCAATTGGTTTTCCTTGCTTTTTGTTGGGTTCAAGGTTTGAGTTTTTGGAGATGTATTTTTGGCTAGAGTGAAATGCAATGCTATCTCAATTTTATGTCGTTATTACTTCTTTTCTTTCTTTCTTTTTCCTTTTTTTGGGTTAAATAGGATGATTTTTTATTTATCCTTTTGTGCATCTTTTTTATGGTACGTGTCCTGCTTTTTCTCCTAGGAAGATAGTGTCAATATAAGCATTTTTTAAAGAAAAAATTGTAAGTCATATTCAAAGAGTATCAAGAGAGTGTAACTCATAGACAAATGTATTTCCTACTACCAAAACATCAATGATGTCTCGATATCCTCCATCAATATTTGGAACCATGTGTTTTTAAATCTGTCAAAATTAAATGCGATACTCTTAAAAACTTCTAAATTTACGTAAATAGTAGTATAGAAATAAGTTTTAACAAAGTGTTTATCCTTTTGAATACCTTATTACGCTCAAAGCTCATCCTTCATTGTGCCCGCAATGATCCAACTCAGTCTCAATAAACTGTAAGGCAGACACCAAATGCAATACATAGATGAACATTAGAGGAGGATATGATTACGCGTCTCTGCTTCTTTCCTATATATTTTGTAAAATTTGGTCCCGAAATTTAGTACAGGATTAATTTTAAAATTAAAAAAAATGTAAAATTTTGAAAAAAAATTAGGTAGAGCATAAAATTAAATATAATTTTAGGAAAAAATGGTGAAAATTTAGGTTCGAGAGATATTTTTGAAAAAAAAATTGAAAATTGAATGTGAAAACGTAAATAAAGAAAATTACGTCACGTAGGATTGCCCATCAGACGAACCGGAGCAAGCCGTGTGGCAAGGTACGCTGACTCGGTGCCACGCAGGAGGCCATGCTAGCGATCTACATACCCGCAATCGGATGGCCCGGATACGTTCTCGCGCACGTAGACGGTCAGGATCTGTTTTCTTATTAGGCGACATCGAACGGTCGTGATTAAACACAATGAATAGTCCAAATTTATTTTCTCTTTAAACATGATCATACAGTCGAGATTAAATTGCGATAAACGGTTCAGATTCATTACTTTTTAAATGTGATCGAACGGTCGAGATCAAATGCGATGAACGGTCCAGATTTAAGAAAGACGGGTTTAAATATCTCATTTCACACTGAATCCAAACCCTATCCGCCAGTCCCCCTATGGAGAAGAAGAATCAGTCGCCAGAAAATGGAGCCGACCACCGCCCGGCGCCGCGCCGGAGCCACCTTCGACAGCCATAAAATGTAAAAATTCTCCTATTCGCTCGGAATTTAATTTTGAATACCTTCATGACCAAATCAGAACAAAAAGAATAATGGATGAGCTAGAAACCATGGGTAAAGCCCGGCACCGTCGTCGCGGGAAAAACTAAAAATTGCCTCCGATGAGCTCCTTTCTATTTTCCATTCATGCGATTTTTTCACCATTGTGTTCGCCATTTTACTCCTACAGGGTGACCGACAAAAAACGCACAGTCGAAGGTAAGCCAGTGGAGCCGCTACACCGAAAAATCCCGCCGCAGATAAATTTTTGTTTTTCAATTTTTTTCGACCAACCGAGGCCTTTCAACGTATTTTTTCACAGGGATGGGTATAAAACTAGCTAAAACTGTTCAAAAACAGCCAGTTCGAGGCAAACCGCCACCTCGAGCAGCGGTACCATCGCTGGAGCACGGCGATGCTGCCGTGCCAGAATTTTGAAATTGGCTGGAAAAAAAATTTTAGCACCAATTTTGTTAGGGTATTTCTAGGTACGTGACGCATCTTTTAATCTCCGTAATAAAATTCAGAAAACTCAGAGATCGCTAGTAGGCGCAGTAGAAAGTCCAGTATTTCGGACACCGATTCGGGTAAGAATCTTTCACCTTATTCCTTATTATGGAAATGAAGTATAATTATAAATAATACGGTATTTTACAAAATTTAGAAAATTTCGATAATTAATTACAAATTACTTATGGAGCCGGAACAGGTTATTTATTGCTATTCATCTTGTTTTAACTAATTGTTTGATTTTATAGTTTTAAATGCATGGTAATATACTGGAATTTGTAGGATGATTCAGTTGTGATTTCTTGATGCATGTATTGCTTGTCTTGCGTGATTTATAGTTAAATTATGAAACTAAAAATTAAATGTAAACATAAAATTGATTGGTTAAGCAAATAAATGAATGATAGTCTTACTGGATATCTTGGGAGATGGTGGATAGACTAGGTATATAGGGAACCCTGTCGTAAACGTCGCCTCATACCGGACGAGGTATTGAAATTGGTATTTTTGACGCTTATACCGAATGGGATATGAGGATGACCCATTTCACCCTCATACCGGACGGGGTATTGAGAATTGATATTTTGGTGCTCATACCGGACGAAATATGGGGACAGCCCGTTTCACCCTCATACTGGACGGGGTATTGAGGGATAGTATTTTGACGCTCATACCAGACGAGATATGGGGGACGACCGATTAGTTGACAATGTTAAATGTTGGTTTATGCATAGTGGGACATCCCTATGGACCCCATAGATACCAGTAGACAAACAAAAAAGGAAAATTGTTATTTTTGCTTATTTAAAAATGAGATTATGATGTTGTTGAGCTATTGTCTCTACAGATCAATTTTTGAAATCTCGCAAACGGTAAGTATGTAATAAACAGTTTTATTTATAATAAATGAATTTACTTAAATTAAGAGTTTCATTAGTTGTTTTTATGATTTTTATCAGACTTTATTTCTGTATCGGTGAGTAGTGTGATATTCTTACTAGGCTAGTGTAGCTCACCCTTTCATTAACCATTTCAGATCAAGATGATCCAGATCAATATCTCGATCAACAAGGGGGTTGTGAATAGTTCACCACCCGGACTCCCTTCAAAGGCTAGTAAAGGTAGTTTTAGGATATCTAATTGTTTATTTTTCATTTATTCTTATAGAATGGTCATTTCTATAGCTTTATTGGGTATTCTAAATTATTGTGTAAGGAATGTAAACCCTAACTCTATTATTTAGCTTCTGCATTCAATTTATAATTTATTCTTTTTTAAGTTCTGGGTCGTTTTAGTTGGTATCAGAGTTAGATTCTTCGGAACCATTCCTTACACAAAAGCTTTAGGAAACACACAAAAAATAAATTAGCACTCAATAATTCCTTGTGAAATGCATATACAGATAGATGATGAGAGGAAAATCCCCACTAAACCGAGCAGCCTAGGAGGGTTCGCTTCGAGAGGATGTTGACCGACTATTTGAAATGTTGGAGAGACTCATCGCTACCCAACAAGCCGAGGAGGAAAGGAGGGAGCTACCTGACTCTCATCCACTGCCACAGGTTGAGCCACCCCTGCAGCATAAGGATTCTGAGACACCCCGGTACGATCCTGCTCCTCTATAGTACTATTCGGCACCACCACAGTATGGTTCGATACCCCAACCACATCACCCGACACTACCATAGTATAGCCCGGTGCCCTAACCACATCACTCGACACCATCATAGTACAATCCAGTGCCTCCACCGTATCATCCAGTACCACTATAGGGCCATCCAGTCCATCCCTAGTACAATTCAATCCCTCTTCCATGGGACCCAGTTCCTCCCATGATGGATCCACGCTACATTGAGAGGTATAAAAAACTAAATTCATCTACTTTTATAGGAGCATCCTCTTTTGAAGAGGTCGAGTACTTATTAGCTAAGACAGAGAAGGTCTTCATGACTCTAGAGATTATTCCCGAACAGAGAGTCATATTTGCCACCTACATACTTGTGGGAGAGGCAGGCCGTTAGTGGCAACTCAAGCAGGCCACTCTGCCCGTTCCAGTCACTTGGAAACAGTTCTTGATGGCCTTCAATGTAGAGTACCTCCCAGAGCATCTCCGACATCTGAAGGAAATGAAGTTTGTATATATGGTTCAGGGTGATATGATTATATCAGAATATACACGAAAGTTCCTAGAGTTGGACCGGTATTCCCCTGAGAGCATGATGGATGAAGGCAGAAAGATAAGAAAGTTCGAGTAGGGTCTCCGTCCTGAGATTAGATAGTAGTTGTATGTGTTCGAGGTTAATACTTGCTCGGCCGTTTTAGCCAAGGCACAACTAGTGGAGAGGAACTTTCGTATTTTTCCTTCAGAAGTAGGGAGCCTCAGGCACTCGGTTTCACACCGTAGATCAACACCCACTGCACCTATTCAGCATAATAAAAGATCTAGGTCAGTGACTCAGGTTCCTCCTCAGATTCCGACAATAGGACGCGGTAGGACTTGCCAGTACTGCGGGAAGGATCATGGAGATCGACCCTGCTATCGTCTCAATAATACTTGTCGTATATGTGGGAGTATCCAGTATTACGGGAGAAAGTGCCCGATGAATCAGAACCAGACTAGACCTCCTATCTAGGACAGGGCTTACAACCTCACTCAGTAAGATGTAGAAGCCAACCTAGATGTGATATAGGGTACGTACACTGTCTGTAATCATCTTGCACATATTTCGATTGATATTAATGCTTCACATTCATTTGTTTCACATTTGTTTACACTAAACTTGAATGTATTACTTGAAAGACTCGATTTTGTGTTATTTGTGTCTACTCTTGGGAGTAGAACACTACTGGGGGAGGTTATATATACAGCTTGTATCATAGATATAACAGATAAAAAATTGAGTGTGGACCTTATAGAGATTGGCACGGGAGATTTCGATGTAATCCTAGAAATGAACTGGCTAGCGACCTAGCATAAATTATTTTCACAAGAAACTTGTATTCAACCCTCCGAATGAAGAGTTATTTACAAATTAATAAAATTCTTTAAATATTATTCCTTCATGACAATTTTCTTATTACTTAATGCTTTAACTCGACTGTTTTCTCTAACTAAGCAAACTTAAGAAAGAAATTTATATTCAAGAGATTCTAGTAGTTTAAGACTTCCTAAATGTGTTTTCGGATGAACTACCCATACTGCCAGTGGACAGAGAAGTTGAATTCAATAAAGATCTTAAGCCAGACATCCAGCCTATTTCGGTTTCCCCTTACTGGATGAGTCGTGTTAAGATGGAGGAGCTGAGGAAATAGATCAATAAATTACAGGGTAGTGAATTCATCCCACATAGTATGTCATCTTGGGGTACTTGAGTCACATTTATAAAGAATGAGAATGGGACATTAAGGTTATGTATTGATTACAGAAGACTGAACATGGTCACGATCAAGAACAAGTACCTCCTCCCTAGGATCGATGACTTTTTTGATTAGTTGCAGGGTACCCAGGTCTTCTCTAAAATAGACCTGCATTCAGGTTACCATCAAGTAAAGATCAAGGCAGAAGACATTCTCAAAACAGTTTTTCGAACCAGGTACGAACATTATGAGTTCCTGGTCATATCTTTTGGACTAACCAACGCACCAGTCATTTTCATGGATTTGATGAATAGAATTTTTAGACAATTCTTGGATCAGTTTGTCATTATATTTATCGATGATATCGTGATCTATTCAAAAAGCAGAGAGGAACACGCTCACTATCTGACTCAGATTTTGCAGGTTCTCAGAGAAAAAAAATTGTATATAAAGTTGAGTAAATGTGGGCTCTGACTCGAGTAGACTACTTTCTTAGGGCACATCATATCAAAGGATGGAGTGTTAATAAACCCCAAAAAAGTTGAAGCAGTACTCGATTGGAAAAAATTGACATCAGTCAAGAAGATTTGTAGCTTTCTAGGGATGACAGGTTATTACCGTAGGTTTGTGGAAGGATTTTCTAGCCTAGCTGCTCCTTTGACTCAGCTCACAAAGAAGAACGTCAAGTTTGAGTGGAACGAGAATTGTGAAATGAGTTTTTCATAACTAAATAAGTGATTGACTACTGTACCTATGTTGACCTTGCCGAGCGGGACAGGTGGATATATAGTTTTTAGTGATGCCTCCTACCTAGGGTTAAGTTGTGTTATGATGCAGCATGCGAAGGTCATACCCTATGGGTCTAAGCAGTTGAAGAGTCATGAGAAAAAGTACTTCACCAATGACTTAGAACTTGTCGCGATTATCCACACCTTAAAGACTTGAGGTCATTACTTGTATGGGGAGACTTTTCATATCTAGATCGATCATAAGAGCTTGAAACACATATTTACTCAAAAGGATCTCAACATGCGTCAGAGAAGATGGATAGAACTTCTCAAGAACTACGATTGCAACATCTTGTATCACCTGGGTAAGGGCAACGTGGTAACCAACGCACTCAACAGAAAAAATACAGGTATATTAGCTCACTTGATGGTTTTAGAATGTATGGTAATAGGGGGCCGCACAACAGGTACGACTTCAGGACCTGAAGAGAGTTATATATTTGGCCCACCTGACTGTTCTACCTGAGTTGATCCAGAGAATAAAGGAATTCCAATCTATCGATTCCACCCTAGCAGCCCTCAAGAAATATGGGGAACAATGAGTAAATCTAGAATTTCGAGTCAATGCCAATGGGTTGCTTAGATTTCAGGACATAGTGTGTGTTTCATGTGACAGTGAGCTGAAAAGGGACATCATGACAGAGGTTCACAACTCAAAGTTTATAATACATCCCGGAAGTACTAAGATGTATCAAAATACACGACCCCAATTTTGGTGGAACGGGATGAAAAATGAGGTGACCGACTTTATTTCCAAGTCTCTAGTGTGTCGGCAAGTCAAGACAGAGCATCAACGCCCAAGTAGGTTACTTCAGCCATTACTAATTTTGGAGTAGAAGTGGGAATACATTATAATGGATTTCGTGACATAATTGCCTAGGGCACACTCAAGACATGATGTCATTTGAGTAATTGTTGACCGGCTCACCAAGTCTTTCCACTTCTTAGTCATCAAAATTGCCAACCCTTTGGACAAGTTAGCAAGAATGTATATCCGGATAATAGCCAAGTCCTACCGTATCCAGTGATAGTAGTGTCTGACAGGGACCTCAGATTCACTTCTCAGTTCTGATCTAGTTTTCAGCAAGTTATGGGAACGAAACTATCCCTTAATACCGCATTCCACCATCATACCGATGGCAATCAGAAAAGATGATCCGTATACTGGAGGATATGCTCTGAGCTTGTGTTCTTAACTTTATGGGCTATTGAGATTATTATTTACCCTTAATAGAGTTCGCCTACAATAGTAGCTATCAAGCAAGTATCGACATGACTCCGTACGAGGCGTTATATGACCACCCATGCAGATCACCGATCTGTTGGGAAAATGTGGGTGATAGGAAATTGTTCGGCTCAGATCTTGTAGAGGATACTACAACCAAAATAGTTAAGATCAGGAAGAAGATCCAAACGGCTCAAAGCAAACAGAATAGTTATGTGGACACCCAGATGAGAGATTTGGAATTTGAGAAAGGTGATCAAGTGTTCCTTAAGGTCACTACTTTCAAGGGAATCAATAGGTTTGGCAAGAGAGGGAAACTAAATTCCCGGTTTATTAGGCCATTTGAAATTTTAGACAGAATTGACACTGCTGCCTATAAACTGACACTACCTCCAGAATTATCCAGGATCCATAATGTATTTCATGTGTCCATGCTACACAAGTACAACCTGGACTCCTCTCACATCTTGGCTCACGAGCCCCTTTCACTCCAAGAGAATCTGTTTTATTAGGAGGTACCAGTGGGTATTGTGGACCGAAAAAGTAGAGTATTCGACAACCGAAAAATTTCTTTCATTAAAGTCGTATGGCAGAATCACACACACAGAGAGGTAACATGGGAGCTAGAATCAGATTTCACATCTTAGTATCTCCAACTGTTTGATTGAGTGAGAGAGAGACAAATTTGAGGGACCAAATTTTTTTAAGAAGATGAGAGTTATAAATACTTGAGCCCGAAATTTGGCCCAAGATTAATTTTAAAATTTAAAAAATATATAAAAATATAAATTTTAAATTTATAAATATTTATTTAATGTAAAATTATGAAAAAAAAAATAGATGGATGATAAGATTGAAAATAATTTTGGAAAAAATATGTAAAAATTTGGGTTCATTGGGTATTTTTAAAAGAAAAATCAGAAACTGGGGATCAAAATAAAATTAAAAGAATTACACTACGTAGGACCACCCAACCAATAACCCTGATGTACTGGAGCACACTGCGTGGCAATGCACGTTGACTCGGTGCCACGCTAGCAATCTGCGTGCCTGTAATCGGACGGCCCGAATGCTTTCCCACGTGCGTGGATGGTTCGGATCCGTTCCCTCATCAGGCACGATCGAATTGTCGTAATTAAACGCGATGAATGACTTAGATTCGTTTTCTCTTTAAACGCGATCGTACGGTCGAGATCAAATCGCGATGAACAGTCCAAATTTATTTTTTCTTTAAACGCGATCGGACGGTCGAGATCAAACGCGATGAATGGTCCAAATTTAAAGAAGACGGGTATAAATATCTCACTTCACACTGAATCCAAACCCTAGCTACCAGCTCCCGATGGAGAAGAAAAACCAATCACCGAAGAAAAGAGCCAACCGTCGCCCGCCGTCGCGCCGGAGCCACCTCCAACCGCTGTCTGTCGCCCACCGTCGCACGAGAGCCACATCCGACCGCCAAAAAAGGTAAAAATTCTTCTATTTGCTCGAAATTTGATTTTGAACATTACCATGGCCAAATCAGAGCAAAAGGAACGACATATGAGCCGAAAACCACGGGTAAAGCCCGTCGCCGCCGTCACGAAAAAAATTAAAAATCACCTCTGATGAATCCCTTTATGTTTTTCGTTTCGTGCGATTTTTTCACCATTGTGTTCATTATTTTTTTTTCTATAAGTTGACAGACGAAAAATGTCCAACCGCGAATATGAGTCGGCGGAGGTAGTACACCGAAAAATTCTGCCACCATTAAGTTATTGTTTTCGATTTTTTTGGGCCAATCGAAGCCCCTTAACATATTTTCTTATAGGAATTGGTATAAAACCGACCGAAACCAGCTAAAACTGGCTGAAAATAGCCAATCCAAGGTAAATCGCCGCCATGGGCGGCGGTGTCGCTGTGCCAGAATCTCGAAATTGGCCGAAAAAAGTTTTTAACATCGATTTTGGATTGTTTGGGATATTTCTAAGTACGTGAAGTGTGTTTTAATCTCCGCAAGAAAATTTATGAAACTCGAAAACCGCCAGTAGACACAGTAAAAAATTCAGTATTTCGGACACCGATTAGGATAAGAATTCTTCACCTTATTCTCTGTTATCGAATTGAAGTCTAATTATAAATAATACGGTATTTTGCGAAATTTAAAAAAATTTAATAATTAATTATAGGTTAATAATTGAGACAGAACCGGTTATTTATTACTGTCTGTCTTGTTTTAACTGATTGTTTGATTTTACAGTTTTAAATATATGATAATACACTAGAATTTGTAAGATGATTCAGTTGTATTTTCTTCGTGATTTACAGTTAAATTATGAAACTAAGAATTAAATGTAAATAAAAAATTGATTGGTTAAGTGAATAAATGAATAATAGTCTTACTGGATATTCTGAAAGATGGTGGACGGACTGAGTACATAGGAAACCCTACCGTGAACGTCGCCTTATACTAGACAGAGTATTGAGAATTGATATTTTTGGTGCTTATACCGGACAGAGTATGGGGATGACCCATTTCACCGACATATCGGACGGGGTATCGAGAATTGATATTTTGGCGTTCATACCGGACGACGTATGGGGACGGTCTGTTTCACTCTCATACTGGACGAGACATCGAGAATTGATATTTTCGCGCTCATACCGGACGAGGTATGGGGACAGCCCGTTTCATCCTCATACTGAATGAGGTATTGAGAAATAGTATTTTGGCGCTCATACCGAACGGAATATGGGAATGGCCGGTTAGTTGATAAGGTTGGATGTTAGTTTACAAGTAGTTTGACATCTCTATGGACTCCTATAGATACCAGTAGGCAAATAAAAAGGGAAAGTTGTTATTCTTGTCTACTTGAATATGAGATTATGATGTTGTTGAGTTATTGTCTCTATAGGTCAGTTTTTTAAATCTCGCAAACGGTAAGTATGCAATAAATAGTTTTACTTATGATAAATAAATTTATTTAAATTAAGAGTTATATTAGTTATTTTTATAATTTTTACCAACCTTTATTTCTGTATCGGTGAGTAATGTGATATTCTTACTGGGTTAGTGTAGCTCATCCTTTCATTAACCATTTCAGATCGAGAGCATCGAGATCCAGATCTCTACTAATAAGGGGGTTGTGAATAATTCACCACTTAGACTCCCTTCAAATGCTAGTTAAGGTCGTTTTATGATACATAATTGTTTACTTTTTATTTATTTTTTATTTTTTCGGTTATTTTTTTAGAATCGTCATTCTTATAATTTTATTGGGTATTTTAAATTATTATGTAAGTAATGTAAACGCTCACTATATTATTTTGCTTCCGTATTCAATTTATAATTTATTCTTTTTTAAGTTTCGAGTCGTTTCATATATAACATCTAACGAACAGGATTTTGCTCTTTGTGATCAGTTTATCCAGAGTTATAATGCGCTTCCATAATACAAAAAGAGCCACCCTGGGTGTTGCTTTTACTTTTCAAACCATCTTTATTGAGAACTTTTCATTCTAATCTTATCTTTTGCTCAAATGATGATACAATCGACTAAAAATAGGCTTTTGAAACTCAAACTCCAAATAGGTTAATTCTCCTAACTCTCTTATACTTTGTACAAGCATTGCTTACATGTCATGGATTATAGCTCATCATTTTAAGATTTTGAGGAGACCTCAACACTTGTTATCAATTTAAGGCTTAGGATCACAATTTGCTATGTAGATTCAGTGTTTGAGGCTTCCTTCGTGATCAAATGCTACTGATTTTTTGTTTAACATTCCCTACGTTCCGATTGCTTTAAAAATTAATTTGATTAATCATAAAGAAAACATGTTTTATTATAAAAAATTAACACCCATTTTGATCATTATAATAAATATATGTGCAGATTAATATTGAAACCGTTTTTAATAAATTGAGCAAATTAGTGGTTTACAAAGTATACACGACACGTGATATTTGTTAGTATTAGGACAAATATTAAATTTATTGATTTAATTAATTTTGGTTGACTGATTTGGGCACTAATGAGATACGACAAAATTAAATTAAAAATGAGTAATTACTTTCTTTTGTAGTTTAATTCTTGAAAATTTTTAAAAATTTTAGATCCAATTGTAGCAATGGCTTTTCTGAAAAGTCAACTATTTGGAATTATAGTAAAATATTAGAAGTTTGTGTAATTTATAACATAAAATTAATCACTCTCTAAATTCAGAGTTATTATTCAATGGACACTAAATTTAATTACACTGAAAAAATGGTTCAATTCTCATTTTTTAATTTGCAGTTATTTCATTTCCTTTTAAGAAAAACTCTGACAATAATTAAAAAATCTCAAAATTCTGGAAACTGAAATCAAAGAATTCTAAACTTAATTTTCCTCCCCAAGATTTTCATTAAAAAAATTCTTCCCCCCTAAATTAAAAAAATGTCACAGAAAAATCCTCTAGAATCCCAAAATACCAACTAAATTTCATGAATATCCCAAAATTTCCATAAAATTACAAAAGTTCCCGCAAGAAATTGTTTTTTGATGGCATGATGTGGACCATATACGTTAAACACAGTCAAATGACACGGCAGATTAGTAAGTCAATCACTTTCTGAGACTTTTCCAAATCTGCTGGGCCCCTACTTAATACTACCGAATATTCATCGTCTCCCTTCTTCAATTTTCCTTCTTAATTTTCTTTTCCCGCAAGCCAAACACTCCCAACCATTCTCTCTATTTTCCTCTGTTTGACGACGAACATTACGGGGAGATGATCAAAATGGAGAAATCGAGTTTGGGAATCTGGTTTTTGATTGTTGCTTCGCTTGTTTCATGCCTGGCATTGCTCTGTGCTGATTATCTCACGTTTGGGGGCATCTATGGCATCACTCTTCTCTTCAGCAACTTCACTACTTCGATCGATGCTTCGAAATTCGTCTCTGTTAATTCCAGTCAAGTTTCCAGCTCGTCGAGGATGGCAGTCAGTCCTGTTCCGATGATCGACAGTGGGAAAACAATCGAGAAAGAAGGTCAGCTCAACATCATTGACTCTGTTTCGTTTCTCAGGAGTAAAAGTCCATCGATAACTGAAAGTACTGAAATCGCCATTAATGATGGAGCCGAGATTCTCACTGGAGGCCAGGAAGAAGATAACTGTTTAGGTCGATACATATACATTCACGATCTTCCAAGTAGGTTTAACGACGACGTAATCAAGGATTGCCGGAAACTGATTAAATGGTTCGACGTGTGCCCGTTTATGGCGAATTCGGGTCTTGGCCCGGCGGTGGAGAATTCCAGAGGGGTTTTATCAGAGAAAGGCTGGTTTATGACGAATCAGTTTTTCTTAGAATCAATTTTTCGCGACAGAATGAAAGGTTACGAATGCTTGACGAACAACTCAGCCATGGCGTCTGCAATTTACGTTCCGTACTTCGCGGGATTCGATATAGGTCGGCATTTATGGGGGTATAACGTATCGATAAGAGATTCTCTGGGTAAAACTCTGGCGAAATGGCTCCGAGAGCGGCCTGAGTGGAAATCCATGGGAGGCAGAGACCATTTTTTTGTAGCTGGTCGGATTGCTTGGGATTTTCGCAGAGTAAACGACGAACAAGACGAGTGGGGAAGCAAGCTCATGTTCTTACCAGAATTTTCCAACATGACGATGTTGACCATCGAGTCAACTCCATGGAACAACGAAATCGCGATTCCGTACCCAACGTACTTTCATCCATCAAGCGACGACCAAGTTCGTCAATGGCAGAACAGGGTACGAACCCGAACCCGAACCCGGCGGTTCTTATTCTCCTTCGTCGGAGCCCCACGACCCAACATGACAGGCTCCATTAGAGGGAAAATCATCAAACAATGTTTATCATCAACCAGGCGCTGCAAGCTTCTGAATTGCCATGAGAACAACTGTGATGATCCTGTTAAAATCATGGAGGTTTTTCAAGACTCTGTTTTCTGCTTACAACCTCCCGGCGACTCCCTCACTCGCCGGTCGATTTTCGACTCCATTCTCGCCGGCTGCATCCCGGTTTTCTTCCATCCCGACTCGGCTTACACACAGTACTTATGGTATTTCCCTAGAAACAATACCAAATACTCCATTTTCATACCCGAAGAAGATATAAATAAAAAGGGAGTGAGTATCAAGAAGGTGTTGGCTCAGGTTAGGAAGAAGAAAGTAAAGAGAATGAGAGAGGAGGTTGTGAATATGATCCCCAGTATTATATACGCAGACCCAAGTTCGCCATTGCTGAACCTTGAAGACGCATTTGATGTAGCGGTGAGCAGGGTTCTTGAGAGAGTAGGGAGAGTAAGGAGAAACATGAAGGAGGGCAAGGATGTTGCCGCAGTCCGTGGTTCGACGATTAAATTGTCAGAGAATATCAGAGTGAACTGAGAATAAGGTGTTACTTTTTGGAACTCATATATATATATATATATATACGCACATATATATACAGAGAAAGAAGAATTGAATTGGGTATAGATTTTTTTGGCTGGTAACTTTCCTTCTGGCCTGACAAATTGTCCGAACTTCCATTTTTTCCCTTATTCCCCTTGGTAGTTGTTTATTAAGAAGTTCTATAAATCTTCTGTGACTGCTAACTTAAAAAAGGAGTCATAGTTTTAGCTTTTTTCTCATATAGGATGTGTATATGAAAACAATGAAAGGTTTTCTGTTTAACATTATTTTTTTTGTTTATAAAGAACTGTAATATTGTTAATTA
This sequence comes from Carica papaya, assembly GCF_054855325.1. Lineage (NCBI taxonomy): Eukaryota > Viridiplantae > Streptophyta > Magnoliopsida > Brassicales > Caricaceae > Carica > Carica papaya. Next base: position 14,008,896 of record NC_142311.1, on the reverse strand, counting down.
ACTTTTTAAAAAATATTGTTGTGTGTGTGTGCATATAAATGAGTATTCTGATTTTACACGTAATTATTAATTATGGATTAAGATTCAGTGTCTCCACTACTTTTATATGTAATATAGTCATTAGTTTTGTCCTTATCAATTTTATATATAGCTATAAATCAGTATTAGAAAAATAAATAAATATGAATCAAACATTAAATTTGAAGTAGACAATATGTTTACATAATACCATAACAAAATAATATAAATATTAAAATTATGGGATGTCAATTTTGTTAACGAAAAAAAGAAGAAAATTCGACTAGAGAAAATTATTCTTCAATAAAAAAAATGCTAGGAGATTATAATTTTAATAAAAATAAATTACTATATAACTACTAGTTAATTTTCTTATATAAAAAAAAATATAATTTTTAAAAAAAAAATATAAAAAAGAAATGTATTAGATAAGTTTTTTATTTCTTAAAAAAAAAAAAAAAAAACAAACACACACACACACAAAACTAAGTCAATGACCAACATAAATTTCAACGTAATTTTCTCCATAAAAATAGCATGAAAATAAAAAATTTCATAATCAACAAAAAAAATTTCAAGTTTAGTTCGTAAAATTTTAGATAAATAAAAAGTATATTTTTATGTAATAAGAAATTTGGAAATTGCGGTTTGTATTTAAAAAATTAGTTTCAGTTAAATAGTGCCGCGCTCCTAAAACGCAGCCGTTTTGGGCATCCTGAATGGAGCGAAGAACATACGATATATCCCTGGAATTGAAGTTTCTAGTATCCTAGCCGAAGGGGATTTGCTTGCTTGCCGCTCTGATTTCATGTACCTTCTTTCAAGGTTAAGCTTCTCTGTTCTTCAATTTTTATCTTCAGTTTTTTGCGGGAAATCTTTGATCCATTTATTGTCTGCATTTTATGATATTGCTAAAGCAAAATCGTCAACAATTTGTTGGAAAACCTTGCAGGTCTACTCATCAGTAGAGTTGTAAAACATAATGCTGACAGGAAGAGAGAGCTTGATCAGATTGATTGGCAGACGCAGAAGATTCCTCCCTAATCGCAAATCTCTTCTCTCTAGACCTCTCCAGGTACACTCTCTCTCTCTCGCGCGCGCGCGCGCGTTCTCGTTTCGTTAACATTTCACTTTTTGTCGCGTCGATTGTGCATGTATATGTAAATTTATATGTATATCAAAGCTAGAAGAGATTCAATACGTGTGCTTTCATATATATATAATATGCAATTGATTATTTTAGATAGCCTTGGTTTTTGAAGGGCTTTTTTCTTTCTTTTTTAAACTTTTTGAATTTTAATGTTTTTAAGCTTGTAGCTTTTAAAACGTGACATTCAATTCATTTTTCTGATAGTTGCTAAGCCATTTAACGGATTTTTATGTGTACTCTTGAAAATATAAGTCCAGAATTGTGAATTTTAAGTTCATGTCCACTTCTTCCTCGTTTCTCTTTGAATACTAAATTTTTTGCTTACTGTAAGTTTGAAATTTTTAGAGTTCCCTGAATTTCTGCATTGATAAGAATGGAAAAATCAATTCAACTGAGAGTGTTGCAAAATCATCTGAGGATAAAATGAGTCCCTCTGGAGCTGTAGAAAATGAAAAAGGCGTTGCTGATGAGATGTTGTCTTCTGATTGGGTAAACTGTCCTGTTTGCGGGAAAAAATTCCAAGGAGGGGATTATATGATCAATTCACATCTGGGTATGTTGTTATTCTCTATTTTCTTCTTCGTCCTCTCTCTCTCTCTGTAAATCTCTTGCTTATTTCTCTTTTATATATTCATCTTTTATTCAATTGATAAGTACCCAGAAAGGTTAAGGAAATATGCGTGTTATTAATATCTCCAAAATAGACTTAAAAATTACTGTTATTCCAGTAGTGCATTTCATATTACCAATTGTGCATAAATGTTTTCAGATTTTTTGCATCTTAAGTGTTAATGTTGGTTCTATTATTGCTGTTCAGCATAAAAGTGTGCAAGTGTCTCTGAGTATTCAAAACTCTTGTCGTCCTAGTCGCTTCATTGCCTAAACCATTCTCAAGTTGGGTTTTTTATTATGTAAGGTGCCAGTTTCTCTACTCCTTATGCAACGGGGGGACACACAAACTATTTTTTTTGTACTACATCAGTTTGTAAATGAATATTGTTGTTTATCAATTTACAACACATGTTTTGTTGTTCGTCATTTGACAGTATGTGGTGCTTTATCAATCATCATGTTATAATGCACATTAGTGCTTCGATACTCAGTGAGTGGGAAAGCTTTGTCTTTTCCTGACTTGTTGTCAAATATTAGGTCAACTCTACCTTCTTCTTTTGGTAATCCAGGATATGTTTGAAGGAGAAATTCATGCATGATATTTCTCCTGGTTAAATTGTTGTGAATTTTCTTTTTGAGCAAAATCGATGAATTCACAAATCGAGAGAGAGGAACTCCTGCCCTCAAAAGTGAATAGATCAAGCTTCTGAGAGTTCCTGAACAACCATTTGCTCTTGAAAAATTTGTTAGGTGGATATCTTCGTTACAAAGTTGATGCAGCAGTATTTTGTATTATGTTATTGTAATTTGATAGTCCACTTGGCAGGTTTTCCTCAAAGATCAATTTCGATTAATCAGGTTGGAATATTAGAATTTTGGATGCTTCCAGAGGTTTTTAATTTGTATTTGTATGTGGTCAGATACTAAAAATGTGCGTTGCTATTTGTTTTACACCAGGTAGGGATTAAGAGAACTGCCTCCCTGTATGATGTGTGAAGTATCATGCTACATCCTAATCCAGTTTCTTGTATATAACATGATGTTTGCTGCTACTAACCTCTGAGTCTTGATGCTTTTAGTTAAATTAATGGCCTTCAGATTCATGTCTGTCAAGAGGAACCAAACGAAAATTGACGCAGCGCACCCTACTGCAGTTGAATTTTTGCTCAAGATCAAAAGTTCAACTTCTTTCTAATGGATCAGAGCGACTGGCGATGAATGCAATTCATACAGGTCCTGGGCATTCACTTGCAAAGAAAGCTACTCATAGATTCCCCAACCTTGTTGTGGCCGAAGAAAATGATCACAAGGCATGCGGACAGCTGTTGAACTTGGGGTCCGTTGAACAAAGTCACAGCGATTGTTTGGCTGAAAATCCTATTAGTGATTCAACTATTCACTGCAAGGTTGACAGACTATTTTCCCCAAATAGCGAGGTGCCTGAATGTTGTACAGATACAACATCGGCTGAAATATCTGCAGTGACTCTTCAAACTTTTATTGTTGGTCGTAGGTTCAGTGATGAAAGGATGCTAAGTTTTGGGATGAGCATCTTTCTTCTTAGAGATCCTGCTAACATTAAGGACCGGAATGCTATCAAGGTTTATTTTGTTTTTCTATCCTTTTGCATAAAATGGTTTTCTCGTGTATGTTCATTAAAGAAACTGTATGGCCCTTTTGCATCAGGTTCTCTCTGCAGATTCTGGTGTCAGCAAAGTGCTTGGTTATCTTCCTCGAGAGTTAGCTCAATACTTGTCTCCATTAATTGAGAAGTATTGCTTGAACTTTGAGGTTACTCAGTTCTTGTTTATTGAATGCTTTGCTGTTAATTTGATTTTTTATGTGCACCTGTCTATGTGTTCTAATTGAGTGAATATGGTAACAAAAAAATAATATGCTAAGCAAAGGAGATATCTCCTCTTCGGAATATCCTGGCAATGAGAAAAAGTAGTAGTAGATGGATAGCCAGCCTTGTACTCTGGTTCTCTTGGCAAGGTTGAAGATAAAAAATTATGGTTTTATACCATCTCTTTGAGAAAATATTTTGCTGAAACAAGCTAAGGTCAGCTAGTTATTGACAACATAAGACTTGTTTGTAGAAACACAGTAATTATTGCAATAGACAATTATATGTTTAATTGTCATTGTTTCAGTCTGAGACTTCTTGCAGGGACGAGTGGCTGCTCTTCCAAAATATTATCCTGAAGTTGTTCCCATTGATATTACGTGTAACAAGATGACATCCAATGATGACAAAGAATACAAGGATTTTGGAGATTTTAAAGTTTTGTGGGAAAAAGTCCTTCAGGTTGTTGAATCTCAGAGGAAACATCCGCCCACTATGATGAAGTATCAGCAAAATTTTAACCTGGTGATAAACGAGGTCCTAGGGAACAATTCTCATCTTTTCACGGCTGATGAAAAAGATTTTTTGGGTATAAAACCAATATCCCGTTTCTTGTTTCTGTAATTGCATTTTTTTAATGTATTATGAACTGCTGCTATGTTTCTGTTGACAGAATCACTCACCTCAGCCTCGGAGGATAGCCAGAGGCTATTTATTCGGCTTTACACACGGAAAGGTGCTTCATTTGCCAATTTCATTTGTTTTTATGTTTTGGTTTTTTCATGTTATTTTCCTTGTAATATGATCCCATTATTATGGCAGTGAGAAATAACTGTATGAATTCCATTTCTGTTTAACGAAGATATCAATTGCATAAGCTGTTAAGAATTATCGTCTTGAAAGAGTTTTTTGTACCTAGAGATGCTGGCTGTGTTCATACAGGATAGCCAAGCTAATAAATATTCCATGGAATGTTACCTCTTCTAAGAGGTCCTTTGATGTCTTAGAAGTGTTGCAAGTCTGGAAGAAAAAAAAAAGTTGTTAGCTCCTGGATCATTTCTATGTGTGCTGCCATCTGATTTTCTTATATATATACATGTAAACAAATATCTAGAACTCAATCAGATGAAGAAACTGTAATATGATTGCTACAAGTAAGTTTTATCTGATAGAACTGTCACAAACAAACATGTAGTGGTTGCTGCAATGGGTATTGTTGTATAATTTTGCATTATGGTTTCTTGCAAGCAATTTGCATTATGATTATCCCTCCTCTCTATATACTTTTTTTGAAGATTTTTTAGTTGATAAAACGTGGATCTAAATGGCTTTAGTTGTTCATGTTTTATTGTTTTGTGCTATTTGCGTAAAAGTTAAAAGCAATTTGCTACAGATAGCTCCTGTTATCTTCTTTCTTAATCCTATAGTTTTGTTGGTAATAATTAGTGACTTTCATATATGCAAATTGCTCTTCTAGGCATGACAGACTTTTGCTTACATTTTGTGGTATTGTAATGTGGTTCACATATTTTCTAAACAAGATAATCGGAGTCCTTAATATGGTTGTTTGAATCAGGGCCATGGTTTCGTTTGTCTAGAATTTCCTACCCTGAAGTGTTGGATTCTCAAAAAGCTGTTGGGGAACTCATTGGTAATTTTTATATACTAGATATATTGACCATAACTCTTCATGCCAAACTTAAAATTGAAGTTATTAACGGGAAAGTTATTTTCCTTTGAATGTTCAGCAATAGGCATGATCTGTCCGTTTGAAGATGGAAATGAACTACATGACAATGATATGAAGCATATCTTAGATTTACTTAATGTCTTTGAGCTCCGTGATATTTTGTCTATGCTTAAGAAGGTTTGTATTTCTGTAATCCAATCACTCTGTCTCTTTTGTTGCATGATTTTGTTAAATTTTTTATTTTATTGAGAGTAACAAAATAACAATGTCATATCGAATGTTAGTTCATCTATCAGTACAAAGACTTTAAGAGATCGGAAGTTGTTGCTGGCAAAGAAGGTTGGGTGAATTATTAATTATACTAATCACATGGTTGCCTAAAACTTGAAGTGTCCATGCTGGCGGGCAGAGGTTGGATGCCCACCCAGCAGGACATCACCTTTTTATGGAAGCAGGAGGTCAATCTCAATTCAGATAATTAAATTTTGTACATATCATTTCTGGAAAAGAAAAAAGAAAGAAAATCTTATATATTGATGGAGCATCTTGGTTGGATCTTTCTAATTTTGGTTGCATCCATAGTTTATGCTCCGACAGTGATGAATTGACTTCTGATGACTACACAAGAAGAGATCTGCTGTGTGGACAGATACGGGTCAAACATTTTTTCTTTTGTAGCAGTAAACTTATTGGTACTTGTATCTATAAATAAGCACATGATGTATATATGCATGCACAATATAGGCCAATTAGCTTTTGTTCAAATAGGATGCCTTATCATCATTCCTCTTCTGTAACAACTCTTTTCCATAATAATACTTCTTCCTCATTTATGAAGGAAAAAGATAAGTTAAATTCTAGTTCATTGCCGTGTCTTTTATGAGCTTTTTACAGTTTGGTGCTTCTGTTGAGGTTTCAGAATTTTGATCGTGGCTCAAGAAAGCAAGATCTTATTGGGTCCCTTCTTTCTTCCTATGAAGACGGGTTATGGTACATGCGATTTTCATTATAGACACATTAAACCTGCTAATTTGATGAATTAGTGCGTGTTCATTAAGTTCTGTCTTCATCAACCTTGGTTTCCAATGTGCAGTCCGCTCCTCCCAAGCTTGATTTCAGATAAAACAGGGTTTTGTGTTAGGATATCTTCACAAGCTGAATCCCTTGTCTGGCGTGCTGAGGTGATCATAAATCTCTGCATAGTGTTATATAAATAGACAATAGATGTTTAGATAAACTTATTGAATGATTTACAACTACTCAAGATTTTTATTGCTATTGCAGAGGCTTTTCTTTCTGAATGGGGAGCAGGATCTGTCATCTTTTGTATTGGTGAATATGGGGATCGTCAAGTATCCATCTTACAAGTGCATAATCACAGAGCGAATCTTCTCCTGTCAAGTGGAGCTGCTTGCTTATGAAGAGGTCTTTGTTTCCATGAGAACAAATATTAACATTCTGTGATGTCTACCATATTAAACAACCTTTTATTGCAGGCTATTGAAGTTGCACAAATAATGGATCAATCTCTTGATAAAAACGAGATTGATATGGTGTTGAGATGCATCACGATAGCTGACTCCCATATTTCCAGCTCTTATACAAAAGAATTTAAATCCAGAACATCTAAATCAGTTGCTGCATTCAGTTCACGGTTTACTGCATCATGGGTTTACTCAAAGGTGGCTCTATTAGGAATTTCCTTCCTTGAGCGTGAGCGCAGGTATCAAATTTGTACTTATGGATCATTGTTTTTATTTATATGCATACAACATGATTGGTTCCAGAATCAATCATAATTAGACTTTCATTATATGTTCCTGGGGAAACTATTGGCATTCATCAATCATTTAACTCCTTTCCATGATGGACCCTGACATGATTATATAGATAACCAATGCTAACTAGAAGTTAGGAGCCTGCAAAATCTGGAAAATAGTTGACTTATGTAGATACTGCATACTATTCACCTCTATGCATTTGAGATTTTAGCTGCGTAAAGAACTTATTTTTTCTGGTTTAGGTACAATGATGCAGTTTATCTACTCAGGCTCTTACTTGATTGTCTCAATTGTGATGGAAGAAGAGGATATTGGATATTAAGATTGTCTGTTGATTTGGAGCACATGGACCTGCCCAATGAGAGCCTGTCAGTTGCAGAAAATGGATTATTAGATCCATGGGTACGTGCTGGTTCAAGAATGGCACTGCAAAGGCGAATTCTTCGCTTAGGAAAACCTCCAAGACGTTGGAAAACTCCAAGTTTTTCAGATTATATCAAGAGAAAAATCCCAGAGGTTATTGCTCTATTTATTCTCCCATGGTTTTTAACTTTCTAGAATCTAGATGCTCCTTGATTCTAGAACTTTGAACTAAAAGTTGTCGTCTGATATTCTGACATGCTGTCCTTTTCTCCTGTTTGATGACAATTGTTGTGGAGTATAGGTTCATATTCAAGGGAGACCTTTGAATTGCGAAACTGGTACAAAGAGCAGGTTTTATGGAGATGATGGGGAACAATGCGGTGTAGAGCAGCTCGCATTGCAGTATTATGCTGGGGAAGGTGGAGGGTGGCAGGGTGTTCATTCTGAAAGTGGCATTTGGTTGACTATCTTCGGACTTCTTATGTGGGATATTTTATTTTCTGACGTGCCAAATGTTTTCCGCACCAAATTTCAGGTTTGATTTTCAAGCTAATAAATTGATTTTGTATAAAATAATGATCACACAGAATATTTCTGTTTGCTTACAATTGAAAACAAAACAGTATAAGTATGAACTAGAAGAATACTTGTCAACCTATCAAAGATGTTTTAGGATGAAGGAGAGACAAAGGAAGAGAAGAGATTTGTGTTTCTCACATCAAATGAATAGTATTTTGGTCATTTGCCAGATGAATGATAGGAAGGCCCGAGCTTCATAGGTGCAGGAATAAAATCAAAAGAACTTTCTGCTCAGTTCCATGTAGTTTCTTGGGATAAGAGCACCAACTATAGTTTCAGAGTTTGGTCTGTCCTACCTTTTCTTGTAACCTTTCTAATTGAGGAATAAATGTCTGTGTTTTGTACGGAGGAAAGAGAGAGGGATATGACTATTCTTTTAGTGAAAGAAAGGGTATGGATGGACTTGAGTAATGAAGCATAGTTCGTTAAAAGCGTAAATTTTCACTCATCCTTAAAATTTTTTTACGAAAAGGACTTCTTACACTAGTCTTCCTTGTTTGCGAGTTGAAATTGCTTAAATATAAAATATCGTGCTTTCTGCAGACTGCTCCCCTGGATTTAGAGACCGATGGCTTTTATTTAACAAGGGAGAGTCTTATAGAGTCTCACCTTAAGAAAATCAATGATGGTATGGCTGAAGAGATGCTCATCACATCATGGGAATTGCATTTGGGGACAAATTGTAGAGGAGTTCATTGGGAAAGGCATTCTCTCTCTGAACTCCGGGCAGCTGTCACGTGCATTGGAGGTCCTTGTTTATCCTCACTCTGCCGACATCTTGCTCAAGATTACAAGAGCTGGTCCAGTGGAATGCCAGATTTATTGCTATGGCGCTTCCACGGAGACTACAGAGGTGAAGCAAAGCTTGTTGAAGTTAAAGGTCCAAGGGATCGACTCTCTGAACAACAACGAGCATGGCTATTGCTTCTAATGGATTGTGGGTTCAATACAGAGGTCTGTAAAGTAAGCCCTTTGCCGCTATCTACATGAGAGACATTTGCATTTGTATTGATGACTTTCTCGAATGCATTTACCTTAGCAATCTCTTCAACAATAAGATGAAAGAAGGGAACCCATATGAGGCAATGAGCTTAGCCACATAGTTAAGCACTTGTCTCTCAGTTATGAGGGGTCTCGTTTCTAGTTCCTGCATGTGCTGCTACAAAGTGTCAGAGGGGAAAAAGCAAAAAAGAGAGAGAGAGAGAGAGAGAGAGAGAATACTCTGCCAATTCATTGTTCACCAGAATATTGGAGGCATAAGACATTAACTTTTCTGGATGATTTTTCTTATTTACTTTTTAAAATGAGAATTAATTATGGTGATTAAATAAAAATGAAGAATAATTCCATGATTCATTATGCTTCTAAGTCATTTATCTTGTAATTTCCTAAACAGTTTATGGTCATTTAGCAACATTACAATGGGAGAAGTTATCATTATACAGTAATTGCTGAATTACTACATAATATTACTAATATTACTGCATATAAAACTCATTACGGCTTAATTGGATTTGTGAAGTATTTGAAAGTCGGGATCCAAATTTTTTTTTTACTTCTAATAGAGTCTAATGATTGTGGAAATTATTTATTGCCTATATGACTTCCAAGAGTGATGCTCATTGCGCATGTACTTCTCATCCCATACATCAATCATAAAACAAAGGCTTTACATGTTAACATGCTTTTTAATCATTCACTTCCATATCATGATACATTTCTGGATCAATCAAACATGGGCATCAAAAACATTTTCCAACGAGCAAACATATGCAACAACTTGACATGATGAGAGGGGATATGATGTAATGATAGTGAGTCCCATGAGCAAGTACATACATATGGCCAACAGAGAATCATGGTTGTGTTTTTTAAGGAGGTTTAGTCTTGATACCGTATGTATATATATGTATATATATCACGCATGATGCGTATAATAGGAGAGGTATGATGGGTTTTCCTTGTGCAAAATGATTTTTCTTGGAAGCGTGCCATCCATATTCGTAGCACCTAGTAGTCTCCAGAAGGGAACAGGTTTGGTTACCCAAAAGAGATTGTCAACAATGTTTTTCCCTGTTACTTCCGTTTTAGTCTTTTGGGTTATCATTTGTTCAAGGTTCTAGAATGGCATGTGTGTGTGTGTGTGTATAATCAAAAGGGGCATGTATATATGTGTATATACATAATCAAAAGTAGTAGTTAGCAAAAGTCCAGGGTAGTCTAGAGGGGTTTTTCCTTTATTGAACCACTGAGTTTAAGATTCTCTATGCATGTTTAGTTCTAACAAAATACAACATTTCTTTATAAGCCTGTCAAACATATACAAAACGTTATTCAAATATATTTTAAATTCTTAAGAAAACTGTGGTTGGTTTTTGTTTAAATTCTTATTTCATGAATTATAAATATGAATAGATTAATATTATATATACAAGCTAATTTCATATAAGTTATAATTATAAAATTGAAAAGTATAAGTTAAGCTGATTAAATTATGCATTAATTATATAAATTATGATTTATTAATAATTAACATCTGTTAATTGAATAAAATATAATGATAATAAATGTTTACTTACAAAAATAATCAAATTATTAGACTCAATATGAGCAATTGAAGAAATATTATTCTATCACGAGAGAGAAACAAACAGGAGCATAAACCCTAAATCAAGTCTTGAAAAGGAGACTCGATGTGACCCTACGGTGCCGTATTGATAATTTTTTAATCTAAAAATTTTGTTATTTGGGCTACTTGTTCTGTTTTCTTAATTGAATTATTTGCTTTAAATAAAAAAAAAAAAAAAAAAAAAAGAGTCATTATCGGTGATTGAAAATAAAATTTTGATAGGCTGGCTGGAAATTATTGACAAGACATCAATTTGATACGCAATAATTAAATTGTATGATTAAAGAATAAAAAATATTTTTAACAAAAACTTTTTTATTTGCACCATAAAGAATTTATTATCATCACTTAATTTGTATGTTCACCAAATTAAAATTAGTTTTTGGTCCCAATTTGTGCCGGCTTAAAGTTTAGGTCTACGTACAAATCTCAAACCTGCCACTGAAATTTGAGAATTTACTATGATCTTTATATTATTAAAAAGTTACTTTATCATCAAGCATAATTTATTGTCTACTCATAAACTTATTATTTTGTTTTAAACATAGCTTTTTTATTTTAGATATATATATATATTATATTTATATCAATTTTGAGAAATTAAATTTATAATAAAAATGATGTCTGACATATACTAAAATTTAAATGAAAAAAATATATACATATATATGTTATATTACTTTTTGTACTGTTTGATTTTTTTAAAAAATTATTATATTAATTTTTATTTATATTTTTTAATTAGTTTACTAACAACTATTTAAAATTATTAACTTTTGTTCATATAATTGATGATGTGTTAAAATTATAATATATAAACAATGATATATCATATAACATGTTATTATAATAGTACTCATAAATTTTAAACGACAATAACCTAAAATTATTGTTGGCACCATATAACTAAAACTTTAATTTTCTAAAAATTATTAGTTCATCCAATTAACTAACATAAATTTTGATTAAAAAAAAAAGACACGTTTAATAGTTCGTTAACCACTGTCAATACCTATACACCACAATATAGTCACAAGTTTTGTTCAATTGCTTGAACACCATCGACATGCATACATGAACATATCCATGAGAGAAGAACCATTTAAGAAGAAGAAGAAGAAATAAAAAAGAAGCTGACTTTTAAACAGTAGAAACAAAAGAAGAAAGAGAAGAACAATGAAATGACACGGTACAATGTGAATGACGACAACAAACTTTGGTTCGTGTAAATAATAAGAGTAGACGAAATGTTAAAAAAACAAAATCATTATTATAAGAGATCCAAATATGAAAGTTTCAAATTTTTAATCGTTGACAAGTTCATGTGACATATCATTATTTACGTGTATTTTTTAATATGTTATTAAAAAATAACAGATAATATTAAAAGTAAATTTGGTAAAAAATTAAAAGTAGAAGATTAAAATAAATAAAAAATTAATTATCGATAGAATATTTTTCAAAAATAATACATATATATATTTTGAATTTCTCATAATAATATAAATTATTTATATTTTGACTTTTGATTTTTTTTATATAAATTTTAAAAATTATAACTATTAAAATAAAAATTAATAGATTTAATAAGATAAATCAATATATTTAATCTATGCCATATATATCTCACATAAAAAGTTATACGTACAATAATAATAAATAATATGAAAAAAATAATTCGCATAATATAACTAATTACTTTGTGGTGATAAGTACAAACATTATATTTTTAAATTATTATTTATACCATCAAAATAGTATATAAAGGACTTTTATTAATTCTATTAGCAAATAAAAAATTCCATTTTAAAATATTTTTTATATATTATAAAAACTTATAATTAAATTACAACCTAACTTATAATTTGTAAACTAAATATATTCAGAAAACAAAATCTTAAAATATTTTATTTTATTTTTTTCTACTAAATAGTGTTAAAATCATTTTATTTACCAACAAGAAGATCTCAAACATATTAAGAAAAATCTTAATAGAATTACATAGTTTCCTAAATATCCTATACATTATAAACATATTATCGTAATTATTTTAAAAGATACTAAATCTTTATTCTGTATTATACACAAGTTATAATTTTATGCAATTAATAATTAATTAAAATTAAATTTTATTTATATTTAAAAATTTAAATAAATAATTATTATATATATTACGAAAATTATTTTTAGATTTAAAAATGATATAATGTATAATTTATAATTAATTAAATTATAAGTTAGAAATTTAAAATCATAATTTAAATTTAAAATGATGAAGGCCACGTCACGCTCAGATTTTCACTTTCACACTCTTTTGTTCTTTATAAATTTCTTTTTCGAGTTCCCCTTTCTTTAATCATCACACACACAGGCTTTGGGTTTTCACAGCGAACTCGCCATTGTGGAACGCGACTGCCATTACTCCTCTCTCTCTCTCTCTCTCTCTCTCTCTCTCTCTCTCTCATATTCCTTTTGCTTCCATTTTTATCTCCCACACACAAAGACATGGCGCTTGCGTGCTCTACTCATCAATTATAAACAAAACCCACCTCTTCCCTTTCTTTCACTTTCCCCGTAGATAGCTGCCCAACATAGCCACACAACATCTCGCATACACACCTATCTGGGTTTTTCTCTTCTTCTTCTTTAAACCCACAAATCAAACGTAGTTAAACTCAGTTCTCTGCAATCAACCCTTGTTTTCTCATGTAAGATCTCTTTTTCTATCTCTCTTGCTGTTGTTTTTCTTTACTCTCTTCTTTTGATTTGTTAATTTCTTTTGACCATGTATGCTGTATCAGTTCCATGTGATTTTGGAGAACTAATTAAGTCTAGTATTTTGTTTGTTCTTTTTGCCTCTATCTTGTGGCGTTTTCAATTTCTGTAGTATATTTGTTTGTGTAAGCTCTACTTATACCCGTGTGGAATTTTCTCTTTTGGGACGAGAGAAGTGCATACCCAGTTGGACAGATATACTTTGTGATAAAGTAGATATCTTTTGCTTTACTTTTTCCATCTTTGCATACACGTGAACGCGGGAGATGATCTTGTTTATGGGAAGTTCGACTTTTCAGTTGCTTCACTCTGACTGCTAGTTTTTGGTTCTTGTCAATAGGAATCAGCTGGGCTATATATTTATTGTATGAATTTTATGTTAATGTTCCAGAATTCTAAATCCTTTTTGATTTCGTGTCATATGTTGTTAAAACAGTAGTGCATCATAGACTTGTGCTGGAACTTTTTTTCACTTTGTATCATATGTTATTCAAACAGTAGGCATCATAGATTTGTGCTGGATACTTTTGACTGGGAAGATTTGGTTTATTTTTGAGATTTTTCTCTGTAGATTTTTTGTTGAGGCCATATGCTCTAGTTTGCCGGTTGATGCCCTTTCTGTGTGGTTCTTGTCAATGGTTGTTTGCTTTCATGGATTTGGATATTTTTCCTTTCCTTATTTGCAAGATGGTTTTGTGGCTTTTGTCTTTGTTCTCCTTCATGACTCTGGAAATTTTTTTACCATGTGTTTAGTGGTACTTATAAGACAGTTATACACTTGAAATGTACAGAAGTAGCATGTCCTACCATCGGGTGGATGAAGTTGATTATATGGCGGAAGTGGGGGAAATGGCTGATTTCATTGATGAATGGGATGACGAGAACAATGGCAGAGGCGGTGGAGAAGTGCAAGCTAATGAATATGATTTGGTATGATTTCATTTTTTCTGAGTAAATTTAGTTAATTTATATCTCACTTTTCATGGGGGAAACATGATTTCATTTTATTTTTCTTTTGAACCTATTGGAGCAGCTTACCAGAGTAACTGATACATCATCTGTCCAAGCACGGAAAGGAAAAGACATTCAGGGTATCCCATGGGAAAGATTGAACATAACAAGGGACATGTATAGATTGACAAGGCTTGAACAATATAAGAACTATGAGAATGTTCCATTATCTGGGGAGGCTGTGGACAAGGTTTTCTTGATGTTCTAGTAACATATCTTTTGGTCAGTTTAGGTGTTCATAGAGTGCTAAATGTGGTGGTCTGATAACTTGGTTATGTTTGCTTTCCTAGGAATGCAAACAAATGGAGAAGGGTGGCAACTACTACGAATTCTTTCACAATACGAGACTAGTTAAACCTACAATACTTCACTTTCAGGTTTGTAGGATTTACAATTCGTATATTTGATATTTTGATTATTATCAGTTAATTCACTTTGATGTTTCTATCAAGACATCATGTTCTTCTGCAAAGTGTCAAAAGTGTGAGATTGTGTGTTCACCTCCTCTTTTCTTCACATGTGCTCTTTCACAAATATGTGTTTGCTACATGCACAGTCACACAGAATATTCCGTGCATATACACGCTATTTTGTTAATTGTTTTTGTTGTATTGTTATGGCAATTTGAAAAACAAGCTCGAATGTAATGTCTTGTTGTGCATTCACATCCATATATCTTCTCTCTCCCTCTCTCATATATAGATGCATGCAACTGAAAATTGAATCTTCTGTTTCCAGTAATGACTCATCTAAATTAAATTCAATTAAAAGTCTTAAGTAATGTCTTAACCTAGTTGTAGGGCAAGCAGTATACAGTCTTGAGTTGTCTGCTATTCACAGATCAAAGGACAAATGAAAAGGGTTGAGGATATCTTTCTTTAGTTTGAGTACTGATTGATTCAGATTGATTTAAGTTCAATCTACCATTTCGTGGTTCTGCAAAAACGAAGTTGTAGACTGAATATGGTTCTAGAAAAATGTTGCTTTTGTTCGCATTACTGTATTTTGATATGTGTATTTGTGTTCCCTGTCTCCTTGACTTCATTGAAGGCCAGTGTCATTTAGAGTTAATTTACTACTCATTGTTCCTTGTTCCTCATAAGTTGTGTTGCCTAGTTGACAATTGTTGGGATGATAAATATGCAGCTCAGGAACTTAGTTTGGGCCACTTCAAAGCATGATGTCTATCTTATGTCCAACTATTCAGTAATGCATTGGTCATCATTGTCCTCCAATTTGTCGGAAATTCTCAATTTTGCTGGACATGTAGCACCAACTGAGGTATTGAACTTGCATATATATATATATATATATATCTGTTGTTTCACTTCCAGTATTGAAGTTTGAGATTTATCATTCTTGTGCATGTCCTTTTACTAGCTTTCTGGTGTTTGGTGGTGTAGAAACATGCAGGAAGCTTGTTAGAAGGATTTACACAAACTCAGATAAGCACGCTAGCGGTTAAAGATAATATTTTAGTTGCTGGGGGCTTCCAAGGAGAGCTTACATGCAAGGTTAGTTGATAGTTTGGCACCTTTTATCTATTACTATTAGAATATAATTGTTTGGTTCTTCTATTTATCAAAGTAACTGGTTGTTTTAGATTGATTAGTCAAGCATGTGTAGGTGAACTGAATTGCCTCCCCTTTAGGGCTTTAAGTAAAAAACAAAGAATTTATCTGATAAATATTTGTGACAAAAGTACCTCTAATAAAAGCAAAATACTCTATAAGATAGTAATTGTCTCTAATTTTACCAAGCAACTTATTAGAGTCTAGAAGCCAAAAAAAGCAATGTATCCAAACACTTCTACAACTGAAATATCTATGAGCTTAAAGTTCGATTAAGCCCATCTAAAACAAGGGTAGAGGGTTGTGCACTCTAATCTGATATGAAGATCTTCTTTGCAGCATTTGTCCATATATTCTGAGCTGACCAGTAGACATATTTCCAGGCCTTTCTTGTTACACATGTTCGTTCTGTGCTTTTGTTTCCAGGAAAGTAACCGAAAAGAAGTACTTCTTTTTGTTTGAAAATAGATATAAAATTTAGGAACATATAGCTGCACAACAGACAGGTAATTATCATGACATGCATAGGCAACCAATGCCCTTCTTTTGAAAAAATATTGATCTTTTGTGCCATCAATTGTCCCCCAGTCTATCATGTCTATATTTCTCTTCTGATTTGCCTTTCTTCTCTTCTTTTCTAGTTGCATTTCTTCTTCCATAAGTTTATTCATTTCAAGCAAAAGGGATACATTGAACTTTATGGTCAGAAATGGGAAATGCTGATTTGCGTTAATGGCCTTACTTTTACATATTGATAACTTTTGGTGACTAGAGTAGATTGGCTGTTTGCTCTTTAGTTACAGGGTTACATTTTACTTTATCTTAGAATCTCTATAGGAATCTGAAAGGCTAACTTTGCCTGTTATTTCTTCCTTTATCCAAAAACCAAAACGTGGATTCTGACGAACTGAGTTACCACTTCCTGAAATACAGAAAATGCACTGTTTGCCAGAGCTTTTGTTCTCACTATTGCGGTCATTTTTGATGGCATTCTAAGAGCTCAACTAACCATAAAAAAAAATTTAAAAATCAAGGATTTATGTTGAAACTTGGGAAAATTACCTTTTGCTCCCTGAAGTTTGTTATATTATACTGAAACCTTTCTACTTTATAAGATTGGATAAAAAACATCCTATTTTGTAAAAACTATGTACACTTTGTCCCACTCTCTATCTACTCTGTTAAAGATTTTGTTAATTATTTTCTGCAAGTTCATAGTTTTTTTTTGAAATAACTGTAACTTAATAGTATTTATTACTAGTATCCAAAGTACATCCACTTATCACTTAAAAAATACCTAATCAATAAACATTCAGAATTTAACAAAAGCAACAAATTGGTTATATATATATTTTTTTGCTTTTGCTGCGGTATCAACTTCCTATCCTATTTTATGCTATTAGTTGGATAATTTTTACATTTTAGCAATATTTTTTCTCAGTTCTTTTATATAAAATGAATAATAGGGGTTTAAGCATATAAGTTTGCAAAATAGGGTTCAGCTTTAAATAGTGAGGTAGTTTCCATATAACACAACAAACATTTAGGGGCAAACTGTAATTTAACCTTAAAAACAATGCATTGGATGTATACTTTTGTGTTCAAAACCAAAAACTATTTTCTGTTAGTTTTTCTTTGACTGAAAACAAAAGAGATAGTTTCTTTGTAAAATTGTACCCAAAACACTTTAGAAAATATTTTTTTCCGTGCATTAAATAACTCCTGTAAGAAAACCTATAATTTGTAAGTAGTTTTCTCTTTGACCTTTCCAGTTGCACCCCAAATGCTGAAACTCGAGCTAGCTGCACTTAATGCTAGCAAATATCATTAAAATATGTATGTGCAATTAGAACCTGTAATTAATCAAATGGTGGAGGGCTAACATCTTAGGAATTTCATGGAGCATTTACTCAATTAGGAAAATGCTGTAAAGGATAAGTGGTCACTATTGTCTTGCCTTTTGATTCTCGACTTTTTGATATTGTATCCTTTTTTTTTAAAGTAAAAGTATAATATGTATTGCTATAAGCACCAAATGGTGCAGATCATGTACAATTATTTACAGCTTAATCCTCCCAACAGAAAGTGTTCCTAAACATTTGAACCATAATCAGAGGATGACCCGAAAGCAAAAATTCTAGGTCAGTACATCAAAACCCTTTGTATCCTCAATTCCATCAAAAGCTCTACAATTCCTAACTTTCCATACAACCCACAAAATACTAAGAGGAATAATGTCTACCAAAACATAGCAGCTTTTGAAACTCTCCCAAGCCCTAATCTCCTCCCTTACCGATCCCGACATAACCCAGTTGATCCCTAGGCATCTATACACTCCACACCATCGTGGATAAGAAGCAGGACAGTGAAGCAGAAGGTGGCAGCAAGACTTTTCTATAAAGGCCCAAAATCCCTAACAGGAATTTCAAGGGTTTTGACCCAATCATAATAAAGATAATAGTAATAACAATCATAATAATATTGAATTCCTTTATTCAGCGGAAGAATTAACTATTCGAAGATTATATTCTTTGTACGGTTACTTAAAACGCTCAAATAGAGGTTATGAGAATGCTTTGAAACTTAAAACAGAAAAACATTAAAAATAGATATGATTAACTTCTATTCGAAATTGATGAAGTGGAAGAAGTAATTATTTAGCCGGTCTTTTTCTGTTCAGGATCTGGGTTTTGGTTGTTTTGATCTGAAATGGTTAATAAGAAAGGGATGAACTATATTAGTTCAGTAAAAATATCAATGTTACCATTAATACGGAAAATCAAAAGGTTGTAGAAAATATAAAACGACCAATGAAGCATACTTTTAATAGAACCCGAATGTTGGTGGATTCGTTACTCATTTCATTGAAAACGTTAGTATTTTTTTTCTTAACTTGTAACTTGTCAAGCGCCATATATGTAGATAAAATCAGAATAACAATTTAACTACAAATAATATACCTTTCAATAAGCATATAATGTTTGACTTTTCACTATTTGCCCAAAGTTGGATTCCTTATCATTTCCATCGCTACTCTATCATTTTACTTCTCCCACAGGTGTCATTAGAGGTTCATAGGAATTCCCGCTACATGTGGATACATACATTTGCTTTGTAATTAAATCGGCTGTTCTCATACCTCGTTTGATAATGGGCACTACAATTAGAAATCGTCTCAATATCCCGTTCGGTATGAACAAAATTTATAAACTTCCAACCCCATTTGGTATGAGACTTTCCAGCTCCGTACGGCTGAGGGTAACGTTCACGGTAGGGTTTACCCTATGTACAAAGTCCGTACACTCTTTCTCATGATACTCGGTAAACCCTCTTATTCCAAGACATTAGTTTACGCATGCATATTTTCCATGCAGACCCATACTTCAAAAATATAGAAAGCGATATTCATACTTTGAAGTTGTTAAGGAAATAAACTGTTAAATAAAAGTGAATTAAAATATCATAATAGGATAAAAGCACCACACATCGCAATAACATGAACAATAGGATGAAACAATAACTCAAGGTAGGATTTTAGCAAGTGGAAAGTGATAATGAAGCGCAGATAAAACTGATTAAAATTAAATATAAATAAGCAATTAAAATAGAGGTAAAAATAACATATAGGCAACTCAATAAACTAGAGACGAACATGGACAGATTGATTACTGTCTCCATCGGCAACCTGTATTTAATTAATCAAGGAATCGCCAAACTGCTTATAATTTTTCATTTATTATTAATTTAACTTTAATTTAATCGTAACAGAGAAAAATGGTGAAGGATTCTTACATTAGGTTGGTGTTCAGGACACCGCCTTTTTTATTACGGTTTTCGATGATTCTCGGTTTTTGGATTTCTTGGGTTTTCCAAGTAAGATTGAAAACGTTCATCAAAACGGCATGAAAATACACAAATAATAGCCAAAAAGGCAAAAAAATCTCAACAGGGGTCAGGTTGGAGTTTCGGCGCGGCAGTGCTGCCATGCTCTGCTGCCTGATCCTCCTTCTCTGGTGCTTCTCCCTCTCGACCAAATCGATTTTGCTCGGTTCCTGGTGGAAATTTGTTTAAATCGTGGTTAGGGGGTATTTTTCGGAAAAAGGAGGGGAAAAATATGGTATTACCGACAGTTTTTATTCTCCGATGCGGCGGCTCAGCGGAGCTCCGTCGTCCCTCCCTTGCGGTTTGCAGTTTCTCTCGGTCACCCTGTATCGGAAACATGTTAGGCGGCTAAGGATGGAGAAATGGGAGGAACTGGAAGGAAATTAGGGCTTAGCAGTGCGTTTTAGGGTTCCGGCATGGTGGTGTCGGCTTCTCTCCGGTGGCTAACCTCTCCTTCGGCCGCCCCTCTTCTTTTTCTCCAGGCACGGTGTCAGCTAGGGTTTTGGAGAGCTGGTCAAGATAGGTTTAAATACTTCTACTTCTTCAATCGGGGCCGTCCGTGCGGGTCCACGTGGAGCAACGAAGGTCGTCCGATTGCATTTATTTGGACAACACATCTAGACCGTTCGATTGGAGACACGCGGCCATTCGATCATGCTTATTCAGGGAATTGAGTTCGGCTGTTCGTGCGTGCAGGAGTGGCCCCGAGCTGTTCGATCGGCCTGACATGTGGATTGCCAGCATGGCTTCTCGTGTGGAGCATGTGTCGGTGTGTCTGCCACGTAACGTGCGGTGATTTGTCGAACTGTTGACTAGGCGTCCACATGGCCTGTTTCTTCTTTTTCGCGAATCGACCCCTCATTTTTGAATTGTTTTTCAAATAGGTTCTTCTTTATTTTCAGTTTGGCTCTGGTTTCTAAAATTGTTTTCAAAGACGTCCAAAATACATATATCTAAAAAATAATAATTAAGATTAAAACCTACACATTATTATTATTTAAAAATAAATAAATTTCATCATCCCGAGTCTAATTTTTGGACTCAGGATGTTACATCTTCAGCCTGTTTGCATAGCTAACAAGCATTAAGCAAAGTGAAACCCCTTCTCTTTAATTTATCAATTGTTAATATACACTCCCTGCTAGCTTCCCAAGCAAAAAAAGAAACCCGAGGAGGCACCTAACCTTCCAGATCTGTTTGACCGGGAAAATATTCCTTTCACCATCAATCAATTGTGCTGACTCATCATGCTGTATCAATTTTTTGTACCAGGATTTCACCGTGAACACCCCTTTTTTTGTGATATTCCACCAAGACTTATCCACATTGTTGCCCAAATTTATACCAGTTAGGATCTTCAACAAATTTTCATACTCCAGCAACTCCTAGTCATTGTTGCCCAAATTTGATGTTCTATCCCCTGATTATGAATGATGCTTGGATCTAGATTTTTTCTTTTTGTTTCTAAATAAGAAGTTGAAACTAATCTTGGTTGACATTATTGAATGGTGAATGTACTTGTAATGAACTTTTTTATTTTGGCTTATCTATACTGCTTTAGAAGTTAGTACGTATTGTAAAGTTTATTCCTTTAACCATTTTTTGGGTGGTATGAAAAGAGAGAAACAATAGAGCGTCTGAAGGGTGTATGAGGGATTTGGTTAGAATTAGAGATAGGTGGATTCATGTTTTCAGATCTTTAATTCTGGGACACAACTTATATGGGTGGGATGATTTTGGAAAGGTCATTGATGTTCTAACTGAGATGGAAATACTTTGTACATGGATGGCTTTTTGATACCATATACTTAATACACTCTTTTTATCTTCAGAAAAAAAAGAAAAAATATCTGCACAACTGATAGCAAAGGTGTGTTGAGATTGATGCTTTTGTTTTTGTGCTTGCATGTTTGTTATATGCATAAAATTTTGTACTGAGTATAGGGATTTCTTCAAGTGACTGAACTCATTTGCAAATAGTAGATGGTTCTTAATATTCTGGATCTGGAGTTATTTTTGTGTTTCCAAATTTCTTTTATTAAGTCCTCTTACTGGCCGAGCTATTAAAAAAATCCTCTTACTGATATTTTTCTATTTTGTTTCTGTCTTGGACAGCGTTTGGATAAACAAGGAGTAAGCTTTTGTACTCGTACTACATTTGATGATAATGCCATCACAAATGCTGTTGAAATATATGACAGTGCAAGGTAATGTGATGATTATTTTCATTTCAAAAAAAGTTTTAGGTAATGTGATGATTTAGAAATCTTTTTGTTGAGTTGCATGTATTTAATTAGTGATTCTGCTGCTAATATGCACTTTTTTGCAGGGGTGGACTCTGTTTTATGGCCTCCAATAATGATTGCGGCATGAGAGAATATGATCTAGAAAGATATCAGCTACTAAATCACTTCCGTTTCCCGTGGCCAGTGAATGTGAGCCCTTCCCTCTACTTACAATGACCAAATAATTGATGTTTCCGACTTTTTAGGCTTGTGCAAATGGTTTCGTTGGCAAATTTAGTTCATTTTTCTGTTATGTTGGCAATTGGGTTTCCTAATAAATTCTTGGTAGGAAGTTCATATTTCTGATTTGTTGGCAATTGGGTTTCCTAATCAATTGTTGGTGGGAAGTTGTCTATACTACTGTGCTCTTGCCCAGTCATAATGTGTTGTGCATAATTGTATACTTGATGCAGCATACATCAATTAGCCCCGACCGTAAGATTATTGCTGTTGTTGGAGATCACCTGGATGGATTGCTCGTGGATTCGCAGAACGGGAAGGTATGAAAATATTTTGTGGGTATTGAATTTAAAATATAGAATTAATCTCAAATTCTTCATTTGGTATTTCGATGTTCCAGACTACAGCAACTGTGGTAGGTCATCTGGATTACTCCTTTGCATCTGCATGGCACCCAGATGGACACATTTTTGCAACAGGGAATCAGGATAAGACCTGTCGAGTATGGGACATACGAAACCTGTCCTTGCCAATTGCGACTCTTAAAGGAAACTTGGGTGCTGTAAGATCAATTCGATTCTCATCAGATGGTAAGTTCATTGTGGTGGCTGAACCAGCAGATTTTGTGCACGTATACAGTACAGAAGCAGACTTCAAAAAGCGTCAAGAGATTGATTTCTTTGGTGAAATTTCTGGGGTATCTCTCAGCCCAGATGATGAATCTCTGTACATAGGTATATGGGACCGGACTTACGCAAGCTTGCTACAATATAACAGAAGGCACACATATGGCTACCTTGATGCTTATTTGTGATTCAAGAACAAATGTAGGTTTCACATGATCATTTTGTTGAGTTTCTTGCTCTTGTATGGGTTTACAGGGTCAGTTTCTTTCTTTCTTCCTTTTTCTTCTTTGAGTGAGAGGTGAGGCAACGAGTAAAAAACAAGGTAATTCTTTTGCTGGAATCATGTATGGAAACATGTACAGTGACAAAACTCTTTAGAAATGAAAGTACTTGCGTATGTAAGTAACATTTTCCCTTTTTGACTCTTTATATTTGTAATTTTGACAGTATGTTATTTTATTACATCGTAATGTTAGGACTAGTCCTTTGATAAGAAGAACACACGATACGGACATTGTTGGATTTAAAACATTATGTCTATTAGTTTTATTAATTAATGTATCTCATTATTCTCTTTTTTTTTTTTTTTTTTTTTTTTTTAATTTTCGAATTATGCTCTATAGTTGTAGGAAGTAACTAAGTAGAAAATTATGTATTTTATTTTTTTTATTTTTTTTTTTTAAAAAATTATGTATCTAATTTTTAATATAACAGTATTAATAGAGATATTACGTTGAATTAAATTAGTTTCGTGATATATTTTTACAAAATAATTATTACGAGAGTGAAATAAAATTATCAAATTTTTTAGGGCAATATATGAAATAGAATAAATAAAATGGGGGGAAGTGGGAAGACGGAGACAGAGACAGAGACAGGCTGCAGGGAGCCCACCGCCCACACTCACTCGTGACCTTTTTTCTTTTTTACAAAATATTAAAAATAATTTGAATTTGGCTAAAAAAAAAAAAAAAAAAAAAAAAGAATTTATAATACGTCTCGTGAAGATGGTTTGGATCTAGTGACGACTTCATTATCTCCACTCACTTTCCTTTTTCGATTTAGGAAAACTTCCCTTCCCCTCCCCTTCTAAATTAATGAAATAAATCCAAGTAGCCTTCTTCAAACGAAAAAGGAAGTTGCTTGTGCAACTAGTTAAACATTATTGTCTTATACTTAAATATGTAAAAAAAAACTGAAGAAAAAGAAAAACTGCAACTAATTTGTCACATACTATTATATAAGGTTGGATGATGTTACCTTTTTATAGAAACCTAAAATTTAATTTGGTCATTTAATCTTATAAATAAATATATTAATAAATTAAATTATTAATTTTAATTAATATCGCTATATCAATAGAATAATAAATTTTGTATTTTTAATAAAATTTAAATTAATTAATTAGTAGAGATAGGAGGAACCAGACATCAGTAGTTTTTGGTTAAATTCATTCCTTATTATTATTATTTTTTTTTTATAAAAGGAAGCTAAATTATTAGAGACAAGAGGAACCACCCATTAGTACTCTGTGGTTGGATTCTTTTCATGTTTCACCCAATTTGGGCGGGCCTGAAATTATTATGAGTATACAATAATTGTTATGTTTAAATTGTTTCATGCTAAATCTATATATTCAAAAATTTTCAATTTCAATTCTAACTCTTTTGAGACAAATGTCATATTTATATATTATTAAACTTTATATTTTATATATAAATATTTTTTATATTATAAGATATATTTATTTAATATTAAAATTTTAAACTATGCATATATATATATATATATTTTGTGAGTGTATTAGTTATTAAATAATATTAGTATGTCCGCATCTCGTTGTTTGGGTTCGGAACGTTACATATATATATGATACTTACATTTCTTTCAAAATATTCAAAATGATACTTACAAATATTAAACTTAAATAATCAAGATAAAGAACCGATAATATTTAATTTCACTTATTTTTGAGTTAAATTAATTTTATAAATTAGTTTGATTAAAAAATAACACATTATATATATTTTTTACTTTAGACCCTTTTGATTTTGAAATTAATGATTTATAAATTAAGAAAATCACTTTTTTCTTTGACTTATAACTTATGTAAAAAGCTTACTCTTTATTTTTTTTAATTAACAATTATATAATTTCTATTCATGTAATACCCTTGGGTGTTTCATAACATACAAATTATACTCAAACTCCCTACTCATGAATTCATCCAAAACCAAATGTTCTTTATGCATTACAGTCATCAAACTTATCTAACGCAATTTTCACAACTCGTTTTAAAATTAAATAATGTCAAGGTAGCAAATGAAAAAGAATCATGAAAAACTTCTATTTACTACAAAGACATAAAATGGATAAACAATCCGGTATCTTCCATCATGCATCCCTCTTCCTATTAATTCGCTTCCCCTAGGTATGGTCCCACTGGTTGGGATTTTGGGTTCTATCTCCTATTTTATTGTATCTGTAAATGACATACAGTAAGCACACTTTAGCTTAGTAAAATAAATTCTAAAACTCAAATAAGGTATGGAAATACATTTGGAGCTCTAATTAGTGTTAAGTCTACACCTATATCCTAATGTCCCTCTCGTCCTTTCCTCTCAAGATAAACCCTACCCTATTACTCCTTGGTTCAGTCTACAACCCACCCGAGCCCTTGTCAACATTGTTACCACCTGCCAGCTCACTCATCCATACACTTACTAGACACCTATTGTACTTATCGACTTCATACACCAACTTCTTCATTCTTTCATACACTAAGAGAATCCCTGCTACCTCATTTCATCTAAAACTCTCACCTAAAACTCTCATACTACAACGGACATTCCTATAATAACATTGTAATATTCGGTTTCAAAATTTAGCCCGAAATTAATTTTAATATTTTAAATATATAAAAAATTTATTTTAATTTTTGTTGAATTTATAAAAAAAAAATAAGTTAGAGATGAAATTGAAAATAATTTTAGAAAAAATGGGTGAAAATTTAGGTTCGGGGGATATTTTTGAAAGAAAAATAAAAAACTGGGAGTCAGAGTGCAAATAAGAAAACTTTTCCACGCAGGACTGCCCAGTTAGCAACCCTGACGAACTGGAGCACGCCGTGTGGCAAGGCACGCTGATGTCGGTGCCATGCAGGCGATCCGCGTGCCCTGCGATCGAACAACTCAGGATCGATCCCGTGCGCGTGGACGACCAAGATTTTTTTCCCATTTAAACGCGATCGAACAATCGAGATCAAATCGCGATGAACGGTCTAGATTCATTTCATCCTTAAACGCAATCGGACGGTCAAGATCAAATGCTATGAATGGTCCAGATTAACGCGAGATGAGTATAAATATCTCGCATCACATTGAATCTAAATCCTAGCCGCCAGCCTTCCGTCAGAGACGAAGAACTAGTTGCTGGAGAAGGGAGCTGACCGCCGACTGCCGACCACTGCCGCACTGGAGCCACTTCCGATTGCCAAAAAAGGTAAAAAAATTTCTACCCTCTCGGAATTCGATTTTGAGCACCCCTGTGGCCATATCAGAGCAAAACGAATGGTGGGTGAGCCGAAAAATATGGGCAAAGCCCGACAGCGCCGTCGCAGGCAAAACCCGCAACTTCCTCCAATGAGCCCCTTCCTATTTTTCATTTTGTGCAATTTTTTTACCGTTCTGTTTTTTACAGGTTAACTGAAGAAAAACTCCCAACCGCGAAGGTGAGCTCGCGGAGCCGCCGCACCCGGAAAATCCTACCACCGGTAAGTTTTTATTTTCTGATTTTTTCGGCCAACCAAGACCCCCTAATGTATTTTTTCGCGAGAATATATATAAAGCTGGCCAAAACCGGCCAAAATCGGCCAAAAATAGTCAGGCTGAGGCAAACTACCGCTGTCGCGGATGGTGGTACTGTCGCCGGAGTATGGCGGTGTCGCTATGCCGGAACCTTGAAATTGGACGGAAAGGAATTTTTTACACCGATTTTGTATTCATATGGTATTTTTAGGTATGTGACAAGTGTTTTGAATTTCGCATGGATAATTCAAGAAATCTGAGGATCATCAGTAGGTGTAGTAGAAATTTCAGTATTTCGGATACCGATTCGGGTAAAGATCCCTCACATTTTTCTCCATTACGGCAAACTGAAGCTTAATAATTAATAATTGTGTATTTTTATAAAAAATTAGAGAACCCTAAAAATAATTACAGGTCACTAGTGGAGCCGGAACCGGTTATTTTATAGTCATTTTGATTCCTTATTTATTTTTTTACATTACCTATATTTGTTTACTATTATACTGTGCGTAATTCAATTGATGGTTTTTAGAGTTTTTTTGGTTATTTATTATTTGTTTCCCTTACATTGCGTGCCAGTATTCTGATCATCAGTTATTTGGCTGTGTTAAACTATATAGTTGTTTAAGTGAACGTTGAGCATAAATGAGATATGGTTATTGCATAGTTGATTGTTATACTGACGAAAACTTGTATGGAAAAGACTTACTAGGTACCTGGGAAAGAGTGGATGAGCCTGATACATAGGAAACCCTAATGTGAATGTCACCTCAGTCAAACGGGGTTGGAAAGTCCCTTACCAGTAAGGTTTAGGAGATATGGTTTACTTTCATACCGGACAGAGTATCGAGATAGTGGAATGTTTGACGCCCATTATCCGACGGGGTATGGGGACGGACGATTAATTGTTTAATTGGATATTAGGTTCACTAGTAGGAGGACATCCTTATGGAACCCTAGGGGTACTGGTAAGCAGATAAAAATATAAAATGATTGTTCTTGTTATCTTTCATATGATAAATAATAGTGCATGAACATGAGTTTTTATAAGTTATTGTTGGAAAAGACTTATTATACAATATGAAATAAAAGACTTTCTTTATAGTAAATGAGTTTACATTAAATTAATGACTCCATTGGTTGTCTTTCTGATTTTTATTAATCTTCAGTTTTTCGTATTTGTGATTAATGTGATATTTTTACTGGGCTAGTATAGCTCACTCATTCATTAACTATTTTAAATCAAGAGAACCAAAATTCAGATCCCAATCAACAAAGGGGTCTTGCATAGTTCACCACCCAGACTCTCTTCAAAAGCTAGTGAAGGTCGTTTTAGGATGCTTAGTGATTTATTTTTCGTTTATTTCTTTGATTTCCGTTTGTTCTTTTAGAAAGAACATTCCCATAGTCCTATTGCACATTCTAAAGTATTGTGCAAGGAATGTAAGCTCTAACTCGATTATTTCGCTTCCGCATTTAATTTATAATTTTATTTTCATTTAAGTTCTGGACATTTACAAGCATAACCAAAATAGATCCCTACTACCTCCCTTGAACACATAACGACCTTTGCTTAACCACCCATACACTCACTCTAGTCCTAAGTCATCCCCAATGCCACTCACACACACATATCTCCAACAACTACACTGCCACTAACTATCAAACACTCATTCGACACTAATTCGGCCACACACGCCCACTTATAAGCTTAATTCCAGTCATACATACACCCGCACCGGCCTTAATTTTTGCCGCACTACCATTGGCTTCATTCAGCCACACACACACACACACATCAGTAGTATACAACCATACACACTAACCTCCACTTGGCCATATACACCCACCGGCAGTACACAACCATACACACCTATCGACCTTCACTTGGCCACACACACACACATCGGCAATACACAGTCACACACCCACCGGCCGTCACTTGGCCACACACACAATGACAATACACAGCCACACACCCACTGACCTTCACTTAGCCAAACAAACACTGGCAGTACATAGCCACACACCCACCGACTTTCACTTGGCCACACACACCGACCTTTCCTCAGCCACACCCGCACACACACCCTAATCCTACTTTGGTCACAAGCACACCAGTAGTACACTGCCACACACACACACGCATCGGCCTTCCCTTGGCCACACACACTGGCCTTCCCCGACCACAACCACGCACGCACCGACCTATTCCTATCCACACGCACACGAACAACAACAACATACACATCTTACACTATTAAACCCGAACATCACCACATCGTATGCACTACATGCAAGCCACTATGTACCAGTACCAGAATCAGCGCCACAACCTCCTACTTTACCATCGCCATTATCAGCAACCCAGTATTCATCTTCTTTGGTGCTAATATTGGCACCTCACCACCAAAATCGCCCCCGAATCTCGCTATACCTCGATCTAATTTCATCTCAGCCGACTCCTTTCCTTCTCTCTCACTTACACTTGGCTCACTCACCATTCCTCACCTCCCTACCTCCTCCCGATTCGAGCTCCTCCACATTGATGACCTGAACAAAAATTCAATCTATATCACCATAGCAACATCTGAGTATCAGAATTTATTTACCTCTAACCTCCATCCCTCCTATCTCGGTAAGATCTTCTTTGCTCATACGTTTCTTCAACCTCCGCTCTCAATCTCTCCTTAAATTTCTTTACTCTACCTCATTCCCTGTCGACTGGCCTCTGTTTTGCGTGTACGCCGATCCTCTTATTCTTCTTCTTCCTTCACCGCCATCTCTCTTCTTCCCCTCTCTCTCAGCCTCTATTTCACCTCCCTCACCCGTCTTTCCCTCTAAAATTTCTTCTGCTCAAACAGGTAGGGATATGAGCCATCGATTTCCCCTGTTTTTTTTAATAATAAAATTCCCAATTTTTTCTTCTCTTTTTAAAATCTTTACAACCCAACCCTTACTCTATTTCAATATTGCCTCTCTTCTTTAAAATTATTCCCAGTTTGGCCCTATTTTTCTTTCCCTTTTATTTCTTTCTCGAGACGTTACAATTCATTTATTCTTTTTAGTCATTTTATTAAAGTTTTAACTTGTAAATATTATTTTACTAAATAATCATTGTTTACAATATTATTAGGTTAAATAAATTAATATATTAATAAATATATTTTAATTATTTAATAGCTTATAAGCTTCACTACCCTCTCTATCTTATTGGGTTATAACCTTTAAAAAAACACACAAAAGGGTCCCAGTATACTTCATTGCCAACTTATTCCTTGTAGATTCAATGACAGTCCATGAGTATGTAAATATTGATTTATAATGATTATGTATTGATTGAAATTTGGATCAGATTTTCATGATGGAGAGATCAGAAAGGATGAAATTTGTCCCATCCATATAATTTCAAACTTTTCAAATTAATCACTATTTATCATAATAATTACAACGTTAATTTTTTTTTATAAGAGATTATAAATTTAAATTTAAATTAATATATATCATTGACATTTTTTATTTTTAAAAAAAATTAAAAAAAAAATTTAAGGATGAAAAATAAATTATAATTTTATCTCTTTACATGCCAATTACTGACACAAGCATTTAAGAGATAATGTGAATACAATTGGATGGTCAAGTTTCATTATCCATGAAATTGTCATGTTTCTTCCATTTCTTTTTTTTTTTTTTTCAAAAAAAGAAGAAAAATTAAAAAGGTAAATGAGATTAACCTAATGTGATTATAGAACTTTTTATTCATTATTTTTCTAATATTATAAAAATTTTAGATAAATACACATATTTTCAATAACTAAAATATCATTATTATATGGTGTTATATTTAAAAATGAGATATCAATGATGTGTTTTCATTGACAATCACTATTTTTGAATCAACTTTTGATATATTAAAATTATAGTTTTATAATTAGACTTACAAGATTCCAACTTAAATAATATAAGACGGAGATATATCAATGAGAGTAACTCTATTGGACACTAAGATACGTACTTTAAATTTTAAATCTCTCCAATTAATTAAATTTAATAATAATTAGCATATACATGTATGAAATATTCCTAATGTAATCCGGAATTATATTTCAAAGTTAATACTTTGTTTACTTTAATGAAAATATTTAAAAATTTTAAATTCTTATATATTTATGTGCGTTTATTAATGGAAGTGTGAAAAAATTAAGTGTTTACATAATAATCGAATGTAAATAAAAATAATTTTTAAGAAAATATTTAAAATAATATTTAAAAATTTCAAATTTCATCATTACTTTCTTACATCTTAAGTTTTAGTAAATAAAAGATTAGATAAACTTTTTAACCAATTATGATTATTCTAATAAGGGAATTTAGTTACCACTTAATGTTTCTTTGTCCAAAAATATAATAACTTATTAAAATTTAATCTAATTTAATTAATGCAATCATACCAATAAATTAGTAAGTTAAATATTTAGTTCAAGTAAATCAAATATTATACATCAAGTACTGTTTACGTGTAACGACTCTAGAAATTAAAAAGAAATGTATATATTTATTCTAAGTGCGGAAGCGAAATAAAATAGATTATGATTAACATCCCTTACACAATAATCAAAACGTATTAAAGATATGAAAGAATAAACTAACTAAAGGAAATACTATAAGGAAAACTAATAAATCTTTAGACTTCTATTCGCCGTCTTCTTGTGGAACGGGCTCGGGAACCAAGTCCTCCTGATCTGAAATGGTTAAGTAAGGAATGAGATACACTAGCCCAGTAAAGATGTCACACTATCTCACTGTCACAGAAGCAAAAGTTGGTAGAAAATAAAAACGATCAATGGAGCATAATTTATAACAAATTCATTTATCAATAATAAAATCCTTTATTATCCACTTACCTCGGTGGGATTCATGAAAACAACTTATGAAAATAATAATATTATAAACATCATAAGATCATGCACACTCTGTAACATAACACATCTCATACTCTTGTATTTCAATCATTAGGCAACAAATTTTCTCTTTTATCAGCCTACTAGTATTCGTAGGGATCCATAGGGGTCCCCGCTACACGTGAACCATTCACCTTAATTCCAGGGCTGTCTCCATACCCCGTCCGTTATGAGTGCCAAAACCATAAACCTCAATACCCCGTCCGGTATAAGGGTGAAGCGGGCCATCCCCATACTCCGTCCCGTATGAGTGCCAAAATATTTAAAGTCTCCATACCCCGTCCGATATGAGAGACCCCGTTCCCGGTAGGGTTCCCTATGGATCCGGTCCGTCCACCATCTCCCAAGATATCTAGTGAGGCTGTCGACTTATCTATTTATAAATTCACATACCCTTTTTATTTTTCTTAGTCTCAATTACCCAATCAACATGAATACGTAAACCAGTAGTGCACACTAAACAAGGCAACACAACATCGGGTTCACAATAATTCAAACCATAATAGATTAAACAGTGATTCATGCATACGAAACCACAAAATAAATAATCAAATACTATACTGCATTTAGACTGTAAAATATATCAAATAGGAACAGACCGACAAAATACATCAGGTTCGAGCCCCATTAACAATCTTAATTAATTATACATATCTATTAATTCATAAAATACTGTTTTATCATTTATTAAGCTTTAATGCCGTGATAGGAAATAGGGTGAAAGATCCTTACTTGTTTCGGAGTCTGAAATCGGGTTCTCACTGCGCCTACGGGCAGTCCCTAGATTCCCTAAATTTTTTTTTACCGGAAACTGAAATACACTTCCGGTACCTGCACATGTCCCCAAAAACCCCAAATCAGACCCAGGCCCTATTCGGCCAATTTCAAAATTTTGGCACGGCGGCTCCGCCGTGCTCCGGCGACGGCGCGCCGCCCACGGCGGCGATTCGCCTCGAGTTGGCTATTTCTGGCCGTTTTCGGTTGAATTCGGCCAAACTTGCATTGGTTCTTATGATAAAACACCCCTAGGGCCCTTAATGGGCCAAAAAAATTCAGAAAATCGAGACTTACCGGCGACAGAACTCTTGGGTGCGGCGGCTTCTCCAGTGCGAGTCGCGGTTTGGTGTTTTGCTCTGGTCAACCTGTAGAGGAAAGGACGGTGGTCACAGTGGTCTAAAAATTACATCGAACAGGAATCGGAAAGGGCCTCATCGGAGGCAAAAATTGAGAAAATCCGCGGCGGCGCTGCTGGGCTTCGGCGGTATTTTCTGGTCAATTGGCCGGTGGTTTGGCTCCGATTTGGCAACAGGTGGGTTCAACATCAAAAATCGAGCCAAGGGGAGAAATTTTACCTCGTTTGGCGGCTGAAAAGTGCTCCAATGCGGCGGCGGTCGGTTCCTCCGGTGGCTGGGCTGTCTTCTCCGGCGAGGGCTCTGGCGGCTAGGGTTTTGGGGTTGGGTGTGGATGAGATTATTTATAACCTTCCTCTTTTAATCTAAGTCGTCCATCACGATTTAATCTGGACTGTCCGATCGCGATTAAATTAGGAATGAATTTGGATCGTCCATCGCGATGCGATTTGGACCGTTCGTACTGGAACGGATCTGGGCCGTCCGTACGCGCGGGAACGGATCTGAGCCGTCCGTACGCGCAGGAACGGATCTGAGCCGTCCGATCGCGTGCACGCGGATCGCCCACGTGGCTCCTCCTGCGTGACCTCCCGCGTCAGCGTCCCTGCCACGCGGCGTGTCCTGGTTGGCCGGGGCTGCTGACGTGGCACAATTTTTTTAAATTGTATTTTGACCACAAACACCCACAGAATCCAAATTTTTAACTATTTTTTTAAAATCATTTTTAATTAAATCCAAAAAATAATTTTACCCCTTATTATTATTATTATTATTATTATTATTATTTTTATTTCTATTAAATTAAATTAAATTAAATTAAAACTATATAATTATTACCTAATAAATTAATTATTAAAATAAAATAAAATCAAAATAATTCTAATAATAATAAAAATAAAAATTTGGATGTTACATTACGTATAATATACTCTTAAATGATAAATTTATTTTTAGTTAAATTCAAACTCATGACTTTAAAATATAACACAATTATATTAACTGTAACGTCCCCGGAAAATATTAAAATGAAATGAGTATTTAAATATATCGAATGCGGAAGCGAGATCAAAATTTCAGTTAACATCCCTTACACGAAAAACCAAAAAAACGTACTTAAAATATAAAAGGTTAAACTAACTAAGAAAGAAAACTCGAAAATAAACTATGCGTATGACTACAGAGTCTCTAGGCATCCCCTTCGTCGTCCTCCTGCGGAACGGGCTCGGGAACCATGTCTTCCTGATCTGAAATGGTTAATTAAGGAGTGAGCTACACTAGCCCAGTAAGAACATCACGATATCTCACCGTCACGGAGGTAAAGGTGGGTAGAAAAACACAAAAAGACCAATGGAGTATAATTTACAATAAACTCGTTTATTAACATGAAAACCTTTACCATCCACTTACCTTGGTGGAATTTATGAAAACAATATAAGAAAAACAATAACATTATCACAATCATGGAATAATATAAGCTGTAAAACATAGCACTTATCACGCCTTTTGTAATTCAATCATTATACAACATATCCTTTTCTCATTTACCAGCCTACTAGTATCCATGGGGGTCCCTAGGGGTCCCGCTACCCGTTAACCTTTAACATTCATAATCAGTTTCCAGGGCCGTCCCCATACCCCGTCCGGTATGGGCGCCAAAACCATGAACCTCAATACCCCGTCCGGTATGAGGGTGAAACGGGCCGTCCCCATACCCCGTCCGGTATGGGCGCCAAAACCATAAACCTCAATACCCCGTCCGGTATGAGGGTGAAACGGGCCGTCCCCATACCCCGTCCGGTATGGGCGCCAAAACCATAAGATCTCCATACCCCGTCCGGCATGTGAGACCACAATCCCGGTAGGGTTCCCTACGGACCCGGTCCGTCCACCATCTCCCAGGATATCTAGTCAGGCTGACCCCATCATACAATTATCAGTCTATACAATGTTTCATTTCACTTTTTCCTCAATAAGCATCATCAATTCACATTTAAACAAGCAAATCATAATTCATGCCGAACAGACAACATACAGTATCACTTCTTCAGTCATTCAACCCATAATTAATAAAACAGTAATATATGCATTCGAAACTATAAAATGAACACATCAAACCCCATAATGCATTTAAAGCTGTAAAACAGGCCAAATAACAGTAAATCATCAATCACACTAGACTCGGGCTCCATTAGCAACCTTAAGCAATTTCACACATGCGTTAATTCAAGAAATACCGTTTTATTATTTTGAACTTTAATACCGTGATAGGAAATAGGGTGAGGGGTCCTTACCTGTTTTCGGGATCCGAATACGATTCACAGTGCGCCTGCAGGCCGTCCCTAATTTTCCCTGAATTTTTCCCGGGGAACTGAAACACACTAACAGTACCTGCACGTGTTCCAAAAAAAAATCCAAATTAGGCCCAGGGCCCCTTTCGGACCAAATCGCAACTCCGGCACGGCGGCTCCGCCGTGCTCCGGCGACGGCGCCGCCGCTGGCGGCGGCGAGTCGCCTCGGGTTGACTGTTTTCGGCCGTTTTCGGTCGAATTCGGCCACGCTCGCATTGGTCCTTGTCAGAAAACAACCCTAGGGCCCTCGGGGGGCCAAAAAATCACGGAAAAACGGAGCTTACCGGCGGCGGCGCTCTCGGGTGCAGCGGCTCTCCGGCGAGGTTCGTGTTTTGGTGATTCGGCTCCGGTCAACCTGTAGAGAAAAGAATGGTGATCACGGTGATATAAAAATTGCATCGAACGGAGGCCGGGAAGGGCCTCGTCGGAGGCAAAAACCGAGAGGGGGCGCGGCGGCGCCGCTGGGCTTCGGCCGCGTATTCCGGCCGTTTGGCCGGGATTTCGGCTTCGATTTGGGCATAGGAGGAATCAGTGGGGAAAAACGAGTCGGGGGTATGAAATTTACCTCGATCGGCGGTCGGAAATTTCCCCGGTGCGGCGGCGAGTGGCGGCGGGTGGCAGCGGTCGGTCTCTGGTTCGTCTTCTCCGGCGAGCGGCTGGCGGCTAGGGTTTGTGGTCTGGTGTGGGGGTTCTATTTATAACCCCTTGCCTTTTGATCACAGCCGTTCATTTTGTTTTAATCTGGGCCGTTCGTTTTTGATTGAATCTGGGCCGTCCGTGCGATTGAATCTGGGCCGTCCGATCGCGTGATTGATCTGGGCCGTCGGATCGCACCCACGCGGATCGCCAACGTGGCTCCTTTTGGAGTGACGCGGTCTTGCCACGTGGCAGGCCCTGGTTGGCCGGGTGCTGACCGGGCTTGCTGACGTGGCTGCTGACGTGGCCTTCCCTTTTTTTTTTTTTTTTTTTTTTTTTTTCCTCCTTTCCGGGTGCTACATTAACTATCAAACAATCGTGTTGTTTGTTTATTTGTTATTAATTAATTAATTTATTTTTGCGAATAATAAATATAACTTTAAAACATTATAAAATACCTAAGAGATTCACTATTTTTCTTCTTTTTAAAAGAAACTTTGTTGTTTGTATGCGTTAGAAATCTTAAAGATATAGTCATGAAGAGCTTGGAAGACTAAGAAAACTGAGCTAAAAACTTGTGGAAAATTGAATGAGTAAAGAAAAAAGAATCTCACACAAAAATTTATCATTGTCTTGTGACTTGTGACGCCTAACTTCTGATTAAAGATGGGCATGAAAAATGCATAGGACGGGTATGTTAATTTTTATACTCTCCTATTAATAAAAACTTAAAATTTATGTTCTTCCGTATTTATGGCGAGTAAGAAGTTTTTTTTTTTTTTACGTAAAAAAAATTTAGTTTGAATATTTTTGCCTAATTTTTTCTATGCTAAAAAAAAATAGAAATATGTAACAAGTTAAATATATTAATTAACTTTATTGATTTAATTAAGATATAACGTAATATTTTTTTATGTTAAATTTTCTTTCTTTTTCTTTTGAAAAAAATAAAATAAATAGTATAAGGGTGGGGGAAAATGACAGAGATTTGAAAGGCGAAGGGAATTGGGTGGGCGAAGAGAGGAAGAAGACAGGGACAAATTTTGGAACAGCTAAGACTTAAAGGGAACTATCGCTCGCGGACAAGACCGGGTCTTGATGTGCGGTGGGAATATGTCAGTAACCATGTTCCACTTTGGACCATTTCTTCTCTCTTCCAAATTACACTTTTATTTACTATACAAATTATTATTCTCATTATTATTATTATTATTATTATTATTATTAACATATATATATATATTACACTTGATTTTAAAAATATTTAATTAAATTTTTATTCTGTGACAAAATATTTATTTTATTTAAATATATAATAAATTATTGAGAATAAACTCAATTTAATCATTATAATTTTATTAATATATTAATAAATTAAATTATTAATATTAATAGATTAATGATTATAAGTAAACTATTTTCTAAAGCAACGAAAGCACTTTTTTACTATTTCATATATTAGGAGATTTTACTTGAAAAAGAAAATATTCTATACTGATGGATTCGAGTCCATAATTATGGATTCTAATGCACGAGATCTTGTAGCACTTACCAATGAGACCCTATCGATTAGTATTATACAGAAAAAAATCAGTTATAGACAATAATATAATTAGATATGTTTTTCATAGATAAATTTAGGATTTGCGATTCCAGGTAAGATCGGTTCAGGATCATAGAATCATTTTCTATCAGATAGAAAGGGCTGTTGCACAAAATGTATTTGTAACACCTAAAATTTATTATTTTTATTTTATTTTATTTTTTTATAAATATAATTATTTATTAATTGAATTGAATTGAATTGAATTTATTTTAATTTGATTTAATGAAAATAATAATAATAATAATAATAATAATAAAAAGGATGAAAAATTAGTTAAGGATATAATTGAAAATAATTTTTGAAAAAAATGGTGCAAATTTGGGTTCTGTGGTATTTTTGAAAGAAAAATCGAAAATTGGACGTCAAAACATAATTTAGAAAAATTGTGCAACGTCAGATGCCCAGTCAGCAGCCCCGACCAACCAGGACGCGCTAGGTGGCAGAGGCGCTGACCCGAGGGGAACCACGTGGGCGATCCGCGTGCGCGTGATCAAACGGTTGAGATCCGTTCCCGCGCGCACGGACGACCCAGATTCAAAACGCGCACGGACGACCCATATTGGATCGCGCACGGACAACCATATTGAATCGCGATGAACGTCACATATTTTCTTCTTATTTAATCGCAATCGGACGGTTCAGATTAAAAACGATGGACGGCCCATATCAAAAGTGGATGAGTATAAATAACCCCATCCGCACCGAAACCCTAACCCTAGCCGCCAGAGCCCCTCGTCGGAGAAGACAACCTAGCCCCTGGGGAGTCGATCGCCGCCATCCGCCGCTGCACTGGAGCAATTTTTGACCGCCAAACGAGTTAAAAATTTTTCCTCTTGCATGAAATTCAATTTTAAACCCACCCATGGCCAAATCAGAGTAAAAGAACTGGCTAATTGGCTAGAAAACGCTGCCGAAGCTCAGGGGCGCCGCCGCGGGGTGTTTCAGAAAACGCCTCCGATGAGGCCCTTCCCAATTCCCGTTCGATGTAATTTTTCCACCTTGTGACCACCGTTTCCTTCTCTACAGATTAACCGAAGCAAAACACCAAACTGCAACGTGAGCCAGAGGAGCCGCTGCATCGGAGAGCCCCACCGTTGGTGAGTTTCAGTTTTTTATGTTTTTGGCCCACCAAGGGCCCTACATGTGTTTTCTCGCAGGAACCGATGCAAGTTTGGCTGAATTCGGCCAAAAACGGCCAAAAACTGCTAATCGAGGTGGGTTGCCACCGCAGGTGGCAGTGCCGTCATCATAGCACGGCGGAGCTGCCGTGCCGAATTTTTGAAATTGGCCAAATGGGCTATGAGACTGATTTTTGAGTTTGTTTGGGACATTTGTAGGTACCATAAGTGCTTTTCAATTCCTGAAGAAAAATTCAGGGAACCTAGGGACCGCCGGTAAGTGCAGTAACCATTTAGTTTTCAATGTCAAATCAGGTAAGGACCCATCACTCTATTTCGTATCATACATGTGAAGTTTGAATAAATAATAATACAGTCTTTTGTACAAGTTAGATAAATATACATAATTAATTACGGATTGCTAATGGAGCCCAAAATCAGACATTGTTCTCTGTTGATTCCTATTGATTTATTTTACAGTTTAAAGGCATGATGGTATTTGGTTCTAAAGTTTTAAATGCATCTATTACTGTATTACTTGACCACTGTGTGATTTTGGGATTTAAGATATGATTGTATTACCAGGTGCATGTTCATTATTTATGTGATTGTGTTTAATTTAGTAACGGAGATTAAGGATAAACAGGTAAGGGATGTGATCTAATAAACAGATAAAGTGACAGCCTCACTAGATATCCTGGGAGATGGTGGACGAACCTGGTTCATAGAGAACCCTACCGTGAACGTTGTCTCATATGGGACAGGGTATGGAGACTTGGTCATTTGGCGCTCATACCGGATGGGGTATGGGGACGACCCACTTCACCCTCATACCGGACAGGGTATTGAGGTTTAATGTCTTGGCACTCATACCGGACGGGGTATGGGGACGACCTTGGAATTAAAATTGTTAAGAGAAAGGGTTCACGTGTAGCGGAGACACCTCTATGGATCCCCATGGATACTAGTAGTTTGGTGAATGAGAAATAGTGATGATTAGTAATTGTCAATAAATATGAATTTATGATATGTTCTATGTTACTAATTGTGCATGAAGTTGTGATCTGTATGATGTTATTGTCTTTATAGGTTGTTTTCACAGATTCCCTAATGGTAAGTAAAAGGGTAAATGGTTTTACTTTTAATGAATGTATTGGTTTAAATTTAGTACTTCATTAGTTGTTTTTGGTTTTCTACAAACCTTTACTTCCATACCGACGATATAGTGTGATGTCCTTACTGGCTAGTGTAGCTCACCCCTTATTTAACCATTTAAAATCAAAAGGACCTAGTTCCCGAGCCCGATCTGTAAGAAGGCTGCGAGTAGAAGCTAGATACTTTATAGTTTCTTTTATTTTTTCCATTTCTCGTATTTTTTTCAGAGAATTTATTCCGTGATGTTTGTTTAGTACTTTTAAGTTATTGTGTAAGAGATATTAACTTTAACCTTTATTTCGCTTCCGCACTCAAATTATTATATGTAGTTCTTTTTAAATTTCCGGGGCTGTTACAGTTGGTATTAGAGCCGCGTTCCTCGAACCTGTCCCTTACACAATAATACTTAGAGAAACACCAAACAATGAATTATCACTCAACCATTCCTTGTGAAATATAGGTACAGAGAGATGAGAAGAGGAACACCCTCACTAAACTGAGCAGCCCGAGATGGTTTCCTAAGGGAAGATGTGGACAGGATATTTGAGATGTTAGAGAGACTCATTGCGACCCAGCAGGGCCAAGAGGAGAGGAGGGAGCTACCTGACCCTCCCCCGCTGCCACAGGTTGAGCCACCACTGCAGCGAGAGGATCCTGAGTCACCCTGGTACGGCTTTACTCCTCCGTAGTACCACCTGGCACCACCGCAGTATGATCCGGTGCCCCAGTCATAGTACCGCTCGGCACCACCACAGTACAATCCGATGCTCCCACCGTATCAACAAATACCACCACAGGGCCCCGCAGTCTACCCTCAGCCTGGCCCAATCCTTTTTCTACGGGACCCAGTTCCTCCCACGATTGACCCGAGCTACATAGAGAGGTACAAGAGACTAAACCCATCCACTTTTGCAGATGAATCCTATTTTTGAAGATGCTGAGTACTAGTTGGCAGAGGCAGAGAAGGCTTTCAAGACCTTAGGGGTGACTTCTGAGTAGAAGGTCACCCTTGCTACCTACATGCTAATGGGAGAAACAGACCGCTGGTGGGAACTCAAACAGACCACCCTGCCTATTCTAGTTACTTGAGAACAGTTCCTAGTAGCCTTTCATTCAGAGTACCTCTAGAGCATCTTTAACATCTGAAGGAGATGGAGTTCGTCCACCTGGTCCAAGGGAACATGACTGTGTCAGAATATGCTCGTAAGTTCTTGGAGTTGGGCCGATACTCCCCTGAGACGCTGTTGGATGATGGCAGGAAGGCTGGGAGATTCCAGTGGGGCCTCCGCCTAGAGATCAGGTAGCATTTGTTCGTGCTGGAGCTCAAGACCTATTCGGCCATTATGGCCAAGACACAGCTAGTGGAGAGGAGCTTCCACACCCTCCCTCAGACAGCAGGGAACCTCAGACCCTCAGCTCCACCCCGCAGACCAGCACCTACTGTGTCTGTCCAACAGAACAAGAGACCCAGGCCGGTGATCTAGGCTCCCCCTCAGGCTCCAGTGGTAAGACATGGTAAAATCTATCAGCATTGCGACAGGGATCACGGGGACCGACCCTGCTACTGCCTCAACAACACCTGTCGCATATGTAGTAGTGTCCAACATTATGCGAGAGAGTACCCAAGGAACCAGAATTAGGGCAGACCTCCTATCCAGGGCAAGGCTTACAACCTCACCCAGCAGGATGCCGAAGCTGACCTGGACGTGGTACAAGGTATGTACACTATCTGTAACCATCTTGCTCATATTTTGATTGACACTGGTGCATCGTATTCATTTGTTTCACTTGTTTTTGCATCAAAATTTAATGTATTACTTGATAAACTTGATTCTATATTGTTTGTGTCTACTACTGGGAGTATAACACTATTGGAAAAAGTTGTCTACAGAGCTTGTGTCGTAGAGATAGCAGATAGGAAACTGAGTGTAGACCTAATAGAATTAGACATAGGGGATTTTAATGTAATTTTAGGGATGAATTGGCTAGAAACGTATCACGTTACCGTAGATTGTTTTAGTAAGAAGGTTGCATTCAATCCTCTTAATGAGGAGCCATTTACAAATTAATAAAATCATTTAGTACTTATTCCTTGATGGCAAGTTTTCTTATTCGTCGAGTACGTTAACCTTACTGTTTTCTCTAACTAGGCAAACCCAAGAAAGAGAATTGTATTCAATAGATTTCGGTAGTCCGAAACTTTCCAGATGTATTTCCGGATGAACTACCCGGACTGCTAGTGGACAGGGAAGTCGAGTTTACCATAGATCTACAATTAGACACCCAGCCTATTTCAGTTTCTCCTTACCGCATGAGCCGCGTTGAGATGGAGAAGCTGAGGAAACAGATCACTGAATTGCAGGACAATGATTTTATCAGACATAGTGTGTCCCCTTGGGGTGCTGGAGTCATTTTTTCCAGAAAGGGAGATGGAACATTGAGACTATGTATTGATTACAGAGGATTGAACAGGGTCACAATCAAGAACAAGTATCCCCTTCCCAGGATTGATCACCTCTTCGATCAATTGTAGGGTGCGCAGGTCTTCTCCAAAATAGACTTGTGATCAGGTTACCATCAGGTGAAAATAAGGACAAAAGACATCCCCAAGACGGCTTTTCGAACCAAGTACAGACACTATGAGTTCTTGGTCATACCATTTCAGCTAACCAACACCTCAGCCATCTTCATGGATCTGATGAACAGGGCCTTCAGACAATTCTTAGATCAATTTGTCATCGTGTTCATCGAT
The DNA here is from genome assembly GCF_054855325.1 of Carica papaya. NCBI lineage: Eukaryota > Viridiplantae > Streptophyta > Magnoliopsida > Brassicales > Caricaceae > Carica > Carica papaya. Next base: position 13,966,386 of record NC_142311.1, on the reverse strand, counting down.
GATATGCTGATTTATTCAAAAAACAGAGAGGAACATGCTCATCATCTAACTCAAATTTTGCAGTTCTTAGAGGAAAGAAGCTGTATGCAAAGTTAAGTAAGTGTGAATTTTAGCTGGAGCAGACCACCTTATTAGGACACATCATATCAAAGAATGGAGTATCAGTGAACCCTGGAAAGGTTGAAGTGGTGCTCGGTTGGGAGAAATTGACATCAGTTAAAAAAATCCGTAGCTTTCTGGGAATGACAGGTTATTACCGTAGGTTTGTTGAAGGATTTTCTAGTCTAGCTGCTCCCCTAACCCGACTCACAGAGAAGAATACCAAGTTTGAGTGAAATGAGGAATGTGAAAGAAGTTTTTCAGAACTAAAGAAGCGATTGACTACTGCACCTGTCCTAGCCTTACCGAGTGGATCGGGAGGATATACAGTTTGCAGTGATGTCTCCTATCTAGGCCTGGGTTGTGTTCTAATGCAGCATGGGAAGGTCATAGCTTATGAGTCCAGACAGTTAAAGAGTCATGAGAAAAATTATCCCACCCATGACTTAGAGCTTGCTGTAATCATACATGCCATGAAGACTTGGCGCCATTATTTATATGGAGAGACCTTTCAGATATATACCGATCACAAGAGTTTAAAATACATATTTACTCAAAAGGATATGAACATGAGTAAGAGAAAGTGGATAGAACTTCTTAAGGACTATGATTGTGACATCTTGCACTCAGCAGAAAAAGTGCAGGTATATTAGCCCATTTGATGGTTTTAGAATGCAGGCAAATTAGGGCCACACAACAGATTCAACTTCAGAACTTGAGGAGAGTCACATATTTAGGTCATCTGACCGTCTAGCCTGAGTTAATCCAGAGAATAAGAAAAACTTAGTCAGTTGATCCTGCCCTAGTAGCCCTAAAGAATGATGCAGAATAGGGAGTTAGCTCAGAATTCTGAGTCTCCGCCGATGGGTTACTCCGATTCCAGGACATAGTGTGTGTTCCAGGTGACAGTAAGTTAAAGAGAGACATCATGACAAAGATCCATAGCTCAAAGTTTTCCATGCATCTCGGAAGCACTAAAATGTACCAAAGTATGCGACCCTGGTTTTAGTGGAACAGGATGAAAAGAGACATAACTGACTTTGTGTCTAAGTGCTTGGTATGTCAGCAGGTCAAGGTAGAGCATCAGCGCCCAAACGGGTTACTTCAACCATTACCGATCCCAGAATGGAAGTGAGAAGATATCACCATAGACTTCGTGATAAGGTTACCTAAGGCACACTCAGGACATGATGCCATCTGGGTAATTGTTGACCGACTTACCAAGTCTTCCCACTTCTTGGCCATCAAGATGACCGATCCCTTGGAAAAGTTTCCAATAATATATATCTAGAAAATAGTTAGATTGTATGGAGTCCCAGTGATAGTGGTGTCCAATAGGGACCCCAAGTTCACTTCTCAATTTTAGAGTAGCTTTCAGCAAGCCATCGGAACGAAGTTGTCCCTCAGTACTGCCTTCCACTCTCAAACTGATAGACAGTCAAAAAAGACAATCCGTACACTTGAGGACATGCTTCGAGCTTGTGTCATTGACTCCAAGGGCCATTGGGACAACCATCTACCCTTGATAGAGTTCGTTTACAACAACAGCTACCAAGCGAGTATTGGCATGGCTCTGTATGAGGCGTTATATGGGCGCCCATGCAGATCACCGATTTGTTGGGAAGAAGTGAGCGATAGAAAACTGCTCGGCCCAGAGCTGCTAGAGGAGACTACATCCAAAATAGTTAAGATCAAGAAGAACATTCAGACGGCTTAGAGCAGGCAGAATAGTTATGCGGACACCAGGAGGAGAGATTTAGACTTTGAGGAAGGCGACCGGGTGTTCCTCAATGTCACTTCCTTCAAGGGAATCAGTAGGTTCGGCAGGATGGGGAAACTGAACCCCCGATTTATTGGACCATTTAAAGTCTTAGACAGGATTAGTACTGCCGCCTACAGACTAGCACTGCCTCCAGAATTTTCTAAGGTTCACAATGTGTTTCATGTGTACATGCTACGTAAGTACAACCCGAACCCTTCTCATGTCTTGGCCCACGAACCTCTTCCACTCCAGGAGGATTTATCCTACGAGAAAGTACCAGTCGACATTGCGGATCGAAAGAGCAGGTTACTCTGCAACCGGGAAATACCCTTTGTAAAGGTCATATGGCATAAACACACACTAAAGGAGGCTACATGGGAGTTAGAATCAGACTTTAGAGTCCAATATCCCCAGCTATTCGATCGAGAGTAAGAGACAAATTTGAGGGACCAAATTTCTTTTAAGAGGGAGAGAATTGTAACACTCATTATTTATTTTTTTATTTTATTTTGATTTAATGAAAATAATAATAATAGTAATAATAATAAAAAGAGTGAAAAATTAGTTAAGAATTTAATTGAAAATAATTTTGAAAAAAATGGGTGAAAATTTGGGTTCTGAGGGTATTTTTGAAAGAAAAATTAGAAACCGTAGGTCAAAACGCAATTTAAAAAAATTACACCACGTCAGATGCCTGGTCAGCAGCCCCGACCAACCAGGATGCACCAGGTGGCAAAGGCACTGACGCGGGAGGCCACGCAGGGGGAACCACGTGAGCGATCCGCGTGCGCGCAATCGAACAGCTGAGATCCATTCCGCGCGCACAGATGACCCAGATTCAAAACACACATGGACAACCCAGATTGCATCGCGCACGGACGGCCTAGATTGGATTGCGCACGGATGACTCAGATTGAATCGCGATGAACGGTCTAAATTTACTCCCTATTTAATCACGATCAGACGGTCAATATTAAAAGCGATGAATGGCCCAGATCAAAAGCGAATGGGTATAAATAACCTCATTTGCACCCGAACCCTAACCCTAACCGCCAAAGCCCCTCGCTAGAGAAGACAACCCAGCCGCCAGAGAGCCGATCGCTGCCATCCACTGCCGCACTGGAGCAATTTTCGATCGCCAAACGAGATAAAAATTTCTCCTATTGCACGAAATTCAATTTTAAACCCACCCATGCCAAATCGAAGTGAAAAAACTGACCAATTGGCCGAAAAATACCACCGAAGCTCGGCGGCAATGCCGTGGGGTGTTTCAAAAAATGCCTCCGATGAGGCCCTTTTCGATTCTCGTTTGATGTAATTTTTTCACCGTTGTGATCACCGTTTCCTTCTCTACAGGTTGACTGAAGCAAAACACCCAACTGCAATGTGAGCCGGAGGAGCTGCCGCACTAGAGAGCTCCACCACCTGTGAGTTTTGGTTTTCTACATTTTTTTTTCCCACCGAGGGCCTTAAGTGTGTTTTTTCGCAGGAGTCGATGCAAGTTTGGCTGAATTTGGCTAAAAAGGGCCGAAAACAGCTAACCCGAGGCGGTCGTCGTCGGAGCACTGCGGAGCCGCCGTGTTGGATTCTGAAATTGGCCGAATAGGCCATGGGACTTATTTTTGGGTTTATTTAGGACATTTTTAGGTACCGTAAGCGCGTTTCAGTTCCTGAAAGAAAAATTAAAGGAACCCAGGGACCACCCGTAGGCGTAGTAACCATTTAGTTTTCAGTGTCAAATCAGGTAAGAACCCCTCACCCTATTTCGTATCATAGATGTGAAGTTTGAATAAATAATAATACGGTCTTTTGTACAAGTTAGATAAATATGTATAATTAATTACAGATTGCTAATGAAGCCTGAAATCGGACATTGTTATCTGTTGATTCCTATTGATTTATTTTACAGTTTAAAGACATGATGGTATCTGGTTCTAGAGTTTTAAATGCATGTATTACTGTATTACTTGACCACTATGTAATTTTGGGATTTAAGATATGATTGTATTACCGGGTGCATGTTCATTATTTATGTGATTGTGTTTAATTTAGTAATGGAGATTAATGATAAACAAGAAAGGGATGTGATCTAATAAACAGATAAAGTGACAGCCTCACTAGATATCCTGAGAGATGGTAGACGAATTGGATTCATAGGGAACCCTACCGTGAACGTTGTCTTATACCGGACGGGGTATGGAGACTTGGTCATTTGGCGCTCATACCGGAAGGGGTATGGGGATGACCCGCTTCACCCTCATACCGGACGGGGTATTGAGGTTTAATATCTTGGCGCTCATACCGGACGGGATATGAGAACGACATTGGAATTAAGATTGTTAAGGAAAAAAGTTCACGTGTAGCGGAGATACCCCTATGGATCCCCATGGATACTAGTAGGCTGGTGAAACGAGAAATAGTGATGATTAGTTATTGTCAATAAATATAAATTTATGATATGTTCTATGTTACTGATTGTGCATGAAGTTATGATCTGTATGATGTTATTGTTTTTATAGGTTGTTTTTACAGATTCCCCAATGGTAAGTAAAAAGGTAAATGGTTTTACTTTTAATGAATATATTGTTTAAATTTAGTGCTTTATTGGTTGTTTTTGGTTTTTTACCAACCTTTACTTATGTGCCGATGATAGAGTGTGATGTCCTTACTGGACTAGTGTAACTCACCTCTTATTTAACCATTTTAGATCAGGAGTACCTAGTTCCCGAGCCTGATCCGCAAGAAGGCTGCGAGTAAAAGGTAGATACTTTATAGTTTCTTTTATTTTTTTCATTTCTCGTATTTCTTTCAGAGAATTTATTTCGTGATATTTATTTAGTACTTTTAATTATCATGTAAAAGATATTAACCTTAATCTTTATTTCATTTCCTCACTCAAATTATTATATACATTTTCTTTTAAATTTCTGGGGTCGTTACAGTACTTCTAAGTAATTTGTCCCATAAATTCTATATCTATCTATATGAAAAAAAAATCATATAACGAAGAGAATTTTTATTTGTACAAATGGTACTTTGAATTTGAAACGAATATGAAGAAATTAAAATATTTTAAAAAATAAAAAATATTAATCACCGAATTGATATATATACATATATGTGTATATATTAGACGTGAACTTAAAAAGTTAAAGAGTCTTTCATAATTGAAGTATGATCTTCCTTGATTGCAATAATTTAAATTTTTTCATTTAAAAAAATGGACACGACATACTCTGCGGCGGAATCAGAATTTCTGATCCAACGGTCAACATAAATTTGTCAGTGCAAACAAAAGTAATTAAATATTTTTCATCCTTACGGAGTATAAATATATATATATATATATTTCTAGATACGTGTGAATTGTTGATTGGTTGTCCCCTGTGTTCTAAGTTTATGCTACAAGTGTTTTTTTTAAAATAATTTTATTATTATGGGTATTATTATTGATGTGAATATGACATTTAATTAACAACAACAAAATTTTATTAAAAAAAATTTGAATTAATAATATTACAATATCTTAAACTAAAACATTATTTTTATAAAAATATATAAATAATCACTGTATGTTCCCCTAAAAAAATGATTGTATTGTTATTAACGTGTAAGAATTTTTATTAAAAAATATATAAATATAATTTATAATAGTAAATATTAAAAAAATTGATCCCCGTGATCAACTAATCAAGAACACCAAGCTTCATCTAGGAAAAAGAAAGGAGCTTACCTCACTTTTTCTCTGAATTTTGTGCATATTTCACGGGCATTATACTATTTTCCCACCTCTCTGTCTCACTCCCCTCGTGAGCTTACGTTCCGTCGTTTTCATCTCCTCTGCAACCTCTAACGATCAGAATTCTCCTTCTCCACTCCAACTACCCTATCACATTACTTGATGCTCATTCTCTGTTCTGCCGAGTCAACTCAGGAGAGAAACAAAAAGCTTCCTCGTTAATGGCTCCTCTGCAACTTCTGCTCTATCTGCTCGCCGCCGTGTCAATGGCTTTCTCCATTCACGGCACCGTAGCTAGCAACGAAGAAGACGCTTCTGTTCAACTCAACGACGACGTTTTAGGCCTGATAGTGTTCAAGTCAGGTCTCCACGACCCGTTTTCCAATCTTGATTCTTGGAACCAAGATGACAACTCCCCCTGTTCGTGGAAGTACATAGAGTGTAATCCTCTTACGGGTCGGGTTTCCGGGGTGTATCTTGACGGGTTGGGATTGTCAGGGAAGATCGGAAGAGGGTTACAGAAGTTGCAGCAGTTGAAGGTACTATCACTGTCAAATAATAATTTCAGTGGTGGCATTACTCCGGAGCATTTTCTGAGTAGTAGCCTTGAGTTTCTGAACCTTAGTCGTAATAGTTTCTCTGGTCCGCTTCCTTCTTCTTTTGTCAATATGGGTTCAATTAGGTCTATTGATCTTTCTGGTAACTCACTCTCTGGTCAACTGCCTGATGAGCTTTTTCAAGATTGTTCATCGCCGAGATTTCTTTCTCTTGCTGGGAATTTGCTTGATGGGCCAATTCCTCGTTCACTTACCAGATGCCATTTCTTGAATTCCCTAAATCTGTCCAACAATCGTTTTTCTGGTAACCCAGATTTTGTATCCGGGATTTATTTGCTTCAAGGGATTAGGACACTGGATCTTTCTCATAATGCATTTTCTGGTTCTGTACCAGAAGGGATATTAGCCCTGCACAACTTGAAAGAGCTTCTTCTGCAAGGTAACCAGTTTGAAGGGCCATTACCGGTGGATATTGGAATGTGTCCCCATTTGAATACGTTGGATTTCAGCAATAATCTTTTCACTGGAGCAATTCCAGACTCTGTTCAGAGGCTAAATTCTTTGGCTTTTCTCAGTTTATCAAACAATAGATTGATGGGAGATTTCCCGCCATGGATTGCAAACTTGAGTAATCTAGTCTACTTAGATTTCTCCAAGAATGATTTGACTGGAAACTTGCCAGCTTCACTGGGTAATCTGAGAACACTGAACTATTTGAGCTTGTCTCATAATAGACTAACTGGAGATATACCCATGTCACTGGGTTACTGCACCCAGTTATCGGTTATCCGAATGAAGGATAATACATTCAATGGAAGCATACCAACTCATTTGTTTGATTTGGCTTTGGAGGAGATAGACTTTTCGCATAATGAGTTAACGGGCTCTATCCCATCAGGATCAGCCAGACTCTTTGAATCTCTTTGTTCGTTAGATCTGTCGAGGAATAATCTCACAGGAAGTATTCCTGCAGAAATGGGTCTTTTTGCCAACTTGGGATACTTGAACTTATCTTGGAATAATCTTCAGTCCAGGATGCCTCCAGAACTTGGCTTATTTCAGAACCTATCAGTGTTAGATCTTCGAAATAGCGCCCTCTTTGGATCAATTCCAGGGGATATATGTGAATCTGGAAGTCTGGCAATTCTTCAACTGGATGGTAACTCTTTGACTGGGGCAATCCCAGAGGAAATTGGAAACTGCTCATCTCTTTACTTGCTGTATGCCTCATTGCCTTTTACGTTTTTCCTTATTCTGATCCTAAATAGTCCTGTTCTTGAAAATTTACGCATCAATGTTAAGCATGAATTTCTTTGTTCAATTTCTTTCAGGAGCTTGTCACACAATAATTTAAGTGGTCCTATTCCTGAATCCATTTCGAACTTAAGGAAGCTCAAAATCCTCAAGTTAGAGTTCAATGAACTGAGTGGAGAGATACCTCAAGAAGTTGAGAAGTTGGAAAACTTGCTGGCAGTTAACATATCTTTTAACAGGCTCATAGGAAGGCTTCCGGCTGGAAGCATATTTCAGAGCTTGGATCAGAGTGCTTTGCAGGGAAATCTAGGCATTTGCTCACCATTGCTCAAGGGGCCATGTAAGATGAACGTGCCAAAGCCACTAGTCCTTGACCCAAATGCCTACGGTCACCAAATGGATGGTCACAGGCAAAGCAATGAATCATCTTCATCCAAGTCTACAAGCTTCCATCGCCACACCTTCCTCAGTGTTTCTGCAATTGTAGCAATTTCAGCTGCTATAATCATTGCATTCGGAGTGATAACCATAAGCCTGGTTAATGTTTCTGTCCGTAGGAAGCTTGCATTTGTGGATAATACCTTGGAAAGCATGTGCTCAAGCTCATCGCGATCAACAAGTCTTACAACAGGTAAACTAATCCTGTTTGATTCAAGATCATCTCCTGAATGGATCAGCAATCCTGAATCTCTTGTCAATAAGGCTGCTGAGATCGGAGAGGGTGTTTTTGGAACTGTTTATAAAGCATCATTAGGAGCACAAGGAAGAATTGTGGCAATCAAAAAGCTTGTAACTTCAAACATACTTCAACATCCAGAGGACTTCGACAGACAAGTCCGGATGTTGGGAAAAGCAAGGCACCCGAATCTCATATCCCTAAAAGGATACTACTGGACTCCTCAGTTGCAGCTTCTGATTACGGAGTTTGCACCCAATGGCAGCTTACAAGCTAAACTCCATGAGAGATTACCTTCAACTCCACCACTTTCTTGGAGCACAAGATTCAAGATCATTCTTGGAACAGCAAAAGGGCTTGCTCATCTTCATCACTCGTTTCGCCCATCCATCATTCACTACAACATAAAACCCAACAACATCCTGCTTGACGAAAACAACAATCCCAAGATTTCAGATTTTGGACTAACCAGGCTTCTCACGAAGCTCGAAAAGCATGTGATAAACAACAGGTTTCAGAGTGGATTAGGGTATGTGGCACCAGAACTAGCTTGCCAGAGCTTGAGGGTGAACGAGAAATGTGATGTCTATGGCTTCGGGGTCCTGATCCTTGAGCTTGTCACTGGGAGGAGATCAGTTGAATACGGAGAGGACAATGTGGTAATACTAAGTGATCATGTGAGGATCTTGCTGGAGCAAGGTAATGTGCTGGATTGTGTTGATCCAACCTTGCTTGATTACCCTGAAGATCAGGTCTTGCCTGTACTCAAACTGGCACTTGTCTGCACATCTCAAATACCATCTACCAGGCCTTCAATGGCGGATGTGGTACAAATATTGCAGGTCATCATGACTCCAGTTCCACAAAGAATGGAGGTTTTCTAATTGTTTAACATCAGAAAAAGAAATTTATATCCTTATTTTGTTTAAATTTATTTCGTTTCCTATTTCTTTTCTTCTGAGAATCAATGAGATTCAATCTGCTAGTTATATGCATCTTAATAGTTCTGCGTTCTGTAAAATTGTAAGCAGTTTTTCTAACCTTTGGGAATTGCGTATATAGCTCATGTATTTTGTTTTCATCTTCTTTCTTTTTAATAGTTTGCTTCAGACTGTAATCATCATATTGACCATCAAAATTGTCATCAGCAGCATCATCCTGATTATCAGATTATGAATGTGGATGTTGTTGTCATTTCTTTCAATGGTAAACCTCCTGAGTTCACGCTCACCATCTTCCCTTCCCGAATAAAACCAATTAACTTAGATAACAAGATCTGGAGCTAAAGTTGGAAGAGGAATTTGAAAAAAAAAAAAAAAAAAAAAAAAAATCAGAGAATCAAACTCACTGTTCATTAAATTCGTTCAAGAACAATCTGCAAACATCGCAACAAGACACATGCAAACACTAAGAGAAGCACTCGATAGTTTCTGATTCACTGATAAACTATCAAACGATTCACAGTAGATTGCAGCATGTACGAAATAGGAAGAGAAGCAAAATATACTCACAAGAAATTTCCTTGTCGATATTTCTACAATCAAACGGCAGCGTATCGGACTCTGAATCCAAAATCTACGCTCATTGCAACGCTTAGAAGTTCGTAAATCTTAAACCGAAATGCTTCATGTGATTAAAGACTAACAAGAAACAAGGATATAATACCAACCTAAACGGCAGAGTGATCGACATGAGAGCGAGGGAGGGAAAATGAGATGGTGCCATGAAGAGAAAATCAACCGACTTCAATATATCGGCACGACTGCAAGCAAAGCGGGGATAGCTTAGTTGAGAGAGCGTCAGACTGAAGATCTGAAGGTCGCGTGTTTGATTCAGACTCACCGCATTATGGTTTCTATCTTTTTTGTCAGCGCTTTTTCCTTCTTGAGTCCAAGCGCGGTAAGATTGTTGAGGACTTATTGGAGCAAAGTGGGGATAGCTCAGTTGGGAGAGCGTCAGACTGAAGATCTGAAGGATCATAAATTTTTTTTTTCCTCCGCACATTTTCCTGTTTGAGTTCTCCACGGGAGAACACGAAATTTTATTAGGGAGTTCATAAACAATTTAACATAATGTTTTGGAACAGATAAAATATATTTTTTTTCTAAAATTTATTTATGTTTTTATTAGAAGGTAAGGACTATTCAAATTAACAGCGAAACACTTAAATTATTTTAACTAAAATCAGAAAAAATACATTTCAAATTCGATAATACTAAAAAAAATTTAAAATCAGTATTTTACCATAAATTTTTCGGATGATTTTTAAATAAACGTTTAACAGACACTATTCAAAATTATTTAAATGTTGTAAAGCGGGGATAGCTCAGTTGGGAGAGCGTCAGACTGAAGATCTGAAGGTCACGTGTTCGATCCACGTTCACCGCATCACAAATTTTATCTTTTTTTCCCCGCACGTTTTTCTAATTGTTTAACATCAGAAAAAGAAATTTATATCCTTATTTTGTTTAAATTTATTTCGTTTCCTATTTCTTTTCTTCTGAGAATCAATGAGATTCAATCTGCTAGTTATATGCATCTTAATAGTTCTGCGTTCTGTAAAATTGTAAGCAGTTTTTCTAACCTTTGGGAATTGCGTATATAGCTCATGTATTTTGTTTTCATCTTCTTTCTTTTTAATAGTTTGCTTCAGACTGTAATCATCATATTGACCATCAAAATTGTCATCAGCAGCATCATCCTGATTATCAGATTATGAATGTGGATGTTGTTGTCATTTCTTTCAATGGTAAACCTCCTGAGTTCACGCTCACCATCTTCCCTTCCCGAATAAAACCAATTAACTTAGATAACAAGATCTGGAGCTAAAGTTGGAAGAGGAATTTGAAAAAAAAAAAAAAAAAAAAAAATCAGAGAATCAAACTCACTGTTCATTAAATTCGTTCAAGAACAATCTGCAAACATCGCAACAAGACACATGCAAACACTAAGAGAAGCACTCGATAGTTTCTGATTCACTGATAAACTATCAAACGATTCACAGTAGATTGCAGCATGTACGAAATAGGAAGAGAAGCAAAATATACTCACAAGAAATTTCCTTGTCGATATTTCTACAATCAAACGGCAGCGTATCGGACTCTGAATCCAAAATCTACGCTCATTGCAACGCTTAGAAGTTCGTAAATCTTAAACCGAAATGCTTCATGTGATTAAAGACTAACAAGAAACAAGGATATAATACCAACCTAAACGGCAGAGTGATCGACATGAGAGCGAGGGAGGGAAAATGAGATGGTGCCATGAAGAGAAAATCAACCGACTTCAATATATCGGCACGACTGCAAGCAAAGCGGGGATAGCTTAGTTGAGAGAGCATCAGACTTCAATATTAAAAGCAATGAACGGCCCAGATCAAAAGCAGATGGGTATAAATAACCCCATCCGCACCCGAATCCTAACCCTATCCGTCAGAGTCCCTCGCCAGAGAAGACAACCCAGCCACCGGAGAGTCGACTGCCGCCACCCGCTGCCGCACTGGAGCAATGTTTCATCGCCAAACGAGGTAAAAATTTTTCATCTTGCACGGAATTCAATTTTAAACCCACCCATGCCAAATTGGAGTGAAAGAACCGGCTAATTGGCCAGAAAACGCTACCGAAGCTCAGCGGCGCCACCACAGGGTGTTTCAGAAAACTCCTCCGATGAGGTCCTTTTCGATTCCTGTTCGATGTAATTTTTACACCGTTGTGATCACTGTTTCCTTCTCTACAGATTGACTGAAGAAAAACACCAAACTGCAATGTGAGCCGGAGGAGCCGCCACACTGGAGAGCCCCACCATTGGTGAGTTTTGAATATTTTACTCTAAATATTTCGGATGATATTTTTATAAAATTTTAACATACATTATTTAAAATTATTTAAATATTATAAAGCGGGGATAGCTCTGTTGGGAGAGCATTAGATTGAAGATCTGAAGGTCCATGTGTTCGATCCACGTTCACCGCATCACAAATTTTATCTTTTTTTCTCTACACATTTTCCTGTTTGAGTTCCCCACGGGAGAACATGAAATTTTATAAGGGAGTCCATAAGCAATCTAACATAATGTTTTGGAATATTTTAAATATTTTTTTTCTAAAATTTATATATGTTTTTATTAGAATGTAAGAATTATCCAAATTAACATTGAAGCACTTAAATTATTTAACTAAAAAAAATTAAATCAATATTTTACCCTAAATTTTTCGGATGATATTTTAATAAACTTATAACGGACACTATTCAAAATTATATAAATATTACAAAGCGGGGATAGCTTAGTTGGGAGAACGTCAAATTGAAGATCTGAAGGTCCACGTGTTCGATCCACGTTCACCGCATTACAAATTTTATCTTTTTTTCTCTATACATTTTCCTGTTTGAGTTCCCCACAGGAGAACATGAAATTTTATAAGGGAGTCCATAAGCAATTTAACTATGTTTTGGAATATATTAAATATTTATTTTCTAAAATTTATTTATGTTTTTATTAGAATGTAAGAATTATCTAAATTAACTGTAACGACCACAAAAATTCAAAAGGAAATATATAATAATTTAAGTGCGGAAGTGAAATAAAAGGTTAAGGTTTACATCCCTTACACAATAACTTAAAAGTACTAAACAAACATCACGGAATGAATTCTCTGAAAGAAACATGAGAAATGAGAAAAGTAAAGGAAAATATAAAATATCTAGCATCTACTCGTAATCTTCTTGCTGATCAGACTCGGGAACTAGGTCATCTTGATCTGAAATGGTTAAATGAGGGGTGAGCTACACTAGCCCAGTAAGGACATCACACAATATCATCGACATATAAGCAAAGGTTGGTAGAAAATAAAAACAACTAATGGAGCATTAGATTTAAACCAACACATTTATTTAAAATAAAACTATTTACCCATTTACTTACCATTGGGGAATTTATGAAAACAAATTATAGAAGCAATAATATCATATATATCATAATTTCATGCACGATCAGCAACATAGAGCATATCATAAATTCACATTTATTAACAATAAATGAAATCGTAACCGTTTCTCGTTTCACCAGCCTACTAGTATCCATGGGGATTCATAGGGGTGTCCCCGCTACATGTGAACCCTTTTCCTTAACAGTTTTAATTACATAGCCGACCCCATATTCCATCCTATATGAGCGTCAAGACATTAAACCTCAATAGTCCGTCCAGTATGAGGGTAAAGTGGGCCGTCCCCATACCCCGTCCAGTATGAGCGCCAAATTACCAAGTCTCCATACCTCGTCCGGTATGAGACAACGTTCACGGTAGGGTTTCCTATGAACCCCGTCTGTCCATCATCTCTCAGGATATCTAGTGAGGCTGTCATCTTATCTGTTTATTAGATCACACTACTTTCCTGTTTTTCCTTAGTCTCCATTACTAAATCAAATATTATCACATAAATAAATAAACATGCATCCGACAATGCAATCATATCTTAAATTCTGAAATCAAACAGTGGTCAAGTAAGGCAATAATACATGCATTTAAACTATAAAATAGATAAACTAGAAACCATTATGCTTTTAGACTGCAAGATCAATCAACACAAATCAACAGAGAACAATGTCCGGTTCGGGCTCCATTAGCAATCTGTAATTAATTATGTACATCTATTTAATTTGTACAAAATACAATATTATTATTTATTCAAACTTCAATTCCATGATAGGAAATAGGGTGAGGGGTCTTTACTTGATTTGATGCAGAAAAACTAAACGGTTTACTGCGCCTACAGACAGTCCTTGGGTTTCCTAAATTTTTCTTCGGGAACTGAAACGTGCTTACGGTACCTGCAAATGTTCTAAATAACCCAAAAATCAGTCCCAGGACCTATTCAGCCAATTTTGGAAATCTGGCACGGTGGCAATCCGTCTCGGGTTGGCTATTTTCGGCCAAATTCAACCAAATTTGCATCAGTTCCTGAGAGAAAACATACTTAGAGTCCTCGATTGGCCGAAAAAACGTAGAAAATCGAAACTCACCAGCGGTGGGGCTCTCCGATGCGGATGCTCCTCTGGCTCACGTTGTGGTTGGGTGTTTTGCTCCGATTAACCTGTAGAGAAGAAAACAGTGATCGCAACGGTGAATAAATCACATCGAACGGGAATCGAGAAGGGCCTCATCGGAGGCATTTTCTGAAATACCCCACAACGGCGCCACCGGGCCTTGCCAGCATTTTCTGGCCAATCGACTGGACTTTTTACTCCGATTTGGTTATGGGTGTATTAAAATTAAATTATGAGCAAAGGGTAAAATTTTTACCTCGTTTGGCGGTCAAAAATTCCTCTGGTGTGGCGGCGGTGTGGCGGCTAGGGTTAGGGTTTGGGTGTGGATTAGGTTATTTATACCCATATGCTTTTGATCTGGGTCATCCATCGCTTTTGATATGGACCGTCCGATAGTGATTAAATAGGGAGTGTATCTGGACTGTTCATCGCGATTCAATCTGGGTCGTCCATGCGTGATGCAATCTGGACCGTCCGTGTGCGATTGAATCTGGATCGTTCGTGCGCGCGGGAACGGACCTCAGTTGTTCGATCGCGCGCACGCAGATCGCCCACGTGGATCCCCACCGCGTGGTCTCCCACGTCAGCACCTCTGCCACCTGGTGCGTCTTGGTTGGTCAGGGCTACTAATCGGGCATCTGACATGGTGCAATTTTTTTAAATTACGTTTTGACCCCTGATTTTTTATTTTTCTTTCAAAAATATCCATAGAACCCAAATTTTTATCCATTTTTCTCAAAATTATTTCTAATTTAATCCTTAATAAATTTTTACCTCATTTTTCATTAAAATAAAATAAAATAAATTAAAATAAATAAATAACTATATTTAAAAAAAATAAAAATAAAAATAAAAGAAATTATTGGGTGTTACATTAACATTGATGCACTTAAATTATTTTAACTAAAGAAAATTTAAATCAATATTTTATCCTAAATTTTTCGGATGATATTTTAATAAACTTTTAACAGAAACTATTCAAAATTATTTGAATATTACAAAGCGGGGATAGCTCCGTTGGGAGAGCGTCAGACTGAAGATCTGAAGGTCACATGTTTGATCCATGTTCACCGTATCACAAATTTTATCTTTTTTTCTGTGCACATTTTTCTGTTTGAGTTCCCCACGGGAGAACACGAAATTTTATAAGGGAGTCCATAAGCAATCTAACATAATATTTTGGAATATATTAAATTTTTTTTCTAAAATTTATTTAAAAATTTATTTATGTATTTATTAGAAGGTAAGAATTATCCAAATTAATATTGAAGCACTTAAATTATTTTAACTATAATCAAAAAAATATATTTCAAATTCGATAAAACTAAAAAAAATTTAAATTAATATTTAACCTTAAATTTTTTCGATGATATTTTAATAAAAGTCTAACAGATTCTATTCAAAATTATTTAATTTTACAAAGCGGGAATAGCTCAGTTGGGAGAGCATCAGACTCTTATCTGAAGGTCAAGTGTTCAATCCATTTTCACCGCATCACAAATTTTATCTTTTTTTCTCTGCATATTTTCCTGTTTGAGTTCTCCACAAGAGAACATGAAATTTTATAAGGGAGTCAACAAGCAATCTATCGCAATGTTTTAGAACATATTAAATATTTTTTTTTCTAAAATTTATTTAAAAATTTATTTATGTTTTTATTAGAAGGTAAGAATTATCCAAATTAACAGTGAAGCTCTTAAATCTTAAATTATTTTAACTAAAATCAGAAAAATATATTTCAAATTCGATAAAACTAAAAAAAATTTAAATAAATATTTTATCTTAAATTTTTCAGATAATATTTTAATAATATTTTAACAAGTACTACTACCAATTAATTAAATTTTACAAAGTGGGGATAGTTCATTTCGGAGAGCATTAGACTAAAGATCTAAAGGTCACGTGTTCGATCTACGTTCATCGCATTACAAATTTTATCTTTTCTTCTCTGCGCATTTTCCTGTTCGAGTTACTCACATGAGAAAACAAAATTTTGTAAGGGAGTCCATCAGCAATCTAACATTATGTTTCAGAGTAGATTAAATATTTTCTTTTCTAAAATTTATTAAAAAAATTATTTACATTTTTATTAGCAGGTAAGAATTTATGCAAATTAACAGTGAAGCTCTTAAATTATTTTAACCAAAATAAAAAATGTATATTTTAAATTCGATAAAACTAATAGAATTTTAAATAAATATTTTATCTTAAATTTTTTGGATAATATTTTAATAAAATTATAACAAGGACTACTACAAATTATCTAAATTTTACAAGCGGGGATAGCTCAGTTGGGAGAGCATTAAACTAAAGATCTAAAGGTCACATGTTCGATCCACGTTCAACGCATCACAAATTTTATCTTTTCTTCTCCGTGCATTTTTCTATTCGAGTTCATCAGCAATCTAACATTATGTTTCGGAGCATATTAAATATTTTGTTTTCTAAAATTTATTTGAAAAATTATTTATGTTTCTTTTTAGAATATAAGAATTTATCCAAATAAACAATGAATGTAAAGACCTGAAACCTTAAGAAAATGAATTTATATCCTTAATGCGGAAGCGAATAATAAAGTTACGGTTTAAATTTATTACACAGTAAATTCGAATACCCAATAGACGACTACGGGAATGTCTGTTCCACACTTGTTCATAAAAAGATAATTAGTAATTAAAAACAGATAAATAGATATCTTAGGAGTTAACTTTCACTAGCACTTAAAGGGAGTCCGGGAGGTGAACTACTCACAACCCTCTTACTGATTAGAATCTGAATCTTGGTCTTCTTGATTTGAAATGGTTAATAAAATGGTGAGCTATACTAGTCCAGTAAGAATATCATACTAATCACTTATATGAAAACTAGAAGGTTGATAAAAATTACAAAACAACTAATGGAGCCCTTAATTTAAGTAAATACTTTTCACTCTAAAATATTTTATTCCATACTTATCGTTACAGGTTTTCTCAAAAATAACCTATGAAGACCAATAGTTGAGTAACATTTTAATTTCGTGAATAAGAAATAGTAATTCTTCCTTTTGACCTACTTACTGGGACTCCTGGGGGTCCATAGGGATATCCCTCTCCTCGTGAATCCAGCATCAAGATTTGACAATTAACCCAGCCGTCTCCATACTCCATCCGGTAATGGGCGCCAAAAACACCATCGCCTCGATACCCCGTCCGGTATAAGGGTGAACCATATCTCCCAAAACCCTTCCGGTATGGGACTTCTCAGCCCCATCTGACTGAAGCAATATCCACGGTAGGGTTCCCTATATAATGCCCAAATTTAATTTAATGTAAATTAAATTAATTTATAACTGTAATTTTTTAATTTTTTCATTTTAATTTAGTGTAAAAATGAAGAAAATTTGATGGATGATGAAATTGAAAATGATTTTGGGGAAAAGGGGTGAAAATTTGGGTTCTATAGGCATTTTTGAAAGAAAAATTAGAAAACAGAGGTCAAAATACAATTTAAAAAATTTGTTCCACGTAGGATACCCGGTCAGTAGCCCTGACAAACCAGAACGCACCGTGTGGCAATGGACGCTGACGTGGTACCACGTGGGCGATTCGCATGCTCGCGATTGAATGACCTAGATCTGTTCCAAGGCGCACGGACAGCCTGTATGCATTCCCTCCCCAAACACGATCAGACGACCAGATTTTGTAGTAGTTGATATTTGGATTTAAAAAAAATTGTACATATATATATGTATATGGTAATAATACTAATAATAATAATATATAAACATAATTATATAATTGGGGAGAGGAAGAGGCAGCGGTGTCGTTTGGAGAAGAGGGAGTGGATGGCTAGGATGAGATGGGATGGACGGTCAGGATGAGAGGTAGGTGGGATATAAATAGGAGGAAAGAAAAAAAAAAGAAAAGGGAGGAAAAGAAAAGGAAAAGAAGGAAAGAAAAAGGGAAAAAGAAGAGAGGAAACGGGGAAGAGAAGATTCGAGATAGAGAAAAGCCAGAGCAGGAAGGAACAAAAAGAGAGAGCGGAGGAAGGAAGATGGTGACGATGCAAGCTACGGAAGTGCGAAAAGATGGAGACTGCAGGTATAGTAAATTAAATTTCAAGTGTAGGATGAGGATGAACTGTGGAGTTGTGGCTGTAAGTGTTGAATAAATGTATGAATAGCTAAGGAAATGGAGTAGAAAACCATGATAGATGGAATAGGAGAATGGAAAGAGACTGCGAGTGACGAAAATATGGATTGGAGCTGTGAGTAGAGAGAAATAGAGGAAGTCGCGGGAGGAGAGATCTATGAGTTCGGTGAATGAGTGAGTTACCGCTAGAGGAAGGAGTAGGGTGATTGAAAAGGTGCAAGGGAGTTCGTAAGGAAGTGAGGTGAGTTGGAGTGAGTTTGGACAGGCAGAACGCGCACAGGTGAAGTGTGCTGGAAGCCGAGGTAAACAAAGAGGAGGCAAGAGAGGTATTGAGAGGGGAACGGGTAGAGGTAGAATGAGTATGGGAGGGTAGTACGAGAGAAGCTGAAGGAGGAAGATAGGGAGAGGAAGAGTGTTACGAGAGAGTGGTAGTGTTAGGAAGAAGATGACGAGAAGCCGAGACAAACAAGGAGAAGGGAAGAGAGGGATAGAGAGTGGATTGATTGCTAACAGGGAGTGTAGGCATGTAGGGGTGGAATGTGAGTATTTTGGAAATTAGGGAGCAGAAAATATAGGCCTGTAGTGGTTGTGTGTATGTGTGGTTGGTGTAGATGTGTATTTGTATAAATATGCTGTGTGTGGGTGTGTGTTGCATGGGAATGTGTGTTGGTGTAGATGCTGTAAATTTATGAATTGTATGGGTGAGTACTCGGTGTAGAGGTGTATTTATGTACATGTGCTAAATGTGAGTGTGTGTTGTATGGGGATATGATGTGTATGTTCTGTAAATATGTTAAGGAATTTGAGAGTTTCAGGACAATGTTGATGGTTTAGGAATAGCTTATGTTGGAATACCCATCGTGGGAGTTAAGTATGTGAGTCTGCGAAGCATCTTGAGTAGGAACGGGGTGAAATTGTCTTAGAGGTGGTTGAGCTGGGGGACACCGGTATTGGTTGTCGCTACCTAGAAAGAGTAAGTCGATCGCTGATAGTGGTGATGTTTGGGAATTTCCGATGGGTAGGGTGTTGAGTCGCTGATGTTGGTGATGGAAGAAAACAGTACTGGTGTGTGTGGGTGGCCAGCTAGAGGTCGAGTGATAGAAGGTTAAATAATGGTCGCCAATACTGGTGACGGATAGGAGTAACCGTGTGGGTGAGTGGCCGAGTCCGGGCCGAGGGGGTGATATTGGGGGGGGGGGGGGGGAGGGGGGTGTGATTACACCTAGTATGAACAACGATTAACTACTGGGGAGACGTAGTAATACTGTAGAGTTAAAGAGTAGGAAGGAAGCATGACTTAGGTAACGGGAAGGGAAAACATATAAGAATAAGGTTTTAATTTGGTTTGTATGCTATACTTATGATTTAAATTTATTGTACTGAGTTTTATGTACTCATTTTTTATTATTTACAGATAAAGTAGGAATGGAGTCTAGATCGGAGTTGCCAGTTTTCGAACCTAGCTATAGAGAAAACGGAGCAGGGATTACTACTGGTAGAAATGGAAAACTTATATAGTTAGTAATAATGTAGATCATATGTAAACTAAGGATGTATGGATTTGTACTCTACTGTATTGATGCATTTACGGTTGATGGTTTCTATTTGACATTGAGTAATAGGTTGTCGTAGTTTTCTTTTTTTTGCGTATGTGACCGATTTGAAATAAAATACGAGTATTCTGAGTATTGAACTGTGTGAGATTATGCCGGTAAAGGAAAAAAATGGGGTGTTACAGATTTAAACGCGATTAACGGTCCAGATCTACTTCCTATTTAAACACGATCGAACAGCCCAGATTAGATCGCGATGGACAGTCCAAGTTCACTCACTATTTAATCGCGATCGGACGGTCCAAATCAAATGTGATGGACGGCCCAGATTAAATTGGGACGGATATAAAAAAACTATATTCACACCAAACCCTAACCCTAGCTGCTAGACACCCTCGCTGGAGAAGAAGACCTAGCTGCCGGGACAGAGAGCCGTGACCACCACCGCCGCGCCGGAGCTACTTTCGACTGCCAAAAGAGGTAAAAACTTTTTTCTTTCCTCGCAATTCAATTTTAAACAGCCCCATGGCCAAATCGGAGAAAAAGGACCGGTCGATTGGTCAAAAATTGCTAGCAAAACTAGGCGCCGCCGCTGTGAGAAATTTAAAAAACTGACTCCGATGAGGCCCTTCTCGATTCTTGTTATGCGTAATTTTTCCACCGTTTTCTTCTCTACAAGTTGACTGGAGCAAAAAACCCAACTGCAACGTGAGCCGGAGGAGCTGCTGCACTGGAGAGCTCCACCGTCGGTGAGTTTCGATTTTTTGTATTTTTTCAGCCAATCGAGATCCCTTAACGTGTTTTCTTGCAGGGATTGATGCAAAATCGGAGCCGACCCGAGGCAAACCGCCGTCGCCGAAGTACGACAGAGCCACTGTGCTGGAATTCTGAAATTGGCCAAAAATGGGTCCTGAGACTGATTTTGGATTTTTGGGACATTTGTAGGTACTTATAACGTGTTTTAATCCTCAAAGAAAAATTCAGAGAACCCCGGAACTGCCAGTAGGCGCAGTCAACAGTTTAACTTTTCGGACATCAAATTGTATAAGAATCCCTCACCCTATTCTCTCTTATGGAATTAAAATTTAAATAAATAATAATATAATATTTTGTGTAATTTAGAAAATAATCATAATTAATTACGAGTTAGAATGGAGTCAGAATCGAAAATTATCTATTATTGATTCTGTTGAATTATTTTACAGTTAATTTTATAATAGTATTTCATTGATCGATTTTATAGTTTCGAATGCATGTATTGTTTGATTTATGTGATTACCATTGAATTGGAAAATGAAGACTAAAGAAAAATGAAAAATTGTATGATTAAGTGAATAGATGAACCCCGGAACTGCCAGTAGGTGCAGTCAACAGTTTAACTTTTCGGGCATCAAATTGTATAAGAATTCCTCACCCTATTCTCTCTTATGGAATTGAAATTTAAATAAATAATAATATAATATTTTGTGTAATTTAGAAAATAATCATAATTAATT
Source organism: Carica papaya (assembly GCF_054855325.1). NCBI lineage: Eukaryota > Viridiplantae > Streptophyta > Magnoliopsida > Brassicales > Caricaceae > Carica > Carica papaya. Next base: position 13,945,078 of record NC_142311.1, on the reverse strand, counting down.
ACGAGTTAGAATGGAGTCAGAACCGAAAATTATCTATTATTGATTCTGTTGAATTATTTTACAGTTAATTTTATAATAGTATTTCATTGATCGATTTTATAGTTTCGAATGCATGTATTGTTTGATTTATGTGATTACCATTGAATTGGAAAATGAAGACTAAAGAAAAATGAAAAATTGTATGATTAAGTGAATAGATGAACCCCGGAACTGCCAGTAGGTGCAGTCAACAGTTTAACTTTTCGGGCATTAAATTGTATAAGAATCCCTCACCCTATTCTCTCTTATGGAATAGAAATTTAAATAAATAATAATATAATATTTTGTGTAATTTAAAAAATAATCATAATTAATTACGAGTTAGAATGGAGTCAGAACCGAAAATTATCTATTATTGATTCTGTTGAATTATTTTACAGTTAATTTTATAATAGTATTTCATTAATCGATTTTATAGTTTTGAATGCATGTATTGTTTGATTTATGTGATTACCATTGAATTGAAAAATGAAGACTAAAGAAAAATGAGAAATTGTATGATTAAGTGAATAGATGAAACGACAGCCTTACTGGATATCCTAGAAGATGGTGAACAGACTGGGTATGATAAGAAACCTTGTTGTGAACGTTGTCTCATACCGGACGGGGTATCGAGACTTGATAATTTAGCACTCATACTTGACAGAGTATGGGGACGGCCCCCATCACCCTCATACTGGACGGAGTATTGAGGTTTAGTAATTTGGTGCTCATACCGGATAGGGTATGTAGATGGCTCGTTAATTGAGAATGTTAAAGGAAATGGTTCACGCGTAGCAGGGACATCCTTATGAACCCCCATGGATACCAGCAGGCTGATAGAAAAGGATAGTTGTTGTTTAATTTATTGAATATGGATTTATAATGTGTGCATATTATTGATTGCATATAAAATCATGATAAGTGCTATGTTATTGTCTCTATAGGTTGTTTTTATAAATCTCGCTGCGGTAAGTGAACAGTAAATGATTTTATTATTAATAAATGTATTTGTTTAATTAAGTACTCCATTAGTTATTTTGATTTTCTACTAACCTTTATTTCTGTGTCGGTGAGTAATGTGATATTCTTACTGGGCTATTGTAGCTCATTTCTTATTTAACCATTTTAGATCAAAAGGACCAGGATCCAGAGCCCGATTCACAAGAGAGTTGCGAGTAGGATACTTGTTTTATTTATTTTCTACTTATTTCCTTATTTTTTTTGTATTTCTTTTAAAGGATAATTCGCGTAGCACTATTCGGTACTTTAAGTTATTGTGTAAGGAATGTAACATTAACAATTTATTTTACTTTCGTGCTTAATTTATAATTTATTTCCTTTGGACATTCTATCGAGTCTGTCCACCATTTCCTAGGATGCGCAGTAAGCTTTTATTTATTTAGATTCTCATCACCCAAACAACCACCAAAGCATATAAACGTTTCATTTCATATTGGTTAATTTAAATGACACTTAAGTAAGTAATATAGTTTAACATAACTGAATAATTAAGTAACCAGATAAGCAAATAAACAATGCAAGAGAAACCAAATAAACTAAATAATCGAGAAGACCATAAAAACGATTAATTTAAATACGCACAATATGATAGTAAGTAATTTAGGCAGTATAGGAAAATAAACAAGGAATTAAGACAAATATAAACTAACTAGTTTTATCTCCACTACCTGTAATTATTTTTAGAGTTTTTTTAATTTTTTACAAAGCACACAATTATCGATTAATAATTCTCAATTTAACGTAACAGAGAATAGAGTGAGAGATCCTTACCCAAATCAGTATTTCGAAATACCGTGTTATCTACTACGCCTCCTAACGGGTCCCAGGTTCTTTAAAATTTTTATGTGGGAATCAAAATACTCGTCACGTACCTAAAAATATCCCAAAAATTTAAAATCAATGTTGAAAACCCCTTTCATTAAATTTTAGGGTTCCAGCACGGCAGAATCACTGTGCTTCGGCGCCAGCTCCACCGCCCATGGCAGCAATTCACCTCAGCTCGGTCAGTTTTGGCCAATTTTATACGTGTCCATGCGAAAAATTATTTTAGGGGATCTCAGTTGGCCAGAAAATTAAAAAAAAATCCAACCCACCGGCCAGAGGGGTCTCCGGGTGCGGTGGCTCTGCCAGTTCCTTAATGGCTGGAATTTCTCTTTTGGCTAACCTACACAGAAATAGACGGTGAACACAATGGTCAAAAATTATATGAAATAGAAAATAAGAAGGGGCTCATCAGAGGGATTTTAGGGTTTCAACTGCAGCGGCTGCGCCAAGCTTTGCCCGCTTCTACTCATGGACCTAATGTCAGCGTGTTTTGCCACGCGGTGTGCTCTGGTTCGCCGTGGCTGCTGACTGAGCTGTCCCATGCAGCCAAATTTTTTTTTTTTGCATTTTAGCCCCATGTTTCTAATTTTTTTTTCAAAAACACCCCCCGAACTCAACATTTCGCCCTTTTTCCCCAAAAATACTTTTAATTTCGTCCCTATTTCATTTTTATCAAAAAAATTCAATAAAATGAAATAAAATTATTTTAAAAAATATTTTTTAAAAATAAAAAAATCATCCCATACTGATTTTTGGGATCAGGTATTACGGTGAAGCTCTTAAATTATTTAAACTAAAATAAAAAAAAATATTTAAAATTAATAAAAGTAATAAAATTTTAAATCAATATTTTATCTTAAATTTTTTCGATGCTATTTCAGTAAAATTTTAACAAGCACTACTATAAATTATCTAAATTTTACAAAGTGGGGATAGTTCAGTTGGGAGAGTGTCAGACTCAAGATCTGAAGTCATGTATTCGATCAATGTTCATCGCATCACAAAATTTTATCTTTTCTTCTCCGCGTATTTTCCTGTTCGAATTCTCCATGATGGAACAGGAAATTTTGTAAGGGAGTCCATCAGCAATCTAATGTCATGTTTCAGAGCAGATTAAATATTTTTTTTCTAAAATTTATTTGAAAATTTATTTATATTTTTATTAAAAGGTAAAAATTTATCCAAATTAACAGTGAAGCTCTTAAATTACTTTAATTAAAATCAGAAAAATATATTTAAAATTCAGTAAAACTAATAAAATTTTAAATCAATATTTCATCTTAACTTTTTCAGATGATATTTCAATAAAATTTTAACAAGAACTACTAAAAATTATCTAAAATTTACCAAGCAGGGATAACTCAGTTGTGAGATCGTTAGACTCCATATTTGAAGGTCATGTGTTCGATCCACGATCATTGCATCACGAACTTTTCTTGTTTGAGTTCTCTGCAGTAGAAAGTAAAATTTTGTAAGGAAGTCCTTTAGCAATCTAACATTATAATTCGGAGTAGATTAAATATTTTTTTTCTAAAATTTATTTAAAAATTTAGTTATGTTTTTATTAGGAAATAAGAATTTATGAAAATTAACAGTAAATTTCTTAAATTATTTTATCTAAAATCAGGAAAATATATTTCAAATTTGATAAAACTAACAAAATTTTAAATTAATATTTAATCTTAATTTTTTCATATGATATTTTAACGAAAGTTTAACAGGGACTACTGACAATTATCTAAATTTTTCAAAGTGGGGATAGCTAAGTTGGGAGAGTGTGAAACTAAAGATCTGAAGGTCATGTGTTCTGTAACAGCCTAGAACTTGAAAGGAAATAAATTATAAATTGAATACGGAAGCTAAATAATAATATTAAAGTTTATATTTCTTATACAATAATTCAGAATACCCAATAGGACTACAGGGATGACCCTTCTAAAAGAACAACGAAAAAGTAAAGAAATAATAAAAAGTAAACAATTAAACATTCTATTCGCAACCCTCTTGTGGATCGGAATTTGGATCTTGGTCCTCTCAATCTGAAATGGTTAATAAAAGAGTGAGCTACACTAGTCCAGCAAGAATGTCACACTACTTACCGATACAGAAATGAAGGTTGGTAAAAATCACGAAAACAACTAATGAAACTCTTAATTTAAGTAAATTCATTTATCATAAGTAAAATTATTTATTGTACACTTACCGTAGCGAAATTTCCAAAACTGACCTACAGAGATAATAGCACAAACAATATTATAATCTCATATTCAATTAGGTAGAATAACAACTTTCCCTTTTTATCTACCTACTGGTATCCATGGGAGTGCATAGGGATGTCCTCACTACGCGTGAACCCTTATTTAACATTTTTAAGTAACCAGCCATCCCCATACCCCGTCCGGTATGAGCGTAAAAAATATCATCTCTCAATACACCGTTCGGTATGAGGGTGAAACGGGCCGTCTCCATACCCTATCCGGTGTGAGCATCAAAATACCAATTCTCGATACCTCGTTCAGTATAAGCGTTAAAATACCAATCCTCGATACTCCGTCCGGTAAGAGTCAATGTTCACGGTAGGGTTTCCTATGCACCCGGTCTATCCACCATCTCTCAGGATATTCAATAAGGCTACCATTCATTCATTCACTTAATCAAATACTTCTCCGTTTACATTTAATTTTCAGTTTCACAATTTAACTGTAAATCACGTAGAACAAGCAACACATGCATCAAGAAAACACCACTAAATATCATAACAACTCTAGTGTAATATTATGCATTTGAAACAGTAAAAATCGATCAAACAGGATCAATAGTGAATAATAATCAGTTTCGCCTCCATTAGTAATCTGTGATTAATTATCGAGATTTTTTAAATTGTACAAAATACCACGTTATTTATAATTAAACTTTAATTCTATAACAAGGAATAGAGTGAGGGATTCTTACTCGAATTGATATCCGAAATGCTAAGCTTTCAGCTGCGCCTATTGACGGTCCCCGAGTTCCCTGAATTTTTTTCTGGAGATTGATACACGCTCCAAATACCTAGAAATACATCAAAAAATACAAAATCGGTGTTAGAACCCATTTTCGGCCAATTTTGAGATTCCAGCACGGCGCCACCATTGTGATCCAGTGACAGCATTGTCGCCTGCGATGGCAGTTTGCCTTGGGTTGGCCGTTTTCGGCTAGTTTTATACTCATCCTTGCGAGAAAACACGTTAAGGGGCCTCAGTTGGTCGAAAAAAATTGAAAAACAGAAGCTTATCGGCGACGGAGTTTTCTGGTGCAGCTACTTCGTCGACTCACCTTCGCGGTTATGTGTTTTTCTTCAGTCAACTTGTGGGAAACAAAATGGTGAATAATGGTAAAAAAAATTGTACGAAACGGCAATCGGGAAGGACCTCATTGGAGGCGATTTTTGGTTTTTTTCACGGTGGCGCCACTAGGCTTCACCCGCAGTTTTCAGCTCATCTGCTTGTTTTTTTACTCCGATTTGACCATAGGAATGTTTAAAATCAAATTTTGAGCGATTAGGAGAATTTTTTACCTTTTTTTGCAGTCGGAGGTGGCTCCAGCGCGGCGGCGGGCGGCAGTCGACTCCCTTCCCGGCGACTGGTTCTTCTTCTCCGGCCGGGAGGAGGGGGGGGTGGCAGTTAGGGTTAGGGTTTGGTGTGAAGTGAGGTATTTATATCCATCTCCTTTTAATCTAGGTCGTCCATCGCGTTTGATCTAGACTATCCGATTGCGTTTAAATAAGAAATAAATTTGGACCATTCATCGCAATTTGATTTGGACCATACGATCGCGTTTAAAGAGGCAACGAATTTGGGCTGTTCATCGCGTTTAATCGCGACCGTTCGATTGTGCCTGAGGAAGGAACGGATCCGGACCGTCCACAGGCGCAGGAACAAATCTAGACCGTCCGATCGCAAGCACGAGAGTTGCCAGCGTAGGACTGTGTTAGCGCGCCTTGCTGCGCGACGCGCCCTGGTTCGTTAGGGCTGCTGACTGGGTAGTCCTACGTGGCACATTTTTTAAAATTATGTTTTGACCATCAGTTTCTGATTTTTTTTTTCAAAAACACCCACAGAACCTAAATTTTTAACTTTTTTTCTCAAAATTATTTTCAATTTCATCCTCCACCTATTTTTCTTAATTTTTACATTAAATAAAAATTCATAAGTTTAAGAATTATATTTTAAACATTAATTTTAAATATTTTAAAATTAATTCTGGGTATTACATGTTTGATCCATGTTCACCGCATCACAAATTTTATCTTTTCTTCTCCACGTATTTTTCTGTTCCTGCTTCCCACGGTAGAACATGAAATTTTGTAAGGGAGTCCATCAGCAATCTAACATTATGCTTCGGATAGAGTAAATATTTTTTTTCTCTAAAATTTATTTGAAAATTTATTTACGTTTTTATTAAAAGGTAAAAATTTATCAAAATGAACAATGAAACTCTTAAATTATTTTAACTAAAATCATAAAAATATATTTCAAATTTAATAAAACTAATAAAATTTTAAATCAATATTTCACCTTTAATTTTTGAATGATATTTCAATAAAATTTTAACAGGAACTACTAAAATGTATCTAAATTTTACCAAACGGGGATAACTTAGTTGGGAGAGCGTTTGATTGAAGATTTAAAGGTCATGTGTTCGATCCACGTTCATCGTATCATGAATTTTATCTTTTCTTCTCTGCGCATTTTTCTGTTCGAGTTCCTTGCGGTAGAACACAAAATTTTGTAAGGGAGTCCATTAGTAATCTAACATTATGTTTCAGAGCAGATTAAATATTTTTCTAAAAAAAAAATATTTAAAAACTTTTTTACGTTTTTGTAGGAGGTATGAATTTATGCAAATTAATAGTAAATCCCTTAAATTATTTTATCTAAAATCAGAAAACTATATTTCAAATTCGATAAAATTAAAAAAAATTTAAATCAATATTTCACTTTAAATTTTTCGAATAGAATTTTAATAAAAGGTTAACAGACACTACTAAAAATTATTTAAATTTTACAAATTGGGGATAGCTCAGTTGGGAGAGTGTCATACTGAAGATCTGAAGGTCACGTGTACAATCCATGTTTACCGCATCATGAATTTTATCTTTTATTCCCTGCAAATTTTCCTGTTCAAGTTCCTGCGGGAGATCGCGAAATTTTCCTATTCGAGTTCTCTGTAGTAGAACATGAAAATTTTTTTCTAAAATTTATTTAAAAATTTATTTAAAAATTTATTTACGTTTTTATTATAAAGTAAGAATTTATCCAAATTAACAGTGAAGCTCTTAAGTTATTTTAATTAAAATCAAAAAAATATATTTCAAATTCGATAAAACTAATAAAATTTTAAATTAATATTTAAATTGTGGATAGCTCTATCTGGATAACGTCATACTTAAGATTTGAAGGTCACGTGTTCGATTCATGTTCACTGCACCATGAATTTTATCTTTTCTTCTACGCACATTTTTCTATTCAAGTTCCCTGTGATAGAACACAAAATTTTGTAAGGGAGTCTGTAACACCCAATTTATTATTATTATTATTATTATTATTTTGGATTTTATTTTATTTTAATGGTTAATTTATTTTGTAATAATTATGTGTTTAACTTAATTTAATTTAATTTAATAGAAATAAAAATGATAAAATTTGGTAAAAGTATTTTTGGGAATTAATTGAAAATGATTTTGAAAAAAAGGGGTGAAAATTTAGATTTTGGGGATATTTTTATAAAGAAAATCAGAAACCAGGGGGTCAAAATGCAATTTAAGAAAGTTGTACCACGTCAGTAGCCCTGTCAGCAGCCCCGGCCAACCAGAACTCGCCGCGTGGCAAGGAAGCTGATGCGAGAGGCCACACAGGACGGAGCCACGTGGGCGATCCGCGTGTGCGCGATCGGACGGTCCAGATCTGTTCCCACGCGTACGGATGGCCCAAATCAAAGGCGCGCACGGACGGCCCAGATCTCACGCGTGCGGACAGCCTAGATTCAATCACGTTCGGACGGCCCAGATCGCATCACGATGGACGGTCCAGATTTAATTCTAATTTAATTGCGATCGGACGGTCCAGATTAACTCGTGATGGATGGCTGAGATTAAAAGGGGAAGGTTGTAAATAACCTCACCCACACCCGACCCAAAACCCTAGCCGCCAGTGCCCTCGCCGGAGAAGAAGAACCAGTCGCCGGATGAGCCGGCCGTCGCCACCCGCCACCGCACCGAAGGGTTTTTCGACCGCAAAACGAGATAAATTTTCATCCCTTGGCTTGTTTTTCAATGCTGAATCTGCCTATGACCAAATCAGAGCAAAACCACCGGCCAATTGGCCGAAAAACACCGTCGAATCCAGCAGCGCCGCCGCGGCTTCTCTCGATTTTTGCCTCCGATGAGGCTCTTTTCGGTTCCCGTTCGATGCAATTTTTATACCATTGTGATCACCATCCTTTTCTCTACAGGTTGATAGGAGTAAAACATCAAACCAACAGGTTGACAGGAGTAAAACATCAAACCGCGACTCGCGCTGGAGAAACTGCCGCACCCGAGAGCTCCGCCGCCGGTAAGTCTCGGTTTTTTGTGATTTTTTGGTCCACCGAGGGCCCTAGGGTTGTTTTATCGCCGGAACCAATGCAAGTTTGGCCAAATTCGGTCGAAAACGGCCTACCTGAGGCGGATTGCCGCCGCAGGCGGAGGTGTCGTCGCCGGAGCACGGCGGAACTGCCGTACTGGAATTCTAATATTGGCCCTAGGTTTAATTTGGGATTTTTTGGGACACGTGCAGGTACCAGTAGTGCGTTTCAGTTTCCCGGAGAAAATTCAGGGAATTTAGGGACAGCCCGTAAGTGCACTGTAGAGCCGATTTTAAACCCCGAAACAAGTAAGGATTTCTCATCCTATTTTCTATCACAGTATTAAAGCCTAATAAATGATAAAACGATATTTTATGACTTTATAGATATGTATAATTGATTGAGATTGCCAATGGAGCCCGAATATGATATATTGTTGGTCAGTTATTGTTTGATCTATTTTTCAGTATTAAATGCAGTATGGAATTTAATGTATTTATTTTATGGTTTTGTATGCATGAGTCATGGTTTCTTATACTATGGCTTGAATTATGGTGAACCCGATATTGTGTTGTTTTGTTTGGTATTATTATTAGTTTACGTGTTTGTGTATGATTAGAAAATTGAGACTAAGGAAAATGGAAAAAAAAGGTTATGTGAATTGATAAATGGATAATGTGGATAGCCTGACTAGATATCCTGGGAGATGGTGGACGGACCGGGTCCGTAAGAAACCTTACCGGGAACATGATCTCCCATATCGAACAGGGTATGGAAACCTTATGTGTTTTGGCGCCCATACCGGACGGAGTATGGGGACGGCCCGTTTCACCATCATACCGGACGGGGTATTGAGGTTTATAGTTTTGGCGCCCATACCAGACGAGGTATGGGGACGGCCCTGGAATCAACTTATTAATGTTAATGGTTCACGTGTAGTGGGGACCCCCTATGGATCCCCATGGATACTAGTAGGCTGGTAAAAGAGGAAATTTGTTACCTGATTATTGAAGTGCAAAAGTATGACGTGTGCTATGTTGTTAAGTGTATATGACTTTATGATAGTTATAATGCTATTGTCTTCATATGTTATTTTCACAAATCTCACCGAGGTAAGTGGACAGTAAAAGTTTTTATTATTAATAAATGAGTTTTTTATAAGTTATGCTCCATTGGTTATTTTCGTTTTCTACCAACCTTTACTTCTATGGCAGTGAGATAGTGTGATGTCTTTACTGAACTGGTGTAGCTCATTCCTTACTTAACCATTTCAGATCAGAAAGACGTGGTCCCCGAACCCGTTCCACAGGAAGACGGCGAGTTAGATGTCTAGAGACTTTATAGTTCTATTTATAGTTTTTATTTCGAGTATTTCTTTTAATCAGCATATTCTTTCATATGTTGAATACGTTTTTGGTTATTGTGTAAGGGATGTTAATTAAAATTTTTATTTCACTTCCGCATTTAAGATTTTTTATACATACATCTTCATTTAAATTTTCGGGTCCGTTACAGAGTCCATCAGCAACCTAATGTTATGTTTCGGAGCATACTAAATATTTTTTTTCTAAAATTTATTAAAAAATTTATTTACATTAAGAATTTATACAAATTAACAGTGAAGCTCTTAAATTATTTTAACTAAAATAAAAAAATAAATATTTCAAATTCGATAAGACTAATAAAATTTTAAATAAATATTTTATTCTAAATTTTAAGGATGATATTTTAATAAACTTTTAAGAGACAGTATTAAAAATTATCTAAATATTACGAAGCAGGGATAGCTTAGTTGGGAGAGTGTCAGACTAAAGATCTAAAGGTCACCTGTTCTGTAACGCCCAATAATTTTTAATTTTATTTTTATTATTATTAATTTTATTTTTATTTATTTTATTTTATTTAGTTTAATTTAATTTAATTTAATAAAAATAAAAATAACAATAATTGTAAAATTGGGTAAAAATATTATTTGGATTTAATTGAAATTGATTTTGGGAAAAATGGGTGAAAATTAGGATTCTGGGGGTATTTTTGAAAAGAAAATCGGAAACCGGTGGTCAAAACGCAATTTAAAAAAATTGTGCCCCGCCAGCGCCACGTCAGCAGCCACGTCAGCGGTCCAGTCAGCAACCCTGGCCAACCAAGACCTGCCGCGTGGCAAGACCACGTCGACCCGGGAACGGGCCACGTGGGCGATTCGCGTGCACGCGATCGGACGGCCTAGATGCGTCCCGCGCGCACGGACGGCCCAGATTAAGCGTGCGCACGGACGGCCCAGATGCAAGCGCACGGACGGCCCAGATGCACGCGCACGGACGGTTCAGATTCAATCACGCACAGACGGTCCAGATTTAATCAAAATGGACGGCTGTGATCAAAAGGCAAAAGGGTATAAATAGAACCCCCACACCTGACCACAAAAACCCTAGCCGCCTGCCCTCGCCGGAGAAGACGAACCAGACGCCGTAGGAGTCGGCTGCCGCCACTCGCCGCCGCACCGAGGAGTTTTTCGACCGCCGATCGTGGTAAATTTCATACCCCCGCCTCATTTTTCAATGCTGAGTTTTCTTGTGGCCAAATCGGAGCCAAAATCCCAGCCAAGCGGCCGAAAAACACGGCCGAAACCCAGCGGCGTCGCCGCGCCCCTCCTCAGTTTTTGCCTCCGATGAGGCCCTTCCCGGCCTCCGTTTGATACAATTTTTATATCACCGTGATCACCATTCTTTTCTCTATAGGTTGATCGGAGCCAAATCACCAAAACACGAACCTCGCCGGAGAGCCGCCGCACCCGAGAGCACCACCGCCGGTAAGCTTCGGTTTTACGTAATTTTTTTTGGCCACCCGAGGGCCCTAGGGTTGTTTTATCACAGGGACCGATGTAAGTGTGGCCGAATTCGGCCAAAAATGGTCGAAAACGGCCAACCCGAGGCGAATCGCTGCCGCAAGCGACGGCGCCGTCGCCGGAGCACGATGGAGCCGCTGTGCCGGAATTGCGATATTGGCCAAAAGGGGCCCTGGGTCTAATTTGGGATTTTTTGGGACACGTGCAGGTACCAGTAGTGCATTTCAGTTCCCCGGGAAAAATTCAGGGAAATTAGGGACAGCCTGCAGGCGCACTGTAGAGCCGTATTCGGACCCCGAAACAAGTAAGGACCCCTCACCCTATTTTCTATCACGGTATTAAAGTTCAATAAATGATAAAACGGTATTTCATGAATCAACAGATGTGTGAAATTATTTAAGGTTACTAATGGAGCCCGAGTCTGGTGTGTTTGTCTGTTAGCTGTTGTTTGGCCTATTTTACGGCTTTAAATGCAGTATGAGGTCTGATATTTTCATTTCATAGTTTCGTGTGCATATATCACTGTTTTATTGATTATAGGTTGAATGACTAAGAACCCGATGTTGTATGTTGTCTTGTTTGGCATAAATTATTGGTTTGCTTGTTTGTGTGTGAATTGATGATGCTGACTGAGGAAAAGGGGAATGAAAGGTTATATAAATTGATGATTGTATAATGTGGTCAGCCTGACTAGATATCCTGGGAGATGGTGGACGGACCGGGTCCGTAGGGAACCCTACCGGGATTGTGGTCTCTCATACCGGACGGGGTATGGAGACCTTATGTGTTTTGGCGCCCATACCGGACGGGGTATGGGGACGGCCCGTTTCACCCTCATACAGGACGGGGTATTGAGGTTTATAGTTTTGGCACCCATACCGGACGGGGTATGGGGACAGCCCTGGAATCTGATTACAAGTGTTAAAGGTTCATGGGTAGCGGGACCCCTATGGATCCCCACGAATACTAGTAGGCTGGTAAATGAGGAAAATATGTCTTGTAATGATTGAATTGCAAAGGTGTGATAAGTATTATGTTATACAGCTCATATGATTTCATGATAATGATAATGTTACTGTTTTCGTATATTATTTTATGAATTTCACCGAGGTATGTGGATAGTAAAGGATTTTATTATTGATAAAAGAATTTGTTGTAAATTATGCTCTATTGGTCTTTTTGTGTTTTCTACCCACCTTTACCTTCGTGACGGTGAGATAGTGTGATGTCTTTACTGGGCTGATGTAGCTCATTCCTTATTTAATCATTTCAGATCAGGAAAACATTGTTCCCGAGCCCGTTTCGCAGGAAGACGGCGAAGGGGACGCCTGAAGACTCCGTAGTTATATTTATAACTTTTATTTTCGAGTTTCTCTTTTAGTTAGTTTGTTCTTTTATACTTTGAGCACGTTTTTGGTTTTAGTGTAAGGGATGTTAATCAAATTTTTATTCCGCTTCCGCATTTGACATTTTTAATACACATATTTCATTTCAAAATTTCTGGGTCGTTACAGTTGGTATCAGAGCCGCATTTCCTCGGACCCATCCCTTATACAATAGTGCCTTAGAGAAATACTCACCGATAGATCGTTACTCAACCATTCCTTAAGAATGCAGGTACACGGAAATGAGGAGAGGAAGGCCCCCACTAAACCGAGCGGCCCAAGATAATTCGCTTCGGGAGGATTTAGACAGACTATTTGAGATGGTGGAAGCTCTCGTAGCTGCCCGGCAAAGGCGAGAGGAGAGAAGGGAGTTACCCGGACCTCCTCCGCTATCACAGGTTGAGCCCCTGCTACAGCAGGTTGATCCTGAGCCACCCCGGTAGGAGCCTGCTCCTCCACAGTACCACCCAGCACCACAGCCGCGGTACGACCCGGTACCATAGCCACGGTACCACCAGGCACCGCCACAGCACATTTCAGTACCCCCACCACATCAGTAGGTGCCACCACAGGGTCCCCCAGTTCACCCTCAGCCAGCCCCAGTCCCTCTACCTCGGGACCCCGCTCCTTCCTTGATCGACCCCGGCTTCATAGAGAGGTACAGAAGACTGAACCCTTCTACTTTTGCAGGGGGATCCTCTTTTGAAGAGGCCCAATACTGGCTGGCAGAGATTGAGAGAGCTTTCGAGACCTTGGGAGTAGTTCCTGAGCAGAGGGCTGCCATTGCCTCCTACATGCTGGTAGGGGAAGTAGTACGCTGGTGGGAGCTCAAGCGGACCACCCTACCTACACCAGCTACTTGGGAGCAGTTTTTAGCGGCCTTCCACGCGGAGTATCTCCCTAAACACATCCAACACCTAAAGGAAATGGAGTTTGCTCAATTGGTCCAGGGAAACATGACAGTGTCGGAGTATGCCCGTAAGTTCCTGGAGCTGGGCCGACATGCCCCGGAGACATTGATGGATGAGGGCCGAAAGGCCAGGAAATTCCAGTGGGGTCTCCGCCCGGAGATCAGACAGCACTTACTGGTAATGGAGCTCGAGACATATTCAGTAGTCCTGGCAAAGGCGCAGATCATAGAAAGGAGCTTCGACACCCACCCTCAGCTAGCGGGGAGTTCCCGACCCTCAGCCCCGCTCCGCAGGCCAACACCTACCACGCCTGTCCAACCCAGTAAGAGGCCCAGACCCGCCATCCAGGCCCCTCCTCTGGCTACGGGGGCAGCACGTGGGAAGATCTGCCAACACTGCGGCAGGGATCACGGGGACCGACCCTGCTACCGCCTCAGCAACACCTGTCGCATATGCGGCAGTGCCCAGCATTATGCAAGGGAATGCCCGAGGAACCAGAATCAAAGAAGGCCTCCAATCCAGGGCAGAGTTTACAACCTTACCCAGAAGGATGCCGACGCAGACCCGGACGTGGTACATGGTATGTATACTATCTCTGCCCACATTGCTCATGTTTTGTTTGACACTGGTGCATCACATTCTTTTGTTTCACATGTTCTTGCTTCCAAAATTTGTGTATCACCTGATAGACTTGATTCATTATTGCTTGTATCTACCGCTGGGGGGGAGACATTGCTAGGAGAGGTTATCTATAGGGCATGTGCCGTAGAGATAGCAGATAAGAAACTGAGGGTAGACCTGATAGGGTTAGACACGGGGAATTTTGATGTAATCCTAGGAATGGATTGGCTAGCGGCGTACCACGCCACCATAGACTGCTTTAACAAAAAGATTGTATTTAATCCTCCCAATGAGGAGCCATTTACAAGTTAATAAAATCATTCAGTATTGATTTTCCCTGATGGCAAGTTTTCTTAATTTCCAGTGCTTTAATCTTGTATTTTCTCTAACTAGGTAAAGCCAAGAAAAAAGTTTGTATCCAAGAGATTTCAGTAGTCCGAGACTTTCCAGACGTATTTTTGGATGAACTGCCCGGTCTACCAGTGGACAGAGAGGTCGAGTTCACCATAGATTTACAGCCAGGTACCCAGCCCATCTCGGTTGCTCCTTACCGAATGAGCCGCATTGAGATGGAAGAACTAAGGAAACAGATCACTGAGTTACAAGACAGTGGTTTTATTAGACACAGCGTTTCCCCTTGGGGTGCCGGAGTTACTTTTGCAAGGAAGGGAGATGGAACGTTGAGACTGTGCATTGATTACAGAGGGATAAACAAGGTAACAATTAAGAACAAATATCCTCTTCCCCAGATTGATGACCTTTTTGATCAGTTGCAGGGTGCACAGGTCTTTTCTAAAATAGATCTACGATCAAGTTACCATCAAGTAAAGATAAGAACATAAGACATCCCCAAGACGGCATTCCGAACCAGGTACGGACACTACGAGTTCCTGGTCATGCCGTTTGGGCTAACCAACGCCCCGGCCATCTTTATGGATCTAATGAACAGGATCTTCAGAGAGTTCTTGGATCAATTTGTCATCGTGTTCATCGATGATATCTTAGTCTACTCAAAAAGTAGAGAAGAACATGCTCATCATCTTGCCCAAGTCCTACAGGTCCTCAAGGAAAAGAAGTTGTATGCAAAGTTGAGCAAGTGTGGATTCTGGCTTGAGCAAACCGCCTTCTTGGGACATGTTATATCGAAGGAAGGGGTATCAGTGAACCCCAAAAAGGTTGAAGCGGTACTTGCTTGGGAAAGGCTGACAACAGTTAAGGAAATTCGTAGCTTTCTGGGGATGGCAGGTTATTACCGCCGGTTCGTCGAAGGGTTCTCTAGCCTAGCCGCTCCTCTAACCCGACTCACAAAGAAGAATGCAAAGTTTGAATGGAATGAGGACTGCGAAAGGAGTTTTTCAGAATTGAAGAAGTGACTGACTACTGCATCCGTGCTGGCTCTACCGAGTGGATAAGGAGGGTATATAGTTTATAGTGATACCTCCTATCTGGGCCTGGGTTGTGTCCTGATGCAGCATGGAAAGGTTATAGCATATGGGTCCAAACAGCTAAAGAATCATGAGAAAAACTATCCTACCCATGACTTGGAGCTTGCCGCAATCATACACGCCTTAAAAACCTGGCGCCATTATTTGTATGGAGAGACCTTTCAGATCTATACCGATCATAAGAGTTTGAAGCACATCTTCACTCAGAAGGATCTCAACATGCGTCAGAGAAGGTGGATGGAACTCCTCAAAGACTATGATTGTGATATCCTATACCATCCAGGTAAGGGCAACGTAGTAACCGATGCCCTCATCAGGAAAAGTGCAGGCACCCTAGCCCATTTGATGGTTTCAAAATGCAGGTCAATTGGGGCCACGCAGCAGGTTCGACTGCGAGATCTGAAGAGGGCCACATGTTTGGGCCACCTAGCAGTCCAACCCGAGTTAATCCAAAGAATAAAGGAAGCCCAATCAGTCGACCCCGCCCTAGTAACCCGCAAGAAGGATGCAGAACAGGGACTGAGTTCAGAATTCCAAATCTCTGCCGACGGATTTATTCATTTCAAGGACAGAGTGTGTGTCCCAGACGACAGTGAGTTAAAAAGAGATATCATGACGGAGTCCCATAGTTCAAAGTTTGCCATGCATCCGGGAAGTACCAAAATGTACCAAACTATGCGACCTCGGTTCTGGTGGAATGGGATGAAGAGAGATATAGCTGACTTTGTATCTAAGTGCTTGGTATGTCAGCAGGTCAAAGCAGAACATCAGCGCCCAGGTGGGTTACTTCAGCCTTTACCGATTCCAGAGTGGAAGTGGGAACATATCATCATAGGCTTCGTATCGGGACTACCCAAGGCACGATCAGGACATGATGCTATATGGATAATTGTTGACCGACTCACTAAGTCTTCCCACTTTCTGGCCATCAGAATGACCGATTCGTTGGACAAGTTGGCAAGAATGTATATCCGAGAGATAGTTAGATTGCATGGAGTCCCAGTGACAGTGGTATCCGACAGGGACCCCATATTCACTTCTCGGTTTTGGAATAGCTTCCAGCAAGCTATGGGAACAAAGCTGTCTCTTAGTATTGCCTTCCACCCCCAAACTGATGGACAATCAGAGAGGACAATTCGTACGCTTGAGGATATGCTCCGAGTTTGTGTCCTTGACTCCGGGGGCCATTGGGACGACCATCTACCCCTGATAGAGTTTGCCTACAACAACATCTACCAAGCAAGTATCGGCATGGCTCCATATGAGGCGCTATATGGGTGCTCGTGCAGGTCACCGATTTGTTGGGAGGAAGTGGGCGATAGAAGATTGTTCAGCCCGGAATTGGTAGAGGAGACCACGTCCAAGATAGTTAGAATCAAGAAGAACATTCAGACAGCTCAGAGTAGGCAGAAGAGTTATGCAGATACCCGAAGGAGAGACCTAGCATTTGAGAAAGGCGACCATGTGTTTCTTAAGGTCACTCATTTCAAGGGAATTAGTAGGTTCGGCAGGAGGGAAAAATTAAACCCTAGATATATTGGACCCTTTGAAATCTTAGACAAGATTGGTACCGCTGCCTACAGACTAGCACTGCCTCCCGAGCTCTCCCGAGTTCACAACGTGTTTCACGTATATATGCTACGTAAGTACAACCCGGACCATTCTCATGTCTTGGCTCATGAACCGCTTCCACTCCAAGAGGACTTGTCTTATGAAGAAGTACCGGTCGGTATCATGGACCGAGAGAGCAGAATACTACGCAACCGAGAAATATCATTTGTAAAGGTCGTGTGGCAGAACCACACGCCTAGGGACGCTACTTGGGAACTGGAATCAGAATTTAGAGCCCAGTATCCCCATTTGTTCGACTAAGAGTAAGAGGCAAATTTGGGGGACCAAATTTCTTTAAGGGATGAGAGTTGTAACGTCCAATAATTTTTAAATTCTTTTTTATTATTATTAATTTTATTTTTATTAATTTTATTTTATTTAGTTTATTTTAATTTAATTTAATAAAAATAAAAATAAAAATAACAATAATTGTAAAATTGGGTAAAAATATTATTTGGATTTAATTGAAATTGATTTTGGGAAAAAGGGGTGAAAATTAGGATTCTGAGGGTATTTTTGAAAAGAAAATCGGAAACCGGGGGTCAAAACACAATTTAAAAAAATTGTGCCCCGTCTGCGCCACGTCAGCAGCTACGTCAGTGGCCCAGTCAGCAACCCTGGCCAACCAGGACCTGCCGCGTGGCAAGACCACGTCGACCCGGGAACGGGCCACGTGGGCGATCTGCGTGCGCGCGATCGGACGGCCTAGATACGTCCCCGCGCGCACGGACAGCCCAAATTAAGCGTGCGCACGGACGGCTCAGATGCAAGCGCACGGACGACCCAAATGCATGCACACGGACGGCCCAGATTCAATCGCGCACGGACGGTCCAGATTTAATCAAAATGGACGGCTGTGATCAAAAAGCAAAAGGGTATAAATAGAACCCCCACACCTGACCACAAAAACCCTAGCCCCCTGCCCTCACCGGAGAAGACGAACCAAACGCCGGAGGAGCCGGCCGCCGCACTGGGGAGTTTTTCGACCGTTGATCGAGGTAAATTTCATACCCCCGGCTCGTTTTTCAATGCTGAGTTTCCCTGTGGGTAAATCGGAGCCAAAATCCCAGCCAAACGGCCGAAAAACATGGCCGAAACCCAGCGGCGCCGCCGCGCCCCTCCTCAGTTTTTGCCTCCGATGAGGCCCTTCCCGGCCTCTGTTTGATACAATTTTTATATCACCGTGATCACCATTCTTTTCTCTACAAGTTGATCGGAGCCAAATCACCAAAACACGAACCTCGCCGGAGAGCCGCCGCACCCGAGAGCACCGCTGCCGGTAAGCTTCGATTTTTCGTAATTTTTTTTGGCCCCACGAGGGCCCTAGGGTTGTTTTATCATAGGGACCAATGCAAGTGTGGCCGAATTCGGCCAAAAATAGCCGAAAACGGCCAACCCGAGGCGAATCGCTGCCGCAAGCGGCGGCGCCGTCGCCGGAGCACGATGGAGCCGCCGTGCCGGAATTGCGATATTGGCCAAAAGGGGCCCTAGGTCTAATTTGGAATTTTTTGGGACACATGCAGGTACCAGTAGTGCGTTTCAGTTCCCTGGGAAAAATTCAGGAAAATTAGGGACAGCCTGCAGGCGTACTGTAGAGCCGTATTCGGACCACGAAACAAGTAAGGACCCCTCACCCTATTTCCTATCACGGTATTAAAGTTCAATAAATGATAAAACGGTATTTCATGAATCAACAGATGTGTGAAATTATTTAAGGTCGCTAATGGAGCCCGAGTCTGGTGTGTTTGTCGGTTAGCTGTTGTTTGGCCTATTTTACGGCTTTAAATGCAGTATGAGGTCTGATATTTTCATTTCATAGTTTCGTGTGCATATATCACTGTTTTGTTGATTATAGGTTGAATGACTGAGAACCCGATGTTGTATGTTGTCTTGTTTGGCATAAATTACTGGTTTGCTTGTTTGTGTGTGAATTGATGATGCTGACTGAGGAAAAGGGGAATGAAAAGTTGCTTGTTTGTGTGTGAATTGATGATGGTGACTGAGGAAAAGGGGAATGAAAAGTTATGTAAATTGATAATTGTATAATGTGGTCAGCTTGACTAGATATCCTGAGATATGGTGGACGGACCGGGTCCGTAGGGAACCCTACCGGGATTGTAGTCTCTCATACCGGACGGGGTATGGAGACCTTATGTGTTTTGGCGTCCATACTGGACGGGGTATGGGGACGGCCCGTTTCACCCTCATACCGGACGGGGTATTGAGGTTTATAGTTTTGGCGCCCATACCGGACAGGGTATGGGGACAACCCTGGAATCTGATTACAAGTGTTAAGGATTCACGGGTAGCAGGACCCCTATGGATCCCCACGGATACTAGTAGGCTGGTAAATGAGGAAAATATGTCGTGTAATGATTAAATTGCAAAGGTGTGATAAGTATTATGTTATACAGCTCATATGATTTCATGATAATGATAATGTTACTGCTTTCGTATATTGTTTTATGAATTTCACCGAGGTAAGTGGATAGTAAAGGATTTTATTATTGATAAAAGAATTTGTTCTAAATTATGCTCCATTGGTCTTTTTGTGTTTTCTACCCACCTTTACCTCCGTGACGGTGAGATAGTGTGATGTCTTTACTGGGCTGGTGTAGCTCATTCCTTATTTAATCATTTCAGATCAGGAAGACATTGTTCCCGAGCCCGTTCCGCAGGAAGACGGCGAAAGGGACGCCTGAAGACTCCGTAGTTATATTTATAGCTTTTATTTTCGAGTTTCTCTTTTAGTTAGTTTGTTCTTTTATACTTTGAGCATGTTTTTAGTTTTAGTGTAAGGGATTTTAATCAAATTTTTATTCCACTTCCGCACTTGACCTTTTTAATACACATATTTCATTTCAAAATTTCGGGGTCGTTACATATTCGATGCACATTCACTACATCACAAATTTTATTTTTTCTTCTCCGCATATTTTTCTGTTCGAGTTCATAAGCAATCTAATGTTATGTTTTGGAGCGGAGTACATATTTTATTTTCTAAAATTTATTTGAAAATTTATTTATGTTTTTATTAAAATATAAGAATCTATTCAAATTAACAGTGAAACTCTTAAATTATTTTAACTAAAATCATAAACATATATTTCAAATTCGATAAAGTTAATAAAATTTTAAATCAATATTTCACCATAAATTTTTCGGATGATTTTTTAATAAAATTTTAACAAACAATCTAACATTATGTTTCAGACCATATTAAATACTATTTTTCTGAAATTAATTTAAAAATTTATTTATGTTTTTATTAGGAGGTAAGAATTTATACAAATTAACAGTAAAGCTCTTAAATTATTTTAACTAAAATCAGAGTAATATATTTTAAATTCGATAAAACTAATAAAATTTTAAATCAATATTTAGTCATAAAATTTTCAGATTATATTTTAATATAAGTGTAATAGGTACTACTAAAAATTGTCTAAATTTACAATCTGGGTATAGCTCAGTTAGGAGAGTGTTAGATTGAAGATTTAAAGGTGATGTGTTCGATCCACATTCACTGCATTACAAATTTTATTTTTTCTTCTCCACGTATTTTCCTGTTCAAGTTCTCTGCAATAGAACACGAAATTTTGTAAGAGAGTCCATCAGCAATCTAACATTATGTTTTGCAGTAGATTAAATGTTTTTTTTCTAAAATTTATTTAAAAATATATTTATGTTTTTATTAGAAGGTAATAATTTATTGAAATTAATAGTGAATCTCTTAAATTATTTTAACTAAAATCAGAAAAATGTATTTCAAATTTGATAAAACTAATAAAATTTTAAATCAATATTTCACCTTAAATTTTTCAGATGATATTTTAATAAGATTTTAACATAAACTACTAAAAAATATCTAAATTTTATAAAATAGAGATATCTCAGTTGAGAGAGCGTTAGTGTAACGGCCCCGAAAATTTAAATGATATATATGTATTAAAAATGTCAAATGCGGAAGCGTAATAAAAATTTTGATTAACATCTCTTACACAATAACCAAAACGTACTCAAAATATGAAGGAACAAACTAACTAAGAGAGATACTCAAAATAAAAACTATAAATATAACTATAAAGTCTTTAGGCGTCCCCTTCGCCGTCTTCCTGCGGAACGGGCTCGGGAACAACGTCTTCCTGATCTGAAATGGTTAAATAAGGAATGAGCTACACCAGCCCAGTAAAGACATCACACTATCTCACCGCCACGGAAATAAAGGTGGGTAGAAAACAAAAATGACCAATGGAGCATAATTTATAACAAATTCATTTATCAGTAATAAAATCCTTTACTGTCCACTTGTCTCGGCAAGATCCATGAAAACAACATATAAAAATAATAACCTTATAATATCATGAAATCATACACACTTTATAACATAATACATATCACACCTTTACATTTCAATCATCAGGAAACAGATTTCCTCTTTTACCAGCCTACTAGTATCCCTGGGGATCCATAGGGGTTCCCCTCTACACGTGAACCATTAATATTTGCAACCTGATTCCAGGGCCGTCCCCATACCCCGTCCGGTATGGGCGCCAAAATCATGAACCTCAATACCCCGTCTGGTATGAGGGTGAAACGGGCTGTCCCCATACCTCGTCCGGTATGGGCGCCAAAACACATAAGGTCTCCATACCCAGTCCGGTATGAGAGACCACGTTCCCGGTAGGGTTCCCTACGGACCCGGTCCGTCCACCATCTCCCAGGATATCTAGTCAGGCTGTCCACATTTTTCACTTATCAATTCACATAACCTTTTTGCCTTTTTTTTTCTTAATCTCAATTATCCAATCATACACAACATGTAAACCAATAATTGACACCAAACAAACAACACAACATCAGGTTCACCATAATTCAAACCATAATAAATGAAACCATGATTCATGCATACAAAACCATAAAATAAACACATCAGATACCATACTGCATTTAAAACTATAAAATAGATCAAACAACAACTGACCGACAATGTATCAAATTCGGGCTCCATTGGCAACCTTAATCAATTATACATATCTATTAAGTCATAAAATACCGTTTTATCATTTATTAGCCTTTAATGCCGTGATAGGAAATAGAGTGAGAGATTCTTACTTGTTTCGGGGTCTGAATACGGCTCTACAGTGCACCTACGGGCTGTCCCTAATTTCTCTGAATTTTTTCCAGAAAACTAAAACGCACTACCGGTACCTGCACGTGTCCCAAAAAATCCCAAATCAGACCTAGGGCCCCTTTCGACCAATATCGCAATTCTGACACGGCGGCTCCATCGTGCTCCGGCGACGGCATCGCCGCTTGCGGCGGCGATTCGCCTCAGGTTGGCCATTTTCGGCCACACTTGCATCGGTCCCTGCGATAAAACAACCCTAGGGCCCTCAGTGGGCCAAAAAATTACGAAAAATCGAAACTTACCGGCGGCGGTGCTCTCGGGTGCGGCGGCTCCTCCGGCGTGAGTCGCGTTTCGATGTTTGGCTCTGATCAACCTGTAGAGAAAAGAACGGTGATCACAGTGGTATAAAACTTGCATCGAACGGAGGCCGGGAAGGGCCTCATCGGAGGGAAAAACGAGGAGGGGCGCGGCGGCGCCGCTGGGCTTCGGCTGAGTTTTTCGGCCGTTTGGCCTGTGGTTTGGCTCCGGTTTGGCCATAGGCGGACTCAGCATCGAAAAACAAGCAAGAAGGAGAAAGTTTACCTCCATCGGCGGTCGAAAACTTCCCCGGTGCAGTGGCGGGTGGAGGCGGCCGGCTCCTCCGGCGTCTGGTACTTCTTCTCCGGCGAGGCACTGGCGGCTAGGGTTTTTGTGGTCAGGTGTGGGTGGATTTTCCTTTTAATCTCAACCGTCCATCAAGAATAAATCTGGACCGTTCGATCGCGATTTAATTGGGATTAAATCTTGGCCGTCCATCGCGATGCAATCTGAGGATACTGGGTGTTACAAAATAGAAATAGTAACACTTGGGTGTTACAACTCTCCCCCCTTAAGAAATTTGGTCCCCCAAATTTGCCTCTTACTCTTGGATGAACAAATGGGGATACTGGGCTCTAAATTCTGATTCTAGCTCCTATGTAGCCTCCCTGGGCGTGTGGTTCTACCACACGACCTTTACAAATGATATTTCCCGGTTGCAGAGTATTCTGCTCTTTCGGTCCGTGATACCGACTGGTACTTCTTCATAAGACAAGTTCTCTTGGAGTGGAAGCGGTTCATGAGCCAAGACATGAGAAGGATCCGGGTTGTACTTATGTAGCATGGATACGTGGAACACATTGTGGACTCTGGAGAGCTCTGGAGGCAGTGCTAGTCTGTAGGCAGCAGTACCAATCCTGTCTAAGATTTCAAACGGTCCAATATATCGAGGGTTTAATTTTCTCCTCCTGCCGAACCTACTAATTCCCTTGAAAGGAGTGACCTTAAGAAACACCCGGTCGCCTTTCTCAAACGCTAGGTCTCTCCTCCGGGTATCTGCATAACTTTTCTGCCTACTCTGAGCTGTCTGAATGTTCTTCTTGATTTTAACTATCTTGGACGTGGTCTCGTCTACTAACTCCGGGCCGAACAATCTTCTATCGCCCACTTCTTCCCAACAAATCGGTGATCTGCACGGGCGCCCATATAACGCCTCATATGGAGCCATGTCGATGCTTGCTTGGTAGCTGTTGTTGTAGGAAAACTCTATCAGGGGTAGATGGTCGTCCCAATGGCCCCCAGAGTCAAGGACACAAGCTCGGAGCATATCCTCAAGCGTACGAATTGTCCTCTTTGATTGTCCATCAATCTGGGGATGGAAAGCAGTACTAAGAGACAGTTTTGTTCCCATAGCTTGCTGGAAGCTACTCCAAAACCGAGAGGTGAACCTGGGATCTCTGTCGGATACTACTGTCACTGGAACCCCATGCAATCTGACTATCTCCCGGATATACATCCTTGCCAACTTGTCCAATGAATCGGTCATCCTGATGGCTAAGAAGTGGGAAGACTTGGTAAGTTGGTCAACGATTACCCATATGGCATCATATCCTGAACGTGCCTTGGGTAACCCCGATAGGAAGTCCATGGTGATATGTTCCCACTTCCACTCCGGGATCGGTAAAGGCTGAAGTAACCCACCTGGGCGCTGATGCTCTACCTTGACCTGCTGACATACCAAGCATTTAGATACAAAGTCGGCTGTGTCTCTCTTCATCCCATGCCACCAAAATTGGGGTCGCATGCTTTGGTACATTTTGGTGCTTCCTGGATGCATGGCAAACTTCGAGCTACGGGACTCCATCATGATGTCCCTTTTTAACTCACTGTCATCTGGGACACACACCCTGTCTTGGAAACGAAGTAATCCATCGGTAGAGATTCGGAATTCTGAGCTCCCTCCCTATTTTGCATCCTTCCTGCGGGCTACCAGGGCGAGGTCAACTGTCTGGGCTTCCCTTATTCTCTGGATTAACTCGGGCTGGACTGTCAGGTGGCCCAAACATGTGACTCTCCTCAGATCATGAAGTCGAACTTGTTGCGTGGCCCCAATTGGTCTGCATTCTGAAACCATCAAATGGGCTAAGATACCTGCACTTTTCCTGCTGAGGGCATCTGCTACCACATTGCCCTTACCCAGATGGTATAAGATGTCACAATCATAGTCCTTAAGGAGTTCCATCCACCTTCTCTGACGCATGTTGAGATCCTTCTGAGTGAATATGTGTTTCAAACTCTTGTGATCGGTATAGATCTGAAAGGTCTCTCTGTACAAACAATGGCGCCAGGTTTTCAAGGCATGAATGATTGCGGCAAGCTCCAAGTCATGGGTGGGATAGTTCTTCTCATGATTCTTTAACTGTATGGACCCGTATGCTATAATCTTTCCATGCTGCATCAGGACACAACCCAGGCCTAGATAGGAGGCATCATTATAAACTGTATATCCTCCCGATCCACTCGATAAAGCCAGCACGGGTACAGTGGTCAGCCGCTTCTTTAATTCTGAAAAAATTCTTTCGCAGTCTTCATTCCACTCAAACTTGGCATTCTTCTTTGTGAGTCTGGTTAGAGGAGCTGCTAGACTGGAGAATCCTTCAACGAACCTGCGGTAATAACCTGTCATTCCCAGGAAGTTACAGATTTTCTTAACTGATGTCAGCTTCTTCCAGCCAAGTACCACTTCAACCTTTTCAGGATTCACTGATACCCCTTTCTTCGATATGATGTGTCCTAGGAAGGCGGTCTGCTCAAGCCAGAATCCACACTTACTCAACTTCGCATATAACCTCTTATTTCTAAGGACCTACAAAACTTGGACCAGATGGTGAGCATGTTCTTCTCTGCTTTTTGAGTAAACTAAGATATCATCGATAAACACTATGACAAATTGATCCAAGAACTCTCTGAAGACCCTGTTCATCATATCCATAAAGATTGGTGGGGCATTGGTTAGCCCGAATGACATGACCAGGAACTCATAGTGTCCGTACCTGGTTCGAAAAGCCATCTTGGGGATGTCTTCTGTTCTTATCTTCACCTGATGGTAACCTGATCGTAAGTCTATTTTAGAGAAGACCTGTGCACCCTGCAGCTGATCAAAGAGGTCATCAATCCGGGGAAAGGGATACTTGTTTTTGATCGTGATCTTGTTCAATCCTCTGTAATCAATGCACAGTCTCAACGTTCCATCTTCCTTCCTTGCAAAAGTGACTCCAGCACCCCAAGGGGACACACTGTGTCTAATAAAACCACTGTCTTGTAATTCAGTGATCTGTTTCCTCAGCTCTTCCATCTCAATGCGGCTCACGCGGTAAGGAGCAACCGAAATGGGCTGGGTACCTGGCTGTAGGTCTATAGTGAACTCGACTTCTCTGTCCACTGGCAGACCGGGCAGTTCGTCCGGAAACACATCTAGAAAGTCTCAGACTACCGGAATCTCTTGAACACAAATTTCCTTCTTGGACTTGCCTAGTAAGAGAAAACAACAAGATTAAGGCACTAGAAGTTAAGAAAACTTGTCATCAAGGAATACGTACTGAATAATTTTATTAATTTGTAAATGGCTCCTCGTTAGGAGGATTAAATACAACTTTCTTGTTAAAGCAATCTATGGTGGCATGATACGCCGCTAGCCAATCCATTCCTAATATTACATCAAAATCTCCCGTGTCTAACCCTATCAGGTCTACCCTAAACTTCCTATTTGCTATCTCCACGGCACAAGCCCTATAGATAGCTTCCTCTAGTAGTGTTTCACCCCCGACAGTAGACACAAGCAACAATGATTCAAGTTTATCAGGTGATACATTAATTTTAGAAGCAAAAGCATGTGAAATAAAAGAGTGCGATGCACCAGTGTCAAATAAAACATGAGCAATATGGTCACAGATAGTATACATACCCTGTACTACATCCGGGTCAGCGTCGGCATCCTGCTGGGTAAGGTTGTAAGCTCTGCCCTGGATAGGAGGCCTCTCTTGATTCTGGTTCCTCGGGCATTCTCTGGCATAATGCTGGGCACTGCCACAAATGCGACAAGTGTTATTGAGGCGGTAGCAGGGTCGGTCCCCGTGATCTCTGCCGCAATGTTGACAGATTTTCCCACGTGCTGCCCCTGGAGCCTGAGGAGGAGGGGACTGGATGGCTGGTCTGGGCCTCTTATTTGGTTGGGCAGGCGCAGTAGGTGCTGGCCTGCGGAACGGAGCTGAGGGTCAGGAACTCCCTCTTGGCTGAGGACGGGTGCTGAAGCTTCTTTCCACGATCTATGCCTTTGCTAGGACTGTTGGATATGTCTTGAGCTCCAATACTAACAAGTGTTGCCTGATCTCTGGGCGGAGACCCGACTGGAATCTCCTGGCCTTTCGGCCCTCATCCATCAATGTCTCCGGGGAGTATCGGCCTAACTCGAGGAACTTACGAGCATACTCTGATACTGTAATGTTTTCCTGAACCAGTTAAACAAACTCCGTTTCCTTTAGGTGTCGGAGGTGCTCAGGGAGATACTCCGCATGGAAGGCCGTTAGGAACTGCTCCCAAGTGACTGGTGTAGGCAGGGTGGTCTACTTGAGCTCCCACCAACGTCCTGCTTCCCCTACCAGCATGAAGGAAGCAAGGGCAGCTCTTTGCTCAGGAACTACTCCCAAGATCCTGAAAGCTCTCTTAGTCTCCGCCAGTCAGTACTGGGCCTCTTCAAAAGAGGATCCCCCTGCAAAGGTGGAAGGGTTCAGTCTCCGGTACCTCTCTATGTAGCCCGGGTCGATCAAGGAAGGAGTGAGGTCCCATGGAGGAGGGACTGGACCCGGCGACCCGGCTGGGGATAGACTAGGGGGTCCTGTGGTGGCACCTGCTGATATGCTGGGGGCACTGGATCGTGCTGTGGCGGTGTCGGGTAGTACCGTGGCTGGGGCACCGGGTTGTACTATGGCAGTGGTGTCAGGTGGTACTGTGGAGGAACAGGCTCGTGCCGAGGTGGCTCGGGATCAGCCTGCTGTAGCGGAGGCTCAACCTGCGGTAGTGGAGGAGGGTTGGATAACTCCCTTCTCTCCTCTCGCCCTTGCTGGGCAGCTATGAATCCTTCCATCATTTTAAATAGTCTGTCTACATCCTCCCGAAGTAAATTATCCCGGGCTGCTCGGTTCAGTGGGGGTCTTCCTCTTCTCATCTCACTGCACCTGCATTTCATAAGGAATGGTTGAGTAATGGTTTATCGGTGAATATTTCTCTAAGCATTATTGTGTAAGGGATGGGTCCGAGGAACGCGGCTCTGATACCAACTGTAACGGCTCCGGAAATTTAAATGAAATATATGTATTAAAAATATCAAATGCGGAAGTGTAATAAAAATTTTGATTAACATCTATTACACAATAACCAAAACGTACTCAAAACATGAAGGAACAAACTAACTAAGAGAGATACTTGAAATAAAAACTATAAATATAACTATAAAGTCTTTAGGCGTCCCCTTCGTCGTCTTCCTGCGGAACGGGCTCGGGAAAAACGTCTTCCTGATCTGAAATGATTAAATAAGGAATGAGCTACACCAGCCCAGTAAAGACATCACACTATCTCACCGCCACGGAAATAAAGGTGGGTAGAAAACAAAAATGACCAATTTATAACAAATTCATTTATCAGTAATAAAATTATTTACTGTTCACTTACCTCGGCGAGATCCATGAAAACAACATATGAAAATAATAACCTTATAATATCATGAAATCATACACACTTTATAACATAACATATATCACACATTTACATTTCAATCATCAGGAAACAGATTTCCTCTTTTACCAGCCTACTAGTATCCCTGGGGATCCATAGGGGGTCCCCTCTACACGTGAACCATTAACATTTGCAACCTGATTCCAGGGTCGTCCCCATACCCACCCAAGTGTTACTGTCAGGCTAAAAATTTGAAGGTCATGTATTCAAACCACGTTCACTGCATAATGAATTTTATCTTTTTTTTTTCTGCGTATTTTTTCTGTTTGAGTTCCTCGCGAGAGAATACAAAATTTTGTAAGGGAGTACATGAGCAATCTAGCATAATATTTCGGAGCATATTAAATATTTTTTTAAAAAAAATTTATTTACATTTTTATTAGGAGGTAAGTATTTATGCAGATTAACAGTAAAGCTCTTAAATTATTTTAATTAAAATCAGAAAAATATATTTTAAATTTAACTAATAAAATTTTAAATCAATATTTTATCTTAAATTTTTCGGATGATATTTTAATAAAATTTTAACAAGTACTACTAACAATTATCTAAATTTTATAAAGTGGGGACAGTTCAATTTGGAGAGCGTCAGAGTGAAGATCTGAAGGTTATTTGTTTAATTCACGTTCACTGCATTATGAATTTTATTTTTTTTCTCCGCGCATTTTTCTGTTCGAGTTTTCTGTGGTAGAACACGAAATTTTGGGAGGGAGTCCATCAGTAATCTAATGTTATATTTCAGAGCAAATTAAATATTTTTTTTAAAATTTATTTATATTTTTATTAGAAGGTAAAAATTTATCCTAAGTAACAGTGAAGCTCTTAAATTATTTCAAGTAAAATGAAAAATATATATTTTAAATTTGATAAAATTAATAAAATTTTAAATCAATATTTTATCTTAAATTTTTAGAATAATATTTTAATTAAATTTTAACGGTTACTATTAAAAAATATCTAAATTTTACAAAGCGAGAATAACTCAGTTGAGAGAGCGTCAAACTGAATATTTGAAGGTCATGTGTTTGATCCACGTTTACCGCATCACAAATTTTATCTTTTTTTCTCCGTGCATTTTTCTATTCGAGTTCCCCGCAGTAGAACATAAAATTTTGTAAAGGAGTCTGTCAACAATCTAATCTTATGTTTAAGAGCATATTAAATATTTTTTAAAAATTTTATTTAAAAATTTATTTGTGTTTTTATTAGAAGATAAGAATTAATTCAAATTAATAGTGAAACTCTTAAATTATTTTAACTAAAATCAGAAAAATATATTTCAAATTTGATAAAATAAATAAAATTTTAAATCAATATTTCATATTAAATTTTTCAGAGATCATTTATGATATTTTATTAAAATTTTTAACGGGTACTACTAAAAAATATCTAATATTCTTGATAAAATTTCATAATTCGCAATTTTTTCAACAAATAAAAATAGAATATGCAAATTGCGTAGGAGGCCGAGAGAAGAAGACAACATCTACATTAATGTTCAAAATTTATAATCCTTCTAAGATAAAAATTTCATCACAAGTTTAGGCGACCAATCCATCTAAAGCCCAAGAGCAATTTAGACAAAGAAAGATTATTAAGTGATATTTTTTCAAAATGTACATTGAGTTTTTTTTTTTTTTAAAACCAAAATAACCATTAAATATCTCTACCTTATTGTATTTTTATTTAACTTATATATTCTAATTATTTGATATATAGAAATTAATTTATGCATTGGATACATCATTAGATCAAATTTATAAATATATTTTTATTCTTATGTTATAAGCTCCACTACCTGGTAGTTGGTACCTGTTTAAGTGCACAAACACGCACTAGGTAGAGTGATTTAACTCACTCTATTTATTTATACAAGCACACCCACGTATGATCCTCTTTACATGATAATTACGTTAAAGATTTCTACGTATTGGAAGTGAAGTCAAGAGTAAACAATTTTGTGCGTGTGTATATATACAGACAAACACTGAATATGCAATTTTAGGAGGTGCTAGAAGCAATTTGGAATTGATTCAAGAGTGAAACATTGTGCGTGCGTGCGTGCGTGCGTGCGTGCGTGCGTGCGTGTGTATAAATATATGTTAATGTCTACCTACTAAAATCATAATATATATAATAGATATTATCATATGTCAAAAAATTAAAAAAGGAAATAACAAAGCCACTGGATTCAAATTAGAATCTGAATCACACTCCACCAGCAGGTAAACAATTTTTCTTTATATTCAATTTAAAGAATTATATAAGTTTTTTTTTTTTTTTTTTGGTTAAACTTTAAAAATACTTCTATCATGCTAAATATAAATACTTTTATCAAAGTAAATGTCTGCCAAACTTGAAAATACACCTATAATGCTAGATTTAGATATTGGTTGATTTATCACGCTGCTTAAAATGTTGCCTTCATTCCACAAAAGCAACAAAGTAGAGAGCTTGTTTAAGCATTTTCACAGTATATACATTCTTATGTTCTGTGAGTAATAGGATATAACAAGGATATCACAAAATATATACATTTTTTGACACTGTAAAGACATTTCAATCGTATACGGATGCATAATGATCATCATTACCAAGATTCAACATGTCCTTTCTCTAACCAATTACTGAAAGGAGAAGCACTTACAGTCCAAAACTCTTCTCTTCCTCCCTGATGCAATGTCTCCAAGCTCTCATCAGTACTGTCATCGAAATGATACTCGAGACCTGCATCTTCAGAGTCAAATATATTCTCAAGATCAACATTGTGATCATCATTAATAAAGTCATTAAAATTGTCATCAACAGCATCATCGTGATTGTTGTTATCATTGGAAATGTTGACGTTGTCGTCGTTGTTAATGATGCACTTCCTTCGCTCACGTCTCATCCGCTTCCCTTCCCTAACCAACCCAATCAGCTTTTCTTTTATTATCAGGATCTCATCTTTCTCTAGAAGCTCACCTTTGTCGTCAAATGCTTCCACCAAGAGAACAGAGTCCCTCATGCCTTTCAGACTCACATAGAACAATTCTGGGTGTCTCACAATCAGTGCTCTCAACTTGTTCGGCAGCCCAAATTCCTTCCTAAAGTGTGTCAAATGGTCTATTAAAGTCCTCTTCTCAACCATCATTCCCAGGACTTCTCGTATCACCCCACAAGCTCTCTTCTCAGCCTCAATGGACTCTTTAGCCAAGCCTTCCATAGCTGTACTGTAAGGACACACGTTCTGCAATTCTCCAAACTTGATCAAGAAATCTTGATGATGTCTCTTCAAATTCAACCCTTTCCGCAGTCTCAACTGTTTAAATTTCAAGGGCCTGTCTACTATCATATCACTGTTAACTTTAGGAAAGGGTAGTGGATTCGCCAAGACTGGGTCCCATGTGACAAGCTCAAGTGCTCGACCATACGAGGTGTCAATGATCTTGAGTTTGTCAGGATAGTCATTGCAGAGACGGGAACGAAAATTTGGGGGAAGGCCAAGATCTGGAGCAAGGTGAACCAGCTTAGACAACAACAGTCTACGGTGGGAAGAAAGCATGAGAAGTTTCTGGAGTTTGGTGGCCAACGTAAAAGAAATAGCTGATTTGAAACTCAGTTCTTGCATGGCAAGGGCTGCTGCAGCTGGGGTTAGACGAACACAGAGTTGAGAGCCTAATTTTGTTGCATTAAACGGTGTAGGAGGTGTTGGAATTCTGAAAAGTTCGAAAATGGTTGGATACCGACAGATCGTTGAAACAATGGAATGAGGCTTTGGTAGGCAGAGGTAAGACCGACATTTAGAAAGGATATGGATTGGAATAAAGTGTTTTGGTTTAGAGAGAAGAAGAGTCTTCAGCTTTTGGACAAATCGAATCTTGTTTTGCTTCACAACATGCTTGTCTAAAGAAGGACTACGAACAATCTTAATCGAACATGAAACTGAAAAGAAGCAATTTTTAAGCTTAATGACAGTTTGACAGTTCCTATCAACATTCCCAATTGGCCAAGTAGTTGATGGAAGGAAACTGGAATAGAGGAAACTATTCTTTTGGGAAGAGACTGGCAAGGATAGAGTCATTCTTCAAAGCTCTCATAAAGTTCTAAAGTGGGTGTAAGCAAAAAAGATCACTTACAGAAAACATAACCAAAATGAACACGACATCATCATCCTCAGTCTTCTCTGATAATCAATAGGATTAAATGGCTAAAGTTGAGACAGATGAAAAAAGACTGCTAATCAAACAAAACTGTCCACAATAAGAAAAACAAATGAGTAACCAAACAGAGAAGTAGTGGAACAAAGTTTAAGTATACCGAAAAAGGGAGTTCAAGTTACCAAACAAGAACCACACTCACTGTCCACTAAATTCCCTCGAGAGAATCTGCAACCAAGAAAAGTAGGTGCCAATATTTTCTGCTTCCCTAATCAACAACTCAAGAATTCATTGGCGGTTGCAGCAGACATGAAAGAGCAAGAAAAGCAAAACATGCATCAAAAAGATTTTCTTGTAGACATTTCCACAAATAGATGGCATGCAATCCAAAAAACAGTCCGAGCTAAAACAATCGATCGGTCATTTGCGTGTTTTAGTTCTAAAAAAATTGCGTGGTTTACAGTTCTTATAATTCATATCAATTGCTTCAAATGATTAACGATTAAGCCAAAATATAAAAACCAACCTGAACAGCAGAGAGGTCGGCGGAAGAGGGAAAGAAAAGTAGATGATGGTGCGACGGAAGGAAATCCCGGCCCAGATACGGAAGAAGATATGGAAGCAGAGAAACCTATTTTCACGATTTTCCCGAAATATATCAAAATAGCAAAATGCGGCAATAGTCTGAAGATCTGAAGGGTCATGTTTTCCATCCATTATTTGCCGCGTAATTGTTGGGACAATAACTCAGTTAGGAATGTCAAAGGTCCCGGGTTCGATCTACTCTTACTACAGTTTCCTTAATTTTTTTCTTTTACGTACAAATGGCAAAGAAATTTGTAAATTTAATTTTTCTTAATTACACTTAATGTAAAAAATATTAAACCCATTTGAAACTCCGTGTAAACCCAAAATATTTCCTCACCATAACATATATATACTTTTTTTCAGTAAACATATAATATATATATATATATATAAATAATCCTTGTATGTATTATAAATATGGTATGTATATTGCAATGTTCTATGGGCTTTAGCATTTATAAATACATAGACACACATACATCTCCATAGTCATGTTAATTTTCAACTAGCATTTTATCAAATTCCTGAAATTATATAGAATTAAAAAGTAAATGTAATAACTAATGGAAATTCCAAGTCGGTGAATTTTTCATAAAAAGCAAAAACATAATAAAATTTTCACAATTGACTATCTCTATTTATTATATTAAATAAGGGAAAATTAATACATATTTGTTTAATTTTGGATATAGTTACAAATTAATTTTTATTATTTTCTAAGAATTACAATTTAATTTATGCATAATAAGCATATACATATACATGTCACCTTGAAAATGCGTTTAAAACCATATTATATATCACATGAAAATGTGCAAATTGAATTATAAAAAGTCAAGAACTTTGCCTTTGGATACAATGATAACATGTTTTATATCACCAGAAATCTTTGTCATATACACCAGAATTAAGTCTGTATATTGATTTTTACCTACTACCAATGAAGCCGGTAACTGGCTGCCTGCATAAGTGGGTGAGCAAAATAGGCACCCAGTGTCATGGCAGTGACAACCAGATACGGCAACCGGATGAATTCCTT
The DNA here is from genome assembly GCF_054855325.1 of Carica papaya. NCBI lineage: Eukaryota > Viridiplantae > Streptophyta > Magnoliopsida > Brassicales > Caricaceae > Carica > Carica papaya. The sequence goes on along the minus strand of NC_142311.1, from coordinate 13,910,810 downwards.
GTAATAATTCTTAGGCAGCTTCTGCCGGCTTTCGAGAATCGCTGCAAAAGGAATTATGCTTGTCCGGCTCTTAAGAACTTCGAAATTCTCTCCGTAACGTATTGCTAATCGTCTGTCTCCATTCCAAACCCCGTATAAATGGTGTCCAATCAAACCAAGAGAAGCCGCAACTGCTACAGAGTTGCCAATCCAGGCCATATGAGCCAAGCACCAGATCACCTGCCCAACCATCTGAAAAAGAAAGAGAAAAGGATGGATTGGCTTGCTAAAAGAGAGGGGAGAAAGAAAGAAATGCAAAGCAAAAAGTGTGTTGAAATTCGAGGAAATAACATGATTGCATCACGAGTACGTAGCCTAAGGAAATTTTGATACTTGGTCATTGTAACTTAGTCATTGTTGATCAACTTTAACATGGACGAGAACTCTCCCTTTGCTATATTAGAACAGTTTCTAGTTTTCATTTCCTGACAAACTCATGCCACCGACACGCCCAACACATGCTTTTGGACCAAAATATGCATAAACACATTAATTTAAGAAATCAAAACTAAAAATCCTTTTATGAACTGAACAAAGCCTCACACTTCCAAGTTTCTGCAGTGACCATGCCTTTCTTCCTAGGAACCATATAATCAAGCAGTAAATAAACACTCATATATGATGGATGATTAATATGATAACTGATTGTGAAATTGAATCTAAAGAAAGAGGCCGAATCAATTAATATGGTAAATCTTTAACGCTCACAATTTGCAATCAAGATTCTTTCTAAAGCTAAAATTCAATTAAGAACTTCAATATATCCAAGAGTTCCTAACAGATCTCCATTTATGCACACTCTTCCAACATTAGATAATTTTCAACCTGAAGTCTTGCATTAGTTTCTATATGTAGCACCCGGAAAAAAAAAAAAAAAAAAAAAAAAAAAAAAAAAGGGAAGGCCACGTCAGCAGCCACGTCAGCAAGCCCGGTCAGCACCCGGCCAACCAGGGCCTGCCACGTGGCAAGACCGCGTCACTCCAAAAGGAGCCACGTTGGCGATCCGCGTGGGTGCGATCCGACGGCCCAGATCAATCACGCGCACGGACGGCCCAGATTCAATCAAAAACGAACGGCCCAGATTAAAACAAAATGAACGGCTGTGATCAAAAGGCAAGGGGTTATAAATAGAACCCCCACACCAGACCACAAACCCTAGCCGCCAGCCGCTCGCCGGAGAAGACGAACCAGAGACCGACCGCCGCCACCCGCCGCCACTCGCCGCCGCACCGGGGAAATTTCCGACCGCCGATCGAGGTAAATTTCATACCCCCGACTCGTTTTTCCCCACTGATTCCTCCTATGGCCAAATCGAAGCCGAAATCCCGGCCAAACGGCCGGAATACGCGGCCGAAGCCCAGCGGCGCCGCCGCGCCCCCTCTCGGTTTTTGCCTCCGACGAGGCCCTTCCCGGCCTCCGTTCGATGCAATTTTTATATCACCGTGATCACCATTCTTTTCTCTACAGGTTGACCGGAGCCGAATCACCAAAACACGAACCTCGCCGGAGAGCCGCTGCACCCGAGAGCGCCGCCGCCGGTAAGCTCCGTTTTTCCGTGATTTTTTGGCCCCCCGAGGGCCCTAGGGTTGTTTTCTGACAAGGACCAATGCGAGTGTGGCCGAATTCGGCCGAAAACGGCCGAAAACAGTCAACCCGAGGCGACTCGCCGCCGCCAGCGGCGGCGCCGTCGCCGGAGCACGGCGGAGCCGCCGTGCCGGAGTTGCGATTTGGGCCGAAAGAGGCCCTGGGCCTAATTTGGATTTTTTTTGGAACACGTGCAGGTACTGTTAGTGTGTTTCAGTTCCCCGGAAAAAAATTCAGGGAAAATTAGGGACAGCCTGCAGGCGCACTGTGAATCGTATTCGGATCCCGAAAACAGGTAAGGACCCCTCACCCTATTTCCTATCACGGTATTAAAGTTCAAAATGATAAAACGGTATTTCTTGAATTAACGCATGTGTGAAATTGCTTAAGGTTGCTAATGGAGCCCGAGTCTAGTGTGATTGATGATTTACTGTTATTTGGCCTGTTTTACAGCTTTAAATGCATTATGGGGTTTGATGTGTTCATTTTATAGTTTCGAATGCATATATTACTGTTTTATTAATTATGGGTTGAATGACTGAAGAAGTGATACTGTATGTTGTCTGTTCGGCATGAATTATGATTTGCTTGTTTAAATGTGAATTGATGATGCTTATTGAGGAAAAGTGAAATGAAACATTGTATAGACTGATAATTGTATGATGGGGTCAGCCTGACTAGATATCCTGGGAGATGGTGGACGGACCGGGTCCGTAGGGAACCCTACCGGGATTGTGGTCTCACATGCCGGACGGGGTATGGAGATCTTATGGTTTTGGCGCCCATACCGGACGGGGTATGGGGACGGCCCGTTTCACCCTCATACCGGACGGGGTATTGAGGTTTATGGTTTTGGCGCCCATACCGGACGGGGTATGGGGACGGCCCGTTTCACCCTCATACCGGACGGGGTATTGAGGTTCATGGTTTTGGCGCCCATACCGGACGGGGTATGGGGACGGCCCTGAAAACTGATTATGAATGTTAAAGGTTAACGGGTAGCGGGACCCCTAGGGACCCCCATGGATACTAGTAGGCTGGTAAATGAGAAAATGATATGTTGTATAATGATTGAATTACAAAAGGCGTGATAAGTGCTATGTTTTACAGCTTATATTATTCCATGATTGTGATAATGTTATTATTTTTCTTATATTGTTTTCATAAATTCCACCGAGGTAAGTGGATGGTAAAGGTTTTCATGTTAATAAACGAGTTTATTGTAAATTATGCTCCATTGGTCTTTTTGTGTTTTTCTACCCACCTTTACCTCCGTGACGGTGAGATATCGTGATGTTCTTACTGGGCTAGTGTAGCTCACTCCTTAATTAACCATTTCAGATCAGGAAGACATGGTTCCCGAGCCCGTTCCGCAGGAGGACGACGAAGGGGATGCCTAGAGACTCTGTAGTCATACGCATAGTTTATTTTCGAGTTTTCTTTCTTAGTTAGTTTAACCTTTTATATTTTAAGTACGTTTTTTTGGTTTTTCGTGTAAGGGATGTTAACTGAAATTTTGATCTCGCTTCCGCATTCGATATATTTAAATACTCATTTCATTTTAATATTTTCCGGGGACGTTACACTATAAGTTCAGTAGGAAGGTTTTGGTTGATTGAGATTAAAGAAGGTGATTAGGGAAGTAGTACTGGATACACATTTTTAGTCAAGGGAACATAAAGATTGGCTTTGTTTTCTTTTGTCCTTTCTTTTTCAGTAAATTGGTGGCCTTCCTGTGAAACTTGGCAGTAAATAGGTTGTTCTTCAAGTGTTAAATGAAAAGAAAAAAGAGAATAGCTGGTAGTCATGTATCTGGGAATTTTTTTTCCTTTTCCCTCAAGGAGAATAGGTGTTTTTTGGAGAATTTTTTTTATGAAGCATATTTCGAAGTGCTTAGTTATTAATATTTCCTTCTTTCCCTATTAACAAGGTAGACAATGAAATGAAAAGGATGAATGTTATACCTGTGGATGCCGGGTGATTCTCATGATTCCAGTTTCCCAAAGATGCATCTTTGGCTTGTCGACAGCTGCTACCTCCAGTAGATTAAAGGTAGAAGGATAAAGGAAAAAGAAGGATATAAAATTTGAAATCCACACAATTTCGTGCATCCCAGGAACACTTTGGAGCTGCCATAACTGCACTCCATCATATCTGTGGTTTATAAAGTAAACCTGAAACATGACAAACATAAAGTCGGCCATAGTTAAATAAACCTGCCGCAGAGACTCAAATTTTGAAAAGAAACTGCAGTAAAAAGCTAACTTTCATGAAGAGACTTTTGTTGTTCAGTGTTAGGGAACTCACAACAGTGCTAACAGCCAATGGAAAAGATATTCCTGCAAACAAAACACGGAATGCACGTTCTCCGATAAGTTTCTCGCCAATGTCTCGGACACTTGCCAAGCCACTGTGCACAGTGGCAAAAATGAGAATGAGGATCAACATAACAACCTGCAGATGAATGTATGAGGTTTAGTTTATAGAAACAGTACAATAGAGTTAGCTAAAACCAAGGGCAGCTCTCAAAAGTACAAAAGAGCTATGAACTACAACAAATGTCAGAAGATGTTCGAGAGTCTAATGAAATAAACTGAAATTAACAACTCTTTTTCAAATTGATAACAAAGCGGTAGAAAAACCTCACAAAGAATTGTACACCTATGACCACCTATATTAGAGTGACTTTCATTTCATTTCTTACCCTCCTACTTATGGTGCAGGTACGACAACATTACCCATCTTTGAGAACAAAGAAATTATTTTTGAATAACTCATTCGGAAATTATCCTCAGTTTAACTGAGAAAAGGTGAACATTCAACAGAATTATAAATGTGTTACTTCAGATCATAAGAGCCCTATAAAAAGTTAGTCCAGAAATGAACTCAGGTAAATCAACAATCATATTTGAATACCCAAACTCATACAATAACGGCTAATGTTAGTACTCCAATGCAAAAGTGAACTGAACCATAAAGCTACAAGCATCCTATTGCAGTAACAAACCCTTTATTTGCTAGAGAGGATCGGAAGAATTTGAAACAATATAACAGTAAATAGTGTTCCTGTAAGTACAAGCTCTCAGTATCATTTATAAGTAATACTGTGAAAACTATTTCTCTTCAAAAGTATTGCTAGTAATAATCTTGAGTTTCCTGTAATATTCCATGGTTCTATTTTCTTATTTTCCAAGGTTGCCAGAGCTTCCTTTCCTAAAAATAAAATCTTATCTCAACTATACATGGAAAAAAATATTAACATACCGGATAGAGTGAAAGAGTTTCTCAGTAGCCAAACACAATTTAAGCACAAACATAAACCGAAAATGAAATCACAAATACAATCTTTGAATCCAAAAAACAAAATTCTTTCTATTACCTCAGAGCTCTGAGAGAGAGTAGAGACGGCATCAATGTACGCCTTTCCAAACCCAGTAGAGTTATCAATCCAAACCACATCAAGAATATACAGAACAACTCCCAAAACAATGCTAAAATAAACCCATGAAGTAATCTTCTGCTTCCCCAACTCGAACGCCGCAGAGTCCTCCCCTACTAGCTCGGTCTCCTCAGAGACCGGACTCTCTCCGCCGACGTCCCCGAGTGAACTGAAGGCAAGGATTCTCCGGCGAGCAGATGAAAAAGAATTCGAACGAAAACTGAATGTTCCCAGAAAATTCGAGCTGATGAGCTTTGTTGGGTGATGGAGACGAACAAATACGGCGGGTTTTAGACGTTTTCGTTGGTTAACGAAGCTATGAGAGGAAGAAATAGGAGAAAAGTGATTTGAGAGGAGAAGCGAAGTGGACATTTCTGTAATCTGGTGTAATCGATGGAGAAATTGTCAGAGAAAGAGGGGAGTTTTATGCGTTGGTTCCGTGCTTTGGCAATTGTAAGGGAAAAGGGAAGCAGTCTCTGCACTTTTTCGGGTCACGACCCGTACCCAAAATAAGAAAGAAAACCTGACAGAAATAATCATGTTCATGAACAGATAAGTTATATAACACAAGAAAAAAAAAAAAAAGTATGAAACTACCATGGTGACGAAAGGTTGATCAGAATTCAGAAGTCGGAGGAGTAAAATCTGTAAATACCTGGAAGGTAATCAGGTTGCAGGGATGAATATGGGGTTTTCAGAGTGGTCGTCTGGGGAAGTGGATAAGCAGAAGATGATCAATTCTCAGGCCACTTCCGAAGAGCAATGACATAACGGCCCTAATACTTTTTTTTTTTTTTTTATAATTAAAATGTAAATTAATTTCTTTACTCGTTATTATATCAGATAAAACCTTTTAAAAATTAAATTGAAAATAAAAATAAATTATTATAAATTATCAAATTAATTCTTAAATTTTGAAATTTTTATAATATAATTTTGAATTTTTTTTTGTTACAATTTAATTCTTAATATTATCTATTTATTTTTTATTTCTTATTAAGAAAAATAAAATAATTATACAATTTAAGAAAAAATTCTTTAAAAAATAATTTTAATTAATTAAATTCATAAATTAATAATAATATTATATTTATTTTTTAATAATACTATTAATTAATTAAAATAAAAATAAATTGTTTTATTAAATTATTTTCAAAGTAAATTATACTCATAACCACTTGATAATAAACTATTACAAAAATTACTATTTACAATAAAATAAAAACCGACAGGACCGAAGAGAAAATTTGTTTGTATTGTAATATGTACATACATACATACATACAACCACGTTAACATCTCAACTTGTTGGTAAACGGTAATAGAATCATTTAATATTGAAAAGTATGATTAAATTAAATTAAATTAAATATGTAATTATAGTAATCTTTTAGTGCTTGATAATTGATTCTTAGTGAGAAAAAGATAAAAGCTATCTTTGAATCAACCAATATTTTGTAGAATATATTCCACTTACACTAAGAAATAAGATTTTGAATCTAACAATAAAATGTTTTATTTGTTAAAATTCTTGTTTATTATTTGAAATTATAATTTTAAAATTTATTAAGTTATTATACCGAACTATAATATTTAATTTAATAAAATTATGATAATTAAAACAAGAATTACATATATATATATTGTATATTTATGCACTTTCTTGAAATGTAAATGAATCTCTACACTACCTTCACTCCAAGGATTTTCTCATTTTTTACACCTCTTGGAAATTAAGAAAACCACGTTTCAGAATTCCATTGGGAAATCCAAACCCTTGAAATTCACTCTATTATTCAAACCCACAACTTTCAAAGACCAAAAACTTAAATTAAGTAAAGGTGACAAAATGATTTGTTTTTGCCTTTTTGTTAATTTAACTTTATAACATAATGTTATGTGATTATAGTATTAAACACCTTTGAATTGTATTGTTAATAAATTTTTTAGTATTATTTTTTTCCGAGTGAGATTAGATTTATTAATTATATTAAGAATCGTGAGTACTAATATTAAGATTAAATTAATAAAAAAAAATTAAAGAAAAATTTCCTAACCCTTTAAAAAAAGAAAGGAAAATAAAATAAATAAAAAAATTAGGTCTGAGTTGCATGGTTTAACCAACCAATTAAACAACTCCAAACCAAACCCATTTATACTTAATTAATAATATACATCCATATATGTTGGTTGGATGAATTTTACAAATTTCATTTTCAACTCACGAAAAGTTGAAGTAAACATATATGATTAAAATCCTACCTTGTTTACAAAGGCAACCAATATCTTTAGCTTTGCTTTCCATTTTATTGACAGCAAGCCTTTTGCATATGTATATATATATATTAGTTTCCTGTTTACGAATGTGCTATAGGAGTCATGAGAGAGAGTATGGAGAAGTTTGTTCTCCTTCCAAGTTTCTCCATAGGTTGCAAATCTCACTCAAGTGTTCTTGTGGGCACAGCTCAATCCAAGAAACCAAACAAAGAATCAACCCAACATATAACAAGTATGATCTCTCTCCCTCTCTCTCTCTCTCTCTATATATATATATATATATACATACATACATATAGGGCACATGTGTTGCATATATGTATGCACATGGGTATATTGTACTTTTTCTAAAATAGAAATTTTGGAATGAATTTTGTTTATATTTTTCTATTTACAAGGAAGAAAAGAAGGAAGGAAAAGCTCATCAAGTAAAGAAAGGATCAAACACTATCTAAGTTACCTGTCTTTCCCAAAGTTGAATTTGTCAAGTGGGATTCACAGATTGATTAGAAGCATCAAGACATTTCCTCAATTACCCTGTAAGTAGATAATATGTTTTTCTTTTTTTTTTTTCTGTTTTAAGTAAATCCAAAGCTTCATATTTTTATGCCCACTATTTATTTGTAAATTTTTAATTTTTTTATATGATTTGTTTAAAGTGATAATTTGTAAAATGTTTGGAATAGTTTACAAGAAAGAAGAGATGGAGATAGGGTTTCCAACAGACGTGAAGCATCTCACACACATTGGAGCAGACGGCACCACCACCATCAACGGCTCAAATGGCTGGGAAAACCTAAATGCTCTGAACATCGTTCCTCTATCCTTGAAGCATTTTGAGCTTGCCATGGCTGCTCAGGCCAAACCACCCTCTTCTTCTTCATCACTCGTTGTCCGAGTAACATCAGACTTATGCTTGAAATAATTCTGGTTTTCGAGATTTGGGTCAAGAAAATATAGTACAATTCTGATCCAAGATGTTACCTGATAATTGTTACTATTATTATTACAATTTTATTGTTAGACTTGAATTATTATTTTTTTTTTTTTTTCAAAAATAAGGCAACATACAATTCACATTTGGGTTATTTAACAAACATACAAAGCCATAAAACTAAAGTTTTCAAAAGTAAATGACAATTTAAATTACAATAAAATAGAACCAGTAGAATTGTAATTTACTTCTTTTTTCATCATTCGATGTATACACCATTGATTTTGCTAAGTAAATAACTAAAGTTCAAAGGATCAGTAGCTTACAAATCTGACAAAAATAAAGCCACTGCTCTGGACATCAAATAGTTAAGCTGTCTGAGTTAGAATAATAAAACTACAGAATGACACTAATTCTCCCAAGCTAATATAGCATGCACCACAAAACAATGGTAAAATTTATGGTTTTAAACAAGTTGACCATGTAAACTTCAACTTGATCAACAAGACTAAGTGGCATCGTTTTGCTCACTAGTAAAAATTTCTGTATCCTGATCATGATGATACTACACATCAATATAATGAATCCCAATGCCTATAAAATTCTGAATTATTCTGAGCACGAAACAACTTTCGCAAGACATTTAATGGCAAAAGAAATATAGGAAGAGGAGATTTTTTGAAATAGATTACATATAGGATTATCTTATTACAAATATATGTTAAATATATCCCCAACATGTGCTTTTTCCTCGGGTAATGGTGTTATAACTTTCATAAGTAGCAGAAAGCCAAATATGAACATCAGCACCTTCTATAACTAGAACATTTGCTACCCTTCTAGTGGTGGCAATTACCAAGTTCCCCAGAGCCACTCAGCACTTCATGAATGTAAGTAACGAATAGCGCACCAGTTGCAGATAACCGTACCAACTAGTCTCTTCGGATGCCATTTTATCAAAAAAATCTTTCAACGCCAACTTTCCTGCCATTATAAAATAGGTGCGCATGAACTTAACACAAAGACCACATAGTGGAAAAATGAACAGGGATAATTTGTGACCTCAGAAATTGGCAATAGAGATGTTATCCAGAATTATTAGTGTACTAAGCAGTGACCTTCCTGATTTTAAAAGGACTCATGCGGATGAACTTACAAGCTGGCACAGCAGCATCTTTGAAGGTACCATGGAAATTCAGTAAATTTGTTGCAGATAATATTTACTAACAGTCCAAAGGTGACAGGGTTCCTGATAAAAGAATATAAATCACTATAACTACAACCAAGCACATGATACATATCTACCATCACATGTAAGTATGGACAGAAAGATTGTCCTTATTTTTGACTGAATTGCATTGTAATAAAGATCACATTCTCACCATACAGGTTCAGTATTTTTCAATATATTCAATCTATCAATTGGTGGTTCAAATATTTTCTGCATTTCTTTCCATTCTCAAACCTACACAGGCTGTTCTCAGAATAACAGTCTCATATTAAGAGGAAACTATGAGCATCACTTAAAAGTATTTACAGGGAAGAAAATAAGCTTACCCCTCAAAGAATTTAGAATGTTTTTGTTAGTGTTTATCGCCAGGCATGCTGCTGTCTTCAAAGCTGCCAGAATGGCTGTTGCCAAATCCACCACTAGTTCTGCTTGATCTATTGTCACTAAATCCACCAGATTTAGCTGAATTGAAGTCTCCAAAACCACCAGAACGACCAGAACCAGAATCCCCAAAACCACTAGAGCGACCTGAACCAAAATCTCCAAAACCACCACCAGAACGACCTGAACCAGAATTTCCAAAACCACTAGAGCGACCTGAACCAAAATCCCCAAAACCACCACCAGAACGACCCGAACCAAAGTCCCCAAGACCACTAGAACGTTCTGATCTTCCCAAGTCTCCAAATCCACCAGCACGACCATATCCTCGGCCACTGAAGTTACCAGATCGGTTTATGTTAGAAGCAAAACGACCAGAGCTAGTTCCATCCATTTTACCAGAAAACGAACCACCAGAACGACTAAACCCTGGATTCCTAGAGCCTCCATATGAACCAGATCTAAAATTCTCTTGACCACCATAACGTCCAGAACCCATATCACCATATCGGTTATCTCTCATGCCTCCATAAGACCCAGATCGAAAACCATTTCCCATCTGATTGAAGAGGTCCCCGCTTCCATCGGCAGCACTGATCCTAGGGAGCTGAGAATATATATCAGGGAGTAAGTTAGAATCTTAATTCACTAATGTGAGAAAACATTTACCAGATCCAATATGTTCATAGAAAAACACACATAAACATGCATGTTATCCAGAGCCAAAAGCACAATTTTACTTCAAATAAGCAAAAATCTGAAAAATCCAAATGAGTGGGAAAAAATCAATAGTAAATAAACATGCAGATCAATGTGCATCAGAGAGAAAACAGACCAAGATCCACATCCAAGCATTCAGTATGATATCTCCTTGATTGCAACACAAATCCATAAAAATTTGAATGTTATGAGAAAATTCAGGAAACCCCAAGTGAGATCTTTACCGGACGAATAGATTTAAACATGAAAACATGTACCTCAGTAAATTTGCACCCTACTTCTCTCTCAATACCCCTCACAGCCCTTGCCTGCTCCTGAGTATAGATGAGAATCGCACTTCCTTTCTTCCCAGCACGACCAGTTCGGCCAGTTCGATGAACAAAAGTTTCTGACGAGTTTGGAATCTCATAATGTATTATCTAGCAAACAACATGGTCAGGAAGAGAGAGTAGAAAGGAAATAGAGAATGAAAAGAAGTTCTAGAAGTGGTTAAAAAGAAATAAAAGATTTAAAACCCTTTCTATGCCACCCTAGTAGATTTGATAATCATAGAAACTATTCATAAGAGGAATATAAATTACAGACACAGAAGCAAAAATGAAAAGAAGTACCAAATGCAACTTGCATTAGCTTAAAGAAAAACAAAAGAAAGAAACCAATAGTTATATGGCTTCCACATCCGCAACATCCAAGTAAAATGAGAATAATGATTCAGTAGTAACTGGAATAAAATGGTATGTCCTTCCATTTTTCTTCATAAACAACAGCTACAGAGTTTTGATGAAAAATGCTTGGAGCTCAAAATGGTTCCAAGACTATTTAAATACAAGAAACATCAAAACAAGACAAATATAAATATAATAAAAATGTTCTTTTTGAAATAGAATAAATATAATAAAAATGTTAAAAGGTAAAACTTACCAAATCAACATTAGGTATATCAAGACCTCGGGCAGCAACATCGGTAGCAACTAAAATATTGAAGCGCCCATCTCGGAAGCCAGAAAGTGTTCTCTCCCTTTGGCTTTGTGATATATCACCATGCAAAGCTTCACACTTAAAGCTTCTCGCCATCGCACATGCAAGTTGATCAGCATCACGTTTTGTCTGAGTAAATACTATACATTTTCCTCCTTTTGCATGTTCCTAACAAGCACAAATCTCATTCTGATGTTGGCTTCCAGGAAAGCACGAAATAACTAAAAATTTGTCTTATGATACAAAGAATACTACAAATGTTGCTAATAGTTCACATTAAAGAAAATCAAATAGCATTAAACATAGCCCAAAAGATTAAATACAGGAAAAAAAAAAAAACAGATAGAAAGAAGTAGAAGAAATGATGTTTCATGATGCATACTGTTATCAGAGGACCAATAATGGATGCTTTTCCATACATGTCTGATCCTATTGAATATAAGGAAATTCCATCTGCTAGCTTCTGATCTGAATCTCCAACCTACATTATACAGCACAAAGTGTGAAAATAGAAATACTATTGCAACAAGCACAAGTCCCATGTTTTTTAACTCAATTTTTTGTTTCACGCTAAATAATGAAACAAAAAAAGTTCATAAAAATATATAACTAACAATCAAGAAGGAAGGGCCTTCTCACAAGATCAATAGTTAGTGGATTTTTTAGGTACTTCTGTGTGAGGCTTCTGATCCAATTTGGCATTGTTGCTGAAAACATCATGCTCTGACGATTCTGTGGCAACCTTTGTAAGATTGTTTCAACATCCTCTGCAAAACCTACTTGAAGCATCTGATCAGCTTCATCAAGAACAACAAACTGAACCTCCGATAAATTTAGAGCACCTCTCTTGAGTAGATCAATAATGCGACCAGGTGTGCCAACCGCAATATCAACACCATAGTCAAGCTCCCTCATTTGACGACCAATTGGTGTACCTCCATAAACACATATTGTATCCAAGCTGGGTGCAGAATCTCGGAATTCCTTCTCAACTTGGCGTGCAAGCTCTCTTGTTGGAGCCAACACCAAGCACAAAGGATTCCTTCCACGCCTGAACCAATGGACATGAAAACATAATCACTATAAAAATAAAGATAATAAGAAATTAGCACCATCATCTATAAATGTTCAAGCAAGAAAGGAAAACGGACTAAGCTAAATCATTGAATGGAAGTGATTTATGTACAAACCCATGCTTAGCATTGAATTGGATGATTCTATCAAGTATTGGAATTCCAAAAGCAAGAGTTTTTCCTGTTCCTGTCCTGGCACGGCCAATCATATCACGCCCTTGCATTGCTGGCTCAAGCACAGCTCTCTATAGAATGTCAAAATGAAAAGGATAATTTAATGGAGATAGAATGTAAAAGAAAATAAAAATGAAAGATAAAATTAACTAGAATCGAGGAAAAAAATAAAGGCTCTTTTCTCTCAGGAGAAGAAAATACGCATTAGAATGGATTAGTGTTTAGGATATTTAAGCACTGTTCCTTGATGGTTTTCCCAACAATTAGTCGCCATTGGAAACAAAAATCCATTGAAAATCAGATAATAAGAACAAAATTCTGAGTATCGAAAGTTCATCCTGATAATGAATTTTACGTTCATGCTACGGGAGACCACGAGTACAATTTCCACCACCACCCAGAACTTTGGAACTCTGATTTTTTTACATTCATTGAAAATAGAAGAAAAATAAATTTAACCTAACATAGCAAAAAAGATTACCTGGATAGGAAAGAGTCTGGTGATGCCCCTGCTCTCCAGAGCTGTAACAATTTCTTTCGAAATTCCAAGCTTAGAAATCTCAAGTCCATCATCACTAACACTATTCTTGTTGCTGCTGCTAATTCCCTTAAGCCCCTTCTCTTCATCAAAGGTATCGTATTCATCCACTGCGTACTCAGCTTGCGGTGCAAGCGACGCTTTGAAGCTCAACGGTCCAGATTTCACATGGAAGTCTCTCGCTTTGAGCAAGAACGGACGATCCTGAGCTCTGAGGTTAAATAAAGGTACGGTTGAGACCGAGGTGAAACCAGCTTTGGCCGCAAAAGGCCCAGTAGGCGGCGTGGCGGGAGATAATAGATGGTGTAAGAGAGCGTCGATGGAATTGGTGGTGGAGGCGGCAGCGAGTGTTCGTCTAGCAGCCATGGAAGACGATCTTCTTAACACTGAGCTCATCATCATTGAGGGAGTTTCCTTGATGCCGATGGGGTCTTGGAGGAAAGACGAGAAGATACAGAGGGTACGGTTGTTAGGGTTTTAGCGTTAGATATGTTTGAAGGGGAAAGATATATTTTTCAGGGTTTAAACGGGATAGGTCACAGGTTTCAACTCCCAGCGAAGTATTTTAAACCCCACGCCAAAAAAAAGGTCCCAGCGAAGTTGGTTTGTTTGGTTTCTTTTTTTTTTTTTTTTTTTTGATGTTCTATTATGTCCATTATTATTCTAATTTGTATAAATTGACAATTATAAGTGGAGAGTAATTTCGGAACTCAAAAACAATACATGATCAAATCAAAATATTTTTGAAGCATCAATCAAAAGATTTCATGAATGGTAATTCCTAAATTTCGTTCTCTCTTCATATATATGAATTATATATGTATTAACTTTAGTTCTCACATCTAAATATATACACATATATATTTGTTTGCAAGTAGATTATTACATAATAAATATGAATAATTTCAAATTGTGTAAAAAAATGAAAACATATGACGTACTTGAATAAAAATAAAATTTTAGTTCAAAGTAAATTTGTTCTCACCAAAATAATTCAATTGGATTACATCAAATATGAAAATTTATTCTAAGTGTGAGTCCTCATTTTCTCAAAATTCATTTGAAAACGAATTCTATTTCTCCATTCAGGTGTTATGAACTAGCTTTAAATTTCTTGATAATTCAATTTTATCAAAAAAAAAAAAAAACAAATACTTTTCACATAAAAAATACAACTAGTTTGCACTTTTAAACTCTGAACAGTTACATTTCTGAGCTATGACAAAAGGAATCAAATTGTGCTACCAGTAAATAAAATGACCTTAAACCCCAACCAGTATCATTCAATCTTCTGTGAGAATAGTTTAGAACAGAATCTTTGAGCTCCAACATAGGCCATCCTAAAGTAACTTCAAGAGTCAAAAGACTAACTATTCTGCACTGCATCACATCATCATACAATCGTCTGTAAGTAACTCCGAGAACCTAAGGGAATATGGAACGAAATCCTCAGGGAAAGCCAAGACAGAGGAGACCAACATGAGATTGACAAATTCTTGATCAGACGATTGTGCGTTTTGTAGAAAAATCTCGTCAAACAGGTTAGTTACCAGACGACGTGTATGAATCACGCCTTTTTCCACCACATAAAACACTGGTGTCCCTGTAAAAGAAAAAATAAAAGACATGGGGCACAAAGAAGGTTCCGTTAACCCCACCCTGTACAATACATATCCCCCTTATTCCTTTTCTCCTATTCCCTAGGTTTGCTGTTTTGACAGGAGTTTCAGCAGAGCGCACCAAAATAAAGCTCCTCGGAAGATGGGACTTCCAGTTACAAACTCCCATCGAATAAGTTTTCATCACAATACACAATTTATCCAGATTTAAGAAGTCAAGAAGAAAAATAGAACAGATAATAATGAGTCCTTAAAACAGATTCCTACAACATAGATGCACGCCACTAGGCTCCAATCCACTTGCCACAAATTCACTCCATACGTCTTGAGAACTACTGAAAAGCAGCTTTAGTGTAAGACACCTTTGACATCAGGTCCATCCTCCATCAACCCCTCACGGATTCAGAATTTATCTGGCCACTATTCCTGGCATGAGAGCTGGACCCACTAATAGGTGTGGATTTGCGACCAAAATTTAATAAATATTTACGCTGGTCCTCATTGGTGTGCTGAAGACTGGCACGTAAAAGCTCAGCAGGCATTTCCCTCTTTATAGCTAAATCCAAAACATCTGAGCTTCCCTGATTTTGAGTATATATGGTTTCATATTTGCTCCGGCAATACTTGGTAAGCAGTGCAAAAAATTCATCAAATGAAGCCCTCCAGAGGACATCATTAGGACTGCTACAGCTGACAGCAGGATTGATTACTTCAGCTGCCCTTTCAAGAAGAGCAACCAGGACAAGAGAGGCACCATCCCCCGCATGGCTACCAAGGGGTCGGAGTGGTGGCTGCTCTGAAGAACAAACAACTGCTGCTAGACAAGCACTGACTGCATGAAGATCCATGCCTTGAATACACGTTGAAACTGTCTTTGCAAGATTTGTGACTGTCTCCGCAGCTTGTGCATCAGAGGGAAGGCCACCAAATAGAAACCTCAAGTGACGGAAAATAGCCATACATACAATTCGAGTTAGCTCACTTCCAGGGATGAGTAGCTGCAGGAACCTGGAGAGCAACTTTCGCCCCTTTGGAAGTGACACTATCCGCAAGAACACAATATCATCCTTGTGAGTAGGCCCAACTTTCTGGCCACTTTTGCTAAATGGATCTACAAGTTGAAGTGACGTTGCCAACCCTTCCAAAAGGATTTGCCGTCTCCGCCTGAGCTGAGACCCACAGTCCTGGGACTTACCGAACTGCAGGAGCCGATCAATATCATCGATATCAAGAAGAAGACAAAGGCCATCTTCAATGGTAACTCTAGCTGCAACCAATGGTTCCTGTTCTAGAGGCTTTTCGGAGACTTTCTGTTCTGAGCTTCCATCAATAGAACCAGATGGAGAGTCGACTTCAAGTAGGGAACGAGGCCTACGTATAGAAGGGAGGGGCATCTTGCCAAGAGCATCAACATGGGCATGTGAATGATGTTCTGTACTATTACGGCCTCGAGTAGAAACCTCCTTCAAGTGAGATGGGTAAAAATGGTGCTTCCCTCTCAACCCAGAAGATTTTTTGGCCAGTTGAGCTTGGTGGTAATAATCATCTACGTATGGATCATTGCTGTGAGTAGCTGCATGCTGCATTCTAAGGATACTCTCAATCTCATCAGAAGTCATATACTTGGACCTAAATTGAAAGCCACTATCACTTCTCGGACAACTAGTTTCAGAGGCCTGCTGAGAGAAACGAATATTTTGTCTGCCTCTATGTGATGATTTAGGTCTTTGATCCCTAGTATCAGAAAATCCAAGCATCATTTTATGTGTTGATGAAGGATGTGCATTGTATAGTTGAGACTGGAGTGCTGCAAAATGGGCAAAAGATGATTGAACTGGTTGGTGCAGTCTTTGTTGCTGCTGCAACTGCTGCTGAGCTGATAACAACTGTTGCGACATTGGGCCATTTTGGTGAGGTAATTGCCATTGTAGTAAATTATGTAAGAGGCCAGAATGATCTCCATGCAAGACACCAGCGTTGTTAACCCAGTGATTTTGTGGCCTGCTATTAAAAGAATGGCCAGAAGAGATGACTTGGGGCAAATTCCCACCATAATGGAACCCATGGGACAAAAGGGCCAGATGAAGGTTAGATTTGGAAATTGGAGAGAGATTCGGTGCAGAGTAAGGCGATTGAGGTCCACCAGTAAGAGAATGTATATTTAGGTGGCGTGGTGAAGCCTGCTGAGATTTGCTACCAGGTGGTGGAAAAGATGTGAAAGTTGATTTTGGCACAAGAATTGGTTCACTGGAGAAATGATGAAGTTGCGGTTGCTGCTGAGGATACGAAGATGTTCTGTACAAAGGTTTTGCTTCTGCAAAATGAGCAGAAGGTTGAGGATTCGAGGACCATCTCTTGAGCTCCTGAGCATTTTCCATATCAAGCATATGATGATCTAACCAACTATTGAATTCTCCATCCTGTGACCAATCAGCAGCAGATGAACCTGTAAAGAATTCGCTATTAGAAGGGGCTTAGATTGACTTCAACTAACAAGATATTACTTGTAGTTTTTTGAAAAATCACAAAAAATTTCATGATATTAGTATCTGCTGAACAGTCAAACTATCAGGCAACAATATACTTCTAGGAGTAGAACATTCCAAATCTACACAAAAATAAAGAACATCAAAGCGTACTCAAGGTGATCAAATTCCAAAAGTTAAATAGAAACATATCAGATAAAAATAATAAACAATTCTCCCCAGGTAGTTTAGAAATTCAAACAGAATGAATAATCAGTTTTACCATAATTGAATAACAATGTACCATGCAAATGGAAACAAATATCAGATTCCCAACTGAGTTCCAAAGATGTTATAAACTTGAATCCAGCAGGAAAAAGTTGGCTTACAAAGGAGATGCAAAACAAAATACTGAGGCCAAATTGAATATAAAACCAATTAATGAGAAAAGGCTGACAAAATGGGTGTTACATGGAAGTTAAAGGAAAAAAATAAGAACAATCTGAAGAAACAATCAAACCATTTTCCTCAAAAAGAAACAATCAAGTCATTGTTCCATCCAAGCTGTAATCATAATCATTCTATCGGAAACTAGTTACCCAGCTGCATACATTTATGTGTATGTCTATTACTCGATAGAACCACACAGCAAAAGGAAATATATAGAAAAGGATTTGACATATTTCAATAAAATATTTGAACTGCAAATTAAAGATTAAGACCAACAACCCGAAAAGAAAGCCTAACAACTTGGTGTCAACTCCACCTTCAATTGAGATAGGGCGTTGAGCTTTATGGTCAGGAGGAAGGATATCAACCACTTTCTAGTGCTTAGGCAATGAAAACAATTAACACCACTAAATGTCAATTTATTTTGACCTTCATACTCATTACAAATCCAATTTCTTCAAAATGAAAGTTTAACAAGCATGAACCATCATGAGTTGCATTCTAGAGGCCCACATATGATAATTTATAAACAACCACGTATAGAACCCTCAAAGTCCATAGATAGGCAGCCTTCAACATTTATAAACAGGCATGCAGTATTCCATTGCAAATTCATTTTTCACAGACTCGTCATTGAAAATAAAAGGTAAGAACTTCACATATACAAGGCCACAAAACCTACAACACTAGCTGTTTACAAGAGGCAACATACTAACAGAAAAGAAATATAAACAAAACATGAAAGCTCTCCACATTTAACACATTTTCCTCATCTGCTTCTGAACCCTACCACTAATTAGTAAAACAACCAGAGCACCCTTGCATAGAGGAACTCCAAGTTCATCGATAGATCAATTCTGATCAAGAGAAGACGACAGGAGCAATCACAAGATCAAAAAAAATATAAGGACATTTACAATTATCACCATATGAAGATTAAATAAAAATCTCAAATAGCTTTACTCACTTTCCCTTGAAAAGGATCCTGATCCTCTATCACCAATAACTCCTGGATTTCTTGGTCCAGTCACAACTCTGTTCAACTGTAGATTTGAATAATAAATTCCAAACAAGGCTGAAAAGGTTAGGGCAGCATCACAAGATACAAAGATTCACATTTAGACATGAAACTGAAGCGAAGAGAACACAAAACCAGCAAGTGCAGATACTCAAGCAACAATAATAACAATTTAAATTTACAGCCCGGCAGGTAATAATATGACCTAAGCATCAAAAAAAGTATAGTTGCATTTAAGACATCAAAGCATCCAAATCATATTGTTCTTAAGGGGAAAAAAGTGGGTAATTTGTTACTATTCTAAATAAGTCATAATAATGAATTAATATTAGGGGGAGTTCCAAAATCCGTTGAGAGTTCAGGACGGAAATTTATAACTGATACGTAGGAAATTCTGCGTATCAACCAAAGGAATGTCAAAGAAAACTTACTAGCCCAGATGTATTTCATGATATCTGTCTCTATCTCTCCCACTGCACTAATGATTAAGACCCAACTATTAGAAGTAAATGAATAAGCAAGAACTGCAAATTCTACTGGGTGAAGAATTGGAAAAACAATTACCAATTTTATGTAGTAAGACTCCCAATCACTGTGCCAGGGCAAGATATCCATCCCCCTGCACTGTCCGGTCCATTTTCTCTAATCTTTCCTCAAATCTTTCTCCGTCATTATTTTGAAAAAAAAATCTCTCTTCATCATACTTGTGGA
Source organism: Carica papaya (assembly GCF_054855325.1). Classification (NCBI taxonomy): domain Eukaryota; kingdom Viridiplantae; phylum Streptophyta; class Magnoliopsida; order Brassicales; family Caricaceae; genus Carica; species Carica papaya. Next base: position 13,891,179 of record NC_142311.1, on the reverse strand, counting down.
AATTATTGTAACACCCCCCCCCCCCCCCCCCAAAAAAAAAGGAAAAAAGTTCCAATACTTTTTCATCTTTCCACCTCTGTGCCCGTAATTTATTTCACCTTTATAATAACTACAAATCCATTTGTGCCAGTAGCATTTTACCCGGAAAATGCTCCAAACATCACTCCGGAAATGCCACATGAAAGAAGAACGCAGGGTAAAAAACTTTCCAACATCTTTAAAGCTGGCCGCATGGCACATCAAAGTAAGACCATCTTCTTGTGCCCTAAAAGTTAGGATGGATGGAGGAGTATTCTCACCTCTGATTAATTGTATTTTTAACAAAGATATTTTCCGTAATACACCACGATGATTTCAAAATACGCTATTACCAACTAAATCATTTAAAAGCATTTTTAATTTTTAGTAACATTTTTTAATTAGGAATCAATCTTCTTTTTTTATTAATATTATTACACACATGCAGACATATACATAAGTATGACCATAGAAAATTTTAAAAATCCTTAATTGGAAAACGATAGTACTCAGTCCATATAGATCAGCTTGATTTTTTTTTCTCAAGCATCAAAATCTGCATTATTATTATAGAGAAGAGGCTGACCTTTGCAAAAGTACTTGCCAAATCATCCATGTCTGATAATGAACCTAAACTTACAGCCTGAAAATCACATATAAGAAAAATCAGAGTGATCAAAACGGTCCCAAGTTCCACATCCACATATATTAGATATAAGTACATAAGCTTTATGACTATAATAACAGTTCCTAGACGGGAAAATTCATACGATCTTATATAAATTGCAGAAAAGATCAGAAGCATACAAATAAAGACTATTACCATTCTTATGGTAAGAATCAAAGTATCATTTATATTCTATTTTTTATTTACATTTATTTTATTTTATAGTTCTGAACGATGAACTTTTTTTTTAAATAACAAGTGTAATATTATCATTATGTATAGGCATCAAGGGGGTGTCGCTCATGTACAAAATTATGGTTAAACTGGATATGGACACTTCCAATAAGATTTCATTCTTGAACAAAAATCCATTTTTAATTTATTTAATCTATTCCATGACCAAGACAGGAGAGATCCATGTTACACCACGATTTTGATTATGAATTCCATTGAGCTTCCTCTACTTGATTGAGCAACCTAAAATTCAGTTATTTCAACTACATTAAACTATCTTTCAAATTGGTCAAGACTTTCCAATTTATGGCCGCTTTTCGAACTTTGTTTGTAACTCACTATAAGCTCGGAAACAAAGATACGATGTGTACAAACGAGATAAGAAAAACAACAACTGGAGCTAAATTTCCTTGAAGGAAATTTGTATTGCAGGGGAGGGATTAAATCTGAATCCACAGATACACAGTACATTCCTACTAACAGATGGAACATACTGAAAAAGGTTTTCCAAAAAGGTTCTTACTAGAACGATGATGTCATTTTATAGTAATTAACAGTGTGAAAATGGGCATTCCTCACAGCTCACTCGTAATTTCGCCATACAGTTCAAGTATGTCATGGGATAAACTTGCAACATTATAAAATGGGAGAAGAAAGATCTTCTGATGTGGCATTACAAAATCAACTAAACTGTGGACAAGAGCTGATCATTTTCCAGGTCACTTTGAGCAGGGAGTGGATTTCCAGCCACCAAGCAGATGGAAAAATTCCTATCGCTCATCTCCTTTTTATTTTCTCGGTCACTTGCAAAGAAAGGAAGAGCTATCAATAATATCACTTCCTCATTAACTTACATTAGGGGCCAGCCTCTGTATTATAGCAAGGATCTCGGAGACCTAATAGATATTTTGCTTGAGATATAAATAATTTTGTATATAGGTTGCACCCCTTGGTACGCTTTAAATATATTATATCTTTTCTTTTCAAAAAGGAAAAAAAAAATCTTCCATTAGGGATGATTCGATTAGGACCATTTTCAAGAGCCATCTTATTTAGGTGGATATTGTGTATCATATTGATAACTTCTCTCTTTATTGTCTTGTCCTTTTTTGTATCTAGTGGCATCCCCTTGGTGCATTTTATACATTAATTCCTTATCTTTTTTCTCCCCAAAAAGTAACAAACATTTACTAAAAGAAAAAAGTCTAACTATTAAATTATTTTTGTAAAACACAAGGGTTAAAATAAAAGGTCAGAACACGTTCACAATAAAAGCATGTAGGTGGCTCAAATATAGTAACAAGACTAGTTGGCTTAAGTGAATCACTGAGACTATCATGATATTCACAGATGTATGACTGTGAGGGAGGAAGAAAGACCACAATTTACAATTACAAATACAAATATATGAATTCAAAATTTGAAGCGTTGACAAGAAACTTAAAGGAGAAGGTGCCCTAAGAGAGTCGTGCGTGTTAGGTATATTGGGTAAATTAATGACCCAGTCATGTCTTCTTTTAGCCTGGAAAGACTAGATCTGCTGAATTCACAAAAAGAACAGCTGGTCATCTGATGCAACCAACCAAGCCTAGTGCCACTTGTCTGGACCAAGCCATGCAGCAGCTCTTGTCCTTAGCCTGCAAATCCATTTTTTTTCTCAATTTAATGTTTACTCTTTTTATTTTTTATTTTCGTTTAAAATAAAAAGTATTATATGATTCATTCACAAGCACCAAGGAGGTGCCAATCTATGTACAAAAAAATTTATGTTTATTTTTTTATTAAATTGATAAGTGTTCAAAAAATTCGATTTTGAAGTAAAGAAACATATGTTTCTTCTACTACACTAAAGTTACAGTTTAAACAATTTCTTAATTTCTTATAATTGGAAATAAATTTTTAAGCAATGTATTAATTATATTGATAGCTAAAACATATTAGCTCAAATATATTTGGCCATTTCTCTATATATCTTTCTAATCCAAACGATATTTATGACTAGGACATTGACTTACCCCAGCCTTCCCTACTCAACTATTCTATGCGCAACAGCGAACATAGAGGAAAATGGCATAATAGCACTAAATTTGAGGAAGAACTACAGGCATTAAAAGACTGCATGCATAACTTTCATTTTAAGAGTTAACAGCGTGGTATATCTTTGTTTCTATAGACAAACATCAAATTTTCATACAGACTAATAGATAATCCATTCGTGGAGCATTCTAGTCTTGCAATATAAACACAGAGGTTAGTCATGCAGTAGCAGAAACACATCAACCAAACTAATTTTAAAGCCAGTTAAAAGCCCATTGCGGCATGCACCTATTACAACAACTGGCCAGAAATTCCTGTTCTGGCAGTTTTTTCTTTTTTTAGAGGATTCTGTTTTCAGTCTCTTGGCACTACATAAATACCTAACAACACAAGATGCAAGTTAAAGCGATTGAGCAAGTGCTAAATTTCTCATTTGTAGGAGTAAACTACCCACTTAAGAAATCAAAGTAATCAGAACCAACTAAAAGGAGTTTTTCATTTTCTTTTTTTTTTTTTGGAGAAAAAAAATATATAGGCAAATTAAATTTTATTTCTGATTAAAAAAAAAATTTGTTACACATACTAGAATTCCCACTGGTCATAAAGTAGAATGATCACAAAAAATCTCAAGAGAAACAAATTTTACCTCCCCTCTGTCAAATAACCGATATTCATCATCATTGGCAGAAGCAAATACAAGAGCATCCTCTTCATCATCTTCCAAACCTCCTAACTCCACCTCTCCCACAACATTTTGACCAAAAAACTCGTATTGTGATGCATCAAAAAGAGTATTGCCTGCAATATGATCCATCAATCGACAAAATCATCATGAGACACAGGCAGAAGGTAGTTTGAATGGTCAATTATACAATTTTAGGAGGTGATCCAGAAAAATTAACACCTAACTCGAAACTACAACGCATGCTGAACAGAAGATAAAAATCACGCCAAACACTTACATACTAGCAACTACTACGAATCAAAATTAATCATTTGAATCAAATCCAAGATTTCCAATAAGAACAAGTAAAGGCTCCAAAGGCTACTAGGAAATGACTAATGACAACGAACCATTAAGATGCAACCCCAATTAAAATCACATAAGCCCTAACGTTTTAGTCGCTCATGAATTCGTTCACGAAGAATAAACAAAGGAAGGATAACAAAATAAAGATCCAATCTCATGTTATCCACAGCTTTTGATTGCAGAATAGATTTAAAAAGAGAAAACTCAATGAGTTAGGAACCAACTACCAAACAGAGGTAGATAGACAGAATTTTCTTAAAACTTGCATTTCTCAGCACCCAAAGAAGGTACAAAATACGATCAAGAAACAACTCCACAACTGAAAATGAAAAGAAACATAACATAAATTCGAATTTTAAAGAAACAGAGAGCTGAAGGAGCTGACCTGAAGAACTCTCAGTGAAGTTGCAGAAATCTTTGCCATCGGATCTCTCCATATCAACGAAGCACCGAGCTGAAAAACACGAAATCCGTACAAGTCAACGACAGGAGAACATGTACAGAACGCAAACTACGCCGTTTCCTTTATGAAGTAAAACCCTAGGGCTTTCTTAGGGCTATCTTAAGAAGGAGAAAACCAAACCGGGATTAAAGGCGGTAGTGAAGTCAGAATTACGATCGGAAAAGTGAAAGAGCAGTGTTCTTGGGGGATTATTAGGGTTTTGATTTGGTGAAGCAGAGGGAGGAAGGTGGAAGGAAGTAATTCCTCTCTCTATGAAAGAGAAAGAGGAGCATTAACCAACTTTTTTTTTTTTTCCGCTGTGCCCACCAGACAAAAATACGCACTCTGAGGGGAAAAAAATCACCCGAATACTTTTATATTGAAATGCTGAATTTATGAAAATCGATAAATGATTTATAACAATTTTGAAAAAATTTTACTAGATTCGTTCACGCATAATGCGTGATATATATATATATATATATATATTCGTGTATGTATATTTAAATAAATAATTAAAAAAATTTCAGTTAAAAGTGAAAAGGAAATATATTTGAACTTCAACCACAAGGTCTCTTTCTCATGTAAGTGATGCAATTTTTGAACCCCATTTTTAACTGTAGAAAATTTCCCTTTGAATTTATTTTTAATACTATCTTTATGTTTATTAATATTTAAGAAATAAAAGTTTCAAAATAATTTTTTTTTAAAAAAAAAAAAAACGAAGTAAAATCATAATAACTCTGAAAATTATATTAGAAAAATTATCAATACCACTTTAAATTATTTTTTATTTTTATTTTTAAAAGTTTTTCATTTGAGCGAATGAAAAACTAAAACCTCTATTTAGTTTAATTGTTTATAAAATTTTAAATAGTGGATTTACAAATTAAGATAATTTTAAAATATTTAAACCAATTTGTATGAAAGAAAGATGGTTTACAAAAAGTCAGTTTTAACATTTATTGGACAGCTGATGCGACACACCGCACAACCAAAGCAATAAATATTCAACTATATATTTGCCTCTTAAAATATCATCATATTTTTTTATAACTTCTTCCCGACGAAAACCATTTGGTCTTTTATTTGCTAATATATAATTAGAAGTTAAATTGAAATCCAAGAATCAACAAATTTCCAAATTCTCTCTCCCGATACATAAAAACTTGGATGTTGGAATTCCAATAGGAATTTTTAAAAATGTCACCTTTGAATATTTTTTTAAAAAATAAAATTATATATATTTTATAATTAGATGATATATATATATATATATTTCGATAAAATATTTATTCCTATAGCAGAAGATAGATTACGTCAAAATTTTACTTATCATATTTTATTATGAAATACATAATTTTTTATATAAAAAAATTTTTGTTAAAATATATCTGATCCATGTATAAATATAAAAAAAAAATACCTAAAAAGTTAAATTTAAACATTTATATTCTATCAAAATAAAAATAAAAAAAAATCCTGACATACATATTTGAACTATTCCATTTCGTGAATCAATCTCATATTTAAATTAAAAATTGAAATTAAAATACTGATACAAGCTTTTCTCTTCTGAATTACATAAATTCATATCTAAAAGAGACTTACAACAAATTCTTTTAAACTTGACTAACTTCATCAATTTACGTTGCCAAATAATTTTCTTTGGGTGTTGGTTATGGTATACTCAAGGCCAATCTTGGTGCGCCAGACTAAGTCTCCCGAATCTAGTAAAAGCAAGTCATCCCATATCAAAAATAATAGATTAACAAGAAAAATCCTTACAGCCTCGTTACAAATGAATCAAATCCTGAATCTGGCTACAAGTCAGACACTTGCTTACAGAAGACTGCTCCTTTGAATCTACAAAATTTAAACTCTAAATACTTCTAAAATAAGTACATCAAATGATTGACAGATCAAATGCCCTCAAATTCTTAAAAGAACTTGGCATATCCAAACTTTATTTTTAAATTAAGACCAATAATCATCGAGAAACCTAAAGCTCCAGAAACCCACTGTTCAAAACAAAGTTTGAACCACACAATCCAAGATCAAATAATTCTCTGCTCAAGTTGCCGGAGGAGATTTCTTTCTCATAGTCCAGAATGCAGCATAATAGCGATTCTGTAAGAAGCAAAAATGCAGCAAAATTTGAGATAAAACAACCGTCACGATCAAATTAAGCACCAAATAAGTGAATGCATTTTCCTACACGACAACTTTATTCACAAAGATGCTAACAGATTGTAGTGTCTCGGGAATATCATGCTTCACGGTAATTTTTTGATATTTCATAAGAATTGAGTACTGAGATTCATAGATTTCCGCAGGTTGCCACCCAAAAAAAAGGTTAGGTACGATTCAAAGGATAAAGAAGCTTCCATACAAAAACGTAGCCACTAAACAAAATTATGCTTCAAGTCCTTATCTGACCCTCTCTGATTCACTCATTCATATAATGTAAAATATCCTGAGGAAACAAACGGACCCTCTCTGATTCCCTCATTCATATAATGTAAAATATCCTAAGGAAACAAACTAATTGTGTTTTCTGATTTAATGTATAATCCTTTTTTCAGCCAACAAATTCTCCCTAAAAACCAGCACTCTAGAAGTCACTTCTAAGACATAGCATCTACTACCTGCCCATTTATCAGAGTGATAACTTCTAAATCATGTGACTACAGCTATTACTAAACAATATTTGTGAATATTTTCCAAAGTCACATACGGTGTTTAAAAAACTTCAACAATGATCTGTTCTCCAACTGGAAAAAAAAAATCATCATTTTGTAACTGCACCTAACCTTACAGTGGCTTTTAATTTTAATCAGAAGCATGAAAGAAAAGGTTCACAAAATAATTTTAAAAAATGAAAAGACAATAATATTTTTTCCCCCATGCTTTCATTAAATGGACTATCTTTTTTTATATCCAAATAAACAATTCTCCTAGTTCCAGTTTAATTCTACATCAACTCATTCTTTGAATTCATCAATAAGTCTCCCAACTGTTAACCCATTACTGTTGTACAAATCGTAATTACAATTCTTTCTACTAAACAGTTAGCAAGAATCAATGTGTTCAGTGAGTTTTCATGGTACTGCAATATCCTCCTCAATGGTGTATATGCAAGAATTGGCATGAATGGAAAAGCCTCTGAAACCAATATTTTAGCAACCTAGATGAATATTTAATTCTTTAACACAAAGTTCTAAGATATTAATCTTCACCAAAGAGACCCAAATCAGTCCATTGTAACTGCACGGACACATTGACACGAGTGTGTAATATCTACAAACCGTTGCATGCATGAAAGATTGTTTGATGTTTTTAACCATGGATGAATATCATTTCCACTGGTGTATTATTTTTAGAAAAATAAAAATAACCTGACTAAAAGAAAGAACATTTAAAATGGTGCGAAAGACCTACTTGCATCATTGATCGAGGATTTGTAGTGTAGGTTGTCTCAATGGTCTTTTCCTTCTGCAGATCATAAATAGTGGTTCACATTGATGCTCCATGAAGCTTTGAAACAGACAAATAAGCCAGAAAGCATGTAGTAAAAAGGCTACCTCAATCTGAAATCCATACATCAAAGCAACTCTCTTTACATCCTCCAAGCTCAATTCAATTGACATCTCCTGCACAATAGGAAGAAAGAGGGGAAACTGGAAACTCATGAGAGTTGAAAAAAAAAATTTTGATTGAGATAGGAAATAAGAAAAGCCGAATGAATGAAGCAGAAAAAAACTGAAGCAGAGCAACTTTTAGCCTTATAAGACTGTGCCTTTGAGGCTATGGGTCAGTGTGCACGCTTTCAAGGAAGAGGCGAAAAGGCTTACATCTTCTTGCCCATACATATCTGCAAAATGATATAATAGAGGTCCCAAGTTTATCCACACCTGTCAGCCAAGTATACAGATTATACACATACCAAAATAATAGAGAAAATAGAAGCTAAATTCAAAGACCTTAAACATAAAGGAACTTACTCCACCATCTTTCAAGATTCTCGATATAATCTCAATATATTCAATAATGTTGTGTGCTGTGTCAATGAAAAAACAGGTCACGACTGCATCCCACATTCCTGCACATACAACAAATTTTGCTTAATAATTTACATTTAAGGATGAAGATATAAACACACATGCACACACCTTGCAGTAATGCAGTCATGCATCCATGCCAAGAGAAACACGATAGTTTCTATGAAGGTGTGATTCCACATTACAACATTTATTAATGTAATCCATATTACCCAAACCAGAAAAAGTAAATATGAAAATCCAATATTGCATTCATAATAAGCTGATATATGTACAGATATTAATAGTCCTATATATGACCATGGATAATAGAGTTAGGTATCCAATATGAATATCCTAAAAGTTTAAACTAATAAAATAGGATTCAAAAATAAATGTTTAAGCATGTCAAAGATGAACTTTGAAATCTTTGAAAAGTTACTTTTGATGTTCTCTAGAAAATTTTGTTTGTTGATTACTCCACGAAAAGACATACAATCCCCAAAATGTTTTTATGAATAAACACGTACAAACACCTCCTTTTCGAAAAATGAAAACTAAAAGATGTTTCCCGTGTAAACAAATGAGAACTTAGAACTCCTACCTATTTGGCATGATTCGCTGTAGACCTCAACAAAGTCACCTCCACACATAGAAAACCCTTCAGTAATTCCTGCACTGCTTACAGTATAAAATAAAATCATTACAAGGAAATGATTATGGAGAAACATACTTCTAAGGCCATCCCCTTAACAAAGTAGATTATCATATTAAGCACCTTAATACACCACAAGAATCAGACACTTGGCATACTGTATATTTTATAAATGGCTGGTTCCCTCTTGGTAAAACATGAAGATAATAGTTTTCTCTTACATACAGGATTATGGAGAAATAATACTATTTTGTCACCAGGTGCACAATGTATATTTAAAAATGGCTGGTTCCCTCTTGGTAAACATGAAGATAATAGTTTTGCCACTACACAAGTGATATTATGTAACAAAGTCAAATTACAATTATTACTTACTGTGCACGATTGTGCATAAAAAACTAGCTTGGCACTCAAAGGCCACATTAGGCTATGTTAGTAAAAGTGAACTCTATTTGTGGAATTCATTTAGAAAGACAAAATTTAACTATGAGATTATGGTCCCCCTTAAATCAATAATTTTGATGAAATTTGAAATGAATTGTCTCAATTTCGATTGAAATTTTAGGAGATTTCTTCTAGAAAAAGAATTCTGGGAGCTCAATTTTATGATTCGTATGGAATTTTATGCACTTGTTGTTAAAATAAAATTTCCAAATAAATTCCACAAATAAAGTTAATTTACTTCCAAACACGGCCTTAAGGAAAATTCACAAAAAGTTCTAGATAAAGAAAGCATAAAACTAATAAATGCACAGAGAGATAGGAGGCCCTTCAAAATGCTGTTAATACCTTGCTGGAAGAATATCAGGTATTGATACAGGACGAAGTTGATCACTGTCAGAACGTGAATTGCAATTGCTATGGATCCAAGGATATATTGTCCACTGGCCAATGCTTTGAGAGCTTTAAAACTCAAATCAAGCAGAAAAAAACTAGCTTCAATACCAAACTAACCATCTTTAGTCAGCAAACTTTACAAGAAAATAAAAATCCAAAAAAAAACAAAAGGCCCATAAATCTTTTTTTTTTTTTTAAATAACAAAAGGCCCATAAATCTTACTGGTTAAGAATGAAACTTGAGCAAATCATCATGTAGTATGAAAATTCATTTCCCTGGCTTATAAAACCTGTTTCAGAAAATAAGACCTGCTTTAAAAATGAGGAGAATTATGTAGTTTAGATTGCTTCGTTATCATGAGAAATGAAACAGTTTTGACTCATATCAAAGATGCACCTAGGCAAGAGATCTCCAGCGCCAACCGCCCAAGTCCAGCGCCAGGAACAAGACAGGCAGGAGGGCTGACAAACAAAAGTTGTAGTATTACTAAAAGATACATATGAAATATGGAATAGTTGCAGTGGAGATATGTTAACTCTCAAAGAACTTTTTTTTTAAGAAAAAAGAGGATACCTCTTCCCATCACGGTTAGGAAACAGTGAATCGAGCTCTTCAAGAATAGGCTTGTAGCACTGATCACGTTCCTTTTGTCCCTGTAGTATGAAGAGTATGTACTCAAAGGAACTACGCTCTAGCTCAAAGACCGAGATTGTAACTCTGAATCCAAAATAAAGGTAAAAAACTATTACCTCAGCTGCCCAGTCTCTAACTATATTCCTTATTATACAACGAACCTGAAAAGAAAGTTACAAACAATTAAATCCATCAAGTACCCATATTTCACATGGGACTACCAAAATTGTATTAATGGATTTGGCCGGCAAAACAACCAAGTTCCATAAACATACTCTCAAGCATTTCCAGATAGTGGTCTCGTCAGTTAATAATATAAATGAGAAATTGTTTAGAAATGTAAAAAATGTGAGCTTATTATGGGCAAATTTCAAGGGTATCACCTCAAAAATACTATTAAGGAACTCAAAAATGGCTTTCTTTAAATTCGGAAGCACTCATGAAGAAAATTATCACAACACTCATGAGATAAACAGGGTGCTTCCGAAGATTTTGACACAAATTGCTTGAGAAAATGACAACTCTTTGGAATATTTTACAAGTACACCACTTGTATTCACAAACATTCATTTCCTTTGGAGTTTCAATGGCAACATGCTTGCAACAATCATCCTTGCAAGCACTTGACGAATTATGATAGCAATAAGCAGGGTTGGAAACAAGTCAAACATGTTCATGTTAGGGCATGACATTATTAGTAATGAGAATTTTGGGAATGTCATAAATACACTAACACTTCTATAAAGTCTATGTACATGGGTGGTACCCCCTTTTTCTGGTACTGTGTTAATATATACTTCATATTTTTATTTCAGAAAAAAAGTCAAACATGTTCATGAATGTTCTTATTTAGGTTTTTCAAACTCCATTGGAGTTTGATTAAATCACTCAGAGCTCAAATTTGGTTATATGTGACTTCATCTCAAAATATACCTTATCTACATCAACCAAGGGAACATTCAACTGCATCGATGGATCCAACCAATCACCAGATGTTGAAGATACCTGAATGATAGAAAAGTAAGGAAGAGAATTAGTTAGGACACTCAAATGCGGATGAAGCAAGGTGCACTTTAACTAATCAAAGGCATTACAAAAGAAAATAAGGTAAACTTGCATGAAAAGCCAAGGGAATACTAATGGTAGAAATTTTGTTCCAACACTCGATGACGGTAGTTCCAATCTTCTGTCAAAAAAATTAATTTCCACTCTTCATTTAGAAATTCAAGATCTTGCAAGTTAACTCGCATCTTTATGAAGGAAAAAATATACAAATTTAGATTTCAATTTTGATGTTCATATGCTAAAATAAACACATGCTCAAATGAATATTTCTCACATAAGAAATCCTCAACCCACTTAAAATAGCATGCAATACCACTATATAACAAAGAAGTATTCATGTAATCACCAACAACATGTCAACCAACATATAAGAAATCATATTTCAGTCCCCTCAAAAAGAATAAGAAGTTTGAAATGGATCCAACAGCATTACATTCCCATTGGCATCACTTGCGTCATTTCCGTCATGTTTATATGCCTCTTTCTCCTTTCCCAAGACTAAATCACAGCTCTCAGAAACAGAATCATGAAGGTCTTCTTTTGGTATCTCCTGTGGTTATCTACAGAAGTCATATTTCTAAATGAAAAAGACAGAAAAAACTTAAAAAAATAAATTGTATCTTTTCAACTGTGGACTCTTTCAAAATAAGACAATGGTTATCTAATGTTGCCAATACCTGTTTAGACATGAGTCCTACCACAGACTTGTGCATAATGTTGCTTCCTGCCTGAGCCTCACCATGATTAGAACAACACGTTCTTTCACTACTTGATGTTGACTGATGAGAAAAAGTACTCCTCTCTCCAGAGTGCGACTGCTCAGTAGTATTCTCAACAATAGTATCTTCACATATGTCCACATCCTGACTCATATCTATAGGGGGTTCAAATGCCTGCCAAGCAATCACCAATTGCACATTCTAAGATGTAAGGTATTTCAGATATCTCCGCTCGTAAGAGACTGGAGTAGAACACAAAACGAGCAAGATTGAAGAAGTCCAAAATGAAAATTATGCATCACATGAGCACAGAGGATGAAATATGGCTACAACTCACCTGAAGCATGCTAAATATGAAGAATGAATTAACTGATATACACCTGCAGAATCAGAATCCATAAAAAGTCCATCAAATTAGTGATCTCCGTAGCCAAAATTCTCCATTTCATGGAAGATGCTCAATTTCATTTTTAGGGGCTTTGCTCGCTGATTTGGGTGATTTTCACTACTCACTTGGACCAGGAAAGAGAAAAACGAAAATGTCACAGAAGGGGGATGTAATCCAAGTAGACAGGAGGTAAGGAGAGTTATACAATTAAAGAATATCCACATTGTTTTGTATCTGAGGATGTAACATGTCATGTTCAATATCCTTCCTTTACCACTAACAGCATTATCACAGTTCCTATCAGTTCACCATGAACTCTTATCTCAGGAATTCAAACTGCACCAGGCTGACCAAGATGCATATAAAATAAAAAATCCCTATAAATCAACAAACAAACCTTGGCAAGAAAGTGCCAACCTTAAGAAGTGTACTCAAAGTGCATCCAGCATTATGGTTATACTAAAAACAGTAAGGGAAGCATACATCCTGTGCATTTCCACAATTGAGAGTGTACTGAATCAGAAATAATTCAGCATAGTAAGCACCCCTAGACTAAGAATGCATATAAACTAAGTATGTGATGCATGTGCGTGCCAAAGATTCCTTACAGCACTTATATATTTGAACAAGTTTTCTTCTACCTTCTTCAATTTTTTCCTTGGGCATCTCCTAAAGTAAAAGGTCCATGTATCTTTTACGAGAGAAAGAGCTCAATTTTAGCTTTACAAAATTTTAGAAAGAAGAAACCAAGTTTACTAGATGTATGTAAATCCTTCTATAGAGATATACACTGCACTTAAAAGAGCTTTTAACATCCAGATACATTTTTATGCTATTCAGTAGAAACTATAACCAAAAATATTAAGCCGTTAAAAAGGTAAGCAGAAGGAAATTACCTCCTCAACTTTTTGTACTTGATAGGGTAGTGAGATAGTAAAGCCTGAAAAAAAAATTTGTTTCTCTTAAAAGAATTGGTAGGGCCAATATAAAATGTCATTAAATGCATTTTCACTCATCTCAGACAAGCCAAAAGTGACTCCTCATATTTTGCAATAGAAGTGAATTTCACATTAATTCAACATACAAAATTCCTAGTCACGTTATGCGGCATGCCAATTTGAGTGACTTAGCACATTACTCACAGAAGACAGCACCATAATGTACTAGCATCAAAGATCTCCTGTGACTTAAAAATGGAGTTTAGCATTGAAATAGCTGAGACAACAAACAGGCTAAGCCCCCATACAGAGGCTTCCAATCTTGGTTCTGTTTAAAGAGTTCGTTTCTTCAAGAAGTTAAGACCGACATTTTAAAAAATTCAATAATATCGACACATAGCTATCATTTATGAATTCCCCTTCCTGTACAGGGCGACAACCCCTTTGCTTGTTTATATATTTACTCTTTTTCTCTCGCCACAAAAAAAAAAAAAAATCTCTGAACAAATCAAAGAGTACCTTATGTACAGGTGGTAGCTTCTTAAATGACTTTTCATATCTTTTGATATCCTCTTCTGCAGCTTCTGGGTAGCTAAAGAAAGTACATGCAATAAAAGGGAACATCGTTGATCCCATCAACAGGAAGAAAATAAATACTACATTACGAGAATTCGTCTCATAGATACATAGGTAAAGTAGCGGTATCATATGATACCATTAAAACATCACTGTCAACATTGTATACCCAATCCCTTTGTAAAACTCTCTGGTAAGTTTCTTCGAGTGAAATTGTTTAAGATTCTCCGAATAAGAAAAAATCTGAATAGGTAACATGAAACATTTTCGATAAAACGAAATTTCCAAGCTTCATTTTCCAACTCGTATGATAATCAAGCTCAAAAAACTTTTTGCACTCGATAAAAAATCGATCGCTCGATCGTCACGTAATTGTGAATTTACTCGGTGAAAAAACGAATCTCGTGAATGGATTACCAATATTTGATCGTTGTAGCGACTTTATGATTGGAACAAAAATTAAAAAAAAAAAAAGAAAACTAAGTGAAAATAATGAATTGAAGAAAGGTACTTGAGGTAGGCGCTAATTATGCGCCGAAGGGACTTGACTTCTAGAGCTTCTTCAATCTTTCTCTGACGGCGTCGTTGCTCGTCTTCTTCCAGCTCCGTCGACATCCCTCGTTTTCTCTGATTAGACGAGCTCAGTTCTTCACTGCCTGTACTCCAGTTGTTTTTGTTCCACGGAGGCTTCGAAGGAGAGACTAAGGTTTTTTTCCTCTTATTGTCAAAACTAAAGCTCTTGTTTGGTTGCTCGAATAAGATGAACCACGAATTTAATTTTGGCTTGTCTGGGATAGTAATCTCTTATTGTCAAAACTAAAGCTTTTGTTTGGTTGCTCGAATAAGATGAACCAGGAATTTAATTTTGGCTGTCTGGGATAGTAATATCCGGATTTTCTTAATGTAATTTCTCATTAATAATGATTAACCCCAAAAATTCCCATTAATCATTACTAAATTTTGAAAATTAATATAAAATTCGTTATAAATGCTTTGGTGAAAATAGTGATAAAGAAAATGAAGATATATAATTACCCAAATTATTTTTTAATTTTTAATTTCTAGAGTTATATATATTAAACTTATATTATTTAAATATTTACATATATCTTTAATCATATAATTAGTATGACTATATTTTATTAAATCTATATATCATACATTTAGTGCTAATAATATTAAGAGTATATGTCGATATAATTGATATTATGAGAAGGGTAAAAGTAATTATTATATAAATATGTTGATTATATTTAAAAAAATTCAATATCAACTTAATCATAATGAGGTATTTAATATTGTTAAATATTAATACCGTTATATAAATAAATTAATAATATTATCTATTAATTATTTTTTTTTTACAATAATTAACTTTAACTAAGTATTATTTTATAATATATAAGATTATGATTAGCTTTGTGCCTAGTTGTTTAAGTACTATTTTTTTTTATAAAAAAAAAAAAAATAATACCTTTTACAATAAAAGCACGTAAAATATTTTGCAAAAAAGTTAATTTTAAAAATTAAGTTTAATGCTTGAATAAATCAACAAGAAATCTACATAAATACAATATTAAATTTGTTTTCGTTTTCATATTTATCAAATGGAAAGAGATATTGAATATTATAAAATATTATTTATTGGCTGAATTTCATGTTTATTTTATCCGAGAAAATGTGTTTAAAATTCCACATTCTTCATTAAGTGCTCGTAAATGAAGTATCCATAACTCATTCACAATCATTTTATTATTCACACTAAATATTCAATAAAGCATTAGAGAGAATTTGTAGACAATTTCATACGGAAATTATAAAACCAACCCTTTTTCACCATGCACTCCCAAAAATTTTTAAAATTTAAAATTATTTTAGCATAATCTTTTTTTTTTCTCTAACCCCGTATTATCTACATGGTAATGCATACATAATACAAATTCATAATAAGACACCTCAAATTTACACTATCATATAAATAATTGAAATACTAATATCATCATACAAAAAATATTCAATAAAATAAAATAAACTTAATTTTGAATATAATACCTAGGCCCAAAAAATTAGCCCAAGATAAATTTTACTAATTTAGATATGTATAAAAAATATATTTTATAAATTAATTTAATGAAATTTTTGTTATATTTGAGAAAAAATAAATTAAGGATAAGATTAAAAATAATTTTTAAAAAAATGTATGAAAATTTGGATTCTGAAGGTGTTTTTGAAAGAAAAATAAGAAACTTTGTGTCATAACGTAAATAAAAAAAATTTAACCACGTAAGACCGCCTAATCAACATACTTGATGAACGGTTAAGATCAAACGCGATGAACGATCCAGATTAACGTGAGATGGGTATAAATCTTTCGCATCACACTGAACCCGAACCCTAGCCTCCAGCCTCCTACCAACCGCCGCCGCAACGGAGCCACCTTCGATTGTCAAAAAATGTAAAATTCTCCTATTCGCTCGGAATTCGATTCTGAGCACCCCTATGGTCATATCGGAGGAAAAAGAATAGTGAGTGAGCCGAAAACTGAGGGTGAAGCTCGGCGGAGCTGCCACGGGCAAAACCCGCAACCTCCTCCGATGAGCCTCTTCCTGTTTTTCGTTTCATGTTATTTTTCTAACGTTGTGTTCACCGTTCTATTTTTTACAGGTTGATCGAAGAAAAAATTCTAGTTGCAAAGGTGAGCCAGTGGAGCCGACACACCCAAAAAATTTCACCACCGGTAGGTTTTCGTTTTATGATTTTTTTTTGGACTAACTGAGACCCCCTAATATATTTTTTCGCAGGGATATTGTAACACCCCATAATAAATTGTATGTAATTTAAAATTTATTAATAAAATTTCTTAATTTTTTTTCATTTAATTTAGAGTAAAAATGAAGTAAAATTAATTGAGAATTAAATTGAAAATAATTTTGGAGAAAATGGGTGAAAATTTTGGTTCTGGAGATATTTTTGAAAGAAAAATAGAAAAACAGGGGTCAAAATACAATTTAGAGAAGTTTCACCACGTCAGACGTCTGGTCAGCAGGCGCGGTGAATCAGGACACGCCGCATGGCAGCGAATGCTGCCATGGTGCCACGCGGGCGATCCGCGTGCTCAGGATCGAACGGCTCAGATCCGTTCCCGCGTACACGGATGGCTCAAATGCGTTCCCTCCCCAAACGCGATTGGATGGTCAAATTTGAACACGATCGGATGGTCCATAGCAGATCACAATGGACGGTCCAAATCAAAAGTGGATTGATATAATAATTCTCATCCACACCAAACCTTAACTCTAGCTGCCAGATCCTCTCGCCAGAGAAGAAGACCCGACCGTCGGAATGACACTGCCGCCACCCATCGCCGCACCGGAACTTTTTTCGACCACTAAAAAATGTTAAAATTTTTTGCTCGAAATTCAATTTTAAGCACACCCATAGCCAAATCAGAGTAAAAAAGACCGACCAATTGGTCAGAAAATGCTGGCGAAGCTCGGAGCCGCTGCCTCGGGGAATTTCATAAAACGCCTCTGATGAGGCCCTTTCCGATTCCCGTTCGGTGTAATTTTTTCACCGTTGTGATTACCATGTCCTTCTCTATAGGTTGACCAGCACCCAAACGCAACGTGAGCCGAATGAGCTACCGCACCGGAGAGCCCCGCCGCTGGTAAGTTTCAGTTTTTTATGTTTTTTTTACAACCGATACCTTTTAACGTATTTTTTTATAGAAATCGATGCAAAATCGGCCGAATTCCATTAAAAACAGCCAAAAATAACCAACCCAAGGCTGACCGCCACCGTGGGCGGCAGCGCCGTCACAGGAGCACGGCAGAGCCGCCGTGCCAGAATTCTGAAATTGGCCAAGTGGATCCCAGGACTGATTTTGGGTTTCTTTGGGATATTTGTAAGTATGATTAGTGCGTTTTACTTCCTGAAGAAAAATTCAGGGAACTTGGGAATCACTCGTAGACGCAGTCGAACAACTTAGCTTTTCGGATATCAAATCGAGTAAGGATCCCTCACCCTATTCCCTATCATAGAATTGAAGTCTAAAAAAATAATAATACGATATTTTATGCGAATTTAATAAATGTACATAATTAATTACGGCTTACTAATGGAGGCAGAACCGAAAATTATTCTCTGTTGATTTATTTTACAGTCTAAAAGTATGATGGTATCTTATTAATTGATTTTATGGCTTTGAATGCATATAAAGTTTATTTTATGTGTTTACTGCTGAATCGGAAAAAATGAAAGTTAAACGGTAAAAATTATGTGATGAAATGAATAGATGAAACAGTAGTTTTACCGGATATCCTGAGAGATGGTGGACGGACCAGGTATATAGGAAACCCTACCATGAACGTTGTCTCATACCGGACAGGGTACGTAGACTTGATAATTTGGCGCTCATACCGGACGGGGTATTGAGATTTGATAAATTGGCGCTCATATTGGATGGGGTATGAGGATGGCTCATGATTGAGAATGTTATGTGAAAGGGTTCACGTGTAACGGGAACATCCCTATGAACCCCTATGGATACCAGTAGGCTGGTAAAAAGAGCGATAGTTTTTGTGTATTTATTGATGATGAACATATACTTATAATGTGTACTACAATTGTTGATTATACATGAAATCATGATCTGTGTAATATTATTGTCTGTATAGATTGTTTTTATGAATCGCACTATTGTAAGTGAACAGTAAATAGTTCTATTATTAATAAATGTATTGGTTTAAATTAAGTGCTCCATTGGTGTTTTAATTTTATACCAACCTTTACTTCTGTGTCGGTGATATAGTGTGATATCCTTATTGGACTAGTGTAGCTCATCTCTTATTTAACCATTTCAGATCAAAATGACTAGGTTCCAGAGCCCGATCCGCATGAAGATTGCGAGTAGATACTAGATTTCTTTATTTTCCATTTATTTCCTTATTCTTGTGTTTCTTTCGAAAGAATGAATTTCGTAATGCTATTTGGTACTTTGAGTTCTTTGTGTAAGGAATATAAACCCTTAACATTTATTACGTTTCTGCACTTTCATTATCTTTTATTTTCTTTGGATATTTTCAGGATCGTTACAAATATGTATAAAGGTGGCTGAAACTAGCCAAAACAAGCTAAAAATGGTCAGACCGAGGTAACCCGTCGCTGCGGGCGGTGGTGCCGTCACCGGGGCACAATGGTGTTGCCGTGTTGGAATCCCGAATTTGGTCGAAAAATATTTTTAACACCGAATTTAGATTTTTGGGATATTTTTAGGTAGTAAAGCGTGTTTTATTCTCCAACATGAAAATTCAGAAAATTCGAAGACCGCTAGTAGGCGCAGTAGAAAGTTCGGTGTTTCGAACATCGATTCGGGTAAAAATCTCTCACCCTATTCTATGTTATGGAATTGAAGATTAATAATCAATAATATAGTATTTTGTAAAATTTAGAAAAACTTTAAAAATAATTGTAGGTCACTAATGGAGCCAAAACTGCTTAGTTATTTATTTGTCCTGTTTAATTGATTATTTAAATTAACAACTTTAAAATACATGATAATATATTAGAATGGTTAAATGATTCAGTCGTGCTTACTTAATGCATATATCGCTTGTCTTGCCTGATTTACGGTTGATTTGTGAAAATTTAAATTAATATGCAAATGAAAAATTAGTTGGTTATATGAATTAATGAATGATTGTTTTACTGGATATCCTGCGATATGGTAGACGGACCGGGTACATAGAGAATCCTACTATGAACGTTACCTCATACTAGACGAGGTATGGAGATGACCCGATTTATCCTCATACCGGAAGGGGTATCGATGGATAGTATTTTTGGCACTCATACCGGACGGAGTATGAGAACGACCGGTTAGTTGATAAGTTTAGATATTAGGTTCACGCGGAATGTGAACCCCTATGAACTCTAGGGATACTAGTAAGCAAAATAAAAAGGAAAAGTTGTTGTTTTTGCTCACTTGAATACGAGATCATAATGTTATTTGAGTTATTGTCTCTATAGATCAGTTTTGAAAATCTCACAACGGTAAGTATGCAATAAATGGTTTTCCTTATGATAAATGAATTTACTTAAATTAAGAGATCCACTAGTTATTTTTATAATTTTTATCAACATTCGATTTCTGTATTGGTGAATAGTGTGATATTCTTATTGGACTAGTATAAATCACTCATTCTCCTATTAACCATTTCAGATCAAGAAAACCAAAATCCAGATCCTTATTAGCAGGAGGCCTGTGTGTAACGGCCCCGGAAATATTAAAATGAAATGAGTATTTAAATATATCAAATGCGGAAGCGAGATCAAAATTTCAGTTAACATCCCTTACACGAAAAACCAGAAACGTACTTAAAATATAAAAGATTAAACTAACTAAGAGAGAAACTCGAAAATAAAACTATGAGTATGACTACAGAGTCTCTAGGTATCCCCTTCGTCGTCCTCCTGCGGAACGGGCTCGGGAACCATGTCTTCCTGATCTGAAATGGTTAAATAAGGAGTGAGCTACACTAGCCCAGTAAGAACATCACGATATCTCACCGTCACGGAGGTAAAGGTGGGTAGAAAAACACAAAAAGACCAATGGAGCATAATTTACAATAAACTCGTTTATTAACATGAAAACCTTTACCATCCACTTACCTTGGTGGAATTTATGAAAACAATATGAGAAAAACAATAACATCATCATAATCATTGAATAATCTAAGCTGTAAAACATAACACTTATCACGCCTCTTGTAATTCAATCATTGTACAACATATCTTTTTCTCATTTACCAGCCTACTAGTATCCGTGGGGGTCCATAGGGGTTCCGCTACCCGTTAACCTTTAACATTCATAATCAGTTTCCAGGACCGTCCCCATACCCCGTCCGGTATGGGCGCCAAAACCATAAACCTCAATACCCCGTCCGGTATGAGGGTGAAACGGGCCGTCCCCATACCCCGTCCGGTATGGGCGCCAAAACCATAAACCTCAATACCCCGTCCGGTATGAGGGTGAAACGGGCCGTCCCCATACCCCGTCCGGTATGGGCGCCAAAACCATAAGATCTCCATACCCCGTCCGGCATGTGAGACCACAATCCCGGTAGGGTTCCCTACGGACCCGGTCCGTCCACCATCTCCCAGGATATCTAGTCAGGCTGACCCCATCATACAATTATCAGTCTATACAATGTTTCATTTCCCTTTTTCCTCAATAAGCATCATCAATTCACATTTAAACAAGCAAATCGTAATTCATGCCGAACAGACAACATACAGTATCAGTTCTTCAGTCATTCAACCCATAATTAATAAAACAGTAATATATGCATTCGAAACTATAAAATGAACACATCAAACCCCATAATGCATTTAAAGCTGTAAAACAGGTCAAATAACAGTAAATCATCAATCACACTAGACTCGGGCTCCATTAGCAACCTTAAGCAATTTCACACATGCGTTAATTCAAGAAATACCGTTTTATCATTTTGAACTTTAATACCGTGATAGGAAATAGGGTGAGGGGTCCTTACTTGTTTTCGGGATCCGAATACGATTCACAGTGCGCCTGCAGGCCGTCCCTAATTTTCCCTGAATTTTTCCCGGGGAACTGAAACACACTAACAGTACCTGCACGTGTTCCAAAAAAAAATCCAAATTAGGCCCAGGGCCCCTTTCGGACCAAATCGCAACTCCGGCACGGCGGCTCCGCCGTGCTCCGGCGACGGCGCCGCCGCTGGCGGCGGCGAGTCGCCTCGGGTTGACTGTTTTCGGCCGTTTTCGGTCGAATTCGGCCACACTCGCATTGGTCCTTGTCAGAAAACAACCCTAGGGCCCTCGGGGGGCCAAAAAATCACGGAAAAACGGAGCTTACCGGCGGCGGCGCTCTCGGGTGCAGCGGCTCTCCGGCGAGGTTCGTGTTTTGGTGATTCGGCTCCGGTCAACCTGTAGAGAAAAGAATGGTGATCACGGTGATATAAAAATTGCATCGAACGGAGGCCGGGAAGGGCCTCGTCGGAGGCAAAAACCGAGAGGGGGCGCGGCGGCGCCGCTGGGCTTCGGCCGCGTATTCCGGCCGTTTGGCCGGGATTTCGACCTCGATTTGGCCATAGGAGGAATCAGCGGGGAAAAACAAGTCGGGGGTATGAAATTTACCTCAATCGGCGGTCGGAAATTTCCCCGGTGCGGCGGCGAGTGGCGGCGGGTGGCGGCGGTCGGCCTCTGGTTCGTCTTCTCCGGCGAGCGGCTGGCGGCTAGGGTTTTTGGTCTGGTGTGGAGGTTCTATTTATAACCCCTTGCCTTTTGATCACAGCCGTTCATTTCGTTTTAATCTGGGCCGTTCGTTTTTGATTGAATCTGGGCCGTCCGTGCGTTTGAATCTGGGCCGTCCGATCGCGTGATTGATCTGGGCCGTCGGATCGCACCCACGCGGATCGCCAACGTGGCTCCTTTCGGAGTGACGCGATCTTGCCACGTGGCAGGCCCTGGTTGGCCGGGACTGCTGACGTGGCTGCTGACGCGGCTGCTGACGTGGCTGCTGACGTGGCCCCCCCTTTTTTTTTTTTTTTTTTTTTTTTTTTTTCCTCCTCCTTTCCGGGTGCTACACTGTGAGTAGGTGTTCCTCCGAATACTATCAAGAGTTAGTGGAGGTTAACCTCCCTACAACATTTATTTACTATTTTCATATGCTATTACGTTTTTTGTTTTATGAACCGCTGTGAAATGGACATTTTTGTAACACTATTAGGAATTGCTAATTTATGTGTAAGTAATGTAAACTCTGACGTTATTATACGCTTCCGAATTAATTTATGATTTTGTTTCCATTTAAGTTCTTGGTATTAATCATTAAGTGGAAGAGTTTTTGTAATATTGTTTTGAAGAAAAATTATTCTAATTTGAAAAACAAAGCTATTATTCTCAAAAGTTATCTATCTTATGGAATTCCTAAATATAAAGTTGGTTTTTTGAAAGTTAAGAACATTAAAGATACAAAATGTAAATTATATATCATAAGAATATAAGTTCAAGCTTCATATTTTAAATTATTATAATTAAATTAAAAAATACGCACAATTAATTAGTAATTAAGTACTAGGTTTCAATAATACAAAAACCAAATTAAGTTTGATTTACTAAAATTAAAATAAAGATTTTAAATCATACCACCTATCGCATGATTTTACTTATATAAATCCCCAATAAAATTCATATCATACCAGATAACAAATTACTCGAACTAATAACACAATACAAAATAAATAACAATAAAAGTTGCGTTTCCAAGCACCAATTAAGCTGAGGAAGATGAATAATTTTTGTGCTAATTGGATTCATCTCTCTTAATTAGATGATAACTAATTGATCCAATAGACAAGCAAAACATGGACTACAACATGTTATTTAGGCTCTAAGTGGATGGAAGTATATGGGGATATTGCTTGAGTTCTCTTCTTCCTCTTTGGAAGAAATCGCTGCAAAGATTTCTTCAAAGAGAGACCATGGGGGCTGCATAAAGGAAACCTCAAAGCATGGTTTGATCTTTCTGATCTTCCTTTTGTCGTCTCTTCCATTGCTCTATTTGCGAAGCTCTTGCCTGCAATTAGTTAACTAATTATTAGTCTAACTGTATTTATAAATGTTAAAATTTTTCGTGAATTTAGTTACAACGAGTTGTACAATAAATTATTTTTAATATATTTTAACTATTGTAAAATAAAAAATTATAAGAACTACCGTAACTTTAATTTAAAATTAAAATTTATTCCTTACTTAGGTGAAAGCAAAAGTTTCGAATTATGGAAATAAGAGAGTGGAAAATTTAAAAAGCCAATTACATGTTTTCTTTCTCTTTCAGTGTCGATCCTTAATAATTTGTTCATGCAACCATAGGTATTAGAAAGTACCTAACATCTTCTCACCCTCACCCTCACCCTCACCCTCATCGCACAAGGAAAAGTTCCACCAAATTTAATTTGCAATTAAATTATATATAAGACTTGAAGATAATTATAAATAAAAATAAATGCAAACTTATGAATTTAATAAAATATTAACGTAGTACAAAAATTTTATTAATCTAAAATACAACATAACGAATAATCTTAGTATCAAATCCTACTATTATTTATATTAGTAGAAGAAAGTAAAATCTCCGTAACATAAAAAAAAATTTAAATACCCTAATAATACGTGAAATATTTGGAAGACCAAAGGGAAGGATGTTTTTCTCTGAGAAACAAAATTTCAAGTTTTAACTATGAAATTAATTAGAGAATAAAAATATCTAATGGATTTCTTTATTCCAAATATATAGAATTTATTTTTATTTGTACATCTCTAAAAATAAGTTATCTATTTTAACAAAAAAATAAAAACAAAAATATATGAATTTATCTACAAAAAATAATATTATTTTATTTTTAAAAAACTTGTGTTACAATTAGATATCATTTCCTTATAAAAAATAGTAATTTCTTGAGATGTTACGCTCGGCTGATCATTCCTACATTGATTTAAAATTCATTACGAATTCTCTAAACAAAACTAATATAAGTATATATTAGATAAACACAAAAAGGGAAATAAATGTTAAAATACTCTTCCATATCTACTTTTCCTAAATTTTGGAATGAAAAAAGAAAATAATTCAAGAAGAAATGGTACCCTTACATTGAATTCTTTTGGCAACAGGAAGAAGATAAGGAAGGTGAAACCGGATACAGACAGAAGCTCCAAGCTGCGTTCAATAACTATTTTAAGCTATCAAAATTAAAGTGCATATTGCATCTAGTTTGGAATGAATGGAGAAGCATGGGATAAAAAAAAAAAAGAACGAGATAGGAGGGGGGAAGAGATTTTTGGCGAGCTTCAAAAGTAGATTCGGTTGGGTACCAACCAACAGCAATGAATGGGATAATTTTCCTTTCTAATTATTAATTATAAAAATAAAAATATGGTAAATTAAGCACGTGGAAAAGGAGGTTTCGGCACGTGGGAGAAAGCTAAAGTTTCTAATTAATATATATATATATATATATATATATATTAATTTTAATCAGTTTAGAGTAAGGATAATTAAATAAATAAATTGTAATTAATCCCATATTTCATATATTTGTCAGATTTAGTACAAATATTAATTCAAATCAATTACGTTAGTTTATATTATATAAATCACAGCAACATGTGAAATTTGTGGCCTCCTCCGTCATCATAAATTTCACAAATCAAATTTCAGAAATCAAATCTATAATTTTGGAGCCTCCTCTTCCTGCTCCTAGGCATGATTCATATATATATATATATATATATATATATATATATATATATATATATACATTTGTTGATGTCGAAAGTGAAAATAAAATTATGTTTGCAGTGATTCCACACCCTCAATTTAATATTATTATATAATGTTATTTAATTGATATTTAACGGTTCTACTTTTTAAATATCAAGTAGAGAGAGACTGTGTCTACAAGTGGATTTTTTTTTATCATAAATAGAATAAATAAATAAATAATGGACAAACAATTATTATTATATATATATATATATATATATCTCTCTCTCTCTCTCGTCTCTTCTGCCGGGATACACAAATAAACATAATAATATTCGAATATTTTATCACAATTTTTTATTATGAAATATTGATTAAAAGTAACAGAGAGATCGTGCTTGTTGAGTATGAAAATATAATTCTATCAACTATATCTTAAAGAATTATTTGAAAAACTATTTAAATAATTTTCACCACTAGAGAGATTAATTATGTAGTGAAAGTTTGCGCAAAAAGACTAAAGTATATATACCTTTAAAATATTTCAAAAGTGTGCTTTCTTGTTATCTATTAATTGAAATATAAACATACATATTTTGTAATACCCAAATCCCGGGATAATTTTTCAATTTATAAAAAATATATATATATATATAAATAGTTAAATTTTTATTTTAATTTAATTTTTGTTAAATTTTTGAAAAAAATAAATTGAAAACAATTCTAAAAAGAATTATAAAATTTGAGAGACCAAATTTCTTATAAGGAAAATGTATTATAACACCCCATATGTAAATTCTGAAAATTAACTTTGAATCCACATTTCAGTACACGAATGAAGGTATGAGAATTAGTTAGAATAACTAGTAAAATCAATACGGATGTTAAATGACTAAATAAATAAACTGAACGCATGAGAAGAAACAAACCGAGAAAAATGGTAAATCCCCAACAAACCAACATATCAGCAAATGAGGAGCTGACAGGTGTACAAATCGTGTCAGAGCACAACAACCAAAGGAAGGATGGTCTGGATGAAGCCGTGTGGTGCTGACCAAGCACGTTGGAAGGTGCTTATGGGGAAATATCGTAAGGAACAGCTGA
This sequence comes from Carica papaya, assembly GCF_054855325.1. Lineage (NCBI taxonomy): Eukaryota > Viridiplantae > Streptophyta > Magnoliopsida > Brassicales > Caricaceae > Carica > Carica papaya. Next base: position 13,864,490 of record NC_142311.1, on the reverse strand, counting down.
GATAGCTTGAGTTCCTCCAACGACTGCGATGTTAGCCAAATCTAGCATAAAATGAGAGACGAGTAGCGAGAAAAAGAGGGGAAGAGTAGAGAGTACCATCGAAGGAAACGCATACAAGCGAATTAAAGGAAGATTTTAGAGGAGAGTCCTCACCCAAAACTGGCAAAGAGGGAAAGGTCTGAGAGAACAACTGCTACGACGAACACAATGGAAGCTAGAGGTAAGACGAATTTTGTAACAGCCTAGAACTTGAAAGGAAAAAAATTATAAATTTAAATGCGAAAGCAAAACAATAGCGTTAGAGTTTACATTCATTATACAATAATTCTGAATACCCAATAGGGTTATGGGAATGACCCTTTTAAAAGAACAACTAATAATTAAAGAAATAAATGAAAAACGAACTGACTGAACGTCTTACTCGCAACTCTCTTGTGGATCGGGATCTAGATCTTAGTTCTCTTGATCTGAAATGATTAATGAAAGAGTGAACTACACTATCTCAGTAAGAATGTCACATTACTCTCCGACACAGAAATGAAGGTCGGTAGAAATCATAAAAATAACTAATGAAGCTCTTAATTTAAGTAAATTTATTTACCATGAATAAAATCGTTTACCATATACTCACCGTAGCAAGATTTTTAAAACTAACTTATAGAGGCAATAACATAAACAATATCAAAATCTCATATTCGATTAGTTGGAACAAAAACTTTCTCATTTATCAGCCTACTGGTATCCATGGGGGTCCATAGGGATGTCTCTATTATGCGTGAACTTTTATTCAACATTTTAACTAACGGACTGTCCCCACACCCCGTTCGGTATGAGCACTAAAAAATATCATCCATCAATACCCCGTCCGGTATGAGGGTGAAATGGGTCGTCCCCATATCCCGTCCGGTATGAGCATCAAAATACAAATCCTCGATACCTTATCCGGTATGAAACAACATTCACGGTAGGGTTCCCCGTGTACCCAGTCCGTCTACCATCTCTCAGGATGTCCAGTAAGGTTGTCATTCATTCATTCACTTAATCAAATAATTTTCCGTTTACCTTTAATTTTCAGCTTTCTAATTAACTCTAAATCATGTAAAACAAACGATACATGCATCAAGGAAATACAATCGGATTATCATACCAATTTCACTATCTTATCATGCATTGGAAACTGTAAAATCATCAATTAGTAAAACATTGCAAACAGTAATAAATAATCGGTTCTGTCTCCATTAGTAACATTTAATTATCGATATTTTTAAATTATATAAAATATCATTTTATTTATAATTAGACTTCAATTCCATAATAGGGAATAAAGTGAAGAATTCTTACTCGAATTGATGTCTGAAACGTTAAGCTTTCAACTGCGCCTACTAGCGGTCCCTAAGTTTCCTAAATTTTTCTACGGGGATTAAAACAAGCTCCAAGTACTTAAAAATATCCCAAAAATTCAAAATCGGTATTAGAAATTCTTTTTGGCCAATTTCAAGATTCCAGTACAATGCTGCCACCGTACTTCGACGACGGCACCGTCGTACTCCGACGATGGAACCGCCACCCGCGACGGTAGTTTGCCTCAGGCTGGCTAATTTCGGCCAATTTCAGCCAATTTTGTACTCTTCCCTACGAGAAAACACGTTAAGAGGCATCGGTTGGCCCAAAAAAAGTCAAAAAATAGAGGCTTATCGGCAGCGGATTTTCTGGTGCGGCGGCTCCGCCGGCTCACCTTTGCGGTTGAGTGTTTTGTTTCGATCAACCTGTAGAAAAAGGAATGGAGATTACAATTGTGAAAAAAATTGTATGAAACGGGAATCGTGAATGGCATCATTGGAAACGATTTTTTATTTTTTTTGCTGCAGCGCCGCCGGATTTTACCCGCGATTTTCGGCTCATCCACCGATCCTTTTGCTCCGATTTGGTTATGGGGGTGTTCAAAATCAAATTTTGAGCAAACAAAAAAAAATTTACCTCTTTTGGCGATCGGAGGTGGCTCCAGCATGGCAGCGGGAGGCGGTCGGCTCCCTTCCCAGCAACTGGTTCTTCTTCTCCAGCGAGGGGGTCTGGCGGCTAGAATTAGGATTTAGTGTGAGGGGGGTTATTTATATCCGTCTTCTTTTAATTTAGACCGTCCATCGCGTTTGATTTGGACCGTCTGATCGCATTTAAATAAGAAGTAAATCTGAACCGTTCATCACAATTTGATCTGGACTGTCTGATCGTGTTTAAATATGAAGTGAATCTGGACCGTTTATTGCAATTTGATTTGAACTATCCGATCGCATTTAAAATGAGAACTGATCCGGACCGTCCGCACGCGCGGGAACAAATCCGGATCGTTAGATCGCGGTCACGCGAATTGCCAGCGTGGCCTTCTGCGTGGCACTGCGCCAGCGTGTCTTGTCACGCGGCGTACTCTAGTTCGTTGGGGCTGCTGACTGGACGTCCTACGTGGCTTATTTATTCTAAATTGTGTTTTAACCTCCAGTTTCTAATTTTTCTTTCAAAAACATTCATAAAACCTAAATTTTCACCCATTTTTTTTAAAGTTATTTTCAATTTCATCATCCACCTATTTTTCTTCATTTTTATATTAAATAAAAATTTGAAAATTTAAAAATTATATTTCTACATTAATTTTAAATATATTAAAATTGATTTAAGGTTATCACAAATTTGAATTCTAAACACCAAAGTTGAGATTCATATTTTAAATTCCTTCTTATGAAGAATGTATGCATGAATTGGGTTGGAAAATGATTTGATAGTTAAAATCGGGAAATGGAAATTAGATCATGCATCATCAAGGGTTACACCTAAATGTGTATACATAGATATATATAATTGCGTAAGGATGCAGCAAGAGAGTGATGGGATCCCGTACTGAAGTATTGGCAAATCTAAAAGAAAATGGGACTGAATGATGGTTAGACGGAGCGTAAAAATGGAAATGGCTCATATGTGGTTCTCGAAATTTGGTACAATGATTGTATGAACAAAGTGTGCTGTGCAGGTAGTTATGAGTATGTGTATGGCCTATTATGGGTCGGCTTCTTGCCATACCACTTGCTGATTTTCTTACTGTTTTAATGTTATTGCCTTGACATAAATTATTTAAAATTATTGAATAAAAGAATGGCCAACAGTTAGTCGAAATGTGTATGACACCGGGTTGTGTGAGTGGCCAAATAATGGCTGAATATTTTACCACCTCCAGTCATAACATCTGATGTTTCTTCTCCCTGCCTTATGGTATTGCACATTGAAAATAAATGTTGGCCAACGGTTGGTAAAAAGCTGCGTGACACCGGATTTCTAATCTGCTGCTGTTTAAATCTTGACTGGGACAAATCGTCTACCAAGCAGAATGTTATAATAGGGTGTGTGTGTGGCCGGATAACCGTCGTCTAGAAAAATAAAATGGTGTTTGGCACTGAACATAAAATGGTATACACATGAGATGGAGGGGATAGAGGAGGAAGAGCCAAGAAATGGCAGGTATGCGAAGAACAAGATAGTGTAATTGCTCCATGATAAATATGACTCTATTTATTGCTGGTGTCTACAGGTTGAAGGCAAACTAAGTATGGAAATGCCATAGGAGGGAAGTAGAAAATTCTGGGTCCCAAAAGAATGGAAGGAACAATATCTAAGCAAACCATAGATTACAGAGTGGAAAAAGAAATATGCTGTTTAAGGTGAATTCAAAGAGAGAAAGATTTTAGGATTATTATAAGCCGAACGTGGACTGTAGAAACAAAAAGAAAAGTAGGCTATTTGCATAGGGAAGTGAGGACATAGTAGAAATGAGCAAAAAGAGGAAATAGAGAAGAAGAGTGTAGAGGGCTGGGGTCCATAAAGATTTTGAGGAAGGTCCGTAAAACCTAGAACACTAGTAGAGTGAAGATACGGGCTGGCAGGAGAGGGAGAGACCATGGGAAGGGAGAACTCCGTTCTAGGAATTTTATTTATTTCAACACGCTGTTTTTAATTTAAATTTGACTTACTGGGCATGTGTAGGTTCATTACTGTTTCTTTGCAGATACTGTAAAACACGAACCAGCACAGAAATTACAACCGGTGGAGCCGGATACATAAGAAAATAGAGAAAATAGAAACTAGTCAATATTGACACTAAGATACACACACCGACACAGTAGTTAAACTTCTACGTACATGCATAAGTATATAGTTGTTATCCCCTAGACTATAGTATAAATGAGATGAGCTGCGTGTGCTCGATATGTGAGTACGTGGAGAAGTGTTTTTTTTTATCTCTTCGCCTTTTCTTTTCACATACACGTGTACTTGGACATTTGAGCTGAATAAATCTTGGAAGTATTGTTGAAGTGAAGATGGTTGTAATGATCTATAGTTAAACTAGGACACTCCCACCAATATAGGTTTGGGTCGTTACATTAATTATATAGTAAAAGTTTGCACAAAAAATAAAGTACATCTTCACAAGACTAAAGTATATACCTTAAAAATATTTCAAAAGTATGATTTCTTGTTATCTAGAAATTGATATATAAATATACATGTTTTGTAACACTTGGGCCCAGAAATTTAGCTCGGGATAATTTTTTAATTTATAAAAATATATATATAAATAGTTAAATCTTTATTTTAATTTAAATTTTGATAATTTTGAAAAAAAATGAATTATGAACAAAATTAAAAATAATTCTAAGAAAAAGTGGTGAAATTGTGAATAAAGGAGGTATTTTTGAAAGAAAATTTAAAAATATGAATAAAATTATAAAAATAGAAAGTTTCAACATGTGAGATGGGCCGGTCAGAAGCCACGACGAGTCAGAATGCGCCTCGTGGCGAACACACTAACATCAACTCCACGCAGGAGGCCACGCGGGCGATCCACGTGCTTGGGCGATCTAACAACTCAGATCGCATCCCGCGCATACGAACGACCCAAATGCATTCTCTCTTCAAGCATGATCAGACGGATGAGATTCATTGCGATGTACGATCCAGATTCGCCTACGCGATCGGTATAAATAAGCAACGATTAGACGAATCTCCTCATTCCACATCGATGTGGATGAACGATCAGGATCAGAGAGAAGAGAGTTATTTAAACCTCTCTTCAGTCAGCCCTGAAACCCTAGCCGACACCCAACCTTAGAAAAAGAAGAAGGAGGGCGGTTGGAGGGAAGACTAGCTGCTGGAGGGACGTTGTCACCGCCGCACCCAAGCCACCGTCGACCGCCGATAGAGGTAAAAAAAATTTCTTTCTACTCGGAATTGGATCCCGAGTCTCCCTATAGCCATATCGGAGCCAAAGGGCCGATGGGAGAGCCAGAAACCATGAGCAAAAGTTTGATCGAGCCACTGCAGCAAAAAATTCGAAACCCTCTCCGATGACCCCCTTCCCATTTTCCATATCCCGTTTCGCGTGATTTTTTGACCATTGTATTCTCTGTCCTTTTTTGGTGCAGGTTAGCCGAAAGAAAACTTCGGCCGCGAAGTAGGACCAGTAAAGCCGTCGCACCCGGAGACTTTCCGCAGGTAGGGTTTTGATTTTTTGCCTTTTCCAGCCAACCAATACCCTCATAACTAGTTTTTTCGCAGGTTTACGTACAAAACCAACCAAAACTAGCCTAAACTGGCTGAAATCAGCTAGACCGAGGCGAACGGCCACCGTGGGAGGTAGAGCCAGCGCCGAGGCATGGTGGCACCGCCATGCTAGAACCCTAAAATTGGCCAAAAATGTTTTAAAATGTATATTTTGGCCTTTTGGGGTATTTTTGGATACGTGACGAGTGTTGTAATTTCTGCATAAAAAATCAAGAAAACCTTAGGACTACCAGAAGGTGCAGTGGAAAATATGATATTTTGGACATCGATCTGGGGTAAGAATCTCTCACCTTTTTTTCTGTTACGGTAAAGTGAAACTTAATAATCAATAATATTGTATTTTGTAAAAATTAAAAAATCCTAAAATTAATTATAGGTCACTATTGGAGCCAGAACTGGTCAGTGCATATTTGCCCTAGTTACTGTTTATTTTCTCCTATACTTTCTAAAATACTTATTATTATATTATGTGCATTAAATTGCTAGTTTTAATTGCTTTCTCGAGTATTTAATTTACCTAACTCCATAACTCCCATTTGTTAGTTCATTTTGCAATAAATGTCATAATTATGTTATCTTGATTTATGTATCGTCTCTTTACATAACTTATTGTTGATTTGTAAATATGGAATGTTGATATGCAATTGGTTATTGATTAATGATGTAAGTCTATGTATGAGAGGCTTACTGGATACTCTTGGAAAGGGTGGACGAACCCGGTACATATAAAAAATCCTACCGTAGACACTATCCTAGTTGAACAGGACTAAGAAGTCTTATACCAGAAGGGTTTGGAATATATAGTTCACTCTCATACCGGATGGAGTATCGAGGCGATTGTATATTTGGTGCTCATTACTGGACGAGGTATGAGAACGGCTGGTTAAATGATAAATTGGTTATTGGGTTCACGCATAAGAGGATATCTCTATGGATCCCCAGAGATTGTAAGGAGGTAAAAAGGTAAGTTGTTATTCTTACTCACTAGACATGAAATCACAATGTTATTTGAATTATTGTCTTCATAGATCGATTTTTAAAGTTCATAATGGTAAGTATGGAATGAAATATTTTATGGCAAATGAATTTACTTAAATGAATTGCTCTATTGGTTATTTTATAATTTTTACTAATCTTTGGTTTTCGTATCAGTAATTAGTGTGATATTTTTACTTAGCTGGTGTAGTACACCCCCCTATTAATAATTTTATATCAAGAAGACCAAGATCTCTGAACAGTATGAGAGTTTTGCGTAAGGTTACCTCATGGATCCCATCAAAGTTGTTAGTGAAGGTTAACCCCATAGAATTTTTATTTCTTTGTTTTCAACTATTTATTTTATTTTTATGAATTGCTGTAAAAAGAATATTTTCGTAATGATATTGAGCACTCTAATATATTGTATAAAGAATGTAAATCTTAAATTATTATTTACTTCCGCTATTTTAAAATGTATTTTTTCCTTTAAGGTTTCGGGCTTTTACATGTTTATCTGAAATAACAAAAGATTTCTGAAATAATAAAACAATTCACAATCTATATGCTAAGATATTTCAATAATTTATATTTTATTTGATATTTTATCTAACCTTCAAAAATAATAAATTCAAAATGAGCTAATCCGTACCAATATATAAATGCTGAAATAATAATTAATGATATGATATCAATTTTATAACATACATTATATACAATCATAAGCGCGAAATTACAATATTCTCTACAAATAAATTTATTAGTTAATGAAAGAGTGAGCTGCACTAATCTAATAAGAATATCACACTACTCACTGACACTGAAATGAAGGTTGGTAAAAATCCTGAAAATGACTAATGGAGCTCTTAATTTAAATAAATTCGTTTATCATAAATAAAATCATTTACCACATATTTATCATAGTGAGATTTTCAAAACCAACATATAGAGTTAATAACATAAACAATATCATAATCTCATATGCAATCAGTCGGCAACAACAACTTTCTCTTTTATCATCCTACTGGTATCCGTGGGGGTCCATAGGGATGTCTCCACTACGCGTGAACTTTTTTTTAACATTTTCAATTAACAGGATGTCCCCATGCCCCGTCCGGTATGAGTGCTAAAATATCATCCCTCAATACCCCGTCCGGCATGAGGGTAAGCGAGTCGTCCCCATACCCTGTACGGTATGAGCACCAAAATACTAATCCTCAATACCCCGTCCGGTATGAGACAACGTTCACTGTAGGTTTCCTATGTACCCAGTTTGTCTACAATCTCTCAGAATATTCAGTAAGGCTACTGTTCATCTATTTACTTAATCAAACAATTTTCCGTTTACCTTTAATTTCAAGTTTTTCACTTTAACTGTAATTACATAAAATAAGCAATACATGCATCAAGAAAACACAGTCGCATTATTATACCGATTCTAGTGTATTATCATGCATTCAAAAATTGTAAAATCAATCAATCAGCTAAACACGATAAACAATAATAAATAATCGGTTTCGACTCCATTAGTGACATATAATTAATTATGAATATTTTCTAAACTATATAAAATATCGTATTATTATTAATTAAACTTCAATTACATAATAAGGAATAAGGTGAGAGATTCTTACTCAAATTGATGTACGAGATGCTAAACTGTCAGTCGCGTCTACTAAAGATCCCTGGGTTCCCTGAATTTTCCTTCAGATATTAAAACACACTTCAAATACTTAGAAATATCCCAAAAAATTTGAAATTAGTGTTAGAAACCTCTTTTGGCCAATTTTGAAATTCTGACACGACGGCTCTGCCGCCCGCAGCGGCGATTTGCCTCGAGTTGGCCGTTTTCGGCTATTTTCGACCATTTTCAGCAAGTTTTGTACTCATCCCTGCGAGAAAACATGTTATGGGACCTCATTTGGCCGAAAAAAGTAAAAAAAAAAACGAAGCTTACCAGTGGTTGAGTTTTTCAGTGTGGCGACTTCGCTGGCTCACCTTCGTGGTCGGGTGTTTTACTTCGGTCAACCTGTAGAGAAAGGAATAGTGATTATAATGGTGAAAAAATTACACGAAACGGGAATCGGAAAGGGGCTCATCGGAGGCAGTTTTTGCTTTTTTTCGTAGCGGCGCCGCCAGGCTTTGCCCGCGATTTTCGGCTAATCCACAGGTCATTTTCCTCTGATTTGGCTACGAGTGTGTTCAAAATTGAATTTTGGGTGAATGGAAAAACTTTTACCTCTTTTGGTGGTCGGAAGTGACTCCAGCGTGGCAGCAGACGGCGGTCGACTCTCTTCCCAGCAACTGGCTCTTCTTCTTTGGTAGGCGCGAGGGGGAGGGGGGGTCTGGTAGCTAGAGTTAGGGTTTAGTGTGAAAAGAGTTTTTTATATCCATCTCCTATTAATCTGGGTCGTCCTTCGCATTTGATCTGGACCATCCGATCTCGTTTAAATAGAAAGTGAATATGGACCGTTCATCGCAATTTGATCAAGACCGTCCGATCGCATTTTAAAAGGAAAATGGATCTGGACTGTCCGTACGTGCGGGAATAAATCTGAGCCGTCCGATCCTAGTCACGCGGATCTTCAACGTGGCCTCCTCCGTGGCACCACGTCAGCGTGCCTTACCACCAGCGCGCTCCGATTCATCAGGGCTGCTGACTGGGCGTCCTACGTAGCATAATTTTCTTAAATTATATTTTGACCCTAGTTTCTGATTTTTGTTTCAAAAACATCTCCAGAATCTAAATTTTCACACTTTTTTTCCAAAATTATTTTTAATTTCATCCGCCACCTATTTTTCTTCTTTTTTAAATTAAATAACAAATTCAAAAATTCAAAAATTATATTTATACATTAATTTTAATATAATTAAAATCAATTACGTGTATTACAACTCTTCACTCTTTAAAAAAAAAATTGATCCCTCAAATTTGTCTCTCACTCACTCAATCAAACAGTTTGAGATATTGAGCTCTGAATCAGACCTCCCATGTGGCCTCTTCCGGTGTGTGATTCTTCCATAAGACCTTAACGAAGGAAATTTTTCAGTTGTGGAGTACTATGCTCTTTTGGCCTACAACACCGACCAGTATCTCCTCGTAGGACAAATCCTCTTGGAGTAAAAGAGCTTGTGGTCCAGGATGTGAAAGAGGTCCGAATTGTACTTGCGTAGCATGGACACATGAAATACATTGTGGACCCTGGATAGTTCTGGAGGTAGTGCCAGTTTGTAGGCGGCGATGCTAATTCTGTCTAAGATTTTAAATGGCCTAATGAACTGGGATTTAGTTTCCCCCTCTTGCCAAATCTACTGATTCCTTTGAAATGAGTGACCTTAAAGAACACTTGATCATCTTTCTCAAATTCTAAATCCCTCCTCCAAGTATCCGCATAACTCTTCTGTCTGCTCTGAGCTGTCTGAATATTCTTCATGATCTTAACTATTTTGACTGTAGTCTCCTCTACAAGATCTGGGGTGAATAATTTTCTATCACCCACTTCTTCTCAACAGATCGGCGATTTGCATGGACGACTATACAATGCCTTATATGGAGTCATGCTAATACTTGCTTGGTAGCTATTATTATAGGTGAACTCTATTAAGGGTAAATGATTATTCCAATGGCCTCCGAAGTCAACAACACATGCTCAGAGCATATCTTCCAGTGTGCAGATCGTTATTTCTGATTGTCCATCGGTCTGAGGGTGGAATGCAATACTAATGTACAGTTTCGTTCTCATGACTTGCTGAAAACTAGACCAGAACTGAGAAGTAAACTTGGGGTCCCTGTCGGACACTACTGTCATTGGCACTTCATGTAACCTGACTATCTCCTGAATATACATTTTTGCTATCTTGTCCAAGAGGTCGGTCATCCTGATGGCTAAGAAGTGGGAAGATTTGGTGAATCGGTCAAAAATTACCCAAATAACATCATATCCCGAGTGTGCCCTAGGCAATCCTGTCATGAAATCTATTGTGATATGTTCTCACTTCCATTCCGGAATTGATAATGGCTAAAGTAGTCCGTCTAGGCGTTGATGCTCTGCCTTGACTTGCTGAAATACCAAACACTTGAAAACAAAGTCAGCAACATCTTTTTTCATCTCGTTCTACCAAAATCGGAGTCGCATACTTTGACATATATTAGCGCTTCCGGGATGCAGGATAAATTTTGAACTATGAGCCTCTGTCATGATGTCCATTTTTAACTCACTGTCACCTAGAACACACATCCTATCCTAAAATCTAAGCAACCCATTGGCAGAGACTCGAAGTTCTGAATTAACTCCTTATTCTACATTTTTCTTGAGGGCTGTTAGGGTGGAACCGGTGGACTGAGCTTCTTTTATTCTCTGAATCAACTCGGGTTGAACAGTCAGGTAAGCCAAATATGTGACTCTTTTCAGGTCCTGAAGTCGTACCTGTTCTGCGACCCCTATTACCCTGCATTCTGAAACCATCAAGTGAGCTAATATACATACACTTTTTCTACTGAGTGCATCGGCTACCACATTGCCCTTACTCGGGTGATACAAGATATTGCAATCGTAGTCCTTGAGGAGTTCTATCCATCTTCTCTGACGCATGTTGAGATCCTTTTGAGTGAATATGTATTTCAAGCTCTTATAGTTGGTATAGATCTGAAAGGTCTCCCTATACAAGTAATGGCGCTAAGTCTTCAAGGCGTGGATAATAACGACAAGTTCTAAGTCATGGGTGGGTAGTTTTTCTCATGACTCTTCAACTGTCTGGACCCATAGATTATGACCTTTCGATGCTGCATTAGGACACAACCCAACCCCAGGTAGGAGGCATCACTATAAACTGTATATCCACCTATCCCGCTCGGCAAGGCCAACATAGGTATGGTAGTCAACTACTTCTTTGATTCTGAAAAGCTCATTTCACAGTTCTTGTTCTACTCGAACTTGATGTTCTTTTTTGTGAGTCGAATCAAAGGAACAGGTAGGTTAAAAAATTCCTCCATAAACTTGCGGTAATAATTTGTCATTCCGAGAAAGCTACGAATCTCCTTGATCAAGGTTAATTTTTTTCAGCCGAGCACTGCCTCAACTTTTTCGGGATTCACTGACACTTCATCCCTTGATATGATATGCCCTAAGAAGGTAGTCTGTTCAAGCCAGAACTCCCACTTACTCAGCTTTACATACAACTTCTTTTCTCTAAGAACCTGTAAAACATGAGTCAGATAGTGAGCGTACTTCTCTCTACTTTTGGAATAAACCAGGATATCATTGATAAATACAATGACGAACTAATCTAGGAATTATCTAAAAATCATGTTCATCAAATCCATGAAGATAGTTGGTGCATTAGTTAGTCCAAATGGCATGACCAGGAATTCATAATGTCCGTGCCTGGTTTGAACCCACTATCTTGTAATTTATTGATATGTCTTCTCAATTCCTCTATTTCAACACGGCTCATGCAGTAAGGGGCAACTGAAATAGGTTGGGTGTCTGGCTGAAGGTTTATAGTGAATTCAACTTCTCTGTCCACTGGCAGTCCGGGTAGTTCATCCAAAAACACATCTGGAAAGTCTCGGACTACTGGAATCTCCTGAATACAAATTTCTTTATTGAATTTGCCTAGTTAGAGAAAATAGCCGAGTTAAAGCACTTGATAATGAAAAAATTTGCCATGAGGAAAATAATGTTAAAGAATTTTATTAATTTATAAATGATTCCTCATTAGGATGGTTGAATACAAGCTTCTTATAAAAATAATCTACGGTGGTGTGATATGTCGCTAGCTAGTTCATTCCTAGGATTACATCAAAGTTTCTCGTGTCAATCTCGATTAAGTTCACACTCAATTTCCTATCTGTTATATTTATGACATATGCTCTGTATATAATCTCCCTCAGTAGTGTCATACTCTTAGAAATAGATACAAACAATATAGAATCAAGTCTTTCAGGTAATACAAACGGGTCGTCCCCATACCTCGTCCGGTATGAGTACCAAAATACTAATCATCGATACCCGGTCCGGTATGAGCGCTAAAATACTAATTATCGATACCCCGTCCGGTATGAAATAACGTTCACAGTAGGGTTCCCTATGTACCTGGTCTGTTCACCATCTCCCAGGATATCCAGTAAGGCAACCGTTCATCCATTTATTTAATCAAACAATTATCTATTTACCTTTAATTTTTAATTTCCTACTTTAACCATAATTACATAAAATAAGCAATACATGCATCAAGGAAACACAATCGTATCATCATACTAATTTCAGTATATTATCATGCATTCAAAAACTATAAAATTAACTAATCAGCTAAACACGGCAAACAATAATAAATAACTGATTCCAGCTCCATTAGTAATCTATAATTAATTATAGATATTTTTTAAACTATATAAAATATCGTATTATTATTAATTAAACTTTAATTATATAACAGGGAATAAGGTGATGGATTCTTACTCAAATTAATGTCCGAGATGCTAAACTTTTAGTCATGCCTACTAGCGGTCCCTAGGTTCTCTGAATTTTTTTTTCGGGGATAAAAACACACTTCGAGTACCCAAAAATATCCCAAAAAATCCAAAATCAGTGTTAGAAATCCCTTTTGGCCAATTCTGGAATTCTGGCACAGCGACTCTGTCATGCTCCGGCGATGGCACCGTCGCCTGCGGCGGCGATTTGCCTCGCGTTGGCTGTTTTCGGACATTTTCGGCCAATTTCGATTGGTTTTGTACCAATCCCTACAAGAAATGACGTTAAGGGGCATCGGTTGGCCCAAAAAAGTCGAAAAATCGAAGCTTACCAGCGATGGAGTTTTTTCGGTGCGGCGGCTTCGCCGACTCACCTTCGCGGTTAGATGTTTTGCTTCAGTCAACCTATAGAGAAAGGAATAATGATTATAATAGTAGAAAAATTACACGAAACAAGAATCGGAAATGACCTCATCGGACGCAGTTTTTACTTTTTCTCACGGCAGCACCGCCAGGCTTTACCTACGATTTTCAGCTCATCCGCTTGTCATTTTGCTCTGATTTGGTCATGGTGATGTTCGAGTGAATGAAGAAAATTTTACCTCTTTTGGCAGTCGGAAGTGGCTCCGGCGCAGCGGCAGACAGCGGTTGACTCCCTTCCCAGCGACTAACTCTTCTTTTCCAGCGACCGAGGGGAGGGAGGGGGGGTTTGGCTGTTAGGATTAAGGTTTGGTATGAAGAGGATTATTTATATATGTTTTCTTTTAATCTGTATCGTCCATCGCATTTGATCTGAGCCGTCCGATCGTATTTAAATATGAAATGAATCTGAACCATTCATCACGATTTAATCTGGACCGTTTGATCGTGTTTTAAAGGGAAAACGGATCCAGACGTCCGTATGCGCGGGAACAAATCTAGACCGTCCGATTGCGTGTATGCAGATTGCCAATGTGGCCTCCCGCGCGGCACTGCGTCAGCGTGCCTTGCCACGCGATGCGCTCCGGTTTGTCGGGGCTACTGACTGAATATTCTATGTGACACAATTTTTTTAAATTGCGTTTTAACCTACAATTTTCGATTTTTCTTTTAAAAATATTATGAGAACCCAAATTTTTATTTTTTTTTAAATTATTTTTAATTTCATCCTCCATTTATTTTTTTTATTTTTAAATTAAATAACAAATTTAAAAATTAAAAATATTACAAATATGTGTTTTAAAATGAAAACAAACAAACAAAAAACCGTTAAAAAAATCATATCATTTTTACTAAATTATCATCCAAACAGGTTCTAAAGCTGAACCTTTCCATTAGAACGAGGCATGTGAACCATGTCCATGAAACAGTGACATGGCAAATGCGTACCATTTCATTGTAGGAAAAGCACGAAACTCGACTTGCCATTTGCCTTCAAGTCCCAAAGGTGGCTAAGAGATTCCTGTGATGTTGGCTTTTGCCAATTTTAGTCATTAGTATTATCTTTGACGAAATAGTCTGTTTACTGCCATTAGAAACTTACAGATATTTATTTAATTCTAAATTGCAATAGAACTGACGTCAGATATGTATGAAAAATGTGGCACCTCCTGTATTAGAGAGCTTTAGATATTTTCCAAGGAGTGCTGTTAGGTGACGGTGCTTATATTTGCACCCCTCTAATAGACTCAGTTGTGAGTTTAACTTTTTAAGGAAGAAGCTGCAAAAAAGATATTTTCATAAATTTTTTGGTTAACTACATTAGAGATGGGCACGGAGGCGGATGATTTGCTCGCTTGTCCTAAACCATCCTAGATGGAACACAAGTATAACCTATATAACTAACAGAGGCGATTATTGATAGAAAAATTAAAAACTAGAAAGTGGGCGTAAATTTAATAATATAACTATTTCATAACTGCCTTGCCTGGTATATACTTATGATTAATAAAATTTTAATTTTATCTTTAATTCTATTTTAATTAATTAAAATTTAAGAATAAATAATTAATATTTTATATTTATAAATTATTTATTTTTGCTATCGCTTATATTATGCTTAAATATCATTTTAAATTATAATTTATTTTAATTAACATTTAAAACTTTTTGATAATTTAATTAATTATTCAAATATTTTTTTATATTTATAAAAAAAATTTAAAAAATAAATAAATAGAATAGCAAATAAATAAATTCTATCCGTAAGACAGGTATAAGAGATAAATTTTTTATCCACTTTAAGTATAAAACAGATATGAATTTTATGTTTTATTATAAAGGAAGATACAAAAATAGATCAGACTAAAAAAAATAACTTAAGTTCCCTCCCAATGGCTAAAAAATACTCCATCTGCTGAATTAAATAAAGGGTAATACTCCTACGAACTGTGTAATTTACTCCGTACAAGAAAATGGTATTATTCAATAGAAATCAAAATGGGGCACCGAACTGCAAGATTCATGACAATATTTCTTTGGTTTTTTGAGAAGATTTTGTCAGACAATTAAGCACTAATTTTATTAATTAAATTTAGAGAGTCACTACCTGCATGGCGCTTAAAGGTGTCCACTTCCCCCCTGGTGGCTCTGGGTTCAATTCCCATTTGGTGCTTTATCACGCAAATAATGTAAGTACTGATTCTGTCAATTACAGAGAAAAAAAAAAAAAAAAACCCACTTTTGGATTAAACTACAGTCTTATCACTTCAAAAGAGAAAAAACCATAAAACTAGAAAGGAAAAGACCCTTGCTAAATTCATTACGCCTGTTGTAAACCTTAAAACAATAGATGGTTACGGCAGGAATTCTCCGCACACCAAGCTTCTAAAGTTTTCAAATCTACAAAGAGAAAAATAAGCGGGCCTTCACAGGGAACCACTCTGCACTTGGAGGAACCGTCACATAGGAAAGGGTTAAAAACTCAGACTTAACACCAATCGCATAAACCTGCCCTCCGTACGATTTGAAAGATTCCAAATGACATATGTCGGATCACAGCTTCTGCCCTCATGATCCTTACTTGGTTTTTTCAATCATTAGATTAATCTATCCAAATTAAAATTTCACAAAAACCATTTTATCAAAAATTTTAAAAACAAAGTAAAGCAAGCTTTATGAAATAATGCACGGACGCATGTCAGCGGCTACCCATTAATAAGATATGCGAGCCACCTTAGTATCCAATGCTATATCTTGTTGCTCCATGTAAACTGTAGTATGAGGTAGCTATCTATAGGAGGGTCTCACTAAGATCGCATGCAGCTAATTAAAAAGATCACCTGCAGAAGTTTCTTCGTGCTTAGCTGTTTGTGAAAATTTTGTTAAATACCAGAAAGATAAAATAGAACAATTTCAAGCTTGAAGATAACAGTCATCGTTAGAAAAAAAAAAGGCATTACAAACTCCTTGATGTCCAGACTGATGAAGTGATCATTTCAGTTCTCAGTACCTTTTGATAAATACAAAAACTCAATGCCCTGTTATCTGTCCTCACTAGCTACACTAGCAGATTCATTCTCATCAATAGCTCCTGCTGGATCGTCATTGACGTCATCATTTTGGTTATCTACATATGCCTGAGAGCTTACTACTTGACCGGTTAGATCCTTATGTTTTAGATTACCTGTGTAAAGGAGATAAATGGTCAAGAAGAGAAAGAAATCCAGGTTTGCCACTTTCAATTGTCAGTGGAGATTGCCAGAATTATCAATCATTCATGTGTATAATTGTCTGATAACTTGATTCTCTAACTGCCTTGACACCATTATCGACTTGAGATAAGAGACAAAAAGATGCACCAGCAAATAACAGTAATTCAGTTTAGAATACTGTCCATTGAAAATGATATTTTAATCTTAAGCCAATTTTTCATCAAATTGTTGGAAACATTTTGGTAGCCCTTTTCCCCTTATTTTCTTGGAAATTAAAGCAAGAGAACGCTTTAGAATTTCACTAAATGTTCGGAACCAGGATATATATCTTAAGCCCTTATTTAGGTGAAATCTAACTGACCCAGATTCTTACTAATTGAAGAATTAAACATTCAACAAATTTTCACTAGTAAATTCTTTCACAAAATGTTTAGGAAATGAATGCCATTTGGCAATTTTTGCTTTAATTTCATTTCATTTCTTTTATCATAATTAATAAAAGATATCCTTAACATCTATGAATGAATTATAATTTATATCTGATTCACAATCAAATTTATATGTTAAATTTCTAGAGCTGGAATCAGAAATCCATTTAGATTATTCAGAAGAAACAGACTATATGTGAAATTTATTTGGAAATATATACTGTAGTTCAATTAGTGAAAGAATAAAAACTTCATACAAGATAATGAAAAATGACGTTCTGTGAAATTGTAAGAGAAACTGATAAAACATATTTCAACTTCCCCCAAGAAGTATGAATTTCCGAATGAATTTCACAAAACTAGTTACTGAACCATGATTTTAAACTGAAAACAAACTTACACCCTTATCATCTCTCCAACATTATCCCTATTTACTAGGGTCTGTAGTCTTATTAAGATTCCATGTAATTAACACCTTTGAACCAAACTTAAATCTTATTCCTAAAAATAATTATGGGAAAGCAAGAAGCAGTAAGTCTTTAAAAGAACCAGTAGTGTATTTCATACCCATCCAAAAACTGCAACCACTTGATGTTGTATGGAGAAGAGCCTTGACACGGAACAGAAAACGTTCCAAAGATCTCTTAGTAGCAGGAACTTTGCTAGTAATAACAGTTTGTTTCGAGCCCTGCAGGAACAAAGAGAAATAAGTAAAAATAACAGCACAATGAGATAAAGAAGTACATCCAGTTGAATATTCAAGGTTACCTTTGCTTCAGAACATAGGGTCTGCATTGTCCTTGTTGCTTTTTGAAGCTCTTTGACCTAATTCATTATAAGAACATTAGGTCTTTCAAGATGTTTACCTAATAACAAACATGGTAAAGAAATTCAGTCCATGTGCATCTTACCAGCTGAATTGCAACTTCATTGTGACTTTGGAAGTGGGCCTGGAAGAAATAAAAAACTGCAGAGCATATCAAGTCTTGGGACCTCATCAACTACAAATTAATACAATGAGGTTAATAAGGAAAATGTGATGCATTCACCTTTCAGGAAGGAATCAACAAATTTCCCTCCATACTTGACAGCCATGGCATGAACAGTGACCTGTAGGATTATTCTACCATTATTATATAATATTGAAGAACTGAGAACTGTGAATGAGCACCTACATATGTGCCATGCATGTGCGACATGATGTAATACGAATTATTTGTCAAAAGGAGAACTTTGCTTGCCTTGTCATGAGTCCTGCACATATTAACTAATGATACCACGACGTTAACAGTTTTATGTATGTTGATCAGATGTGTTTCTACGGTGCTGGATTGACCACCAGCTTGCCGTTTCTCTAAGCAGAGTTCCTTTACCTAATCATAAGAACAGGGTATAAGAAATATATTATTTGGCCATGAGCACTCATCAATAACTTTTGGAATATGTAATGGCAGAATTTAAGCCCACCTGTTTGTTGAGAATTGTAAGGTTCACTTCATGCTGCACAGAAAACCAAAATTTCATTAGGCTCTCCGCCTAGGGACATCATCATCAAGCTTAATGTGTAGTAGAGAGAGAAAAAAAATTGCACCTGGACAAAGAAATAAACTAAAGACAAAGATGTCTTACCAATACCCGGTACCAGACAACAAATGTTGCAGGACAGAGAGCTGGGAAGCTATGATGATCATCTTCTACAATGGAAGTAGATGCAGACATCTGAACACAAAAAGAACACTAAGCTGGTTTGCAAAATAAATGTCAAGTTGGCAGGATTAACTGGCCATTTCAACCACATTTTTAATGGATCTCTTATATCCACATTGCGAATTTCCAATTTCAGAAGTAAACAATTTTAATTATCTGGAGAATATTAGACTGTTTTTCGGTTTTCCTGCAAGATGCAAGATAACAACCAAAAGAAAGTCACAATTGTCTCACTGATACACCATCAATTGATACCAAAACAAAGAAATCACCTGTGAATAAGTTCATGTACCTGAGGTAAAATGGAGCAGGTGAGCTCATCTAGTACGTCTGAAGTGGATTCAGCAGTTTGCAAGTAAATTTGCAATGTCTTCTGTACAAGTTCTCCCTGCAAAAACTTAATGTATATATAATACATATGCATATACTAATCAAAGGACAGTTGATAGCACATTGCATGAGACATGGCAACTAATATCAACACCTTGTTCTTCCAGCCATTCTCAAGACTTTCATCACTCCAATTTTGCTCCAAGAGCCTCTGGGCAGAAGTCCTGAGCTTCCGACGAAAGATAGGAAGGAGACCCTCCAGTGACTTAGAACATGTTTTTTTACCATTTTCCTCCTTAGCAAGGAACTTATTAGCTGTAGTTGCCACTGACTCTAGAGCAACCAGACATTCTGAGGCCAACATGAAGGACAAAGAACATGCTGCAGGGAGTAGCTATGGTTACAAATAAATGACAAGAACACTATATGTGTACCACTATGAAACAAGAGAACTGTATACCAATGTTTAAGACATCTTCTAAGAAAGAACAGGCACCAAGATACAGATATTCTGTTGTCCCAGGTGAAGGGATTACTTGTATGCCTGAAAAGCGGGCATCTGACAAGTTAAGGGGTTGGAAAGCTTCAAGGAGATTTGAAAGAACTGATTCGTCCATTTGAATTTCACGAAGGTTTAGCATCTATGCACCCAAAAAGAAATCAAAATAGTTACTCAAGGAATAGAATAAAAAGCTCACACACATAATGATGATGATGATAGTCTGCACATGAAAGAGGAAAGGATAGTCACCTTACTGAAACAGTTAAGTACTTCTTTAAAAACCATGGCAGAAACTGAAGATTCTGAAATCACCATGCTAGGCATGCTTGGGTTACTAGCACCAACAGACTGAAGTTTCCAATTTTCTTGACAAGTTCCATCACCTATATGTATTAGTTGTGAGATCGGCAGAACAGACAAGAAAGTCATTAGTGCCTTTCCAACTACATTAGATGCAATAATCTCACCTTCTTTAAGAGTGTGAATCGCACTGCTCAAAAGATGTTTAAGATTCGGAAAAAGTGGTTTAATTTCACAGAGAAAATCATCTACTGTCATCCTGCTGAAACTAGCAGGAGCAGTCAAGTCTCTGGCAGTGCATTGTTCCCGTGTGGATGCAAAACTATCCAGCTTGTAGTGTAGATCACGCAGAAGGTACAGTTGTAGGGGTAACTAGCACAGAAGTAGTAAACATGTTAACTTGTTCCTTATAAAAACTAAAACCATTTTCTGCATTTAACATTGTACCATAGCAGTGAGATCAGAGCAATGAAAGTCTTGATCCTGCATTTGAAAAATACAAAAAGTAACTTATATTACTATTTAATTACATAGTATATTGCAAATCATGTTACTGACAATGCCTTAAATACCATATATATTAATTTCAAGGAACTAGATAAGTTTCTTTCTGCATCAAAGTAAATGTCCATGAAACTTTTCTAGATTAAAAAACATATAAATAAGAAAATGATTTTTAAAAATACTTGAAGAATGAAATGTAACCCCCATGATGGAAGCTGAACAAGGAAAACTTTACTTGTGAAAAAATTGAACTGCATTAATTTCATGAGATCAAGCAATTCCTATACTTGCTAAAGCACTGAAATTATTGAAATGCTGGTAATATGATGGAAAGAATTCAAACAAATTGTTTTAGATTTACAAGCATAAGTGTGCCAACCTTTGAAAGTGTCAAAATGGAAAAGCATTCAGCCAGAAGAGGCCTGAATTTATATCTTTGGGCTTCCAGAGCCTGGGTAACCATTAGAACTTCTACAAGTATTGGCTCATTAGAGTCACAAGAACTTTGTTCTTCTAACTCTATTGTCCTGTACTTAGAAGGTAAGATAGAAGAGTCCACATTTTGGTCCTTTTGGCTGGTTGCTCCTGCTTTCCCCAACATATCCAATATTGTTGGCTGCTTGAGTTTTCCACTTGCATCCGCACTCTTTGATGCTTTCGGGATCTTACATTTCCTCATGCTTGGGGTGCTACCATCACATGCTTTACTTTTCAAATTCTTCTTCTCCAAATGCCCCATATAATTATTCTGGCTTAAGATAGTGGATCCAGAATGTTCAACGCAAAGATGTAGCTCAGGTAGAGATAGTGGGCAATCTTTGATCAAACTGTTTAACAAGCTTTCGAGAAATCTGCATCAGTGTGTTCTTGCAGATTCCGTTATGATGTTGAAGAGTGAAAATAATCAAGCAAGACAGACAAAAAATGATCTAAAAATACTTGGAAAGTAAAAACCTGCTGTTAAGATCCAAAAGATAAAAAATGCAATAACTTCTTGCTATGCTATCACTAGCCGCACTAAAATTTGAGCAGCTTGGTAATTTAGTATTCTCCACCTTGTGCTTTTTAAATGCAATTTCGTCATTAAGATCCAAAATTCCATGGCTGCCTTTAAGGAGGTAATATATATAAGATAAGAGAAGGATATTATACTTTAAGTGACAAAAGAGACCAAATGAACGAAGAAGATGTTCTACTTCTCTTGTTTTCCTCTCATGGAAGTATACAGTACACAGTAGGATATTAACATTAAGAAAAAATATCTGACCTAAAAGGATAAAAAAAAATTATAATACAACCAAAAGCATGTGAACATACACTAGGTTCCCCAGTCGCTTTAGTAGCTTTGTAATTATGTCTTCCTTCGTAGTCTGAGTAACACATAAAAACCTTCCAGAAACTTGGGAGCTGAAGGCATTGAGCTGCATGACATGAATACCATTCAAACAATTACTTCTGATGATGAAACTCGAAATTTGATTATATTACTTGCAACTTACAAGTTCCCGCATCCAGTTTGCCGCATAAAATAGAGAGATGCACACGATCTGCTTCTGTTTGCCTGTCAGAGATTGCCAACCAGCTACAGAGAAGTACTTCACATCCCACAAGCCAATAGATGTCAGCAAACTGGTCTTGTCCTCTCCTAAATAAAACATATCCCCAATCCATCGCAACCAGGCCAATTTTGAACAAAGTTTTGTGTTCATAGAATCACTCCTCAACATATTTAATTGAAGTAAATTTATATACTTAAATTAGAAAGTAAAGAACAGATAATTTTTTCTTATGATATTTTGCTGGTAGAAGAAGATACAAAGTGGGAGGATAAGATATTCTCCCAGAAAAACAACAAAACAGCTTGTTCCATTATTGGTTTATGTATATACTTATCAATTTTAGACGTTTGGAAACTTACTGCATTTACTGCAAGTGTTTGCATGCTAAGATTTAGAAGTCTGAAAACATGATTTAGATTAAAACTTAGTTTTGAATCCAAGGTCAAACAAAGAAGTAATTACATTGACACAAGGCTTGGTCTCACCTTAGAGGAAGGAAGATGCAAAGGGCAGCCAAGTAGGGCATCGATTCCTGCAAGGGAACCCTGATTTCTGAACTTTTCAAGCTGAAAGTCAACAGAATCTCTTGAATGTAGTTCCAGTATTGTAGGAATTCTGTTCTAAAAAGGGAGGATGATCTTACAGTGGATAGTAAAAGAAAAATAGAAGGCAGAATCTGCAAAGAAGAAGCGGATCTGCAGAGTAGGAGATTTCAGTTT
This sequence comes from Carica papaya, assembly GCF_054855325.1. NCBI lineage: Eukaryota > Viridiplantae > Streptophyta > Magnoliopsida > Brassicales > Caricaceae > Carica > Carica papaya. Next base: position 13,841,758 of record NC_142311.1, on the reverse strand, counting down.
CAAAATTTACGATATTAAGACAATCTTTCTACAGAATTCAATTTGAGCAACGGTATATAAGTATTACTGCATGGAGGTGCAAGCTAATGGCAGAATGTTCAAACAAACAGGGGAGATAGCACCATCCAAATTCATCCACAGTTCCCCTGCAGGGAAGGAAGAACAGAAACTAATCTGGCTCACCAAGATCATAGACTTGAAGAGTATATAATCAGAAAATAAAATAACAAATCCATCATTAAACTCACCATCTAACCCACAATATGAGCCCTCATTTCCCAGCTTCCCACCTTCAAGATCAGATAGAAATATGGATTCAAACTCTCCTGCATGCTTGGCAATCCTACAAAATACAGAAAAAGTGTCTTACGAAGATTTAGTAAATTGATTTTCTCCTGACCGGATTTTGAACTTGTTATCTGAGTGTAGATTGTTCACACTTAATCACCATTCTGTAATCTCTGGCTGAAGTGTTTTATGATCCAAAAGTGCAGTCAGTTCGTCATAGAAGAGGGTTAATGGTAAGCACAGCTGTCTACATGAGTCTAGTGATGTTTTCAAGAGTTCCAAGGCCTCCTTACAATTCAGTTCCTGGTAAGAAAAATATTGAAGGCATGGTGAATGCACAACCTTCTGCAGAATTGCATATTGAAAATGAGTGGCTGCTTAATAGAAAAAAGAGCAGGTCAAAGTTTTTCCTGTACCACATAAAAGCATAATGCACAACAAAGTTACTTCCTCTTGTTGTTGAACAAGACGTGAAACACATGCCATGTTACTAACACTGATCAACATCTGGAAGAGTGTTAGACTATAGTTGCAACTACTCTGCATTAGATTGAAAAATAATTGAAACGCAAGATAACAGCCAGTTTACAAACTTCTATTTTTACTTTCCTTTAATATGGAGAATAACTGATAACAATTGACACCAGCAGATTTTTTCTTGACAGTTTTGCAGCATAATTTTTTTCTCTTGCATCTGAAGACAAACTTCAAAACATTTAAAACCTCAAATATAAGTCTGCAGGGAAGGCTACTCTTTAAAGCAGGACAAAGGGAATGTCCATCAGTCACCAAATCTGTTTTTCCTAACAACCAATATTAAGGAATAAGAAGAGCAGGAAAAGGTTGTGTTCCATCAGATGTGGAATATATACACCTTTCCAAGGGCTATATTTATTGTTATGTGATAACAGCAAGCTACGAAACCTAATCTCATATTAATATGTTATACTTCGTCAAGGAGTTTATATGGATTTTGGATACCTAACCTTTTTGAGGTATGATTCTAATTCTCCTGTAAATTGTATCAAAACCATCCATATCTTCAGGTTGCAACCATGCAACGGGTGCATTAATGCCAGAACAGTTGTATTCATCTGGGACTAACAAAAAAAAGGACTAGTGCAAATCCAATCCAGGACAGCGGAACATGATGGATTATTCTGGTACTCAATGCAAGGTAAGAAACTTGAACTTCATATTAAGGTGTATGGCTTTGTTGAAGGGTTTATATGACTTGGATGCTCCCACCTCAACAACTGACTTTTGAGATGCGATTCTTCTAAGGTCCGTGAAAATGATTGATATGAGAAGTCAAAATATGTAAGTTCAAGGCTCATCAGTCCTCTTTAATTTACCTTTAGTTTTAGCATGTTATTACAGTTGATATCTCCACAACCCATTTAAGTGACACTAGTTTAGTGGTAACTCTTTTCTCCTTGAACTCTTCGCTCATCTACCAATGTTTCTATGTGGCCTCTAGGTTGCCAGCTCTGGAAGCTGAACTCTTCAAGCCATAGAAAACCTTTAATATTTTGTTTAAAAAGAAAAAAAAAAATTTAACTTATTTCAAATTTCTGGTCATATCAATTGTATATTCCAGCATATAATTATGTGCTTTCAAATTTCTTTTTGTACTTAACAAAATGTGGAAGGCCTATGAGCACTTAAATGGGCCTATGAGCACTTAAATGGGCCTAACAATTACTCGAATATGCAACTAAGGGTTCATCCTTTTAAATTTGAGCAACTAAATACCTAATTTATAAAATTGACATCAATGTAATACTTTCATTAAATATATTGTTTAATCTATTAAACCCTTTCCAAAAGCATGCCATACTTAAAAGACAGTTAGAAAGTAGAAATTTATATTTCCCATTTTTGCATTGTTTATTTACTAAATTTATAGAAAAATAACTAAATGAATGGAACATGAAACCAAAGATTAAACAAAATAATAAAATTAAAACAGAATCTCTCTTATGTCTATAAATATCTGTCTCATCTTTGCCCCTCTTTATAATACTGAAACCTCTCTTCCCCAAACCAAAACCCACTGTTCTCTCAACTGAGATCTATCTTCCACAATCTTAGCAGTGAAAGGAACAGGAGCAGAAACATTAAAGAATTTGCAGACTAATTGACTACACATTTATGTTATTGCATAAGAAATTCTTAAGAGTTTCGTGAATGCCATCTCTAATTATCTCCCAAATGCCCACATAATTTCATAGAGTGAATTCCTTCTTCGATTATTATTTTTTCTAGTTTAGAATTATTGCTGGAGTGAACATTAAATATGCTATGGTTAAACTACTTCAATTTGGGCTAATTTAAGCTAATTTGTGACTTTGTTCAATGAAACGACTAAAATAGATTTGTTTCCTAACACCATTCTGAAACCTTCCATCAGTATGGGACAATTGAATGAACGCGGGACTGACAATTAATATGGGACAACTGAATGAATTATACTACAGAACTAACAACCTTTATCTTGTTTATTATCGAGTGTCAGAAACCATCTTTGCAGTTAGTAATTATGAATAAGATCATAACCAGCTTCAAGAAAATTCATAACAGTGCAAGTCTTTGCTACCTTAGAATGAGATGACTGAGTAACATTGCTTGCATCTGCAAGACATGAAACTATCTTTATAGTTCCAATTAAGCCCATCTTTTTGTATTTCAAATCGGGATGGCTGACCTGTCCAATCGTGATAATGCCAAGGGTTAAACTGGGTTTCCATAAAAAATCCTTCCAAGGCCAATAAAAACATAAAATTATAATACCAGCTATATCATTTTTGTGGCAAAATCAATATTAATTTGTTAAAGTGCGCCTTAGACAGAAAATACATTCAGTTTTCCAAGGTACCTGCTTCCTCACTATCATCAGAAGTTCATTTGCAATAGAAGACCGAAAACAGTCTGGACTAGTCTGAGCTGACAGCGTCAGGGGGCTGAAAACTTCGTAAACCTGCACTATGGGAGAATTCTTCACAACATCTAATTTACAGTACCTGTAAGTATAATAAAACAGTATAAAGATTAGCAAGCCACCTTATGCAGATTTTCAACACTAAAACCCTCCAAGTAGTCCAAGATACCTGATTTGAGAAGAATAACAGGTGTCAAAGAAAATAAACAATCAATTACAAAGTGAATGGATAAGACCGGAAAGTGGTTAATATACCAGATATATGAGAAGAAAATTGGAACAATTCTTGTGCATATTTGGTAGAAAGCAGAGTCATGGTTTCCAACGCAGAACTCACTTCAAAGTTAACACCTGATCCTACATGAGTAACTAATGAACCAAGTATCTGTACACCATATACAAATCAATGTTTGTTAGAGTTTATATTTCCTGATCATGAGATGAGCAACGTCTATTCAGATGCTTACTTCTTGTCTTGAATAAGTACCAACAAACTCCTCAAACAGGGAAGTATAGAGGTGACTGCCAAAAGCCCTTGCCTTTTGCTCTTTGCATCCCAACAAGAACTCAGCCAAGGAAAGAAATGATGAAAAATAATCCTAAACAAAATTTAAAAAAAAAAAAACACTTGGACATAAATATATGATGTGTGAAGAATTCAGAAGGGAAAATTAGGGTTTGGGATTAGAAGAATTGGGGGTGAAAGGGGAGTGTCAATCATTTCACGTATTCTTTACAGCTACAAACAGGTATTTATACCAATCTCATTACTAATATAATTCCAACCATCATTTATTCAGTCTGATATGTTTTCCTACTTCATATTTTCCTTAAAATAATGTATTTCAAAACATGCTAATTCAAATTTAACAGGGTAAAACATTCATCTCAAATCCCGGTAAGAGGCACCTGGACAAGTTCCTTGTTCCCACATATGCACTGATCAACCATGATTTCCTGAATACATTCTTGCACAATTTTCTTCTTGAATGTCTTCTCAATGGTTCTTCGTAGGGGCTCCCCTTTCATGTACATGAGCATAAGCAGCCATATGTCAATGACCTTGTGATCCCGAGGCTTATCGAGATTGTTCAGTTGTTTCAGAATCTCTTGACAGAGTAACTACAGGACGAGATATACAGCTGCGTAAACTAAATGGTAGAAATATAGATTCCTAAACATGCGGCAGAGAAAAAAATTACGTTCTTAAACCGAAGACTTGATCCCAAAGCATCCAAGACAGAAGCCTCCGTATTTTTTATAGGTGATTTTCCTTTGAGTTTCCTCTGAGTTGCACGAGAAGATGATATTCCAACAAATTTTAACTGCTCACGGATCTGCGAGATTACTCTCGGAACATTTGCAGGCGTTGCCGAGAGCATCAAAAATCGAAGTAGATATGGCAGCTGCTCAGCGTCAATTGTTCTAATGCACGATAATGCAATAGTGATTACCTTCCAGATAAAAAACGACAGCTGTAGTTAGTAAGCATGTAAAGCATACCCTCCTAGCCAGTTTTTAGATGCCGAGAAAGAAATGAAGAAAGGAACTGAACAGAGACCGGGAGAAAGAAATGTACCTGATCCTGCGATTGAGCGTCCAAATTAATGCTAGATAAAGAGTCAAGCACAGGCACAGTGATGGCGGAATCCTCTTGAAGCATTCTCTCGAGAGAATCAATGAGGGACTTGTTATTATGATCTCCAATAATCTCCGGCAACGAGCCAATGATCTCTTTCTTTAAGTATAGAGGGCAAATGGAAAGGACCTGCATTAGTCTCTCACTGAAGGCAACGGGATCAACCACGAAATCAAGCCACCGGAAATGGTTGATAATGAGCCTAGTGACGTCATCCTCAAGTGAAGTCTCTGGAACAATGTCGAAGAACTCGGGAAGCTTTTCGAGAAGGATGTTCTGGAGGTCCAGCTGGATAGGCGCCACTAGCAGGAGATTTCGAACTAAACTCTCGCTTCTGTCGCCAGTCCAAGGCGTCAGAACCCTGAAAATTTGAGGGAAAAAACAAAAGGAGAGAGATGAGAAGTTCAAAAACAACATAAAACCTAATTATCATTTATCAAGATCACAATATCAACAGAGAAAAAATAGAGAGTGAACCTGTGAAGATTGCCGGGAGTTTCAATGTAAGAAGCGAAGCCAGAAACAAAATCGGAGCGGAGGGCTGTGGCGTTGTTACTGGAACAAGGAGAAAAGAGATGCGTAAGATGGCGGCGGAATTTTTGGAGATCGGAAGGGAGAGATGGCGATCCTGACGGATTCAGCAGCGTACAGCCAGCCTCGGCCAGAATCTTCACCATCTTGTCCATCACGTCTTCGTCTTGCGGTTTGGATAAATCGGAGACGGAGGAGGAGGGTCGTTTACGGGAACGGGAGGGTATTTGCTGGTGCAGGAACGCCATTTTCCATTTTCACCTCGTCCTCGCTCCAATTCGCTATACTACGACGTTAATCAGAGCTGATTTTTCCCTCCGCGAGCGCACATGTTTGCTAGTTGCTGCTAACTGAGCCCGGAATTTGGAATTTCGGAGTACAGAAAAAGGCGCCAATTCTAGAGAGAGGCGCGGTTAAATTAGCAAGACGAAGAACTTATTGGGCCTTGGCCCATTTCTTATTTCAGCAAATAGCCCAATACTATATAGTCCGTGACCGCGGATGCCTGATGGATAGAAAATAATTAGACGTAAATTAATTTTTTAAATATAATATAAAATACTGATTGTCCAATTGGTACTTCAATTCAAGCTGAAAAGGAAAACGTTGACTTTTTGTATTAAAAACATAAAGCCGTTATCTTAATAAGAAATAAATTCATATTGCAGATTAAAAATATATATATATATATTAAACCAATATTTTTTCAATTGCGAAATGTAAATTAAAAAGGAAAACAAATTTTAACGGATTGAAATAATTTAGCTATATATATATTTTTTTTTCAATTTAAAAATAAAATAAAATTTTAAAATTGGTCTAAATTGATCCTCTATTTTAACAGCATATGAAAACTCGTTAGTAACCCATGTGGTAAGTGGCATATCCACAAATGGAGAGCTGGATTGAAAAAATTATTGATAGTGTGACAATTTAAACTGTCAGAGGTTGTCTTTTACTTATCAAAATTAAACTATTCTTTAATTTTATAAAATAAATACTATCTGCATTTTAAGTAAGTAATTCATAGGGAATTATTTAATCAATTAAGGAAAATAAACTTATAGGTTTCACGGGTCCAAAAGTTTTCCATGAAAAAAATTAATGGTGCATTTTTAGCTAAAGCAAGTCATGTTTCTTTAGTTGGCAATTTTATTTTCAGAAGAAATTAATATATTTAATAAAATTAAGTAAAGTACATACAAATTTTATAACAATTACATACAAAAATACACAATCTAAACACCAACAATCCCAAAAAATAATAATAATAATAATAATAATACTTAACTTTAGTTGGCATTTTATAATTTAAAAAAAAAATGTACAAGGATATATATATATATAATCACCAGAATCCTTTGTTCTGGCTCACGCATAAATTCAGGCATGTTTTTGGTATTCAAAAGGGTACTTTTACAAGCACATTCAAGCTTGCCCAAATAAATTTTCCATAAAAACAGCTTGGCTAATTATTATTTTTTTAAAATAATATTTTTATGTTAAGATATGAAAGGTTCATGAGATTTAGAAAATATACAAGAAAGGATCTCCGAGTCCGGATCAAACTTTGCAAGTCTTGGACAGGTAATCGCATCCATCATATACTTCTAACCCAGGCTGATCCAGCTGGTCCTCTGTGAAACAAGCGCATCTTTTACTCATCTTCCCAGTCAAAGCAATTTCTAGAGTTCTTTGAACTAGTCTAGGCAACCCAACATCACACCATACCTGCCAACAGTAATAAGTAAGAAATTTACTAATTAAAACTTTTATACTATTCTTCTAAAAATCAAGTTGATAGACAGGAGTGTCATATACTATTTACAGAGTTACTGTCTCCCTCATGTGCAAGCTGGTTAGACTAAACTCATAAATCAAGCACTGACTCATTAGTCCATATAGACCATACCTTGTGTTAAAATTGCTTCATAAAAATAAGACAGCAATAAATTGATTATGATACTATGTTAAATGACAGGGTTGAATCAATTTCCAAGTCCATTTACCAAAAAGACTAAGGTGAAATCAAAGACTCCAATCTGATAGACTTCTGTGTTTGTATATGTAAATAAAGTTATTGACATCCATTTAATTGCGCATGACAGCTAGAAAAGCATGAAAAATACCTTCTTTAAAAAGCATGAATACGTACCTCTCCACCATCATCCTGACTCCACCTTGAATTGCAATTTGGTTGCTTGGCTTCTTCTATTTTCTGCTTCTCCAAAAGCTGCGAACCTCGGGCAGCCTTGGCTTCAGCTCCTTTCAAATATTTTGTGGCATTTCCTTGGCTATCATAGTAACATCCAACGAGCTTACCGACAAACCTGCTAACAGGTGGGTATCAATAATAATCCCAAAAACTCTTATATACTGATAATTTAAGCTTATACCATTTTATGTGTATAGTTATGGTGAAAAAAGAAGAAATAAAAAGAGCATCAAACTCGAGAACTTCATAAAAAATTACAACTATATCTGGTTCTTTACAATTTCGTATATACAGAAGTAAAGTCATGTTTGATTCAATTATCATTTTATTCCTATTAATTTCTATAATCTTCGTACATGCAATTACAAAATGCTTTTTATGTTTGAGCTCTTTCCAATCCCAAGGATAAAAAATTGAGAGTGGAGGTGATTCAAGCATGGAAATTGTGTTCCTATTATGTATTAGGACTAATTTAAAAATTAAGTGCAGGATTTAAATAGCGATAAAATGAAAATTACCACAACAGATGACAAGTAAAAATGTACAAACTCACGTATATGATCTCAAGTAGAAGTCCCGCCAATCAACAACACTTTTCACCTGCAAACAGCAGATGTTCAAAGAACTTGAGATGCCGAGACATGAAGTATCAAATTGAATAGTTGAAATTATAATACAACTTTCAGCATCCATAATCTATTTAATAATAAATTTATTTTCATGACAACCAGGCATGAAAGATAAATTAGACAACTTACTAGTATAAACAAGAAAGCTTGTATTTTCGAATGCAGATGTGACAGCTTTTGAATTTACTTTGAACCATGTAACGCTTGAAATTGAGCATAATGTAAAGATTCTCTCAACATTTTATTCATGGTAATAATAATATTTATGTAAGGTTGCGTTTAGTTCAGTTCTCATTAAATTGCTAGTCCAAATTACCAAAGTACCATAGATGTATAATAATTTGTTATGTTTAAGTAACAACTAGGGCAGTTTTAATTTTTTGATGGTGGAAGTTCAATTATACTGTTCAGTGTTGGAGTCGAATTTTTCACCATTAGAAACTTCAAGGTGGGATGGTGGTAAGTAAAATATAACACACTGTGTTATATTAAGACTAGCATGAAAGTTGAACTAAATATTGACCAAGAATTAAGAGAATTTAACCAAACACAGTGTAAGATGAATGAAAACCATATCAATAATTGTATAAACTTACTTTTCTTAAGTATATTTGTTTCACATCACTCTGTAATTTGCATAAATTCGTTTCAATAACCTTTGATATTAGGAAAATCAAATTGTACCAACTCAGTGTTGGAGGTTTTGAATGTGTTATACATCATTTAACAAGAATGGCAAACAGCATTTTACCTCTATGCTTGATAAACCATGTAAAGAGTCTGTTAATCCATCTCCTGTATAAAAAAAGGAAGAATGTTCACTGCACTTGACGTGTACGTTCATTTGTTAAACAATGAGTAGTCTAATACTTGTAGGCGAAGAAGAAGAAGAGCTGAAGTAGATGAAGATAGTTCTAGCAGTTCCTAGAGATGCAGTAGCATCTTACTCTTCTTGCTTATTTTACCATAAGAAAATGTTTCAAGATGGTAGCAATATAGAAGCATGCACAGGCATATTATGAAAAGTCATGTAGGTCATATGAGGAAGGGTCATCATCCAATCTGGATCAACTACACATCAAGTTCCCAAGAGGAATGAATGGAGTTTTTTGGCTTACAGAAATAATATAGTTTTGAACAAAATAAGTCAAAAAAATGCTGCAAGAGGAAAGTGGATTGGTGAAATTCACAGAGTGAGAACAAATGCAGGTTACAGGAAGACTGAGGTATCTTTCATTTTTTATGATACAGTCAATAATTCAAAGAGTCTCTTCTGATTCTTTTATTTTATTCTTTTGATGAACATTGGTAGGCCCCTAGGGTGCCTCGTTAATGTACTTCTTCTACTCTAAAAAAAGAAATCCTTTTGATCCACATGAGAAACTTCACTTGATGGCACATAAATGAAATGCCAAACTAAAGTTCTGATGGACCATAACAAGGGGTAAAGAAGAAGATAATGGTTTATTATCTTTTACCTGTAAAGTTGCCAGAAACAAATGCTCGTGAAGCATCTCTAATTTCGCCAGAAACAATAATGCAAAATATATCAGTAAGAGGTTTTGGAGAAGTGCCAAAAGGAAAGAAAAGGACAAGTGCAACAGGTGTATGGAAATTGGTAACTTAAATGGTAAGGAAAAGCAATTGCAATTGTAACATGCAAAACTGCAAAAAGAATTGCAGTGCATTTAATTACAGAATGTAATGTCACACAATATTTGAAATGCCCAAAAATTGCTCATGGTTTATAGATTGAGATATATACCAGTACCCAAGCAGAAATCAGAGATATTCATATGCATAGTTTATAAAGGAATTAGATTAGTGAATCCATCATCACCTTGCCTTTGACAACTGACGAAACTTTCCCCTAGACAACCCCAATCCAACCCTGCCTTCCCGTCCAAGCAACAACATATAAAGTCAAAATGGGGCCAGGGAGAAAAGATGCTCCATTTGCGAGTTTGGTAACCTAAGCGTTACTACTTTAACTTCCAGAAAGCAGCTTAAGGAGATGGAAAAATTCTGAAATCAAAACTCTCCCAATCTTAAAGCAGTTCAAGATTTTTCTCCTTTTTTTCCTGGAAAGATTCAAGAAGTTCAAGATTATCAACACAAAAAACTTGAGATTTTGTACTTTTTTTTTTCGAATGAAAATTCTGAATTCCAAGTTAACTCCCTCCATATTCCGGAATATGGAGTTGAAATAATTCCTGCTTCACAAACAAGCCAAACTAAGACCTGCCTGTCTTACCCAGCATGTTAGGGACTAGTGCAGTCCTTTGAGGATCTATTTCCCAAATTGGTACAGTCTTGAAGAAGAAGAAACCCTCTTTCTCTCGTTTTAAAAAATAAAATAAAAGAAGATTTATTAAGATAAGAAGAGAACAATATAATGACAGGAGGGTAAGACATCCTTCAGACCTTCGCTCAATTAACACTCTAATTCTTATTAGGCTCTCGTCTCATCGCCTAAAAAGATTTACTTTTTCCTTGTAAGGTTAATTGTTGCTGAAAATGGGTCACAGAGATTGTAATCATAAGATGTTGCTGATATTTACACAATATTTTATATAGAACTTATTACAATGAAACTAGAGAAGGAGAGGCTTGGTTTCAACTTCAACATAGTCAAATCTACACTTAAAAGCATGAGAATTGATTTTACCTACGAAAAGATAATTATCATCACATTAGAATCATTCATTAATGAGCCTTCCAACTTAATTTTATTCAGAGAGAAGATACCCAGGCATCACGTAAACTAAAGTAGAAGTGAGAGAAAGAAAGAACACAAAAAATTTCAAGGTCATTTAGTGATATGCCTTCTCCATGAAATCACCTGCAAAATTCTTTTATTAGGAAGTAAACTTATAACTAACGTCTTTCCAGTATATAAAAAAAAAAGCAAAACTCAAAACTACAAGGTACCCGATAAAAAAAATTCACCCTAGGCTCAGAAACAGCATACCATACCATAGGGGTCTTTGCCTCCCACAGCCGTAGGAAATCACAATGAGTGCACCAGAACATGATGATGCTTCAATACGTCAGGAAAAGAAGAATTTGAACCAAACCCACCACCCCCAAGGATATTTTGTTGAAAAATATGTTTCTCAATATGAACCAAAAGTCAACACCATCTACTTTTTGTCATTAACTTTCCCACAGGGAAATTTACTCAAATGAGATAACCAAATAACTTTAAAAAGATTTAATGTGGAAGGAGAAGATCTTAAAAAATGATAGTCGCTGTAGACAGCATTATTAATGTCACTGTAACAGCAATTTCATCAGAACATTTTATGTTTATTATGCTCTTTTATTTATCATATTGTGCATTGCTAAGTATTATTTATCACCAGTTGCATTGGTTTCCTAGCTTTCTCACAAGAGAAGGAAAGTCCCTCTTCCATGTAGCTGTCATAGCATCCATAAGGAACTTTGTCTTGCAAGCCTGTGATGTTATTTGATCCTCAATTTTCCTCAACAACCTTTGATTGTGTTCAACTGGTTCTAGTACATCAGAATTAAACAAACTTGTCACTCTTATCTTCACCACTAGAGTTTTAGCAAAATGCATTTGACAAGCCTAATGAGGACTCGATTATTGCATATCAACTTAAGCATTCTAATCTAAAGATAGAAAGAAATACATTTTACAAAAGAGCAATTTTCAGAAACAACCATCCAATAAGACAAGGAAAAATCAGAAGGCACCATATGATACATAGCAAGATGGCAGAGGGCTGATGGGGAATGGATATGCGAGGTTGGGGTGGTGGGGGAAGCTAAATGAAGTAAAACACAGAACAAAGTCATAGTGCAATGTAACTTGCAGAATATAGATCCTATAAAGCAACAAGCTGAGTAAGAAAAATGCCAACAGTAACTTAGTTATTTATTGAAAATATTTTATTTTTTACAGATTTTATGGTTAATACTTTGATGGTTCCTAAGTTTTAGTATTTCAGTTTATGTTAGTGGGATTATTACTTCCTATTTTGTAGAAATTATGAGTTAGTTGTTTACTGATTGTAATGTCTATTTATGGGCTAATTTGCTATCAATTTATATATTTTTTAGTTCAGTTTCTGTCTTCTTGCTCTATTAGTCCTATTTCTGCAATCTATTTAATTTGATTCAATAGTGATATCAGAGCCACAAGTTTCTGGTTTGTACAAGAAAAGCAGTAGCTTTATTTTACTGAAATTATTATAGTTAATGGTATCTGACAATTTTGTACAACCTGCAATTCCTCGCTTTGATGGTCACTATGATCATTAGAGCATGCTGATGAAAAATTTCCTCAGATCTAAAGAGTACTAGTCAATTGTTTCGGAATGAGTTCCAAAACCAACAATTGGAACAGCTGTATCTAATATGCAGATAGCAGAAATTGAGGGATTGAAATTGAAGGATCTCAAAGCAAAGAATTACTTATTCCAAGCTATTTGATCGTTCGATATTGGAGACCATCTTATGCAAAGATACCCCCAAGCAAATTTGAAATTAAATAAAAAAAAAATATCAAGGTTCAGCAAGAGTCGAGTGTGCACAGTTTCAAACTTTGAGACGGAATTTTGAGACTTTACAAATGAATGATGGAGAGTCTATTACTAGTTATTTTACAAGAACCATGGAGATAAGCAATAAAATGCGATTTTATGGTGAGAAAATGGAAGATGTCACCATTGTAGAGAATGTCTTGCGTTCTTTGACAACAAAGTTCGATTACGTTGTTTGCTCGATTAAAGAATCTAAAGATATAGATGCACTCTCTCTTGATGAATTACAGAGCTCCTTGCTGGAGCATGAACAAAAAATGAATCACAATTCAACTACAGAGGAGCAAGCTTTGAAGGCTTCTATTTTTTATCATTCCTCAAATTCTAGAGGAAGAGGCAAAGGAAGAGGAAGACGAAGGGGAGAACGAGGCAACAGAAATGGCAGCACGAATTTTAAAGCCTATAACGATTATCAACCTCAACACAAAGGAAGATGAGGGGTTCAACATTATGACAAATCCAAAATTGAGTGCTACAAATGTCATAAGTTCGGTCATTATCATTCCGAACGTCGTACCAAGCTGTCTAATGACGAAGAGAAGGGGGAGATATCAAACTTCCCAGAGAATCATGAACCTGAAACTTTTTTGATGACTGTTCAAACTTATGAGGAACCTACACCTAAAGTTTGGTATGTGGATACGGGCTAAAATAATCACATGTGTGGTAGTAAATCTCTTCTCTCTCATTTAGATGAAAGTTTTCACTCAACTGTGAGTTTTGATGACTGTTCTAACATAAATATAATGGAAAAATGTGATATTAACATTAAAATCAAGAATGGTTTTGTGGAAACTATTTCTAATGTATATTATGTTCCTAACTTGAAAAGTAATTTGCTAAGTGCTGGTCAATTGCAAGAAAAAGGCTATGTTATAACCATTCAAAAGGGAGCTTGTAAAATCTATGATCCTACAAAGAGAGCAATTGCAATTATTCAAATGAGTGCAAACAGGCTGTTTTCGCTTAAAAAACAAGCTACCCAATCTTGTTTGATGGCCGAAGTGAAGAACTCTTCATGGCTTTGACATTTTCGATATGGCCATTTGAATTTTGGTGGATTAAAAACTCTTCAGTAAAAAATATGGTGACGGGTCTTCCTCCACTTATCATTCCTTCTCAAGTTTGAGAAGAATGTGTTGTTAACAAACAACACCGTAATCCATTTCCACAAGAGAAGTCATGGAGAGCAAGAACCCCTCAATCCAACATCTAATGGTGGTAAACGTTATTTTATAGCATTCATTGATGATTATACTCGAAAAACCTGAGTATATTTTTTACAGGAAAAATTTTCAGCTTTTGAAGTTTTTAAAATCTTTAAAGCACTAGTTGAGAAAGAGATTGGCAGCCCTATAAAAGTCCCTCCTTCAGATTGTGGGGGAGAATATAACTCACATGAATTTGCAAATTTTTGTGAGCTTTATGGAACAATGAGACAACTTACAGCAGCCTATTCACCCCAACAAAATAGAGTTTGCGAGAAGAAAATTCGCACAACCATAAATACGGTGCGAAGTCTATTGACGCTTTGGAGTTCCAAAAAGTTTTTAGTCTGAAGCAGTCAAGTGGAGTATTCACATCTTGAAGAGAAGTTCAACATTCACAGTTCAAAACATGACTCCAAAGGAAGCATGGAATGGACAACGGCTTGCTGTAGATCACTTCAGAATTTTTGGGCGTGTTGCATATGCCCATGTTCCAGATCAAAAAAGAAAGAAACTAGACGATAAGGGAGAGAAATGCAATTTTCTTGGTAATAGTGATCAATCAAAAGCATATAAGCTTTATAATCCTAGCACTAAGAAAATTCTCATCAGTCGAGACGTTGTTTTTAATGAGAACCAGTTCTGATCATGGGACAAAATTGCTTCTGGAGAACAAATCCCAACAAGTTTTGATGGAGAAAATGATGTAGAAGCAAATCAGCCCCAGCAACAGCATGTTATAGCAGAAGTTGCCTCTGAAAATGCCCAGAATGAACCAGCTATGGATGAGCAAAATGAAATAGTAGTTGATTCGCGTTCTCATCGTGTTCGAAGAAGGCCAACATGGATGTCAAATGATGAGGTAACTGGAATTAATCAATCTGAAGATCTTCTCACCCATTTTGCATTATTTGCATATTGTGATCCCCTTACATTTTAAGAAACTATCAAAGATTTAAAATGGAGAAATTCCATGGATGAGGAGATGAGATCAATAGAAAAGAATAATACATGGGAATTGGTAGAGCTTCCGACGGGGCAAAAATCCATTGGAGTTAAATGGATTTACAAAACAAAGCTAAACAAAGATGGCAGCATAGACAAGTACAAGGCACAACTTGTTGTGAAGGGATAGAAACAAGAATTTGGAGTTGACTATAAGGAGGTGTTTGCTCCATTTGCAAGGTTGGATACAATTCGATTGGTGTTGTCCATGGCTGCACAAAATTCATGGTTATTTATCAATTAAATGTGAAATCAGCTTTCTTGCATGGTAAGCTACAAGAAGAGGTATATGTTAATCAGCCCCTTGGATATGTGACGAAAGATAGTGAATAAAAGGTATATAAATTAAAAAAAAATTTGTATGGATTAAAGCAAGCTCCAAGAGCTTGGTATAGTCGTATAGATGCCTATTTTGCTAAAGAAGATTTTCTGAAATGTCCTCATGAACATACTCTTTTTAAAAGCTTCGTGGTAATGGTTCAATGCTTATTGTATGTTTGTATGTTGATAATTTAATATATACTGGGAATGATAAAGTCATGATTGATGCATTTAAAAAAAATATGATGACTGAATTTGATGAGTGATTTGGGGCTGATGCATTATTTTCCCGGTATATAAGTTATGCAGTCACCAGTTTGCATTTTTGTTTCACAAAAGAAAAATATTCTTAAGATTTTGAGCAGGTTCAAAATGAAGGATTGTAATTCAGTATGTACTCCAACTGAATTTGGCTTAAAGTTGATGAAAGATGAAGAAGGAAAGAAGATAAATGTCACCTTGTACAAGCAAATGGTAGGAAGTTTGATGTATCTAACTTCAACCAGACCTGACATCATGTATGGTGCCAGTTTAATTAGTCGATACATGGAGAATCCCACTGAGAATCATCTCTGCGTTGTAAAAAGAATTTTTTGTTACTTAAAAGGCACGGTTGATTTTGGTATTTTTTATGCAGCTAAAACCACAGAAAAATTAATTGAATTCTCTAATAGTGATTTTGCAGGTGACTTGAATGATAGGAAAAGTACATTTGGATTTGTTTTTCTGATGGGTTCTGGGGCTGTATCATGGATATCGAAGAAACAACATATCGTTATTTTGTCTAGTACAGAAGCTGAGTTCATTGCAGCAGCAACATGTTCATTTCAAGCTATCTGGTTGAGAAAATTGCTTGAAACACTCCATATCCAACAGCAAGGTTCAACAACAATCTTTTGTGACAATGTTTCAACAATCAAACTTTCCAAAAGTCTTACTTTACATGGAAGAAGCAAGCACATTGATGTTAGATTCAATTTTCTTCGTGATCTATGCAACAATGGCACAATTGATTTGAAGTTTTGTAGAAATCAAGATCAGGTGGCAGATATTATGAGAAAACCACTCAAGCACGCTGTGTTTGTTATTTCGAAGAATGCTTGGTGTATGCTCCTCAATGGAAGTGCTCAAGACCTAACTTAGCTTAGCTAGAGTTGTTAGAAGTTAAGCTTAAACTAATTTCTGCATATATCAGTTTAAGAGAGAGTATTAACAGTAACTTAGTTATTTACTAAAAATATTTTATTTTTTACAAATTATATGGTTAATGTTTTGATGATTCCTAAGTTTTAGTATTTCAGTTTATATTAGTAGGATTATTGCTTCCTATTTTATATGAATTATGAGTTAGTTGTTTATTAATTGTAATGCCTATTTATAGGCTAATTTGCTATCAATTTATATAAGCTTTTAAATTCAGTTTCTGACTTCTTGCTCTATCAGTTCTATTTGTACAATCTATTTAATTTGAGTCAATAAAAAATTAAATATAAGAAACAGTTATCTTCATGAAACAAGATTAGCTAACCTTCCAGCAAAATGATTGTAACCCCCTCCCAAACCATAATGGGATTTTCCTTTTGTCACATCAAACACAGATCTGGATACAAAGGAATGCAGTGAATATTAATCAATATCCTTTTTTCAGCACCGACAACACAAATAAACAATCCGTTGCATAAAATAAGAGATAGTGAGAGAAATACCCAAGAATTCCCAAAAGAATGGGCAGCGTGTCATCAGTTCCATTGTACAATGCAAGTTCTTCAGCACTGAATAATCTCTACCAAACACAAGCCAGATATTTCCATGATAAATTTATTCCAGAAAAGGAAAAGGGAAAATCAACCATCCAGAACACTAACTAAATCTCCGTCTGGAAAATCTCAAGACAGCTATCATTCACTTTAGACCAAATAGAAGTAAGAAATTTCAACTCGTAAATAGTAATAACTGATATAAAATTCCAGTAAAACGTGATAAAAGAACAAACAGATAATTGAATAGGGAAAACGAACAGAGAAAAAATTCTACAAGCAAAAGAAAACCAGAGAACGGAAAGTACCTGGTCATTAGTAGGTTTGAAGTGAAAAAATCTGATAGAGAGAACAGCAAGGAGAGCGATCAAAACTGTGATCCCGACGAAAGGGGAGCTTACTAATTTCTTTACCGTGAACATCGCGTTTTGCATTTTCTCTTTCCGGTCAAATTTTTAATCAGGTTGTCAGTCAGAGGTTTTTGTTTTTCTTTTTTGTCCTTATTTTTCTCGTTTGGACCGTTAAACGTGCTCCTTTTAGACGTTTATATTTATTATAATTATTTGTTTTATGAAAAATTTATGTATTTAAATGTTTTAATTTATATATTTATAGTAAAATATATATAGTCAAATTTATTGTTTAAATATATAAAATATTTATTACCATCTTCAATATGTATCTTTATTTTTACAACGCATGGATATTAAAACATATGTTAAAATAATAATTTAATTTATATATTATTTATTTTTGTCTAAATTATCTCATATTTTAATTTGTAAATAAATTAATTTTTATATTTTTAAAAATCAATTCAGTCATTATGTATTACTAACTATTTGAACCATTTACTTATATATTATATATTAAATTTATTGACATATAACTCTTTCTAATTTATCTTTTTATAAGTTAAATATCACATTAAATGTTATTTAATATTTAATATAATATTTAAAATAATTTTTATATTGATCGTATTAATGTTTGTATAAAAATAAATGCATCACCACCTCATATTTTGGTATAATTGAATTAAATGGGGACCTCCATTTTCTTCATCATCTCAATTTCATAATCATCCATCACCTCATCCTTCCCTACCCAACATCATTACTGTAACACCCATCAAAACCTTTTTTTTTTTATTAATAAATATAATTAATTAATTAATTATTTATTTATTTATTTATTTTATTTTAATAAAAAATGAGTAAAATTTATTAACAATTAAATTGAAAATAATTTTTTAAAAAAAATTAAAAAATTAAGTTCAAAGGTATTTTTGAAAGAAAAATTAGAAACCGGCTGTCAAAATATAATTTTAAAAAATTTTGGCACGTCAAACGTTCGGTCAGCAGCTCCGACCAACCAAAACGTGCCAAGTGGCAGAGGCGCTGATGTGAGAAGCCACGTGGGGGGAGCCACGTGAGCGATTCGCGTACACGCGATCGAACGACTGAGATCCGTTCTCGCGCGCATGGACGGCCCAAAGTGAATCGCGCACGGACAGCTCATATTGGATCGCGATGAACGGTCCAAATTCACTCCCTATTTAATCGCGATCGGACGGTCCAGATCAAATATAATGAACGATCCATATCAAAAACAGATGATATAAATAACTCCATCTGCACCAAACCACCAGAACCCTTTGCCGGATAAGACAACTCAGCTGCTGGGGAGCTGACCGCCGCCGCCTGCCGCCGCACCAGAACCCTTTCCGACTGTCAAAAAAGGTAAAAATTTCTCCTTTTGCACAAAATTCAATTTTAAACCCACTCATGGCTAAATTGGAGTGAAAGAACTGGCCAATTGGCCGAAAAATACCGAAAAAACCTGGCGGCGCCGCTATGGAGAATTTCACAAACTGCCTCCTATGAAGCCCTTCCTGATTCTCGTTTCACGTAATTTTTTCACCATTGTAATCACCGTTTTCTTCTCTACAGGTTGACCGAAGCGAAACACCCAACTGCAACGTGAGCTGGAGGAGCCGCAGCATCGGCGAGCTCCACCACCAGTGAGTTTCGATTTTTCATATTTTTTCAGCCAACCGAGACCATTTAGCGTGCATGCTCACAGGAATCGATGTAAAATCGGTCGAATTTGACAAAAAACGGCTGAAACTAACCGACTTGAGGCGGACCACCATTGCTGGAGCACGGCGGAGCCGCCGTACCGAATTTTTAAAATTGCTCGAGCGGGCCTTGAGACTAATTTTGGGTTTATTCGGAATATTTGTAAGTACTATAAGCGTGTTTCAATTATCGAAGAAAAATTCAAGGAACCTAGGGACCACTTGTAGGCGCAGTAAACCCTTTAGCTTTTCGACATCAAATCGAGTGAGAAACCCTCACCCTATTTCCTATAATAGAATTGAAGTTTAAATAAATAATAATACGGTATTTTGTACAAATAAATATATGTGCATAACTAATTACGGATTATTAATTGAGTGTAAACCGGACATTGTTTTCTGTTGATTTATTTTACAGTCTAAAAGTATGATAGTATCTGATTTATCTATTTTATGGTTTAAATGTATATATTACTGACTTACCTGACCATTAGTTGATTTGGAATTTGAGATATGATTGCATTACCGGATGCATGTTTATTTATTTATGTGATTACATTTGATTTGGTAATGGAGACTAAAAGAAAATAAAAAATGGGTGTTATCAAATAAACAGATGGAATGACAGCCTTACTAGATATCCTGAGAGATGGTGGACGGACCGGGTACATGGAGAACCCTACTGTGAATGTTATCTCATACCGGACGGAATATAGAGACTTGATAATTTAACACTCATACCGAACGAGGTATAGAGACGACCTGTTTCAACCTCATACCGGACGGGGTATTGAGATTTAACATATTGACACTTATATTGGATGGGGTATGAGGACGGTCCTATAATTGAGATTGTTAAATAAAATAGTTCACGTGTAGCGGGGACATCCCTATAAATCCCCATGGATACTAGTAGGCTGGTGAAATGAGAAACGGTTATGATTTGATTTATTATTAATGGATATAGATCTATGATATTTTATATGTTGCTAATTGTTCATAAAGTTATGATCTGTATGGTATTATTGTCTCTACAGATTATTTTCATAGATTCCACTATGATAAGTGAACGATAAATGATTTTATAATTGACAAACGAATTTGTTAAATTTAGTGTTTCATTAGTTGTTTTGATTTTATACCAACCTTTACTTCTGTGCGGGTGATATAATGTGATATTCTTACTGGCTTAGTGTAACTCATCCCTTATTTAACCATTTCAGATCAAGAGGATCTGGTTTCAGAGCCCGATTCGCAGGAAGATTGCGAGTAGATGCTAGATACTTTCTATTTTTCATTACTTTTCTTATTTCTCGTATTTCTTTCAGATAATTTATTTCGTAATGTTTATTTAGTACTTTTAAGTTATTGTGTAAGAGATGTAAATGTTAATCTTTTATTTCGCGTTGGCACTTAAATTATTATATATTTTCTTTTGGATTTTCGGGACTATTACAATTACTATTGTTACTTTTATTTTCTTTTTTTTTTAAGTTACTTAATTTCATTATTAGTATTTTATTTTTATTATTTATTATTTTAATTTTGTCACTTCAGTCAAATTTATTTAAGGATAAGATCAAAATTGAAAGAGATATAAATATTAAGATAAAGACGATCATTGCTAAAATTGTTAAGAATAAAAATAAAATCGATACAGAGAAATTGACCAAAATTAAAACAAAAAAAATAATTGCATATACCCCAGCTTGCACTCTCTTAACTACCACCAATCAATTATATTTCACATATGAAATCAAGATGGAGAGCATAAAGGTTAGAAAACTAAAAATCTATATAAGGTTATTACGGTGTGAAGTAGTTGTTTAGGGATTGAGAAAAGTTGATAGAAAATGAGGAGGAACTACAAAATCATCAACAAAAATAGAGTTTTGTTGTTACTAATTTTTTTTTCAATAAAAAAATATTACATATTATTAAATTTAACAAGTACTAATTTAATTAAAAATTAAAATATAGATTAATTTAATAAAAATAAATTTATACTGATTAAATTATTATTTTATCCGTAGAGTAGAATATATCTATTTTATTCATCAAATAAAATTTTAGAATTTAATATATTTTTTATTGTTTATTACAAAATACTGTATACACCCCGTACTTTGTTAGTTTACTTTTTATGATGTCGAAAATTCAGAGTTCCCATGGACGCAATAGATATTAATTTTGACCCCCCGCACCGCGGGCAGAAGGCCGTGTAGATTTGCGAAAAAAAAAAAAAAAAAAAAAAAAAAAAAAAAAAAGGAAAAAAAAAAAAAAAAAAAAAGAAAAAACAGAGTATTTACATATAGGAAAAACAAGAGCGTTTTATATAGTATGACTAGTTTCTTCTCTTCCGCCAATTCTCAAAGGCAAAGATAATTCATCTCGTTATAGGTAAAATTTCTTCTATTGTTTAGCTCCGGCCATTATTTTCTAATCACCTGCTTTATTTGATTTCCTTTTGCAATTCAAATTTTTTATTCGGAGAAGGAAATCATTCACGTAATTAGAAGCAGCCCCTGATTTATAGAATTTTTATATGGGGATTGGTTTTACCTCTCTTTGGTTTAATCGAAACCGCGCCTGAAATCTCATATTTGTGTTTTTTTTTTGTTTCTGGTTAGGGCTCCTGAAGGTTCGATGTTATAGTGCATATTTCATAGGGAAAGATTATGAAATTAAGGGGATTTACCAATATTTTTACATCTTATGTTTGTATTGCATAGTGTCTCGTCTTCCGTGAATATATCTCTCGTTGAGTATTCAAGGAGATGGGTGTCTTGTCTGTTGCTAAGTAGAATCTGGATAAAGCTTTCACATGGTTGACGTGGGTTTATTTGATTATTGAGTGTACAGGAAGCGAGTTATATCTTTTTAGCTTTGCTGGGGAAGAAAAGCTAAGAAGATGGGCGTGAAGCAAGCTCTAAAGAGCCTTGATGCGTTTCCTCGTGCAGAGGAGCACTTGCTGCAGAAGACACAATCTGGGGCTATTGGTAAAGAAATTTGATTGCCACCTCGAATCTTTTTTTTTTTCCAAGTCACTCTGTCATTGAAAGAGAGGAAATTCAGACTATAAAATATATTTTGAATGGATTTCATGCTCTACAGGATAATTGGCTTTTTGAATTTGATATGTAAAAAGAATTTTAAATTCAGTTACACTTAAATAAAACTTTATTGTTTATTTGCTCCAAATAAAGCTTTAAATTCCTTGTGGTAAACCTGAAAAAAGAGGAAAATAGAAGGATAGGATGTTACAAGGAAATATTTCATAATTGGTAGCTCCTAAATTAGTATATGTTTATACATGAAAACATGTATAGTGTTATGTCTGTTTGGTAGTAAAGTAAATTAAAAAAAGGGTATCTGAAATATGCATAGACATATGTTTGGGTAGAAAATGAAAACTAGAAAATGTATCTGTGTACCAAATGTAACTAAGTCTTTATCTTATTCTTGGATGTACTCTTGTGTAATAATATCATTCCTTAGATATTCTTGTATGATGTGAGACGCTGGCAGTAACTTTATAAATCTGTTATTTCTTTTCTCCAGTCTCTCTTTTGGGTCTAGCCATAATGGCAACTTTGTTCTTGCATGAGCTGAGGTATTATCTTACCACATACACGGTGCATCAGGTTTGCATTTATCTCTTGCTCATTCTGCTGCTTATTTCCTCTTCCTTGGTGAATATGGTTTTGCAATTATTTTTCACTCATAAGCTACAAAAAGATAAGTCATACTAAACTATCCTATAATAAATAGATGGTTTTACAGCATTGTCTTTGGTAGCTTCTAAACATTCTACAGTAGGAAAGCCAACTTAAAGGACATTGTTATCTCCTCTAATTTCTTTTTGTTTTTTTCTATATGCAATGAGTATTTTATTTCAATCTCCACGGTTGTTAACCAAATCCACTTGTTAGGTTATTAAAAAGTTACTTCAAGAAAGTTAAAGAATAAGCACTTCTTCCAACTATTTTGGGTGCTTATTTTTTTTATCTGAGAAATTTTACTTAATTATCATCTTGATATCCACATAGAATTAGCAATACATAAATTATAAATATATATTCTTTTTTATTTTCGAAAAAGTGATAAATATATTATAATTCTTATGTTTTACATACAATAACTGTATTTTTTCAATCAGACTTTCTCCAAACATGCAATTGCTTATTTTTTTTTAAGTATGTATCTATTTATGTTTTGAATAAGAATTTATTGCTTTATGTGATTTAAAACACCCTACTGCTTTAAGCATATCCTTTGGTGCAATCCCAAATACCTTAATAACTTACCTCCGGACTGCAAAACCTTAATGTCCCTGTTCAGAAGGGTGAGACTTGACAATTAACTCTGGTAGACATGAGATAATTGAAAATTTCATTAAGAAATTAACAAAGTGAATAGAACGAGCTGCCAAGGTTGGGTATTGGCAGTGTTTGAAATTCCTTAGTACCTTTTAGGTGGGGCATTCAAGAATTTTTCTTGAACTATTTGAGCATCAAATTGAGCAAGGTGGACTTAATTAAGGATTGCTTAATCTTGTAGCCCATTTTTACTAAATATGTACGAGTTAAAGATGTAAGATATTTACATGGTTCCTTCATCATTTACTTATTTTTAAGGGAACAAAGTATGAATTGTGACTGGAAAATAGATGATTTTCTGTATGTCTTCTGCAGATGTCTGTGGATTTGAAGCGAGGAGAAACTCTTCCAATTCACATAAATATGACATTTCCTTCCTTGCCTTGTGATGGTTAGCAATACCAATTTGTAATTGTGTATTTAGTTGTTTGTTCCTTCATCTCCATGACCTTCTGAACTCTTAGATTCCGTTTCTAATATCATTTCCTCTTTTGCAGTATTAAGTGTTGATGCTATTGATATGTCGGGCAAACATGAAGTGGATCTTGATACAAACATATGGAAAGTAAGATACTTTACTTTGGTGTTTTTTTTTTCCTGAATCTTTTTCTTGTTTCTTTGGTTGCAAATTTTAAGGTTGACAATGAAACCATTTTAGTCAATTGTTGAAGTAACACTGATATATCATATTTTTTACCTCCCAAGAAAAAACACATTGATGTATCATATTTTATCTGGTGTCTTGGAGGTTGGAGATAGTTGAACTCTAATTTTATGGTTTTTTTTTTCAAAGGAAGAGTGTGCTAACATCCACTGACATTCAATTTTGCTTTTGCTTTTTAAGATGCCCTAAGAATCCTACAAGATAGCTCTGTACATGATCACCATGTACGCAAGGGGTTAATCTTCATTTCCTAAAAGGAATTGTGCGTTATGTGAGAATCACCAACCAAGTTTTAAAATAGTTCTAAGAAGTTCCATATCACCATCATCAACGTTGTGGAAAGTCTCTCTACTTATTGGCTCTAATCCGTTTTAGCATTTTATAATGATTTTTGAGAGAAAAATTTTATAAGAAAGCATCAATGTGGTTAAAAAAACCTGCCATTAAATGTCTGGATCCTTACATCATATCCACTAAAAAAGTGCAGTTGAGTTCCATTCTCTTAATCTCAATTTATAAATTCCCCTCTTTATTTCAGCTCTATACCATAATTTCAAAATTTTGGTTCATTAATGTATATACTTTATCTAAGCATCAAAGTTAAGCTCCATATATAAGCATGTATATTACATGGTTGGAACCCCTTGGTGCCTTTTCAGTGACATTTTTCTCTTCCCATCGAAAAAATTCCATATGCCAGTGCGGAGAAATGCAGCTAAATCGCAACATTTCTCTGTCATTTAATTTCAGCCGCTATGTCTTAGTTCAAACAGGGGAAAGTGAAAACATACCTAAAGTTATTTCTTCTTTATTAAAAATTAACTGAATACATTCTGTGTGAAATATTATTTCTATTAGTCATTGTCTATTTGGTCTGATGAGCACATAGAAGTGCTTTATTCTTCTTGTAAACAAATGATTTACGATCCAGCAGTCAAATGTTTGAATGATCATGCTGACTTACATTCAATGACTTATCGTATTTTACCTGTTTGATTGCGTGGATTAGGGCTCGAATATTGTACATAAAATTAATAAATATATTAGAGGACAAATTTAATTTATTTGGATGGTACTGGTGAGAGGCTGGATGTCTAAGAAGGATTTATACTTTATGGCATGGTAATGCTCTCACATGGTAATTCTCTCATCCCTCGTGATACTACTTCGTTTATTAAAAGAAAAGGGTGGTGCTGGAGGTGTTTCAGAAATCAATTTATTGAATTATGTCAATAGATTCAACTTGAAATGGTGAAGGTGCTGGAGGATGAACCTCAAAAGATTGGATTACTTAGTAGAGTTGGTAGAAGACTTACAAATTCAACTTGAAATGGTGAAGGTGCTGGAGAATGAACCTCAAAAAGATTGGATTACTTACTAGAGTTGGTAGAAGACTAACAAATCTTTCTGTGGGTACTGAAGTGACCTGTGGCTTTTTCTGAAAGGCTTTATTTTTTTCTTTTTGTCTGTGGCTTTTCTGGATGTACCATAAAATGAGGGAAAGAAAAGGAGGAAGCACAAGTTGGTCTCTGGAAGTGTTGTAATTGGCAGACCTTAAAGATCATTCTTCAAGTGTAATAGTTTGTCACCTTTCCTCCTCTACCTGGTAGCATTTCTTTTTTTAATTAAAAAAAGATCCCCATGTAAAAGGGCTATGATTAATTTTTTATAAGAAAAATATAATTAATTAACAATAAGTTTTTCTTTTTCTTCCCCTTCCCACTCTGCATACCATTCTTAGTACTTGATTTTTCTCACATCATACAGTGGCTATTAGTGCTACTCTTTGTATTTATTTGGAGCCAAAGCTTAAGAAAGTGTTACTTTGTTTTTTGTTGTCTCTAACTCTTTGTTAATGCGGTGGGGTCATTATCCGCTAATCTAATCACTTGTGTTTCTGCAGCTTCGTTTGGATAGTCATGGCCATATCGTCGGCACTGAATACTTATCTGACCTTGTGGAGAAGGAACATTCTGCTCACAAGCATGGTAAAGTTCTTTGTGCATTTTGCCCTTTCTAGAATTTATCATGGTAAAAATATATGGATTCTACTAGCATTTGCACCAGTGGGTAAGAAGGTTGATGGCTAAGTTCTCCAAAGTTATTGTTGATAAAGATTCTATGTTAAGTAGAGTATTAGACTATAGTTAGAGTTTTAATAGTAGACATGTATTATGTAATTAGAATTCTCTTAAAATAAGGATAATTACTCTATATATATCTCATAAATGTAAACATAAAGGATATAAGAAATAAAATTAGAAATTTATTTTTTCCAAAATCTTCATAGTATCAAAGTCAAAGGAAAGCTATTTTAGGTTTTGAAAAAACCCTAAAATAAGTAAAATAGGCCAAGTTGGTACTCAACTACCAAATAAACCAAACCCAGGATCACCCAAACGGAGTCGCCGCTCAACTCCAGCCAAAACAACCATAGTTTCCGCGCGTGCCAGCTACACACGCCAATGGCTTCATCCCATTTGGCTCGAAAAACGGTGGAATACCGTCAGAAAAGCCCAATTGAGACAAATTTGGCTCATTTCCGCACAAAATCTAGCTTGATCATGATTATCAAGCCTTTTTTCACGCGGCTGCGCGCATTCGGAAGATCTGTTGTTCTGCGCCCTCCGCCGCTCTGATCGGGCTGATCTGCGGGTTGACTGATCCTCCTACACACCACACTGCTCTGGTCGCGCTGCATTGATCGGATAGAGCCCCTCCCTTGCACCAGTCCGCTTTTTCCCGCACGGGACATCTGGTATGGCCATTCTGCGTGCCGAACCACTCCGCTCTGATTCGTCCGCTCCTGAGCAGAGCTGTCCATGTCTGAGCCGGTGTCGAGCCAAGCCAGATTTGATTCCTGTTTTTTTGTCATTTTTTCGGTTTTTTGGTCCTTTGTTGGCTCTTTGGTGCAAATTTGGAGGTTCGTTTTTTATTACTGGGTATTTTTTTCTTATTTTTAGCATTCTAAGATGATAGAAGCAAAAAAGGTGAGAGTTAAATGTTACAGTTTTGATAATCCTTCATTATAAATCAGTCCCGTAAAACTTGATAAAACTAATTATTTTGCTTGGTCAATATCTTATTTATTGTTCATCAAATTTAGAGGATTGTAGGGTTACATTACTGGTGAAGTGAAGAAATAAGATGTTAATAGTTTAGAATATAATAGATGAGATTCTGAGAGTTCATTGGTAATATCATAGCTCATAAATTCCATGCAGTCTCATATTGGCAGAACATATCTGTTGCTTAACACTGTCGAAAAAATATGGAATGCAACATTTCTTACAAATTCACAGATGAGTAATGACCCCCAGACTTATGAACTTTATAATAAAATTCATGACACAAAGTAAGGAGGGATGATTATTTCTCAAGATTTTCAAGCAGAGTATCCTGCAAATGTAGTCAAATTTCAGAAATTGATAGAAAAAGAGCAAATTTATAATTTTTTAGCTGGTCTGAATACTAAATATGATCAAATACGGGTCCAAGTGTTTGGTAAGGATTACTTTTCTTCATTAGAACAAACTTATGCTTATGTCCAGTAAGAAAAGAGTAGAAGAAATGTCATGTTTTACATTGCACCAATCGAGAAGGCTGGATTAGTTGCTCAATCTGATCAATCTAGAGATATATGGAAGTGTGACTATTGTGGCAAACCAAGACACATTAGGAAAACTTGTTGCAAGTTGCATGGAAGACCAATTAGAGGTCGGGGAGGAAGAAGAGGTGGAACCACAAGAGCTCAAGTAAATTTTGTTGAAGCTAGCGAAATACCTGATTCACCATCCGTTGGAGTTTTTTCCACAAAAGAAATTTAAAATTTGAAGCGCGTTCTGAATCAACTTAATTCTCCAATTGTTGGCACATCAATTATGGTAAAATCAGATATTGCGCATCTCTATCCTAATTCCACTCTTGATAGTTGGATTATAGACTCTGGAGCTAACTACTATATGACACTCTTCTAAAAAATTCTTAACTTATGTTTTTTGTATTAAAGGGAAAAATGTCCATATAACAGATGAATCATACACCCTCGTGTCTTGAACAAGTTATATTAATTGTACTCCTGCTATTACACTGTCTTCAGTTTTACATATGTCTAGTTTTTCTGACAATCTTTTATCTGTTAGTAATATAATTAGAGATCTTAACTGTAAAATTAAATTTTTTCCTGATTATTGCATTTTTAGGATTTTCAAACCGGAAAGAGGATTGGTACTAGTAGACTACAAAATAGCTTATATATCTTGGATATGCACCAGAAATTAATTAGGAATCAAGCCACCATTGGAAATAATATGGAAATACTACAATGACACCGACGATTGAGACATTCTTTCTTTTTTATTTTAGAAAAATTATATCTAGTTTATTTAAAAGAACTTCTATGGAATCTTTGTTTTATGATACATGCGAACTTGCTAAATATGAGAAAAATTCTTATTATTTAAATAATAATAAAAGTACTGATCCTTTTAAGATTATTCACTCTGATGTGTGGGGACTTACGCATAATACTTCTCTTTCTGTTCATAGATGGTTTGTTATTTTTATTGATTGTTGTACTAGATTAACATGGATTTATTTGTTAAAAGCAAAAGGTGATGTATTTTCATATTTTCAATCATTTTATAAAATGATATGTATACAGTTTGGTACTAAAGTTAAGATTCTGAGAACTGACAATGGTACAGAATATATGAATAGTGGGTTTCGTGCCTATTTGGAGTAAAATGGGATAATTCATCAGATACGTTATGACTACACCAGTGAATAAAATGAGGCTGCCGAAAGGAAAAATAGACACATACTAGAGGTAGGTCGGTCATTAATGTTCACCATGAATCTACCGAAGAGTTATTGGAAAGATGCAATTTTCTCAGCTGTCTATTTTATCAGTAGAATGCCTTTGCGAGTTCTAGATTTTAAAAGCCCTATGAAGGTTTTGTCAGAAAAAAGTTCCTACATTGTTCCCCCAAAAATGTTTAGATGTGCGTGCTTTGTTCATGCTAGAAATATGGATAAGTTGGAATTTAGAGCTCTCAAGTGTGTATTTGTTGGATACTCTTATACCCAAAAAGGCTATAAGTGTTATCATCCACCATTTATGGATGTTACATTTAGGAAAACTGAGTCTTACTTCAACTCAAACCCAACACTTCTTCAGAAGGAGAGTGAGAAGGAAGAAGTGACACCTAATTGGATAACTATTGAGAGTCATATTTAGGGAGAGAGTTCTATTGCAGAAGGTCTTAATCAAAAAGATAATGTTGGACGTCTGGATAAATTAGACTTGAAAAGGTATTCAATGAGATATAAGTCAGAAAAAGTCATCATGCAGTCTGTCCCAGGTCAAAAATCTTCTCTGATTTCAGAAGATACTAGTGAGTTATCTTTCTCTTGTGATTTATCAGATAAATCTATTGCTATTAGAAAGTGAACGAGAACTTGTACTAAGCATCCTATATCTAACTTTTTTTCCTTTGACTCTTTATCTCTCTCTTATGGAGATTTTGTTTTATCTGTTTCCTCTGCATCTATTCCACAGAATTGGAGAAAGGCTCTAGGAGATCTCAAGTGGAAGGAAGTCATGATTGAAGAAATGAGAGCATTGAAAAAAAATGAAACATGGGAACTTGTTTCACCTCCATAGGGAAGGAAGATAGTCGGTTGCAAATAGGTGTTCACCGTTAAGTACAAAACAGACGGATCGATCGAAAGATACAAAGTTAAATTGGCGGGTAAAGGATTTACTCAGACCTATGGAATTGACTATTAGGAGACCTTTGCACCTGTTGTGAAAATGAATACAATTAGAATACTTTTGTCTTTCGCAGCTAATCTTGATTAGGATTTATAACAGTTTGATGTAAAAAATGCATTCATTCATGGAGACTTAGAGGAAGAGATATATATGAAAATTTCACATAGATTTGAAGATGAGAGGATGCAAGGAAAAATTTGCAAATTAAAAAAGGTCTTATACGGATTAAAGCAGTCTTCAAGAGCATGGTTTGAATGATTTAGAAGAGTTATGATCTCTTTTGGATATAAACAAAGTAATGCTAATCATATCCTGTTTATCAAATATCGTGAGGGTACGGTCACTCTTCTCATTGTTTATGTAGATGATATTGTGGTGACTGGAGATGATATAGAAGAGATGACTCGGTTGAAGGAACTACTTACTCAAGAGTTTGAAATAAAGGATTTAGAAAAATTGTAATACTTCTTGAGAATTAAAGTTGTCAGATCCAATAAAGGATTTTCATTTCTCAAATAAAGTATATCCTACATTTACTAAAAGAGACTGGTATGATGGGCTGTAAACCAACAGAATCACCTATTGAAAGCAACCACAGACTACAAGTAAGCAGTGGTACATCAGTTGACTTGGGAAAATACCAGAGACTAGTTGGACGACTCATTTATCTCTTACATACCAGACCTGATATAGCATATGCAGTTAGTCTAGTGAGCCAGTGCATGCATGATTCTCATGAGACTCATATACATGTTGTTTTTCACATATTACGATATCTGAAGTTTGCACCAGGAAAATGTATGCTCTTTTTTAAGCACGGTTACCTTAAAATAGAAGTATTTACAGATGCCGATTGGGATGGGTCTCTAGATGATAGAAGATCAATTATAGGTTACTGCACACTTGTATAAGGCAACTTGGTCACATGGAAAAATAAGAAGTGAAGTATAGTTGCCCATTCTAGTGCAGGGACCGAGTATAGAGCAATGGCCCAAGTAGTTTGTAAATTATTATGGTTGCAAAAGTTAATGAGCGAATTAAAACTGCTTAAAGAGGAGAGACTATCTCTGTTTTGTGACAATAAAACAACTATTAACATTACTCATAATTTAGTTCAACATGATAGGATAAAACACATTGAAATTGACACTTCATAAAAGAGAAGGTAGTTGGTGGCTTTCTATGCTTATATTATGTATTTTCTGGTGACCAGGTGGCTGATATTTTCACTAAAGGATTATACAATAAATTCCTCGAGAACTTGGTTTACAAGTTGGACATGTGTGATATTTTTGCACCAACTTAACGGGGAGTGTTGATGAAGATTCTATGTTAAGTAGAGTATTAAACTATAGTTAGAGTTCTAATAGTAAACATATATAATGTAATTAGAATTTTCTTAAAATAAAGATAATTACTCTATATATATCTCATAACTGTAAACACAAAGGATATAAGAAATCAAATTAGAAGTTTATTTTCTCTAAAATTTTCAACTATAAACTGTGATTATATCTCATGTAAAGCAAATTTGTAAACTATAAAAATATTGCTAACTAGTAAATCTAATAATCTGAAATAGAAGTAAGTTTTATTTGTATCACAATGTTAGACAGGACAATAACTATATTAGACGTTTAGCATGGCGGAGAACCCTTGAAAAATGTATTTCATGAACTTTTCTCCATGCTAGGGCAGAAAGGGGATTTAGCTGTCTCTTCAGCAACTGGGTGGCATTATAGAAGGTGCTTTTTCTTTTATTTCAAAATGTTCAAATTGGGATGTTGAGGCGTGTCAAGGATTTTTTCAGTTTTTGTCAAAAGGTAAACTTACATATGGAGGATATGGTGAACTGAAGGCATATTTGAAGAAGTATTTCTTTTTTGTCAAGTCGTTTAAACTAACAGGGGCAGTCAAGTTTTGAGAGGATAACCTAGTTCTCCTTGCCAAGGCAGCTTGAAAAGTTACTTGTTACCCTCTCAAAGTTGCATTTTCCTTTTTTCATGGCGGTGTTTCGGGAAAGAAATTTGAGCTTGACTATCATGAAGAGGTACTGCAATGGAGTGAATATTTTACCCATCATTAGTATAAAGCAAACAAATCTAGGTAAGATGAAGGAAGTTAGTAGTCTTTAATGCATTGAGGGTTTGAGATAAAAATGAAAGGGATATAGGCTTTCATGCTTATTGTTTTCCGAGAAAGATCTCAAAAGTGAATGAGTTCTTGTAGGAACAAGGAAGAGGGAAATGCATGTTCTCAATGCAGACATGCATACATACAATCAATTTAACAAGAAGTTACATTAGTTTAAGGAAATGTGGTACTGCCTTGGTGGCTTGTTAATAACATACTTCCAGTTTTCGTTCCAAAAAAAAAGGTGACATGTATGTTGTTAGTGATAAATAAAATAATAGCAGTAAAATGATGCTGTGTTTATTGTACCTCCATGGATATCTTTGGCATCACTAGTTTAGGAGCCTTTGTTCTTTGTTTAAGGGTGATTTTATCAATGATCAGGTCGATATTGGTTGCTACATAAATGTTTTGTTTCTAACTCTATTTTGTAAATTATGTCACCTTTCAATGAATTTTTTTTCTTTGCGAAAAGAAACCATGTGTTAGGGGTTTGATAGCGGAGTTGGAATTACTAAGAAAGGTCAAAGAAGGATAGGACCAAGAAGACTTGTGAGGAAGCCCCATGATTAGAATTTTTCTTTTCTCTTTTCCAAAATCTTAGGTCCTTATAGCAATCTTACTATAAGAAGTAGTACAAGGTTTGAGCTTTTATGATAAATAAGTTGTTTTTTTTTTAATTCTATAGTAAATAAGTCAAAATAATTTATTTGTTATTTGTTGTAATTTTTTAATGATACATATCATAATTTTTAATTTAAAAAGTAATTATTTCATGTTTTGTTTCGTTCAAATATATTCTACTTTATTCAATTCCTAGATCTTGTTATTTTATATGTAAAAGTTAAGTCATAGTCCTACATATATGATATAAAACCTAAATCAAATTCGCTCATATATTCAATTTTAAGATGATGGTGATGTGGAATGGATTAACATTAGATTGCCTAAATAGTTTTAACATCATGATTCTATTAAATATAAAATTACTATACTATTAGGAATCTATTCTTATGGGTTTGATGACTTTAGGATTTTATTTTTATTAGTGGTATTTAGGTTTTCTATTTATATTAGTAGTATTATTTTAAATCTTATTAGTCTTGGTATTTCTTTGTCCAATCCTACTCTGAGAAAACCTACTTGGCACTTTATAAATATCTTTATGGTCTCCTTGAACGATCATTTTGTTATCCAAGATAATATTTAAAGAGTTTCTCAAATTTCTAGTTGTATAATGCAATTTTACCCTTACATGTGTGATATTTAAGACTTTTTTGGTGTAATATCTAAAAATAGATGTGATATCTAGAGATCCTAGAAGTAATATAAGCCCTAGGAGTAATGTATAGATTTTTACTCCCATCTGCAAATAGAGAAATTATCCTAATTTGTCCTAGATCAGTTTGGTGTCAAAAGTTACAATTCCTACACCAAATACTCAAAATACTGGACCTAAACAGTCTCAACATTACAAAATCCTGAGACCACAAATCAAGTGCCAGTCAATTCACCAATCACCACCGACCAATGATTGAAACTGACGTTAAATCTCAAATGCCCACCTCGATTGAGTCAAGTGCCAGTGATCGAGTGCTTGAAAGCTTGTGTGAGAGCCACACGCGTGCATGACTTGCGAATGGGCATTGTAGAATTGTGCTCTGCTTTGACTCTTGATCAAGTTTGACCGAACTGATTTTCAACAGTTTAGAAACATTTCTCAACAATTGTGCTTGTTCTTAGTTTTAGTCTCCTCTTGAGAAAAGTTAGTATGATGGAAAATTTTAAACATGTGAAATCATAAGCAAAAGAACTAGTTGACACATGTATAATAGACTTGATAAATATTTCTTGATTGTAACTAAGCACAACTATGCAGTTAAAGTGAAAGAAAATTGAAAGCATTCTTCAATTTTCCAACCTAGTTTGCTATGGAAATAAAGGCAAGAAACTTGTTCATGAGGATTGTTGCAAGAACTTTGTTTCAATCTCTACAGTTGAACAGCCTAATTTTTCAACTGCATCCATATCCACATCCCAACCATACAGACTAGTTTGGACAGGTGATATAAGTATTTGGTGACTCAGCAAAGTCTTGTTTCCATTTGTCATATTACCTATGTTGATGTTTTTTGTCTGAAAAAAAATGTACCTATGTTGATCTAGTCCTGGGTGATATAGTTTCTATAATGTTCACACATGTTTATCCCAGTTGACCTTGGCTTTATGATTGACATATTCAATATGACAAGACTACCAATACTTTACTACTTTCTGTTTTGGCATAGAGAATTTAGTTTTAAAACCTATGACCACAAAAGAGAGAAGTAAATATAAACAGAAGCACCTACAGACTGCAGTCAATGAAAAAATGGAGAGAAGAAGCGGTTTGAGGTTGAAACAATAAGAACTATCAAGTCTTCCTAAGAATAGATATGTTGAGGTGACGTAGGACCTCCTATGGAAGTTGAATGCAAGGAGAAATCTAAGCCAATAATTGACATACTGATGCTCAACTCAAAAATGAAGTTGAAGCGCAGATTGGTCAATTTGTTGATTTTAAACTCTTTGACAATTATGTCTTTACATTATGCTTGCCACCGAATAGGATGACTGAGCACCGAGTTTGTTAACTTTTTGTTACGGAGTTCTTACATGTCTAAGAACTCTAATGTGTTAGATTTTCATCCCGAAATTCCTAATGAAGGAAAGTAACCTTAAATTATCCTATATTAGATGAATTGGATTTCCACTTGTCAAGTTAGAAATTACAAAGATATCTAACTTGAGTTGGAGATGGAATTAAGATGAAATTATTTTCTTTCAAAATTCTACCTCATTTGTGGTGAATTCTGATTATATTCTATGTAATTAGAACTTGAACCAAACTTAACCTAAGGAAAGGTTATTTGTTCTATGAGTAGAAATGCGCTGTTGGAAATAAAGATAATGATTAGATGACAATAAGATATTTTGTAATAAGTTTATTTGATCTGATTCAAGTATCAAAGAGGTAACGTGGCGTGATTAGCAAATCCTGTAAAGATGAATTGATCTTGTAAAAAATAGTACAATTTATAGTAATTAAAGTATTTATTCTAGCATTTCACTAAAGAATAAACATTCTTTCTGGTTATACCCCTGCACTTATTATGTTGAATCTACCATGATGAGTGTTAACAGATGATAAAGAACATCATGAAGATTCTGACCATACGCTTCATACACTCGGTTTTGATCAAGATGCTGAAAAAATGATTAAGAAGGTGAAGGAAGCATTGGCAAATGGGGAAGGATGTCGGGTATTCTCTTGTTAGCATTTTTGGATTTGATAGCAAACTAGTTTGCTGTTTGTGTTTTTGTGTCAGAAGAAAAAATTAATGTCCCAGCTAAACACTTTTGCAGGTTTATGGGGTTTTAGATGTCCAAAGGGTTGCTGGAAACTTCCATATTTCTGTTCATGGATTAAACATATATGTTGCTCAAATGGTCAGTAACCTCTCTATAGCAATAGATCTACTTGATGAAGATTCATCTGACATTTGCTGTTGTAATTGTTTTGACAATTTGCTGCTACTCTTAGCACTATAGATCCAAAATTTCTGACACAAAATCTGAAACATGCTATACAGAGTTCTGGAGTGTTTATAGGTGTGTTGTAATTTGGAGACACATAAGACACATAAGACATATTCAAGTATATGCTGATGCTAAAGAGTAGTTTCAAGGTTTTAAAACCATTGAAAAATTGAAAGTCAACTTGAATCTTCTTAATTGTAAGTATGTTGCATTTGCAGTGTGAATTTGGTTTACAAATATTATTAGAGAGAAAGAGAGAGGATAAGAAATATAAAACAAGGGTTTGAAACAGTGCCACAAAGTTAAATGTGCATTTCTATATTTACATTGTGATCTTTGTCAATTTATGATCTCATATTAAGAATATTCTCATATATTCTCTATTAAAAGAAAAAAGAGAGAGAAACGAGTGATGCGCTAGATTGGTTACCTTCCAAGAAAGTAGCTTGTCCGAGATTTGTTTCTGATGTCATGTTGCAGACTGTTTTGGTTGCTGTGTCTGTAAGTGTTTATTTTCTTAACTTCCTGTACAGATTTTTGGAGGTTCCAAGCATGTAAATGTTAGTCATGTAATTCACGATTTATCATTTGGGCCAAAATATCCTGGAATTCACAACCCACTTGATGGAACAACGCGCATCCTGCGTGATACTAGTGGAACATTTAAATACTACATAAAGGTTCGTACAATGCTTTCTGCTGAGTAATTTATGAAGCTGTTGTTTCAATCTTTTCGATGTTAGTCCCATGCTCTCTCAATTTGTTTGTTGGTGCCTCTCTTACATCATTCCCATTAACTCGTTCACATCCTATTTGATGTTTTAGTATTTTAATTGCCAATCGATAACAAAGTTGTGTAGACTCTACATGTATTATGGAACTTTTTTTTATTTGACATGAATGGTAAAAGGTGAATACTAAGAAAAATGCTATGTAAATTGTTATGTTAGTCCTCACAATGCTTGTACAACTGCCTTAGGCATGTCCATAGTAACTTGTTAGGATGTTGTTCATATTTATGTTTTTATCCTCGCATTAATTGCTATGGTTATGCCTCATCTGCTTGATTTCTGCGGTCCAATTTTTTCGCCCTGAACCGCTCCGGAGAAGTTTTTCCAGAAAGCTTTTAAACATAAAATTAAACAATCTAGGACTATGTTTAGTCCATAAAACATTTTCTAGTTCATTTTATATGCTCATATATATTTATATGTATAATTATATGCATGTTATGCATGTCCATATGTATGTATGCATATACACACATTATGTATGTACACTACTATGTATATGTATGCCTTTGTCTCTGTGTATGTATGTATATGCATTTGTATAAGTAAAGAAAACAGGATATATATATGTGTATGTCTATGTTTGTAAGTATATAAACGTATATATGCTAGTATGTGAATCTAACTTACAGATGAACAAGAACTTCCTAGAGAACACAAACATCCTATCTAGTTCATTTGTCATTCTATTCCTAATCAGTTCTTAGTTGTTGTTCACTTCTCATTCACTTCCTAATCAATTCTTTGCGTAGTTTTTATTTTATTCTTGATGCATAATTAACATGATTTTTGTGCTTGGGTTATTTCCCTCTCTCAAAGCGGGAATTGAAAATCACTGCAAGAAATTCAAGATGGGAGTGCGAAAAACTAAAACTAAAAAGCTATATTGTAATTATGCATATCAAAGACTAAAATACCTCGGAATTGAATGAAAAATGAACTGGTCAGGCCGCAAAACTAAGTTTTGTCATTTTCAACTTCGCATATTTTTACTTTCATTTCAAGATAATCTTTTTTTTGTACAAATATTCACACAGGAATGGAACTCCAAAAATAGTTCAATGTACTAGACAGAATCTATTTTTCTCATTGCTGTTTCTTTAAATTATATGACATTCAACATTTACTTATTTCTATTTCAAATATAGTGTGCTCATTTCAGGTGTCATTTCTTTTCTTTTTCCTTTCAAGTTTTTTTATTTTAATGTAGATTGATAGTTTCTGCTTTACGCTGCAGATTGTTCCCACTGAATACAGATATATCTCAAAAGAAGTTTTGCCAACAAACCAATTCTCGGTCACAGAATATTTTTCTCCTATGGCCGAGTTTGATCGGTCATGGCCAGGTTGGTTGAAAGTCAAATTTCTTTGAAGTATGACAGGGTTACTATATATAAATCATTGTGATTTGCATTGGTGACCTTTTCTTTATTTCTCTTTCCTGTAGCTGTTTACTTCTTATATGATCTATCACCAATTACCGTGACAATCAAGGAAGAACGTCACAGTTTTCTCCATTTTATCACTCGGCTATGTGCTGTATTAGGTGGTACATTTGCATTGACAGGTACATGTCTCTTTCTGTGCATGGTTCCAAATTTTAAGTTATATAAAGTTGGGGTAACTAGTTTAACAGCTTTCTGGTGTCTGTGCTTGTGAGGGATGAATTTTTGTGGTAAGAGATGATGGGTTTTCCGGATATGTTAAGAACTATTCCATTCTTTGAATTATTTTTGGAGAAATGTTAATACCTGAAAAGTTCTACAAAAATCTTTTACACACTGACGTGGCGAAGTAATTGGATTAAAAAAAAGTTACGAATTTATGGAGGTGAAGTCTTCATATATGTTGCCACGTCAGTTAGGTAATGAATTTCTGTACAACAGCTTCTACATATAACATTAGTTTTATATTTATGTGCAAGATTTTCCATCAAACTCATTTGTACAGTTTTTCCTGCATTAACATCTTGTCCATTGGAAATCTTCTTCAAGTATTGTTTCCGATTCACAATATTTCTTTTTTCTAGTAAAAGTTTTTTTTTTTCCTTAATGTTTCCTGGTAAATAAACAGGAATGTTAGATCGCTGGATGTATCGACTTCTCGAGTTGGTGACTAAGCCACGACCTAGAAGTGTAAGGTGATAAGAGTTCAAGATCACGTAACTTACTGTTGACTTGCATCACGTGCTCTGCTCTCAAATTTCCTAACAATGTCAAGCTGTCCCCACATTTCAACATGAAAATTATCGGCAGAAGCAAAGTTGCAAGTGTAAGTGCTTGTTATCTATCCTTTTTGGCCCCACTCAAATGACTGATGTCTTGAACTTCATTATATTTTCTCGTAAGGCCATTTATAAGGTCCCATGGCATTACTGAGCTTGAACAGGGGGGTAGAGGAGGGGGGGGGATTAAAGAACTTTAAGTTTGATAGGTATTGTAAATGTGAGATTCTTTTTGAGGGGCAGAATTTTGATTAGATTTGATATGCATATACTGTTCCTGAATCCAGTGTCTATTAAGTCCTTTACGTTCAACTTGTTCTTTGCCTTGAGCCTTACCGGGACGCAGATATTTGGTTTTGTGATTTATACAAGTTTTTGTAGTAAGTAGCTAAAGTTGATCTGATAATAAGTATTTTTTCAAGTTTAAGTTTAATTCAAAGTCTAGCTCATGGAAATTTCTTGGGAGGCATCATATTTTTTTGCTGTTACATACAATTTAACGGTAATTTTGTAACTTTGTGGAATAATAAGTTATGTTGTTGGTGGACCAAAATTTTAAATTTATGAAAGGTAAAAAAAAAAAAAACTGTAATATCACCCAAGCTTTGATTGCTGACTGGTTAAATGTAAAATTGAAATCTAGAAATAATTTTTAAAGTTAATTTGTTACTTATGGACCCTTAGTTATCAGCTAATGCCTGAGTAAGTATAATAAAAATAAAAATTTTAATTCACTGGTGTATTGATGAGAGTATAATAATTAAGTTGAGTTAAGATTTGACACACCTATTATGTTTTCAGGTAGAAATAATATTTAAATAGCAATTAAAATTTTCTTGATTTAAATAATTATGTTAAAAAAATTAATTTAATTTTTTATTTATAAAAAGATAAAATTAATAAAATAATCCATTTTCAAGAAGAGATGAATCTAATAATTTGGATTATATAAGATCAATTGTTATGTAAGATAGGGTTGATATTACAAGTTAATTAAGACTTAAGTGGCGTTAAAAATTTAACTCACTAATGTATTATTAAAACTGTGATGATTATATTAGGTTGAATTTCAAAAATTTTACTATATTTTTAAGTGAAAAATATTACATGCCATTTTACATTCTCTTAATTTAGAATTAAAATTCGATCTAATATTTTATTTATAAAAAAATAAAATTAATAAAATAATTCATTTTCAAGAAGAGATAGAACCCAAGTAAACCGAATCATAAAATCTATTGTTATGTAAAACTGGTCGATATTACAAGTCAAATTTGAAAAATATTGAGTTAACAAGTAACTAATAGCAGTAGAACAAGTGAGGAAGTGAACCAACAGCAGAGACCTCAATAAGCTGATCTTCTCCATGGCTCTAAAACAGCCAATGCCTTTTTCTCGGTACTCTACTGGGAACATCTGTGTAAAGTACCCAGTTAGAACAAGCCAATACCTTTCATACTTCATTAAGATGTTCAAAGTTTTCTTTTAATCAAATTACAGTTTTCAATCCATCAGCGACGATACTAGAAAATCTCCTTAGGAGAGTCGGATGATACCACTCCGTACATCTTACCTTATCAAATTATAAGTACATATATTATTTTTATACATATATACATGTATGTATGCATTGAGAAAAAATGGAGTTTGAACTGCAACAAGAGCAAATAACATCCATAAACTATACTTTTTGCTTCTTTTTTTAGAAATGGGCAAAAAAAAGAGGCATATGAATGGTACCTCCACTTGCATAGAGAGAATTATAATGCACTTCACTCCAGAAGCTCAGCCACAGTTCTACAAGCTCAAAAATCAGCAGTCAAAACTCCAATTCGATTTGAAAATCAGTCGATGCAAAGACATTCTCTTACTAGAGGATATGTTACGGATCTACCTCTTGTAGGATTCTTGTCCTTAGGAAGGATCTCGACGTAGCACGTGTCTCGAAAGGAGGTGACTAAGCAGATCTTCGCTTCAAACTACATTGATGCGACAAGCAATCAATTAATTGAAGATCTAAAGACCCTGAGCAATCTAGTAGAGCTTTGCACAAACAGAATTGTGCATGAACCAGACAGGCAAGCATAAACCGAATTGAACTTACATAGTCTGCAGCTGCTTGCAGAGTGACATGGTCTCCCCATTCACCTGATCTAGTGACAGATTACACAAAAAAATTATAATAATAATTAGTAGGTAACTACATCAAGGGTGGCCCCACATTTTCGTTAATTTCATGTTAATAGAATGAGTAGAGATACATCCAACCTTTTCATCTTCTTCAAGTAGCTTTTGTACTCCAATGGGACATAACTCTCGTATAATTTTCTGAACTTCTTTAGCTGCAAAGGCATAAAAAAGAAAAATTAATACGATAAGGAACAGGCGACTGTCTAGGAGTTTGTTGATAAGAAATAATAGATGGCAAGGTAAAGAGAAGGACATAGAACTGAAGTGAAATGAGAAAACATCCTTGTTTGAACATCATCTTCATAATGTTGTATCTGGTTCAATTTCCATTTAGTTCCTAATTATTTCTTAATTTCTAGTTCTCATATTAACTTAATATGCATAATGTAAAATATGCCACCCCGCTTTAAATTTCATGATGGTATAAACTTGACGTCACCATGATGGTAGAAACATGATAAAAGTGGAGTGGCGGTAACTTAAAACACAAAAAGATACATTCTAATTGAACATACTAAGACTAATACTACATCTAGGATTATAAATTCACTAGCAATTGAATTAGAATTGAACCAAGCTTAATAGTTATCACCACTTATAATTGAATTAGGAGTAAACGAAAGCCCGTAAAGTGTGAGAAAGAAATCATGATAGTGGTAATTGTAGAGGCGAGAAGAATATATTTACGTGTTTGGCCACAATTTTAATGCACACTATTTATCGAACCACATAAACATGAGGAGAAAGAAGAAATTGTCATCTATTACATCCTTCATCAACTTTGCAGTTTTTGTTTCTGCTATAAATGAAATGTTCACGCTAGAGCCCAAAACTCAATAAAGCAGGATTTTGCATCACTGTTTCAGTCATACCTGCTTTACAATTTTCTTTCTGATATATTTGTGATAGTCTGGATTGTGAAATAGTTGATCTGCTAATGCTCGAAACTACCAAAATAGGTAATGTGATTATTCAATAAGATATACACCAACTTAAAGGGTATAGGTAATATCTGACAACTATAAGTTATATATGTGAATAAAAGTGAAACTTACTTATGTACAAAATTATATGTTGACAAGATATAGGTAGTAAATAAAAGACAAATTACAGTTTCAACCCATGTGATTTGATTTTGTTGCCCTTCATTACCTGCAACCTTTTCGTGATAGTTCATTACCCTAACTTCCACTTTTTTTAGCTTTGAGTTTCCTCATATTCGTGTTTAGGAATATATATACAGGCACATATAAAAAACGAAACTATAGGATAATGAACTGTTACAAAAAGAAATCACAACGTTTGAATTGCAATTGCAAAAAAATAAAAGTAGAAAATGAAATGGCAGATAGTTGAAAAGCTATTTTTGCAAATGAACCTGACAGTTTCCATCACCCTCAATTTGTAATTCAGCTAAACCATATGTAGCCAACCTGAATTTAAGGAAATCCATGAGAGACAACAAAAAGGTAAATCTCATATAACAGAACTTGTTAAGCACAAGATGAGTGCTGCATTAGCATTTACTTATCATTTGCTTTCTCGTATCTAAGTAAAGATGCAAAGATTTTAAGTTTGCACTTAATTCAAACATATTCTATTCACATTTAATTCCTATATTTGATTATATATTTGATACATAATCAAATCAATTTCACTCATATTTTCAATTCCACATGTATGTATTCTCAAGTATTAAAAAGAGAATCACAAAAATATCTAATTTGAATTAGGATATGAAATCAACTAAGAATTAGATTGTTACTTCGTTTAAGTTTATATTTACATATATATGTATTGTATTCACATTTCTATTTCATGGAATGAAAAATTGAGGTAATTCATGTACGAGCAACTAACTTACAATACAAAAAAACCAAGAGAAACTTTATAAGAAAAACTCATGATAGAACCAGAACCTTTCAGAGAGCCGATCATGATCTAAGGTAGCGTCATTTACATCAGGTATCTCTCCGTTAACACGGGGAGTATGCTGCCAAGACAACAAATTCATGAATAATAAAAGAGCCTTCTAGAAACTATTGAATTGCAGATAGAAAGCTGCTAAGTTGAATAATCTCCACAAAGCTTTACCACCTATAATAGAAGCAAAATCATGCACACAAGTAAAAATGCTTTCCTTCTTTTATATATATATATATATATATATATATAAAGTGTGAAAATTGTATTGATATAGGCACCAAAAAGGTGCTGATCATATATAGAATTATAAGTCAATCAATGTATCAACAAGGTTCACCAAATTCTCCATAGAACAAAGAAGATGACCCCGTAACAAAAAACCAAGGATTTTGAATAATCTATTCTTAAGGATATCAAAATCATTTACATCTTCAACATTATCAAAGCCATTTACGAGTAAAAATGCTATAGACATTGATACCATACATGTCTTTATTATATAAATGTCTTAGTACACAGAGCAAATTCAAAACAGAGACAGGATTTTATTGTTAGTTTGATTGCTTCACTCTGTAACATCATAAGAGAGTGAAAGTTACACTGAAAAATTATTATGTAAAACAAGTACTACATTGCTGACTCAAACCCACTTCAGAAATCATGGTAGATTTTCTTTTTTTCTTCCGTAGAAAATTTTTTTTCCTTTCGCTCTTTCCAGGATAGGGAAACAAGATCATGTGATGAAAGTCAAGAACGTCCATGCTTACCTCAAAAATATACATACGGATCATCCAAATGCTGACAGCTAATAACTTCATAGATACAAGAATAAATCAACAAACAGTCCAGTCCAATTAGCCAATCTTTGATTCAATTCCTATCATGTTCCTTTACCTTAATTACTAT
This sequence comes from Carica papaya, assembly GCF_054855325.1. Classification (NCBI taxonomy): domain Eukaryota; kingdom Viridiplantae; phylum Streptophyta; class Magnoliopsida; order Brassicales; family Caricaceae; genus Carica; species Carica papaya. Next base: position 13,798,008 of record NC_142311.1, on the reverse strand, counting down.
AATATTCTTGATATATATATATATATATATATCTATAAAGGGATCATAAGTTTTGTATTTGATTCTGAACTGAATCAATTCCATTGCCATCATGGAAATTGATTTCTTACTTGGGTAGATAAAATCACATAAGGATCTAAACATGATCTGAAAATAAAATAAAATTTTATTCTCATTTCAACCTTGTCATCGTTCTACAACATTATTATTCTTACTTCGTGAAATATGCATTTTTAAACCAAGCCTGGCCTAATGTTATTCTCACAAAAGCTAAAGAAAAAAACACTACCATACTTTCAAATGATATTCCTTGAAGGCAGCATGGCTTTTGCAATGTTTCTCAGACTGTGTTCATATGTCTTTTTACTTGGGGTATGTTTGGAACTAATCAATAACTTTTGTAAAATTCATTGGAAAGTCTTACTTAGTTAACTTGGAGAATATGAAAATATCATCCAAATTAATAGAAATTGACTAGTAGAAAATGGCAAGTGATAAGTTGTTAGAATTTGGATCATGTTGAAAAATTTTATCCCCTTTTAATAGAATGTAAGTTTTACTAATCACAATCCGAAGCAATAGAGAAGATTTTTTTTTGAAATACAAGTAAAGTATTATCCAAAGCAATAGAGAAGATATGCTTCGGAACACTAAACTCAATATGGAAACCAAGTATAGAAATCGAGATAAGAAATGATGCAAACCGGGATGGAATCCAAATGAGATAGTCGCTTCCCAAGCCGGCCATCAGCTCTCAAGTTTTCCTCTTCTGCTAGTATGCTTGCAATGGTGTGATCATCCTCAGTGTCACGGGAACTGCTATTTAAACTCGAGCTTGAGCCTGTACTCGAAGTTCTATAGTTCTCTGACATACTAGCTCAACAATCAGCAAATAAAATCTACAAAACATGACATAATATATTACGCCATCAAATAGCCAGATTAAAAATGTTCTTGTGTGTACTCCTATAATTAATTATTCATGTATCTTCAATCTCACAAGATCTAGTAAAACATTTAACAGGTCCAACCCGGATCCTTGTTGAGGTAAACAAACAAAGCAACAAGATAGAAGTCATGAAAATAGGTGACAAATAATGACATCTAGTTAAACCATTAACATCTACCCCTTTCTTTGATAAACCTTTAAGAAGACAGAAAAGGGAAATTAAAAATAAAATTTTTGACTAGGGTCTTACACAACTATCTAATTGAGATAAACTATAATATTTTTCATCTATTTTCCCTTTCGCTTCTCAGAATCCAAACAGAGAAGAGCATATAGAGGAACTCATCAAACACCAGGCAAACAAGTAAAGGGAAAAAGGACAGACAGGAAGATAATGGCAATTGCATAAAAATATTTACCCTTGGGTCCTACAGCTTCCTAGTTGAGATATACTATAATTTTCTTTTTTCTTGTAGTTTCTCTCTTACTTTCTCTGAATCCAAACAGAGAAGAGCATATGAAGGAACTCGGCCCGAACCCCAGGAAAACAAACGAAGGAAAAGTGGGCAGACAGAAACTATAAATACCAGTTGCAGAAGAAGAAAAGGACAATTTCACAAGGGAAAAAAAACCCAGAATTTAAGGAGAGAGAGCAAAATTGCAAAGACTCAGTGCGAAAATCAAAATTTATGCATGCTGATTGCTGATAGACTTAAGCAGGATGAAACCCATTTACCTCAAAGTAACAAGTTCACTTTTTTACCTTACCTTCATCTCCTTTTACAAATTTTAGCAGCCACACATATCACAGCGAACTTGACAAGACGCAATCAATTGGCATAATAAGACATGATAGAAAATGGAGAAAGAAGTTACCCAGAAGATAACTTTTTAAGGAGGAGGAGGATATATGACTATTATATATGCATGTATGCTTTGACAAGGTTCTATAGTCTGGGTTTACACGTCATTAATCCCTGACAAGAAATCAACGTATCCACGCATCCTCACGTTAATGTTTGGCACAGTTTAGAAGGGAAGGAAAATAAAAGCGGAGGGAAAAGGAGGAGCTTTACACGGTAAGAAAACATGAACAAAAGGGAAAGGTAAACAAAAAGATGTGTTGATAATATTATTATTTTTTCTATTTAAAAATAAAGAATAATATAAAAAGAACTAAACAATCTTAAAAGGCAGTCAAAAAAAAATATATATATATATATATATCTAACGCCCTGTTTTTTTTTTTCTTTCAACGACGTAAAATAAAATAATCTCATAACCCAATACGCAAATCCCATGACAGTTTAATCACACATAAAGAAAACTTGTCCACATTTCATGGTTTAAACCCAATGTAAACTTACAATTCTACATATACATCAAATGATAAAACCATATCATACACCTCCAGCGAACAGTATTCATACTAATATAAACTTTTACACACTACAACCTGCCACAAAGAAAACCCTTGCCCCTATGGTGCTAAAGACTAGACTCAGCAACCAGCAACTCAGATTCCGGCTTCATCCCTACTTCATCTGTTAATGATAAGAAGTGAATTCACATAACTCAATACGATAAAAATTAAGTTGCAGGTATAATATGCAATGACAAGAAATTTAGTATGTCTATATGCATTTCTCATACACAACCCAAGTCATACCTAAGAACCACCCTAGAACTAGCCATCATTAACCTACCCCGAAAGTCCAGTTATGGTTATCAGTAACACATATAACGACAGCAAATCCAGTACCCCCATAGGTACCCTATCTATACCACCTACATCCTGCCTTAACACTACCCTAGTACAACACCAACCCCACTTATCTCGGTAGGCTATTCATATTGTGTATCAAACGTGACCCCCTGCCGAAGTCACACCCTGAGCACCTTTGTTCACATTCATCACCAATATCGGCGACCCATACTCAATTCTTTACCTCTCAACCCTAATAGGCCACACACACACACAGATACCATTATTTCACGTCACCAACATCGGCAACTCATACTCACTCCTCCACCTCTTGACCCTAATAAGCCACACACACACACAGATACCATTATCTCACGTCACCAACATCGGCGACCCAATCCCTTACCCGTCGGGGTCTCCCGACCATCACCACTATTAGCGATTAACCTACTCTTTCTAGATAGCGACACCAATATCGGCGCCCCCCCCCCCCCTCGTACGACACACACCAACATTTCACGCATATGCCGGCGATGTTCCCTCGCTAACCTTTAAATTTACAGCAGCTATACCAACCTATATCCACACACTCACACTATACAACTACCAACACGCCCCTACTCTCCCACCTTAAACCACACCTTACAAGCCCCTCTTGTGCCATCCCAATCTCTAGCAGCTACACTCTCCTCCCCCTCTAGACCTACCTCTCCCTACAGCATAACACACCTCTTCCCTCACCCGAATCTCTTCATACACACCGATCTCCTATTTCACTGTCCACTCCATCGCACAGTCCTGAACTCTCCTCTCTCTCACAGCCCTCACACCCCGCTTCCCTTATTCTTCTACCTCTCAAGGCCTGTTCGAAACATCCCGACTCACACCGTCACAATCACCAATATTCATCCCTCTCACGGGACACTCACTGAAGACATTCTTCCTTCTCTCTCCTCTCGCGACTCCATCCATACTCCCGCTCACACACACACACTCTCCTCATCATCTCGGATCTCCCACACACGCCAACTTCCTCACTCACTCTCTCTCCCAGTGACCTTCATTATGTGATCACACTCACTTCACACAACCTTCACTCTCTCTCACGGATCTCTTGTACACCCCAACATCGCCATCCTCTCCCTTCCCACGTCTTCCTCCGTGAACGTCTCCGCCGTTCAACCCATACTCTACACCGCCTACCTCCATTTCTCAGTTCCGCCACACTACATACTCACTACATGGATTCTTCAACCTACAACCAACATTTCAAAATCACACAGCACCTACACAATCAAAATTTTTACCGTACCTCCCATTTCCATCTTCCTTCCTCCCGCCGATCGCACTGTCACCGTCCACTTCCTTCTTCTCTCTCCCTTCTCGCTCCTCTCTGCTCCGACTCCCCTCTCTCTTTCTCGAACCTTCTTTTCTCTCTTCTTTTCTCCTTCCCCCTCTCTTCCTTCTCTGTTTTTTCTCTTTTCTTTCCCTTTTTTTTTCTTATCTTCCCTATTTCTTTTCTTTTCCGTCCCCTATTTATCTCATCTGCTTCCTCAAAACAACATCATTTTTTCTTTTCAAAACGACGTCGTTTCCCCCACTTTCCCTTTTTTTTTTCCAGTTACTACATATACTCCTCTCCTAAAAAAAAAAATTTGGTCCCTCAAATTTTGTTATCTTACCTCCAAACAGTCTCGGATAATTTCGTCTCATCTCATCCTCCCGTTCCCATGTTGCCTCCTCCGTCGCATGATGTCTCCATTATATCTTCACCATAGGTATCACTCTGCTTCTCAACTTTCTTTCTTGTTGCTCGAGAACCCGGATTGGCTCCTCTTCATAAGACAAGTCTTCTCCAATGGTAATGATTCATATCTTAGAATATGATTCGGATCCGGGTGATATTTCCGTAATAGGGATATGTGAAACACATTGTGAACCCCACTATACCGAGGAGGGAGTGCTACCCTGTACGCAATCACCCCCACCTTCTCCAAAATCTCAAACGGCCTTATGAAACGGGGACTTAACTTCCCTTTCTTCCCAAATCTCAATAAACTCTTCATGGGAGATACTTCCAGGAACACAAGATCCCCTACTTCAAAGCTCAAATCTCTCATGCGATTGTCTGTGTACCCCTTCTGTCTACTTTGAGCAGCTTGTAAATTCTGTCGTATCACCAGCACCTTAGCCGTAGTTTCCTCTACCATTTCCAGCCCCAACAATTGTCTTTCTCCCACTTCGCTCCAACACACCGGCGACCTACAGGGTCGACCATACAGAGCTTCATAAGGATTCATTCCGATGCTGGCGTGATAACTATTATTGTATGTAAATTTTATTAAGGGCAGTATGTCCTCCCAATCTCCTCCCACGTCGATGACACAGACTCTCAACATATCCTCCAATACTTGTATCGTCCTCTCCGTCTCTCCATCCGTTTGTGGGTGAAAAGTTGTGCTAAAACTCAATTTAGTACCCAAAGCCTGTTGCAACTCTCTCCAAAATCTAGAGGTGAATCGGGAATCCTGATCGAAAACAATCGATACGGGAATGATGTGTAACCTTACTACCTCATTGACATACAGTCTGGCTAATTACTCCACTGAATCAGTCACTTTCATTTCTAAGAAATGAGAAGATTTAGTTAAATGATCAACTACCACCCAAATACTATCATGTTTCTTACGATTACCTGGCAACCCGGTCACAAAATCCATGGAGACATGTTCCCACTTCCACTCGGGTATGGGTAAAGGCTGTAATAAACCCCCAGGCCTCTGGTGTTTCGCCTTTACTTGCTGGTATATCAAGCACCTTGACACATACTCGGCCACATCCCTCTTCATGCCCCTCCACCAGAAACTTTTCTGTAGGTTTTTGTACATCTTAATACTTTCCGGGTGTATAGAAAATTTGGTGTCATGTGCCTCACTGAGTATCTCTTCTCGTATCGTATGATCACTGAGAACGCACATTCTGGTTTGAAATATGAGTATCCCATCATCTTTCACCCCAAAATCTCTCACTGTCCCCTATTCTACCCCATTCCGGATCCTCTGCATCTCGGTGTCCACCAACTGCCCCTCTATTATTTTCTGAACTAAGGTAGGTTGTGCCCTCAAACTAGCCACATACCTGCCATTGTCCCCCTCTTGAATACATAATCGTTGCATGGCTTCCCGTAAACACCACTCAGACACCATCAAATGAGCTAGCACCCCTGTACTCTTACGACTGAGAGCATCTGCCACAACATTTCCCTGTCCGAGGTGATATCTAATTCTACAGTCGAAATCTTTCAACAGATCCATCTATCTCCTCTGCAGCATATTTAATTCCCGTTGTGTGAACAAGTACTGTAAACTTTTATGATCTGTATAAATTTTACATGTTTCCCCATATAAGTAATGTCGCCACAGTTTTAAAGCATAGACTACTGCAGCCAGCTCAAAATTATGTGTTGGATAATTCCTTTCGTGTGTCCTTAATTGTTGGGACCCATACGCTATAACCTTCCCCTGTTGCAGTAATACATAACCCAATCCAACATGAGATGCGTCGCTGTACACTGCAAAATCACCTTCTCCCGACGGAATGGCCAATATTGGGGTAGTAGTTAGTCTGTGTTTCAATTCTTGAAAGCTACCCTCACACTTCTCATCCCTTTCAAACTTCACATTCTTTTTTATCAACTTGGTAAGAGGTGCCGCAATACTCGAAAATCCTTGCACAAACCGACGGTAATATCCTGCCAAACCTAAAAAACTTCTGATCTCTGCTACAGTCTTTGGCCTTTCCCACTTTACCACTGCTTCTATTTTTGCTGGGTCCACTGATACCCCATCTCTTGCCATAATATAGCCCAAGAATGCTATTTGATCCAACCAGAACTCACATTTATTAAGCTTTGCATACAGTTTAGCTTTCTGAAGCATCCCTAGCACAGTTGTTAGATGTTTCGCATGTTCGCCCGAATCCCTTGAATAAATCAATATGTCATCTATGAAGACAATGACATAGCGATCCACAGGGATCTGAACACCCGATTCATCAAATCCATAAACACTGCAGGAGCATTCGTTAATCCAAAAGGCATCATCAGAAATTCATAATACCCATACTTAGTGCAGAACACCATCTTAGCAATGTATTCGGCTCTTACCCATAGCTGATGATACCCCAAACGCAAATCTATTTTTGAAAATACTTGTGCCTCTTGCAACTGATCAAATAAATCGTCGATCCTGGGTAACGAATACTTATTCTTTATTGTCACTTGGTTCAGTTCTCTATAATCAATGCATATTCTCATAGTTCTATCTTTTTCTTAACAAACAATATCGGAGCTCCTCACGATGACATACTCGGCTGAATAAATTTATTATCCAGTAACTCTTGTAACAGTCTACTTAACTCCATTAATTCTAACATCGCCATTTTGTATGGAACCTTGGAGATTGGCTGGGTGCCGGGCTGGAGTTCTATAGTGAATTCGACCTCTTTATTGGGTGGCAGTCCTGGAAGGTCATTCGGAAATACGTCTGGAAAATTTCTTATCACTGGTATCTCCTGGAGTGTAAGTCTCTTACCCTTGTTCCCTTGTATTACTTTGGAAGTGACGGCTGTCTCCGGAACTATTATGGCAAACACTCATCCTTGAACCAACGGTCTACTCGGCTCCCTCGGCAAAGGGCAATCCCACATAAAATGTTAAGTGTTCCTACACCGATAACAGCCCCGACCGCCACTCATACATGGTCGATCCCCATGATTCTTACTGTATTGCGGGCAGTTCAGTTTACTCAGGGACACCTGATGACTTGGGGTGGAATCTGGTGCCATTCTCTGCCTTTTCTCTGTTTGGCCGGAGGATGGTGGTGGGCATCTATAACTGGACAACCCCTTATTGTTCTCAACCTGTTCTTTATATAGTGCCTCTATTAACTGTGCCTTTTTCAATACCATCTGATATGTGGGTAACGCAAACACAGCCACCTGATGATACAGTTTCGACCGTAACCCCTTCTCGAACCTACGGGCCTTCTTTGCCTCATTCATCATAACCTCGGGCGCAAACCGGCCCAAATCTATATATCTCTCAGCATATTCCACCACCGAAAATCTTCATTGTCTCAGTTCGATAAACTTTGTTTCCTTCCGTTGCCTCAAGAAATATGGGAAATACTCCGCATTGAAGGCTTCTAGAAACACCTCCTAAGTGATTGGGAGAATCAGGACTCTCTTTTTTAATTTCCACCAACGCTCGGCGGACCTTTTAAACATGAACGTAGCCAGTTGTACCTTCTGTTCGGTGGTCATGGTGATCACTTCAAATAGTTTTTCTGTCTCTTTTATCCAATCTTCCGCCACTAATGGGTTAGCACCCCCATTGAAAGCAGGAGGGTTTAACCTTCGGTATTTCTTAATGTTGCTTGTATCCACTATACCCTGATGAACTCTCGGTTGTGGCATCGAGGCTGTCTCCACCCGTAGTTCTCTATCTCTGATTATAATAGCCAGATTCTTGACTACCCTACAAAGCCGGTCAAAGTCCTACTGTTGCACGCCGGGCTGCCCCGTCTGGTTTGCCGATGGGGCAGGAGCGGGCCTCGGCTGCGCGGAAGGGGGCATAACATGGTATGGGGGCGGCCCGTGAAATGTGGCGAGTGGCACCTGGTGGAACCCTAGCGCTCGACGAGGAGCTCCCGGTGAGCCTCACGCCCCCGGAGCAGTTTCGCGACGGGGTCGGCCCCGTCCTTTCTTCGTCACCTCCCTTGATCAACCTGCAGAATAGTTATACCAGTTAGTAGTATTCCTAGTTTGCTTTGATACTAACTGTAACGCCTTTTTTTTTTCTTTCAACGGCGTAAAATAAAACAATCCCATGACCCAACATGCAAGTCTCATGCCAGTTTAATCACACACAAAGAAAACTTGTCCACATTTCATGGTTCAAACCCAATGTAAACTTACAATTCTATATATACATCAAATGATAAAACCATATCATACACCTCCAGCAAACAGTATCCATACTAATATAAACTTTTACACACTACAACCCGCCACAAAAAAAACCCTTGCCCTATGGCGCTAAAGACTAGGCTCAGTAACCAGTAACTCAGATCCCGGCTCCATCCCTACTTCATCTGTTAATGATAAGAAGTGAGTTCACATAACTCAATACTATAAAAATTAAGTTGCAGGTATAATATGCAATGACAAGAAATTTAGTATGTCTATATGTATTTCTCATACACAACCTAAGTCATACCTTAGAACCACCCTAGAACTAGCCATCATTAACCTACCCCGAAAGTCCAGTTATGGTTATCAGTAACACATATAACAATAGCAAATTCACTACCCCCATAGATACCCTATCTATAACACCTACATCCTGCCTTAACACTGCCCTAGTACAACACTAACCCCACTTATCCCGGTAGGCTATTCATATTGCGTATCAAACGTGACCCCCTGCCGAAGTCACACCCTGAGCACCCCTGTTCGCATTCATCACTAATATCGGCGACCTATACTCAATTCTCTACCTCTCGACCCTAATAGGCGATACACACACACAGATACCATTATCTCACGTCACCAACATCGGCGACTCATACTCACTCCTCCACTTCTCGACCTTAATAGGCGACACACACACATAGATACCACTATCTCACGTCACCAACATCGGCGACCCAATCCCTTACCCGTCGGGGTCTCCTGACCATCACCACTATTGGCGATTAACCAACTCTTTTTAAATAGCGACACCAATATCAGCACCCCCCAGTATGACACACACCAATATTTCACGCATACGCCGGCGATGTTCCCTCGCCAACCTTTAAATTTACAGCAGCTATACCAACTTTTATCCCCTCCACACACTCACATTACACAACTACCAACACGCCCTTACTCTCCCACCTTAAACCACACCTTACAAGCCCCTCCTGTGCCATCCCAATCTCTAGCAGCTATAATCTCCTCCCCCTCTAGACCTACCTCTCCCTACAACCATAACACACCTCTTCCTTCACCCAAATCTCTTCATACACACCGATCTCCTATTTCACCGTCCACTCCATCACACAGTCCTGAACTTTTCTCTCCCTCACAGCCCTTACGCCCCGCTTCCCTTATTCTTCTACCTCCCAAGGCCTGTTCGAAACATCCCGACTCACACCGTCACAATCACCAACATTCATCCCTCTCACGGAATACTCACTGAAGACATTCTTCCTTCTCTCTCCTCTCGCGACTCCCTCTGTACCCCCGCTCTCACACACACACTCTCCTCGTCATCTCAGATCTCCCACACACGCCAACTTCCTCACTCACTCTCTCTCCCAGTGACCTTCACTATGTGATCACACTCGCCTCACACAACCTCCACTCTCTCCCACGGATCTTTCGTACACCCCAACGTAGCCATCCTCTCCCTTCCCACGGCCTCCTCCGTGAATGTCTCCGCCGTTCAACCCATACTCTACACCACCTACCTCCACTTCTCAGTTCCACCACACTACATACTAACTACCTGGATTCCTCAACCTACAACCAAAATTTCAAAATCACACAGCATCTACACAATCAAAATTTTTACCGTACCTCTCATTTTCATCTTCTTTCCTCCCGCCGATCGCACTGTCACCGTCCACTTCCTTCTTTTCTCTCCCTTCTCGCTCCTCTCCGCTCCGACTCCCCTCTCTCTCTTTCTCGAACCTTCTTTTCTCCTTTTCGCTCTCTTCCTTCTCTGTTTTTCTCTTTTCTTTCCTTTTTTTTTCTTCTCTTCCCTCTTTCTTTTTTTTTCCCATCTCCTATTTATCTCACCTGTTTCCTCAAAATGACGTCGTTTTTCCCCTTTCAAAACGACATCATTTCCCATTCCCCCCCCCCTTTTTTTTCCAGTTACTACAATATATAATTTTTTTAATTTAGTTAAACCAATAATAAAATATTTACCTAATAATATAATAAAACTTATTATTAGCTCACAAGTATATTGGTGGTGTCAAGAAATAACAAAGAGCTGTAGTTTATTTATTGGAAACACTTGTAAAGTCTTAATTGATTGCAAAGTTTTATAAAATTACAAACCTTTCATCTCAGCAAAGCAAGTTGAGACTTGTCTAGCTATCTCCTTCTTAATTTTTCTCTAATAATTGTCAAGCTCTCTCTCCTTTATTTTTTTTATCCCTGTAATTATAATTATTAAGTTGAGTGACGTCTCAATAAATTTATTATTTATTAAAAAACATGATATATATATGTCAAGCTCTCTCTCCCTTCTTGCTCCTCTCCGCTCCGACTCCCCTCTCTCTTTCTCGAACCTTATTTTCTCCTTCCTGCTCTCCTCCTTCTCTGTTTTTCTATTTTCTTTCCCTTTTTTTTCTTCTCTTCCCTCTTTTTTTCTTTCTCGTCCCCTATTTATCTCACCTACTTCCTCAAAACAAGTTGTTTACCCCCTTTCAAAACGACGTTGTTTCCCCCCACTTTCCCCCCTTTTTTTTCCCAGTTACTACAATATATAATTTTTTTAATTTAGTTAAACCAATAATAAAATATTTACCTAATAATATAATAAAACTAATTATTAGCTCACAAGTATACTGGTGGTGTCAAGAAACAACAAAGAGCTATAGTTCATTTCTTGGAAACACTTGTAAAGTCTTAATTGATTGCAAAGTTTTATAAAATTACAAACCTTTCATCTCAGCAAAGCAAGTTGAGACTTGTCTAGCTATCTCCTTCTTAATTTTTCTCTAATAATTGTCAAGCTCTCTCTCCTTTATTTTTTTTTATCCCTGTAATTATAATTATTAAGTTGAGTAACGTCTCAATAAATTTATTATTTATTAAAAAACATGATATATATATGTCAAGCTCTCTCTCCCTTCTCCCTCCTCTCTGCTCCGACTACCCTCTCTCTTTCTCGAACCTTCTTTTCTCCTTCCTGCTCTCTTCCTTCTCTGTTTTTCTATTTTTTTTCCCTTTTTTTTTTCTTCTCTTCCCTCTTTTTTTCTTTCCCGTCCCCTATTTATCTCACCTGCTTCCTCAAAACGACGTCGTTTCCCCCCACTTTTTCCCTTTTTTTTTTTCCAGTTACTACAATATATAATTTTTTTAATTTAGTTAAATCAATAATAAAATATTTACCTAATAATATAATAAAACTAATTATTAGCTCACAAGTATATTGGTGGTGTCAAAAAATAACAAAGAGCTGTAGTTCATTTCTTGGAAACACTTATAAAGTCTTAATTGATTGCAAAGTTTTATAAAATTACAAACTTTTCATCTCAGCAAAGCAAGTTGAGACTTGTCCAGCTATCTCCTTCTTAATTTTTCTCTAATAATTGTCAAGCTCTCTCTCCTTTATTTTTTTTGACCCCTGTAATTATAATTATTAAGTTGAGTGAAGTCTCAATAAATTTATTATTTATTAAAAAACATGATATATATATATATCAAGCTCTCTCTCCCTTTTCCCTCCTCTCTGCTCCGACTCGCCTCTCTCTCTTTCTCGAACCTTCTTTTCTCTCTTCTTTTCTCCTTCCCGCTCTCTTCATTCTTTGTTTTTCTATTTTCTTTCCCTTTTTTTTCTTCTCTTCCCTCTTTTTTTTTTCTTTCCCGTCCCCTATTTATCTCACCTGCTTCCTCAAAACGACGTCGTTTACCCCCTTTCAAAACGACGTTGTTTCCCCCCTTTTTTCTCCCTTTTTTTTTCCAGTTACTACAATATATAATTTTTTTAATTAGTTAAACCAATAATAAAATATTTACCTAATAATATAATAAAACTGATTATTAGCTCACAAGTATATTGGTGGTGTCAAGAAACAACAAAGAGCTGTAGTTCATTTCTTGAAAACACTTGTAAAGTCTTAATTGATTGCAAAGTTTTATAAAATTACAAACTTTTCATCTCAGCAAAGCAAGTTGAGACTTGTCCAGCTATCTCTTTCTTAATTTTTCTCTAATAATTGTCAAGCTCTCTCTCCCTTATTTTTTTTGACCCCTGTAATTATAATTATTAAGTTGAGTGAAGTCTCAATAAATTTATTATTTATTAAAAAACATGATATATATATATATATATATATGTCAAGCTCTCTCTCCCTTCTCACTCCTCTCCGCTCCGACTCCCCTCTCTCTCTTTCTCGAACCTTCTTTTCTCTCTTCTTTTCTCCTTCCCGCTCTCTTCCTTCTCTGTTTTTCTCTTTTCTTTCCTTTTTTTTTCTTCTCTTCCCTCTTTCTTTTCTTTCACGTCCCCTATTTATCTCACCTGCTTTCTCAAAACGATGTCGTTTCCCCCCACTTTTTCTCTTTTTTTTTTTCAGTTACTACAATATATAATTTTTTTAATTTAGTTAAACCAATAATAAAATATTTACCTAATAATATAATAAAACTGATTATTAACTCACAAGTATATTGGTGGTGTCAAGAAACAACAAAGAGCTGTAGTTCATTTCTTGAAAACACTTGTAAAGTCTTAATTGATTGCAAAGTTTTATAAAGTTACAAACCTTTCATCTCAGCAAAGGAAGTTGAGACTTGTCCAGCTATCTCCTTCTTAATTTTTCTCTAATAATTGTCAAGCCCTCTCTCCCTTATTTTTTTTACCCCTGTAATTATAATTATTAAGTTGAGTTGAAGTCTCAATAAATTTATTATTTATTAAAAAACATAATATATATATATATAAAAGAAATTTTATATATACCCCGTATCTAATGTGTAAATTCTCAAATTAGGTAATTAACTACTCTATTGAACATTGAGGTTAGTGAAATGTGGTTTTCCTATTTAGTCATACAATTTATTTCTATTCATAATTTTCTAAATTAAATTTAGAAGCTCAAATGGAATAATAAGTAATTTCCATTATTCTCTCGTTAATTTAGCAATAATAAGTAATCAAAAGTATTAAGTTGCAAATTCTTTAAAAAATATTTATGCCATTATTTAATATTAAATAACAAAAAAAAATATTTTCTTATTGTAAAAATTAACATTATATCTATTTATGAAACCCTCTAAATTTTTACAAATTTATGTTTAGTTTAACTAAGGGGATGGATGTATCAACTATTTTAATTATATATAAAATTCATATTTAGTTTAATTAAGCTGTTATTATACATATATATATATGTGCATGCAAGGAATAAGTATAAAATTTAGAAGAGCAGGAACAAATATAGCTTATCTCTAATATTGAAATTTACTAATGTTTTTGCCTTCTCACATTATGTGTAAATTTTATAAATATTTTTTTAGTATATCGTTATAGTATATATTAATTTTATTTGAAGTAAAGTCAGATTTCTCATAAATATTTTTTATATCATAATATATATAAATTTTCTTTTAAATAATACTGGAATCTAAATTTTTAATTTAAACTAAAATTTGAATAGTTGTGAACCAAAACTATTTCATTAGTAGAATAAATATTAATTTAACCAGAAAAAAGTCAAAGTAAATAAAAAAAAACCCCTCGATATGACTTTTTATTCCCTTTTAAGTAAGGAAAAAGTCAAACCAAGCACCTCTGGATTGAACTTCTGATTAAAAATAGCCGGTCAGTCCGCACCTCGGAATATTAATATCTTGTGACTGCATGTACACACACACACACACACACACACACAGTGCATACAAAAACACGTTTATTCACATGGCTTCCAACTGAGTTTTAACTAAGAATCATGCTTTATATACGTTTCGACTATAAATATAATTTAAATCATCCATAAATCTTGCCAGTATCTACCTGTCCATCTACATATATATAATCAATATAAATTATATGATGAATAAACAACAAGATAATCACGAAACTAACCCCGTTTGCTTCATGATACTATCGAGAAACTCCGTCAGATTCTCCGTCACTCTCGAGCTAGCCTCCTCCCCCGTCATCTTCCCACGTAACTTCATCAAACTTTTCTTCATCTCCCCTCCATCATCCTCCATCACCTTCCTCACCCCCTCTTCAATCTCCTCCTTCGCAAACCCATTGTTGATCTGCACCCCAATCTTCCATACCTTCACGATATAAGCACAGTTCATGAACTGATCTCCGGCCACCGGAAAACACAACGACCGCTTCTGACACTCGACAGCCTCCATCGTTGAATTCCACCCGCAATGCGTCAAGTAACATCCCACCGCTGAATGTTGCAGAATCTCCATCTGCGGCGCCCATGAAACCACCTTTCCTTGTTCTGATACTCTTTCTAGAAACCCATTTGGGAGCTCGTCGCGCCAGGCTTGTGCCAGGACCCAGATGAATGGCCGACTAGAGGCTTCTAATGCGAGCGCTAGGTTTTTTAGTTTCGCTTCTCCGATTGGACTCACCCAACTGCCAAATGAAATGTACACCACCGACTCCGGTTTCTGCTTGCCTAACCATTCTACGCAGCTTCTATCTTCTTCCCAGAAGCTCGGATTCTTCGTCGCCGTTGCTTGTTTGATCAATGGCCCAACAGGGAAAACCAGTTGACTCTGATGATGGTTATAATGGCTGAAATGTTCTTGTTTATCGTTGCAGTCGCCGGAAGTCTCGTCAGGAAAGGAGTTGACTAGAAGCCACGGGAGGGTTTTGGAGCGGTCAAGGGTTCTTTTCCAAAAGTTAAATCTTGCTTTTCTTGCGGTTAGATTTCCGATCAGCCATGGAAGTTCTTCGGCGCATAGCAGAGGTTGGTTATCATGCAGAGAGACTGTTGTGCTGCCCAGATGTTTAGGACACCCTGCAAAGTTTAGATGAAGTACGACTAATTATGTTTCGTTGAAAATACTTATACTAATTAACAAAAAAAGTCGTAATTAATTATAATTAATCATTCGTTAATGAAAAGTTTTAAACTAGGCAGGCTGTAGAGCGACAATTATGCCACAAAATGTTAGTCAAACTCACATGAAAAACATTTAATTTGGTTTCCTATTTTTTCTTTAAGGAAATAATGATGCTTTTGGTCAATTTTTATTATTGAATTTTTTTCTCCATTTAGTTTCTGAAATTAATTTTTTTAGATAAGTTTAAACAGGTATTGATTTTTTTTTAATTTTTTCAAACAATATTAATGACCCCATTTCTGAAATTATTTCAGTCATTTAATTATTGGTTATATTATAAACATCTATATAAAATTATTTTTTATATAACAATTGTGAAAATTTTTGTAAAAATTATTTTCTTATATTTTAAATTTTATAAAAATTTAAATTTATGATTATGAAAGATTAATATATTTAATAAGAATAGTTAGTTTTTTTATTTATTTAAACCATACAAATAACAATAATAAATACAAAGAAAAAATGTGCAATAATTATTTTTGGAATAAATTTCTCAATTTATAACTCTAATTCACATTAAATAGAAATATCATGTTGCATTATCCAAACTAATTATATGTAACTTTTAATATTTTTGAAAAAGATTTAATAAAAAAAATTATTTTTTCAAACAATTTAATAAGTAAACATCAAATTATGAGTGGAAAAGTTTTTTAATTAAATTACAATATAATAAATTATTAGTATTTTAGACCAGCGATTCAGTCATCAACTTCCCTATTATAAATGTTTTCATTAATTCTCTTATTAACACTAACAAATACATTAATTAATGAATTAAATTAAATGATTATATACCGGAATCGGAAATGATGCCTCCCCGGACCATGTCCGGTATGCCGGCGATCAAACGATAAGTAGCAAGCATTGCCGGCCAAAACCCGGCGACTGGAATCCGATACCGATTAGCCACCTCGATTGCCCATGACGCCAGCAAGTCAACCACCATACACACCACCCTACTACCACGATCCTTATCGTCAACCATCTCATAAACCAGTCGCTCCAAGTGAAACGGCATCGTATCCTCCATTGCTTTCTCGATACCGAAGAAATCCCGCGCCGCCGCCTCTTTTGCAGGCCCGTCCGGTATTGACATGCACCAGACGCCGTCGTTAGGGTCCCGCCCGGAGACGATCAGTCGGTGAATGAACTCCGGCGTTACGAGAACCGGCTGGAAGCCTCTGGCGAGCAAGATGGAAGCAAGGTTGAGCATGGGAGTGACGTGTCCCAGTGCTGGATATGGAATAAGGAGGATTTTGGGCTTAGAGATCTTCGTGAACTTGATGTTGCCCATGTCTGAAAATTACACTGTTTGATCGGGAAGATTGATTGAGATAACAGAAAAAGTGTTGTCTGATGTTTGGCACATTGGAAAATTGAGAGCAGAAGGGATGATTATTTATAGAGAATTAAGTAAGAGAGGGAGAAACTTAGCATGTGGATCCGTACAGGCCAATTTCCCTGCCACTTATACTAACGTTGATTTAAAAAATGATTCAGCTAATGGATTGATTCCATGCACGAGATCGTACTGTATAATTTCCCGGCCGATTTCTTTTGTATCGAAGGTTTCTATTTTACAACGTTCCGTCAATTATTATTATTTAAAAAAAAAAAATAACGAACAATGCATTTCTTAATTATATATTTTACTTAAGTTATATAATATTTTTATATAAATATTGTGTTTGGGAAAGAAATGTTTATAAAGTAAAAAATTTGCAAATTTAATGATATGTAAGTTATAAGTAAAGAAGAAAACATTAGGTTTTATATATTTTCAAGTATAAATCAATATTGAATTATATATGGTAAATTAAAATGAATGAAGTTAATCCAATTTGCAGTACATATGCATAGTATTCCATATGGTTTAACTTCTATAAATTAGACAATTAAAATTTAAAATTTAACAAAATTTGAAGTAAATAGGATGTTATTTACCAACACATTAATATTACTCAAGGTAGTCCCTTAAATATTGATATTATTATATTTTAATCTTAGAAAATTTGGCATGCATGCATATATGGGGTGGGTACATAAAAAAAAAAAAAAACACGATATTAACTAATTATACATATTTATGTGTGTACGCAAATATACACTACCAACGTATATATATATATAGATAGATAGATATGTTGGTATCGCGTGTGTTGTGTGTCCAAGAGTTAGGCTGATGAGCACTGGGCTTGTTTTTATAATATTGAGCAATATGGGGAAGTATTTATTACACGTGCATGCATATATATATATATATGTATATGTATTACTTTTCTCTCTGCCAACTCCATCGACAGAAGATCAATAATATTGTATGACTGATGAGGTCCCGGTGTCACATCCCGTTCTTCTTTCTTATTTCACAGAAAACCTTCTTATTGCTTTCCGCCATCTCTTCTTATCTTCATGATGATGATGATTATGCATCCAATTAAAAGTTTACCATTTTGATAATCATATGGAATAGATAAATTAAATTAATTACAATATTCATGAATTATATATAACAAATATATTAAGCGGTAGCTTTAATATAGATGCATGGAACATGTGCTTAAACCCCAAAAAACGGTGGAAAGAGTCGTCCGTGCTCCATTCATACATATTTGTATGTATATATTTACACACATTATAATATTAATATCCACATGTTTATCAACTTCTGATTAATTTAATATTTTGGATATTTATTTTTCTATAAATTTTAATGAAAATGTCTTTCTATATATATATTTTTATTTAAATATTATTTATATCATTTTATGATTGATATTTATATATTTGTTAAATTGATAAATATATACATTACACCCTTAAAATTAAAAAATATATATTTACGTGTTAATTATTATTTTTAAAAAATAGATATATATTTATATAGACTTTTGTTATACCATCCAGCTTTTTTTTTAAGTTGAAAAACACTGTCAGCCGAAATGCTAACCACCCAATTGCAATGATAGGAGATGTGTATGTATGGCCACTTCAAAAAAAAAAAAAAAAACATGTGATTAATTTAAATTACTTTATAGTGACAGGCCTGTGACTGTGACTGAACTCCCCCTGAATTATTTTGCTTATTGCTGTTGGTCTAGTCCAATAATTATACTTTTTTAAGTTGCCTTTTTTCGTTCCTGAATTTTTTTTTTTTTTTTTTTTGGGGTTTAGACAATCAATCCTCTGTGGTTGCTATTTGACACGTTCTCTATGGAGTCACTAAAACAAGCATATATATATATATATATATATATATTTTATAAACCGATTTCAAAATGAGTTTTAAATCCGAATTATATATATCTAAGTTTATAGCCTAAGTTGAATCAGTTTTAAGTCAATTGAACGTATATGAAATTTAGATATAATCTAAGCTGGATCTATAGTTTTAAAACTTTTTGAAGTTATTGAATATAAACTCTTAAATAATTTTTCAGTACAATTATTTAATACATTTTAAATTTTATTAAATTAATTTTATAACAACCCCGAAAATATTTAAAAGAAATAGATAATAACTTAAATGCACAAGCGAAGTAAAATGTTAAAATTTACATTCCTTACACAATAATTTAAAAGTAATAAACAGCATTACAAAATTCATTCTTTAAAAGAAATACGAGAAATAAGGAAACAAACGGAACATATAAAATATCTAGCATCTACTCGCAATTTTCTTACGGATCGGACTCTGAAACCTGGTCCTCTTGATCTGAAATGGTTAAATAAATAATGAGTTACACTACCCAGTAAGGATATCATACTATATCACCGACACTGAAGTAAAGATTGGTATAAAATCGAAAACTATTAATGGAACATTAAATTTAACAAATTCATTTATCAATCATAAAATCATTTCCGTTCATTTATCATAATGAAATTTATGAAACGACCAATTTTATACATGATCAGCCATCATAGTACATATTATAAATTCATATCCGTTATCAATAAACCCAACAATAACTACCACTCTTTTCACCAACTTGCTGGTATCCATGAGGATTCTTAGGGATGCCCCACTATATGTGAACCCTTTCATTTATCATTCTCAATTATGGGCTATCCCTATATGTAACACCCCAATTATTATTATTTTTATTAATATTACTTTATTTTATTTTATTTTTTTTGTATTTTTATATGAATATAATAATTTATTATGTAATAATATATAGTTTTAATTTAGTTTAATTTAATTAAATAGAAATAAAAATAATAATAATAATAAAAAGGGATAAAATTATTTTTAGCATTTAATTGAAAATAATTTTGGAGAAAATGGGTGAAAATTTGAGTTATATGGGTGTTTTTGAAAAGAAAATCAAAAACAGGGGGTCAAAACACAATTTAAAAAAATTACACCATGTCAGTAGCCCCGGCCAACCAGGACACGCCGCGTGGCAGAGACGCTGATGCGGGAGGCTATGCGGAAGGGAGCCAAGTGGACAATCCGTATGCGTGCGATCGAACGGCTGAGATCCATTCTCGCGCGCACGGACGACCCAGATCAAAAGTGCGTACGGACGGCCCAGATTGCACGCGTGCGGACGGTCCAGGTTGAATCGCGCATGGACGGCCCAGATTCATTTTTTATTTAATCGCGATAAGACAACTTAGATTAAATCGCGATAGACAGCTCAGATTAAAAGTAGAAGATTATAAATAATCTCATCCACACCCAAATCCTAACCTTAGCCGCCAGAGCCCTCGTTGGAGAAGACATCCCAGCCACCGAGGAACCGACCGCTGCCACCGCCACCGCAACGGAGCACTTTCTGGCCGCCAAACGAGGTAAAATTTTTTTCTTTAACTCAGAATTCGATGTTGAACCCACCTATGGCCAAATTGGAGCAAAAACACCAGTCAATCGGCTGAAAAATGCCGCCGAAGCCCAGTGGCGTCGCTGCGGATTTTCTTAATTTTTGCCTCCGATGAGGCCATTCCCGATTCCCGTTCGATGTAATTTTTTTACCATTGTGACCACCGTTCCTTCCTCTACAGATTGACCGGAGCAAAACACCAAATCACGACTCGAGCTGGAGGAGCCGCCACATCGGAGAGCACTGCCGCTGGTAAGTCTCGATTTTCTGTGTTTTTTCGGCCCACCGAGGGCCTTACGTATGTTTTCTCGTAGGAACTGGTGCTAGTTTGGCTAAATTCGGCCAAAAAGGGCCAAAAACAGCCAACCCGAGGTGGATTGCCGTCGTGGGCGGCGGTGCTGACGCTGGAGCACGGTGGAGCCGTCGTGCCAGAATTTCAAAATTGGCTGAGTAGGCCCTGGGTCTAATTTTGAGTTATTTGGGGACATGTACAGGTACCATGAGTGCGTTTCAGTTCCTAGAAAAAAATTCAGGGAATTTAGGGACTGCCCGTAGGCGCAATGAAAAATCGATTTTAGACTTCGAATCAAGTAAGGATCCCTCACCTTATTTTCTATCACGGGATTAAAGTTTAATAAATGATAAAACTGTATTTTATGAATTAAATAGATATACATAATTATTACAGTTGCTAATGGAGCTCCGAATCGGACATATTCCTCTGTTAGTTCCTATTTGATTTATTTTACAATCTAAATGCAGTATAGTATCTGATTTAATTATTTTATGATTTTGAATGCATGAATCACTATTTATTTCATTACTGCTCGATTTTGTGAATCCGATGATATGCTTACCTTGTTGGATGCTTGTTACTTGTTTAAGTATTCATGATTATGTGAGAAACAGAAAACTAAGAAAAAATAGAAAAGGTAAGTGAATTGATAAATGGATAAGTTAACAACCTCACTAGATATCCTGAGAGATGGTGGACAGACCGGGTCCATAGGGAACTCTACCGGGAACGTTGTCTCAGACCGGATGGAGTATGGAGACTTTAAATGTTTTGGCGCCCATACCGGACGAGGTATGGGGACGACCCTGGGAATTAAGTTGTTAAAGAATGGTTCACGTGTAACGGGGACCCCTATAGACCCCCATGGATACTGGTAGGCTGATAAAAGAGAGAAATTATTGTTTGATGATGGGAATATAAAAGTATGACATGTGCTATGTTACAGAGTATGTATGAATTTATGATATCTTTGATGTTATTATTTCTATGGGTCGTTTTCATAAATTTCACCGAGGTAAGTGGACAGTAAAGAGTTTTATTATTGACAAATGAATTTGTTAAAAAATGGTGCTCTATTGGTTATTTTTATTTTTCTACCAACCTTTTCTTCTGTGACTGTGATATAGTGTGACGTCTTTACTGGGGTAGTGTAGCTCATTCCTTACTTAACCATTTTAGATCAGGAGGACTTGTGTAGCACCCGGAAAGGAGGAGGAAAAAAAAAAAAAAAAAAAAAAAAAAAAAGGGGGGGGGGGCCACGTCAGCAGCCACGTCAGCAGCCACGTCAGCAGGCCCGGTCAGCAGTCCCGGCCAACCAGGGCCTGCCACGTGGCAAGATCGCGTCACTCCGAAAGGAGCCACGTTGGCGATCCGCGTGGGTGTGATCCGACGGCCCAGATCAATCGTGCGATCGGACGGCCCAGATTCAAACGCACGGACGGCCCAGATTCAATCAAAAACGAACGGCCCAGATTAAAACGAAATGAACGGCTGTGATCAAAAGGCAAGGGGTTATAAATAGAACCCCCACACCAGACCACAAACCCTAGCCGCCAGCCGCTCGCCGGAGAAGACGAACCAGAGGCCGACCGCCGCCACCCGCCGCCACTCGCCGCCGCACCGGGGAAATTTCCGACCGTCGATCGAGGTAAATTTCATACCCCCGACTTGTTTTTCCCCACTGATTCCTCCTATGGCCAAATCGAAGCCGAAATCCCGGCCAAACGGCCGGAATACGCGGCCGAAGCCCAGCGGCGCCGCCGCGCCCCCTCTCGGTTTTTGCCTCCGACGAGGCCCTTCCCGGCCTCCGTTCGGTGCAATTTTTATATCACCGTGATCACCATTCTTTTCTCTACAGGTTGACCGAAGCCAAATCACCAAAACACGAACCTCGCCGGAGAGTCGCCGTACCCGAGAGCGCCGCCGCCGGTAAGCTCCGTTTTTCCGTGATTTTTGGCCCCCCGAGGGCCCTAGGGTTGTTTTCTGACAAGGACCAATGCGAGTGTGGCCGAATTCGGCCGAAAACGGCCGAAAACAGTCAACCCGAGGCGACTCGCCGCCGCCAGCGGCGGAGTCGCCGTGCCGGAGTTGCGATTTGGTCCGAAAGGGGCCCTGGGCCTAATTTGGATTTTTTTGGAACACGTGCAGGTACTGTTAGTGTGTTTCAGTTCCCCGGGAAAAATTCAGGGAAAATTAGGGACAGCCTGCAGGCGCACTGTGAATCGTATTCGGATCCCGAAAACAAGTAAGGACCCCTCACCCTATTTCCTATCACGGTATTAAAGTTCAAAATGATAAAACGGTATTTCTTGAATTAACGCATGTGTGAAATTGCTTAAGGTTGCTAATGGAGCCCGAGTCTAGTGTGATTGATGATTTACTGTTATTTGGCCTGTTTTACAGCTTTAAATGCATTATGGGGTTTGATGTGTTCATTTTATAGTTTCGAATGCATATATTACTGTTTTATTAATTATGGGTTGAATGACTGAAGAACTGATACTGTATGTTGTCTGTTCGGCATGAATTACGATTTGCTTGTTTAAATGTGAATTGATGATGCTTATTGAGGAAAAGGGAAATGAAACATTGTGTAGACTGATAATTGTATGATGGGGTCAGCCTGACTAGATATCCTGGGAGATGGTGGACGGACCGGGTCCGTAGGGAACCCTACCGGGATTGTGGTCTCACATGCCGGACGGGGTATGGAGATCTTATGGTTTTGGCGCCCATACCGGACGGGGTATGGGGACGGCCCGTTTCACCCTCATACCGGACGGGGTATTGAGGTTTATGGTTTTGGCGCCCATACCGGACGGGGTATGGGGACGGCCCTGGAAACTGATTATGAATGTTAAAGGTTAACGGGTAGCGGGACCCCTAGGGACCCCCATGGATACTAGTAGGCTGGTAAATGAGAAAAGGATATGTTGTATAATGATTGAATTACAAAAGGCGTGATAAGTGCTATGTTTTACAGCTTATATTATTCCATGATTGTGATAATGTTATTATTTTTCTTATATTGTTTTCATAAATTCCACCGAGGTAAGTGGATGGTAAAGGTTTTCATGTTAATAAACGAGTTTATTGTAAATTATGCTCCATTGGTCTTTTTGTGTTTTTCTACCCACCTTTACCTCCGTGACGGTGAGATATCGTGATGTTCTTACTGGGCTAGTGTAGCTCACTCCTTAATTAACCATTTCAGATCAGGAAGACATGGTTCCCGAGCCCGTTCCGCAGGAGGGCGACGAAGGGGATGCCTAGAGACTCTGTAGTCATACGCATAGTTTATTTTCGAGTTTTCTTTCTTAGTTAGTTTAACCTTTTATATTTTAAGTACGTTTTTTGGTTTTTCGTGTAAGGGATGTTAACTGAAATTTTGATCTCGCTTCCGCATTCGATATATTTAAATACTCATTTCATTTTAATATTTTCCGGGGACGTTACAGTTGGTATCAGAGCCGCATTTCCTCGGACCCATCCCTTACACTATAGTCCTTTAAAGAAATACTCACCGATGGGTCGTTACTCAACCATTCCTTGTAAATGCAGGTACACAGAAATGAGGAGAGGAAGGCCCCCACTAAACCGAGCGGCCCAAGATAATTCGCTTCGGGAGGATTTGGACAGATTATATGAGATGGTGGAAGCTCTCGTAGCTGCCCAGCGAAGGCAAGAGGAGAGAAGGGAGTTACCCGGACCTCCTCCGCTAGCGCAGGTTGAGCCCCCGTTACAGCAGGCTGATCCCGAGCCACCCCGGCAGGAGCCTGTTCCTCCACAGTACCACCCGGCACCACAGCCGCGGTACGACCCGGTACCACAGCCACAGTACCAACAGGTACCGCCACAGCATATTCCAGTGCCCCCACCCCATCAGCAGGCGCCACCACAGGGTCCCCCAGTTCACCCTCAGCCGGCCCCAGTTCCTTTACCTCGGGACCCCGCTCCCTCCTTGATCGACCCTGGCTTCATAGAGAGGTACAGGAGACTGAACCCTTCTACTTTTTCGGGGAGATCCTCTTTTGAAGAGGCCCAATACTGGCTGGCGGAGACTGAGAGAGCCTTTGAGACCTTGGGAGTAATTCCTGAGCAAAGGGCTGCCATTGCCTCCTACATGCTGGTAGGGGAAGCAGTACGCTGGTGGGAGCTCAAGCGGGCCACCCTGCCTGTACCAGTTACTTGGGAGCAGTTCCTAGCGGCTTTCCATGCGGAGTATCTCCCTAAACACATCCAACATTTAAAGGAAATTGAATTTGCTCAGTTGGTCCAGGGTAATATGACAGTGTCGGAGTATGCCCGCAAGTTCCTGGAGCTGGGCCGACATGCCCCGGAGACATTGTTGGATGAGGGCCGAAAGGCCAGGAAATTCCAGTGGGGTCTCCGCCCGGCGATCAGACAGCACTTGTTGGTGATGGAGCTCGAGACATATTCGGCAGTCCTGGCAAAGGCGCAGATCATAGAAAGGAGCTTCGACACCCGCCCTCAGCTAACGGGAAGTTCCCGACCTTCAGCCCCGCTCCGCAGGCCAGCGCCTACCATGCCGGTCCAACCCAGTAAGAGACCCAGGCCTGCCGTTCAGGGCCCTCCTCAGGCTATGGGGGCAGCTCGAGGGAAGATCTGCCAGTACTGCGGCAGGGATCATGGGGACCGACCCTGCTACCGCCTCAACAACACCTGTCGCATATGCGGCAGTGCCCAGCACTATGCGAGGGAGTGCCCTAGGAACCAGAATCAAGGGAGGCCTCCAATCCAGGGCAGAGTTTACAACCTTACCCAGAAGGATGCCGATGCAGACCTGGACGTGGTACATGGTATGTATACTATCTCTGGCCACATTGCTCATATTTTGTTTGATACTGGTGCATCACATTCTTTTATTTCACATGTTCTTGCTTCCAAAATTTGTGTATCACCTGATAGACTAGATTCATTATTGTTTGTATCTACCGCTGGGGGGGAGACATTACTAGGAGAGGTTGTCTACAGGGCATGTGCCGTGGAGATAGCAGATAGGAAATTGAGGGTAGACCTGATAGGGTTAGACACAGGGGATTTTGATGTAATCCTAGGAATGGATTGGCTGGCGGCGTATCACGCCACCATAGACTGCTTTAATAAAAAGATTGTATTTAATCCTCCCAACGAGGAGCCATTTACAAGTTAATAAAATTATTCGGTACTGATTCTCCCTAATGACAAATTCTTTTCTTCTTAATTCCCAGTGCGTTGATATTGTATTTTCCCTAACTAGGTAAACCCAAGAAGGAAGTTTGTATCCAAGAGATTCCAGTAGTCCGAGACTTTCCAGACGTATTTCCGGATGAACTGCCCGGTCTACCAGGGGACAGAGAGGTCGAGTTCACCATAGACTTACAGCCAGGAACCCAACCCATCTCGGTAGCTCCTTACCGAATGAGCCGCATCGAAATGGAAGAGCTAAGGAAACAAATCACTGAGCTACAAAACAGTGGCTTCATTAGACACAGCATTTCCCCATGGGGTGCCGGGGTTACTTTTGCAAGGAAAGGAGATGGAACGTTGAGGCTGTGTATTGATTATAGAAGGATAAACAAGGTAACAATTAAAAACAAGTACCCTCTCCCCCGGATTGATGACCTTTTCGATCAGTTGCAGGGTGCACAGGTCTTTTCTAAAATAGATCTACGATCAGGTTACCATCAGGTAAAAGTGAGAGCAGAAGACATCCCCAAGACGGCATTCCGAACCAGGTACGGACACTATGAGTTCCTGGTTATGCCGTTTGGGCTAACCAACGCCCCGGCCATCTTTATGGATCTAATGAACAGAATCTTCAGAGAGTTTTTGGATAAATTTGTCATCGTGTTCATCGATGATATCTTAGTCTACTCAAAAAGTAGAGAAGAACATGCTCATCATCTTGCCCAAGTCCTCCAGGTACTCAGGGAAAAGAAGTTGTATGCAAAGTTGAGCAAGTGTGGATTTTGGCTCGAGCAAACCGCCTTCCTAGGACATGTTATATCAAAGGAAGGGGTGTCGGTGAACTCCGAAAAGGTTGAAGCGGTACTTGGTTGGGAAAGGCTGACAACAGTTAAGGAAATTCGCAGTTTCCTAGGGATGGCGGGTTATTACCGCCGGTTTGTCGAAGGGTTCTCCAGTCTAGCGGCCCCTCTAACCCGACTCACAAAGAAGAATGCAAAGTTTGATTGGAATGAGAACTGCGAAAGGAGTTTTTCAGAATTGAAGAAGCGACTGACTACTGCACCCGTGCTGGCTCTACCGAGTGGATCAGGAGGGTATACAGTTTATAGTGATGCCTCCTATCTGGGCCTGGGTTGTGTCCTGATGCAGCATGGAAAGGTTATAGCATATGGGTCTAGACAGCTAAAGAATCATGAGAAGAACTATCCTACCCATGACTTGGAGCTTGCCGCAATCATACACGCCTTGAAAATCTGGCGCCATTATTTGTATGGAGAGACCTTTCAGATCTACACCGATCATAAGAGTTTGAAGCACATCTTCACTCAGAAGGATCTCAACATGCGTCAGAGAAGGTGGATGGAACTCCTCAATGACTATGATTGTGACATCCTATACCATCCAGGTAAGGGCAACGTAGTAGCCGATGCCCTCAGTAGGAAGAGTGCAGGCACCCTAGCCCATCTGATGGTTTCGGAATGCAGGTCCATTGGGGCTACGCAGCAGGTTCGACTGCAAGATCTGAAGAGGGCCACATGTTTGAGCCACCTAGCAGTCCAACCCGAGTTAATCCAAAGAATAAAGGAAGCCCAGTCAATCGACCCCGCCCTAGTAAACCGCAAGAAGGATGCAGAACAGGGAGTGAACTCAGAATTTCAGATCTCTGCCGACGGATTGATTCGTTTCAAGGACAGAATGTGTGTCCCAGACGACAATGAATTAAAAAGAGACATCATGACAGAGTCCCATAGTTCAAGGTTCGCCATGCATCCAGGAAGTACAAAAATGTACCAAACTATGCGACCCCGATTCTGGTGGAATGGGATGAAGAGAGATATAGCCGACTTTGTATCTAAGTGCTTGGTATGTCAGCAGGTCAAGGCAGAACATCAACGCCCAGGGGGGTTGCTTCAGCCTTTACCGATTCCAGAATGGAAGTGGGAACACATCACCATGGACTTCGTATCGGGACTACCCAAGGCACGATCGGGACACGATGCCATATGGGTAATTGTTGATCGACTCACTAAGTCTTCCCACTTCCTGGCCATCAGAATGACTGATTCGTTGGACAAGTTGGCAAGAATGTATGTCCGGAAAATAGTCAGACTGCATGGGGTCCCAGTAACAGTGGTGTCCGACAGGGATCCCAGAT